>NC_057358.1:123670052-125113802 GCF_016509475.1 Prionailurus bengalensis | reverse complement strand
GTCAGCACAGAGTCCAACACAGGGCTCAAACTGACCGACCACAAGATCATGAGCTGAGCCAAAGTCAGACACCTATCCAACCGAGCCACCCAGGCGCCCCAACCCTCGCAATAGTTTAATAGCGACAGAAACTTTTACATGAGACATTTAAAATTGTTCTCACGTTTGCATAAAAATTCCTCTTACATAGTTTTTCAAGGATTATCTGTTGAAAAGGAGGATACTTGGCTTCAGAATTTAAATGAGAGGCATAATAACGACAGTAAAATAAGTGGGAGACACAGTGTTTAATATTGAGCCGTCTGTATTTAATGATTAGTTGAACTAATGAAAATGAATTAACACTTTGCAAATGTGTTGTATTCCCAGAGTTTGTTTTGTAACTCAGTTGCTTTGAATTTGGGATGCATTCTCCCATAGAAACAATGTTATGATACTTAAGGGTCAAGAAATCCCACTAAGGCTGTTTACCCATAATGTAGCAATAAAATGTAAGACAGTAATGGCATTGTGTAAGAATGCTTAAACATTTTTGAATACAGGTGTTTGAGGAAAAGTGACTTTAATTAGGAGAGAGAGGAGACGGCACATGAAAAATAGCGTAGTGATTCCCAAAGGGATTTCTGAGACCTTTCAAGGATCATGGAGGGCATTGTGACTTTTTTAACACCTATTTTCATATTAAAATATATGCATTTCTGGGGTGCCTGGGTGGCTCAGTTAAGCTTCCAACTTCCGCTCAGGTCATGATCTCACAGCTTGTGGGTTCAAACCCCTCATCAGGCTCTGTGCTGACAGCTTAGAGCCTGGAGCCGCCTTCAGATTCTGTGTCTCCCTCTCTCTCTGCCCCTCCCCGGCTCACGCTATGTCTCTGTCTCTCAAAAATAAACAAACATTAAAAAATTAAAATGTATGCATTTCTTTCTCTTGGTACAATCTTATACTATTCTTATCAGCAGGATCATTATTGTTTGCCTGGTAGGCAATTGATAACTGTTTTGTTTTCAGTTGGCTGGAAGGTAGAAACAACGCAAGATGGAAGGCTGGGGGAAATTTCTCTCAAGTAATTGGAGGGGCGCCTGGGTGGCTCAGTCGGTTAAGCGGCCAACTTCGGCTCAGGTCATGACCTCGCGGTCCGTGAGTTCGAGCCCCGCGTCAGGCTCTGTGCTGACAGCTCAGAGCCTGGAGCCTGCTTTGGATTCTGTGTCTCCCTCTCTCTGCCCCTCCCCGGCTCACATTCTGTCTCTGTCTCTCAAAAATAAACATTAAAAAAATTAAAAAATATCCACATGGGGGCACCTGGGTGGCTCAGTCGGTTGAGCATCCGACTTTGGCTTAGGTCATGATCTCGCAGTCTGTGAGTTCAAGCCCCGTGTCAGGTTCTGTGCTGACAGCTCGGAGCCTGGAGCCTGTTTCAGATTCTGTGTCTCCCTCTCTCTGACCCTCCCCCGTTCATGCTCTGTCTCTCTCTGTTTCAAAAATAGATAAACGTTAAAAAAAAAAAAGTAATTGGAAAAGAGTTGTAAGAGATGAACATGTCATAAACAGCAAACAAGTATTTACCACATGTATCAGTATTCAGATTAAAAAAAAAAGATGATGTGCTATGCTCTTGAGAGGTTTTCTATTTACACAGGGAGTGAGATCTACACGGAGAAAGAAAAAGCACCACCTGGTAAGACGCCTTGGGTGTCAATGAAGGAGAGGGCTGTTCAGAGTAGGGAGTGATCTTTGGGGCCAGGGAGGAGGAAAGAAGGGCTTGAATCTGGCCTTTGGAAGAGGATTTCAGTCAAGAGAGGGCTGGGAGAGGGCACGAGGTGAAATTAACTGAATGGTACTTGACAGAAAATATAGGGGAAGGAAGAGACATGGTTTGAACATGATACCTAAGGAGAAAGAATACGGTGGGGAAACGGATGCTGGATGATTTCCCGCATGGAAGCTGTACAACGGCTCAGGAAAAGTTGGTGCTGGCTAGAGCCAACTAGGAATAATGGCCTTAAAGTCTCCAAGGGACCAGGCACGCCATCAGAATCTCACAGGTGTTTGCAACTCAGGTTGTGCCTTAATATACCTAGGTGTTCCTATAGCATTTGTATAATTTTATCATACCCTGCCTGTTGTTTCTGGTAATGTGTTCTATTAGACAAACCCCACTGATTCTTTTTTATTTTTTAATTTTTTTTAACGTTTATTTATTTTTGAGACAGAGAGAGACAGAGCATGAACGGGGGAGGGGCAGAGAGAGAGGGAGACACAGAAACGGAAACAGGCTCCAGGCTCTGAGCCATCAGCCCAGAGCCCGACGCGGGGTTCGAACTCACGGACCGTGAGATCGTGACCTGGGCCGAAGTCGGACGCTCAACCGACTGAGCCACCCAGGTGCCCTGAAACCCCACTGATTCTTAAAGAACTTCTGAAACCCTTGCCTTTGGGATAAGAAGACACCAAGTTCCGTTTGCCAATACTCCCCATTGCTCCCCACTGCTTCTGTCTCTTCTTTCAATACCTTTCGTTGTTGGACCCTGACCAAATCACTCATTCTCTGCGGCCCGCTTTCTTACCTCCAAATGAGAATCGAACTATATTACCTATCCCTTCCAAGTCTAAAAACTAGATTATGAAATTTTCCAAAATGACAAATGGCTACTTCTGAAAAACACAGACGATTCCGTTATCCATTTTCTTCTCTAGAATTAGGTGAGTCTGCGCTCAGAGCTGCTACGGGGCCAATGGGATTTATCTAGAAAAAAGTGGCGTGGCAAGCGTAGGCTTTTTCCCTCCAGTAAAAAAGCGGCGAGAGTCGCCGCGGCAAAAATCTGTTCGCTCCTATCTCCTTCGATTCAAGTCTTCTGGGCAACCACAAGTAGATAAAACCCTATCGTTCCGCTCTCGAGGTGTCGTTTGGGGCGCTAACGACACGGACCAGCGTTAAGCATCCGGCTCCCTAACCGCAGACCTTAACACCCGCGGCCAGCACTGAGCAGCCGGACCCGCGCTAGGCTCTGCGGCTTCCCGTGAGGCGCGGTGCGGCGGAAGCGGGGCAGCCACACTTCCGGTGGCTCACCCATGCGCTCGCCACACTTCCTGTTGATTCAGCCCCGCCGAGGGTTGGGCTGGGAGGAGGGCCGGCGGGTGGGCGGGAGGCTGCGGGGGTGGCGGCCTGTGGCCAGGCGTGGGCGCGCGCGGGGCTGCGGCGGGCACGGAGCGTCAGCCTCGTCGCTTCAGTCCCGAGCACCCTCGGCGGCCGCGCCTCCCGCCCTGCGTCCTCCGGTCCGGCTCCGCGCCACCATGCCCGCGGTGGACAAGCTCCTGCTGGAGGAGGCGTTGCAGGACAGCCCCCAGGTACCTCCCGCCGCTCCGGTCACCTCGCCTGGGGGCCGGAGGCCGGGGAGGCCCCTCAAGCCCCGGGATGAAGGCCTGGAGCACGCGGGGTGGGCCGGCCGGCCGGGAGGGGGCACCCCTCAGGCGGGGCTGGAGAACCGGGGAGAGCACCCCACGGCCGGAGTCTTTGTGGCGCGCGCGACCCCTTCCCAAAGTCAGCTGAAACTGACGCTGCCCGGCCTAAACTCCGGCTCCCCCGCTTCGCTGAGCGCCTCGGGCAGATAATTTAACCTTTTTGTGCTGCAGTTTTGTCATCTGTAACCCAGGGGTAATAATTGTATCCGCCTGGTAGAGTTGTCAGAGTTAAGTAAGGGAAAGCCTGTCAGGTTGTTAGCGGGCAACGTCTGGTAGAAAAGAAGTAGTCAATCTTAGTTATTATTATCCCCGCTACTACCGCTGATGGGATAGGTCCTGGTGGATTTAGGGCCAAGATGGGGAGGCAGAGAGCCCAGATCTCTTTCTCAGCGGTACCCTTCGGCACAGTTTTCCCATTTGTCAAGAGAAAATGACAGCACCTGCCCTATTTGTGGCACGGGGGAACTTCATTAGCACGCTCGAGATGGAAGTTAAGTCCTTTGAGCTCTGCGGATGAAAGGGGCTGCGTAAATATGGCAGATGAGTGCAGAATGACATTAGTTTATAATCCAATGGGCTTCTCTTCAGGGAACTTTTGTTCCCCATTAGCATTTCCCCAGCTTCATATCCGCTCTCCTGGTTCTGAGTCGTTTAAAGAAGTCTCTTTATGCCCAGGTGTCTCAACTCCTGAAAAATTCTTATGATATTAACCTGTTTTCCTTCTCTTTTCGGTTCCTTTCCTTTTTCTTCTTAGCGGATTGAACTCCTGGTTCAGTGACCTTTTGATGGACTTAGCTACACCCACTCTGCATCTTGCCAGTTCACAATAAGTAGTAAAAGGGCTACATGCTTAGTTTTCTTCTGCCCCCCCCCCCTTTTTTTTTGATCTTTAGGCAAGTGAGAAACTTGATCAAGCTGTGACTTTTTTTTTGTTTTTTTTAATTGTCATCCGCTGGTCTGATTGACTTTTCAAAGGGCTCTTTGAAGGCTTCAGACTGGTGGCATTTTAATGGGACCAAAGCTCTTTGGAGGAGTCATTTTGTGCATCCTCACACATAGTGTGAGATGTGAAGATAATAAGGTAGAATTTAGGATTTCCATTTGCTTTGCAGTTGGAGAAACTGAGTGCAAAGATCTCTTGCTTTCCTAACTGATCATGGTGATGGGCTGAGCCAGGTCAGAGAGGTTGTACTAACTGACTCTGCATGTTGCTGGTAAGTCACATGCTGCATTTTTGCCTCTCGCGTAAGTGAACAGGCACAATTTCTGAGTCGTTTACAGGGTTTGCTCAGCAGTGAGGCAAGCAAGTCAGGAAACCTGGGTCCTGATTCTTGCTCTCCCACTGACTCGTCGTGTGACTGGGGCATGTCAGCCATCTCCACCCTGTGACTGAGTCCGTTTCTCATCTGCAGAATGAGGGACCTGGAGCAGATGACCTCTAAGGGGCTTTCAAAGCTTAAAATTCTATCATAGTGCATGGTTTATAACTTTGAGCTTGTTATGTGAAAGAGGAGGTTGTGTGGCATTGCCCTTCCTATGTGATGTTCCTCTTCACGTGGGGAAGTTGCTACTGCCTTTGGGAGTTGGGTGTAACCCTGCTGGGGTCCTTCACGAGGTTGTTCAGTGGCAGCTAACTTTCAAGAAGGTCTTTGATACTCATCAGAATATATTTATTTAGCAGTCTTATAGGGGGCATGTGCCTAAAGCGGCCTTTCTTCCAAGGAGGCTCATAGATTTGGAACTGGAGAGAAGCTAATCAGAGTCCTTCATTTTATGTGTGCAGAGGAAAAACAGTAACAAATCCCTATATGACGCATGCATTTTGTGTGCTAGGCACCATTCTAAATCCTTCACCTGTATTAATTCACTTCATGTTCCCGACAGTCTTTTGAAGTAGTAGGCTTCCTATTAAAAGTACCAAGGAGCAGAGAAGTTAAATAACTTGCCCCAGATTATACACGCTGCAGCGGCCGAGCCAGGATTGGAACCAGGGAGTCTGAGTATATTGTTCAAGTTGACCCAGCTACCTGGCACCTGGATTTTCTGTCATCGGTGACCTAAAATGTTTTTCCGCTGAAAGGAAAAGGTCCTGAGAAACCATCTATCGTTTGTTTGTTCTAGTTTTCTGAAGAGTAGTTATGAGGGTTGCCACAGCAGCCTGCGCAGGATTGATTAGTGAACACAAAAGCTTTTGTATTTGAACTCAGTGACCCAAGAAGAGCTGAATAGCAGTTGACCTCCCTTAGACACATCTATTCATTTCCTCCTTTTTAGTTCTGCGGGGTGTATTGTAAGACCCCGTCTGTGCACACACATGTTATTTCTAGTTACATCTGATATGTGAGATGCACAGTGTTTTAGGGACTAACATACTTGTCTCCACGGCCGATTACGAGCCTCTGCTCCTTGCCAGGCTCTGCTAGATGCCGGGAATATAGTGACATGGTGAGAATGCCTGCCCGCCACTGGTGCACAGTCTGTTCCGGGAGACAGATAAGGACTGATGCGGGCAGCTGCAGCCCCCAGGGGCTTACTGTCTTTTGCGTGATAGCGCACTTTTGAGATAAGGTGCAGACAAAGGCACTATTGCTCGCTGTTTTCTTGATTTTTGTTTGTTTGTTTCCTTTGCCCTTGGCATAACGGAAGCCCAGAGAAATTAAAGACTTAGTTCTGAGCTTATGCAGTGAGTGGCCCAACTGGGAACGGCCGTCCTTGACCAAGCCAGGCTTTTCTTTCCTCAAGCAAGATGCCTCAAAACAGCCTGTGGTTATGTCTTCTTTGTGAAGAACAATGCCTGTATTTTACAATCAGAGTTATTAAGGCTGTGCCGTTATATAATCAGATACCACTCTGGAGAGTAAACCATGTCTGGGAGTCTCTTATTAGGGAACAGCCAGTTTCTTTAAGATGGAGGGGTGATGTGGAGCTGAGGCTGTATCCTTGGGGTGTCTGGTTTGGTTTTTCTGGCTGGACATACTCTTAAGAGTGCAGGGTAGTAGAGAAAGGATGGGATTGAAATCCTGATTCTGCCACTGTTACGTTATGCAGGTTACTCAACCTCTCTGAGCTTGTGTTTTGACTTGTGTAAAATTAGAATAAAAGTAATTACTTAATGGGATTCTTATGAAGAATAAATAACGTGCTAAAGTTATTTATGCCTGCTTGTCATAGTCACGCCATAAATGATTGCTGTTATCTTTATAAGTGACATGCACCATCGTCTTTCAGACTTTTAAGTAGAGTCTTTGATGTCTGATGTACCTGTGCCTGGTGCTTGGTCTCATTCCTTATGACTAAGAACAGTCCTGTTGTTCCAAATATAAATTTCAGCAGATATGGAGCTGATAATGTGGATATCAAAACAGTGCCTAAGATAGCTGGGTGTATTTTTCAGCTGTGACCATGACCTAGTTAAATTAGAAAGACGGGATTTTTCTTGCCAGTGCTAATGGGGGTCATGGTAAACGTGTCCAGAGTGTGAGGAAACAAAACAAAACTCTTCTGATACAAGTCTTTAGCAGTTATTATAGGTGAGAGCGTGGCAGTAGGATGACCAAAGGGAAGCCAGCTCCAGGCAGGAAGGACTTGGGCTGTGGACCACAGAGCACGCCCACTGGCAAAGCTCAGCCTGCTGGGTGACAGGTACAGCCTCCTGCGGTGGAGGAAGCATGGCCATCGGTGCCAGACAAACCTGGATTTACATCCCAGCCCTGCTGCTTCCCCACCACGGGAGGTTGAGCAAGTTTCTTAACCTTGATGAGCCTTAGTTTTATCGTCTGTGAAAGGGGTTTACGTATCCATGGTATCTGTCTCCTAAAGTTGTTGGAAGGATTCAGTGAAATAACAAATATTTAATGCCCACCACAGTGTCTCACACCTAGGAGGTACAGAGTAAAGGAGTTTTCGGTTTTTTTCCTGTTCTCTTTGTGGAGGACATTTACACAAGCCTTCTCTTTTCATCTTACCTATCATTTTCCACTCAATTTTATTCCTAAGAGTTTTGAAAACAAGGAGTAGGACTTGACTAAATGGATATTTGTAGTATTTTTAAAAATTAAATATCCTCAATCCAGTTGTATCATTCTTCTCAATATCCTAGACATGGCAGGTACAGCGAAGAAAGATACCAGGATCGTAATAGACATGGGTGAGTTCCTACAGCATTGACACATTGACTACAAAAAGATGAAAAGTCCTTCACTCTTAGATAACATTTATAGATGACCATTGCTGTGGTGTTAAAGTGAAATCACACACAGACCCGTGCTCCTTTCCTTTCCGGGTCTCCCAGAGGCTTCGTGTGTAGCTGCTCTCGGTATCTTCAGCAAACTGCTCTCAGTTAACAAAATGAAATCCTACGTGTAAAGCCTTTATTATCTTTAGTAAGTAATCAGCGCTCATTATCGTCATAATCAGTGTCATCTGCTGTCACTATAGGTCACACAGTAGTAGGCACTTTATGTATATTCATGATCTCAGTAACCCTGCAAATTAGTGTCAGAGCTTGAATTTGGACTCAGCACTGACATGGTCCCCCAAGGTGCTCCCAGGTCCTTTGAGAGGTGCAGCGTGCTATAAGCTCCTGGAGAACATAGAGTCGATTCTAATCACCTTTGAATCCCAGTTCCCAGCACAATGTTTTGTCAGATATTGGATGAAGGCAGAGACGCATGCATCAATGAATGAATGCAGTCTTTTTTTATTTTCCAAAATAAAAATTATATTTATTTAATTTTAAGTTTTATTTATTTATTTTGAGAGAGCATGAGCAGGGGAGAGGGGAGAGAGAGAGAGAGAGAGAGAGAGAGAGAGAGAGAATCTCAAGCAGGCTCTGTGCTGTCAGCGTGGAGCCTGATGTGGGGCTTGAACTCACCAACCTTGAGATCATGACCTGAGCTGAAACCAAGAGTTGGATGCTTAACTGACTGAGCCACCCAGGCGCCCCTGAAAAAAAGTATATTTTAAGAAGACAGAATGAAGAGTTCTAACCCAGTGTTTTTCACCTACTGGTTGACATTCATGAGTCAATTATGAGATCCAGTGAGTCACAATCATGATTTTTGTTTACAAATGGAATAGAATAGAAGAAATCAGCACATATGCGTACTAATGATGAACATTGGTAAAATGTGTTGCGCACCATCGTTTTTCATTTTAAAAAGTTTGATGGACTCTGCTTTAGCACGCGAATTACACACTTTAGGAACTCTGATATTTTGCTGTCATGGAGAGCTTTTTAAAAACCTATCCGACATCTTCCTTATTGCCTCTGGTCCCTCTGTTAAAAAGGACTGATAGTAAAGAGAGTGTACTGGTCTCAGAGCAGGTATTTTTAGCCTTAAAGGCCTCAGGCAAAGCCAGGACAAGTGTGTGTTACTGTGAAGTGTACCAGAGTTTGTGGAACAAGATCAAGGGTAGACTGAACCACCCAAACGCCCAGATAATTGAGGGTGCTTGGAGGCCGGTTATTGCTCTCTTACCTGAGCTGAGAAAAAGAAGGAATTGAAATTCATTTTGCAGGGAAATAATGAGCCTTAAGAGGGTATTCTTTGTAACGTGCTTTGATACCATCTTATTAAAAGCATTTCTGTAACTCACTGTTCGTTCTGTGCCTCATGGGTTATTCTCAGAGATTCCATTATCCCTGGCATAATATTTTAAATTCCCACTGTGCTGGACACAGTAAGTAAAGTCCCCTGAGTAGATATCGTCACTTATGTGACACCTTGATACTTCTTTAGATGCCATCAATATGTAAATATTTCTTCAGAGTTCGCCATGTGTCGGGCTCTGTGCATAAGAACGATAGGAAATACCTTTCATCTGGTGACATTGTTCAGCTGCTCCAGGGCACTGAGTGGTTTAGTCTTCGTAAAGGGAACTGAGTTCACGTTCTTGTTAAGTTGCTGTCTCGGTGTTGTGCCCAGATCTGCTGGTGGACCCAGGGTAGATCTGGAAATTTCCTGGCTATGAGTTTTAAATTGGTTGAATAAAAGACGACAAAAGACATGAAAATTGACCATAGTGTCTGAAGAGGAAAGAATGACACACTCCTGCAAGATGTCCAAGACTGCAGAAAACCAGACAGATGGCTAGCTGTTGGGGTGGTATACTGCTGGGCGTCCACACCCCAGGTAAACACGCAGGCCTGACGTTGTGTTCAGTTTATGGGCTGGAAAGGAGAGGCTGCCTTTTTACCTCTTTTTTTTTTTTTTTAATTTTTTTTTATTTAATTGCATAGACTCTCCTGATGCTTAGGTAGGGGCTAAGTTGAAACTGTAATAGTGCTGGAGTCTTAACTCTTTAAAAATCGGCTTTCCTTCTCTGGCCTCGACACTCGAATTCTGTTGTTTGTCCCTGCGTTGTAGTCTGAAGGATTAGAAAAGCAGTTCTAATGCCTTTTTTTTTTAAACATTTATTTATTTTTGAGAGAGCATGAGAGGGGGAAGAGCAGAGAGAGGGGACCCAGAACCTGAAGCGGGCTCCAGGCTCTGAGCTGTCAGCACAGGGGCTTGAGCCTGCGAACCTCGTGATCATGACCTGAGCTGAAGTCAGAGGCTTAACCAACTGAGCCACCCAAGCGCCCCTAGAAAAGCAGTTCAAAATTAAAGCTCCAGAAATCAACTCTTCCTACTATTATCAGTAAAAGAATGAAGCCAGAGAATAGGCCCCTTCTGTCTCCACATTTCAGAGGTGTGTGTTTTCTACCTCCTTTGTAACTTTTCTACTTAGAAATAAAGTCGACTTCGTTTCTTCTTTTCTTGTAGACTCGCTCTTTACTGAGTGTTTTTGAAGAAGATGCTGGCACCCTCACGGATTATACCAACCAGCTGCTCCAGGCGATGCAGCGCGTCTACGGAGCCCAGGTATCCACAGCTGCGCCCTCACCTGGGCCGGGGGAGCAGGAGCCCTCTGCCCTCATCTTGAACTTCTCTCAGGAGGCTGAGGAATTTGAGTCAGAACAACACCGTTTAAAATTTGGAAATAAAATCAGAATTGCTTCCGTTCACTTTCAAAAACCGAGGACAATCTGTTTTCATTGCTTAAGAAAGAGGGTAATTTTCCTGTGACTAGTAAAACCAGTAGAGAAGGACCATGTCACTGGTCTTAGTTTTGTTTTTTGTTTGTTTGTTTTTTTTAATTCAGCCCCACAGGGAAACATTTGAATCTCCTCTTCCTACTTGTGAATGCGGGAGGTCAGTATTCTGAGACATGCTCTTTGTCTTTCTCCTAAATGGGAGTCTTAGATGTCAGTGCAGTCGGCTAGAGAGGCTCTTTTCAAGTGCTTCCTCTGAAAAGACTTCAGTCACACTTGTGAAACTGTTGGGCGGCTTCTTTGTTTTGGGGAACAGATCTCTCTGACTTGCAAAACAACGCAAAATAAATTGCTGAGTAGCAAAAGTGAATCTTTTCAAGATCAAGAAGTGTCTACGTATGTTACTTTCTCAGGGAAGACTTGCGAATCACTTAAAATGTTTAGTGTCACACATCAAAATATGGCAGCTGATGCTTTTGATTATTGATTCCTTGCCGACTTAAATCTGTGTGTGTTAATGTTTCTTTTTCTCACTAATGACCTCTAAAGAAATGCCACATTCAGTATATAATATGTATACATTAATAATAGTGTATAGTCAGTTATTATTAGTATATAGCTCTGAACATTCATATATGATGATTTGTTATTGTCATTGTTTTATTAGTGCTTGCCATCAAGTTGCTTACATTTGGGGTGGAGGACAGAGAAAACAATTATCTAAGAGTGTTTGCACCACTAGGAAAGGAGGTCACCTAACCCTGAGGAATTGTGCTCAGCACCCAAAGAGAGGATGGTGGTGGTCGTTGACATTGACTGAACATTTCAGGACTTTTACATGGATATTTTGTTTAAATTCCCCAGCAACTCTGTGAGATGGGCATTGTTGTCATTGTCCTCATTTTATAGTTTAGGAGACTGAAGGATTCCAACGACCAGGACCAGGACCAAGTGCACCCTGTTCATACGTGGCAGAGCAAGTCTGCCTGAAGCCAGAGCCCAAACTCTCAGCCACTGAGCATGGGGTGGCCTGAACTAGAAAGTGTCAGTAGATGTGGAAAGAAGTGGATGAAATTCAGAGGTGTTTAGGAGGCGGGTTGGTGATTGATTGGATGTGAAGGGGTCAGATGTGTAAAAGATGAGTCAGGAATGATGTCCAGGTCTTTGACTTGAACAACAGGGTGGATGGTTGGGAGCACAGAGGAAGAGATGGAAGGGGTGTGTGTGTGTGTGTGTGTGTGTGTGTGAGTGTGAGGAATGACAGGGATGCCGGTCTTAATTCTTTCTTGAAAGGCTGATTTGGGATGTCCAAAGTGGAGAAAGAGCTTGTTGAAAGTTCAGATCTAGAGTTCAGGCTGGAGATACAGAGTTGCAAACTAGACTGTATTATACATGTGCAACTTAATTGGAACTAATTATAAAACCCAAACAAATCATGTGCTTTTGTGTGATTTTACTTATTTGGCTGAGACATTCAGAAACTGGGGACATATTATTTTGATTTTTTTAAACCCTACTTATTTATATTGTATGTTTTTATATTTTTCTCTACATAGTCAAAATTTAAGAAAATAGGGGTTTTTTTTTTTAAGTTTATTTCTGAGAGAAAGAGAGAGAGCGAGCATGAGTGAGGAAGGAGCAGAGAGAGGGAGACACAGAATCCAAAGCAGGCTCCAGGCTCTAGGCTCTGAGCTGTCAGCACAGAGCCCGATGTGGGGCTCGAACTAGTGAACTGCGAGATCGTGACCTGAGCTAAAGTCGGACGCTTAACTGACTGAGCCACCCAGGCACCCCCAAAAATAGGATTTTTTTTTAACTGGACTTAACACCTGAACTTGCTGTTCAGTAATTTGAATATCGTCATTAAATGATTTACCTCTTGTAAAGGTTCAGGATCCCAAAGACTTAGGGACTGTGTCTCTGTCACTTCAAGAGTCTCTGTTCTGCCTTTCCACGTCTGTCAGAGTCATTTACTTGGAGATGTCCAAATGCTTTCTTTACGTGTTTTTTCTTTTGAGCCAGAAAACTACATTTTGCCAAAATTAAGTGGGTCGTACATTCCAAGAGTCTGTACACTGGCTTTTAATTCACACCACATGATCAGCACACGGGTCCTCTACTGGCCAGAAACCCTTCCTCCTGCCTCGGCATTTCCTGCAGCAGAGGCTCACGGGAACGACCGGTCAGTGGTGCCAAACTCAGCGACAGAGCCTAGCAGCGGCCGTCAGCATCCAGATCGTTTGGGTCAGCGTCAGTTGGTTTCCAGGTCTATTTGAACTCTTAGGTGTTTTGTTTTGCTTCTTTTTAATTAAAAAAAAGAACTTTTCTGACCCTTTGATCAGTTTGTGTGTGTGTGTGTGTGTGTGTGTGTATACACATGTGGATGATGTGTGTGTGTATAGTAATAACCTGTTTTCATTTAACTTTTTCCCCGAGTTGTGTTTTGTTTATTTAACATTATTCCTTACATATTTTATACCTAGACATGGCGGATTAAATTAATAGGGTTTTATAATCTTTTTAACAACACAGGCACTTAGCAAGATGTTTTTTTATTATATTTTAAAAAACCAGATTTATGCAGCTGATAAAAGATAAATGTTTATGAGAGATACTTTGAATCAGACCAGTTGGTAAATTTCTGTATTCTGCTAGGAGGAATGCCCTTGGACCTCAGTTTCAGAAAGAGGAAGAGTGAGAAAAACTAGAGGAAAGTTATGTGAACAGTTTGGCTGATTGTAGCTGCTTTGGGGGAAATGTTGAATTTTGACTTAAGCAGTAGAATGAAGCCATGGTCTCTGAGCTGTTCTCAGCAGTTTACACGAGTCCCTGAAGTCACGTCTGGTCTCTTAACTGTCAGACGTGCCTTTGCACATTGTGAGAACTAAGGACCTCATTGTGAGTCATTTGAGTGAAGGAAGCAGCACTAACACAGCAGAGATGGGTTACTTAAAAACATGTGCTGTCCTGCAAATTGTTGGCTAACTACATTGAAAATCTCCATAATGTCTGAATACATGCTCATGTACACGTACTCGGTCAATCTCAAATTTTGCATTAAATACATTTGGTATACAGAATAACATATACAATCAAATAGATCTGCCATAATTTTGTCTCTTTCTTGGAGAGGTTAAAAATTTTTAAATCTTTGGGGTGCCAGGGTGGCTCAGTCGTTGTTTGACTCTTGATTTCAGCTCAGGTCAGGATCCCACGGTTCGTGAGATCTAGCCCCGAGTTGGACTCTGCACTGACAATACGGACCCTGCTTGGGATTCTCCCTCCCTCTCTCTTTGCCTCCCCCCACAAAAATACAAAACAAAATAGTAAGCTATTAAGTTTTGGGGGAATTAAAAGATTTTGGGCTGCATGGTGCAGGGTTGGTCCCTCTAACCCCTCCATTGTTCAAGGGTCCAGAGTATAGAGATATCAAGTTAAGCAACCTAATGTACCTACTGGGAAACAAAATGAGAGGAGTGGACTTCCAGGAGTGTGAGCTTGTAATAGGGATGGGGATGGATTTGGAAGGCAGGTAGGGTCAGAGCTGCGTATTTTAGTAATAGAAATAAATAGTAGTCTCCATTTGTTGGGCACATAAACATACCACACACTAGGCTCAGCATTTCCTTTGTAGAGTCTCATTTAGCTCTCACAAGAAAGGAGCTACTCTAGCATGTGTTTGCAGATCAGTTTATGTGGCTTGCCTAATGTCACAGTGGCACAACTGGAATTTGCACTCGGGTCTTTGACTCCAAAACCCGCACTCTCACTCTGAACCACTGCACTGGACTCTTTGGACGTACCGGTCTCCGGAAGTGGCGGCAGAGGCTAAGGAAGTAGGAGCGTTCAGAGGTTGTTCTTGTCACTGTAGAATAACCCCCACTCGAGAACAGCCGAACCGCTTTGTAGCACGGTGGTCCCCCTTCAGCTGCAGGCTCACTTTCTGAACAGTTTACCTGTGGTCATCGGCAGTCTGGAAGCAAGCGCTCCTCCTCCCGACACTTCACCACAAGGTCACTGGTAGCCTAGTGCTACATCGTTCGCCTCACTTCATCTCCCCTCGTAGGCATCTTATCATCTCACACCACCACAAGGAGGGTGAGTCCAGCACGAGGTATTTTGAGAGAGAGAGAGAGAGACCACATTCACGTAGCTTTTATTACAGTATACAGTTGACCCTTGAACAATGCAGGGGCTGGGGCGCTGACCCCCACACCATTGAAAATCCTCATGTAACTTTTGACTCCTCCCAGATTTAACTAATAGCCTTCTGTTGACCAGAAGCCTTTCAATAACATAAAGAGTCGACTAACACATATTTTGTATGTTGTATATATCGGATGTTGTATACTTACAATAAAATAATCTAGAGAAAAGAAGATGTTTAGAAAATCACGAGGAGAAAATACATTTACAGCTCTGTATATATTGAAAAAAGTCATGTAAGTTGACCTGCATAGTTCAAACCCATGTTTTTCAAGGGTCAGCTGTATTGTAATTTTTCCATTTTGCTATTAGATATTGTTAATTTCTCACTGTGCCTAATTTATATATTAAAGCTTTATCGTAAGTACGTACGTGTAAGAAAAAGCATGGCGTATGTAGAGTTCATTGCTAGCCACTATTTCAGGCATCCACCAGGGGTCTGGAAGTGTGTCCCCCATGGAAAGGGGGGCCCCCTGTAAGTTAGAAGTGGGAGCCAATTCCTTGTTGGATTGGTCTTTATGCATAATTGTTTTTAGTCAGTGCGTAGCCCTGAAAAAGTCAAGTTGACGTGGATATGACAGGGACTGAGAAAAAATATGTATGTAGCTTAAGGTGTAAGGGAGCAGAGAGCCTGAGTGGTCTCTGAAAACAGCTTTGGAGACCTGGAATCCTGCACTTGATTTGCATGGAGGTCCTACAGCTTTCCCTCATGATGGCTTTGAAGGCTTTCTGATTGGGGTCAAAGGTGATTCTGGGTGAGAGTCATTCACTTAGGTACAGGGGTTAAGTGTTTGGCCTTGGACTCAGCAGATCTGAGCTCCAGTGTTGGCCACTTGCTGTGTGATGTTGGGCAGGTCACTTATTTGCCTGAATTTCCTTATCAGTTGACAGAGGCCATAATAATGGCTGCCTCATCAAGTTGTTGTGAGGGTTAATAGAGTTTACCTGTGAAGTTAAGATCAGTTCCTGGCACGAAGGCCTCTGGGTGTTAATCATCTTTTTTATTTTATTTTATTTTATTTTATTTTATTTTATTTTATTTTTATTTTTAATTTTATTTTTATTTTTATTTTTATTTGTGAGAGAGAGAGAGTGAGAGAGCATGTGGGGGTTTGGGGGGTGGATCTCAAGCAAGTACCATGCTCAGCTCAGTACAGAGCCCAGTGTGGGGCTCCATCCCATGACGAGAGATCCTGACCTGAGCTGAAATCAAGAGTCAGACACTCAACCGACTGAGGCACCCAGGTGCCCCTGGGTGTTCATCATCTTTTAAGTCTTATAATAATAGTACTTGAGATGGCACGTTACTCTGGGACTCTTATTTGTGTTAAATAGGAGCCTGGCCCTCTGATCCTGAGTTTCTTAAAGGAGCAGTTTATACTTGCTTTCTTCCCTGTGTCACTTGATGCTTGATACTCACTCTTCAAGCCACCTGGGTCTGGCCTCCCTCTTCACCTTACAGTGGGGGCTGCTTAATGCCTTAATCATACCCTCTCCACCCTCGGGCCCTGGGTAGCACCTGATTCTTTAACAACACCCCTCTTAAAGCAGTCTTTCTTTGGTTCCTGTGACAAGGCCCCCTCTGGTCCCCTCCTAGTTCTCTGCCTGTCCTTCTAGGTCTTTCTCCTTTCCCGGCACCCTGTTGCTGCCTAGCCTTAAGTCTTGGTGTTCTCCAAAATCCCATTGGAACCCTTCTCTGCTTAGTCTCTATTTGGTTCCAGGGCTAAGATCACTTCAGCAAGCCTGGCCATCTCAGAATCTGTTTGTAGTCCTTGTCTCTGGGTCTTTATTGCAAAAACATTTGCCTATTGGTGCCGTGGGAGTGAGTGCTCAGCTCTTTCCTGATCCATCTTCCTGCGTGTAGGGAGGTGTCTTCCCCCCTTCAGTCCCTCCTCTACCCTACAGCTAAATGAATCACTTCCAAACCTGCCTTCCCTCCCTGTCTTCAGATGTTTCCGTGGCTCCCTGTAACTGCAAGGTAGAGATTAAACTCCTCAGCAAGGTATGTGCAAAGCGCTTCATACTTCATGAACTGAGTATCAGCCTACTCTTCTAGGCTTATGTTTGGTTGTTCCAGATTATGCCAGACCCTCTACATGTCTTGAGACTTTGCTCTGCCGTTCCTGCTGCCAGGAATCCCCATCAAACCCTTGCCCTGACAAATAGCCTTTCTGGCTTTAGGACCTCACGTTCGAGGTCTCTGGCACCTTTCCTTCCTTTCTTCCTTCCCTCCCTTCCTGGCCAAAGCACAGCAGCATGCCCGGATGCCCCATACGCTTGTTGGTCAGATTGCTTACGCTGTAGCGAGTGTGAAGTTTCCTTGACCCTCTGGACCGTGAGATCCCAGAGAGCAGATTCTACAGATTAACGTCCACATCCTCAGCAGGCACCCCTCACGGCCTGCCCCCCAACACAGCTTCCTGCCTCTGTTCCCCATGCTTCTCACTACTTCTGTGTGCGGCCCAGCTCGAGGGCTCCTGGACCCTGGCTTTGTGGTGAGCACCATGGTGACAGAGACTTCCCCCTACCGGCTTGCCAGCAGCATTGCTGAGATTGAAGCAAGTGCCTCCGTTGTGACTTTGACCCCAGTGGATTTCCTCTGCCCCTGCTCCCAGCCTGTCCCTTGCTAGTCACCGTGGGTGTGCCACCAGCAGAGGCCTTTGGGTGGCTTGGGATGACAGTTACAGTTCTGTAAGCACTCTGGGCCACTATGAGATAAACATTCCTTTGCTAAAAGCTTGGTTTTCCTTTCCTTTCAGGTTTGCTCACCACTGCTATTTTCTGCCTTGGCAGGAGCCATGGAAGTCCTATTTAATATGGGAGAGGCTGTCAGTCATCAGTTTGTCAGGTTATCTTTTTTAAGGATTCTCATGGGGCATCAGATACCATAGATAATAGCCAGAGTGTCACAGAAGTCTTACTCGTGGAACTCCATTTAGAGTCTAAATTCTAGGCCACCTCTGTTGCCCAACCACAGCTGGTCAAGTGTGGGATTGATGTTCCTATCCAAAGGCCCAACAGGGCTTGGAAATAGCATAGCGTTAAAAACTTGGGCTCTAGATTGCAGGTCTGCCAGACCTGAGTGGAATCTTTGCCTTGCCATTACTAGTTATGATTTTAGAAAGTAATCCCCCTTTTTGAGCCTCTGTCTCCTCATTTGTAAAACAATAATGATAATAGTTCGTACCTCCCAGGTGCATTATAAGGATTAAATGTGATACTGTTTGAAAAACGTTCAACAGCCCTCTCAAGGACCCAGAAAAGACTGGATGTTAGCAGCTGCCTCTATTATCGTCATTACTAATATTTACTCTGCACCCAAGCTCCAGTTTTGCAAGCCTTCTGCAGAGATAATGGTGTGGGTTTACCTTACAGGGTGTGGATTAATTGGCCGATGTTGACCAAGCATTTCATAAAACCTTTGTGTACGATAGATTAAGTGTGAGTAAGGTTAAAGTTGGTCTAGTTCAAAAGATTTTTCATGTGATGTGCTCTGTACAGAAGTTCACTTCTTTTCGGGGCAGGTGACAGCCCATTTTGCACCTGTGCTTTGTTCCCGGTGAGATCGTACTGGCAGAACCACACACATCTGAAAATACATGGCATTTTCGTAAGGTATTTCTAGGAGAGGCTCGGCAGAGCTCAGTTGTACACGGGAGTTCCAGAAAGCAGTGGCTGAGTGCTGTGCGTTGTGCCCCGTCTCCCTGCTGTGTGGGTGGCCCACGGGCGCTCCCTGCCAGCCTGGGCAGTCTGACACTGGCAGCATTCAGGCAGGTTTTCCCACTACGCTCGGAGCATTTGCCACCGAGCTGTAGAGAGATGAATTCAAGTAGTCCGTGGTTCCTGCTTGTTTGGAAGGCATGGAGGGTAGTTATCATGTCTGTTGACCAGTGTCTAAAGGATACAGGTATGGGGGAGTAATATTTTAGACTTAGTTAAAATAAAGAAAAGAATGACTTGAAGGAGTAGAAGATGTTCCTTGAATTGGAAATATTGTAGCTTAATGGAGAGTCTCCTGAAGGGTGGGTCTTTGGAGACATTTAACATCTAAAGCAGGATCAGCAATTCACACCCTTGGGCTAGCCTCCTATTTCTGTAAATAACTGTTTAAATTTTTTTTTAATGTGTCTTTTTTAGAGAGAGAAACAGGGTGTGAGTGGGGAAGGGGCAGAGAGAGAGGGAGGCACAGAATCTGAAGCAGGCTCCAGGCTCTGAGCTGTCAGCACAGAGCCTGACGTGGGGCTTGAATTCATGAACTGTGGGATCATGACCTGAGCCGAAGCTGGAGGCTTAACCCACTGAGCCACCCAGGCACCCCTGTAAATAACTGCTTAACTGAGGGAAGCCACACTCATTCATTTATGTCTTGTTTATGGCTGTGTTAGGATTACAACAGCAGAGTTGAGTAGTCACAGCAGAGACCATATCTCACAAGCCAAAAATCATGTCTATCTGGCCCTTTATAGGAAGTTTGTCAACTCTAGGCTAAAGCATAGGCCTCAGCTCTTAGCAGGACTTGGGATCTTAGAGAGTGGTGTTTAAGAGTGTTGATTTTAGAATGGGACAGACCTGGATTCACATCCCAGCCCTGCTGCTAACTAGCTGTGTGACCCTGGGCAAGTGTCTTAACCTTTCCGTTCCTCAGTTTCTTCATCTGTAAATTTGAGTTAATAATCAGAACCTACCTTATAGGGTTGTCAGAATTAAATGAGGTAATGCGTGGAATCCACTTAGCGTGGCATCTGTCACGGATTAAATGCTGTCAGTGTTAGTTGTTGTTGTTGTTAGGATGATTCTGTGAATCTGCAAATCCCAGTGCACATGATGCTATCCCTAGGCAGATGCCAAAGTAGCTTGAGCAAATCGACCTTAAAGCCTCAGCTACTAACTCCAAGAGGAGGAGCAAGGGATTTTCTGATCTAAGAGGCTCTCAGCCCACAGAGTGGGCCAAGACCTGCGTTCCTGTGCACACTGACCTTCCAAACAGCACTGCTGAAGATGCTCAACAGGCAGTGTTTCATGGCTGATTGTTTCATGCCTGTCCAGTCAGTATTTTATTGCCCCCTCCCCATTTGTGATGTTTCCTTGTAGGGTTAGGAAGTATTTTCCCGACTTCCTGATTCCAAGTATTGCTTTAAGCTGGCGACTTAGAGGAGTCTTCTAACCTTGATTGTTCATTCATTCATTCATCACGCTTTCGTTGGGAGCCTGCCTTGTGCTGGGAGCTGTTGCGTGCCCCTCCCTAAGTGCAGGGCTTGGTGCTGGTGCAGGCGCTCACTTGCCTTGCTCTTGGCCACCAGCTCTGGATAGTTTTGAAAGGGATGGCATGCTGGTAGACTGCCAAAGCTGAGAACTTTTATTATATTTGTTTGATCTTATTCTGGGGAAGAAGAGAAGAGAGCCATGTTTCAGGGTCTGTTAATAACTGTTCCTTGAGGCCGATGAAGGAAGTCAATGAACAGGTTGGCTAGTTGTCAGCAAAGGGGGCTGAAACAAGTAGGATTAGGGCTCTGATGGGGCTTGCAAAGGAGAACCACGGTAAAGAAAATAAGCTCCTGCAGAGTTCAGGCCTTGCCTCTAAAGGAATAGTAAGCCCAGGGGAATTAGAAAGTAAGTGAAGGCTAAGGCTGAGGCTGGCCAGTGCCCTCCCCTCATTCTCTCCAGGTCAGACCCTGTGGCTCTGCCCCTCTGTTAGGAGTGAGTCCTGAATCTGAAGACAAGCTTTCACTGAGTTTTAGAAACGTAAGACACGCTTTCTGGGCTGAGTGCATCGATGGTGGGAGGCTAGTGGTGGAAAACTGCCCTGTTGCCAGAGGTTACAGCGATAAATCGGAGAAGAGGAAGATGAACAGTAGGGGCCAGTGAAAAATGGCACAAAACAGGCCTCCTGGGATGTCACAGCTGTGCTTCCATGTTACCATCCGGCACTACTGACCTAGTAGTCTTAAGTTCGCTGGATCTGATCATGTCACGGTGCTGTTGAAATTCCCATTGCACATAGAGTCGAGGCTAGCTCTGGACCGTAGGCCTGCGTGCCCTCACACTGCCTGCACCCCATCCTTGTCTTGCTCCCACTCCTGCACCCCTTGTTCCAGCTACTCTGTTCCGTAGCTCTTCAGACTGTGCATCTTCTCCCCATCCCGGTCCCTTCTGGAAAGCTGATTCCCATCGCTGGCTCCTAGTCTGTCTTCAGTGTCTGCTTAGAACCTCTCTTCCTCGGAGACCATCTGGGTCCTCTTGTTAGAGCCTCCTAACATGTCCGTGATTTCCTTTGCAGTTCTCATCATGCTTGTAACAATTTTTTGATGTGTGCTTCCTCAGTGAGAAGACCACGTCTTTGTTGGATATTGGGCACAATATAATTGTTTTTATACTGACTGACCAGAAGGAGCAGTAACTTGCAAATGGTTGGCGGGCAGGGGGAATGCAGGCTGTTTTAACCTTTTAATTTGCTTTGGTCTTGTTTTCCAAATAATTTCTGAACACGCTATTATTTTACAGACACAAACATACATTCTTTTAAGGGATTCTCTGAGGTGACCTCTTTTTTTGGTCATTACTGAAATACATGTATTGGACAAATCTTACCTGCTTTTCTCTTCTCCCTGCAGAATGAGATGTGCCTGGCCACTCAACAGCTTTCTAAGCAGCTGCTGGCATATGAAAAACAGGTAACTTGGTGTTTATGTGGCATGTGATGGGGCGCTCAGGACTGTCATAAGTGGGGTTCTTTTAAGGAGTTCTCCAAAGGCGTCCTAGAGAGACCTTGATTTCCTTCTTTCTTTTTGTCCATAGTCCAGTCTTATTTATTTATTTTTTGTCTTGCCTTTTCCTTTCCACTGATAAATTCTAACTGGTGATCATCCCAAAGTATGATATTTTCTAATTAGCACAGAAGTAACCCACTGCCTTGAGAGTTTATAGTCTGAGGGGCTGCAAATGAATCAGATTCCAGGAAATAACCCAATACCAGGAAATAAACTCAAAGATGCCGTTACATCCAGACAGGAGAAGGGTGGTGACCAACAAAGCAGCAGTCAGGGAGGGGCGATTAAGTGCATCGCTGAGGTAGGACAAGGCGAGTGCACCGCTTTTCTGCGCGTGGACGCTTTGACGTGCGCTTGGGAGGAGAGTGGGAGCTGGCGTGGGGGGCGGCGCAACGTGGGTGACGCGGGCGTTGCCCCGAGCGTTAACACCTGGATCTTTTATTCTCTGGTCTTAGAATTTTGCTCTTGGCAAAGGCGACGAAGAAGTAATTTCTACACTCCACTATTTTTCCAAAGTGGTAGATGAGGTAAGATCACAACATGGCAAAATTGTATTCTTTCTTGAATTTTCTTTCATGTTTGTTTTGGCCCACTTTCCATTTTTAGATACTTCCTTAAATATCTG
Source organism: Prionailurus bengalensis (assembly GCF_016509475.1). Lineage (NCBI taxonomy): Eukaryota > Metazoa > Chordata > Mammalia > Carnivora > Felidae > Prionailurus > Prionailurus bengalensis. The sequence continues at coordinate 125,091,709 of NC_057358.1, read as the reverse complement.
AGAAGGTAACTCAACTTGTTGCTCTTCCTAGGTCCATTTCGTAAGACTGGTTGTATGTGATTCGTTTGTTTCTGGTGTGAGGGGAAGGGCTTTGGTATACATGAATGATGGACCAAATGAAAGATTTCTAAGAATTCAGTTTCCTAAGGAGAGTGTATTAGTTTCTCGGGATGCTAGTAATAAATTACAAGTCGGTGGCTTAAAACAGTAGAAATTTATTCTTTCACAGTTCTGGAGGCCAGAAGTATGAAATCAAGTTGTTGTCAGGGCCGTGCTCCCTCCAGAGACCCCAGGGGGAATCCTTCTTGACTTCTTCCGGCTTCTGGTGACCCTGCGTGTCCCTTGGCAGATGGTTGCATCCGTCCAGTCTCTCCCTCTGACTTCCATGGCCTTCTCCCCACACTGCACTTCACCCCTTCCATCTGTGTCTTCTCTTCTTATAAGGACATTTGTCATTGGAGTCAGGGCCAACCAGGATAACCCAGGATGATCTCACTGGGAGATCCTTCGTTACGTCTGCGAAGACCTTGTTTCCAAATATTCATGTTCTGGATGGACGTTTTTAGGGGGAGGAGGAGAGTGGGCACAATTCACCCCACTACAAAGGGTTTCACATAACTGCTCTTATAGCTGTATTGTATAATACATATATTATATAATACATGAATATTTTTGGAGAACAGGTATTGTTATGAGAAAAGTACATAAACTCTCATCGTAATAAACATTCCAGTTCAAATGCTACTGGTGCTGGGCAGAACCTTCTGCAAAACTGGGTTGGTATGAACTTGGTATTTCATCTTGCAAGGAGTTTGCAATACTTATATAGTAGAAAATCATGATAAAAAATGCAGATGCCACTTAACTGATATAAAGTAGATACTGTCTTCAGTTTATAAAACGAGAAACTAGGGCACTGTGGTGGCTCAGTCAGTTAAGCGTTCGACTTCAGCTCAGGTCATGATCTCACAGTTTCTGAGATCGAGCCCTATGTCAGGCTCCACACTGACAGCAAAGAGTCTGCTTGGGATCCTCTTTCTCTCTCTGTGCCCCTTCCCCACCCCTCATGTGTGTTTTCTCTCTCTCTCACTCAAAGTAAATAAACTTTAAAAATAAAGAAAATGAGGGGCGCCTAGGTGGCTCAGTTGAGCGTCTGACTTCGGCTCAAGTCATGGTCTCATGATTCATGAGCTCCAGTCTCAAATCAGGCTCTGTGTTGACAGCTCAGACCTGGAGCCTGCTTTGGATTCTGTGTCTCCCTCTCTCTCTGCCCCTTCCCTGCTCAGTGCTCTGTTTCTCTCTTTCTCAAAATACATAAACATGAAAAAAAATAAAATGAGAAACTAACATGACATTGTACTGATTGCATTTTTGTTCATTCAACAAATCAGACCAACAAGGTGTTATTCGTTCAGCAAACATGTACTGAGCACCACTGTTTAGTAGATGCTGTTCTGGGCACTGGCGATACAATAGAGAACATGACATCCGGTTCTTTGTAAGCTTCGTCCTCTCTCCCATGACCTTGACTGTCTTCAAAGTGTATGTTAAAATGGATGGGTATCTTTTCCAGAAGAGGAGAATAAATGGAAAAAGTAATTAGAGGGGAGCAAAAAGTAGTTTTTTTGGAAGGTGAGGAGATGAATGTTTCCTAATTAACTATGAATAAATAACCCAGGAGGAGAAGGAGCAGACTCCACCCACTGAAGTCATGTGTTTTCCCGAGCAGAAGGCAGTTGCTAAGGAAATGTGGTTAGTCGTCAAAACCCCAGAACCAAGATTTCCAGTTTAGAATATTTACTTACAACCAGATTTTCACGGGCAGGGATGATGATTCTTTTGGTAGAGAGTGAATCATTCCCAAAGGCTGGAAGGCTGGAAATGTGATTTTATAGGTAGTATCATGTCGTCGTCCCCCCTGGCCCCGCCCAAGCTTGGCAGTGTAAGGGGCTTTCAAACAAACCTCGTGGTGTAGAGACCTACATGTGTGAAAGCTGTTAGCTCAGGTGGGAAGCTTTTAAGTAGCTTTTCAGGTGGTTTTGTCTGTCTGGGCCTATACCAGGTTGAAAGTTTTCAAGACAAGTCATTTGACTCAGAAATTAAAAACCCAACTAAAAGTAGAGAATCATGTGGCTTACATTTTTAATAGAATGCCTTGGAATCAAACATTCCATGTTGTAGGCATGCAGAGATTTTGTCCTTATTGATTTCCCCACAGGCAGGGTTTCTAGGTCGCTTCCATGGAGTGCACCTAAGACAGGAAGTCGTCATCATTCTAGATTACATTAACGAGTATGTGTCAGCCAAACTCTCTACTCTGAGTGTTTTCTATTCCAGTTACTGTTTTGTCCTCACAGTAGCCATGCAAGGAAGATGGTGTTATCCTTATTTTTGGGATGATGACACTGGAGTGCCAAGAGGTGGTCTCTTGCCACTCTCCTGAGTGAAGGCGCCGTGTTTAGAAGCCATCGTCCCATACCTTTCAAAAGCCCCACGGCCAAAAGTTGATCACAATCCCCTTGATCCTTAAGAAGAAACGAGGAAGAAAATGAATAGCTAGGAAGTTTGTCATTCCTGAAGTGCATGATCATTGGAAAGCCACTTAATCTCCCTGAGTTTTGGTTTCTTCATCTGTAAATGGCAGCAGCAGGCAAGAAAGCCCATTTAATTGGGCTTTTGTAAAGGTTAAATTAGATAATGTCTATCAGAGCATTGAGCACATAGCCAGACACATAGTAGGTACATTTGGTGACTTTCATTCACTTAACTGTTAGTAAAAAAAAAAAAAAAAACAGTACTTTTTTACTGAAGGTATTCGAGAGAAATAGTTAACGCATTCTGTCCCTGTGGCATTTATTGGCATGGTGTCTTCATGTGTTCTCAGCAGAACAAAGCCGCCAGCTTTGGCTTAACTGAAAGCTACAACATTAACTGTTTGGCCCATAGCTCCCCTGCCTGGCAAGCGATTGTCCGTAAGCTTCTCAAAGCAGCCTCTGGAGGCACAATCCTAAAGGTCCAGATCTGTTGGAGGGAGAGCTCTGGGTACACGGGGGCTTCGTATGTAACTGCCATCACCGCTGAAAGAAACTTTGCCAAATGTGTACGGCAAAAAAGATTGCTGGGTGGTTTCTCTTTGTTCACCCGACAGGAATCCCAGAGCATCCTCAGTAACGTCTACATTTATTGCTAATGTCTAGACTACCAAAACATTTGAAGTTTCGGCAACTTTGCGAGCACGTAAGACAGGCTCTGTATCCAACACGGTGTAGTAGGAAAAGTCTGGAGCTCAGATTCCAATAGCCCAGGATGAAAATCCCAGCTATGCCACCTCTTTGCTGTCTGGTTTTGGAGAATTTGCCTGTTAAGTGATTATAATAAAAGCGAGCTCCCAGAGTAGCTGAGAACCAAATGATACAAAGCATGTAACTCTGGCACACAGGAAGTATTCAAAAGTGGTAGTGCTGAGGTGGATGACTTTATTTCTCCTACGCCATTTATGACAGGATTTAGAAAGGCCCTGACAAGCCGGAAGGAAAGAAAGAATCAGGGGCCGTTAAAATTATTTGGTGAGGAAGATCACATTTGAACAGTTATCTTGTTCTTGAAAGATCCTTTTCTGAAGAACAGAGGCCTGGGATCTGAGGTTTCAGTGGGGAGCCTTCTTTCTCCAGAACAATTTCCAGGCCCGTAGCTGCTGTGGTTTTAGGGTTAGTAGGCTCCCAGCAGGCTGGTCTTTCAGGCATGACCTTGGCCCCATCTGAGAGGGAGAGAGCTCACGGTGGCCTGGTAAAGTGTGACCAGAGCTGAGCGCTTGTGGTGACCTATGTTTGCTGCAAGTACACGAAAGCGGTCTCCTCCAGCCGGTGTGGCTCCGACTGGGAACATAGAACCAGGGTCGGCACAGTAAACAGACCACAACATGGGCTCAGCTCAGAAACTCCTTTAGCAAACCTAACTGATGCCAGGTCAGTTGCAAACTTGCATTTAGTTTTAGTACCTCTAGACCTGGATCATTTGCGGCTTAAATGAAGGGTGTTTATTTGCTAAGGAAGTGTACCTGAATTCTAGCCACGTGGAAGTGTTCAATGTGATCCTGTGCGGAAATCAGATAGCTGCCATAATAGTGGGTATAATTTTTTTTCAGCAAGATTTCTTTTTTTTTTTTTTTTCAGCTTAATGTTCTTCATACAGAGCTGGCTAAACAGTTGGCAGACACAATGGTTCTACCTATTATACAGTTTCGAGAAAAGGATCTCACAGGTAATGTTCCTGAGTTCAGTGCCAGTTACCTTCAAAATATCAGTTCATTTCATGATACTTCTGACTGTACTAATTTCTTTAAATACGTGCATCATTGAGAAATGCCCTCCTTTTATTCAGCACTTCAGTTTAGCTAACTTTTATTGAATTCCCACTATGTTCTTAGCTCCCCTAAAGGAAGTTACGGGCTAATGAGAAAACAGACTTGGAAACAATCGTAACATCATGTGAGTAGGGCAGCAGGACAGAGAGGTACAAAGAATAAATATACACAGAAAGGTGTGATTGCCCTTTTGATTTTTGGGTGCCAGAGAGGGCTTCCTGGAGAAGGTGATCTCTGTGCTGGGTTTTGAGAGATTACCAAAGAGACAGAGATGGCAAGGCTAATATTACTGGTTGGGAGCATTTGTAAAGGCATGCTGTTCCTGGGGAGCCATGAGTGCTTTGGAATGGAAAGAGGGTGGCTCAGGGAAGGAGGGCAGGGACCATGCTTTACCTGTGCTGGACTCTGTGAACAAGGCAGACCAGCTCCCTGTTCTCCTGGAGCTCACAGTTTAGTGGGTGGGTGTATCTGAGACTGGTTCAGAGAGCCTGGCTGCCCTTTTTGACTAGTTTTGGTTCTTCAACTAAAAACCTTAGAATAATTTTATATCTCTTGGAAATCAAGTTAGTCAAAATATGGATATAAAAAAATAATCTTGAAAAAATGTAGTTGGATGTTACAAAAAGGAATCCAAACTTTGTAGTCTTTTTGCTCTTTATATCCTTGAAAATAGTCATTGCTTCGAGATTGAAGAATTATATTTTCTAGAACACTAGTACAAAAGTCAGTGGCCAAAAAAGTCTAAACCTGAGTACTAAGAGATCTGTTCAGTATGGTACTTCCTCTTTAAAAATATAACACCTTAAAGTGTTAAATCTGTTTAGGCAAAAAAGATGCAGTAAATCTTAGAGACGATGTTCTTTTCACCCTTCACTTGGAGATTCCCTGTGATCATGTCATATGAGGCTATAGGGGGCAGGGGGAGGATTGGGATCAACTTTGCCCCAGGGCAGCTTGACAGCACTGAGACTTGACAGAAGAACAGTAAATGGCATGTCAGTTACCTTGTGTCAAGAGAAACCTTGCTTGAGAAAGACTTTTAGTGTTTTTGGTGTTGCTCATCTATAATTGCATGAAATTCCAAATCTAAATGTGGTTGCGTGCTGATCATCCAATACGAACTGAAAGCCTTATTGAGTGCCTTGTTTCATAAAGATTTCCTCTAAATACAATCAGTAGAAATGTGTGGAGATACCATTTAAGAACCAAACTCCAAGTGCTTTAGATAGAAAATAATCACCCTGGAGACCTGTGTTGTCAGACCAGTGAGCCCCCAGCTGGGGGTGCCCAGCAGCAGCAATGACCGGGGCCTTCCTTAATCCTGAATGGCTCAGGTGTGGATTAGTAGTATTTGCCTGGGATGGCGTTTGTTTTCTTTTGTTTTTTTAAGACAATAAAACTATCTAGTGGTAGTAAACCGAGAAGCTATGAAAACAGAGTTATCTGTCTTAGAGAGTATCTTAGAGTATCAAAGTATCAAAGTAACCTTTTCTGACGACACCAACACGTAGGTTTGAAGTGTTTGGCCTGGGTCATACTTGAGTCAGCCTGAGAAACAGATTAGAATTCGGCCTCCTCTCTGCTTAGTGGTTTTTATCTTAGGTTTTTTGTTTTTGTTTTTGTTAATGTTTATTTATTATTGAAAGTCAGAGTCAGAGCGTGAGCAGGGGAGTGGCAGAGGGAGAGGGAGACACAGAATCCAAAGCAGGCCCCCTCCTCTAAGCTGTCAGCACAGAGCCCGACGCGGGGCTCGAACTCGTGAACCCTGAGATCATGACCTGAGCCGAAGTGGGCCGCCTAGCTGACTGAGTCACCCAGGCGCCCCATTTTTATCTTAGGTTTTAATGCCTTTTTCATTTACGCACCAATCTGAATGAAGAAAACACTAAAGATCTTAACGAAGTTATTTAACCCCGTAAGGGAAAACCCCAACACAGCTCCAGTAGGAAGTAAAAGGGGAGAGAGAGAGAAAGGGAGATGAAACCCAACAAAGGCAGAAAGCATTCTGATTCCAGAAAGGGTAAGAATAACGTGAAGAGAGATTTAAAAGCTGTGAGGGAATTTTGAGGCAAACTGAAAAGCGGCATAAAAGATGTGATGTGAAAACGATTTCCTTTGATGAAGCAAAACTGGATTGTTCTGGAGTTGTGCAAAGTATTGCTTTCTTGTAGATGTCTCTGTGTTTTTAAGTTTGTAACCTTGGACAGCATCACCCTCATCTGTCTCTTCGTGTTTTTGGTCTTGGACTTTGTTAGGCCTGTCTGTGCGTGATGATGGCTGTGGCACCCACGTGGGGTAATAGTGATGTCTGTTGGCTTGTCACAGGTACCATATACTAGATTGCTCCAGAGTTTTTCGTTAAAACAAGTACCTCGTATTCCTTTATTAATGGTGGCCTTGCCAGACGTTACAATGGCAGCAACAGGACATTTCTAGGTTCTGGGTACTGTCAGGATATTCTGAGGAAAGCTGTATTAAAACGCTCTTTTTAGGGGCTGGAGAATATGAGCTTAGGCGTATACTCCAGGTCTCATGAATAGTACCTGGCCACCACACATTCCAGCCCACGTCCCCACAGTGCCCCCTGCTTCACAGATCCCTGGATGCTGTCTAAGACAAGTGGCCCTAGGAGCAGTCAGGGTCACCAGGTATGGGAGGCAGCCGAAGCCACCAGCTCCTGTCAGACCGGGATTCCGAGCCCACAGGGCGGTGCCTCGTGAGGGCGGAGGCCCTGAGGAGGTGCCCACAGAGCCTGCCTCCTACCATGCATGTACTTCTATTTTCTTGGGGAAGCGCAGAGCTCTGGGTGGGTGCGTTTTATTTTTCTTTGCTCTAAGATGTTTTGTTTTGTTTTGTTTTTCTCATTCAGAAGTAAGCACTTTAAAGGATCTTTTTGGACTCGCCAGTAATGGTAGGTAGGCATCCTCTCTGTTCTTGGTGCGTGGGTTTAGTGTGGGTGTGGCATGCGTGTGGGCGGACGTGCTGACCAAATGCTCTTGCCTTTCAACTTATCTGCGTGCTAAACTGCCTTTATTTTGGGGCGCCTGGGTGGCTCGGTCGGTTGAGGCGTCCGACTTCAGCTCAGGTCACGATCTCGTGGTCTGTGAATTCAAGGCCCGCGTCGGGCTCTGTGCTGACAGCTCGGGGCCTGGAGCCTGCTTCGGATTCTGTGTCTCCCTGTCTGACTGCCCCTCCCGTGCTCATGCTGTGTCTCTCCCTGTCTCTCATAATAAATAAACATTAAAAAAAATTTTTTAAACGCCTTTGTTTTTAGAGCATGACCTCTCGATGGCAAAATATAGCAGGCTTCCAAAAAAAAAGGAGAATGAAAAGGTAAGAGTACCTACCTTACATTTTGTTTTTCACATCATTTGCTTAAGCTCCTTTTCTAGTTTCCTGTTGTGAATTTGTGGCAGTGAGAGCATCTTGATGAATCCTTTCTCTTCTTTCATATACATAAATTTTTAAATTATTTATTCTGAATCTTATAAGTAGACTTCTGTCTCCCTGTTCTAGCTTTTCAAACTGGTTTATTAAACACCAGCTTGGAACCTTTGTAAAATTTCAGTGATTTCCACATATGGTTCCTCATATGTATTCAGGTCACTTCAATTTCTTGCCCTGGGTGTTGACTCTGATTCTTTTTTTTTTTTTTTTTTTTTTAATGTTTACTTTATTTTTGAGAAAGAGAGTGTGAGGCGAGGGAAGGGCAGGGAGAGAGGGGGATAGAGGAACCAAAGTAGGCTCTGTGCTGACAGCAGTGAGCTGATGTGGGGCTTGAACTCACAAACTGTGAGATCATGACCTGAGCTGAAGTCAGACGCTTAACCAACTGAACCACCCAGGTGCCCCCACTCTGATTCTTTAACTCAAGATTTTTGGTATTATAGATGATATGGAACTTTTTTTAACACATGTGACTTTTTACTTCCATTACATAATTTCCTTGAGCTAAATTATTTCCTTGGAATACAATCTTATGAGTGAACTAAAATGTTGGTGGCTTTCAGTGCACGCCGCCATATTGTTTTCCCAAAGGATCACAGCGCTTTGTAGTCCTGCCAGCAGACAGGAATTGGCTTCACCCCAGTGCAGCCTCGCAAGCACAAAGATGCCAGGACTTTGGTATTTTTAATTTAGAGTTTTAGAACGTGAGGCAGGGGTGAGCCTGGGTGGCTCAGTCAGCTAAGCATTCAATGCTTGATTTCCGCTCAGGTCATGACTTTAGGTTGTGAGATCGAGGCCCTCGTGGGGCTCCGTGCTGAGTGCAGAGCCTGCTTGGGATTCTCTTTCTCTCCCCGCCCCCTCAAAAAAAATTACATTAAAAAAATAAATAAAGCATAAGGTGGAACCTTATCTGGGTTTTATTGTATTTGTCACAGAAATGGGTTTTGTGAATAAAGGGACATTTTCGAAGCTTCGTGCTCTTCTAGAATTGCCATGTCCGTTAGACGAGCCGACATTTTCCTCCCACCTCTCCTCAGGTGAAGACCGATGTTGTGAAGGAGGTGGCGGCTGCACGGCGGAAGCAGCACCTTTCTTCCCTTCAGTACTACTGTGCCCTCAACGCGCTGCAGTACAGAAAGCGCGTGGCCATGATGGAGCCCATGATAGGCTTCGCCCACGGACAGGTAGGCCGTTCCCTTCCCCTGAGGGCTAAGACCTGAGCCGGCTGGGGAGGGCAGCTTGGCGTTCCTGCTGAGGTAGTGTTTAGGAGAAACCAAAGAAACACGGATGCACCACCTCCCCGGAGCCTCCCGTAGGTTCAGCACCTGGAGAGCTTCCAGGTGGGCTGGCTCATCGTTAGCGGGACTCGATAGGCTGTACGCCCGGGGAAGTGGTGGCCTTGATCCCAGGCCTCCCGTGGCGGGGGAGGCTGGCCTGGCCCTTTGTCTCTGAGCCAAGTGAAAGCCAGGCACGGTCTGCTGTTCTGAGAAGCAGCTGACCGCTCAGGTCGGTGGAGGTGGGCCTCCGGCTCGAGACCCCGCACATCCCTCTGCTGCTGTGTGTGGGGGGGGGGGTCACGCTCGCTTGGGCTGTTCTCATTGCTGAGGTTATTGCTGGCACCCTTGGCATCTGGGTCGTGGTGAAATGTCGCCACTGCTTGCTGAGGTCTCTGTTGAGGGTATATTGACTTCTCCCCGCCCAGTTAGTGGTCCACTGAACCTTTGTGTGCCGGGAGTCTAAGGTGGCGTGAGGGGCAGGGTTCTAGCCTGGTGGGGACCGGAGTGGGTATGTGTGTGAGGCCAGGGGCACCGCCCCCCTCCCTCCCTGCCCTGCTTCAGCCCCACTTACATGGGCTCCAGCACCTCCCTCCGGCATGTGGGAAACACACCCGCGAATCTTCTTTCCGCTGACAGTCTAGGAACGGAAGGGGATGTCGGGAAGCAGAATGTTGGGAAGAAAAAAAGTCGGCAACTTTTTATAACTCCACACGTGTGTTGGGGCGCCTGGGTGGCTCAGTCAGTTAAGCGTCCGACTTCGCCTCAGGTCATGATGTCGCGGTTTGTGAGTTTGAGCCCCGCATCAGGCTCTGTGCTGTCAGCTCAGAGCCTGGAGCCTGCTTCGGATTCTGTCTCCTCCTCTCTCTGCCCCTCCCCGACTTGTGCTCTGTCTCTGTCTCTCAAAAATAAATAAATGTAAAAAAAAAAAAAGATTTTAAATTCCACACACGTGAGCATCTTTTGTTTTTTAATACATTTAAAAAATGGATCTGTTTTTAAAAACACAGCATCAGTAGTATTCAGGGGAGAGGGGAACAAGAGAGGATCTTTAAGCATTCAGGCTCAATTATCTGTCTTTTATTAAAAAAAATTTTTTTAACGTTTTATTTTTTTAAGAGACAGGAACAGAGCGCGAGCAGGGGAGGGGCAGAGAGAGAGAGAGGGAGACACAGAATCTGAAGCAGGCTCCAGGCTCTGAGCTCTCAGCACAGAGTCCGACGCGGGGCTCAAACCCATGAAAGTGAGACCGTGACCTGAGCCCAAGTCAGACGCTCAACCGACTGAGCCACCCAGGCGCCCCTCAAGTATCTGTCTTCTTAATGTGGTTGTTACGTTGTTGAATGGCGAGGTAACTAAAGTCAGCTTCTGCCTTCGGAGGTGGTGCTTAAATAGAGCACTCTAACCTTTCTGTGACACCTGAGTGAAGCTGGGTTGAACCAAAAACCAGCCCTGTCCATTCGTGGGCTGTGGACTCCGGGCTCCAGCCCTCAGCAGACCCTCTGTAGCCATCCAGCTTCCTCACGATGTGTTCTCATCCATTCTCCTGTGCCCTCCTCTCTCCTTCGAGTTTTACACCTCTGCCCTAGAGGACGTCCCGGCTTTGTGAGGGAACATCGGTACTGCCTTTGCTCTAATTAATGCCTCCTGTCACGTCTGTCCTTCCTGGATTGATGGTCCTTGCCTATGGACTTAGAGGCCCAGGGTCAGACAGGGTCCTGGCCCGAGAGCCTCAGAGAGATGAATGGCTGCGGGCCTGATCAGTTAGTGTTTACAGAGCCTGGTCAGTTAGGGGAGGGGCCTCGCAAGGCCTGAAGGGTGGACTTGTTCCCGGCTGGGTTCCGGTGTGTCACCTTGAGGACCACGCCGCTTCTCCCGGCCCGCGCTAAGCGAATGCTGCTGCAGGGCCGAGGGGGCCCGGCTGTGGAGCAGAGCACACGTCACTGGGTGGCCACAGCAGCAGTTTTGAGGATTGAGGATGGCATGGTTTCGTTTTTCACGTGGAAAGTATCCAGATTTCGGGACAGAAGACCAGACAGCCCCTCCCCTTGCAGACCTCAAATCTTGCTGCAGACTTGGCTGTCTCGCATAGACCAGTTGTCGTCTAACCCCGTGAATCTTTTGGGCAATTCCAAGGCATTCCTTCTGCCTCATCGGCCCCTTTAAAGCCATGTGTGTCTACGCAGCATCTACCTCCGTTCGCTGCCGGTCATGTGGCCGCTGTACTTCCTGTCGTTCACACAGGCACACCAGGTCTTTGGATGACGTTGGGCTGAATCCAGCTTCTCAGCACCACCCCTGTCAGTGCAAGTGGTTTGGCTTTACTTCTGTCTTCCCTGGCCCTTGTTCAGTAGGTTTGCACTGAAATCGTGATTAGTCGTCATGCCTGGAAACAAACTGAGGTTTTGTAAGCTGCATCCAAGTTTATGAGAACACCAAATGAACTCTAGTATTTACAGGGTAGGTGCTAGGAAAGGTGACTGTAGACGCCAGTATCTTCTCCTTCCTTTTCATTCATTCATTTAATCAGATCGTTTTAGGGGCTGCCTGAGTCCCTGCCCTAGGAGCTTACAGAGTAGCAGGGGAGCTAAGACATGGAATTAATTCCAAGAGTTCAGAGAGGGGAAGGAGAGGAAAGCCACTGTGCTGCTGTGTCCTTAGAAATGCAGAAAGCTCATTTAACAGACTGATGTTTCCGAGATCCAGAATGGCATTTACCGTGTTGATCTCTGTATGATTAAAAGATCATGGGGCCAGAGTAGCTTCCTGCGTTATCACCTTGTGTCAGGATAATGGCGATCATCCTCTGTTTTTGTACCGTGAAAACTAAGGACGTGGGGTCGCATACCTCCCCAGGGTGTAAACACGTCAGAACTGTCCCGACAGTGCCTGCCAGCCTCACTGGGATGTGAGGTCAAGTTCTCTGCCCACCTTCCAGGGCAGAGGCAGCTTCCAGATCAGACACATGAGCTGGGACAAAGTGTGAGAAAATACCCTCATGCAAACTGCATGTCTTTTTTTTTCATGATGTGGCTTTGCAACTGTTACCTGTCTCTTACCAGGCATGTAAAATGGAGTTCATACCCAGTATTGAGAGTTTTTTAAAGCCCTTGCCATAGAAAGAAGTGGAAACTGTAGCTCTGGGGCAGGTTGGTTACACATGTCAGCAGTGCACTGGACGGTCCCGTCTTCCCCCTACCCCTGCCCTTCAAGGTTTGACAGGCAACCCGGACTTTCTGGGCAGTGAATACCTGGGACTCACGGGAAGTAGGCATTCCTTCTTTTGGTTCCCCGAAAGCCAGCACTTATAATCTTATTTTCAAAGGAGACTGAGGTCTCCTGGGGCCACTCTCCCCTGGGCTGAGAGAGCATCCATCTAGCACGTGGGGAGCAGGAAGGGACCCTGCTTGTGTCAAGCGCCTGTTCGGGGCCAGAGCTCGGCTGCATCTTTTGGGTTGACCTCAAGGCTGAAAGGGCCTTTTTAAAATTTATTTTATTTTATTTTTTAACGTTTATTTATTTTTGAGAGAGTGTGAACAGGGGAGGGGCAGAGAGAGAGGAAGACACAGAATCTGATGCAGGCTCCAGGCTCCGAGCTGGCAGCACAGAGCCCGATGTGAGGCTTGAACTCACAAACCTCGAGATCATGACCTGAGCTGAAGTCGGACGCTTAACCGACTGAGCCATCCAGGCACCCCGAGGCTGGAAGGGCCTTTTAAGGGTCATCAGTCCAGTTTCCCCTTCTCGGTGTCTCAGCTGGATTATCTGTCAGCTTGCGTTCCGAGCTGCACATGGCTCGGTGAATGGGGTCAGCTGGTGGCCCTGAGGTGCGCTTCTCTCCCCGGAGAACCTCCTGCCGTGCGGCGTCAAGTGCCCGTCGGCCTCTTGCTGGCGCTGTGCACATCATTTGTCACACACCAGTGTAGGTCCTGGAGACGCAGAGGTGGAGACCTACCTCTTGCCCCCAAGAAACTCTCTGTCTAGAATTCACAGAGGAAAGCAGCCAATGGCGAGAACATCAAGACTACTTGTCAGTAGCAACTGCTGATGCACCCACGTGTGGTCTGTGCCAAGCAGCGACTTACATTGTCCCCGATGTTGACAGTCTCTCGGCGAGAGAGCCGGGTCTCACCGCCCCCATTCTGCAGCGCACTTGGGGCTTCGGGAGGAACCCTGCTGGCCCGCTGAGCTCAGCGGAGGCGCATGAGGCACCACGGGCACGCGGGGGTGTGGAGGGGGGCAGTGTCGCCGCCCCCGGTGCTGCCAGTCCCGCACCGAGTGAGCTCATCCGTCTCCTTTCCTAGAGGACTTTCACGGCATCACACTTCTGTCTTTCAGATTAACTTTTTCAAGAAGGGAGCAGAGATGTTTTCCCAAAGCATGGACAGCTTTTTATCCTCCGTAGCAGACATGGTTCAAAGGTAAGGCTGCACTCCACTTTGGGTCTTGTGGGCCTTTGCCTCTCCTGCTGAACCCGTCCCTCCGGGGGGTCCCCTCTCCCAGGGGGTCCCATGGAGCCCCACCACGCTGGGATCCCTGGGCAGCGGGCCCCCTTCTTAGCCGCCGGTGTTTGGGTTGTGGTTGAAAAGTAATGCGTTTTGCAGTTCCCACCATGGGGAGCCCAGAGGCGTGCCCACCCATGAACAGACTGTGTATATGAATAAAAGATGAAGTGTCTGCGGGGAGACTTTTCCCGTTAGGTCCCGGTGCGCGTGCTGAGGGCCTCTTGTCTGTTGGCCCAGCCTTCGAATGTTAAAGCCGTCAGTCCGGTGTAGACTCGCTGTGGTCTTGGAAGCACACTCTGCTTCCCCTTTGGAGCCGAGAGGTATGTGGCCAGCAGTGCTGCGGCTCTTCTGGAAACTAACCGTCCCGTCAGTTCGTGATCAATAAACGAGGCTTTAAGCCTCTTTTGAATCAATTTAACAAATTGCATTTCGGCCTCATGAATGTTTATATTTTAAGAAGACGGCGTCCTCTCTTCAGACCGTCTTGCCCACGTTGAGTTGATGCCGTGGCTGCTCCGAGTCCCTTCACCTCCCGCTGCCGGTGTCCGTGAGCCCCGGGGAGCCTTGTCTCATGAACACTGCAGACGTGATTTCTGGATGATGGCACAGAGAGAGACTAGTTGATCAGCAGATGCACAGAATGGAAGTAGGAGTGCAGAATTTATCTTGTTTGGAAAAGTGGAGCAAGGGCGCTCATTTTCTTGAGGGTGTTGCTTTTCAAACACCTCGAGGCCAAGCAGTGGACCCCGTTCAGGCAGAAGTGTACCTCAAGTGCTGACAGTAGAGAATGAAGCCGAAAAGCCAGAGCTGAGCCCCGTGCGGCATGCGGGAGGGTTGCGGTTTGAAGTCGTCCACGCCTGCCTGGAAGTCACCGGCTGCTCGTCCCCGGCCGCCGGCGGTGTGGCCCGGGTTCGTGATGAGACTAGAAGGCACTTTGAAATCCCATTTCCGTTTCCTGCCTAATTTGATTGTGAGCCGCTGGGAGTGTTAGGAGAGGGGAAAGGAAGGTGCCTGCTGTCACTTCATCCCTCCCTCCACCCCTACCCCTGCCCTCTCCCGACTGCCTCTCTCTTAGCCTCCATTAGCTCCCGGAATTCCCTGGCTTTCTGTTCCTGAGAGAACCATCTGGGCTTCAAAGTTTGTTCACGCACTAGATTTTTTTATTGACAGATGGTAGGACGTTTGTGCTTGAGACGCCGTGATGTGCTTCTCCACAAACCTCAGAGCCTCTGTGTCCTCCATTGTCAGCATCTGTGTGAGCTGGCACAGGCCGTCCAGAGTGCACCTCAGCCGCTCGGGCATTTCCATGTGACCTGCATCAAAGCCCCGGCTCCACGGCCTTCGGGGCTGTGGCTCATCCCTCTGCTGCCTGATGAGGCCTAGTTCATTACAAGGGCAGTAGCCGCAGACAGCATTCCCAGCCGGAGCTGGAAGCACTTGAACCTCCTGGTTCGAACGGCTAAAGCACTCAGATCGAGGTTCTAATTTTCCTACCACTTGGCTTTTCCGTTGGCGAGTAGATAAACACAGCCACGCCTCTCAGGCCACGAGGTGACGGCTGCACTGCTGGCCCAGAGGGGCCAAGGACAGTGTGCTGGCTCCGGATGCTGCCCTCCTTTCCCTGGGAGCTGAGTGGCCAGGCTCTGCTGTGTGAGCTGTGCGGGGAGTCTGAACCCAGCCTAAACCAGACATGGTGGCTTTTCGAATCACCCAGAGGGCCAGGAGCTTTTCTTTTCTTTTTTTAATGTTTATTCATTTATTGAGAGAGAATGCACACAAGAGTGGGGGAGGGCCAGAGAGAGAGTGAGAATCCCAAGCAGGCTCTGCACAGTCAGCAGCACAGAGCCTGACTCAGGGCTCGAACTCGTGAACTGTGAGATCATGACCTGAGCCAAAATCAAGAGTCAGATGCTTAACCGACTGAGACACCCGGGCACCCCAGGCGTTTTTCTTTTTAGTTCCTAACCCCGCAGGGATACGCTTCTGCTTTTTTTCTTGGTTCCTACTGATCGATCGATCAATATGTAGGTAGATGGTCAATTAAATAAACTTTTTGTTCTTTAGTCTTGGAAGAAAGCCTATTGGAAAGTACTTTTCTACCCTGTCCTGGAGTGCCGGGAGCCCTTCGCGCGGCCACTGAAGTGGAGTCTGTGCGGGTCCGAGAGCGGAGGGAGGGGCAGTTAGTGACCGCTCCCTGAAGCTGTGTGCCAGGTGTCCTGCTGGTACACAGGAGTATTTTTCTGGGGGAGGCCATCCTTACCTTCCACTGGGTCCTCAAGGAGCCTTGCCACCCCTAAAAGCTTAAGAACCTAAGTGATTTTGTATATTTTGGCTCTCTCCTTCCACTTCCTGAGCTGCTTAACTTTCTTCTCCATTTCACTCGCCCCGTCTTGGCAGTGATAAGCAGGTAAGCCAATGAGGCTTGTTCTCCAGCTCGCCCGTCTTCAGGCTGCCAGTGGTGGAGTCCAGCCGTTCTATTCAAATGTCAGAAGAGCCAAAATTAACTTAGATCGCCTGCCTGCCTGCCTGTGTTGAGCTGCATTAAGGCGTAGGCAGCATGCACTGTGAGTCTCCAAGAGGAGAGTGTGGACCAAGCCCAAACTTAACCCTTTGAGAGAAACTCCTAAGGAACTCACTTTGGGAAACAGTGGCCCAGCTGGCCCCCAAAGTTCCTTCTGATTTTAACATTTGTAATTCAGTCCTTCTTTAACACAGTGGAAAAGTGGAACGACGCGTCTGTGGTTTGCTTTCTCGCGTGGATGGGCCGGGCCGTGTTGGGCAGCTTGTGTTTGGCACTTTATATCCGAGGTTGTCAGCGCTGGGTGGGGAGCTGTGGAGGCATCGCTTTGTGGGAAGTAAGGGCAGCTGCCTCTTCGAAGCTAAAGCTTCCAGGTTTTCCACAGCTCGGCACACAAGTGCACACATGCCAGAGCTCAGACCTTGGCCCTCTTCCCCTGTGCCGTGTAGCACGGGCAGCCCTGGGCCCGGCCCCGCAGTCTCGGGCAGCTGTATGGCTGTGGGCAGCCCTGGGCCCAGCTCCATGGTCTCGGGCAGCTGTATGGCTTCTAGAAGAGGAAAAGCATTGCCTTTGTCCATGTGCCCTCGTCCTACCTCCTGGTTGTTTTCCGTCCTCCAATGGCCGCTTCCAGAACTACGGGGAGCAGAGGGGCAGGAATGACTGCTGTTTCCTTCCTTTCCAGCACTTTCGAAGGTGGTCTGTACCTGAAGCCCTGAGAATGGGCTTATTAAAGCTTTTCTCCTAAAATCTGCATCCACAGGTCTGAGCCCGGATACCACTTTGTCAGCAGAGAGATTGTTTAGCTGGGTTGGGGCGCTGGCCAGTGGCCAACCTGTTCTGTTTTCAAACGGCAGTCCTGTAAACATTTTTAGCAACGTGGACTCGAGTCCCCTCGATCTCCAGCGTCTGGGGTCTGAGCTCCCTCCGTGGGGCAGGAAGCCGCGGGATCAGCTCCGCCATCTGTGGCTCGGCAGCACTCGGTTGGCCATGAGGAGCCGCTGACCTGACGCCTTCTGTCTTAAGCATTCAGGTGGAACTAGAAGCCGAAGCGGAAAAGATGCGGGTGTCGCAGCAAGAACTGCTTTCTGTCGAGGAGTCTGTTTACGCCCCAGACTTTGATGTGGCTGCACCACAGATCAACAGGAACCTCATCCAGAAGGCTGGTTACCTGAATCTTAGAAAGTGAGAATGCCGTAGCTGGCCTCTTTTTCTAAAATCGGTTTTCCCTCAGAGGGGGAAGGGAGGGCTGGGGCAGGGGAGGGTGGGGAAGGACTCCTGCACAGTGCCCCTCCCACCTGCCACGCAGGAAGCCTCTGAGGCTCAGGGCCCAAAGAGCCGAGAGAGGGGCTTGAAACAGCCTTGTAAGAGGCCTGTTTGTGGACTCTGAGGGGCGGGTCACCCCGTCCCTGGTGACCGTGGCCATGTGCAGATAGCCTGCTCTTAACTGTCATCAGCCTGGACCGTTGAGAGCTCCTATCCCACCCCGCCCTTAGCCCAGGCCGCTGACGTGTGAGAGCAGTGTGCTCGGGGCCCGCAGCTGAGACTGGCGTCGGGGCCTGTAGGCCTTCCGGGTCATCCGGGTCCATGTAGGCTGAATCACACCATGTCACTTGGGGCCATTTGAGTTAAAGAGAGGATGATCGGGCTTCCTTGTGTCCAAGAGCAGACGGAGGCTGTCCGGTGTGGTGAACACTCTGGCTTTGGTTCAGTCAGACCCTGTGGCCGGGTTCTCAGTCGTGTCACCTGTGAAACAGCTGGCAAGGAGTCCCACTAAATGAAGTCGTTCCAAGGATTGAATGAGGTCGTTCCTAGCAGGAATAGGCACTCACACGTTAGCTAGTTCCAGTTTTGCGAAATAATTGCAATCATGGAGGCAGGAAACCTAGTGCCTTGCACATAGTTGCGACTCGAGAAACATTGAATCAGGTGAGTGCACCTGATACCTCGCAGATAGAAGGGCTACAGAGAGGAATTGCCGGCTGTTTTCTTACCAACGTGGAGCTCCTCAAGGCTCTCCCCGCTTGTTGAGATCCCAAGTTAAGTATCTCCTTTAGTTTATACGGATGGAAAATCCTACAAGATTCTGGTGTTACTTGCCAGTTACTGGATATTCCTCTTGCAAGCAGCCCACAAAACCAGAGTAACATCCAGTTGGAGCAAAACTCAACCTGGTTAATGTCCCCGGAATTCTGGGTGCTGTGAGCCAGGGTGACCCTGGTGACTCTCACTAGATTTAGATAGTTCGGTCTGTGTCTTAGTGGACCGTCTCGGTTCACAGCTCCCGTTTCCAGGTCTCGGGGAGAAGCCAGCGTCTGGCTGCTGTAGGGTGGGCACGTGCCGGAGCGAGCCCTGGGTAGGCATCCCCCGAGTGGGCAGAGCCCGTGACTTCCAGGTCACTCCAGCTGCAGTTTGCCTCTTCTGCGGCTCTGCATTTGCAGTTTTGCTTTAATGTGGAGAAGCATTTTTTCTAAAATGCCACCAACACTGGTAAAGAGGCAGCAAGACCTTGGGGTTCTGCGCGGGGTTCCGAGCACTGACGGGCTCTCTAAAGTCACGATTCTTGCAGTAAAACAGGGTTGGTCACCACCACCTGGGAGCGGCTTTACTTCTTCACGCAAGGCGGGAACCTCATGTGTCAACCCCGGGGAGCTGTTGCTGGGGGCCTGATCCAGGACCTGGACAACTGCTCGGTGATGGCAGTGGATTGTGAAGACCGACGATACTGCTTCCAGATCACCACTCCCAATGGAAAATCGTACGCCACGTGGGTCTTATTTGGGAGGAGAGCAAGGGTAGTGACCCCACCCCTGCCCGGGGCCTCCTGGCGCTTCCCTCCATGCCAGCCCTCCACGGGAGAGGCCCCCTCCGGGGATCATTGGTCTTTGGGGAGGTTGTTTTATGCTCTCTTTAAGCAAGCACACAGCACCCCTGTGGGATCCTGTCTGCCTCGTGTGAGGAGTCCCAGTGCGGCTTTGTCTGCGGCCCTGGAGGAGACCGGGCCTCTGTGTCCTGTGTGGGAGGCAGCCATAGGAGAGTCGTTTGTCAGCAAAGATCTGTAGAGAAGGCCGTGGCCACCCCTGCCTGTTCCCAGACCAGCTCTGTGTACTGTGCTGGGGCGGAGGGCGGGCAGACCTGCCTGGGGAGCTTGCTGTTCCGGCTGAAACTGGAGACAAACTGGGCGGTGTGCTCGGCCACGGGACTCCCTGCTGTGAGCGTGCTGTCCCCACAGACCCCCGTGTGCCTCAGGGGCCCAGAAGAGGTCACTTGGAGTCATTCACAGATCCCACTGCAGTGGGGTCCCCTCTGGAGCAGGAGCTTCAAACTGAGCCCCCAGGAGTGGGGCCGGCCATCCTTCCCTGGGAGCCGGCTCTGCTCGCGTTTGCTTCCGGGTGGGGTTCTGAGCTGAGATTCTGTCTGGACAGTAGCGTGTTCTGGCCAGCTGGTACAGTGCTGACCAGCTCCCCTCCCAGGTTCTCAGAGCAGCTTCAGACCTCACCCTTCCTCCTGGGCGGCAGGAGAGGCCTGGGATCCCAGTCGTGGTGCCGGGCAGTTAACTCCTTGGTTTTCTTACATGTAAAGTAGGGCTGAGGTCCATGCTCCCACCTCCCATAGCTGTGGGGTCCCTGGGAAGGGTTAAGCCCTCACCAAAGGCAGGGCAGTATTATTTTTGTCCTATTCCCCTCGGTGGGAAAGCGGAGTGTCTGGCTTCTCTGGGCGTGGCTGGGAGGAGGGGTTGCCCTGATCTAGGTGATCAAGGGGCCAACAAGAAGTCTGTGCTTGTGGACCCACAGACTTGAGCTAGTAGACCTGAGCCCAGCTGCTCACTTTATCGAGGAGAAAGCACAGGCTCAGGGGGAAGGAAGCGTCCATCCAGGATCACACAGTGGATGAGCAGCAAGCCAGAGCCCCATTTTTTCTTTCCGGTCATGCTGCCTTTTGTGGTCCTTCTCTTTGGGACCCAGCTGACTTCAGTGAATGTGGAGTAAGCTTAAGTCACCGAGATCTGGGGAGCACTGACTTGAATGCACTTTATTTCAGGGGAATAATCCTCCAGGCAGAAAGCAGAAAGGAAAACGAAGAGGTAAAGCTTTTGTTCTTTCATTTTTGTCCTGGTCTAGCCGGTGACTGGGATCCAGCAGGTTTCTAACGCCCTCTCTCCACAGTGGATCTGCGCCATAAACAACATCTCCAGACAGATCTACCTGACTGACAACCCAGAGGTAACTCGCACGGCCTTACCTGCGTCCCCGCCCCTCGCTCGGTCCGAAGGGTCAGCGCCCCTGCCGGACTGAGCGTGTCCTCCTGTGCACTTGTAGGCAGTCGCCATCAAGTTGAATCAGACGGCTCTCCAAGCAGTGACCCCCATTACGAGTTTTGGGAAAAAACCAGAAAGCTCGTGCCCCAGGTAACTAAAGGACCGTGGAAAAGTGGCTTTTCTGTATTGAGGTGTTGGGAATCGGCAGGAGTCCTTCTGTCCTCGCCCGGCACGGAGGGATGGTGTCGGGTCTGTTCTACAGAAGCAGTAAGGACTGCCGGGGGAGGGGAGGGGCAGAGCCAGGAGCCGCTGGCTGCGTGAGTCCAGCGCGTCTTCCTGCTGGAGCACTTGGCCGGCCGCAGTCCCAGCACGTAGGACTTGCACCGAGGGGCTGCCGCCCAGGGAGTCGCACATTTCCTGTCCACATCAACAGAGTTCTGGAACCAAAACGAGAACTTTTTTAAAGTCTGGAACAGTGGTCTGTGTTACTGCCCAGGCCTTCCTTACCCGCATGCGTACTGATACTTTCACGTGTGCGTTAATCTTTCTTTTTCATGTGTATTTTTCATATTTTTACACTTCTCGTAATTGTTCCTTATGATAACTACACATTCTCTTCCTTGATTTATTAGCAGTTGAATGTTTAGGTAGTCTCCCTTTCCTGAGTTTGCTATTATCGTTTACGGTGAATATTTTCCTGCCTCTGCCTTCATTCTTGTTTTGAATATGGCTTTGGGGTTTATTCCCAGAATCCCACCTTCTTTCTTAATGGGACGCTCCATTTGGTTAAATAGTAAGAAGGTTGTAATCATAGAGGGCTGCTAATGAAAGCACAACATCCGAGGTAAATGACAATTAGGACTGTGTTCGGTGACCATTTTTTAGAGGCACGGTAGAAGGAACCCCATTACGTAAATGATCTGCAGATACTATCGCATGTCTCTGGAGAGAAGTGATTGAAAGCTAACAGCGAACTTCCCAGGGTCTGGGCTCTGTGAAGGGGGAGCCAGTGTGCGCGCAGCACGGGGCACGTGGGAAGGAGCCACGATCGGGCCGGGAGAGTCGGAAGTTCCATCGCGAAAGACTTGGGTGCCCTGCTTACCGGTGCTGGGCCGTGGAGCGGAACTGGGACCTCTGAGAAAGGGGTGACCCCCGTGTAGAAAGACCGGCCTGCGGCACTGCGGGTGTACGACACACAGGGCTGAGGCGTGGCGGGCGGAGGGCAGGGTGGGGTCACCGGACGGGGTGTCTGCTACAGCAGCAGTAGCTGAAACCGTGCACGTGAGCGAAGGTGACGAAAGTGGGCATGAGGCAGCGGGTCACGCTCAGGTGTTGGATCCCACAGTTTGTGCGGGGAGCGTGTTGCTAAGGGCGGCTCTGAGGACGGCAGTCTGAGCGCTTGTCCTTGGGCTTCGTCGTCGTGGGTGGTGGCACTGTTCCTCCCTGTATGGCCTTGGGGACAGAGAAGGCACACTGCAGGGTGCTGGCTTTGGAGTTTGGGGACTCTCCGATGGCTCTGCCTTGAACGCAGCTGGGTGGCCTGGAGCAGGTCAGCTCTCTGTGCCTGTCTCCTCGACTTTGACACGGGAAGAGGCGAAACTAGATGACCTCCCGGGTCCCTTTCCGTTCCTGAGAACGCTGTCTTGCTAGGGTGCCAGTGTGTTGTTTAATTCGTGTTGCTAAAGAGGTGGTTGGTTTTCTGAAAAAGAGTCTGTGGCTCAGATTTAATTAATTCAAGAGCTGATTTTTCTCTCTGTTGGGGAATAAGTCAGTCACGCGGCAGAATCCTCTAGCCAGTCGGCCGAACTGAGCCTGGAAGGGTGACAGATGTGGCCGCCAGATGGCCCAGAGCTGTGGGGGGAGGTGGGAGAGGGCGGATCTCTCTTTAGGGTCAGCTCATTCAGAATGAAGAAATGTTTTGCTGACAGAGGGGGAAGGAGCAGGGAAACTGTGTTCTTGGGAACAAGCTGCCGGTCAGTCCCAAGCAGGCCTCACACGTGGCCTTCCCCTCCTCCCCAGGTGGCGTATCTCTGATGCGCACTCGTTTATCCAGCTGGTCAAGGGTCGGTTTGTGGGGTGTCTGCTCTGTGCCCAGGCACTGGGCTGGGGCGTAAAGCGGAGTCTTGTCGGTAAAGCCAGGCGGAGGGTAAATAAATACCTAGTTAAAATGGGGAAAAGCCGCGCTGGTGTTAAAGACAAAGGTGCTGTCCTGAAGAGGCCTGGCCGTGGAGACGGTATTCAGACTGAGAAGTGAAGGGTGAGGAGTGGCCACTCTCGCAAAGAGCCAGGTGGCCTGCGTTCCCGGAGCAGCTGAGGAGGCTGGCGGGCAGAGCACTTGGTGTGTCGGGAGAACTGGAGGGAGGCCAGTCTCACTGGGGGAGCAGGACCGGCTGGGGAGGGTGGGGCCAGGAACAGCTCCCGAAGGCAGGCAGGCAGGCAGGCAGGCACGGTCAGGAACGGCGGGGAGCCGCCGAAGGGTTCAGGGAGGTAGATGTGTGCGTGGCAGAGAGGAGAGGTGACTCACTTGACGTTGTCCGGGGGCAGCTCTGGCTGCTGTGCAGGACACGGAACTGAGCTGGGCAAGCTGGGCAGGCCCGTGACTGAGCACAGTCAGGAGGCTGTGGCATCTCAAACCAGGATTGTGGCAGAGGAGGCAAGAGTAGATGTCATGGGGGGCTTCTTTTGGAGGCAAAATCTGAAGGACTTGTGCCAGAAGGAGATACGAGTGGAGGCAAAGGGACAGACCAAGAGGGCGACCGCAGTCTGGCTCGAGCACCCGGACAGGTGGTGGCGTATCGAGATGAAAAGGAGCGGGTATCGGGGGTTCGCTCACTTCTGGACAGAAGATTGAGGGGCCCGCGGCACGAGCCGGTGGTCACGTTCCTGATACGAGTCTGCAGCACAGAGGAAATCCCAGGGCCGAGCACATGAATCAGGAACTCATCGGCACGGGCTCAGCAGGGCGAGAGAGATCATCTTGGGAGTGAGCGTAGGACAAGAGAGGAGCCTAGGACCGAATCCTGAAGAACGCCAACATTTGGAATAGAAGGGAAGGAACCTGTAAAAGCCACCAAGAAACACCAGGGAAAGTGGAATCAGCAGGAACCGAGAAAGAAGAGTTGGGTTTTTTTTGGTTTTTTTTAATTTTTTTTTTTCAACGTTTATTTTTTTTGGGACAGAGAGAGACAGAGCATGAACGGGGGAGGGGCAGAGAGAGAGGGAGACACAGAATCGGAAACAGGCTCCAGGCTCTGAGCCATCAGCCCAGAGCCTGACGCGGGGCTCGAACTCACAGACCGCGAGATCGTGACCTGGCTGAAGTTGGACGCTCAACCGACTGCGCCACCCAGGTGCCCCGAGAAAGAAGAGTTTTAAGGAGGGGAGAGCTCAACTATGTTAGATGCTTTGACGTGGGGTGTGTGACATAGGACAGTGGTCGCCAAGTGTCCATTGGAGTTGGTGACGTGGCGATCACGGGGTGCTCCGTCATGTCCCTCCCGGGTTCAGAGTGTTCAGTGGCTCCCGGGAATGTAGAGTCAAGTGCAGACCTCACCCGACGGTGTCACAGCCCTCCACGACCCCGGCCCGCTCCTCTTCCTGGTGTTCTCTCCTCTGAGTCTCTCTGGGGAGCCAGCATCTCGGACGCACCCTCTTCCCTCCGAACTTCTCCTGGCTTCCTCCCGTGCTCACCACTTACAAATCCGTGCGCCTCTCGTAAAGACCGGATGTCGTCGTGCCACTTCGGACCGAAGCGGTGTGACATGGTGGGAAAACGATGACCGGCCGTGGGGAGACTTCGGTTCCCAGTCTGGCCCCCCCACCTGGCAACCCAGCGCCCTCAGAATTACTCCGGGGCTCCAGAGACCGCACGCTCTCTCTCTCCCGTCATGAGGGAGCCGAAGCAGAGCGGTCTCTCCTCGCGGTGACTGGCTACAAGCCTGTGTCGCGTTTCCATCCTCTCTCCGGTCAGTGCGCTCACCTGCCAAACGGCTGCCTTAGAGTAGTTTGCATGCAGTGCATTCAGTTACCGACAGACTTGAGAACGAGGAACAGAAGGGTATCGGAGAGACCTCTTGGGCTCCAGATAACGGAAGAAATGAAAATATTTTGACATTCTTTGTCCCTCAGAGGGGTTTACACTCCAGCTGGGGAGAGAAGATTATAAAGACATGAGACCTGCTCTTACAGCATCCTGTCACTGAAAGAGAAGACACGTGGTGGCACGTGACCGGTCACCGTACTGGCAGCTCTCTCCTGTCACGGGCCACCGTCTCACCTGCAGCTTGTGTGGACACGGTGCCGAGCTCAGGGTGTTCAGACACACGAGACTGTCCCGGGGCTCACTGGGAAGAAACACTGGAGTGCAGAGGACAGAGGGTCAGGCTGGCTTGACGGGCTTAGTGGATGGAGAGGAATTTGTTCTGGTGGGAAAGAGGATCGGGATGGAGACTGAAAGAAGGAAAAGCTTGTGGTGTGTTGGTGTAGCTCCCTCTGGTGGAGGGTGCGTTACAGGAGCGGCAGGGGGCTCTCGGGAAGTGAAAGCCAGGTTGTGATTGAATGCAGGCCAAGGTGTATTTATCCGTTCAGTTAACGGTTTTGAGTGCCGCCTTTATAGCAAGCAACAAATACGATTTAGCTGTAGCCCCCGCCCTCAAAAGCCTGTCTCACAGGGAGAAAGATCCAGAAAATCAGTAGACCGTGTGTTAAGTGATATGACAACGCAGAATGCTGGGCAGCAGAGCTCACTGTGGGGGGATCTGAAGGGGTTAAACCAAAGACATGAATGACGTTTTGTGAAGATGTGTTTGTAGGAGTTGAAGGATTGACTGAAATCTTCACCCTTATCTATTTGTAAAAGTCACATCAGCGCTCAGCATGTGTTCTTTTGATCATAAAGGCATAGGTTAAAAGGGATTTATTTCCCCCCTATTTTATACTCCAGTCAGAACCTGAGAAATGCAGAGACAGAAGATGACAAGATTGTGTCCCAAGCAGCCGTCCGTGCCGACGACGCCGATGAGCTCATCGCACCGGGAACACCTATCCAGTTTGATATCGTCCTTCCTGCCACAGAATTCCTGGACCAGAACCGGGGGAGCAGGTGCGGGCTCAGGGAGAAATGGAAGTGACCTTGGGTGTCTCTTGTGTCCACCCCCATCTCCAGACACTGTTGCCATTCTGACTGAGTGCCCTCTTGGCCAGAAATGTCTTGATTGTGTGCCTCTGGCCGTTTCCCTAGGCGCATCAACCCTTTTGGTGAAACTGAGGATGAGACCTTTCCAGAAGCAGAAGGTGAGCGGGTGGTCTGTGTGCTTGCTCTTTCCCCTTCACAGAATGGCGAGGGCCATTGAAACGAGGAGCGGAATCATGTTCCGGAGAGCTGGGACTTGAAGGTATGAATTGAAATTATGACCCACGGGTCTGTCGTTCTCTGAAAACTCATTAGGATGCGTACAGGGAAGGCAGGTCTTAAATGAAACCCGCAGGGATGTGGACAGGTTCTCCACTTGTGTCACAGTGTTGGCCCATCCGTACCCTTTCTGTAGCTCCTGCGTACAGAGTGGCCAAACCTAAATCAGAGACCAGATTACTACAAAACAGATTCAAAGAGGATAAAGCGGTCACAATAAAATGCAATCTGGGTGAGACATGAATATGCTGTTTCATTTCAGAATGCTGAAAACACACATAACAGCTCATTCTTGTGTTTGAAGATGACATGGCTTGGTGGTATTTAATTTGTTCAAAATCAGATTTTTGACGTTTGATTACATTCTTCTAGTACCTAAGAGCACACCCGGCAGAGCTGACCGTAACCTAGCACTCCGCAGAGCGGAGGCAGTTGAGGGCCTCACGCCTGGAGCCCGAGAGCAGCGTTAGAATGAGATGCCGCTTCCTCAGACTTAAAAGCAGGACTTGAGAGTCGGCACCTCGTACGGAATCGGGCAGAAAGGGGGCCGGTGGAAGGAAGGAGGCTAACAGGCTGTGCCTCAGGTCTGCCGCCCCGTCTCTAGCTGACCTTCCATATAGGCCACCCCGTAAAATCTCTACAAAAAAAAACTTCCGAACTTGTAAAAACTGTCTTCATGTGGGAGTCACTTCTTATCATATTACATTAATTATATTTTTCTCCTCTTTTAACCCTTAAGTTATTTTTAGGGGCAAAGACACTAATAGATCGAGGAAGGAAAAAGTAGCCATCTTAGTTTAAAATGGTGGAGAAGTGAATTATTCTTACAGAAGAAAAAAAACCACCTTTAAACCTCTGTGATCTTCCAGTTACGGTTGCAGTTACCCAGTCTTGTCAGTTATGTGCCATTATCGGGGGGCCAGTGCTGGCAGTTTACTAGAATCTGGTAAGCAGAGTAGTCGGAGATGTGCCATTAGCTCCTGGGAGATCGTCACTGCCCTTGAGTAATGCACGATATGTGTGAACTGGATGAGCCCCCAATCAGGTCTTCTGTTCTTCAGATGGATTTTCTTCAAGAGGACTTTATCAGTGGGCCCGAGGAATGAATTTTCTGTCATCTAGCGGAGAAGCTCTTATTTTCAGAGAAAAGACGTATATACCGCCACCTAGAGTTTTAGCGTTAGAAGGATGGTCGTGTGGTACTGCCTTTTCATCTTACGGATGCACAAAGAGGTGCTTTTCTAGTCTAATGAAGTCGTTCCAAAGAGCCAAAATGTAGACAGTAGGCGATTCAGGGCTTCGGCACCGTGTTGAGGAATTTGCCGGGAAGCCCTCCGCAGGAGGCAGACCAGACCTGAGGTCTTCTGCCTGTTCTCAGACCGGCAGCAGGCAGGAAGTGAATGTGATCCTGAGCAGAAAACGCTCTCTTGCAGATTCCCTTTTGCAGCAGATGTTTGTAGTTCGGTTTTTGGGCTCGATGGCAGTCAAAACAGACAACACTACTGAAGTGATTTACGAAGCAATGAGACAAGTATTGGCCGCTCGGGCAATTCACAACATCTTCCGTACGACAGAGTCCCATCTGATGGTCACCAGTCAGACTCTGAGGTATGTTTCGTTTCAGACCCTTACAGCTTTACCTGATTCCCCATTTAAGGCACATTTACTCACCTAGAATGTTCATACTAGAATATTTGATCGGATTAAGTGAAGATGCTACTCTTGTCTTTGCCCTGTTCCTTTGTATGTTCTGCTTTTACAAGATACGGTGGATAGAAGCTGTTCCCCTAAGGAGTGGGTACCCTCAGAGACTTAGTGGTGAATGAGTCCTCTCGTTCGTGATGATGCCATCACTGAAGAATAGCTCAGTATATCTCAGAGCTTGAAAAAGAAAGGGTTTTTTTTTCTTTTTTAAATGTTTGTTTACTTTGTGAGAGCGCACGAGCGGGGGAGGAGCAGAGAGAGAGCGAGACAGAGAATCCCAAGCAGGCTCTGCACTGTCAACACGGAGGCTGATGTGGGGCTCAGTCCCACAACCGTGAGATCACGACCTGAGCCGAAATCAAGAGTCGGACATTTAAGTGACTGAGCCACCCAGGTGCCCCAGGATTTTCATTTCTGAAAGCAGTACTACTTATAAAAATTAACAACAGTGACAAAAGAACATGAACCTACCTGAGATCATTAGACCACCACAAGTAAAATCTGATTAATATTTGTTGGGATGAAAATAAGCCAAGTGATGTTAACTACGTGATTTGGAGTTTTAGGTAATAAGATCTGTATGAGTGACGGCAAAGGACCGTCAAGCCATGGTTAGCACAGGCTTTATGAAGTTTCACCATCCAATACTGGACTCACATGCAACACTTGAAACGGAATGACAGTCTGAGTTAAAATGTTCTAAGTGTAAAATACATATAGCAAGCTTCTAGGGTCTCATACTAACCCCCCAAAAAGAATGCAAAATATGCCATTAATTTTTATATTAATAACATATCCTGGTAGTATTTTAGATCTGTTAGGTGACATTAACTTGATATACTTTATTTAATCTATTTCACTCTTTTTGATGTGACTGCTAAAAAATTTCAGATCATGTATATGAGGTTTACATTTTATTCCTGTGAGATCACAGGCACTGCTTTAGAGGCAGAATGTCTACGTTTATCCCTGGCTTTGGCCTTCATTAGTTATACGACCTGGGCGAGTTTAACCTCTGTGCATCAGCTTCTTGGGCTATGAGATGAAAATAACTGTATCCACACTGCATAGGGCTGACACAAAGACTACATGAGTTAATGCACATCAAACATGTATACAACCACAACTGGCATAAGTGCTCAGTAAATGTTAGCTTCAAAAAGTTAAATAGGACTTTGTTAAAGTCAGAATATAGTTTCTTCCATTCATTAAAACCAGTCTTTTTCGTTTCATTATAAACCTTCTACTGAGAGTAAGTTTCTTATGAATAAAACTTTATTTAAAGCTTTTCTCCAAGCATGCCCTGCACCTTTTATAGGCATTGGCTCATCGTTCCTGTAATCTCCACCAATAAGAACAGAGTAAATATACGTAAAAGCATTGTGAAAAATCACAGTACATCAAATGAACACTATCAAAGTACAAAGCCCACAGAACGGGAGAAAATATTTGCAAATCATGTATCTAATAAAGCTATATGTTCAGAATATATAAAGAACTCTTATAAGAATCAACAAAAAGACCAAAAACCAAAAAAATGGACCAAGGACCTGAGTAGACATTTCTCCAGGGGAGATCTACAAATGGCCAACAAGCACATGTGAAAAGATGCCCAGTGTCAACTCGTTATTAGAGAAATGCACCATCAAGTCCACAGTGAGATATCACTTCAGCTCACTTAGATGGCTGTAATAAAAAGGAAAATACCAAGTCTTAGGGTGTGAAAAAATTGGAATCCGTTGCCGGTGGGAATAGTTAAAACCGTTCAGCCACTGTGGGAAATGGTTCAGCTTCTCTGGGAGTTAAACGTAGATTGCCAGCCCTGGTAGACACCCGGAGGAATTGAAAACTGCTCAGATAACCAAGTTTACACAGATGTTCGTGGTTCACGGTAGCCAAAGAGTGGAAACGATCCCAACTCCATCAACAAATTGATAGACAAGATGGGGTATTTAACACAGCAGAGTAGGAGCCAGCCTTAAAGAGAAATGACGTCCTGATGTGTGGTACAACATTGTTGAGCCCTGAAAACATGCTCGGTGGAAGATGTCAGCCATTTTGTTTGATCCTGTATCTGAAGTGTCCAGGATGGAAAGCAGGTTAGTGGTTGCCAGAAGCTGAGAGGAGAAAGAATGGAAGTGACTGTCTGATGGGTGTGTAGCTTCCTTTGGAGGTGATGAAGATGTTTGGAACCAGGCAGTGGTAATGGTTGTACAGTGTGGTAAATGTACTAAATATTAGCCCATTAGTCTGCAGTAGTCCATTTTATGTTAGGTATATTTCACCACAGTTTCCACACACAGATCCCTGCATTGGAATTCATGTTTTGAGACAAATGAGAAGTCCCACAGAAAATCAGATCTTTTTTTTTAATGTTTATTTTTGAGAGGGAGAGAGGGGCAGAGAGGGAAACACAGAATCCAAAACAGCCTCCCGTCTCTGAGATGTCAGCACAGAGCCCCGTGCAGGGCTCGAACTCATGAACCATGAGATCATGACCTGAGCTGAAGTTGGACGCTTGACTGAGCCACCCAGGCGCTCTGAAAATCAGATCTTAGGCAAATCCGTATTACCTGTTTAAGATAGCAACCTTTTAAGTTACTCACAAAATATGCATGTTTTAAGTTCACATTTATGGAAAAGTTTTACAAAATACCTAAGAAACTTTACTTGAGGGAGACCGTTTATGAGGTATATTTTTTAAATCTTTAAATTCATACAAATCAATAGGGACATGAAGAAAACATGTATTTAGATTGTAAATGTGTAAAATTCCATACACATTTTCTTACTGTCTTAACCACCTCTTTGAAGTGGGGTCCTTTTCCCACTTTTACAGACGAGTCTGGAAGAGTCAGGGTGACTTACACAAGGGCACAGTCGAGCAGCCAGCCCAGAGCCCTCTGACTGCGGTGAGGCCCATACTTGAACCGCACGTATTTCCAACCGCAGCCTTTCTGGGGGGATGACTGCTTTCCTGAGATCTAACTTCCCATACAGCTCGCCCATCTGAAGTGTTTTCAGTATATTCAGAGTTGTGCAACCATTAGTTACCACAGTTTTCGAGTATTTTCATCATCCCCAGAGAAAACCCACACCTGTGAGCCCTCATTCCCTTTTCTTAAAACCCACCCCCCCCCCCATGCAGCCACGAAACACTAATATTCTGTGTGTATGTATTTGCCTGTTTGGGACATTTCATATAAATGGAATTCTAACCATTTTTTTAAGACCGAGAATAGATTTTTTGCTTTCGCCCACAGAATTTATAGCAAATCAATAAATAATACCATGTTTAGAAAGTAGAAATTTATATGTATGTATGACAGCAATAGATTCTCTAATGCAGTGTATTTTCCAGATACATCAGCCTGGTTATTAGATGATGCTTAAAGTTTTGTTAAAGAATACATCTAGAATACCTTCTTTTTTAATTAAAAATTTTTTTTATTTTTGAGAATGAGCAGGAGAGAGGGGAAGGGGAGAAAGAATATGTGCTATTCCTTCTATAAATAGGACAGAAGTTTTCCTTTTTTGTCTTGTTTTCCTTTTTGAGAGAGCAAGCAGGCGTGTGAGTGGGGAGGGGCAGAGAGAGGGAGAGAGCATCTCAGGCAGGCTCCAGGCCCAGCTCAGAGCCCAATGCGGGGTTCAATCCCATGACTCTGGCATCATGACCTGAGCTAGTGTTGAAGAGCCTGACAACCAACTGAGCCACCCAGGCACCCCTAGAATATACCTTCTTAAAAGACCGTGCTCCCCCACACCCAAACTGACACAGAATAGTTTTGCTACAATCTGTTCACTGTTTTCTCACCCCACCCCATATTTAGGGGAAAAAAATTAGACTTCAAGGAAAAGACCATAGTCAGTAAATGTCTTCTGAGAAGCAGGCTGTACAGAATACGATCTGTCTATATTCTACATCAGAAGTGTGAAGAATTCTAATGCTGCCCCTTTGGATAAGCACTGAAATGTGAAAGTCTCCAGTTGTTACAATCTTCCATAAAGCTGTTCCCGGAGCTTCAACTACGTGGGGTTCAGCACAGGCAGACCCACGGAGCCATCTCGCCTTGCTGCGGCCGGGCCTTAGAAGGGCATTTGTGTGATTTCATTCTGAACTTCTAGACTCTTCTAAGAATACAGGTGTCTCCAACATGTGTAATATAATGTGTGTCTTAAAATTTCAGGTTGATAGATCCTCAGACTCAAGTAACAAGGGCCAATGTAAGTACCTCCATGCATGCTAATTTTAGTAGTTATTCCTTAATTCAAAGTAGGCACTTTATAGATTTTGCCAAATTTAACAGCTGTCACTCATAGTGCACTTTTTTCGTGACGCTGTCCGTGGAGAATGACTTGTCTGTTTTTAATTCCAGTTATGTGATGTTGTCTATTCCTGTTATTTCCAGTTTGAGCTCACCAGCATCACCCAGTTTGCTGCCCATCAAGAAAACAAGAGACTAGTCGGCTTTGTGGTCCGCACCCCCGAATCCACAGGTGGACAGTCTCTGAGTACATACGTTTTTGAAAGCAACTCAGAAGGCGAAAAGGTCTGTTTTTTTTCATCTTAAGATTCCATCTCTGTCCAAAGATATTTAAAGGGGTTTTGCACCACCCCGTGGGTGTTTAGTTGACTATTCTTTGCGCCCCCATTGAGGAGTTTAGAGAATACCTCCAGGAAGGCCCCACTGAAAGAAACGACTGGAATAAATTTTCCCTTGGAAATGCATGTCATTCTAAACAGTGATGAGGAAGAATGTTAATGGTGAGATGAAATGTGAAAAGCAGTTGCCTTCAAGTTTCTTTTTTAAAAATGAAGTTACGATGGAGAAAATCTAGTCTCAGAGCAAACGAAGCAGACAGCAGGAAACTGTTCTCATATAGTATGAAAATTTTTGTGACCGTATTTGCTACTTGGAATTAATCAAAGTTAATCAACTCTTTCAGCAAGTATCTTTTTGCCACTGCGTGCGAAGACGCAGTGGCAGAATGTGATTGAGAGAGAAAGGAGGAAAGTACTCCGTTAAGAATGTTAAGCTCTGGGATAATTTCAGTTGCCACTTACCCTGGATATCGTTGCTCTGCACAGATTGGCAACCGGAGACCAGGACAGGTGGACTCTACTGTTCAGAGCCCCGTGTGATGAACTTCTTAACAGCCAGGTCCTCTGTCCCCACACCGACATGAGCAGTGACCTCGTTGTACTTCCATAACCACATTTTTTCCTAAAATCCCTTATCGCTTTCTGCCTTTGCCCAACACTGCTTTTCTTGTCTTACAGATATGTTATGCTATTAATCTGGGAAAAGAAATCATTGCGGTTCAGAAGGTAAGGTACATTTTAGTGCTGGTTTTCACAACTACTCAAAAGATCTATAGACATACTAAGATCTCTCTCAAAAAGAGGAATGGTGTTCGCTGGACATTGTGGCCAAACTTGAGATTTCCTTTGAAGCGTTCTAACCACCAGACTGGCTAGGGCCACAGTCACCGGTTAACACATGTGGAGTTCTTCATAAATATCACTGCTTCCTGCGTTATCACTTTTTTGCTTGCTGTTGTTGGCTAGATATCCTGTCTTTCAGATTAAGATGGTAGAAACTTTATCTACCATGTACTCGAAGGCCTTGCTCCTCTGAGCAGTCACAGACAGACCTCAACCTGGAAATGTACTAGACGTGAAGATTCCCAGACCTCCCTGTATCTCAGCAGCTTACAATCTTTCCCTCACCCCACAAACTTCTGAGAGCCAAGTTTGTACAAGAAAAACCTTAGAATTCTACCAGTGAGCAAGACAGATACAGTTCCTGCCCCAGGAGGCTTCTCGTTCAGTAGAACTTCTGCAATAATGGAAATGACCTGTGTCTGTACTGTTCAATAGGCAGCTTGAATGTAGCTAATTTGATGATGAACTGGATTTTTAAACAGTAACATATAGCTACTGAGCACCGTATTAGCTTTCCTAATGTTGGGGGAGGGCAGGAGGACTAAGACCAGTATACATGAAATGGTAGCAGGCAGTGCAAGTTAGTATTTTATGGTATTGATCAGGGATCAACTTCTGTAAAGAGCAAGACAGGAAACCTCTTAGGCTTACATTTGTTGCAACTACTCAACTCAGCTATTGTTCCAGCAGCCATACATACTATATAAATGAATGGCTGTGTTCCAGTGAAACTTCATTTATAAAAACAGTGAGCCAGATGGCCGTAGTTTGCCAACTCTTGGTTTACAGGGAAAGAGGAAGGAGTTAGTGATCTAGAAGACAAAGGTATTCTAAAGGAAGTTCTTCTCTGGACTCTTTGTGGGAAGACGATTATGATTTGGCTAAGTGAATGACATTTTGGCTAAGAGCAAAACCTGGGCCCAGAGTCTAGAAGTAAAATGCAATTGAGCTTTTTCAGAGAAGCAAGGAGACTCACCTGAAGGCACACATAGATCCCGGAAGGAAAGAAGCTAGATTACAGAATACTGAAAGCCATGCCATAGGGGTTTTAAGTGCATTTTAAGCGTTTTCTTTTCTCCTTCTTAAACTCTCCTAACTTCAGGATCCAGAAGCATTGGCTCAATTAATGCTGTCCATACCACTAACCAATGATGGAAAATATGTACTGTTAAACGATCAACCAGATGACAATGATGGAAGTCCAAATGAAAACAGAGGCGCAGAATCTGAAGCATAACTCTCTTGGGCCTTTGGGGAAAGAGCACCCAGGAAGGAGAGCTACCTCCTTAAGGGTTTTCAACTTCTTTGACATACAGGCCCACGACCTGGTTTCAGAACGCTGACAATCGCTTGTGGAATGTACTCTTGATGCCTTGATACTGAGACTTGGGAGGGAAACAGTGAGAAATGGTTGACAACATTCCTACCCATCTACAAATGTTACTTTAGGTGCTTTGTGGTAAGTTGTCTTCTTAGATTGTACTGTTCAGCGCTCAGAATGAAAGTTACTGAAAAAATGCATTGTTCACTTTATTCAAATGTCATCTCTTTAGTCTCCAAGTACCCTTTTTAAAAAACGATAAAAGCCTAGATTTATAATTTGATAAACACTAAATATTTCCTATTAATATAATCTATTTTTATATTTTCCTTAATGAGCTTTAAGTGCCTGTCATTCTGAAAGTTGTGTATTTATAATCAGGCTTGTCTCACAGTCGGACCTACCAGCATCAGTTTGTGCAGTTAGGTGGCGAGCCCCGCTTGGAGGGCCTGAGCGTTAGCAAAAATGCAGGTCTAGTTGTGATCATTTTTCTCAGACATCATGCAATAAAAAGACTAGCAGACAAGCACCACACAAGACGCTCAGTTTTACATGGGAACCTTGATGAACCAGCATTCAGAAGTTTACGGTCCTTCAGGTATGGTTTTAGTGGTGGATCACTACAGACCGTGTGAAGCTCTACCAGTTCCTGATTCTTCTGAGCCAGACCCTCCTCAAGGAAGGGACCAATTAATTTTAAAACTCACTTGAATGAAAGCATGGCTGGTTGCGGGGCTTGGTATAAAAATCCTATTCCACCCCTACCTACGAAGTATGATGATCCTGAATTGGCACCATGTGTTTAATTATAACCAGTTTCAACAGAATACCGTTGTGTTTGTAATAAATTAACCTAGCAACAAATGCTAGCAAATAAAAACTACCATTCTGTTTCTTTCTTTTGCTTGTTGTGGTTATTTTCTAGAACATCCCTGGAAGAAAACTAAAGTTAGTTCTGTGGCTTCAGCTGTTCATTTCCAAAACCTCAGTACATTCCCCCCCCTCTGCTGTGATTTCATTATGCCCTATCAAATACCTCTATTCAACACTGGTTGAACAATGTGATCTCAGTACCAAGTTGTTGGTTTTTTTTGAGGGAGAGAGCATGGGGAAGGAGGGGGGGAGAAAGAATCCTAAGCAGACCCTGCACTCAGTGTGGCTCAATCTCATGACCATGAGACAATGACCTAAGCCGAAATCAAGAGGTGGGATGCTCAACTGACTGAGCCACCACAGCTCCCAAAATGGTGGATTAATAAAACAACTTTTGTAATCCAAACTTAATGTTACAGGGGTATCAGAGTCCACTTCTATAATGTGAGCCTCAGAGACTAAGCCAGCATGAGATATACCATGAAATTATTAGTATGGTGTTAGCGAATGCCTTACAAAAATTTGTGTATCATAACTGTATTAAACCGGTAAGTCCTCCGATAGGCTGCAAGAGCCACAGTCCCCTGAATTTCCTTTTCTTGCTTCGAATTGTTCAGGGTGGGAGGGAAGAAACTAGTTGTAAACAATATTGTTAGAAACTAAAATCAATTTCTTTCATTTCCTAATTTTTTCATATTTCAAAAATATGTGGCTTGACTAAGCCACAAAGTATGCAAATCCTAGGAAAAAAAGACTGAAGCCCATTAAAACTAACTTCATTGAAAAACCATAGAATGAAAACACAAAATGAACTGCACATATTAGGCACAGATGACCCACAAAATACTAGTATCCAGAATATGTAAAATATTCCTGCAATTAGAAAAAATTGAAAATAAAGTCATAAAGGCATTTCACAGAATAAAAAATAAAAGGGGTTCTTAAATAGAAATATACAAAATTGATATAATAAATACAAATTAAACCCACTGGGATATTACACACCAGACTGTAGAAACATAGCTGCTGGGATGGGCACGACGAGGCTCCTCCGCTGCTGGGACGGGATAAGTCTGGCGTTGTATCCGTTGCACTTGTAGATGGCCTAGCAGATTCACTTGCGAGAACTCTGGAGAAACTCTGAACACAGGTACACAGAGATGCGTGCAGCCAGTAGCCCTGTTCGTACTATCCCAAATTTGGAAGTGACCCACATGTCATCAGCAAAACAGATCTGTGTATTTGTGTAACAATACTAAAGAAGGAAAACTAAATGGACTACAGGTATGTGCATCATCATGGATGAATTTCAAAAGAGACAAGTCATATACAGTAAGAATCCATTTATGTTAATTTTTTAAAAACCTGCAAACCACCACCGTGTTATTTAGAAAACTACAGATAGGTTGTAACACTAGAGAAAAGCAAGGCATAGTTACCCCAAAATTCTGCGTTGTGGTTTCCTCCGGAGTGGAAAAGGGAGCGGCGATCCGAGGAAGAACAATGGAACATCTCAGGCAGGAGCAACAGTCTCCTAACCTCCACAGTACGGTGGCTACCCAAATGTCCTGTTTTATTCTTGATTCAGTACACACATATCATGTACTCTTGTGCATGGGTCATAGATTTTAAAATAATGTTAAACTTTAGAAGGTTGCCCTTTAAATTCCCCAAATGAAAGCACTATGAAAAATTATCAAGTGCCATGTAAATGAAAGGTGGGATGGGAGAAAATGGGACCCTTTATTAGCCAGCTATTCTCACCGGTTTTCATTTCCCAGCACTGCCTCTGGTTGTTTAGCTGTCAGACTGGGGAAGTGCAGGACTTCTCTCCCATTGTTGGCACTTAGCTAGGCCATGTAAACAGGCATAATTTTTATGAGACCCACTCAGAGTCACATACTGTTTATCTTCCAACTTTTCCACCTAAGAGAGTAATAGTAAAGCTAACAACTATATGCCAAGTGCATTTCTGCCTATCAGTAAATCATATTAGCTAGTGTTCACAGTAGTTACTGTTTCCTAATATATAAAGTGCTTTACACAAAAGTCAGTCCTCAAACTACAAGCTCTGTAATCATTAGGCCATTTTGTGCCTGAGAAAATGCAGGCTTCAAATCACAGTCTGGCTCCAAAGTCTATGCTTCTAACTGCTCTGTGACATACACAGCACAGAGAAACCACACAGCAATCACCAAATGTTTCTCTCATTAGGTACATAAACCTTTGAAAATTATTCTGATATGCAGTAATTATACCACCTTAGAGTACATCTCTAATGCCCTGTTGCATTTTGTGCAGATTCTAAAATGATTAAATGCTGTAATACTAATACAGATAGGTGCTTCTTGATGTAAAGTATTAACTTTCCCCCTCACTTTAATGATAATGAGGGCATTACTAAAGAATGTTTCACTACACAAAGATCTTGCATACATTACAGAATGCACAGTCTTTAAATTTTTTTTTATGGTAATTTTTGAAAGAACATGAGCAGGGGAGAGGCCAAGAGAGAGGGAGACACAGAATATGAAGCAGGCTCCAGGCTCTGCGCTGTCAGCACAGAGCCAAACGCAGGGCTCGAACTCCCAAACCATAAGATCATGACCTGAAGTCGGACGCTTAACCGACTGAGCCACCCAGGCGCCCCTACAGTGCATAGTCTTTAAAGATGATCCCAGAATTATGACATCATCTCTACACTGATCAGGAGATGAATTCCTCTCCTTTGCAGAGTGTAACTCCACTAATGGGAACTGGATTATCTGATATTTAGGTTTTACACTAAGAGAGGCCAACAAGTATCCATATATTTTCCTAAACTGAGTTCTTACACACTATATATAAGAACTTTTTGTATCAAAGTAAGCCCTAACTTTGCCATCACCATGTCTGAGTTCACTGCATGATATTCACTTTAAAGATTTCCACATATTCCAGATTCTTTTCAGCAGAAATCTCTAATAACGTGTTAAATTCTTCCTAACATCTAAAAAAACCTCTGTTAAAATTGTAGCATTAAAACTTTCTTAAAAGAATACCATCAGTATGAAACTTTCGCAGACTTTAGCTGGAAAAAAAACCCATAAAATTATTAAAATTAAAATCTTTTTCCATTTAGCCAACCCAGCATCAACAAGTAACATGATGATGTATGTGATGGTGCTACCCCATCTTTCCCACAATCTTCCCACTACTGCCTCTGGAAAGAAAAGGAGCAGTAATCAGACTTTACCAAGGAAAGTTTCTCCAGTGTAGTATAGCCTATCCTTGAAAAACACAGAGGTGAGGGGCACCAACTCCTGGCACAATCAAAACTCTGCATGTTAACTTTTGACTCCCCAAAAACTTAAACTAAGAGCCTGCCGCTGAATGGAAACCTTATAATGAACGCATATTATAGATGTTACTTGGATAATATAGCGTATTCTTACAATAAACTAACAGGGGCATCTGGGTGGCCCAGTCAGTTAAGCGTCTGATTTTTTTTTTTTAATATATTTTATTGTCAACCTGGCTTCCATACAACATCCAGTGCTCATCCCAACAAGTGCCCTCCTCAATGCCCATCACCCATTTTCCCTCTCCCCCACCCCCGTCGTCCACCCTCAGATTGTTCTCTGTATTTAAGAGTCCCTTGTGGTTTGCCTCCCTCCAACTATTTTTCCCCTTCCCCTCCCCCATGGTCTTCTAAGTTTCTCAAGATCCACATATGAATGAAAATATATGATATCTGTCCTTCTCTGACTTATTTCACTCAGCGTAATACCTTCCAGTTCCATCCACATTGCTGCAAATGGCAGGATTTCATTCTTTCTCATCGCCAAGTACTATTCCATCATAGATATAAACCGCATCTTCTTTACCCATTCATCAGTTGATGGACATTTAGGCTCTTTCCATAATTTGGCTATTGTTGAAAGTGCTGCTATAAACATTGGGGTACATGTGCCCCTATGCATTAGCACTCCGGTATCCCTTGGGTAAATTCCTAGTAGAATTATTGCTGGGTCTTAGGGTATTTTTAATTTTTTGAGGAACCTCCACACTGTAGCATCTGATTCTTGATCTCTGTTCAGGTCATGATCTCATGGTTCATGAGATCGAGCCCCACGTTGGGCTCTATGCTGGCAGTGCAGAACCTGCTTGGGATTCTCTCTCTGCCTTTGCCTCACTCTCTCTCTAAATAAACATTAAAAAAAAACTAAGCTAGAGAAAAAATGCTATTAAAATCATAAGGAAACTACAGTTACAGAACTATATTGGATTTCTTTTTAAAAGTCACATAAGTGGACCCGCACAGTTTATTTTTATTTTTGAGAAAGGGAGCGTGAGTGAGGAAGAAGCATAAAGAGAGGGAGAGAAAGAATCTTAAGCAGGCTCCACACCCAGCGCAGAGCCTGAGGCGGGGCTCAATCTCACGACCCTGGGATCATGATCTGAGCCAGATCAGGAGTCAGACACATAACTGACTGAGCCACCCAGGCACACTCTTCCCTCCCCCCACCACACAGTTTAAACATCATGCCGTTCAAGGGTCAGCTGTATTTAAAAGGCTGTGTCTCCTGTCTCCAGTGTAATATTTAAAAGGCTCTCATTTATTATTACTGTTTCAGTTAAACTCATGTTTGCAAATGGCACTAGAGTTATTTCTAACATTAAACACTGTAAACCAAGGATCCCTTCCCAGGATTAGGATTTAAAAGTAAACATTCACATGGGTTCTTTTTATTTGAAAACAACAAGGATTAGATCAAGAACGTACAAAGAGAAAAAGAAAAGTTCTTCACCTGGGTTGCGTGGAAAGGAGCCAATACCAATTTTATACTTGAAATGTTTTGCCTATGTGCATGCAAGTATTTTTTTAAAGACAGATTCCCTATATTCTATTAAAGGGGATTCCAAAAAGGTTAATGTTAAGAAGTCCTGGTTTAAGACATTCAATTTTGAACATAAACATCCAGGGGAAGTAAACTTTTGAAATTATATTTATTAATGTTTTATTATACATATTATATTCTCTTAGAATTAGGGTAGGGGGAAGCCCCACTCAAGTGAGGTAACAAACTTGCCATCTTTTACAAAACTTAATTAGAACTGACAAAGTTATGGTTAGTCCTTAATTCCTGAGAATTTGAACATTATTGAGTTTGTGAATTTACAACAAATGCTCACACTAATTTTAAACTACAGTATGTCCAAAAAAAAATATTTAACATTAATATGTTAAGCAAAGAAAACATCATCCAAATGCATATATTAACTTAGGTGTGAAACACTCAAGCCCTATTGCTCTGCACTTTAATAGCATTTAAATATGCTTAATCTTTTCAGAGATTTTATTTCAAATATGTGTAATTTATCCAGATTACAGTGACATTATTTTGAGCTAATGGCAAAATAATAATCACTTTCTTCTCAACTGTAGGTATCCATGGTGTCAGCATATAAACTCTATAGAATATTCATAAGATCGATAATAACTGATATATGTGGGGATAATGAACAGAGACCTCAGATTCTCTTCCAATTACAATTTCTACCCCTATTAAAAATGGAGATTGTTTTAGGGAAGTCAGAGAGAAAAAAAAAAAAGAATAATATTGTTGCTATGAAATGGTGACGAATTTGATACAATCAAAAGATCATTAATATAAACATTTACAATAATGAAAATATAAATTACTAATTATGCAGCATGCTTTAGGGCCATTTCTACAGTTAGTATGAATTACAGATATTAAATGCCTTTAATCCACCCATTGTTCATAATTCTGAAAGTCATGTTTACATAATAAACAAAAAACACTTCCTACCTATTTTGTTTCTTCTGACTTTGAACAGTGGAAGTGTTTATCTTGGGCTGGGAAAGTTACCCTGCCAGTAATCAATGCATACAGATAGGGCATTGTACACCTGTTCCAAAAGCTGGAAATCAAACATTAGAATTACTTGCAGGATATACCCAAAGAAATGCTTAACAGGCAAGTGCAATGGAAAAATCAAGTGTTTACCAAATGATGTTATTACGTGTACAGTTTTAAACTTTGTTTTCGTTGTAAAAGTATCACTGTATTATATTCAAAGATTATATAGGCCATGATTAACCATTTAATTATCAACTGATGTAATCTTTACAAAAATAAAGCTTGTAGCCTGCGAGGAACTAAATTTACTCAAAATCTTACTGTACTTTTCAAATCAGTAAATGATTTATTAGAACTTTATTCTCACAGTGGTAATTTTTAAAAAGCCTGCACAGTGCTTAATCTGATGTCTTAGATTATACTTGGTTTAAAGAAAAAGTCTGCCCAAACCATCACCAAGACTTTAATTCAACCTAATGTAGAAGAAACCTGAGTTTGGATGTAGAAATAAAAATCCATACAACTTTCTCTGATACACGTAGTGCCTTCAACCAAAAGTGAAGTTGCAAGCAGGACTCTATGGCTTTCTCTCAATTTTCTTTCATCTTGAGTATTAAGTAAATCTTAAATTTAAAGCAGTTGTTGGAGGTTACATGTTCCCAAAGCAATGTAAACTAGTTATAAAATGTCTTATCAAAGACCTGAACAGCTCTTGTTGAGTCACATGAAATTAACGATGAACCAGTTTTATACTGTACATAAAAGGTACATAGCACACTTGTGCCTCACCTCTATCAAAGCCATCTTTCTGTATGTCTGTTATAACAATGTCGATATGTATGCCTCATAAATTTCAGACTTAATTCACTTTGCTTAAACATGTATTTGCTGGCTGTACAGAGGATACGCACTGAGTTTCCAATGACAAGCAAATATGGATCAAATATGCAAACACAAGTTTTAAACCCTCACGTAGATTGTTAGAGATCTGAGGTGGCAGTTCAGGAATTTGGTTCGGCCCTTCTACAGCTTCACTTCAAACAACACTCCCCAGGCACATCTGCTAGCCTCAAGTCCAGGCAAAAACCCAACTGAAAATCTCATTCTCAACCTTTAGAAAGAAGATTGAGCCTTCAGAAGAAGAATGGACTCAGCAGCACCGCCTTAAAGAGTTGCAACATCTACCTGTTACCAGAGATGTGGTCCAGGAAAACTTCACCATTAGCTTGCTAACATCCATTTCACTGGCAACAGTACTGACAAAATTCTGATGACTTCTGAGGGGCAACGCATACCATCGGTATCATTTGACAACAGGATCTGCAGACACAGTGCTGTCGGACAGGTCTCCATTGCTTGTTTTGGTCTCTTCTGGAAGCGTGGGTGAAAATAACAATGGACAGATGTATATTCATTTTTAAAAAATGAATTAAGTAAAAATTGAGAAGAGCTACCTGCTAAATTTCAAATTAAGAAAATGTGCATCTACCAAATAGTTCTCTAATATTACAATGTATATGTAGTTTAGTTACCTTAATTTTTTAGAAATCTGAGCTAAATTTTGCAAAGGTAACGTTCTGACTGGTACTTAATAGAGGTGTAGACTTGTGAGAGTTCAGAACTGCATGTGGGCCACTGGAGTTTCACCTGGCACGTTTGAAGGCATGCTGCCCCTCAGCCGGTTCCCCCAGCCAGGCCAAGAAATCACTATTATAGTGCACTGCTGTTATTGCCAGAGACATTGCTGCAAATTCACATATAAAATTGTCCAGAATAAGTAGCTTTCCATCTGTGTTTGTAATTCATTTTTTAAAGCAGCTTTTTATTATGATTGTGATAAAATGAATTCCTCTTTTTTTGTGTATGAAATACCACATGCACACATTTCATTAACAGAGGAAAACTATCTCATGTACCCTGCAACTCTGACTACATATCTGAGCAACCTTTAGCTAAGACAGAGTTTTGCAACAGAACCACCACCTCGGTGGTTGATGTGGGTGAGACGCATCAACCAGAATCATAGTGAGTTCCTTAAGAACAATCCACAGCAAGGGCTTCCACTGAGACCAAAAGGTTTGTTTGTTCTGCCTTAATGTTTTAGGCCTTAAAGTAAGTATAAGCTTGGCTGGAGACAAGGTTCTCGCATGAAATGCCTGAGCAGAACCTAAGCAATAACTGAGTTTCTTCACAATTTAGATCAAATTCACTCAAAGTCTTCCAATTTACTTTAGCCTTGGAAAGGGACCCAAACAGAATATATACATATTTTCATGTAATAAATACTGAGTATCTTCCAGGTAACAGCCTGAAATCACTTTCAAGCACACAATTATTAGATTCCAAAAAAGCTTCTGTATGCTAATTATTAACATATTTAATTTATGCAACATTATCAGGGAATAGGTTACTTGATAGAAGTGGTCTACCCAAATTCAGTGTAAAATATATATGTATTTTAAAATTTAACAAAGTAAGATTAATAAAAACATCTTATTTTATAAAATGTAAATTTTATGCCTTGATTTGTGAAATACAAGTAAGGATATAGGAAAAACATGAAAACTCAACTCAGCTGCTGTACCAAGCTTTAAGCTACCGAGCAGAGGAAAACCTAAATTACATAATTTCTATAACAGAAAAAAGGAAACAACCATTCTTCAGGGAAGAAATTGTTCCTAAATTTTAAACTGGGGAGAAATGTATCATGTGCAGCCTTAACTATGAAATAATAAGCAATTTATATCATCCTACAAAGAATACAACAGACAAGACGATCTGGACAAGACGATCGGTTCTCGTGGCTGCACTGTAAACTCGGATTCTCCAAGGCCTGGTTGCGCAGGAGGGCGGGAGGCTGCTCACCATGATACGAAATGGGGTCCCTACAATCTGCCACCTCCTCAGCCAACTGCCCCATCTCACTCAGTCTGTGTCTAGTTAGCAGCTCTACTACATTCTAGTGTTCCTCCTAATTTGTTCCTTCTTGTCTGACACAAGTTGAAGGGTGAAAGAAAAACTAAACTTGTTAAATTTTATTTAAATTATGATGAAACTGAACAAAAAGTTACTCCAGAATGAAATGTAAAAACTATGTAAATTTCTATTCAGATTTACATATGATGCATGTAGGCTGTACTTCAAAAAAAAAAAAAAAAAAAAAAAAAGGACATTTCTAGGTCTAAATTATTTTCCAAAAGGAAAAGGAAGCTGGAATTCTGACCAGATAAAATGGGACATTAGTGTCTATTAAAGAAAGATTTACTGGTCTTTCCAAATTTAAGCCACTCACTGACCTTTTTCTTTCTTTTCTTGGTTTTCTTCAGCTGCAGTCTTGTCTGCTCTGAAGAAAATTCTTGCACTGCTCAGTGAGAAATAGAGCAATTCAAATTCCTGAGTAAATAAAAACATGTAAAGTAAAAGCTGAAAATATTACTAAAAAACTGTGGAAATCATAAATACAGAAACTGCATTTAGTAATCCATCCATTTTTAATATCTGAATCAAATGGCTTCCAAATGCCATTCCTTTTAAAATATACCTATTACCACTATTCATCCTGTTTAAATGGAGGTTTCTATAGGATTTGTTTTCAGATATCAAGAATGGGTATCATAAATATCAAAGCAGATTTGACTACTACTCTCCTCTACCTGTAGATACACATCCAGTCGCTTCTGAGTGAGATTCATGGTTTGTAGCAGTTTTTCATCTTGACTAGTTGACTGCACATTCTGTTGCTTAGCAACTGCTCTTATCTCCTTCAGGTACTTCTCTCTAACAGACTGGAACCAATGAAGTGAGTCAAATTCCTGGTACTGATCCAAAAGCTTCAAAATGTAAGCGACACCTGCAGTCATTAGCAAAA
This sequence comes from Prionailurus bengalensis, assembly GCF_016509475.1. Lineage (NCBI taxonomy): Eukaryota > Metazoa > Chordata > Mammalia > Carnivora > Felidae > Prionailurus > Prionailurus bengalensis. Next base: position 125,046,858 of record NC_057358.1, on the reverse strand, counting down.
CCAAAGCCAAATTACAATGAGTACAGAAGTTGTATTCTACTCCTTTAAAAAAAAAAAAAAAAGTGAAAGTATATACAACTAAAAATAAGACAATCAAGAAAAAAAGAAACAACATGGCCATGAAAATCACTTACAGGTAACATGCTGAGGGTTGGGGAAAAACTTCTGCTGCTATTTGACAGCAACTGAGGAAGCTACAGGGGAACTCAACACAAAATGCTAAAAACTCTTAAAGCCACCACCCCAACAAAGTCTAAACATTACATCTAATGAAACTAAGCGATTAGCAATACCAGGTGGGCGTGAATGATAGTTACACTTGATGGAAGATAAGTATTATTAATCAGATGACCCAGTTAAAAAATAAAGAGGAAACACTGCTCACGAAAAACAAATCTACAAAGAGCACACAGATCTATTAAGCAAATGTTTCTTAAAATCCATGGTAATAATGAACATAAAATTAATGGAAAAACAATTGCATTAAGCTTACCCATGGCAAAGCCATCATCAGTGAAAGCAGCTCCAATTTTGTTTTTTTTATTCAATTTCTCCTTGCAGCTAATGGAATGCTCTACAAAGTTGAGGGTCTAAAAAGATATAACATATTAGAGAAACAACTGGGCTAAAATATCTTCAGAATTTAGTTCATAAAGGAGACATTTCAAAAATTATAAATAGGAACCCTTCTAGATTCCTGTCCTTTTGATTTGAGACATCTTCCTCCTATAAATAGTCCCCTGGTGAGATCACAATCTGTACAAGTATCTTTTAACGGCTCTTCTTTCCAAGTCCTCTAACTACAAGCCCTCCTTTGATCACCACTTACCCTAACCACAGTGCCTTGTATATGGTTCATTATAAAATATTATGAACATTTTGCAGATGAGAACACTGAAGCCTAGAGGCTGAGTAACTTGTCCAAAGTCACACTCTAAGTGAAAGCTGGAATCAGAAAAGTAGGCCTGCTTTATTTACTTCAAAGCATAAGTGCTCTTATGTGTGGTAGTCCTTGCTTCTGCCCAATTCATTCTAAAACACTATTTCTTATCAGATTCTGGGTTAAAGAATGAGTCATCTGGAGAAATGAATTCCCCCCAAAAAGGCTTTTCTAAAAACTCAGCTCTTACAAAATACCTTGTCATTTATTCAATAAAGATTTACTGAAACTTCTATCAGGTATTAAGTAACTACGATAAAAAAATGAATACCATCAAAAAGTCCACACTCTAGAGCAGCACTCTCAGCAATGACAGAAATATCGTATATCTGTACTATCCAATACAGTAAGCCACTAGCCACATACGGCCACTGAGAACTTGAAATGTGGCTCACAAAACTGAGGAACTAGATTTTTTATCATATAAAATTTTAATTAACTTAAATTTAAGCAGCCACTTGTGGCTATATACGGATAGCACAGTTATAGAAGGGTAGAGACCTGTAAAAATAATTGTGATACATGTGAAAAGTACTATTAACAGCCTATTTTGTTGGAAACAATATCAACTTTCACTTTTATGCGTGTAAAACTCACTTGGCAATCAATCACATATTAGTGAAATCTTTACAAATGGTTAAATCTTTTTTTGATATCCCACTTATGTTTGTCTTCTTTCTGGAATTCAATGATAAACTCAAGCATACGCAGAGTGTCCTACACTTCGTGTCCTTCTGTCCTAGAATTCTGACAGTTGCCCTGCACAACTCCACTCTTCCTTAAACTCCCGGACCGCTGTTCACCATGTCTGCAGTATGCTGTCCTTCAAGTTCAAGACACATGGTAAGAAGTCACCCTAAGTTAACTACACTGTTACAGAGTATAAGACAAATCTGCCTCCAGTCTGACACTGTCTTAAGATGAAAAGATAGTATTTATCAGATGAATATGGACACTTCTGCTACATCACAGTTATGACATATAATTATGATAGAGCATTAACAATAAACATATTAAAAAAAGTGTAAGAGAACATTTACGAAGAAAAGGTGTCTACAAACCATCTGCTGCTTTCAAAGGATAATAATAGTAATGTGTAAGAGGGTATGTGTTAACAAGTCAGGCAGCAATATGAAAATTTATTACTCTCCAAGTTAGATGTAACCAAAAGGTTACATTTGTTTAGTGATATTTAGATTTTAGACTTACCCATTTACAATTTTAAAAAAAGTTTTATTACAGAAATCTTTAGGGAAACGTAACTCTTATTGCTAGTATAAGCCTCTCTAATCTCTTAACTCCATTTTCCGCACTGCAACCACTGTTTGTATAATGTGATTTTGGATAACTTGAGCTACTTTTTGGTTGCAACTACATAGAATTAGAGCAGTGGACACTCTGTATACTATGAGGAAGCACTAAAAATTTAGTCTAGATGTTAGTATTTACTACTGAATACAGAAGTTGTCCTTAAACAGTAATACTTTCAAGAGATGTGTTAGAAATAACTTCATATTGTAACAGTTAAAGTTGGTCTACATTAATCACTTACAATATTATGGTATAATTCAGCCCGAAGATTATATGATACATATATAATGATGTACACTCAATTTAAAGTTTATTTTGAGAGAGAGAGAGCACGAGTTGGGGAGGAGTAGAGAGGGAGGATCCCAAGCAGCCTCCATGCTATCAGCACAGAGCCTGACATGGGCTTGAACTCACAAACCATGAGATCATGACCTAAGCCGAAATCAAGAGTTGGACACTTAACCGACTGAGCCACCCAGGCGCCTGATGTACACTCACTTTAAATCACACTAGGATTTTTCTAGCAGTTAGAAACAAATAAAAATCTATCTGAAGTCTCATTCTGCATAACTAGTTAAGTAAAATTCCTAGGCCATATTCACAGAGATTACATTTAAGTTTTTTCTATAACCAGAAAGTAATATAGTCTATGTGCATTTCCTGCTGTAAAGAAAATGGACATATTAACTTAAAAAAAAATCATTTTGGGTATAAAATACTCACCAGAGGGGGAACAATGATATAGAAATTTCGAAGATGTATATTCTTTGGCCTTCGAAATTCTGGAGCAAAAACATCTACAAGCATTTTGAAATACTCTGTGCCTTCGGCAGAATTTCGTGTGTGATCACTGAGGACTGAATCCAAATGCCTAAAATACAAAAAAATATTTACCTGGTTCCTTTCTTAAAAGAATGTGTGGCTTTTTCTTTCTTTTTTTTTTTTTTAATCTGAGAGCAAGCAGGGAAGGGACAGAGGGAAGGGGAAAGAGAGAATCCTAGGCAGGCTCTGCACTGCCAGCACAGACCCCGACGTGGGGCTCAAACCCTCAAACCAGGAGATCATGACCTGAGCCAAAACCAAGAGTAGGACGCTTAACCGACTGAGCCATCCAGATGCCGCACGAAGGTCCGGCTTTTTAAATTCAACTCTCATCAGTTTCAATGAGAGTACTCAAAAGTATAAAACGTTAGAAGACGTTTTTAATTTCTAAGTCAATTTCCTTGGAGTTCTGAATAAACTTATTTTCTTATGGACAAAAGCTGATCCCAACTGTTTTAATAAACTTATTCCCTAAAATAAAATATGCAGAGCATCTTCAAACTTAAAATAACAGTTTTATATTTCTTCTTCCCACAATAAGCCCTGTAGAATTCCATTTCATTGTAAATAAACTCCTCTTTTTAACTCTCTTCACTAATGCTTCTTCTTTTTTTTTTTTTTTTTGGACATTTTATTTTTTTTTTAATTTTTATTTTTTTTAATATATGAAATTTATTGTCAAATTGGTTTCCATACAACACCCAGTGCTCATCCCAAAAGGTGCCCTCCTCAATACCCATCACCCACCCTCTCCTCCCTCCCCCCCCCCCCCCCCCCATCAACCCTCAGTTTGTTCTCAGTTTTTAACAGTCTCTTATGCTTTGGCTCTCTCCCACTCTAACCTCTTTTTTTTTTTTTCCCTTCCCCTCCCCCATGGGTTCCTGTTAAGTTTCTCAGGATCCACATAAGAGTGAAACCATATGGTATCTGTCTTTCTCTGTATGGCTTATTTCACTTAGCATCACACTCTCCAGTTCCATCCACGTTGCTACAAAAGGCCATATTTCATTTTTTCTCATTGCCACGTAGTATTCCATTGTGTATATAAACCACAATTTCTTTATCCATTCATCAGTTGATGGACATTTAGGCTCTTTCCATAATTTGGCTATTGTTGAGAGTGCTGCTATGAACATTGGGGTACAAGTGCCCCTATGCATCAGTACTCCTGTATCCCTTGGATAAATTCCTAGCAGTGCTATTGCTGGGTCATAGGGTAGGTCTATTTTTAATTTTCTGAGGAACCTCCACACTGCTTTCCAGAGCGGCTGCACCAATTTGCATTCCCACCAACAGTGCAAGAGGGTTCCCGTTTCTCCACATCCTCTCCAGCATCTATAGTCTCCCGATTTGTTCATTTTGGCCACTCTGACCGGCGTGAGGTGATACCTGAGTGTGTGTGGTTTTGATTTGTATTTCCCTGATAAGGAGCGACGCTGAACATCTTTTCATGTGTCTGTTGGCCATCCGGATGTCTTCTTTAGAGAAGTGTCTATTCATGTTTTCTGCCCATTTCTTCACTGGGTTATTTGTTTTTCGGGTGTGGAGTTTGGTGAGCTCTTTATAGATTTTGGATACTAGCCCTTTGTCCGATATGTCATTTGCAAATATCTTTTCCCATTCCGTTGGATGCCTTTTAGTTTTGTTGGTTGTTTCCTTTGCTGTGCAGAAGCTTTTTATCTTCATAAGGTCCCAGTAATTCACTTTTGCTTTTAATTCCCTTGCCTTTGGGGATGTGTCGAGTAAGAGATTGCTACGGCTGAGGTCAGAGAGGTCTTTTCCTGCTTTCTCCTCTAAGGTTTTGATGGTTTCCTGTCTCACATTCAGGTCCTTTATCCATTTTGAGTTTATTTTTGTGAATGGTGTGAGAAAGTGGTCTAGTTTCAACCTTCTGCATGTTGCTGTCCAGTTCTCCCAGCACCATTTGTTAAAGAGACTGTCTTTTTTCCATTGGATGTTCTTTCCTGCTTTGTCAAAGATGAGCTGGCCATATGTTTGTGGGTCTAGTTCTGGGGTTTCTATTCTATTCCACTGGTCTATGTGTCTGTTTTTGTGCCAACTAATGCTTCTTCTATACCTCCCTACCTCAACTGGAACCTGGCTCCTCCTCAAGAACTTAGCTTCCCACTCAACATTTGGAAACATTAGCTGCTTTTTCTCCTTCATCCCTCATTTACATCTACCACCCCATTTTTTGTTAACTTTTTAAAATGTTTTATTTATTTTTGAGAGAGAGAGAGAGAGAGAGAGAGAGAGACCGAGTGCAAGTGAGGAAGGGACAGAGAGAGAGGAGGAGACACAGAATCCGAAGCAGGCTCCAGGCTCTGAGCTGTCAGCAGAGCCCGACATGGGACTTGAACCCAGGAACCATGAGATCATGACTTGAGCTGAAATCAGACGCTTAACTGACTGAGACACCCAGGCGCCCCACAACTACCATCACTTTCAAATTATTATGCCCCCACCACTAAAGGTAGAAACCTCTCCTTTGAGACTTTCATGATCCCACTATATCCAACTACCCAGCTACTCCTTCCTGATATCAGGCATCTACTAACCTTTTAACCCATTGCCCTACCTTTATTATCTTAGGACTATGATACATGTTTTAGTTCTCCATCATCCTGGAAGACTCCATTGCCCATTTAGATAACTGGTTCATTATCACAATCCCACAACTCCTTGACTTCACCTGCCATGAACTTTCCTTCATTTGATGTCAGTCATCCACTCCTTTGCATAAATCTGAACTTGCTATTAGCAGACAGCTTTACCCTAGAGATCTTAAAAGATAATATCCCACCTCTCTGACCTTAAACTGCTTCAAAAATATTTTTAAAAGATCATCAATATTTAAATGGAGGATATCACTTAATAAGAGACAACAGCCTCATTTTCTTCTTTGACATACAAGCCAAAAATTAGTAATTTCAGGGCAAATGACTTTAAATATATTAACTGTACATGGATCCTTTAATTTGGCAAAGAACTAAGCTATCCTATAATAGACTATTTCAAAGCAAATCTTGTGTTGGGGCCTTATTCTCATAAATATGCACACACTTTTTTTTTCATTAAAAAAAATTCAAGCCTGTTGAAAAGTTAAAACATAGTATAATGAACACCTATTTACTCTTCACCATGTAACATTTGCCACATTTGTTTTTTCTGGAAACATTTAAAGTTACAGATTTCTTGTCACTCGGCCCACAAGTGCTTTAATATGAATCTATTAAAAGCCAAGAAATTTTCCTACAAAGCCACAATATATCATTACACCCCAAAATAAAATACAGTATTATCTAATATACACATGTTCTAATTTCCCTAATTATCCCCCAAATGTTCTGTATAGCCCCCCTTTTCCCTTATCTAGGATATGATTAAGGAATACCCACTGCATTTGGTTGTCAGGTCTCTTTAGTTTCCTAATCTAGAATAGTCTCATTGCCTTTTTTGTCCTTCATGCCATTTTTTAAGAGTCCAGGCCAGGTGTTTCAGGGAATGCCTCAAACTTTGAATGTGTCAGATGATGTCTCAGAATCTCCCTTAAAATAAATCCAGAGTAAACCTTTCTGGCAAGAATACAACATAGGTACTTGCTGTTACATTGCATGACAAGATCCCATAATGTCAGTGTGTCCTGTGAACTGGTGATGCTATGTTTGATCACTGAGTTAAGGTGGAATACATCAACCTCTCCCTCATAGACATAGTTTCCCCCTTTGTAGTTATTGAGCAATTTGTGGGATAATCTTCTGATAGTAAATGAATACTCTGCTCTCCAAAACCATTTTTATTGATGATTTTTGTCTGATTTCAAGCATTTACTGTGGTGATTGCAAAACAGTGATTTCTCCCTACATTTTCTCATCTATATCTATCAGCTGGCATTCTTCTGTAAAAAGGAACCTTCCCTCTACTCCTCCAATCTTTCTTATCATCAGTAGGATTCATGGTTTCTTTTTTTACTTAATATATCTTAATGTTCTTAATGTATCTTAATGTTCTTTTTTTACTTAACTGATTTCTACCATGATTCTTTTTGAGACTCAAATTGTGTCCACTTTGTCCAGGGGTGCCCCTTCATGTCTGAGTCAATAAACTGTTATAATTAGATAATTATTATATAATATTTTATTAATAAAATCTGTAGTCTTCTAAAGAATTTAATAATTCTGCATGCCTCTCTCAAGTTTTCAATTATGTTCAAAAATCACCACTTACTCAAGTCTGTACATCTGCACTGTCCAATAACATAGCCATCAGCTATCTTATTTGCCTAATTTAAATAAAATAAAAATTTAAATTCAGTTCCTCAGCCCATTAGCCCTATTCCAAGTGTTCAACAGCTTCATGTGGTAGTGGCGACTGTACTGGACAATGCTGGCCTAGATTACACGAAATAAAGGACAGGTGTTCTAGAATAGTGCTGGCAAACAAATATAAAAATAGTTAAAAGAGAGATGAAGTGAATTTTACCAATGAGATATTTGGCATTTTTTAGACTAAATCCTCAAAGTTACTTATATACTTTGTACTTTAGCACATTTCAATTTGGACTAGTCACATTTCATATGCTCAACAGCCACAAGTGGCTACTATATTAGATAGCGTGTTCTAGAAGGTAACTTTTTAGTGAAGTTGGAAAAATCTCAGAATACTGCAGTCTTAAAAAAATTGAATCTCATAAACTGAGACCATAACTTATATAATAAAAACACAAAAACATAAGTTTATATATTACCTTCTAATCTCCCCTTTAAAATGTTTTTATATAAACATATACTTTTTAAAATCTCCAAATTTAGATTATTCCAAAATTAGATTTTAACCTTGTTTTTTAATGTTTATCAATTTATTTGAGAAAGAGAGAGAGGAGAGAAAGAGAGAGAGAGAATCCCAAGCAGGCTCTGCACTGCCAGTGCGGAGCCCAATCCGAGACTGAATCCCATGAACCATGAGATCATGACCTGAGCCGAGATCAAGAGTCGGACATTTAACCGACTAAGCCACCCAGGTGCCCCTACCTTGCTGCTCTCAACGTTTCTTCCGCAAGACCTTCTTCTTTTACTAGTTCTTCAAAGTTTACAATATCTTCAAGATCAGGGACAAATCTAAGAATTTGGAAAATAATTTTTATTAAGTTAAATAGGAGTAATTGACAGAGATATGAAAGGCTACTTTAAGACTCCAAATTTTTCAACTATATTATCTGGAAAGAATTTTGTATTTGTTATATTACTAATATAACCAATTTAGTTCTAAAACTGACCTTTAGATCTGAATAATTAAATTTAATCCTTAAAATCATGTAATCTTTAGAACCATTCACAAAGTGTACTGATAACTATATCTTCAAGAGAAAAAAATTTTTCAAAGGTCTGCTATAATCTTAAAATTCAAGAAGAAAAAAATATAACCAGAACTAATGGTCTTCTTCCATATTTATCTCAAAATATATCAATAAGAAAAAAAAAAACTTCTCTGCAATACCACCTACAATAAATTTAAATGACATAAAATTTTTAAATAGCGTAAGACAAAAATGTTTGCATTCATACCTAATGGCATTGCTGCTGCAATGAAGGCCACCAGATCTTATCATTCGTATATAGCCCATAGCATTACCTTAAAAATGACACACAGATACAAATCAGATATTTATTCAAGTAAGTCTAAACTCTAACAATCAGGAATACAGTCACATATAGCAATTACAGGGTTTCTATTCCTAAGTACTAAAAGATTCTTCTCTCTTTTACTTTAATTCTTACTCCATAAAAGTGGAACTTACATATTTGTGCACTTAAAATATAAATATACCTGCTTATACACAGTTATATTAAATATCTTAAAAATAAATGTGACTGGCATTTGATAAACTAAATTCACTAAATGCTGACTACATGTTTAAAAACAAACATTTTAAAGTTACTATGTCAATAATTTCTTCATTCTCACACTGAGTGCTTGCCAGACCAACCCCTCCCCACCAATACAGCTGGAAGTGATACCAAGAGGTCTTTACTTGATGCCCCCAAATTACATCTCCAACCTGGACTACTCCTTCAGGCTTTTTTAGTCAATGCCTACACCTACAAGACTAAGAATTTTTAATTTAATGTTTAAGTCAAACTCAAGATCTTCACCCTATTATATTTCCTATCTCAGAAACTGACATTTCCATCCTTCCAACTGCTCAGGCAAAATGTCCTGAAGTCATCCCTGACTCCTTTCTTTCTTCCATACTTCATATCTAATCAATGGGCAAATTATAATGGCCCCACCTTCAGAATGTAGCCACAATCCCACCATTTTTCACGTCCACAGCTATGATCCTCTTCCAAACCACCACATCTCTTGCCTACACCTCTGCAATATGCAAAGACCTCCTGCTCCCCAATCTTCCACCGTCAGCATCCTGCTCCCCAATCTTCTTCCACCATGAGCATCCTGCTCCCCAATCTTCTATCTACTTCCACCGTCAGCATTCTGCTCCCTGATCTTTTATCTACATAGCAGCAGTGCTGGTGGTTCTTTTCAAAGTAGGTGGGTACATATCCTTCCTTTTCTAGAAACCCTACAATGGCTTTCCATCTCAATAAAACCCAAATCTCTTATGTGGTCAACAAAGCCCTGTGTGATCGTGCCCTTGCTGCTGTTCTGATATCCTGCCCTACCACTCAGGACTCTACTAACTCCTCCATTCCAGCCCCTAGGTCCCCAAAATGCCAGACAGACCCAGGGCTTTGGCACTTCCAGTGGCCTCGCTCTGGTATGCTCCTTCCCTGAATACACACATGACTTATTCCCCAATGTCATTTAGGTCCCTGCTCCTTAGAGTTTTCCCTGACCATCACTGAATACCATTGGCCAGAACCATTACACCTTCTTAGCCAGCACTTAACAGTGACATATTCTGTGTCTTTGTGTCTCCCCCAACTGGCATGCAAGATCCATGGCACAGCTTCTGTTCTCACTGCTCCACCCCTACACATAGTAGGAATTCAATAATACAGTTGACCCTTGAACATGGATCTAGGGGTGCCGGACCCCCCAAGACCCCCACAGTTGAAAATCTGTGTATAACTTTTAACTACTTACAGCCTACAGTTAATCAGAGGCCTTAACCAGTGACAAAGTCAATTAACACACTTTTTGTATGTTATGTGTATTGTATATTGCATTCTTACAATATAGTAAGCTAGAGAAAAGAAAATGTTATTAAGAAAAGATAAAAACAGAGAGGGAGGCAAACCATAAGAGACTCTTAAATACAGAGAACAAACTGAGGGTTGCTGGGAGGGCGTGGGTTATATGTGTGATGGGCATTAAGGAGGGCAGTTTTGGGGATGAGCACTGGGTGTCATATGTAGGAGATGAATCACTGTGTTCCACTCCTGAAGCCAAGACTACACTGCATGTTAACATAAATTTAAATTAAAAAAAAAATCATAAGGAAGAGAAAACACAATTACAATACTACAATAGTATGAAAACATATACATATAAGCAGACTTGCACAATTCAAACACGTATTGTTCAAGAGTCATCTATGTATTGCTAAACTGAATTGAAATGAGTTGGGAGAAAGGACAAAAAGGTAAAATTATTTCACAATCATTACAATACATTCTTTACATACACTATCTCATCTGATGTTTTTAAAAACTCTCAAAATAGGTATCACTGAATCTATTTTTAGCGCTATCCCAAGATGAGAGATGATGTTAAAATGTTTCCCTAATATGTGTCTTACAAATATAAAATATCTAGTTTCATTGTTTTCCTACAATTAGCAGACCAATATCCAGCAGATCAAAATGTGCTATTGAGAGGCAAGTACAGAGCAACAGTTAAGAGGAACTCTCTGAAGCCAGATTTCTTGGGTTCAATGGACTCTGCCACTTTTTAGCTAGAAGATCTAGGTCAAGTTATAAACTTTGTATCTCTGTCTCCTCATCTGTTAAATTAAGCTCTACAGGGTAAAGATTTTGTTTAGTGCCCTATATATCATCAGCACCTAGAAACATTTGTTGCCCTCAGTAAATACCTGCAGAATTAATAAACAGCAATACTCATAACATTGTGAGTTTTATAGGAGTTAGAACACACAAAGCACTCAGCAAAGCCTTGGCACACACATGTTCAATAAATGTTAGTGGTGGTACTGATTATTTCAGCAGGCAAGTAATTAGACAAAAGGACTTTTCCTTTTGCTCCCAACTCTGAGATTTCTTACTCCTTTTCCCAATATATTTAACAGACTCAAAAACACATTACTATGTTTATATGGAGATAAAGAATTTGTATTTTCTAAGAAGAGAGTAAAGAATAAAATTTTGGAACAAAGTGAAAAGGATAATATTCATCAAATGCTGAATGCCTCCTGGCGGCAAGTGAGGTGACATGATTTTATGTGTTAGGGGGAGAATGTGTATGGGGGAAGATGACTGGCACAGTCATCTTCAATAATTTAAGGACTATTTCATAGGACAAAATTATACTTTAAAAAATATTAAAACATTAAATAAATAATAGTGCAAGCAGTATTCACATGTGGGGAAGAAGAACTCTGATACATAATCAGAGTATGAATAAATGAAGTTGCGAATAAATGAAGTTTTAGGCAGTGCTGCTTTAGAAAAACAGCTCTAAGTCTGAGGTCCCTGGACTCTGACCTTAAGCACCTTAACTCTGGTATAACATGTGGAACTGTATGTGTAGTATATGGGCACTATTCTGGGGAAAACCAATTCAGAGTTTTCATCAGATTCTCAAAAAGGGCTAAGATCTACTGCTCCAGAAGCTTACGGTCTAATGACATCAAATGTCTCTATGAGGAAACTACTTGTGGGACAAATCTCCTTATTAAATTGCTTAAAGTAAGAAAAAAAAATGACAAATGTAAAATTCTAAGTTCTTATAGAAATGTCTAATATGCAGGGGCGCCTGGGTGGCTCGGTCAGTTAAGCATCCGACTTCGGCTAAGGTCATGACCTTGAGGTCCGTGAGTTCAAACCCCACGTAGGGCTCTGTGCTGACAGCTCAGGGCCTGGAGCTTCAGATTCTGTGTCTCCCTCTCTCTCTCTCTCCCCTCCCCTGCTCGTGTTCTCTCTCAAAAAAAATAAACATAATTAATTTATAAAACTTAAGCTAGTGTTCAGTGACTTTACTCCAGAACTAAATCCTTATAACACCTTTCCCACTAGTAAATTTAAAGCCCCTTGAGAACAAAGGCTATTTGTATTCTCAGCATCTAGAAGAGTATTTGGTATAACAGATTCTTAGTAAATGTTTCATAAATGAATGAACGAATCTCAGGAAGCATAAGTTTACCAAAGTGTAGTCAATAAGAATTTACTGTTTAGTGTCTACAATTGTGAAGAATACAGAATACCTCTGGACTTCAGCCAAAAACCCAGTTTAAGTCCTAGCAATACTATTTATTTGTCTGAGTTTTTCTTTTTTCATCTTTAAAATAATGATTACCTGCCTCCTGCACAGGCATTTTGTGGAAAGCTTAAATAAGTATACAGTTTTGTTAATCTACAATTATTTTTCAATGTAGTTCTTGCTTTTAAATATAATGTAACACGTTTTGGGAAACTAGTTCTACCTATAAGGCAGGACAACTCAAGAAATTATATACAAATGTGAAATAACAGAAAATTCTAACATTTAATATTTCAACCTTAACCAAACTTATTTGTAAGTAATGTAACTTATTTACTTATGTTACTAATTAACTTTTCACATAAATTATTTTATGCCTCTGCATTGAGGCTATAACTTCAGGGAGCCCATTTTAAAAGCCCAGAACAGTGCCATGAACAGAGTAAGTACCTAATAAATAGTTACAATCTGACTAATATGAGCATATTTGAGACGAGGTAAATATAGTTTTAATTGAATTGAAGAGGTTTTATTGAATTTCTTTTAGTCCACAGTCCCACAGTCTATCAATTATTTCTGTACCAACAGTGTAATCATACTTCAAAATCTTTTGGTAAGAAAATGACTCAGTGGAATAAAGTTGATCTCAGGCACTCACGTATTAAATTGTTTATTTGTATGAGATATTCAAGGAGATAGCTATTTGGAATTTGTACTTTATTTCCCAACTCTTTTATAATAACTTACCAATCTGGCTGATGAGTTGCCTGAACTGATCAAGGTAGCTTTGTCCCTCTGGGGTAATTCCAAGTTTTCTGATGCCTCGATTAAATTTTTCTGCTCTTTCAAAAGGATACTAAAGAGATAATTTAAAGACTACCTTTATTAACAAAACCCCTAAAGCATAAAATGCCTACAAAATCAACCACACTAATACCATTTTCCTTTCTAATTTTGTATTTCCACTGTGCTTAAAAAAAAAAATCACTTAAATCTAATGACAAAATTTATAGCACAAAAGCTACCAATGTTTAAGGTCAATACAAATTAAATTTCTTTTTGTCACTAGCTAAGGAAAATAATTATTAAAGCCACTAAACTTCAGTTTTCCATCACCATTATTAGTCTCCCAACATCCAACTACTCTATCAATAGATAAAAGGAGGGGCGCCTGGGTGGCGCAGTCGGTTAAGCGTCCGACATCAGCCAGGTCATGATCTCGCGGTCCGTGAGTTCGAGCCCCGCGTCAGGCTCTGGGCTGATGGCTCGGAGCCTGGAGCCTGTTTCCGATTCTGTGTCTCCCTCTCTCTCTGCCCCTCCCCCGTTCATGCTCTGCCTCTGTCTGTCCCAAAAATAAATTAAAAATGTTGAAAAAAAATTAAAAAAAAAAAAATAGATAAAAGGAACCAATTCCTCCTAGAAACACTTCTTCAGTGTCGTGCAGCCAAGTTCCTGTGGCAAAATAGGTATTGCATATATAAACACACTCCTTCCCAAATAACATACATCAGCTGAGCCAAAATTTCTAATTGCCATCACTAATAAAAAATGATTTTTCAAGTCTTAGCTAATTAAAAGAGAAAATTACTCATTTTATATTAACAAATGGAAATAATTCTCATAAACAATGATCACTTCTCTGAATACTAGTAATTTGTTCCAATAAAAAGGAGTTAATATAATTCTCTACTTATAACTGTAATCTATAATTTTATTCAGTTATTTTACTAGGAAATAGTATTTTACTGCTCTGACATTGATGAAAACCACCACCTAGAATACTAGACGGTTGAAATTAGGTGATGCTAAAGAGCAATTAAAATAGTTCTATATGTGGCAAATCAAATATAAAACCCATATAAAGACCATGCTAGCCACATGGCTACAAGCCTCTTACATTTCTCTTCATTATTGGAAAACTCAGTGCAGGGGTGAAGGGAAAACAGTATTCTTATAATACAGGGAATAACAGTTGGTGTGGTATTTTTAGAACTTGTGGCAACGTATATCAGAACTTTAAATATTCATATTCTGTGCCCTAGAAATTTCTCTTCAAGCAATTCATCTTTCAGAAATAATGTCCCAATACACAGAAATAAATGTGTAAGGATGTTCCCTGTAGCACTGTACATAACACTAAAAAAAATCAGAAAAATCTAAATATCTGTCAGTAGGAGAAGGTTAAATAAGTTATGGTATATACATCTTTACTGTCAACTGTTAAAAAGAATGAGGTAGATCTATTATATGTACAGACTTGTGATAAGCATACTGTAAAATAATCTCTGTAGTATTACTCCCTTTTTGTTAGGGAAAAAAAAAGCAATACGTGTATATGCAAACAAATATGTTTATCACACAGACATCTAAAAGCATCATATCACAACGTTAACAGCAACTGCCTGCAGAGAATGAAACTGGGAGGAAAGAGAAATGAGTGAGGTCATTTAGTTTATGCACTCTATATTGTTTAAATATTTCAAAATAAGCATGTTTCTCTTCTGCATTATTTTAAAATAAATAAAGAAAAGTAACACCTGGCCACATGGATCCTTACACTTTAGCCTACGAGTAAGAAACTATAAGGGAAAATACAAGAAACTTGGAGGCCAGATCTAGAAGACACTATTGTGAAAAATAACAAAAAAACCAAAATCCCATTACAGAGCTTCATAATGAACTTCAGCATAAACATCTCCTATACACTCAACAGCCAAATCAAACTACCTTGAAAAGAATACAAAAATAAAAAATACCTTATGATCATTTTGGTCCTTGACTTCCCTGAAAAACCGAATATCTTTTATCAATCTGGATTTGATATGTTCATCATACATAAACTGGCTGAATATGTAGAACTTCTTTTTCAAAAACTGGTAGGTGAAATTAACCTATAAAATTAAAATACAAAAAATTGGGAGAAGTTAATATAAAAACTAATGTCAAATCAACGTGACTGAATAACAATCAACTATAAGCTCTAAGTGAGATTTCATAAAGTCTAATATTTTACAAAGCCTAATTCACACTGAAAATACTTAAATAAATGAAGCTTTTTTATTGCCCAAGTTTACAGAACTTTCTATAAGCTTCCCTTAAATATTTTAACTACCTATAAAAGGGGGAAAAAAAAGAAATACAAGGAAAATAACCTCATAACAGAACTAAGAGTTATAGTGAGAATAAAAAATACAAATTCAACACTCTACCTTTTATGGCATAAACCACAATCAGAAGTTCCTGTTCCTTACTTACTACTAATCTGCATGCCTAGAATGATACTAAAGTAAGAAACACAGTGCTCTTTCAACTTTCCTGAAGGAAGACATTCAATGATGTACCCAGGAATATTTTGAGCACCTCCTTTGCACAAGGCAGGGTGTATCTGCTCTCACGCTAGACATGGTGCTTGTTATCATGAAGTCTACATTCTAGCAGGAGTAACAGACATTTAAACAAGTATATGTGAAATAAATTATTAACTCTCATCTGCAATAATTCATACAGTGAGAAGTGCCAGTGCTTTGAGAATAAGTAATAATAAAAGGCCCTGATCAAGACTCAGAAAACCCCAAAAAAGTTGGATTTGAGCTGAGATTAAGGCCAAAATAACATGACATTATTTCTGACCTAAGCTGGAAGACTTGTACTAATTTCCATCTCCTCCACCCTCAAAAACTTCATTTTTTGACAGTCGTCATTCATCCAGTGTTAGAAATGGGTGCTTCCTCATAATTTTTCCTGTGGCTTAAACACTGTTTTCTTCTTGATCTTACTAGTAGTTGTCCTGGTAGAAATAGTCCCTTCTTTATCCTTCCCACTCTTTTTTTTTTTTTTTTAATATTTACTTATTTTTTTTTTTTTTTCAACATTTTTATTTATTTTTGGGACAGAGAGAGACAGAGCATGAACGGGGGAGGGGCAGAGAGAGAGGGAGACACAGAATCGGAAACAGGCTCCAGGCTCCCAGCCATCCGCCCAGAGCCCGACGCGGGGCTCGAACTCACGGACCGCGAGATCGTGACCTGGCTGAAGTCAGACGCTTAACCGACTGCGCCACCCAGGCGCCCCTATATTTACTTATTTTTGAGAGAGAGAGACAGACAGACACACACACACAGAGCCCGAGTGGGGGAGGGGCAGAGAGGAAGACACAGAATCTCTGAGCTGTCAGCACCGAGCCCGATGTGGGGCTCAAACCCACAAACCATGAGATCATGACCTGAACCAAAGTCAGATGCTTAACTGACTGAACTATCCAGGCACCCCTAACCTTCCCACTCTTTTTTTTTTTTAATTTTTTTTTTTTTTAACGTTTATTTATTTTTGAGACAGGGAGAAACAGCATGAACAGGGGAGGGTCAGAGGGAGAGAGGGAGACACAGAATCGGAAACAGGCTACAGCCTCCGAGCTGTCAGCACAGAGCCCGACGTGGGGCTCGAACTCACGGACCACGAGATCATGACCTGAGCCGAAGTCGGATGCTTAACCGACTGAGCCACCCAGGCGCCCCCTTCCCACTCTTAATAATGGGTAACTGCCAGTCTCTGATCTTATTTCTCTCTCTTTTTTTTAAGTGTCCTGGGGGGAATCATCCAGGCTTTTTTTTTTTTTTTTTAATCTTTATGTATTTTTGAGAGAGACAGAGCACGAGTTGGGGAGGGGCAGAGAGAGAGGGAGACCCAGAATCCGGAGTGGGCTCCAGGCTCTGAGCTGTCAGCACAGACCCTGACACGGGGCTCGAACCCACGAATCATGAGATCATGCATGACCTGAGCCAAAGTCAGACGCTTAACTGACTGAGCCACCCAGGCACCCCTCATCTTATTTCTTCTATATTCACTTCGTCATCATCAAACATCAGGAATATACATTCATTAGTGTGATCAACTGATTCATGACTATATCCCCTGCTAGAGTGTAATCACCATGAGAGCAGAAACTGTTTTTCTCACCAAAGTACCTAGCACAGTGTCTCAGACATGTAAAATACACACATAATTATATCTGTTACATGAATGAGATTTCTGGTCATTCAAGGTCAAAAAAGAGTTTTATCCTTAAAAGTTCAGACATGATCTCCACACGAATGACTCCTTAAATTAGAAACTCTATGTCATTTCTATACTGGTAACTGCTAAAACAGAACTCCAATCACATCTCCTATCAGCTCTATCACTTTAATGGCTCCTCACCAAATATTAAAATGGTCCTTATGTAATTTCCAGTTATGTAACTCCTCCCTATTTCTTTACTTTCAAACATGCTTAATAAGATTTTACTATTTAAGCATTCATATTTTTCTTTCCTCAAGGACAAATTAAGTGTACCCTGAAAACCAGGTAAAGTCAAAAACAGCTCTTTTCCACAGAAGAAAAAATAGGATACAAATTCAAGTGATTCCCTCAAATGATAGTATGCCCATTTCTAAGATTCAAAATATTTTGAGTAAATTTCTACTTTTATGGATATTAAATAATTAGTAAGCTCTCCCCCCCAAAAAAGCATGACTAATATTAAATAAACTGCTATCAATGGCTCGCGTGCAAAAGCAACAAATGATATCAGACAATCCACATAGATACATACATCTATGCCAGTGTCCCCAAATTTCTGATAGCACTTAATAATGATGTTCCTGAGATGGTAAGACATTTGAAAATGCCTTTTGTATCACAGAGCTTGCATGACAACCAACACAACTGTAGTGCCATTTTTTTTGAGATTTATTTTTAAGTAATCTCTACACCCAACATGGGGCTCAAACTCAGAACCCCAAGATCAAGAGTCACATGCTCTACCAACTAAGCCGGCCAGGCAGCCCCTCCCCAGACATTATAATTATACCAACCAAAAGAATGGAAATTCAGGTATATGATAAACAAGCAGTAGTGTATATTTACCAGAATGTTCTATGAGAAAACTATTTTCCAAACTACCAAATTAAACAGGAGTCTATTACCCACCCAATCCCCAAAAAAGACTCTTACTGTTGTATTCATGATTCCTGTGCCATGTGTTCGAATTGAATTAGCAATATGCCGAATATTAATAGTGTTCAAATGTTTGTTATTGCTTGTTCGTTCAATAAAAATCTGCAATGAAGCAAATTTACACTAAATAACAACACAATCTATAGCAAATGCTGGTCAGTTACACAAAGAAAATTTTAGAATCTATTTCATTAAAAGATAATTTCATTGCAAAGTCATTCAATAATATAATCAAAGAAATAAAAAGATCTCTAAACAATTATTTTCTGCTTTATTTCATTAGTTTTCACTAATGAGAATCAATTTTTGCCCCTCAGCCTTCCTACTATACCTCCACCCACATCAAAAAAAAATTCTAAAACCCACTCACCTGATTGTTGAGATTATAGAGGTATCGAGACACAAATATGTGAATATTTCTCATAATTTCCAAAACATCCAGGCCCTAAAACAACCCACACAGTTCTATTATTATTATAGTCAGACTTGTATCAACATAGTGACTTACTACCAATATTTTAAATTACTTTAAAAAAACAACTATATAAAGAGTACAACCAAAGGTTAAGCAGCCTTCTAACTGCTACAATCAGGACTGTCTCCCTGGGAAACCTGGCTGCTTGTTATCTTACCCCTTTTGTAAGGACAGGAACAGTTGTATTTAAAATTTCAGACATCCATGACTCAATCATTTCCCCACCATTCTTGAGACTACTGGTCTTCCCAAAAATCTTCTGTATATATTTTACTAAATAAACTAATGGCCAGATTCTAAAAGGTAGTCAGGATATGTGGTGATATTTATAAAATACATACTATTTTTCAGGCACTGTGCAAGCAAGGTTCTTTTTATGTAATTCTCAAAAAATGAGGTATTAGTCTTCTAAATTCCACAGCTGAAGAAAATGAAGCTAAGGGAGTTCTCCAAGGTCAAACAGCTAGGAAGAGGCAGAACCCAGGGATTTTTAGAAAGTCTAATTCCAAATCCTTAGGCTTCTTTTAATTACCCTAGACTACCTTTAACATACAAGTTACCTATTAAGGATCCATAACTCTTCAGTTACTACTCTAACACCTAATGGCATCAGATGCATTGTCCCACAGCTTTTCTAACTGGGCCCAAAGTAGCATCACAATACCCCTTTAAGTTTTCATTATAGTTTTTCTCATGTTTCAATCTAAAAATTGTTAACTCACTTTTTCTTCCCCTTGGTTATAAGTACATGAGCAGAAACTGTTCCTATTTATTTTTGTATCCCAAAACATAGTTTGGTGCCTAGCATCTTTTCAGTAAATACTAAATGCATAAATGAATGAAAGGAAATACAAACTGATCCCAGAAATGGTACCTACACACAGTAGGCTGGAGGAAAAATTATCCTCAAATTTCAGAACTGAGTAAATGTTTTTTGATATTATTTTTGGATTTTCTTAGGAAAAATACATGCAAATTAACTGAAAACATAACTTTTGCACTCATGAGATACTGTCATATTGTAAATTAGCTTACTGAATTAGCAAAAGTAAATGCTTCTGTGCACTCATTTTAAGAAGATATTTATAGTCATATACATTTGACCATTTCTTAAGATGTTAAAATTTATACGTTATATCTAGGTTTAAAATCCTTAACTGTGATCTTGACTAAACTTTTTACAACTGGGCAGAAGTCACCACCTCACTATCCCATGGTTTCTGAAACAGTGTTATCTAAATCTATGTACATTTCAGATGTTCAACAAAAGCTGGAGTGTAAACAGAAAGCCTGTGGTAAATTATTCCTAAAGCAAATCAGCACCATTATTGTCAAGTATGTAGTTTTATACAGCAAATATTTTCTTCAATTATAAACATGTGCTAAATTAAGAAGAAAAAAGAGCCTTTTTAGAGAAACACTGCTATGCTACAAACACACTATGCTAGAAACATTTCATACTATACCTGTTCCAAAGTCTGACTAGGAAGATGAGCCTCCGTCATAACCAATCCATAACGCTGGGTAGCTAAATTTCTCATTTCACTGTACGTGGCCCAGTCATGAAGAGCTACTGTTGTGAGATTATAGAAGGTCTTGTCTAGGTAGTGAGTTACATAAGCTACCAAAAATAAATAAATAAATCAGTAAATATATAAACAAATTTTTGATTCATGAAAAAATAGAAAAGGAAGAAAGATGAAGCTTTTGGAAACGACTTGTCTTTGAACATCAGACTTCTTCCTTTAAAATAAGGTACTAGGAAAATAAAAAAGAAGAAGCAAAAAAGAATTAAAGAATAAGTGAATAACACAAAAATACCCTCAAAGTTTTTTTGTTGCTCGTTAACACTTAAGGGCAAACTGATATAGAATATGAGTTTAATAAGGAAAGCAAAACACTCACCTCGAATGTCAATGAAACGATTGAAAAATCGAATTGGATTCAAAGAGAAAAAAAGGGCCAGGTCTTTCATGCCAACTTTGAAAGGGTTTCGGTCATCCAGCTTTAAATGAGTATGCACAGAAAGCCGCAGATCCTTCTCTATTTCCTTGCATAACTTGTCCAGTAAATGCTATTCACAAAGGAATTGATACCTTAATTTTTCAAAATGATATTCCTATTGCCTTGCTCCTCTAAGGCATCTATGCATTGACCACTAGAGTTTTATAATGAGTTCAATGATGAAAGGATTTGTCAAACTGGTTTAAGAGTCTAAATAAGCTATGGTAAAATATTATTTTTATCAGGAAAATGAAAGTTACTTTGTTTTCCATTTTATTTTTATACTTTTTAAAAAAGATTTTTAAATAGGGGTGCATGGGTGGCTCAGTTGGTTAGGAGCCCGACTTCGGCTCAGGTCATGATCTCATGGTTCGTGGGTTCGAGCCCCACATTGGGCTCTGTGCTGACAGCTCAGAGCCTGGAGCCTGCTTCGTATTCTGTGTCTCCTTCTCTCTCTGCCCCTCCCCTGTCCGTACTCTTTCTCTCTTTCAAAACTAAATAAACATTTAAAAAAAATTTTTTTAAATACTCTACACCAAATGTGAGACTCGAACCCAAAACCCCGATATCAAGAGTTGCATGTTCCACAACTGAGTCAGCCAGGTGCCCCTGCTCTCCATTTTAAACCAACAATTTTTTTGACCATGAAGCAGTTAGATAAATCCGAAGTTTTTTATTTTCGTTAATACTCTAAAATTCTTAAAAAGAATTTCAAAAAGCTAATGTCTCATGGCTTCATTATAAAAAATGGGAAAATACAATATAAAGTATAACATTTAGGGGTGCCTAATATTAAAAAATATTAAAATATTAAAAAATACCTAAAAAAATAAAGTATAAACACTTATGGAAACCAGTAACAAAGAAGGAAATGTCCTGAGAACAAGCAACAGAAGAAATTTTTAAAAAGCTTCCTTATGATAATCATTAAAAAGAAAAAAAAAAAATCACAAAATTCATTGCTCTAAAGGTAATGAAATCAATCATCTTTTCTGGTCTACCATGAAGTTCTAAATACTGGCCAGACATGTATCTTATTTTTAAATAAGAGTAGTTAATATAAGAAATTATATAAAATTTTTCATAATTTTATCAAACCTGCATATGGTTTACATTGTGAACTTTACTCATTTTTATCTCTCCCTCCATGTAATACTGCTAGATGAAAATTTAAAATGTTAGTTATAATATGGATTCCAGTAAAACAAGAAGGGATATACTACACTGCATATCTGAATTATTTCTGTTACACAAATACATCTTTAAATACAGAAAATTTAAAATGTTAGTTATAATATGGATTCCAGTAAAACAAGAAGGGATATACTACACTGCATATCTGAATTATTTCTGTTACACAAATACATCTTTAAATACAGAATATTTGGTCATAGCTCTCCAAATAACTCAATAAAATATCACTAGTTAAGCTGCCAGAAGTGCGCTACCGTTAGCAGCATTCAATATTCAAACCCACTTTGTATCTGCATTCTTCTAATAAACAGAACTTTACACTCAAAATCTGCTATTCACTAAAGTCAAGTATTTTTCCCAAATCCCTAGTCTGAATTTCTATATAAAACTTAGGAATTAAAGACCAATTTAGCATAACAGTGATACTGAAAAGTTCCTTCATTCTAGACAATGATTCATAATAATAATTTATATTACTACTTACACATAACATGAATATATAATATAAATGAAAGCCTGCTTCAACCCAGAAAGTTTTTCCAAACACTGAAAAACTTAAAAACATGTATTTGGAATGCAATCTCAAATATGATGTTACCTCATTTAAGATTTCCATAATTTCTTTGTCATAGCAATCCAGAAGTATTTCGTGGGACTCTAAATGTCTTGCATGCATCATAGCAGGTACACAGTCACGTAAAGCACTGAACATGTACTAAGAAGAAAATCAGAATGTTCACGAATGTAGAAAAACCAGAGCTCTAATTAAAAAATAGCACAAAGGAAAAAATATATATATATCACAAAAATTATCTATCTTTGAAGACAAAACCTCGGTCTGAAGGTTAATTTTTTTCACACATGCCTGTCTTACTTTCCTAAATAAGAAGAGCCATATTTTATTCTCTAAAGCATATATATTAAATCAACAAAAAATTCACATTCACTTATCCTTTCTTGCCTTGAACATTCAAATATTTATTTCCAAAAGAAATAGAAAGATCTGAGTAACATATTCCTTGCTGACAAGTAAATGTCAGCCTATTGTGACATAAACTAATATCAAAGTGAAATGAGAATGATTAGGAATATGAGTAAAAGAGTTAAATATATTGATATTTATTAGCATTTATATCAAATTTAACTACAGACTGTATAAATGCTCATTAAATATGGATAGTACTGTAAAAACATCAGCAATTTTTAAGTGATCTATTAAGTCAAATGATTGTATTCAAAACTAGAATGGTTTGTACACTGACTAAAATGATGGATTATTTTTATATTATTCTTCACTTACGTGTAATCTGGCTGCATCAACGGCATTTTCATATACATCATCTAAATAAATTGGAAAGACAGCTCGATGCCAGTATAAAAAACAACAGTCACATTGTGTTTGGACTCTACAATGTAAAGTAGTAATTAGTAGTAGCAAAATCAAAGCACTCCCCCACCAAAATAATGAAAGGAACAACATTACACATCACAATGGTAAGAGCTCAGTCTTAACCCATTTTTGTATCCCCTACATCACTTAACCCAAAATTAGTAGAGAAAAGCCACAAAATACTTTCTAAATTGAACATGGGTAACAAAACTCCCCTATATCAGACACTGTCAGAATTCTGCACGTAGGCTAAAGCATACTTGAAAAACGATACACATAACTCTTAAGATAGAGTTTAATTTTTCAATACTATTTTTTTTTTAATTTTTTTTTCAACGTTTATTTATTTTGGGGACAGAGAGAGACAGAGCATGAACGGGGGAGGGGCAGAGAGAGAGGGAGACACAGAATCGGAAACAGGCTCCAGGCTCTGAGCCATCAGCCCAGAGCCCGACGCGGGGCTCGAACTCACGGACCGTGAGATCGTGACCTGGCTGAAGTCGGACGCTTAACCGACTGCGCCACCCAGGCAGCCCTTTCAATACTATTTGATAGGACTGAACTTATAATACTTGCATCACATATGTACCATTTTACCTGTCTCAAAGTTGAAAAGCAGAACCTTTTAAAAAATTGTGACCAAAAAAACAAAACAAAAAAATAGTTACACTTAACCTGCCTATAATCCTTGCCAAGTGACTATTTCACACCATTCTGGGGCAACAAAATGTTACACTAAGTATCTTATAATGAAGAAGGAGAAGACAGAAAGTTAAATGCTAGTACCTACACTTAAAGTCTCAGCTTCTTAGAACAACATAATATTGTTATAAATATGAGCTTTAAATGAAAAACTGTGCTATAACCTTAATTCACCTGGGAATCAAAATTCAGAAGACCCATTTTCCCTGCAAGAAACATATTGCTTCCTCAATAAAAACAATAAAGTCACAAATGGCTACAAAAATAAGTCCAAAACTAAGTCATTTTAGTGAATTAATTCCAATTCATGTCAAAATAAAACTACAGAAAACTATGTGACATGAATCTCTACGAGATGAAACTTTGTTATGAAGCAGCAATTTTAAAAGTCCACTAGGAGGGGCGCCTGGGTGGCGCAGTCGGTTAAGCATCCGACTTCAGCCAGGTCACGATCTCGCGGTCCGTGAGTTCGAGCCCCGCGTCGGGCTCTGGGCTGATGGCTCAGAGCCTGGAGCCTGTTTCCGATTCTGTGTCTCCCTCTCTCTCTGCCCTTCCCCTGTTCATGCTCTGTCTCTCTCTGTCCCAAAAATAAATAAACGTTGAAAAAAAAAAAATTAAAAAAAAAAAGCCCACTAGGAGACTCATCACAGCAATCACAATATGCATCGGGGTCTAGCAGGTGCTCCATGGGTGATACCGTGTTTCCTCTGGGAGTTCTTCCAGAAGCTATTCCCTTACTATAGAAGCAAAGTTAAAGAAATACGATCCCCGGTCACAGACTCACTTTGGTCACGCTAAAGGAGTGACAAGAGGAACTAATGGTCCACCTGGGTTATATTTCTTCTCTTGCTATGCTAAAAAGAAAACTGATGTTTCTATCAGCCTTATCTTTTGAGTATCGTTACATATCCCTACTTACCTTTCTCTAAGTTCACTGATAAGATCCAGCTTTTTCATGACTACTTGCAGTGGAAAGAGTTCTTCATCTTTAAATGTTTTCTATCAGGGAGGGGAAAGAATGACAGAGAAGTTGCAGTCAAAGTAAGAACAGGTTTCTTGGGTAAGAAGGAAAATGTGAAATCTCCAATTTCAGTTTCCTTCCATAACAGTAATAATTTACCATTTGTGTGCCAACACTTAGTGCCAAGGAAACAATAAGTCGTCGTTGCTTTGTGCTTGGTCCATTTAGAGTGTTTTCAGCCAAAACTAGAGCAGAGAGTACATCAAGACGCTGTTCGCTGTATTTTTTGTCAGAAATTACTCTTTTCTAAAGACAAAAGAAGAGAAAGCAAGAAATAACAGTTTTATTTCTGAAGCAATAACAAAGACTCACAAGAAAAACTTCATGGTAATCTTTTCCATGATTCAATTTAAGAGAGCTTAGACAAATGCTTTCCTTGATCAGCTTTTTCTGACATTATGTGCTTTATTTGTGTAACATTACCATTTAATGCTGACAGGGACAGCAAATGTACTAAGCATATTTTTAAATTTCTATATTAGGCTTTTTGAAAGGCAGTTCAAGATGGCAACATAGGCCAGAGTCTAAAATCTCCATATTAATTTAATAAATTATTCTTTAAAAAAGAGGCATATTTTAAAACTACACAATGTCATTTTTTTAAAACGTTTATTTTGAGAGAGAGAGCACAAGCGGGGGAGGAGGAGAGAGAGAGAGAGAGAGAGAGAGAGGGAGGGAGAGGGAGGGAGGGAGAGGCAGAGAGAGGGAGGGAGAGGCAGAGAAGGGGAGGGAGAGGCAGAGAAGGGGAGGGAGAGGCGGAGAGGGAGAGGGAGAGGGAGAGGGAGAGAGAGGAAGAGAAGGAATCTCAAGCAGACTCCACACACTGCCCGTGCACAGCTTGAAGCAGGGCTCAATCTCACAAACCATAAGATCATGACCTAAGCCAAAATCAAGAGTCAGATGCTTAACCAACTGAGCCACCCAGCCGTTCCCACAATGTCATTTTTTAATAGAGGAGTGTTCCTTTAATAGAGGAGTGAACTTCCATGCTGCAAGTTCAGAGTCAACCCTGATTGCTCTAAGTAACAATCATAAAATACCATGGAGAAAAAGAACCAAGAAATATTATGTTTGAAGGAATGGAGTAAACAGACTAAACTAAAAAAACACATATAAGGGCACCTGGGTGGCTCAGTCCATTAAGCGTCCAACTCTGGATTTCGGCTCAGGTCATGATCTCATGGTTCGTGAGTTCAAGCCCTGTATTGGGCTCTGCGCTGACAGCGTGGAGTCTATTTGGGATTCTCTCTCTCCCTCTGTCTCTCTGCCTCTCCCCCACTCATGCTCACTGTCTCAAAAAGAAATAAACTTAAAAAATATATATGCTTAAAAATAAAAAACACACATAAAACAACAGGAGAGCAAACTAAAAAGATAATTATGCTGAATATACAATAACCTTCATACCTTGGCTACAGAAATAGAATTAAGAGCCTGATGCTGAAGGTGCTGTGTTATATGTGAAACTGAATCAGCCACAACCATGCTTCTTCTGTAGAACATATGCTCTATAGCCTAAAAAGAACCACAAGTAATGCTGTGAAAATCAACTTAAAACTTTTAGGCAAAATCACAGAATATCTTTAAGACCTTGGGCTAGGTAAGGAATTTGTAAATGGGATCCAAAAGAATTATTATATAAGATCGGTAAATTATATTAAGAATTTCTGTTCATCAAAAGCCACTATTAAAAAAATAAAAAGGCAAGCCAACATATGAGAAAATATCTGCCATGCACGAAGGTTTACTACTCAGAATGCATGAAACATTTTTAACAAATAATCTTTTAAAAGAGGCAAATAATTCAATAGAAAACTGAACAAAAGAAATGAACTGATCTTTCACACAATAAACACTTGGAAAAGACACCCTC
This sequence comes from Prionailurus bengalensis, assembly GCF_016509475.1. Taxonomy (NCBI): domain Eukaryota; kingdom Metazoa; phylum Chordata; class Mammalia; order Carnivora; family Felidae; genus Prionailurus; species Prionailurus bengalensis. The sequence continues at coordinate 125,019,733 of NC_057358.1, read as the reverse complement.
ATCAACAATCAGGGAAATAAACATTAAAAATAAAATCATTTACCTCTCACCAAAAAAAAAAAAAAAAAGAAAAAAAAGAAAAAGAAAAAGAAAAAGCCAGATAATACCAATGTTGGCCAGTTGGGGAACAAAGGGAAGTTTAATCTTGCAGAGGTATATAAACTGACTGCTCTCACTACTTTAAAAAACAATTTGGCGGGGCACCTGGGTGGCTTAGTTGGTTAAGTGTCCGACTTCAGCTCAGGTTATGATCTCACGGTTTGTGGGTTTGAGCCCTGCATCAGGCTCTGTGCTGACAGCTCAGAGCCTGGAACCTGCTTCGCATTCTATGTGTGTGTCTCCCTCTGACCCTCCCCACTCACACTCTGTCTCTCTCTCTCTCAAGAATAAACATTAAAAAAAAAAAAAAAAATCTGGCATCATCTTGAAAAGCTGAACATGTAACACACAACCCAGCTATCCACTGGTAGATACAAAACTCAGCAAACCTCTGGCACAACTACACCAAGAAACAGATACAAGAACAGTAACACTGTATATAGTAGCAACAACTGGAAATCACCCAAAGTCCATCTACAGGAAAGCTACACAGCAATGAAAATGAAGGAACCATAGCTACTCATCCCATCATGGAAAAGTTCAAATACAAAATTCTGGGGGCACCTGGGTGGCTCAGTCAGTTGAGCCTCCGACTTCGGATCAGGTCATGATCTCACAGTCTGTGAGTTCGAGCCCCATGTTGGGCTCTGTGCTGGCAGCTCAGGGCCTGGAGCCTGCTTCAGACTCTATGTCTCCCTCTCTCTCTGACCCTCCCCCATTCATGCTCTGTCTCTGTCTCAAAAATAAATAAACATTAAAAAAAAAAAAACTAAAAACCACCTTGATAAATTCCAATATTAATTCTAGTATTAAAAAAAAATTATGAGTTTAAAAAAGTAAAGAAGTACATAAAGTATTACTTCATTAATATAAACTTCAAGAGCATATATGACTAAATGATGAATGGTTTATAGATTCATCTATATATGGTAAACTAAAAAGAAAACCAAAGGAATGAGAAGCATAAAATGCGGGACTGGTTTCCTCTGAGGGAGCAGGGTAAGATGTAATCACAGAGCACAACACAGGGGGCTTCTGAAAATATCAATATTTCTTAAATGGGATGGTGGGTTTTTGTCTATTATTTAAAATTATGTTTATGAAATATATGCATATACACACATTTCTGTATTTACAGTTCATTAAAAAATCTTTTAAAAAGGCTGAAAATTTCCAAAAGATTTTATTTCCTAAGCAAATCTAAAGGCATTAGCAGAAATTTACTAGAAAATTTTAATTTCAATTTTTATAAAAGGTTAAGTGGGCTCTCCTGCCTACAAAGGGTTTTTATTGTTTTTACTTACATAGAGTATGCTAAAAACATTATCGTATTTCCAGAAGTATTCAAATCACAAGATTACAGCACTTTCCCTAAACTGCAAAATAATTAGCCTCATGTTGACTAGCCTCATGTGCATCTGAACACTACAAAATGGATGTCTTTTTTTTTAGTACAATTGATACACAATGTTACATTAGTATCAGGTGTACAACTAGTGATTTGACAAATTGATACATTATGCTCTCTTCACTACAGGTGTAGCTATCAACCATCCCATTACATTGCTATTGCAGCATCACTGACTGTATTCTTCATGCTGTGCCTTTATTCCTGTGACTTATTCATTCCATAACTGGAAGCCTGCACCACTCTCTCCTCTTCATCCATTTTACCCAATCCCCCAAACCGCTCCTCTGGCAATCATCAGTTTGTTCCTTGTATTATTTATAGGTCTGATTTTGCTTTCTGTTTATTTTTTTAAAATTCCACTTATGAGTAGAATTATATGGTAGTTATCTGTTTGACTTATTTCACATTAATACCCTCTAGGTCCATTCATACTGTCTCAAATGGCACAATCTCATCCTTTTTATGGCTGTATAATATTCCATTACATGTATACCACATCCTCTTTAACCATTTGTCTATTGATGGACATTTAGGTTGTTTCCACACATTGGCTATTATAAATAATGCTGCAATAAACACAGGAGACATGTTCTTTTCAAATTAGTTTTTTCACTTTCTTTGGGCAAATACACAGTACTGAAATTACTGGATCATATGGTATTTCTATTTTTAACTTTTTGAGGAACCTCCATACTGTCTTCCACAGTGGCTGTACCAATTTACATTCCCACCAACAATGCATGAGGGTTCCTTTCTCTTCACATCCTCGCCGACACTTGTTACGTCTAGTCATTTTGATATCAGCCATTCTAACTGGTGGGTATCTCATCACGGTTTTGATTTGCAGTTTCCTGACGATGAGTGATGCTGAGGATCTTTTCAAGTGCCTACTGGCCATCTGTATGTCTTCTTTGGAGAAATGTCTATTCAGGTTCTCTGCCCATGTTTTAATTGGATTATGTTTTTGGTGTTGAGTTGTATAAGTTCTTTATATATGTTGTGGCTATTAACCCCTTATTGGATATATGATTAGCAAGTATCTTCACCCAATCAGTTGTCTTTTTGTTTTGTTGATGGTTTCCTCTGTTGTGCAAAAGCTTTTTATTTTGATGTATGATGTAGTCCCAATAGTTCATTTTTGCTTTTGTTTCCCTTGCCTTAGAGGACATACCTACGAAATATTGTTATGGCTGATGTCAGAGAAATTACTTGTCTGTGCTCTCTTCAGAACTTTTATGGTTTCATGTCTCACACTTAGGGCTTTAACCCATTTTGATTTTGTTTTTGTGTATAGCATTAGAAAGTGGTCCAGTTTCATTCTTTATACGTAGCTATCCAGTTTTCCCGGCACCATTTATTAGAGTATGTTCCCCACTATATATTCTTGCCTCCTTCGTCAAAACTAACCATATATTTGTGGGTTTATTTCTGGGGTCCCTATTTGTTCCACTGATCTATGCACCAATTTCTGTACCACGTCATATTCTTTTATAATTCAGGCAACATGCTTAAAACTTCCATGAGTAAAACTTTACTAATACGTAATTTAACCTTCTCATTCCCTTCTTCTCTCAATACATGCTAATTTTAATAAAGTTTAAATATATTGGCCATTCATAAAGTTATTCAGAAATTACTTTCAATGGCTAGTTTCCTTAGCCACGTGAGAGATAAGTACACTTTCCCACAATTATTTATTCTGATAATCAAGAAGTCAAATATTACAAGATCACCATAATTTAAGCACAGGTTAATTCTCAATTATAATGGCAAGGTAAAATAATCTTAAACCTACCTTGAGAAGTTCAACAAGCCTGCATAATGCCTTAACTGAGGTTTTGGTCATTGGCTTTTGCATTGACATGTAGAGATTCATTGTGGTTTTAATAATGGTACTAATACTGTATGCATATAAGAAGCCCTATAAAAAAATAAAACAATGATTATAATCACAAGGAAAAGTTTCATTTCTTCAACATTTCATTCTCTATGTAACAATTATTCCCCAACTTGCCAATAACTATTTTAAAGTCTGCTCTTAAGATTTTGAAATATTCTTCCTCACACAATGTTACACAATGGTGAAGCTTCAAAGCAACCCTTAAAGGTGTATTTAACCTATTACATACCATAAGTTTAGTACTGCTGAAATTAAAGTATAAAATCACAGTTAAAGAATCTTCCCATTAAAAAAGCAAACAAACCCTTCAGAGAAATGATCTGAATGTCCAGAAGCTATCTATTCATCCTTATCTTACCTGCCAGACAAGAGTTTAAAGACTCCTATCTACTACAGACAAATGCTAAGGACCCTAACGCACCAGGAACTGAAAAATAAGGAGTATGAGAGCTGCTGTCTGGCCAATACAGATACTGAAAGGTATTTCTCAGTTCCAAGCCAATTCCCCCTTTCCTTTTCACCCGGACCAATCCCCACTGTTCATCTGCTACCATGTCCCCTGCCTATGTTGGTCCTAATCAGACCTTCTCTCTTTCCAGCCCAATAAGAACATATTCTCTCCTACTTTTCTATTCACGAAGGAAGAACAAAGGTCTTGTGAGGTTTAAAAAAGATTTTTAGTGCTAGTAAACCCAGGGAAATGGGATGGAATAAGAAAACAGGAAAAGGATATTACCTTACATATTTTCATTTAGATCCAAAAAAACCACATAGAAACATCATAATAAAGATTCTTTGGGTTTACAAAAGGACAAAAAAAGATACATGTACAGTTTTAGGATGAACCTAAATTATACTATTATGGATATATTCAAGGAACTGGGGCAGAAGCCATATGCTAGTGATTCTCAACTTTTTTTCTAGTCCTCCATCATATGTGAGAGATAAAGTACTCTCCCATCAGTGTAACAGTGGCTCAGTAAAGAAGTGATACTTAGTGTGGGTGGGAGAGGGGATTTTCTCTGAACCAATTATATCTCTGTGATAAAGAGATGTGCAAAGTTAACAGAATAAGAAATGAGGGGCGCCTGGGTGGCGCAGTCGGTTAAGTGTCCGACTTCAGCCAGGTCACGATCTCGCGGTCCGTGAGTTCGAGCCCCGCGTCAGGCTCTGGGCTGATGGCTCAGAGACTGGAGCCTGTTTCCAATTCTGTGTCTCCCTCTCTCTCTGCCCCTCCCCCGTTCATGCTCTGTCTCTCTCTGTCCCAAAAATAAAATAAACGTTGAAAAAAAAAAATTAAAAAAAAAAAAAAAAAGAAAAGAAATGAGAGAGAAGGCAGCATCCTAAGAAAGGTGACAAAGCTTGGGGAATACACACAGGAAAGAGCTAGAAGTCTTAACCTGTCAGCTACAGAACTATCACACCAGATTCTGCCCTAGTGCAGCACCATGAAAAGTTTAAAAGCAGAAACAAAGAACAGCAAAAGTGTAACTCTAAGCCAGGCATAAAAAGGGGAGTTTCTTTTTTGAGGGGGAACAGGGGAGAAAGAATTCATGGGTCCCCAGATGGTCATTAACTTGTGAAACATATATAAAGGACGTATTTTAAAAATCTAAATGGGGAGAGGAGAGGTTTAGGGTCTGTTTTTGTTAATGGAAGAATAAATAATCTGGACTAACCTTTGTACAAAGAACAAGCAAATCTGGGCAAAACATTTTTTTAATCTCTCAGGAGGCATCAAAGAGCTATTAAGAAGATAAGGAAATATAAAGCCAAAATCTGGGAGAAGAAAGAAACCCAGAGAAGTGAGCCTGGCATTTGAGGCTGCTTTCCCTTAAGAAGCATCTGCCAGTTCCAAAAGAGAAAAGAGACAGAAGCCAAATGTTACCTTTCAGCATCTCCCAGAAAGGAGAGGGGAATAAAAACAGGAGTTCGTGGCCCATCAAAAAGGAAAGGAGGTCCTATAAACCTAGGTTCTGGATTGGGATCCTGAAAAAACTACCCCCTAAAAAGTAAGGACGAACTCAAAAAAATAGCCTTCATAGGATTTAGGTCCCATTTCAAATCATCTCAATCCATGACTAGGTTGAGGTGATCTGGGTTGTTAGTTGTCCCAGACTAGCTGTTTATCAAAAGTAAAAATTATTAAGTCCTCTCTGGAAAAAGAAAAACAATATCCAGGTCTTCAAATTATATCCACCGTTTTTCATATACAATGTACACATTATTAAAAATAACCAGGCAAAGAGATAATAAGACATATCCAAAAACAAGAGAAACATAGATAACAGAAACATCCAGATAATGAAATTACTAGACATAGGCTTAAAAATAATTCTGCTACGTTGAAGGAAAAGAAACAAAATTTTTTTCAGAAAAAGAAATGGAAAACTATAAAAAAAGCTAAAAAGTAAAATAAGTAAAATTAAGAGTTCAGTAGATAGGCTTAACAAATTAGACATAGGTAAAGAGAAAAGAAGAGAGAGAGAGAGAATAAAACAGAAATAGTACTTGAAGAGTTAGTGGCTGAGAATTTTCCACAAATTCCAGAAGCTCTACAAATCCCAAGCAGCACTGACACAAAGAAAACTACACCTAGGTACATTAAAGCAATATTGCTAAAAACCAAAAAGTAGATCTTACAAGCAATTAAAGACTCACATTCAGAAACCAAGAAAACTGACAGCTAACTTCTCAACAAAAATAAAAGCCAGAAGACAATAAGTGGGGGAGGGAGGTGAGGGATCCTGCTAACCCAGAATTCTCTACATAGCAAAAATGCTTTTGAAAACAAAGTTGAGGGGTGCCTGGGTGGCTCAGTGGGTTAAGCAGCCAACTCTGGATTTCGGCTCAGATCATGATTTCAGTTTGTGAGTTCAAGCACCACATCGCTCTCTGTGCTCACAGTGCAGAGACTGCTTCAGATCCTGTCTCCCTCTCTTTGCCTCTCCCCTGCACCCACTCTCTCTCCCAAAAATAAATAAATGTTAAAAAACAAAAATGAAGTTGAAATAAAGACATATTCAGACAAAAAAAATAGTGATAATTCATCAACAGAAGGACATTTTAAATGAAATACTAACAGCTATTCCACAAACAGAAGAATGAAGAGGGGCACCTGGATGGCTCAGTCGGTTAAGCATCCAACTTTGGCTCAGGTCACGATCTCACAATCCTTGAGTTCAAGCCCTGTGTTGGGCTCTGTGCTGACAGCTTGGAGCCTGGAGCCTGCTTAGGATTCTACGTCTCCCTCCTCTCTGCCCCATCCCAGCTCATGCTCTACTTCTCTGTCTCACTCTCAAAAATAAATAAACGATAATATATATATATATATATATATATATATATATATATACACACACAAATACATATATATATATACAAACATACATATATATACATACACATATATATACATACATACATATATGTATGTATGTATATATATATATATATATATATATATATATATGAAGAATGAAGAGACGCAGAAGAACAGAAAGCAACAGAACAGGTAAATATATGGATAAATCTAAATGGACCAGGACTATAAAGACAACAGCAGCAATAATAATGCCTCGAGAAGTTTAATATATAAAATGAATCAAAATAAACAACAACTCAGAAGTGAGACGGTAGATAAAGAGAATTACGGTGGTTTAAGATCCTCACACTGTCTAGAAAGAGATAAAACTACTCATTTATTTTGGAGTTGAAGGTTAAATGATGCACTTAAAATCTCTAGAGTAACCACTAAAAAAACCCAGTAAAAGGATACAGAATTAACAATAAAGGAGAAATAAAATGATGAATTAATTCAAAAGAGAGCAAGAAAGGAAAGTAAAAGGGACACAGAACAAGTGAGATAAATAGAAAGCAACTAGTCAGGTGCTAGTTTTAAATCCAAATACATCAGCAATGACATAGAGAAAATAATAAAAAAAAGACAACAAGACTGAGGAAAAATTTATGCTGCTTACACACTGCTTACACACAAGAGACACATTAAATATAAGGAGTCAAACAGGTTGCAAGTCAAATGATGAAAAAAGACATACTACGTAGACCTTAACTAAAAGAGAATTGGTATAGCTATATTACTATTATACACACAAGACTTAAGACAGAGCATTACTAGAAATGAAAGAGATATTTCATAACAGGTTCAATTCATCAGGAATAAATAATAATTCTTAAATGTTATGCACTCACTTGGTTTTAAAATATATAAAACAAAAACAAAGGGTAAACAGACAAATCCACCATACTAGTGGGAGATTCTAACCCAATTCTGTCAGTAACTGACACAATATGTAAACAAAATCATTAACAAACATAACCTACTTGACATATACAGAACACTACAACCAATAAATGCAAGTTACATATTCTTTTCAAGTGTACATGAAATGTTTACCAAAGTTGACCATAGGCTGGGCCATAATGCAAATCTCAACAAATTTAAAAATAGCAAAATTATTTTAGTACTTCTAGAAATCAACAAAAGATAACTAGGAAATCCTCTTATCTTTACAAATTAAAACATATCTTCAAAATAACCCACAGATCAAAAAAGAAATCACAATAAAATTTCTTACATATTTTGAACTAAATAATGGAAATGCAACATATTAAAACTTATGGGATACAGCAAAAAAAGTCATGCTTTGAAGAGAATACAGAGATTTAAATGCATGTATTAGAAAATCTAAATTAGTCACACAGATCTAAACATAATCAAATCAATTTCAGTTTTTAAAAACAAAAACATATCCTACCCCTTCCAGTTTTTTCAAAGTGTAAGTTCTATACATTGAATTAACAAAGAAATGACCCCCAAAATATTCTAAGTAAGAAGATGCAACTACCTGTATAAAAACATTACATCTATTGGTGAGGTCTTCAGCAAATTTATCCATTCTCTGCTCTTTAGATAAAATAGATTCCATTTTCATCATCCATGAGCTCACAAAGACGTAGTAAGACTGTACATCTCTAACAAAGGAAAATATTGGGGTTACTCAGCACAGGAAATAAAATTTACTTCCATTTCTTTGAACTGGTTGGGATAAAATATTTCCTTCCATGAGCCACCTTTCTGGTTTTCAAATTACAGACATCCTACATACATATATAATTTACTCATTCAACAAATGTTCATGCCTATATAGGCCAGACACTGTTTCTCAGTACTAAAAATAAAAGTTAGCAGTAAACAAAATAGATAAAAATCCCTACCACAATAAAGTTTACATTCTTTGAAGAAAGGAGAGTTGTGTAACAAAGAAATCAATAATTAAGATCTGTAAGATGTTAGATATGTGCTGTGGAAAAAATGCAGCAGAGAGAAAAAAAGAGACAGAGACTTGGAGGGCAGGTACAATTTTAATTACAGTGATCAAGGCAGGCTCATTGAAATTATGATTTTGAGCCAAGATTTGAAGAAGATGAATGAGTAAGCTATGTAAATATATGAGAAGAGAATTCTAGGAAAGTAAATAACAAACGCAAACGTCTGGCATGTTCAAGTAATAAAAAGAAGTCAGTATGGCTGGAGCTCAGAGAACAGGGATGAGAACATAAAAGGAAATCGGAGAAGTACAGGGGTTGGGGGGGGGGGGCAGGAAGGGTGGGGAGTAGAACAGGATTTGTGTATGACCTTGTAGAGAGGGCTTCAATGGAAAGCCACCAAAGCATTTGAGCAGAGTGACTTTATCTAACTTTGCAGAGGACCAAAATCACCTTGGCTGAGATGCTGAAAATAAACTGTAAAGGGGACAAGTGGGGTAACAGAAAACGACTCAGGCAGCTACCATGATAATGCAGAAGGGGATGACAACTTGAACCAGAAGGGAAGGCTGAAAGTGGTCAGAATCTGGATATAAAAGCTACACTGATTGAACACTTCCTATATGCCAGCCACTGTTCTAATCACTGTACACAAAGTAACTCATTTAATCCTCACATAACCTTATGATCTAGAAGAGGAAACTGATACACAGAGAAGTTAAGTAATGTGCCCAAGATCATAACTGGTAAAAAGCCAACCCAAGATAAAAGCCCAAATCTAGGGGCGCCTGGGTGGCTCAGTCGGTTGAGCGTCCGACTTCAGCTCAGGTCACGATCTCACGGTCCGTGAGTTCGAGCCCCGCGTCGGGCTCTGGGCTGATGGCTCAGAGCCTGGAGCCTGTTTCCGATTCTGTGTCTCCCTCTCTCTCTGCCCTTCCCCCGTTCATGCTCTGTCTCTCTCTGTCCCAAAAATAAATAAACGTTGAAAAAAAAAAATTAAAAAAAAAAAAAAAAAAAAGCCCAAATCTAGGAAGCTTTCCTATCCAGGAAAGACTAAATCTACTGATTTAATTCTCCGCTGCAAGCCAATTACAAACACTGAATCACTCTATCAATGTATCTCAAATGGCTCAAAATGGAAACTTTTAGCCCAGAAGCTATTTAATATACACTTCTTTTTTATTTTAAAGGTTTAGTGTGGAAAAACAAACAATTCCCCTTTGTGGGATCTGATGTTACCAACTCTTTATAGAGACTTCCTCCAATCAGAGAAACATCCCATTACTGCCAGTCAGAATGAACTAGAGGATAGCACTCCGGGCAAGGGACTGCAGAGACTCACCTGACCGAAATCTGAACCCCACAGTGAGGTCACTGGTCAGTCATACTGCCAAAGAGTCTGACAATGTCAAGAACTCAGTCTGAAGAGGGATTACACCAAAATTTTTCATAACTGTCTTTTAAAGAGGTAAAACCCTAGCATCAAATCTAAGAAAAATTTCTTGCTGAGCCAGGATTCCATTAAACAAATGACACCAACAGCTGTACTTTTGGCTTTGCCTCAAATGGTGCTAACATTATTTGACTTGTGGATTATTTGACTTAAAAATGTGAAACACGGAGAATGAGCAGGGTCCTAGAGCAATGCCTCCTTTTGAGGAAGCTGTGATCAGTATTCAGCACGGATACAAGTATAGGAGGGAACAGAAAGGTCATAAGCCAAGACAGAAGGAAGAGGCCTAGATTATAGAGCCCTCCTTGACAGTAATCAAACCAGTAACCTTATGAAGAAGGCTAATAACACAGTCAACGGCATTCACTCAGTTTTAGATCAGACTATGCAGGATAAAGCAGAGATTATCCATTACTCCACCCATCACTCCTACATTCAAACACTAGATGATATTCCTCTCTTATAAATACATGAAAATGAAGCTGTTTCAAGTTTTAAAAAACAAGTTTTTGACAAATGGAGTCCAAAAATAGCCAAGGGTCCTGTCAGATGGTCAGCTTCATTTCAAAGTACAAACAGGAAAAACACTAAGGAAAAAAAAAGAAATCTGTCCCAATGTAAATCACCAAATGGCGGTAACAATTGCATGTCAACAGAGGTTTGAAATGAAGGTTCAGAGCTCTATCCTCTGAAGTCAGTATTTCCAGTGTCAAAATGGTTTTGAATGAAAAAGCAAAATGCAGCAACCTACAAACCTTGGACCCCAGGCAGGAATGTGGCTGGGACACTTGGCCAGCTGAAGTCTAGTGCATATTGGGCGGGGGGCAGAGAAACTGTCCCCCACTGTTTCCTCATTATCTAATGAACTCTGGAACCTAACTGGGACAGCTCTTGTTCACTCCCTCAATTTTTCCTAAAACACTGGATAAAACTCATGCTGGTCACACTGTCTCCCTTCTCCTGGGTTTCATTTTAGTGAATTTTAGGTTTGTTTGGGAGAACTGCAAGGAGAATGAAAAAGACACTATCCCCTTCAGCTCCCTGGAGCTCTATGGTAACTGTGTATCTTTGGAATCAAAGAATTTAGAAACATAAAATGTTATCATGGGGGGGAGGGGGTCTTTGAAAGTCAACTTATTCAATCTTCTACCTGATAAGCCTCACTTCCTACAGCATCTTGGACTGAGGTCATCTATACTTTACCTACACAGCGCTAGTAAAGAGTGCATTACCTCTCAGAACAGCCTCCAGGACTTGGTAGCAGAGGCTCTTCAGCAGGACTGGTATGGGCTTGCACACTAGCACACCTAGCTCTCTGACCTGGCAAAGTTCATTTCTCTAAGCCTCATTCTCCTTATCTAAAAATGGGATAAAAATAGTACTATCGAGTAGCAGTTAACAGCTTATGCTCTAGAGTTGGGACTTCCCAGCTCTGCCACCTAACTAGCTGTTTAAATTTGGGCAAGTTTAATCTCTCTGTATTTCAATTTTCTCACCTACAAAATGGCCATAATTACAGTATCTACCTCATAGGATTCTCTCATGATTAAAGGAGATGATAAAGGTGAAGTTCCTGGAACAGTTTAGTTATTGGCTTACAGAAAGCACTGGGTTAATATTAGTTGTTACCTTTATTATTTCCCACATGAGAAGACTATTACAGGGTTTGCATAAGACAAAGTGTCTAAAGCCTTTAGCATAATGCCTGCTACTAAGAGCTCAATCATGTTGGCGATTTTGGATCTCTGGAGCCACAGAGATCAAATCTGTTCCCTCTTCAACCTGAATGCCCCTCAAATATTTAAGGAGCTCACCACATCATTTCTCAGATTTCTCTTTTAAAGGTCAAACTATGTAGAGATTCTTCAAAAGGCATGGTTGTCAGGTCTTCTGACATATCCTGATCAGCTGCATTTAGGGTTGCTGCATTTTGTGTCCCTCTTAAAAATGTGACACCACTGGACACCAACTATGATCTGACCAATAAAAATTCAATGAAACTACCAATTCACATGGCCTTGATATTATAAGTACCATTTCCCATAATCTGGATATAGTTATTAACATAATCCAAGTATATACTGGCATTTTTAGCAACTGCATCACACTATTAAAGAATATTAAGATGGGAATGCAAGCTGGTGCAACCACTCTGGAAAACAGAATGGAGGCTCCTCAAAAAACTAAACAGAGAACTACCCTACAACCCAGCAACTGCACTACTGGGTATTTATCCAAGGGATGCAGGTGTGCTGTTTCAAAGGGACACATGCACCCCCATGTTTACAGCAGCACTATCAACAATAGCCAAAGTATGGAAAGAGCCCAAATGTCCATCGATGGATGAATGGATACAGAAGTGGTCTATATACACAATGGAGTATTACTCGGCAATCAAAAAGAATGAAATCTTGCCATTTGCAACTACATGATTGGAACTGGAGGGCATTACGTGAAGTGAAATCAGTCAAAGACAAATATCATATGACTTCACTCATATGAGGACTTTAAGAGACAAAACAGATGAACACAAGGGAAGGGAAACAAAAATAATATAAAAACAGGGAGGGGGACAAAACAGAAGAGACTCATAAATATGGAGAACAAACAGAGGGTTACTGGAGGGGTGCGGGAGGGGGGATGGGCTAAATGGGTAAGGAGCACTAAGGAATCTACTCCTGAAATCATTGTTGCACTATATGCTAATTTGGATGTAAATTAAAAAAAAAAAAATATATATATATATATACATATATACATATATATATATAAAGCTTCTGATAATTAAGATATCCACACACTTAATTAATACTATTAACCTGATCCCTGTGTCTCCATCTGATTGAATTCACAGCTTTAACTCTGAACTATGTCTTTTTCCCTCCTCAGTTCTGTTTTAGAAGAGGAAGCTCCGAAATTTCCGTTATGTGTAGTCCTGCCTGAATTGAGTAATTGTCATTTTCTATGGACTTGAACCACCAAACTTGAGAGTACTAAGAGATGCTTTAGGGGACTCCTATATTCCTGATGTACTCCTTCTTCCCCCATTCTGCAGTAGTGGTCCAATTTCCCCTTGACAGTCAAGATCGAAAGAAAATGAATAAATATCCCTATTATCTTCTAATCATATCACAAATAAAAACTGTGTCCAGCACAGAGCCAGTGGCACAGTCCTGCATCACTTCACTAAAATCTTCATCCAGGTCAGTGTGTGATTTTAGCAACGCACTCAAGAAACAATGTGCAGTAAATTAAGTGCTGAGGCTAGGTGATGAGAACACGGGAACTCATCTATTTTCTCTCTTTTGTGTGTATTTGAAAATTTGCATAGTAAGACTTCAACAAAATAGGATGTAAACATCAGAAGAATATCTGATTGTTATTACATTATGTAACAACATAAGGATGTAAATATCAGAAGAAACTAACGTTAAAAGTATTCTGTTAGGGAACAGGACTCAGGTACAGGGGGAAACTGAACAGAGGACAGTTGTTTTTCCCTTTCAACTTTTAGTACTTTTGGACTTAAGTATGTACATATGTTACTTTCATAAAAACAAATTAAAAAAAGGAGTGCATCAAATTAAAGTCAACGCCTCCAAAAATTATCACTGAGTCATGGACACCCAATGTTTTTGATGTCATCAAATGACATCTACTGCGGGAACTTCACTCTACACAAAATATTTAATGCGTCTGATAAAAAGTATGTGTATATGTCTGCAAATACATGTATACATATGTATGTGTGCCTATATATACACACACATCTCCATAAAGTACAATTTTCCTGCATCTTTAAGTTTAAAGCTAAAACATTTAAAACAAAACCAAAAAAACTCCTAAAAATTAAGCCTCCTAGAGATTGTCTAACCTCTTCTCTGGTAATGAGTAAGTACATTTGATCTTATAACCAAATATTTTCCATATATTTAGAGTCAGTGTAAGATCCAAGAATATGAAGTATCTAAACACTTTCATTACGGGTACTTATAAACTCACTTGGTAAGTGATTGAGCTTTCTGCTGTAGGAAAGTATCTCTGTGTATTTTAATGGCTTGAAGACTTTTTCTGTCTAGAAGTTTGGCAGCTGCTGGTATTTTCTGGATCAAAAAATTATCAGGAAACCAAATAATATTAGCAGTTAGAGTGATGGCTGGTACCTGAAATAGTAAATGTAAGAGAGGGAAATCAATAAATTCAGGCTAACAGTAAGCTGTTTAATAGTCCTACAATACACAACGGGAAGACAACTTACAATCATTTATACATATGACACAAATTATCTTACTGTGGCACAATTAAGGCATTCTAATATCTGATATGGGGCATGAGAAAGTTTTATTCTGCCTAAATATTAAACACTTACACACTCTCATAGATATTCAGATAAAAATATGCAAAAAGCAAACAGAAACTTCAATCTTCACCACTTTTACTTTTATTCTATATTAGTGAAAAAATAAAAGACCCAAGATGGCTGGATTCTCATGGTCACATATCACTCGATTTTACACACAAAGTTTTCAATTTTGAAATCAGGTGTGTCACATCATGGAAATAGCAAAGATGTAAAAAAAAAAAAAATTTTAATTTTTTTCCACTTCAATAATGAGAAGGAATGGCAAGAAGAGGAGAAGAACCAAAGAAAAAGAAAACAGCAGTGACAGTAATAGGAAGTTAATTTATAGGAAAAAATCTGGAAGAACTTCCACGAATAGGTATTTATATGATGTGGAATTATGCAGTACTTCCATTTACTATGTTACTTATTTCTGGAATGCTTGGTTTTTGGGTTTTAAAAAATGCTTATTTTCAGAGAGAGAGGGAGCACGAGGGATGGGCAGAGAGGAGAGAGAATCTCAAGCAGGCTCCACACTGTGGGCACAGAACCCAAAGTAGAGCCCAATGCAGGGCTCAAACTCACAAACCATGAGATGATGGCCTGAGGCAAAATCAAGAGTTGGGACGCTCAACCCACCCGGGTGCCCTGGGAATGCTTGGTTTTTAAAAATTCTTATGGTATTATTTTTATAATTATTACAAAGTACTGTAAAAATTACTATTTTTATAATCAGGAATAAAATACATTTTAGAATATCCAATTTTATCCAAAATCTTTTTCACCTACTCAAGTTGAAAAAAAAAAGTTCCAAGTTCTTACCTTCTTACAAATGTCCAATAAAGATTTATAAAACTTTTTATCAATAGTCCGAAAAATTTGAAAATGCAGTACAAAGAGTCCACAAATTCCAACGTACTTGTCTCTCTGGTCAATTTCAGAAGGTTCTCCTTATAAAACAATAGCATGAGAGAAAAATATACTTAATTCTACATGCAAGGAAATGCAAACTTTATCAACAAAAATTTTAAAAATGCATTTTATATTACCAAGTTTGGCTTCTACATTTGCAAAAATTGAGCGAATACTATGTGCAAATTCTTCAGCAAAAGTGCTATTTTTTGACACAGATACTCCTCCATTGAGAGAATCAAACTGCTGTTCTATGCAGGCCTAAATAGGAAACATTTAAAGGGAAATTTAAACTTTCAATAAGTTATTAAACAGACTTAAATATACACCGTGTGACAAACTTCTACATTCATCATTTTAATCTCAGTAACACTGAGGCTCAAGTTTTTACCTTAATGTCATCTAATAATTAAATCCTTTTGAGTGAAAAATATGTACTTATGTACTTAAGTCCCTAGTTAGTGAAATACAACTGAACCACAAATTCAAAATTCTACATGAAGAGATACACACAGTGATGCTCAGTGACGTATGGAAGATGTATCTGATGAAGCACGGAAAACGTTTTATTATTTTACCACGCACTTTTAAGAGAAGAGTGTATTTTTTCTGATGATTACTTTCCTAGCACTTTATTACAGCATGTATCAGAATGTCTCCTGGAAAAAGACTCAATGACAAAAAATTATCTTCTGAATCAAATATATTAGCTGTTAATTAGTATAAACAATAGTTGGGATCAATCTGTAAAATGTGTGATCCTCAGAATAGCATAATGTATAGATGTCAAATCACTATGTTGTATGCCTGAAACTAACATTATGTGTCAACTATATATCAACTTTTTTATTGTCATTATGTAAAAATATGTTAAAAATAACCTTGAAGCAGATTTTAAATATAAATATATTGCAATTTCTAATAAATACTACCCAAAGCAATGCTATCCAATAGAACTTTCTGTGATCATAGAAATGTTCTACATTTCTATGCTGACAGGATAGCTAGTCACAGACTAATTGTGGCTATTTTTCCCTCAGCTTTATTAAGATATTATTAATATATAACATGTAAGTTTGAAGTGTCTGCCGCAATGATTAGATTATGTATATGCAGCTATTAAGCACGTGAAAGTGGTGGAGAAAGTGAAATTTTATTTCATTTTAACTAATTTAAACTTAAAATAGCTACTAAATAGTAGGAAGCTACCTGGACTACACAGACCCAAATTATATTCCCTGAGCCTAGGAAGAATTAAACATTCATTCATTCATTTATGGGAGAGAGAGTACAAGCAAGGGAGGGGCACAAAGAAAGGGAGACACAGCATCTAAAGCAGGCTCCAGGCTCCGAGCTGTCAGCTCAAAGCCCAACACAGGGCTTGAACCCATGAAGGCAGGATCATGACCTGTGCCAAAGTCGGACGCCTAACCTACTGAGCCATCCAGGCGTCCCTAAACACACCCAAATCTAGAGTTTAACAACAAACACTAAAGCAACTGCTTAGATCTTAATCCTTGAATAGTTTTATCCTTCTACATAATTAAAAAAAAAAAAAACCCCTCAACCCCAAATACAACTAGTACCATTAATTTTGTTTGCTGCTAGGTACTGAAATAATTACATTTAGTACACTGACAATGTTTTAAGCCAAACACTTCTAAAGAAAACATATTTCAATGGTATGCTATCAAAGTGTCATACAGAGTTCTGAGCTGGATCAACTAATACAAGCCCATTTAGTATAGCCTGATAGAGCTGTCATACCTGAAATATCATTCCATCAAGTAACTGCCCTTCTAGCTTCAGCAAAAACTTTTCAAACGGCTTTAGCTTTTCTTCCTGAATTCCAAATTTTGAAGGATTGTGATGGACAGATTTCAGTAACCTTGTGGAAGATTAGGAGAAAGACCTTCAATTTTACTAATAATTCTTCAATTGAAAAATTTCCAAGAAATCAAAATTTTACATTTGTATTGATTGCTTGTTTGGCTCTACACATTTGAAAACCTGAACAAAACCAATGCTAATATATTTAATTTTCTAATCATGCCTTTTTTATATCATCCTAAATTCAGGTGTCTGGTACTCTCTAGATACCAGATGAACTAAATAAAATCCCTGGACTTAAAGAAGTCTTAAGAATATACAATGAAATAAAACCAAGTTCAGGAAAACAACTGTCACTTGAACAGAACCCAAGAAAAAAATAACTCTGAGTTCTAAGGTAGTCAAATTAACATTCTAATATACTTTAAGTATTAGGATGCTTTATATAAGTATACCATACTCTCAAACAAGCCCATCTGAAATTTAAAAATGGTTACTGTATGTCAGAATGGTTAACATTAACAACTCAGGCAACAACAGATGTCGGCGAGGATGTGGAGAAAGAGGATCTCTTTTGCATTGTTGGTGGGAATGCAAGCTGGTGCAACCACTCTGGAAAATAGTATGGAGGTTTCTCAAAAAAATTAAAAATAGAACTACCCTACGACCAGCAATTGCACTACTAGATATCTATCCAAAGGATACGGGTATGCAGTTTCGAAGGGGCACATGCACCCCAATGTTTATAGCAGCACTATCAACAATAGCCAAAGTCTGGAAAGAGCCCAAATGTCCTTCCACAGATGAATGGATAAAGATGTGGATAAAGATGTGGATAAAGCAGATGTATATATATACATACGTATATATGTATATATATATGTATACACGTATACACGTATATATATGTGTGTGTACATATTATGTGTGTATATATATGTATACACACACACACACACACAATGGAGTATTACTCAGTAATCAAAAAGAATGAAATCTTGCCATTTGCAACTACATGGATGGAACTAGAGGGTATTATGCTAAGCAAAATTAGTCAGAGAAAGACAAATAGCATATGACTTCACTCATATGAGGACTTTAAGAGACAAAACAGATAAACATAAGGGAAGGGAAACAAAAATAATACAAAAACGGGAGACAAAACAGAAGAGACTCATAAATATGGAGAACAAACTGAGGGTTACTGGAGGGGTTATGGGAGGGGGGATGGGCTAAACGGCTAAGGGGAATTAAGGAATCTACTCCTGAAATCATTGTTGCACCATATGCTAACTTGGATGTAAATTAAAAAGTAAATAGATTATTAATTAAAAAAATGGTTACTGTATTCATAGAAACATGTGACAGGAGATCCTTCTAAATATAGGTCTCCAGGTCTTTTAAAAGAGCTGCATCATTTACATTTGTTTCTTTTTTACTAACACGTTAACTATATAAAGAGAATATTTCAAACATTTAATTGGCTCACCTTTTGTACATAGTCCAGTGCTCTTTCAATGTGACATGATTATCAATAATTTCATCCAAGGTAAGCAAAACTGTTAGCAGCTCTCCCAAGTGCTCATACATAGTCTGTCAAAAAACCTTTACTGATTACCATTTAATCACTAGTTAGAAGTTAAGCTTCCTATGGATTTTTAAAGTTAAACACACTGGGCGAATTACTAAATTAAAGCAGTGGGTAAATCAGTTTATTAACGTACAGATGAAACTATTAATCCTCAGATGGAACAGTAAGCCTTAGAGAAACGCTTTGCCCACTATTTCATCCTTAACTGGGATATTGCAGAATTATTTCACTCTCCAAAGAGACCACTTAGAGAATTTGCATTGGGCCACTACTGGGAAAAACTAAGAATTATACTGCTAGTGGGTCAATAATGCCTCATCAACTTCACAAATTAAAAAGAAGCAAAAAAAAATTTTTTTTCTGAAGAGTCTTGCTATAATTGTTGTACTCCCCCATCACACAAACTCCACAGTAAAATATAGTAAAAATTACAGTTTTACAGATCAAGTTAAATGACTTTTACCTGAAAATGAACTCCAGTTGTCTCTATAATTTTGGGTGCAATCCTGTAATAAAATAGCATCCAATTAAAAAAAAAAACTTTTTTGTTTTTAAGAAAAACACATAGCAGAAGCTCTTGGACTTTTAACATGTATTTAGCTTTATTTCAGCTATAGTCACTATAACTTATGGGGCCACACTCCACTTTTCTAAGAAGAGAACGAACATGTATACAGAGTCAGGGTTATCCTTGTCTATACCTAAACTCAACGGGTAGGGAAATGACCATATGTGACCCATGAATAACCCTAGCCTTTAAACCTGAAGGATCAAGTTTGGGATGGAGGTGGCGAAATAGTGAAACTGATATTCATTTCTTTCTAAACTATTAGAATTTTTCAATTCCCAACCAGAATCTTCGTTATCTTACCCAAACTGGCATTTGGAAACTAGTCAGGTTTATTTCTGAGTTCTCATTCCTACTGAAAAACAATGCATACAAACAACATGCCAAAGTCAAAAGCCCCAGGATAATTCAAATTTTACTTCCTAGACATCTCCTACTCAACAGTAAATAATTTAAGACAGTATTTATACATCAAAGCACATACAAATATTCCACAGGATAGAATATTTTAAAAATTAAATTCAGAATACAAATAAATTTCATCTCTTTTGGACAGGGGCATGGTGGTGGGGAGTTCTCTTTGAATTACACATCAGATACTGCAGATGTGCAGTCATGCTCTCATGCTCTCATTCCCCCCTGCCCTGAGGATAGCTTCAGTGAAAGAACAGAACATAAACACCTAACTGCAGAGAAAAACATGAGAATGAGAAACAGTTAACACAGTCTTCCAGTTCATAGCAACAGTTAAGATGCATTCTGGTATACTAAGAACAACAATGAATGGACCTGGTGATCAAAAGAACAGCATCTAAATTGCTATGGAATCTTATAGAATTCCTCTGGGTCTCAGTTACTTCTCATAATTGAGAACCCTTTGTCATATACCCAAACAAAGTTCCTGTAAGATTATAATTAAATAGCAAATGGGAAAGTTTTTAAGTATAAAGAATTAATCAAATGTGAGATATTACTCTGTAGTACTAAGAACAGTAAGGGCTCTATGAAAATTTGATTATTCTTCTCTAGAACAGTGGTTCTCAAACTTGCAAGATCAACTGAGTAAAACCAAACTCTTTTTCAGTGTAGATTCCCTGGCACCACTCCGCCAGATTCTGCAGTTGTAGAAATGTCCCATGTGATTCTAATAAGCCAGGAAACAATGTAAAGGAGAAATAATGGGAGAGAATTTGGTACGAGTTCTAATTCCATATTAGCCTATTCTATATAATCAAATTTAAGTTTATTCTGTCAACATTCTTATTCAGAGAGATAACATCATTTACCATGGTAGAAATTGTCTTATTAACCTATGTATTATACACATCAAGTACTGTTTGAAACATCATGCATCTTCAAAAGATGCTGAATAAATGAATGAGAGAATAAGTAAACAAATGAAAAATTATTTCGGGTAACTGGCTAGTTTTAGAAAAACATTCCCTGCATCTCTATTATAAATGCACAAATATTTACAAAATCCATTACTTGTTACTGATATAGAGGGCAGCCAACTGATGGACTACATTCATCACCACTTCATAGCACCTTGTCACAAAACAAGATAGTTCCTGAAATGACAAGTTGAGTATATGTTACATAGTTGCTTTTTAAATGTCACCATTTCTCTATTTTATGTAACAATGGTAAACAAAAACAAAACAGTTTTCCAGTAAAATTTCCAGTTAACCTGCAGACAATTCCAAACATCCTTCAAGTAAGCAGTCCTTAACCCTTCTCCTGCCTCCCAAAGTCATTTCTACTGCTTTGTCCCCACAGCATTTCATTCATACTTTTATTTTAAATATACTTTAGTTACTCATGTAATTCTTAAATGACAGAGACTGTCTTATTCCTTCTTTAAGTATCCACTGTCCAGCATGATGACTAACCCTCAAGTGCTTCTCAATAAAGTTCTGTCCCGTGAAGTGAATAAAAAAATGAACACCTGAACAAAGAAGCTCAAGAGCTGGCAATTTAGGAAGTAGGACAACGAGGGAAAGGCTCTCCAGAAGTCACTCTGAAATAACTTCAAATGCTTATGACCCTTAACCTCCCCTATAAACAGATTTGGTACACAGAAAGGGAAATACTACTGACTGCAGGCATATGTTTGTCATGAAAAAATTAATTTGCATCTACCACGTCCCATACCTTCTGAAAATTTCTTTTCAGAAGCTCTCAACGCTTAAACCTAAAAAAACAACTGGTATGCAAAAGTATTTAAAGCCTGATTAAATCTGTGGCTAAATTTTAAGTTCTACAAGGGCAGGAATTTCTGTTGGTTTTGTGCAATGCTGTATCCCCAGCACCAAGAACAGTTCCTAACATATGCTAGGGCTTATGAAACACTTGTTGAAGGTTTAAAATTTTAATTTTATGCAGCTGTCAATGAGATCCAAAAACAATTTTAAATGTTTGAAAACAAAAATAAATAATGCATTTCAATTTTACTTAAATAGCTCTAGTTTTAGGGGCGCCTATGTGGCTCAGTTAAGCGTCCAACTTTGGCTCAGGTTATGATCTCATGGTTCATGAGTTCGAGCCACGCGTTGGTCTCTGTGCTGACAGCTCAGAGCCTGGAGCCTGCTTCACATTCTGTGTCTCCCTCTCTGCCCCTCCCCCGCTTGCACTCTGTATCTCTCTCTCTCAAAAATAAACATTAGGGGGCGCCTGGGTGGCGCAGTCGGTTAAGCGTCCGACTTCAGCCAGGTGACGATCTCGCGGTCCGTGAGTTCGAGCCCCGCATCGGGCTCTGGGCTGATGGCTTGGAGCCTGTTTCTGATTCTGTGTCTCCCTCTCTCTCTGCCCCTCCCGCGTTCATGCTCTGTCTCTCTCTGTCCCAAAAATAAATAAAAAACGTTGAAAAAAAAAAAATTTTTTTTTTTTAAAAAAAAATAAACATTAAAAAAAATTTTTTTTAAATAGCTCTAGTTTTACCTTTCTTATTAAACTTCTAAAAGTTCAATAAAAGCAAAGAACATAAAATTCAGACAAACAGCACAAAATAAAAAAGGAAGAAACAAGTCTAAGTAATAGACTATTTAAATAAAATAGAATTAGCCAATTAAAAGACAGAGATCTTCAGACTTTCAGATCATGTAATAAAGCAAAATCCAGATACATGTGACTTTAAAGAATCACAACTCAGGGGCGCCTGGGTGGCGCAGTCGGTTAAGCGTCCGACTTCAGGCAGGTCACGATCTCGCGGTCCGTGAGTTCAAGCCCCGCGTCAGGCTCTGGGCGGATGGCTCAGAGCCTGGAGCCTGTTTCCGATTCTGTGTCTCCCTCTCTCTCTGCCCCCTCCCCCGTTCATGCTCTGTCTCTCTCTGTCCCAAAAATAAATCAATGTTGAAAAAAAAAATTAAAAAAAAAAAAAAAGAATCACAACTCAAACATAACGATACTGAAGGGTTGAGAGAATATAAAAAAATAAATCAAGAAAATGTTAACTAAAACAGAGCTGGGACAGTGATAATATCAGACAAAATAGAGTTTGTTAGTATATCAGAGCCACAGTTTATAACACATACTTATACAATCATATATTACATATGTAATTATTATAGTTAAACAGGATTACCACATAACAGATTCAAGTTACAAAGAATGATTAACAATTTTAAACTTGTATGCACCATACAGAATATCCTGAAAATAAGAAATGTGAAATTTGATAAAACTAGACAGAGAAACTGACACATTCACTGGGGACCCTGCAAATTACATTTCTTAGACTCCTGCCAGCAGGTTTCCCATTAGGTTCTGTCAACAGGTGGCACTAAAAGGACACTAGAGGGCAGGAAAAGGACATTCTTTCTATTTCTTGCTTTTTCTTAAGTTACGTATTTTGAGAGAGAGCATGAGAGAGAATCCCAAGTAGGTTCCATGCTGAGCCCAACGAGAGACTCAATCTCACCACAATGAGATCGTGACCTGAGCCAAAATCAAGAGCTGGATGCTTAACTGAGCCACCCAGGCGCCCCTACTTCTTGCTGATTTTATCAATAAAACCCAGACAAGAGCAGTCCACCCCATCAACGGCAGTTTGCTCCAGCCTTCAGCTTCTTTCAGCACTACAGAACCAACCCCATGTTGCTGTCTCAGAGGTACCAGCCCACCAGGCAGCGCTGGTTCCTTCACAGATGTGAGCACTAACTCCACAGGGCTCCTGCTCCAAACTCCCAGATTCTGGCAACCCCAACCCTTTCCCTTTTTTCCCTTGATGCAGAGGTGGTATCTGCTTTCTCTGGATGACCTATCTTCCTTTCACTTTTTTAAATGTACTTTCAAGTTACTCAACATACAGGGTAGTGCTGGCTTCAGGAGTAGAACCCATCATCTCTTACATATGACACCCTGTGCTCATTCCAACAAGTGCCCTCCTTAATGCCCATCACCCACTTAACTCCTCACCCCCAGCAACCCTCAGTATGTTCTCCGTATTTAAGAGTCCCTTATGGTTTGCCTCCCTCTCTGTTTTTATCTTATTTTTCTTTCCCTTCCTCTATGTTCATCTGTTGTGTTTCTTAAATTCCACATGAGTGAAATCATATGATATCTTTCTTATTTTGCTTAGTATAAGACACTCTAGTTCCATCCACATTGCTACAAATGGCAAGATGTCACCCTCTTTTCTTTCAGCCCTCCAACTTTTATTTATTTTTAATGTTTATTATTTTTGAGAGAGACAGAGACAGAGAGCAAGCAGGGGAGGGGCAGAGAGAGAGGGAGACACAGAATCCAAAGCAGGCTCCAGGCTCTGAGCTGTCAGCACAGAGCCCAATGCGGGGCTCGAACTCACAAACCACGAGATCATGACCTGAGCCGAAGTCAGATGCTCAACCGACTGAGACACCCAAGCACCCCAAAGTTTAAATTATTTTAAAAGGCATGGTGACAAATTGTCCACAAATGAAAATATGAAAGGAAGAAAGAAAGAAACAAACTGACTTTGATACCTGATTTCCATAAAATGCTATGAAAATCTTTCAGGAATTATGACCTCTTAACCATAATTCAATGCCAACTAAGTGTCTTACTCTCACAGTACACGTTCTTAGCATTTGAACTCTTTTTTGAGTGTAATCTACCCAAACTTTAAGAAAAAAAGAAAAAACAGCAAAAAGTCAAAACTAGTTACCTGTAAAAATGAAATAAATCTTCCCATTTGAATTTGGCAATCACCTTCCACCATGCTGGAATCTGTAGCTTTAAAGGGCAACATAAAGAGTCATATTTCAATTTTTTAGTTTAAACTTAGTCAAGACCCAAAAAGAAAAATAAATACAACTTTTATTAGTATATCTTCTAAACTGCATACTATTGAAAACAGAATGTTTATACTGAAAAGAAAAATGAGACAATCATTAATGATTCAGTTAAAACAATCATCTGTTTCACTATTTAGTGAATTCAAGGAAAATCCTTATCTAGCCACGGTGCTTTGTAAGTTATAAAAATATCACAAATAGATTTGAGAATTTGCTGCTGCTTCATCACTCAGGCTTTTTCCATCTGCTTATCAAAACAAATAAACCAACAAAAAATCTGAATATTTCTTTTCTCACATTAATACATCATATAATCATGGTAGTCCTAGAATTGTCAACTTTTTGTTCATTTCAATGTCAAAAAGGCATTATGGCATTACGATGTAAAATTTTAAAACTTACCTCCTTCTCCATAAAACAAGAGACCATTATAAAATTTAGTTTCCGCCTGTTTAAAAAAAAATAAAATAATTTTAAAGGTTGCTATTTTGTTTCTAAATTCCTAGGCTCTCTTAGTTATCCATAATTTAATAATAATCAGAGGACTACATCACATACAAATCCACTTAAATTCAAAAACTGCTTACAAAACAGGTAAATTCAATTTATCTTTAGACTACCAAAGACATCATTAATACTCAAAGTTATCTCTTAATTTCTTTACCCTTGCCTTTGTCTTTTCTAACCATTCTAATTGTCCCACATCCTCCCACTAGTTCATGAGAAGAGAAAGCAACTGCATGGTATAAAAAGGGTACAGAAAAAAAGAGGAAGTTTACCAACTTCTACCAGAGTTTTAATGACCCATGGGTAAGGTAATACAAAGCATATTAAAAATCCAAAGCTTTTTTTTTTTTTTTAAATCAGTTATATCTTGGGATGCCTGGCTGGATCAGTCAGTAGAGCATGCAACTCTTAATCTCAGGGTGGTGACTTCAAGCCCCATGCTGGGCATGGAGCTCACTTTAAAAAAAAAAAAAAAAAAAAAAAGGCTAAAAAGTCAATTAATCTAGAAAGCTAGTATATGTGGCAGATAACACAGACTCTGAAGGTATGCAGACCCAGACTCAAACAGTTACCACCAGTAAAATGTTAGGCAAGTGACATCCTCTTTAAGCTCATCTGTTTCCTCATCTATTCCTCATACTATCTGCCTTTCATTCTACATATGAACAGGATTCCTATGGTGTCTGGTACACAGAAAGCACACTCAGTGAATGGTAATCACTATTAGTATTACTTTAAATAAACAATTCAACATGCAATAAATCTTTATATACACTGTATATGTAAGCACATATTTGCTTTTATATGTTTTTAACATCTTAAGAGTACAAATAATTACCTCATACTTTAATTTCTTGATTTCACAACAAAGTGCAGCATAAACAGTAATGACTTTGTTCAAGACCTAGTTTCATGTGTAAAAACATAAAAAATATAAGTTATAGCAGATAACTAAAGCATTTCAAAAAATAAGATTTTTAGGTTTAGAAATCTGTACCTTGTTTTCAGTCTTTATGAGTTCCAAAAGGGAAGACTGTTCATAAGGCAAAAGCTATAGTAACAGAGGGAAAGAACATTTCTTTTTAATTTGAAAAAAATAATTGAAATTTTGAATACACAAATTGAGTCTAGCCCTATCTGTTCTATTCAAACTTGCGTTGAACCTTGTACTTAGCACTAACACCACGCTAGATCAGGAGTGACTGCTAAGGGACATAGGATTTCTTCTGAGGGTGTTGAAAATGCTCTAAAATTGAGTCTAGTGATACCTGCATGATTCTGTGAATACAGTAAAAAAAACAAAGAATTATACGATATGTGAATTCCAAAAATTGTGAGATATGTGAATTTCAAGAAAACTGTTACTGATTGGGGCGCCTGGGTGGCGCAGTCGGTTAAGCGTCCGACTTCAGCCAGGTCACGATCTCGCGGTCCGCGAGTTCGAGCCCCGCATCGGGCTCTGGGCTGATGGCTCAGAGCCTGGAGCCTGTTTCCGATTCTGTGTCTCCCTCTCTCTCTGCCCCTCCCCCGTTCATGCTCTGTCTCTCTCTGTCCCAAAAATAAATAAACGTTGAAAAAAAAAATTTAAAAAAAAAAAAAAAAAAGAAAACTGTTACTGAAAAAGTCAATATGTAACTGAGGGCAGTGTCTAGTACATAATAAATGCTCAGTAAATGTTAATTATTAAGTGGTAACCGATTACAGTTTCAAAGATAAAACAAGACAGAATGATCTGAAAATGGAACAGAGCAGGAATGCCTTATTTTGTGCATTAAGAAATTACTCCCAAATTAAATTCTACTAAAACTAGTATTACACTATATGTTAACTAACTGGAATTTAAATAAAAAATTTAAAAAATAAACCAAAAATGCCAGTACTCCCACATTAAGATCCTCTAAATAGCATAAGGGGAAATGATGAAAACCTTCCATATTTTCATTAGAATATGAGTTACATGGATATGGATGTTTGACAAAATTCACCGAACAGTATATTGTAAATCTATGTATTTCACTGCACATAAAATAATATCAATAAGGAAAAAATAAAGCTTGAATATTTTATTCCAACCCTCTTCATTTTCTTGGTGAAAAACAAAGGCTACCTCAGAGGTTTGTGTCATTCATTTAAAAAAAAAAAAAAAAAAACCAACTGCATGGCTTAGAGATGAATAAATTAACAATTTGTCCTCCAAGTTTCAGTTCTCTAGATTCCAAATAATAAAAACATACAGTTGAACTCTGAACAACACAGGTTTGAATTGTGTGAGTCCACTTACATGTGGATTCATTTTTTTATAAACACAGTACAGTACTGTCAATGTATTTTTCGTCATGATTTTCTTAATAACATTTTCTTTTCTCCAGCTTATTGTAAGAATATAATACATAATTTGTGTCAAAATATGTGTCAGACAAAATATGTGTCAATGAACTGTTTATGTTATTGGTAAGGCTTCTGGTCAACAGGAGGTGAAGTTTGGTGAGTCAAAAGTTATCTGCAGATTTTCAATGACATGGGAAGTCAGTGCCCTTAACCCCCACATCGTTCAAGGGCCAACTGTATATTCCATTTTTTAAAACTATGTTTTCAAGATATAGTATGTCCTGAAAATACACACATAAATTAAAAATAAAACAAAATCAAACCTTTAATGCTATTGGATCAAGATTGAAATCCCAAACATCACCAATTGAATCATCCAATGCATCCTCAATTCTTCTCAGTTGAGATGTATACTCCTCAAGAAATTTCCCGTAATTCTTAAGCTGGACTTCAGCATGAATTTCTAAATTTAAATTTTAAAATAGTATGTAAGAAGTACAAGTAATGAATTACAGGACATTTACTTCAAATAATCTCAAAAGTCACAGCAAAGTACTTACTAAGCATTTTTAAATGTATTACTTTGGAATGTCTGGACGTCTTGAAAATAAAGTTTCAAAATTAAACAATAATTCAGCTTTTCATCTTTTCCAAATAGTAATTTTAAAAGCTGTGCATGTTATACAGTAATACCACATTTAAACTATAACTTTAAAGTACTATGAAAAATTTATTGTCCTATTTACCCCATAAATAATGTGAATAATGCCTTCAATAGCTCAACATCTTGATCCTATGTTTTAGTCATAAATAACTTTTTTGCAAAAAAAATAAATAAAGACCTGTATCAGGCGCAAAAATCTCTGTTGTCACAGAAGCAAAATTTAAAAAGTAATTTTTAATTCTCTATACTGTAAACTACTGTCTAAAAATACATCCAGGGGTGCCTAGGTGGCTCAGTCAGTTAAGCATTCAACTTCGGCTCAGGTCACAATCTCACAGTTCACGTGTGCTCGAGCCCCACAAGGGGCTCTGTGCTGACAGCTCAGAGCCTGAAGCCTGCTTCAGATTCTGTGTCTTCATCTCTCCGCCCCTTCCCCACTCACACTCTGTCTCTCTCAAAAATAAACATGAAAAAAAATTTTTTAAATACATCTAAATATTGCTTTTAAAAACGGTTTTAGACCTGCTCTATCATGTTATTTCTGTAACGCCCAAAATTCACCAAGATATTTTAATGACTTCACTATCATAATAGAGTTGGAAAAGCCAAATGAAGAACACTGAGTATAGAATATAGTGGTAATATTTACATAATTTACACAATAGATGACTCTAAGGGGTCAGTGGAATAAACTGGACAATAAAAGTATGTCTAGTCATCAAAATTAATACTAAAAGGAGATATTCTATCTTATACATAAGAATTAATTACTTATTCCAAAGACAGCAAATCCAATTCAGTTTCTTTTATTGATGTGAATAACTATTCAATCGTTGGTCTTCTAAAAAAACTAAAATTTTTCTCTCAAATTAGCAATGCAAAGTAACTCTAAGATAAATTATGTTCTAAGGATAAAGACCTAGCTCCCCAATCTCCCTTATTTTGCAACTAATGCTCAGAGCCTGAGATCTAGATCAGGTGGATCAGTTCCATTCACTGAGGTTCCTATCTCACTGCAGGAGTAACCTAGGCAATTTTAGAAGACAACCTAGATATGACTCATAAATTTAAAAACTGTGAGAGATTCTTGAAATCCCAAATACATGCCTAATTCTCAATTACATGCATTTAACCAGCAAATGAGTTCTTCATGACAATGCCAGAAAAGTATGGTGGCAGTTAGTCTGGGAATTCACAAAGCAATGGGCAACTGATAACTTGCAATAACATTAAAGTTCCTTGCTGATAAAATAATCAAGAGTTGTAAAATCAGTACAAAGTTATGATAAAAAGATTTGAAGAAATCCAGGGCGATTCCTCAAGAGTCAAATCCAAAAATGTATTTACATGCTCATCTCAATATTCTTTGTGTAATCTCTGTAGCCCTAATACTTTATACAGTTCCTAGGATGCAGAAAATATCTGTTGACTGAACCCGATCATCCTACTCTCAGTTGAACTATTTTCAAACCTAGCAATATATTTTCATTACAGTTTTTTGAAGATACTAGAGTAAGGGACCTCTGTCCATAAAACCTCATACATGACAAGGCGCAGTTCACTTTATAACAGTAAATACAAAATCCTCGCCACAAAAAAAGTTGAAGGACGTCATTACCACCACGATTTTTTTCTATGCTGCATAAGAACTACTAACTTATGGAATGTTTTATGAAAAACTGCAAACCATTTATGAATTGAGCTCATGCTTCTTACTTAATTACATGTAAGTTGGTACACATGATTTTTTTCTTTGTAAAGTTAGGCAGGGTTCACGTGTAATTTTTAAAAATTACATTCACCTTTTGGGAAAACTGCATTAAGAAACAAATTCACAAGCGGGAGGTCTCAATCTCTCATATCACTCAAACAGATTAACAGCACTACAGACAAGAAGCATTACCAATTTGAATTAATCTTAAGTAGAGTTTCACTAAAATAATTATTTGGTCTCTACCTTTGGTTTTGGGGGTTGGACTTTCAAGTTAAAAACGAAACGACTCGATTTTATGAAGTATAAGTTGCTTAATTTTTGCAACCTTTCTAGGTGCAACGGAAGCTACAGAACATCTCTGAAAAACGCTACTTGTAAATAAAAGGCACGGAAGGAGGTAAACTGGCACTCGCTCGTTTATTTTTTCCGCGTGAAGAGTGCTTTTCCGCTGTCTTCTACGCTGTAAGAACACGCAGAAAAAATCCTCAAACTTCCAAAAGTTGATTGGAAGAAAAGTAGAAAAACAGGAAAGCGAAAACAGGAACCCGGACCTCACTCAGCCCGTTCTAGAACTGCACACTCCGCACATGTGGCGAAAGCCCCGAGAGGCCAGAGGCAGGGCCAGCCTCGGCTCCCCGGGCTGCTGGGCCTCCCTGGACGCACCCCGCCCGGCCCTGGGTAGCGGAGAGGGGACGCCGCTGCCCCGGGCACCACGGGCTCCTCGGGAGAGCCACCGCCCCGGACGCTGAGCCCTGACCCGGCCGGCCTGACCCACCGCCGCTGGAGCCCCAACCCCGAAAGTAACGCCCGAGGGCGCGTCCCTCTCACACTTCAAGGGGCAGCAAGTGTCCCGAACTGGACGGCTGCGCGGCGACCACGACGCAGAGCCCTCCCGCAGGAGCGCCGCCGGTGGGGGGTTGAGGCGGGCCGGCGAGCATCCACCCGCAGCCCTTGCCCTGCCGCTCCCTTACTCTGTGAGCCGTCGTCAACGCGGTCGAACTCCCAGTCTGGGGACAGAGTCTCCACCGCCATCACCCCGGCGCCTCCCCCAGTCACAGCCCCAACCAGACTGGGCGACCGAGGCAGCCTCACCCGGGCGGCTGTCGAGGCACGTGACTTCCGGCCCCGGCCCCGCCCCCGCTCGCGAGGGCAGGCCCGGCTCAAGGTCCTATGGGCCGCGGGGGCTGCTGGGAAAGCGAGTCGTCCGCGGCGGCCGGAGGCGGCCGCTGTGGCGGCGGTGCTCCAGGCGTCCTGCGGTCGGGACTTGGTCCTCACCGCCGTTCGCTTCACATCTGAAGACACATCGGTGCCTTTGACTTCTCCCTGGTGTCTCCAGGTCATTTTTAATACCTGGGGAGTTGCTCCATCAGTCTAGCCTAAGAAGGGCAAAATTGACGCACTAGTGGCTTAACAGGAGGGCGTGGTCCTCGAGGACGTCGCTGTCCAGGTGCTTCTCACAAGAAGCACAAATTGCCAATGCCCTCCCTGTCCACCCCCACCCCCCCATCAGAGTTCTTGCCGCTCTTCTCTTGCAAGTCCTGTGCTGATTGATCTTGAGAAGAAAAAACGGTGTGTGAGAGGAGTTACTTCGCGAACACCCCAGGGAGGCATTTTACTACTCTGCTTACCTTGCGCTAACCTATCCCGCGTCCTCTCTTCTTAAAAAGGCGGGGGGGGGGGGGGGGGGGGGGGGGGGGGGGGGGGGGGGGAGGGGGGGGGGCGGCGGAGAAGAAGCACAATTTAAATGTGTTCCAAAATGCTGGCTAACTGGGCTTTTCCGCAAATAGAGATCTGTGTTACCCTGTAATTCTACAGGTATACAGATATTTACACAGCAGTGTTCATTGCTGCATGGTTTTTAATACATATTAACAGGAAATGATCTTAATGCCCATCAATAGAGGATAATTACATAAAGTTTAATATATACATATTACGAAATACTAGATATCTGTTTTTAAAACTGAAATACATTTTTTTAACGTTTATTTATTTTTGAGACAGAGACAGACAGAGCATGAACAGGGGAGGGGCAGAGAGAGAGGAAGACACAGAATCTGAAACAGGCTCCAGGCTCTGAGCGGTCAGCACAGAGCCCGACGGGGCTCGAACTCAGGGACAGTGAGATCATGACCTGACCCCAAGTCGGACGCTTAACCGACCAAGCCACCCAGGCGCCCCAAAACTGAAATACATTTATGAAGACATGAGAAACTGACAGAAGGCAGTTGCCGAATAATGTCGACTTGTGGCTACCTTTATACTTTTATGTAAACGCGTTTGTGCATGTGTGCATGCAAATGCATAGAAAGAGAACTCAAATGACGTTAAACAAGACAGAGGCCAACTGGAAAAGAGTATGTGTTGGTGATTTGAAAAGTGGATTTTCAAGCTTTATTATTATCTCTTTATGTATCTTTTTAATTTTTAACAATGAAAGCTTATTAAAGTCTTCTGTAATCTTAAAAAGGACCAAAAATAACTAAATTAATCAAAGCAGGTAAAAGGTATCTGGAAGAGCATTCCCAGAGACCAGTAGATCTGCAGTAGGTCAAGTATTTGAATGTCCACTCAGTACCAGGCACCATGCTATATACAGAGATTATTATGGAAAAAAAAAAAAAAAAGACAAGAAAGGTGGAACCCACCCAGATGATGCTTGTAGTCTTAGTGGGCATTTTAGAAAAGAAAAGAAACAAACTTGAAAATAACAGTGACATCAGTGCCTATTGGCTGGCAATTTTTTTTTCCTTTAAAAAATGTTTATTTATTTATTTTGAGAGAGAGAAAGAGAGAGTGAGACAGCGGGTAGGGGCAGAGAGAGATGGAGAGTGAGAATTCTATGAAGGCTCTGCGCTGCTAACCCTTGGTTGAACTCACCGGAAACTCAGCTGACTGAACCACCCAGATGCCCCCATCCTTTTTCCTTTTACTTTCTGCATGATCATGACTTCAACTTGCTATACTCTTCACATTTGTATTAATCACTGTAATTAATCTCCCCATAGCTGATTGTGATACATTGAAATTACAGGTCAGAGCAATTTGAATATGCAAATTCACTAATCTATTAAAGTTAATAAATCAGAGGCAAGAGGCAGTGTCATGCTATAATGAACACAGTTTCTACAGCCAAATTGTGTAGGTCCAAATCTCTGTCACTTAATAGTCATGTGATTTGGGGTCAAGTAATTTAACCTCTGCCTCAATGTCCTCATTTTTAAAATGGGAATGATATGAACAGACACTTTTCCAAAGAGGACATCCAGATGGCTAGCAGACACATGAAAAGATGCTCAACATCACTCATCATCAACGACATACAAACCAAAACCCCCCAAAATTAAAATACAGCTACCCTATGACCCAGCAATTGCACTACTAGGTATTTATCCAAAGGATACAAAAAAATGCTGCTTTGAAGGGGCACGTGTACCCCAATGTTTATAGCAGTGCTATTGACAATAGCCAAATTATGGAAAGAGTCCATATATCCATTGGCTGATGAATGAATAAAGATGTGCTATGTATCTACAATGGAATATTACTCAGTAATCAAACAGAATGAATTCTTGCCATTTGCAACAATGTGGATAGAACTAGAATGTATTTTTGCTAAGTGAAATAAGAGAAAGAAATATCATATGATTTCACTCATATGTAGAATTT
Source organism: Prionailurus bengalensis (assembly GCF_016509475.1). Lineage (NCBI taxonomy): Eukaryota > Metazoa > Chordata > Mammalia > Carnivora > Felidae > Prionailurus > Prionailurus bengalensis. The sequence continues at coordinate 124,986,183 of NC_057358.1, read as the reverse complement.
AAGAAACCAAACAGCTGAACATAGGGGAAGGAAAGCAAAAATAGGATAAAAACAGAGAGAGGCAAACCATAAGAGACTCTTAAATACAGAGAACAAACTGAGGTTTGTTGGAGGGGTGTGGGGCGGGGGGGGGGGTTGGCTAAATGCGTGATGGGCATTAAGGAGGGCACTTGTTGAGGTGAGCACTGGATGTTATATGTAAGTGAGGAACCACTAAATTCTACTCCTGAAACCATTATTACACTATATGTTAAATAGGATTTAACTTACTTGGATTTTTCCTTTTTACAAAAAAAAAAAAAAAAGTTCTCTCATTTATTTTGAGAAAGAGAGGGAGTGAAAAAGATCTCTCTTTTATTTTTTAAATAAAATTTTAAAAAATTAAAAAAATAAAATGGGAATGATAATAGTAAATACATCTTAGGATTGTTATGAGGACTAATTTAGTTTATACATGAAAGAAACATAGAACAATGCCAACTGCATACAGTAAAAGTGTTTGCTATTTTGAATCATTATAACCTTATTTTTTAAAGAAATCTTACTGCCTCTCTTGATCTGACATATATTTAAATAAAATTCCAGGGCCTAGAATTGTATTAGTTAGATATGAAATATAAAGCACATTCCCTATAAACTGAAATGTACTGTTGAAAGTTATTTATTACAGCAGATGTCTTATATTTTTCAGGCCTTGTCTACAGAAGGCAAATAATCATCTTGAGGAATTAAATGTCCTTGTTTCTACTTTTCTTTGTTCTTAACAGTACTGCCTGAAAGGCAAGCTTGGAAACAGAAGGGAAACATTTTTTATAGAGACAGCATGGTACTATTTTAAGAGCTTCAAAGAACTTTAGAACAGCTGCCCACAGAAGGTGCTTGCAGGAGTTCCTGCCTTGAACACTTATACCCACAACTTAAGTACCAGTTTATTCCATACCAAAACACTTTTTACATATTATAGAGCTATGGTCTTGGTGAGCTTGTTTCCTAGTATACATTTAAAGCATGTTTCCAACAACAGAAAGTCAATGGTAATGATTCACTAGAGACATTTCACATAATAATGCATCACAGAGACCTATGTGTACCTGTCAAAAAGATTCCTGGTGTGTTAATTCATATATTTCTTCCCAAAAGAATCATTCACCTGGACAATTATTGTAGACCTGTGACAGATCTTCTCTTTCCATCATCCATACTGTTCTCCAAGTGAAGTTTCTCAAAACCTATCTGATCAGGTGATGTGCCACTTTAAATCCTTCAGCAGCCCTTGGTTCGGAATTATCACTTCATAGTATGGAACACAAGACTTCTTCAAATCTGCCCTTTGATTATTCTCTAAATTTTCTGCCTCAACTACTCCCTAATTTACACCCACTCTGCTCTGCTGAGATGCCAAACCATGTGCAGTTTCTCAAACAGGTCCTGCTACTTACAGTATACGTAAAGGACTCAAAATGCTGCTTGGCACATTGTAAATGCAAACTAAGTGCTGCGATTATCTTTACTACCACTCCTGATCCCTGCTTTACTCTTTTTCCCCCCTAATCGTTACAAATATCTTCTTCTTCTCATTGAAGGAATACTCAGCAAGGTAGGCCATATGCTAGGCCATAAAACAAGTCTCAACGCAATTAAATGGACTGAAATTTTATGGTTATATTCTCTGACTGCCATGGAATTATATTAGAAATCAATACCAAAAAAAAATCTCAACGTATCTGGAAAATCCCTAATGAGCACAAATCTCTAGGGCATTGTGCTGAATGAAGAAAATCTACAAAGTTGTATAATATGTGATTCCATTTATTTGACAGTCTTGAAAAGATAAAACTCCAGTGATTGAGAACAGACCAGAGATTATCAGTGTTAAGGGGTGGTTGGTAGCCAAGACTACAAAGGAACAGGGCAGTTTTAGGGTGAGGAATGGAACTCTTCTGTATCCTGATTGCAATGTTACTTATATGAATCTTCACATAGGTTAAAACTCATAGAACTGTACAGCAAAAGTGAAATCAATTTTACTGTATGTTAATTTTAAAACATGTAGTGGTGGAATTAGCCATCATGCGCATTAGGCTTCAGGATTCAAATGATGTCAGGTCTTAGATTCTCACTATTTCTTTTCTGTCTCTTCCACAACGTTTGCTACCGTCTTTAGGTTCTGTACGGTAGCCTGTTTTGCTTGTTGGTTTGTTTTGTTTTTCAGATTCCATATATAAGCGAAATCATCTGGTATTTGTCTTTCTCTGTCTGACTTAGTTCACATAGCATAATACCCTCCAGGTCCATCCATGTTGTCACAAGTAGCAAGATCTTATTCTTTTTTATGGCCAAGTAATACTCCTCTGTATGTGTGTGTATACCACTTCTTTATCCATTAATCTATTAATAGATACTTGAATTGTTCCCATGTCTTATCTATTATAAATAATGCTGCATAAGAGTGCATACATCTTTCTGAATGGTGTTTTTGTTTTCTTTGGGCAAATACCCGGTGGTATAATTACTAGATCATATGATATTTGTATCTTTAATTTCTTGAGGAATCTCCATATTGTTTTCCACAGTAGTTGCACCAATTTATATTCCCACCAACAGTGCACAAGGGTTTCCTTTTCTCCACTTGCTATTTCTTGTCTTTTCGATACCAGCCATTCTGACACATGTGAGGTGATATCTCATTGTGGTTTTGATTTGCACTCCCCTGCTGATGAATGGTGTTGAGCATCTTTTCATGTGTCTGTTGGCCATCCATATGTCATCTTTGGAGAAATGTCTGTTCATGTACTCTGCCCATTTTTTAATTGGATTATTTGGGGTTTCTTTTGGTGTTGAGTTGTATAAGCTCTTTATATACTTTGGATACTAACCCTTTATCAGATATGTCATTTGCAAATATCTTCTCCCATTCAGTAGGTTGTCTTTTTGTTTTGTTGATTGTTTCCTTTGCTGTGCATAAGCTCTTTATTTTGATGTATTTCAAATAGTTTATTTTTGTTCGTTTCCCTTGCCTCAGAAGACATATCTAGAAACACGTTGCTGCAGTTGATAACAGAGACATTATTGCTGTGCTCTCTTCTAGGATTTTTATGGTTAAAAGTCTCATATTAAGGTCTTTAATCTACTTTGAGTTTATTTTTGTATATGGTATACTAAAGTCATCCAGTTTCATTCTTTTGCACCAGTTAATAAAAAGGCAGTCTTTTCATCCAGATGGCCAACTGACATATGAAAAAATGCTCAACATCACTCATCATCAGGGAAATACAAATCAAAACCACAATGAGATACAACCTCACACCTGTCAGAATGACTAACATTAACAACTCAGGCAACAACAGATGTTGGCAAGGATGTGGAGAAAGAGGATCTCTTTTGCATTGTTGGTGGCAATGCAAGCTGGTGCAGACACTCTGGAAAACAGTATGGAGGTTCCTCAAAAAATCAAAAATAGAACTACCCTACGACCCAGCAATTGCACTATTAGATGTTTAACCAAGGGATACAGGTATGCTGTTTCGAAGGGACACATGCACCCCAGTGTTTATAGCAGCATTATCAACAAGAGCCAAAGTATGGAAAGAGCCCAAATGTCCATTGATGGATGAATGGATAAAGAAGATGTAGTGTATACATATGTGTGTGTGTGTGTCCGTGTGTTATATGTGAGATATATATATATATATATATATATATATATATATATATATATACTGGAGTATTACTCAGCAATCAAAAAGAATGAAATCTTGCCATTTGCAGCTATGTGACAGAACTAGAGGGTATTATGCTAAGCCAAATTAGTCAGAGAAAGACAAATATCATATGACTTCACTCATATGAGGACTTTAAGACACAGAACAGATGAACACAAGGGAAGGGAAGCAAAAATAATATAAAAACAGGGAAGGGAACAAAACGTAAGAGACTCTTAAATATGGAGAACAAACAGAGGGTTACTGGAGGAGTTTGGAGGGGGGAAGGGCTAAATGGGTAAGGGGCATTAAGCAATCTACCCTGAAATCATTGTTGCACTATGTGCTAACTAACTTGGAAGTAAATTAAAAAAAAAAAAAGGCAGTCTTTTTTCTACAATGGCTTTTTCATTGTAGATTAATTGACCATACTGGTGTGGGTTTATTTCTGGGCTTTTAATCCTATTTTGTTAATCTGTGTGTCTGTTTTTGTGCCAGTACCATACTGTTTTGATTACTATAGCTTTGTAGTATATCTTGAAATCTGGGATTGTGACACCTCCAATTTTGCTCTTCTTTCTCAAGATTGCTTTGGTTATTTGGATCTTCTGTCATTCCATACAAATTTTAGGATTATTTGTTCTTATTCTGTGAAAAATACTACTGGTATTTTGATAGGGATTGCATTAAATCTGTAGATTGCTTTAGGTAGTGTGGACATTTTAACAATATTAATTCTTCCAATCCATTAATATTATATATCTTTCCATTTGTTTGTGTTGTTTTCAATTCCTTTCATCAATATCTTACAGTTTAGAGTATAGAGCTTTCACCTCCTTGGTGAAATTTATCCCTAGTTATTTTATTCTTTTTGGTGCAATTATAAATGGGATTACTTTCATAATTTATCTTTCTGCAACTTTGTTATTAGTGTATTGAAATGCAACAGATTTCTGTATATTAATTTTGCATGCTGAAACTTTACTGAATTCAGTTATTAGTTCTAATAGTTTTTTGATGGAGTCATTAGTGTTTTCTACATATAGTATCATCTCATCTGCAAATAGTGACAGTTTTACTTCTTCCTTACCAATTTGGATGACTTTTATTTCTTTTTCTTGTCTGATTACTACACCTAGGACTCCCAATAGTATGTTGAATGAAAGTGGATGAAAGTGGTGGAAGTAGACATCCTTGTCTTATCCCTGATCTTAGAGGAAAAGCTTGGAGTTTTTCACCATTGACTATAATGTTAGCTGTGGGTTTTTCATAATGACCTTTATTGTATTGAGGTATATTCCCTCTAAACTCACTTTATTGAAAGTTTATCATAAATGGATGGTGTATTTTGTCAAATGCTTTTCCTGCGTCTATTGAGATGATTATATGGTTTTTATCCTTCCTCTTGTTAATGTGATATATCACATTGATTGACTTCCAAATATTGAACCACTCTTGCATCCCTCAAATAAATCCTACTTGATCATAATGAATGATTTCTCAAATGTGTTGTTGGATTTGTTTTGCCAACCTTTTGTTGAGGATTTTAGCATCTATGGTCATCAGAGATATTGGCCTGTAGTTTCTTTTTTTGTAGTGTCTTTGTCTTTGTCTGGTTTTGGTATTGGGGTAATTCTGGCCTCATAGAATGAATTTGGAAGCTTTCCTTCCTCAAATTCTCTCAAGTTTTTGTTTGAGAGACATAAAAATGAGTTTATGTCATCTTCATTTTTGCTGTGAATAAAAGTCTAGATTAGTAGGGCTTTTCTGTTTGTCAAACTCTAATTACCTCTGATGTAACCATGAGTTATCCAGGGAACTTTATCTTTTATTCTTACAGAAGAAAATATTAGACATCATTAATATTTCATTATATGTGTGTAGACATAAACTCTACACTTCCTAAAGTTGGGAATTAGAGAATACAACTATGGAACCCCTGCTCAGAAAAAGACACACTCCTTGCCCACCCTTCTCAGTACACATAGATCAGAACAAATAAAATAATTATCAGTATTTGGAAGTTTAAAGAAGCAAGAAGTCTTCTGATCGGAGCATTTAGTCCACTTACATTCAATGTTATTATTGAAAGATATGGGCTTAGAGTCATTGTGATATCTGTAGGTTTCATGCTTGTAGTGATGTCTCTGGTACTTTGTGGTCCTTGCAACATTTCACTCACAGATCCCCCTTAGGATCTCTTGTAGGGTTGGTTTAGTGGTGATGAATTCTTTCAGTTTTTGTTTGTTTGGGAAAACCTTTATCTCTTCTTCTATTCTGAATGACAGGCTTGCTGCATAAAGGACTCTTGACTGCATATGTTTCCTGTTCATCACACTGAAGATTTCCTCATTCCTTTCTGGCCTGCCAAGTTTCAGTAGATAGGTCTGCTACTACCCTTATGCTTCTACCTTTGTATGCTAAGGCCTGTTTATCACTAGCTGCTTTCAGAATTCTCTCTTTATCCTTATATTTTGCCAGTTTCACTATGATATGTTGTGCAGAAGATTGATTCAAGTTACGTCTGAAGGGAGTTCTCTGTGCCTCTTGGATTTCAATGTCTGTTTCCTTCCCCAGATTGGGGAAGTTCTCAGCTATGATTTGTTCAAGTATACCTTCAGCCCCTTTCTCTCTCTTCTTCTTCCAGAATTCCTATGATACAGATATTGTGCCATTTGATTGCATCACTTAGTTCTCTAATTCTCCCTTCTTGATCCTGGATTTTTTTATCTCTCTTTTTCTCAGCTTCCTCTTTTTCCATAATTTTATCTTCTAACTCACCTATTCTCCCCTCTGCCTCCTCAATCCACACTGTGGTTGCCTCCATTTTATTTTACACCTGACTTATAACATTTTTTAATTCATCATGACTATTCTGTAGCTCCTTGATCTCTGCAGTCTCTTTAATAAAAGCTGCTGGGAGAACTGGACAGCAACATATAGAAGAATGAAAGTAGACCTTTCTTACACCATACACAAAAATAAACTCAAAATGGATGAAGGACCTGAATATGAGACAGGAAACCATAAAAACCCTAGAGGAGAAAGCAGGAAAAAACCTCTTTGACCTCAGCCACAGCAATTTCTTACTCTACAAATCTCCAAAGGCAAGGGAATTAAAAGCAAAAATGAACCACTGGGACCTCATCAAGATAAAAAGCTTCTGCACTGCAAAGGAAACAATCAACAAAACTAAAAGGCAACCAACAGAATGGGAAAAGATACTTGCAAATGACATATCAGATAAAGGGCTAGTATCTAAAATCTATAAAGAACTCACCTAACTCCACACCCGGAAAACAAATAATCCAGTGAAGAAATGGGCAAAAGACACGAATAGACGCTTTTCCAAAGAAGACATCCAGATGGCCAACAGACACATGAAAAGATGCCCAACGTCACTCCTCATCAGGGAAATACAAATCAAAACCACACTGAGATACCACCTCAGGTCACTCAGAGTGGCTAAAATGAACAGTTCAGGAGACTATAGGTGCTGGCAAGGATGTGGAGAAACAGGAACCCTCTTGCACTGTTGGTGGGAATGCAAACTGGTGCAGCCGCTCTGGAAAACAGTGTGGAGGTTCCTCAAAAAATTAAAAATAGAACTACCCTATGACCTAGGAATCTACCCAAAGGATATAAGAGTGCTGATGCATAGGGATCCTTGTATCCCAATGTTTATAGCAGCACTTTCAACAATAACCAAACTATGGAAAGAGCCTAAATGTCCATCAACTGATGAATGGATAAAGAAGATGTGTGGGAATGCAAGCCGGTGCAGCCACTCTAGAAAATAGTATGGAGGTTCCTCAGAAAGTTAAAAATAGAACTACCCTACAATCCAGCAATTGCACTATTAGGCATATATCCATGGGATACAGGTGTGCTGTTTTGAAGGGACACATGCACCCCCATGTTTACAGCAGCACTATCAACAATAGCCAAAGTATGGAAAGGGTCCAAATGTCCGATCCAGCAATTGCACTATTAGGCATTTATCCAAGGGACTCAGGTGTGCTGTTTCGAAGGGACACATGCACCCCCATGTTTATAGCAGCACTATCAACAATAGCCAAAGTATGGAAAGAGCCTAAATGTCCTCCAATGGATTAATGGATAAAGAAGATGTGGTATATATATACAATGGAGTATTACTTGGCAATCGAAAAGAATGAAATCTTGCCATTTGCAACTACGTGGATGGAACTGGAGGGCATTGTGCTAAGTGAAATTAGTCAGTCAGAGAAAGACAAAAATCATATGACTTCACTCATATGAGGACTTTAAGAGACAAAACAGATGAACATAAGGGAAGGGAAACAAAAATAATATGAAAACAGGGAGGGGGACAAAACAGATGAGACTCATAAATATGGATAACAAACTGAGGGTTACTGGAGTGGGTGGGGAAGGGGGTGTGGGCTTAATGGGTAAGGGGCACTAAGGAATCTACTCCTGAAATCACTATTGCACTATATGCTAACTAATTTGGATGTAAATTTTAAAAAATAAAAAAATAAAAATTTTAAAAAAAGAAGATGTGGTTTATATATACAATGGAATACTCCTTGGCAATGAGAAAGAATGAAATCCTGCCATTTGAAGCAATGTGGATGGAACTGGAGGGTATTATGCTGAGTGAAATAAGCCAAGCAGAGAAAGACAGATACCATATGTTTTCACTCATATGTGCGTCTTGAGAAACTTAACAGAAGACCATGGGGGAGGGGAAAGGGGGGAGGGAGTTATGGAGAGGGAGGGAGGCAAACCATAAGAGACTCTTAAGGACTGAGAACAAACTCAGGGTAGATGGGGGGATGGAGGAGAGGGGAAAGTGGGTGATGGGCAGGGAGGAGGGCACTTGTTGGGATGAGCACTGGGTGTTGTATGGAAACCAATTTGAAAATAAATATATTTAACAAAGAAAAGAAAAGAAAAGAAGCAAGAAGTCACAATGTGCAGTCAGGGAAGTGGGTTGAATTGGAAATGGGTAATTCCCAGAGCAAAACTCTAGATGTTTGCTGCCGTTCTCCAAGCTTTAAAGATGTTTTTTTTCTCTCTCTCCCTCCTTCTTAAACACATTCATTCATCCTCTCTTTTAACAAGTACTTTTTGAACTCTGCTTAGTGCTAGATATTGTAAATCTTGATAAATCAGACGTCAACTCAGCTTGCAAGGAGCTTCCAGTAGAGAAGATGACAGGCACACAAATAGCAGTGACAGACTGAGATGTCAGAAGAGATGCACAGACAAAAATCTTCCCCAGTTCAGAGGAGTTAAAGATTACTTCGGGGGAATAAGAGGGTTAAGGGAGGAAAGAATCAGGAAAAATGCCTCCCAGAGGCAGAATTTGAGCTGTGCCTTTAAGAAAAGAAGGAATTTGGTCGTGCTGAGATGGTGACAAGTGACAGGTGACAAGCTTTTCTGGGAAGCATTGTCCAGGAAAAAAAGAATCAGCAAGCACCAGAGTTAGGCTAAATTATATATGCAAAGCAGCAGCAAGAAACCAAAATGCCAAATTGCAGATGGCCTTGAATGCCAGGCTAAGGTGTTCCGTTTGAGACAAATGCTTAGTTAAATGAGCATTCCTTCTAGAGAGATGAGGGGAAAGGGTGTGTATCTATCTATGTCTATCTATCACCTGTTGGGGACCAGCTGTGTGCCAGGCCCTTTGCCAAGTGCTTTATACACAGTCTCTCATTAAATCCTCTCATCAGCTTACAAGATAGGTATCAGGATCCTATATAGCTAGGTGTCCCCACACCTTATCTTTTCCTATCTTTGCCTTCTCAGGACTGTTGTGGGCCTGACTTGGGGTGTCAGGTTGACCATTAATAAGGCAAATCTCTGTGTACCTCACAGGGTTTGAGTAACTGGAAGGCGATCTCCCAGCTGGTGAGTACCTGGGCCACAACTGGAAGCCATCCCTCCCTCTGGGTACCAGCGTGGCACCGGGATTGCGGCCCAGCGCCTCCCAGCGGCCGGCGCAGGCCCCGCCCAGTCGCAGGGGATTGGCCACCCGAGCCCGGCCAGCTGAGGAGGCGAGGCCGTGCCAGCCGAGGGGGCGGGCCATGGGCTGGTCCCAGGACTGAAGGACCCGGCGAGCAGCTATTGAGGCCCCCGGGCGCTCGGAGGCTGCAGGCCGCGCGGCCAGGCTGAGCCCCAGCCGTCGCGCCGCCGCCCGGGCGCTCCCTTCCATCATGCTGTGGCTGGGCAGCCAGGCGCTCCGGCGCTTCTCCACCGGCCGGGTGAGTCTGGTCCCGGGCGAGCGTCCTGGCTCTCTCTCACCGGGGCTGCTTTCCAGACCCCCGGGCGAGGCGGGCGGGTCGGGAGGGTCGGGAGGGCCGGGCGCGGGGCTGGGGGTGGGCAGCGATGTTCAGGCTTTGCTAAAAGCCAAGACAGCGTTTTTAAAACTAGGAGACTGCCGAGAAGGATCCGGAGAGGGTCTTGAGTATGGCTTGCCAGGCGAGCCATTGTCTTGTTCGGGGAAGGGGCTGAGGATGCGTCTTTTGAACATCTACGGTCTGGCTGGGATTGACAGGGTGGAGACAGTCACTTGGCAAGAGGGACAGGGTCAGCTTCCTTTCCTTTTTTCATTTCAATGATGACATCCCTGGTTATGAGATGGAGCTGAAGTACAGGACCGAAACCGTTTCTGGAGGACAGTAGTATTCAAGTCAGCCGCGTGGTCCTGGGTGGCCTGGGAGTGGGGAGCCCTGGCATTGAGGATCCATTCAGATTTGGGCCCTCGGAGCTGGTGGCTGCAGGCTCATTTTTCGCGAGTTGCAGGCGGCAAGATTGCTATGATTACCAGACGCTGCAGAAGCAGCCACTCTGGAACATTATTAAACCGTAGTTAAGAAACGAGCCGTGGCCCAGCCCCGCGCCTTAGAATTGCATCAGCTCCTCCAGAAATGGAAAGAGAGCAGACACGTTGCATGTGACCCCTGGGAGAGATGCCTCCCTGCCTTTAGGCAGACTCTAAACTGTTTAGGGAAGGAAAAAAAAAGCATGTCATGTACATCATCTCTTCTGTAGGAAGTGCATGCTTCCTGGTCTGTGAAAGAATTTGCTTTTCAATTCCTCTTCTTTGCCAAAGCCATATGTGCATGTATACAAATCCAGACGTAAGAAACTTGAAGGCGGAGAGAAGTCTTGAATAGCACCAAGAACCGGCAAAACGATGCATACATGGAAAAATCTTTTGTCTCCCAGACGACCCCAAATAATGAGGATTCGTCACTTTACCCCATCCAGTCCTAGTTTTGGGGGAGTATTCTCCCTTTTAAAGAATAAGAAAAGAGAAACCTGCTCTTGGAGAGCCTTTGCTTGCTCTGAACTCCTCCTTAGCTTTCTCCCGCCACGTGGCAGCTGGGGATGTGGATTGGATGGCACCGAGAGCAAGGGCTTGTGCCTGCCTATTTTATTGGCCTCCTCTGTCAACACCTTTCATTGAATTGCCTTTTTTGGAGTGCAGAAGGGAGTCTCAAAGAACGAAAAGATTGCAATAGTGGGGTTTACATAAGATTTCAGTAATAAAAGTTGAACATCCCAGGTGGCAAGTGACATGAACAGAAACATGCATGTGGGGAAGCACCAGGCACGGTCAGGGGTCTGGGGTCTGACTGTACATGTGAAAGAGCAGCGACATTCGTTTGGGAAGAAGACAGGTTCTTCCATGGCCAAAAGGAAGACATGGAATAAGTGAAGTGTTTGGGATATTTTACTCCATAGAAAATGGGGATCCATCCTTTGGACGGTATTCTAGTAAGAATTGTTCAAAATCAAGCATGGCTAGTGGGAGCGTAAAAAGGTGCAGCCACTTTGGAAAACTGGCGATTTTTTATAAAGTTAAACATACACCTATAATATGGCCCAGCAATTGCACTCCTAGGTATTTACCCAAGAGAAGTGAAAACTCATGTTCACACAAATACCTATTTATGAATGTTTACAGAGGCTTTATTCATTATCACCAAAAACTGGAAACAACGTAAATGTCCTTCATCTGGTGACAGGATAAACAGTGGATAAACCCATCCCTACATGGGAATCCTACTCAGAAAAAGAAAGAGGAAGGAACTCCTCCTGGTGTGTACAAAAGCATGGATGAAACTCAGATGTGGGTGCTGAGTGTCAGAAGACGGACTCAAAGGGCTATGTATTATATGATTCTGCTTATGTGACATTCTGGAAAGAGTAGAACTATACAGTGATAGAAAAAAGATCAGTGGTTATTAGGGGCTGGACATGGGGGAAGCATGGACTATAAGAGACTGTCTCTCAAAGGACAGGAAGGAATATTTTGGCGGGGGGGTGGGGGATGATGGAACTATTCTTTTTTTTTATTTTTATTTTTTAAATTTATTTTTGCGACAGAGAGAGACAGAGCATGAGCAGGGGAGGGGCAGAGAGAGAGGGAGACACAGAATCTGAAGCAGGCTCCAGGCTCTGAGCTGTCAGCACAGAGCCCGATGCGGGGCTCAAACCCACAGACTGTGAGATCATGACCTGAGCCGAAGTCGGACGCTTAATCGACTGAGCCACCCAGGCGGATGGAACTATTCTTTATCTTGATTATAGCAGTGATTAGGTGACTGTGTGTCTGTCAAAACTCCCAGAACTATCCACTGAAAAGGGTGTATTTTACTGCAGGTAAAGTATACCTTCATTTTTAAAAGTGAAAAAAATCACATGGGTTTTTTTTTGAGTTTGGTGTTAAAGCAGAATGAAAAAAAAAAAAAAGAATGACAAATTTCTTAGAACCTAGCAAAATCCAGTGGGAAAACTAGTTTATAACACTTCCTGCTAGAGTCGATTTTTTCCATTCTCGGTCTTAAAGAAGTGGACTCAGAAATATTTAATGATTTTGGCTTAATGATGTGGCTGGATCTTTTTAACTATGGCCACTATCCACAGCAATAAACCCTTTGTCTATAGTTAGTGTCGTGCACTTCCATTATCTTGCCTGGTTCACTGCTCCTTAATTTCTCCCCATGGGGGGGGGGGGATTATTTAGCCTTCATACTATTTGGCACTTTGTAATTTAGCTTCCTCTGCCAGTGTCTGGGATAAGTCTGGCTGGTGGTTCTGGGTTCATAGCCTGGTTCTGGAACTTGAGGTTACTCTATGATCTAATTTAAGAGGTTGGACCCCTCCCTACTTCTTGGAACCAAGTACTGGTTTATACCCTAATTCTAGCAACCAGGTCCTTGTTTCTGAATTACCTGACCCCCTGCTTTCATGTCAAGTTTGTTTTGAGGACCTTCAAATTCAACTTCAAACCATATTTGGTTGTGTACTGAGCACTTGTTCTAAATCCTGAGGATATAATTATTTAATAAATAACAATAATAATATAATAATAATAGGTAGCATTGACATAGCACTTAGTATGCACCAGACACTGTTATAAATGCTTTACATTTACGCACACTTAATTTGCTTACTATCTCAGTGAGGTAGGTACTATTATTACCCATTTTACAGATAAAGAAACTAAAACTCAGAGAAGTTAAATAACTTTTTTAGAGTCTCACAACCAGAAAGGATAAAACAATAAACAAGAAATAAACTATCCCTGCTTTCAAAGAGTCCGTAGATTAGTGGAACAAATGATTAAACTTGTGGTTAAAGAATAATAATAGACAATATGCCAAAAAGGAAATACAAATGGATAGCGCAATATTAAAAGGCACTCAACCAAACCAGTAGTCAAGGGAATGCAAATTAGAACAAGATATAAGATTTCACTCATCACATTGGCAAAAATCATAGAAGTTGACAATATTGTGTGTTGGCAGGGGTGAGAAAATAGTTCCTCAAATATTCTAGAAGCCAATTTGATGGCATCCATTAACATTTAAGTTTTAAAAATGATCCTACAATTTCATTTGTAGATATCTGAGAAAAGCACTCCTGCATGGGCACAGGAAGCATGTACCAGGATACCCATTGCCATGGTATTTGTAATAATGACAGACTGGAAGCCAAGCTGTTCCTTAGTAGGGAAATGAACAAATAAACTGAGACATAGCTACGCTCTGAAATGCTGTGCACCAACTTTAAAGAATCAATTATAGGTACTAACAAAGTTATGGGACATTACACATAATACGACTCAATTTGTGTTATTTTTAAAACACAAAATAATATTTTATGTATATACACTTTGATATATGTAAATGTCCAGAAAAGGTCCGCAGGATGCACAGCAAACCATGAAATGTTTTTTTCTGGGGTGGAGGGGGAGAGGGAAGTGGGATTGGGAGACTCCAGTCTTATCTGTGATTGTTTCATTAAAAAAAAATTTTTTTTTTACATTTATTTTTGAGAGACAGAGTGAGAGACAAAGCACAAGCAGGGGAGAGGCACAGAGAGGGAGACACAGAATCCAAAGCCTCCTCCAGGCTCCAAGCTGTCAGCACAGAGCCCGACGTGGGGCTTGAACTCATGAACCATGAGATCGTGACCTGAGCTGAAGTTGGATGCTTAACCGACTGAGCCACCCAGGTGCCCCCCCAAATTTTTTAATGTGTATTTATTTTTGAGAGAGAGCAAGCACATGCGAGTAGGGGAGGAGCAGAGAGAGAGAGGGAGGGGGACAGAAAATCTGAAGTGGGATATGTGCTGGCAGCAGGGAGCCCAATGCAGGGCTCGAACCCAAGAACTGTGAGATCTTGACCTGAGCCGAAGTCGAACGCTTAACCGACTGAGCCACCCAGGCGCCCCTGTGATTGTTGCATTTTTAACAAGGAGATTGTGTGTATATGTTAGATATGTAATTAAACATTAATTTTAAAAATTCTATGCAATGAGAATATTATAGATAAATGCAGTGCACTGAAGTCCTCCCCTTCTAGCAGGGACTGGAGTCCATCCCTGGATCTAGTCCTTTGGACTCTTTCCCTACTTTTACCCAATCTTTGACATGTTCTTTGGTCACCAGCCGCACCCAAACTTTAGGTGCAAGGCATCCCCAGCTGGCCTCACATGCTAAATTAAGACCCTGTGTTGACATCTCTGCTTTAAAAACCTCTTACCAGGGTACCTGGGTGCCTCACTCAGTTGAGCGTCCAACTCTTGATTTCAGCTCAGGTCATGATCTCATGGTTCGTCAGTTCGAGCCCCGAGCCAGGCTCTATGCTGACAGCATGGAGAGTGCTTGGGATTCTCTCTCTGCCCCTCCCCTGCTTATACACACACTCTCTTTGTGTGCACTAACAAAGTTATGGAACTTTCTCTCTCAAAATAAATAAATAAACATTTAAAAATAAAACTCTTTTATCCTTTTTATGATAAAAAAATGTTGGCCAAGGGGTGCCTAGGTGGCTTAGTCGGTTAAGCATCTGACTTCTGCTCAGGTCATGATCTGACAATTAGTGAGTTCGAGCCCCGCGTCGGGCTCTGTGCTGACAGCTTGGAGCCTGGAGCCTGCTTCGGATTCTGTGTCTCCCTCTCTCTCTGCCCCTCCCCCACTCATGCTCTGTCTCTGTCTCTCAAAAGTGAATAAATGTTTAAAAAAATTAGAAAAAAAATGGCCAGATATCCAAGAAAGTCCTCATTAATACGTACTTTATATGATTACACAATGGGGAAAAAATCAAGTTGCACAAGTTTGTCATTTATGGTGGTGTCTTGAACTTGTTTGAATCTTACACAGATTTACATCTATGCAATGTGGAACTTGTTGCTTCTGATGATTAGTATGAGGGTTTGTTACAATCAGTACCATGGGCTTTTACGCTATTCCAAGCTACCTCCTGTGAATGTATTGATGGTGTCTTATTAAGTCAGCTTTTATTTTCACTGTGTATCTGCTCAACTCTCAAACTCAAGAGGGGTGCCCACCCGAAGTTAATTCATGCCTCACCTGAGTGTTTGTTAATGGAGAAATAATATAGCATCACTCTTGTGCTTAAAATCATTCATTCGGTGGATCTCACTGTCTTCACAATAAGGTCCAAATTATTTGCTGTAGACAAGGCTCTCCCTAATAGGTCTTCTGACTCTCCCTAGAGAGTCACTTGTCATCACTCCCCAACTTCCAGTATTGGACCCACTTTGCCCACTCCTTCACTTCTTTGTAAATGCCACCCCCTCTTCCTGAAACTTCCCAAGGACCTCCGATAATCCCCGCCCTTCTCTTGGCCAACTCTTAGGATGAGCGCTCTAAGATTCAGTCAAGGAATTCTTGGAAAGTCTTCCCCTTTCCACACCCACACTGTGCTTTCCTGTCCAGCTCTATGATGCTGATATGTCTTTACTGCTTCCCTGCTAACTGGCAAACTCCTGAGGGCAGAGACCAGTCTTCTTTGTGCTTTTACTGTAGGGATCCCCCTCCCCCAAAAAAAACACCCATGGAAGCTAAACAGGCGAGCAAATGAAGGATTTGAGCCTGAGGGAGCGAAAGGCCATATCCAACCAGAGGAACGGGGGCAGCCGCTGCTCAGCTCTAGCTGACTGTTGCTACGTCGAAGTGTAGACCATGGTTGACGAACCTCCTGAGTTCTAAAAAGAAGTCAGAAATTCAGCCTGCTAATGTGAAAGCTCCTAAAAATCTTATCACAGTTCTTTGACAAATGCTCTGTGGGCCGAATAAAATACTCTTGTGGGACAACTGATTTGCAGTGCCTACCAGGCCCTGGGCCCGGAGCATGGTCAATGCTCAGAACGTGTTCGTTGAGCACGTCTTGCACACTGTCAGGCGTGATTTGGGGCACCATGTGCCGCATGTTCCACAAGGTGCTAGGCATCTGGATGTCTCTGAAAAATTGACTTGGTCTTATTCTTCGGTAAAACTGTCAGTTCTCACAATTCCTGACGTGGAGAGCTTTGGCCTTGTTTTACACCCCACTCAAATGGTTCTGTAACGGTATCGTCTGCTTCGCAAAAGCGTTTCGGATCAGGGCTGACTCGTAGTGCTGCGCCATTAGGCTTTCTATAGAGGACTGTGTTTTGGTTTTTGGTTTTAATCCTTGGAGCATAATCAGAATTCTCATTAATTTCCTTCCTGAAGGAGTCCACCAGGATGTGGATAGCCTGGGAATGCAGCATTGAATAGTTTAAAGAGCAGAAGCTCTGGGGGTGCCTGGCTGGCTCGGTCAGTAGAGCATGTGACTCTTGATCTCAGGGTTTTGAGTTCAAGCCCCATGTTGGGTGTAGAGATTACTTAAAAATAAAATCTTAAAAAAAAAAAAAAAAAAAAAAAGAAGGCAAAAGTTCTGTTTCCTGCCCAAGGCTCTTCTAGGCAGAATGCCATCATTAGAGAAACCTAAGATAATGGCACTTCCCACCAAGATTTATAAATGCTGTGGGTGGTTTTATGCCTCCCTGTCTTTCTCACCAATATAACAGGCACTTACAAGTGCCTCAAAGAATGTTCTTTGGTCACCAGATCCAGCCTACAAATGAATGGTGCTTTCTCCCCTGTCAGGACCACCATGGTATTTCCTTAGAAAGTCTTATGGAACTATTTCCCACAATTAACCTGTCAAACTGTTACCATATTTTTCTTTTTAAAAAAAGGGGGGGGGTTGGGGAGGGAGGACAGGAGTGCCTGGGTGGCTCAGTTGGTTGAGCATCTGACTCTTGATTTCAGCTCAGGCCGTGATCCCAGGGTCATGGGATCGAAACCCCAGTCGGGCTCTGTGCTGAGTGTGGATACTGCTTAGGATTCTCTCTCTCTCTCTTTCTCTCTCTCTCTCTCTCCCTCTCTCTCTCCCTCTCTCTCTCCCTCTCTCTCTCCCCCTCTGCCCTTCATCCCTGCTCTCAGGCTCTCTCTCAAATAAAAAATAAAATAATATAAAATATTTTAAAATGGGGGGCAGACCTTCAGTATAGGAAAACAGTAGAAGCTTATCTGCTGAAGTGTGATAGATCTGAGTTTTGCCTTCTGCCCGTGGTTAGCCCCGTCTGCAGGCAGTTTACTTGACTTCTCTAAGCCCTGTGTGTTCTCATTTGTAAAATGGGTTACTATGAGGTCTAAAGGCAGAAGTAGTTGATAAAATGTTTTAAATTGATTAACAGGGCTCAACGTGGTGTTGGGCTCATGGTACATTTCCAGTAGGAAAGTTCCATCATCAACATTTTTTATTTACCTAAGTATTACTTGTGGCATAATAATGATAATAATAATAATTAACATTTGTTGAGCATCCACTATTGCCACACACTGCACTAATGCATTAGGTGATAAATTAGATGATAAACTAATGCATTAGATGATAAATCCTTTTAACAACCTTATGAAATAGGTACTATTATTTTTTTTATTTTTAAAGAGTTTTTTAAATTTTTTTTAATGTTTACTTATTTTTGACAGAGAGCGCGCATGAGTGGGGGAGGGGCAGAGAGAGGGAGACAAGATCTGAAGACAAAATCTGGATCATGACCTGAGCTGAGATCAAGGGTCGATGCTTAACTGACTGGGCCACCCAGGTGCCACTAGGTACTATTATTATTCAGATTTCAATTGATGAGACCCAGCTCAAAATCCTATGGCCTGTGTTATGGAAAAACAAAGGAAACTAATAACCAGAGTTAGAAGCTGAGAGCTGCCACTTAGTAGCTGTTTGACTCCAGGCTATATCTTAACTTCCAGGTGTTTTAATATCTTCATCTATAAAGTGGCTTAGGGATGCCTTTCTCCAGGAGTCATCGAGCGATCAAAATGAGGTAATATATATGAAATACCTGGCACTTACAAGGGTCTCGTTAAAATGTTGACTAAGGGGAGCCTGGGTGGTTTACTCAGGTCATGATCTCACAGGTTCGTAAGTTTCAGCCCCGGATCGGGCTCTGTGCAGACAGCTCGGAGCCTGGAGCCTGCTTCGGATTCTGTGTCCCACCCCGCCCTCTGCTCCTCCTCTGCTCACGCTCTGTCTCTGTCTTTCTCTCAAAAATGAATAAATGTTAAAAAAAAAAAAAAAGTTTGCTATTATTTCCACCCCTTCTTCCTGATCCACGCTTCCCAGGGCAGAACCTTTTTGCGAAGCAGGTAGGCACACGCTCTCCATCCAGCACAGATTCTCTGCCTTTAGTGTGCCTCTCAGTCGATGGGGAGCTTGTTAAAATGTAGCTTCCTAGTGCCCCGCGTCTGACTCAGGAGATCTGGAGTGGGGCCCAGGAACCCACACTTTTAGCACATCCTCCCCACTGATTCTAACACAGCCATCACAGCGTACTTCAGTCCTCAGATCACACTTGGAGAAATAAGAATACCCCAGTCTGGTGTTTGGGAATTATGCCAACTCATTATAAACGCACTTACCATCCTAAAATCCGAACATGTCTCAGTGTTGGAAACTCACTTTTGTAGCTTCAGCTTTAGCATGAAGCTCAGAAACTGTTTCAGTGAATGTAGCATTTCTAGAGATACTGACTTTCTTTAAATGCTGTCTTTCTAGGGGAGCGTGGAATCTGGAATTGAACTCCAAATACCCAGGTGACAGCTGAGCACAGCGTTACATTTGAACCATCTCAGCCTCTTAGTTCTTTTGTGTGCCAAGGGTAGTATTTTAGAAGGCTTAAACTATTTGGTGTTGGTAGCGGTGTGAGGCAAAGCCGGATTTTTAAGATATGCCATCATGTCTGTTCTAGTTCAAGCCACAGCATAAATGATAGGATTTGGAGATGGAATGCTTACAGAACATTTTGATTTTTCTGATAAGAGTAAATGAAATAATCACGTATTATCTGTAGGCAAACTATGCTGTTGTTGCAGAGTTAATCTGTTTGCTTGAAAATATTTGTTAGATGTTGAAGCTGTAGGCTCTTTGGGGATAGAATCTTTGGCTGGCCCTGGAAAAGATTTTTTTCAAGTAAAACCTTCATTGTTTTCATTATCAGCTCAATTACAGGGAACATGTGAACCCATATGCTTTTAAGTTCATGCCTAAAAAGGGAAGCTGTCTATGCCCTCAGTAAATTGGGAAATAAGGGAAAATTGTTTCCTCATAATCAAATTTTTACAGTGAGGCTTGACTAATTTAGAATGACTTTCTAGTACATTAAAGAATCCCATTTAGAGTGAAAGGGAAAAATATCTAAATCCAAGTCCTGTGGAGCTGTGTTCTTTTTTTTTTTTTTTTTTTAACGTTTATTTATTTTTGAGGGAGACAGAGACAGAGTGTTAGTGGGGAAAGTGCAGAGAGAGAGGGAGACACAGAATCTGAAGCAGGCTCCAGGCTCTGAGCTGTCAGCACAGAGCCTGATGCAGGGCTTGAGCTCGCAAGCAGTGAGATCATGACCTGAGCTGAAGTTGAGCGTTTAACTTCAGCCACCCAGGTGCCCCATTGTTACCTTAGCTTTGCAAAAGATTCCATTTGGGGAGAATTTACAGGAGGTATAATTGCTTAAAGAGAATTCTTTAAAACTACAACCCCTTAGCACTATTCTTGTCTAAATGGTGTCTGTATTTCTTGATAATCAATGTACTTTTGTACATCAGTGTTAATCTTCTAAAAGGAAGAGAAAAGAGATGAGTGGTGGGAGCTCATTTTTATTATTTTATTTTTAAGTGCATACGTAGGCTTTGAAGTCAGACAGACCTGGATTCAAGTCTCACCTCTCCTCCTTTTTGCCAACATGACCTTGAGGATATAATTGACATTTCTGAGCTGTGGTTTCTTCATTCATAAAATAGTGTAAAATGGGAGATAATCAAACATGATAGTTGCAATGATTAAATGAAATGAAATGATGTGCAGGTCTTAATTCTTTACCTGAAACCTGAAGGACATGGGCACCTGGGTGGCTCAGTTGGTTGAGCGTCCTACTTTGGCTCAGGTCATGATTCACTGGTTCATGGGTTCACGCCCTGTGTTGGGCATTGTGCTGACAACTCAGTACCTGGAGCCTGCTTCAGATTCTGTGTCTCTCTCTGTCCCTCCTCCACTCACATTCTCTTTCTGTCTCTCAAGATAAATAAATTAACATCAAAAAAAATTTTTTAAACCTGAGGAACAAAATATATTTAGAGATTCAGAATTACATTTAGAAAGTCAATGTGGTACATAGATAGTACATTACATATAATTCACAGCAGGGTCTGGGACAGTATCTGTAACCAAACACATTGATTTTTCTGCAGCAAAACATATAAATGTTCATACAGTCCTTACGAATACTATAATTAAGATTATAAATAGCAGTATGTCAGCCCAGGTCAAGTTTGAAACCAAATGAATGTGCACAAACTTACAAGAAAGCTGTAAGAACTAAAAAGAATGTTCCACTGGAGCAATCCAGGTTTTGAGGCCTAAGGAATTTGGGCCACTTACCAAAGATTTTGGAATTTTGGACTATATAAAGAAACATGGAACCGTATCTAGGATGTAGCAAAACCTCTAAGACATGATTGAAGCTTTTACCGCAACAGTCCTTTGTGTCAGATACTGCATTGAGCCTCTTACATGTTAATATTAAGTCATCTGCTTCAATCAAACTTGTGTGAGGTTGGTGTTATTATTCCCATTTTACAGGTGAGGAAAAAAGGCAACAGAAGTTCGTCGCTTGCTTAAGGACACACGACTAAACAGGAGTGGCACTTGATTTTGATTTCGGGTAGTCTAGCACTGGGGTCTGCCTGTGACCCCCGTGTCATGCCGCGTGTTAGCTCTTGGCCTCTTCTGGAAGTTAAGAGATGAGTCCGGCTCTTCTTTCTATATTGCAGGGCCACAAAAGCCATTGTCCTATTGAAGCAGGTCTTGCTCAGAATTAAACTCCTTTTAACTATGAAACTTACCCTTACTTGTTAACATCCGGCTTCATTTCACCGAGGAGTTGGAATGGCTTGTAAAATATATGAAATCCCAATGATTATGATGAATAATCAGGGGGATTAGAGCAAAGGGGAAAAAAGGAATACGTCAGTGTGACATTATTTTCACTACTGTTTATGTGTAAAACAGTTTATGTGTTTTCACTACTGTTTATGTGTAGCCTAGGTTCAGCGTGTGTCAATAAAAATTTTATTTTGTAGATCTCTGTGTTGTTTCCTCAAGTCATTTTGCATGATTGGAAAAAGAGTGTTGGTGACCCATATGTCTTCTAACCATGCCGACGTCTGTCATCATTGAATTGTTTCACAGGCCTATTTCAAAAACAAGCTGAAGCTGGCACTTATTGGTCAGAGCCTCTTCGGACAGGAAGTGTACAGTCACCTCCGCAAAGAGGGCCACCGAGTTGTGGGCGTGTTCACGGTTCCAGACAAGGATGGCAAAACTGACCCACTGGGTGAGTGTATCTTGGAACAGCTGAATCAAGGACTCTGCACTGACCCAGCTGGTTTAGGCCCCAGCTCAGACCCCTTATGCCTTGTTAGCATTTCTAAAGCTCTATTTCTTTGCCACAGCTCCCAAAGACCCAGACTACCTGCATCCCCCCTGGATTCTGCTACATGCACTCTGCCTCTTGAAAGCATTCTTTTTTTTTTTTTTTTTTTTTTTTTAATTTTTTTTTCAACGTTTATTTATTTTTGGGACAGAGAGAGACAGAGCATGAACCGGGGAGGGGCAGAGAGAGAGGGAGACACAGAATCGGAAACAGGCTCCAGGCTCCGAGCCATCAGCCCAGAGCCCGACGCGGGGCTCGAACTCGCGGACCGCGAGATCGTGACCTGGCTGAAGTCGGACGCTTAACCAACTGCGCCACCTTGAAAGCATTCTCAAGCTAAGTCTATTTGCAGACTGAAAAATTCTCCCTTGTCTGTGGGCCCCAAGACAAAGATGCAGGCCCCCACTGTGTTAAGAATTTCTCCACTTACCTCCAAGGTCCCTCAGAGGAATTTTCAGGTTTATGTTTTTTCTGAACTACACTTGTGACTTTCCAAAGGTGTTATGAAGCATCTAGAATAATGTCTGATTCAGAGGTGCCAATGGAATTGAAGAGAGGACCGCATCCAATGATAGAAATTGGTGTGGGGTCATAAAGAATATATTTATGTCAGAACAAGTATAGCTTGGCTGCTTGGCTGTTAAGGTAAGGTAAAGAAGATAGCCATTCTCAAAGCAAACCTACAATGAGATTCTGATTTACAAGTATGCAGTTGACCCTGAACAACACAGGGGTTTGAGGTGCTGACCCCCTACCTAGTCAACACTCCACATATTACTTTTGACTCCCCCAAAACTTAACAAAAAATAGCCTACTGTTGACTAGAAGGAAGTCTTAACTGTTAACATAAGCAGTTTATTACCACATATTTTGTATGTTTTACGTATCATATACAGTAGTCTTATGATAAAGTAAGCTAGAGAAAATAAAATGTTATTTAAAAAATCATAAGGAAGAGAAAATACATTGACAGTACTATATTTATTTAAAAAATTCACATATAAGTGGACCCACACGGTTCAAACCTGATTGTTCAAGAATGAACTATAGTTATGTTGAGGACGGGTGCGAGACATGGAGATAGAAATGGTCTACAAATTGTACAGATAGGGTATAAGAATGAGCAACTAGCTATCCTGGCTTATAAATCAGATCTTCAGAAATCACTGGAACAATGCGACATATTGTCTGATAAACACTGATCAGTGATAACCCTAAAATTGTACCCTTTTTTCTTGGAAGAAATAGTTCTGGGGCTTATCCTATCTTGTTCTACTTTTAAAAATATTATATTTTAACATTTTTTTTTCAAGAGTCATGCTAAAAAAAAGTTGGCTCAAAGAGCACATATGCATATATGAATTTAATCACTTGATTTAGAAATTATCCTTGGGGGGGCACCTGGGTGGCTCATTCAGTTGAGTGTCCATCTGACCCTTGGTTTCAGCTCAGATTATGATCCCAGGGTTGTGGAATAGAGCCCTATGTTGGGCTCTATGCTGAGTGTGGAGCCTGCTTAAGATTCTCTCCCCCTGCCCCTCTCCCCCACCCCTGTGCGTGCGCATGCTCTGTCTCTCTTTCCCCAAAAGGAAAGAAAGAAAGAAAGAAAGAAAGAAAGAAAGAAAGAAAGAAAGAAAGAAAGAAAGAAATTATCCTTGTTTCAGAAAAAAGCTATCCCAACGTGGGGAATTCTGAGGGAATCTGCCTCATGAATTTGGACCTGGTTCCCAAGACAGAAAGGGACGGATGCCTATTACTGGGACTATCTGTCCTATTATTAGCTATTTGCAGCAGCCTTGTGGCGGGGGGGATATTTGGGAGGACTCATATTTGGGATATCAGATTGGTTGTTGAATCAGGGAAGCCCCAAATAATATTAGCTTAAGTAACATGGAAGTCCATTTCTCAAGTCTGAGTTGGCCATTGGAGCTGTTGTGGCAGCTCTATATTTATCACGATGCAGACTCTTGCTGTTTGTTGTTTTCTTATTGTCAACACTGGGCTTCCATCTCATGGTCCAAGATAGCTGCTTTTTAAAAAAATTTTTGTTTAATGTTTGTTTATTTTTTGAGAGAGAGAGAGACAGAGTGTGAGCCGGGGAGGGGCAGAGAGAGAGAGGGAGACACAGAATCTGAAGCAGGCTCCGGGCTCCGAGCCGTCAGCACAGAGCCCGATGCAGGGCTCGAATTCACAAGCTATGAGATCATGACCTGAGCCGAAGTCAGACGCTTAACTGACTGAGCCACCCAGGCTCCCCCAAGATAGCTGCTTTAGCCCCAACTGTCCAGTCTGCATTCTAGCAAGCAGTACGGGAAAGATGGGAAGCAGAAGGCAAGCCTTTATCCCGAAGTTGCACATATTATTCCCATTTGTATTCCACTCGCTAAAACATAGTCACAGCCCAAATCTATTTGTAGGATAGACAGAGAAACATAGATTTTATTCAGGGTGGCTATGTGCTCAGCTAAAGTAGAAGAATCTTTGCTAGAGATTGAAGGGGGACAGCTAGCAGTCTCTGCCATATACATGAACTTCAGAAGAATTACAAGCATGTGACTCTTAAAACTCCTTTAAAAGTATGACCTGGGAAACTAACTTTCCCTAGTGTCTGGTCCCGGGGCCAGGACCTCCTTTCCATTCGTCGTGGCCATTTGGGCTGCTAGCAAAACATAGAAAAGAAAAACTACCAATTTGACTTGTAGAGTAGCCTGGGATGTAGTACAGCATATAGTTAACTGTATATGTTCTGGAGTCATGCAGTTAATCTGACTCTGCCACTTACTAGCTGCATGAGGTTGGGCAAGTTATTAAAACCCACTAAGCTTAGTTCAACAGCACCCATCTTACATGGGTTAGATGACATAATGTATATAATCTGCTCATCCCTGTGCCTAGTTCATAAAAAGGGATCAAAATGACAGTGGCAAACTATTCTTGTTATCAGAATAGCCAACTAGAGCAGTGGAAAATAGCCCTGGGGCAGCCACAAATCACTATGGAAGGCTATCTCAATGTAGTAGATTTTTAAAATGAAGACTTCTAGGTGTGCCTGGGTGGCTCAGCTAGTTAAACATCCAACTCTTAATTTCAGCTCAGGTCATGATCCTATAGTCATGGGATTGAGCCTTGCATTGGGCTCTGTGCTGACGGCATGGAGCCTGCTTGGGATTCTTTCTTTCTCTGTCCCTCCCCCACTTGTGCTTGTGCACACACTCTCTCTCTCTCTCTCTCTCTCTCTCTCTCTCTCTCTTTCTCTCTCTCTCTCTCTGTATCTCAAACTAAATAAACTTAAAAAAAAAATGAAGACTTCTAAGTTTTTCATTTGATTTTTCTTTCCCAGTTTAACGTTGCACAGTTTCCTCCCAATTTCACATTTTTTTACCACCATTTATTCATTTTCTTATTATCTGAAAATGATTTATTTACCGTTTTTTGAACACTTTATGAACATTATTATACTGGTCTCTCACATCTTTCCAAGTGTATTGATCAAGGCATCAGCTTGATGGCCAGATTTCTTCAGGAATCACTTAAGATTTGTAACTATGCTTTCTGGTGGAGGCATTATCCCCTCCAAAGTCAACGAAGGTTGATTAAATGGGGGAGAAAGGAAAAGGAGCCCAAAAATACAGATAAAAAGCCTTTCTTAAAGCTTTAAAAAATTGCCTAAAATGTAGTTGCTTTGTATTGTTGGTGGAAAATAAATATATATACTTAATATATGTAAGGTATGTAGTTAGTAAAAATGATATTTTATTATGGAAAAAAATGAGCTGGTGCTACCGGCACTTTGGAGGGCCACTCCTTTTCCACACAGAGGTAGATGGAGCTGTTCTTTGGGGAAGAGAGAACATTTTCCACAGGAATGAGCCTCAAATCTTCTCCAGTATGGCAGAACCCTCACGAGGAGCATGTATTCTCCATTCTTGGCCTCTCTCCTCCACTAATTTATCTGACTGGTGAATTTGGGAGAAGGAACTAGATAATAGACAAGCCCAGCTCAGAGCAAAAACGTCCTCTCTTCGTCTTTTGGGATCTGCCTGTTTGGTGGAGAAAATGTGTTCTCATTATAGTTTGCTCTGTAATAAAAATGACTTCCCTCCAGGAAACAGGCATGGGATGGGACTCATGGTTTTCCATCTGTGCCAGAGGCTGAGTACGTCTAATCTGAGTGGTGACGTAGCAGCAGTTGGCTCCAAACCTAAAAAACAAACAAACAAATATTCTTTAAGTGGCTATATCAGTAATAAAAGTATAATTTTTTATCTGTAAAAGAGAAAAGCTTTAGTTAAAATTTTAAAATGTTGGGGCACCTGAGTGGCTCAGTTGGTTAAGCATCTGACTCTTGATTTCGGCTCAGGTCATGATCTCACAGTTTTGTGAGTTCAAGCCCCGCATCCGACAATAAGTGTGGAGCTTGGTTGGGATTCTCTTTTGTGTCCCTCCCACCTCTTGCATGCACCTGTTCTCTCTCTCTCAAAATAAATAAATAAACTTAAAATTTTTTTAAATGTTATGTAGCCACAAACTTTTTTTTTAAGTTTTATTTATTTATTTTTGGGAAGCAAGGGCAGAGAGAGAGAAAGAGAGAGAGAATCCCAAGCAGACCCCATATTATCAGCTCAGAGCCTGACGTGGGACTTGATCCCGTGAACCGTGAGATCATGACCCGAGCTGAAATCAAGAGTCTGATGCTTAACCGACTAAACCACCCAGGCACCCCTAGTCACAAACTTTTGAGTTTAAATATATTATGCCTCAAATATATAGGTAAAAAATCGCATTAGAAAAATGGATGGATCATGATAAAATTGTAACAGGTCAAATTCTGGTGACCATCTAAATTGTTCTTCAACGTGTTTTATTTGTCAATGTTTCATGAAGCTGGAAAACTGCAATGTGTGAATCCACACATTGCACATATAAACTTATGGCCAAATTTTTTTTTAATGAAAATCATTTTCTCTTTCCTGCTCAGCTTTAGCTGCAGAGAAAGATGGGACCCCTGTGTTCAAGTTCCCCAGATGGAGAGTCAAGGGCAAGACCATAAAGGAGGTGGCAGAGGCCTACAAATCTGTGGGTGCTGAGCTAAACGTGCTTCCCTTCTGCACACAGTTTATCCCCATGGATGTAATTGACAGCCCAAAGTACGGCTCCATCATATATCACCCCTCCATCCTTCCCAGGCATAGAGGAGCCTCTGCTATCAACTGGTGAGCATTTTTTTAAATTACAGAGAAGATGGGCCTATTTCCATCGCCTATAATCTTCTATTTTTTTACCTAGGGGATCAAAGAACTAGGTGTGCTTGAGGAGGTGTGAGGCCCTGATTGATTGCTACTATTGCATGAACTCCCCTGAGACATAGAGGTACAGCATGGGCTAGATAGCATTTCCCAAGAATAGTCTACGGAGTAGTGGCTTCATTAGGTTTAACTAAGTAACTGAGCAAACAAAGGTTCTATAGTCAGACAAGTTTGGTTTATGATGGATTTCTTGATCACAGGACTTCTTAGAACCTATTATATGTGTTGAGTGAGAGAGCATTATAATCTCTAGGAGGGAATCTGAGTATACAAAGTTCCCAAACTTATTCGACCATAGAACTGTTTTTGCACAGAGAATCTCAAGTACATGTCAGGAAATGCTGAATTACCTGAAATTATCTTCTTTGTTATCTGTCTTCTGTTCAACTTTAAGCTTCTTGAAGGAAGGGGCTATGGTCTAACATTTTTATTGCTGTAGGTACACTTTTCTGCCTTCTCTCCTTTACCTGTGCATCTCCTTGATATCTCTCAGTGTCAAGTTATTAATTAGGCAGAAAACTACACTTAGTTTCAATGTGGTGACTAACACTTCATTGTATTTGCATGAATTGATTTTTTTTTTTTTTTTTTGCTATTTTAAATGGTTCTGTGTGGTTATCTCTGCATTTAAACTTGTATTTTTTCTCATTTCACATTTCTTCTACATGCAGAATCACTGGGTCAAAGTATATGAATGTTTGCAAGTCTCTTGATAACATAATGCCAATTAATTCCTCAATATTTCTGAAAAGAGTGATTGATTCATTTTTTTTTTAATTTTTTTTTTCAACGTTTATTTATTTTTGGGACAGAGAGAGACAGAGCATGAACGGGGGAGGGGCAGAGAGAGAGGGAGACACAGAATCAGAAACAGGCTCCAGGCTCCGAGCCATCAGCCCAGAGCCCGATGCGGGGCTCGAACTCACGGACCGCGAGATCATGACCTGGCTGAAGTCGGACGCTTAACCGACTGCGCCACCCAGGCGCCCCATGAGTGATTGATTCATTGACTTAGTTCTTGCTCGATTAGTAGCTCTGAGATTTAAAATTATTTAGGTCATATTGCAAATGACATATCAGATAAAGGGTTAGTATCCAAAATCTACAAAGAACTTAACAAACTAAACACCCCAAAAATGAATAATCCAGTGAAGAAATGGGCAAAAGACATGAATAGACACTTCTCCAAAGAGGACATCCAGATGGCCAACTGACACATGAAAAAATGCTCAACATCACTCATCATCAGGGAAATACAAATCAAAACCACAATGAGATACCACCTTACACCTGTCAGAATGGCTAACATTAACAACTCAGGCAACAACAGATGTTGGCGAGGATGCAGACAAAGAGGATCTCTTTTGCATCGTTGGTGGGAATGCAAGCTGGTGTAGCCACTCTGGAAAACAGTGTGGAGGTTCCTCAAAAAACTAAAAATAGAACTACCCTATGACCCAGCATTTGCACTACTAGGTATTTATCCAAGGGACACAGGTGTGCTGTTTCGAAGGGACACATGCACCCCCATGTTTATAGCAGCACTATGAACAATAGCCAAAGTATGGAAAGAGCCCAAATGTCCATCAATGGATGAATAGATAAAGAAGATGTGGTATATATATACAATGGAGTATTACTCGGCAATCAAAAAGAATGAAATCTTGCCATTTGCAACCATGTGGATGGAACTGGAGGGTATTATGCTAAATGAAATTAGAGAAAGACAAAAATCATATGACTTCACTCATATGAGGACTTTAAGAGACAAAACAGATGAACGTAAGGGAAGGGAAACAAAAATAATATGAAAACAGGGAGGGGGACAAAACAGAAGAGACTCATAAATATGGAGAACAAACAGGGTTGCTAGAGGGGTTGTGGGAGGGGGATGGGCTAAATGGGTAAGGGACATTAAGGAATCTACTGAAATCATTGTTTCACTATATACTAACTAATTTGGATGTAAATTTTAAAAAATAATAAATAAAGTTAAATCAAAAAAAAAAAAAAGAAATTATTCCACACAAAAAAAAATTTAGGTCATAAACATGGATGATGTCTATATTAGCCTGCTCTCTGATATACTTTTATATGTATTGGTTCACATATTCAGCTTATTGGTTGTATTATATGCTCTTAAGGGCCAACATTTTCTTTTTCTTTTTTTGTTTTTTAAGTTTATTTATTTATTTTGGGAAAAAGAGAGTGTGTGCATGAGTGCGTACATGAGTGGGGGAGGGGCAGAGAGAGAGGTAGAGAGAATCCCAAGTAGGCTCTGTGCTACCAGTGCAGAGCCCCACATGGTGCTCAGTCCCATGAACTGTGAGATCATGACCTGAGCCAAAATCAAGAGTCAGATGCCCAACCAAGTGAGCCACCCAGGAGCCCCCAGGGCCAACATTTTCTCTTAGGCTAAGCTTCCTAGAGCATAAAATACAAAGAGTTGGATTAACCAACCATCTTTTACTATAATTTACATGGACAATCTAGAGCTAATTCTAGCTCTGACACTTATGTCCAAATTATATAATCTAAATTAATAATCAGTTCTCCTTTACTGAGTATCTTCTGCTTTATTTTCCTTTATCTTATTCTGCCTAATACAGGGTCAACTATGATGTAGGAATTGGACCCAGGTGGGCAAAATTGCTTGATGCCACAGTAGAAAGCTGGCAACTGACAGTTAATGAGTGGTAGTAATGATGGGCTCCAGTGCCCTTTTGAATAGACTAGCAGTCATTAGTGTGTATTAACAAGAAAGGCTATAGATATGGGAATGTACAAAATAGTGGTACCATTAAGTAGTGATTTTATGAATGCTGACATCTCCTGGCTTTGCTGTTAATTTCTCATGGTAGCTTCCCTCACTGTCTACTTTCCATTATAACTATCTTGTACTTTAATATCACTAACTCATCACTTTGTCATACATTATACCAACATTTTATTTTATTTATTTATTTATTTATTTTTTTAATATATGAAATTTATTGTCAAATTGGTTTCCATACAACACTCAGTGCTCATCCCAAAAGGTGCCCTCCTCAGTATATACCAACATTTTAAGTTGAAGCTCTTCTTTTCACAGGACTCTAATTATGGGAGATAAGAAAGCTGGGTTTTCTGTTTTCTGGGCTGATGATGGTTTAGACACAGGACCTATCCTTCTTCAGAAGTCATGTGATGTTGAACCCAATGATACAGTGGATGCACTTTATAATCGGTTTCTCTTTCCTGAAGGAATCAAAGCCATGGTTAGTATATTTATGCCATCGAGAAGAATTTAGTAAACCTCTAAGATTTTAGAAATATTTTTCTTTTATTGAGAATTTTCCTATATTAATTGTTACACACAGTATAAAGCTGAAAAACAAAATTAGATTTTATATTTGCCAGTAGGATGGTATATTTAGGGTGGAAATCTGAATGTTAAAATTTCTTAGTTTGTGAAGCTATCTTGTTCTTCTGAGAGCACTGATAAAATGGATGAAGTAGCAATGAAATGGCTTCATTTATTTTGCCAAATACTTGAATCTCCAACCCTGTTTATAATGACTAATTGTAAAGAAGTGTACAGACTCTTAAGAAATTTTGCTCTGGAAGTTGAACTTCCTTCAAAAGTATTTGAAATCAGTCTATGTAACAGGGTGAAATTTAGCATTGCTTAATTTTTTCAGATGGGCTCTGGGTAAAAAGCTCAAAGCACGTGCACCACAACATAAAAATATATTAGCTTGTAGAAATACCGAAAGATAATTTCAGTGTCATTTAATTTTTTCCGAGTTCGATATATATAGTAGAAGCAGCCACATAGAGATGGACATTAGGAAAAAGCAGAAGCTATGGATTTAGGAGGAAAGACAGCAGTGATTTGTTTGTATCATTTAATGATTAAGAGAGTAGGGCACTGGTGTCAGAAAGACACCAAAGTTCTCATTCTACTGCTTACCTGTTGTGAGAGTAGGCAAGTTGCTTAGCTTCGCCAGCCTTGGTTTCCTTATCTGTAAAGTGTAGATAACTGCCTGCCTTACAGGCATGCTATGAAAATTAGGTAGCATTTGTGTAATGTGCCTGGCACACAGTAGGTGCTAAAAAAATGATCATTACAATCAAAGTAGTGTTGGGTGTGTTCGGTGGCATTTGCTCAAGCCCAGATCATGTATCCAATGATATTATGGCTACAAGCAGGCAAGTGAATGAGCTATGAACTGGCCCTGTTCTCAGGTCTCTCCATCCGCATACTTTTGGGGGGTGGGCGTTGGTCAGCAGCTGTGTATGCTGAGAGCGAGGTCTGGGAACTGAAGCTCAGGTAGGCCTCCCCATGAAGGAGAGAGACTCTCAAGGCAAACGAGAATCTGGCACAGAAGAGAATTCAGGACACATCCCAAAGGCAATCAAACTCATGGGTAGATTTTAATTATTTTTAAATTTCAGGTGTCCTACACTAGAAAGTAAGTTGAATTTCTTAAATATAACAACGTACTGCTTTCTAGAATCATCATGATAAATAGAAATCACTCACAGTGACTTATTTTACAATTATATTACTGAAATTCCCACTGGGTCATCAAGGGATGTTGAAATTTGTTGAAACAAGGGAGTCATTTTTAAGAGTACAGGCTTGATATTGGCAATAGGTAGACTTGGGTGGAGATCTTGCTTCTGATGCCTATTGGCTACCTCTGCTCTTGAGCTAGTTGCTTCACTTGTCTAGGCCTCGTTTTTCTCATCTGTAAAACCAGAATAATAATATCTACCTGGCAGGATTGGTGTGATGTCTGCAAAGGATATTTTCTATGAAGTAGCTATCACATTGCCTGGCACATAGATGGACCTGAAGAAATGGTAGTTGTCTATTATCATAGTCTGACTCTCTGGACAGATTTCTATGTAGCAATTCTGTTTTGCAGAGCTTCAATTAAACAGATGATGCCATTGCTGACCATTGGGCTATAACCCAGATAATGTTTTTGGCTTTAGGTGGAAGCTGTTCAACTCATAGCCGATGGAAAAGCTCCTCGCATTCCCCAACCAGAAGAAGGAGCAACATATGAAGGCATCCAGAAAAAGGAAAATGCTGAGGTATTTATATCCACTCAATAATACACCCCAAAGTTCTTGGCCATTTACCTTTAAGTAGTTCCCAACGTACAATTTCCTGGCCAAAGGGTAGATCTCCAATCCAGCCTATTCTATGCTTACCCAACCCCACTTCCACCACTGATGGAGAGAGATGTTTGTTTCTATTGCCTTTGACACTCATAGCATTAGGAGATTCAGCTTTGTGCTTTCCTAGATTTCTTGGGATCAGTCTGCCGAAGTTTTGCATAATTGGATCCGAGGTCATGACAAAGTCCCTGGAGCTTGGACAGAGATAAATGGACAGGTATGTGCCAGGGACCAATTTTGTGTGTGTGTGTGTGTGTGTGTGTGTGTGTGTGTGTGTGTGTTACCTTTGTAAAAGGTATTACACATAAGTCCTCTGGTTCTTTCCTTGGTCATGAAGAGGGTCTGTGATTCTAGGTGTATGTGCCCAGCTGGATGAAAACACCCCCATCTTTACTCGTACTGAGCATTTGCTGTGAAGCAGATGCTAGGCACAGCCTCTGCTCTCAAGGAGACTGCAGTTTTATGGAGAAAGCAGAGAAGTGAATAAGCACTCACAAGGCAATAAGACAAATGCTATCCTTGAGGCCCAGACTCAGGTGCAGTAGGAAAGGCTTCCTAGAAAAGCTGGTCCATTTGTTTGCCCTTCAAGAGGTCAGCAGGTAGAGAAGGAAACAAAGAAGCAAAGACCCAGAGATAGGAGAGTGTGTTACCCAGTCTAGGAGTCCCAAAGAGCCTCAGGTGTGAGGAGCAGGTGGGAGAGGTGGCCGTGGGGGGGGGGGGGGGGGGGCAGGGGAGGAGCAGGAAGGGTCTTATAATCCCTGGGAAATCTCAACCCAACTTGGCTCTCAGGTTTCAGCTCTCCTTGGGAGTTCCCTGACTTCACAGGCCTGTGCTGGCCAGGTTGGGGGTCCCTCCTCCTGGTCCAACAACCCCCTGCCTGCCTCTGACACAGCGTATTATATATTGTCAGGGTCTCTTTATTTATCAGTCCCCCCACCCCTACTAGGCTTTGTACTCCATGGGGCAAGGACTTCATGTTATTGTCTTGATAATATCCTCACTTAAGCAGGATTCTTAGTACGTATTAGGTGCCAACAAAAATATGTGGGATCAGGAAGGACCAAGAGAGGGAGTTTAGTGCAGTAGTTAAGTGAGTTGGAACTGAAGCCAGAATGTTTCTGTTAAAATTCTGGCTCTGCCACTGTTTGCTGAGTAATCTCAGGCAGGTTACTTAACCAGTGGGGCTTTGGGTTCCTTATTGCAAATGGGACTAATAATAGCACCTGGGTGGCTCAGTTGGTTAAGCATCTGACTCTTGATTTTGGCTTGGGTCATGATCTCACGGTTCAGGGATCAAGCCCTGCATCGGGCTCCACTAACAGCATAGAATCTGCTTGGGGTTCTCTCTCTTCCCCCCCCCCCCCACTGCCCCTCTCCTGCGCATGCACACACACACTCTCTCTCAAAATAAATACACTTAAAAAATAATAATAGTGTCTCTTTTATTGGCTACAGGTCATTGTGAAAATTAAGTGAGTTAATACATGTTAATTCATTTACATACTGAGTTCTGGGCATGTGTATTCAATAAATGTTAACTATTATAATCTTTAATAGGTGATAGCTAATAGTCATAGAATTACAATCACAAATCAATTACCATCACATTTTCTTAGTTACAGTCTGGATCCAGTCCTGTTTCCATGAACTGACCCACAAAGCACCCTGTACTTCCCATCAGTAATCGCACTGGACTGTAATCATCTGGTTGCTACCTGCACCTGCCCTCACTGACTCTCTGCCATCACCACCTCCCCTCCCCTTTGAAAATCGAAGTCTGCAAGACCTTTTTGTCTCGTTTACCTTCGTATCCATGTGAAGAAGTGATAAATGTCATCTGGTTGTGAGGCATTCTTGAAACTCTTCAGTCGTACATTCATAAACTATCTCTTGCTCGGTGTCGTTTCCACAGATGCTTGATACAGTCTCCCACATTGGGGTGTTCCGATTTTATCAGAGATGATGATTCCAACTGGAGCTTTTTTGCAGGGAGTGCTGTTTGCACACACCCCTGTTTGTAGGTGTAACTCCCTCATTTCACATGGGTTTGATCTCTTTATTAGATGGTCACGTTTTATGGCTCGTCATTGCTGAAAAGCTCCGTGCCTTCTGGAGAACCACTGGAAATCAAAGGTGCCACGAAGCCTGGTCTTGTTACCAAAAATGGACTTGTTCTTTTTGGTAATGATGGAAAAGCAGTGAGTGTTCAATATGGTCACCTATAAAGTAACGTTTTTGGTTTCCTTCTATAACCCAAGCTACTAAGGAAATATCATTTACAAGGTAATCCAGCTTTGCAGTGGGACATGGGAGGCTCGAGATACCCATGCCCTATTTCTGTCGGGGGATGAGCTGGCTCTGTGTGCCTAGTTGAGAACAAGTGTCCCTAGGATGAGCCTCAAGGACCTGTGCAGTCACCTTGTGGCACAGTAGAAAGAGTTTGGAATTTAGTCAGGAAACAGGATGTGAATCCCTGCTCTGCCACTTACTGGTCTTGTGGAGGACGCTTCTCCCCTCTGAGTCTCTGTTTCCTCATCTATAAAACAGACAGTAGTCCCATCTGTCTGCCTTCCCACTGCTGGAGCCCAGGAGGCTAAACGCAATGGATGTGGCCCTCTTCAGATGCTCCTTGTCTTTGCCTTCCACGCAGGCAGCCACCGTCACTGCTGTGCTTGGAAGCATGGGCCCTTGGCCCCAGTGGGCTCTTTGAAGAAAGCAAAGGGGAATTTGCAGCTTACAGATATATTCTGGTAGCTGGCAGGGTAGATCAGTTATTAAGATTGTAGGCTTCAGGGTCCAGCTGCTTCTCGGTTGTAACCCCAGCTGTGCGGCATTGGGCAAATCACTTACCCTCACTGAGTCTCCATTTCCTCGTCAGTAAAATGGGGATAATAATGGCACCTGCTTCCATCGGGATTTATGAGACTAAAATGAGATACGTGCATCCATACACGAATACCTAGCACTGTGCCTGCTACAGAGTAAGTGTTCAGATGATGGGAGGAGGAGGAAGAGGAGGAGGAGGGAGAGAAGGAGTGGGAGGAGGGGGAGGAGGAGGCAGAGGAGTTTCAGTAGGTTTTAGTCTACATATATCCAAATGCCAATTTTGGGGGAGCTTATTACCCATTTTGAGATGTAGCTACCCCTAGACTTAACTTTCTCCTTTCTGCTGCCTTTATTACAATACCATTTCAGTCCTTTTACAAATAATGGTGAGTGCTTTCTATCCATATGTTTGTATTTGCCAAATAAGCTGCCCCTTGTATTTGTGTAATCTATGACACGTCTTCCCCTACCAACCTCACTTTTGAATTGTCCTAATCTTCAATCCTTCTGTTTGTCTTGTTGCTGCACTGTAGCTGATGGTGAGGAATTTGCAGTTTGAAGATGGAAGAATGATTCCAGCCTCTCAGTACTTTTCAGCGGGTGAGACCTCAGTGCTAGAACTTACAGCCGAAGAGGTGAAGGTGGCAGGGACCATCAAGGTGAACATGTGATCTCCTTAATGTTACCCTTACCTTGCAAAACTGAAGCATTTTTGCAACTGTACCATCAGTCTTCAGAGTAGTGAGGATGGAACTTTATTTCTCCTCTGTTTTGTATTAGCCATAGTAGGAATCAACTCCAAAATGTATATGCAAAGTTATTTCTCACTCACAAAATAATCCCAGGCCGTTCTAGGTTGGCAGGGGGATTAGAGGTGAAGCTGGAATGTGAGGACTAGGGGTGGAATCATTCAGGGACCCAGGCTATGCTGGGTCAAAGTCACCTTCAAAGTCACCTACAGTCCAGGCAGCCAAAAAGGGCAAAAGCGCACAGAGAATTGTGTGAAGGAGGTTCTTCATGGGTCAAGACTGGGTGTCAAGTTCACCTCCGCTCATACTCATTGGCTAGAAGTCAGTCATACGGCTACATCTAACTTGAAGAGTTGCTAAAAAATATAGTCAGACCATGTACCCAAGATGAAAAAAAAGAAGTAGGTTTGGCGAGGCACTGGTCAGTCTCTGCCACTGTGTTTTTCATGGCACGCCCTTCATAAAAATTATCCTTGCCGTATAGGTCATCTGGGCTGGAATTTTAAGTAACGTCCCTGTTATTGAAGACTCGACAGACTTCTTTAAATCTGGAGCAAGCTCAATGGATGTTGTCAGGTAAAACTATCACCCTGTTGACTCACACCCCTCCACTGGGGATTTTGACTTTGACTTTGAAGATCCAATCCAACCCTTTGTTCTGGATGTTATCACTCTACCATTATTCTATTTCTCTTTTCTTCATCTTTTTTGGATTGTTTGTTTCCACGGCCAAACACATATCTTTGTTCCTTTCTCTGTCACTAGCCAGGAGTTGTTTTCGTATCTCCTGTATACCTAGAAAATCAGTGCTTCTAATTGTTTGTTTCTTTTTAAAATTCGTCCTCACATTTGTTAGCTAATTTTCCTCCGATATGACACGGGAGTTGGGAAGTTCTAAATGAGAATTTTTTTTTTTATGTTTATTTATTTTTGAGAGAGGAGAAACATAGTGCAAGCAGGAGAGGAGCAGAAGAAGAGGAAGACACAGAGGATCCAGGTTCTGAGCTGTCAGCACAGAGCCCAATGCAGGGCTTGAACCCATGAACCATAAGATCATGACCTGAGCTAAAGTCGGACACTTAACCGACTGAGCCACCCAGGTGCCCCTCAAAAATAATTTTGATTCTGCTTGGTACCAACACTAACCACGTAATAAAACAAATGTTTGCTCCATTCTTATATATGATCTACAGAAAATATTATACAATGTCTTTTGTTTCATAATATTTATTTACATTGAGGACTTTTCTTTATTCCTTATTCCTTGAACACCTTTGAAAGGATAGGAACTGATTTTATGTGCCCCTTAATTATCTTGCTTGCAAGTAAGTAAAATGTTTTTGCCTTGGTTTCTTTTATCATAGCCATGCACAAAGTTAAAGGCAAAAGAATATCCACTGTCCTTCCAGACACCTTTTTAGGGGCACCTGGGTGGCTCAGTTGGTTAAGCCTCCAACTCTAGGTTTCAGCTCAGGTCATGATCTCGCGGCTTGTGAGATTGAGCCCTGCATTGGGCTCTGTACTGATAACATGGAGTCTGCTCGAGATTCTCTCTCTCTCCCTCTCTCTCTCTCTCTCTCTCTCTGTCTCTCTCTCTCTCTCTCCCTCTCTGCCACTCCCCCTCTCATGCACACACATGTGCACGTGCGTTTTCTGTCTCTCTCAAAATAAATAAACGGTAAAAATTTTTTTAGAATGCAGCTTTTTGATTTTGTTCTCCCGGTCTTATCAATTTCTTCAATTATCATAGAAGATCCCATAGGTGGTAAATAGGCATGTGACATGTCTTATCTCAAAGAAACTTGACAAATGTAATGACACAGTGCCCCTAAACTCTTTTAAAAATGTAAGTGACGTGAACTGGTTCTTACCTGAAGGCTGGTTGAAGAGATCAGACAGAAGTGCGGTGGGCTTCAACTACAGAATGAAGATGTCTATCTGGCCACCAAGTTTGAAGACTTCATTCAGAAAGTTGTGAGGAAACTGAGAGGAGAAGAATCGGAAGAGGAGCTGGTGGTGGATTATGTAAGCTTTTCTGTGCTTCAGGAAATCTAAATCATTAGGACCCATACACTATAAAGGAATGTGGTTCCTTTTGTCCATTTGTTTTTACATTTATGACCTTTTATTTATTTATTTATTTATTTATTTATTTATTTTTTAATGTTTATTTATTTATTTTTTGAGAGAGAGACAGACAGAGTGTGAGTAGGGGAGGGGCAGAGAGAGAGAGAGACGGGGGCGGGGGGGGGAGGACACAGAATCTGAAGCAGGCTCCAGGCTCTGAGCTGTCAGCACAGAGCCTGATGCGGGACTTGAACTCACAAACTGTGAGATCATGACCTGAGCCGAAGTCAGACACTTAACCGACTGAGCCACCCAGGCGCCCCACATTTTAAATACCTTTTAAAACAGGTATTTTAGTGACTTATGATTCAGACACCATTACATTCACCCTTTTAAAATGTACAGTTAAGGGACACCTGGGTGGCTTACTCAGTTAAATGTCTGACTCTTGATCGTGATCTCCCATGATTATCTCATGGTCATGGGATGGAGCCCCATATCAAGCCCTGAGTCGGGCTCCAAATTGCACATGGAGGCTGCGTGGGATTCTCTCTCTCTCTGCCTCTGCCCCTCCCCCACTTGCGTGCCCTCCTTCTCTGTTAAAATAAATAAACATTTAAAGAAATTAAAATGTACAGTTCAGTAGTTGTTTTGCTTTTTAGAGAGAGAGGGTGCATGTGCAGGGGAGAGGGGCAGAGGGAGAGAGAAAGAATCTTTTCTCCCCAATATGAGGCTCAATCCCATAACTCTGGGATCATGACTTGAGCCAAAATCAAGACCCCGCTGCTCAACCCACTGAGCCACCCAGACGCCCCCAGTTCAGTGGTTTTAAGTATATTCACAGAGTTGTGCAACCATCACCACTATCTGATTGTGGAACTTTTTTTTTTAATTATGCCCAAGTTTATTTATTTTTTTATTTTAGCATGCTACAAAATATCAATATGCACTGAACGAAAACACATTACATATCTTAGTTCCAAAGCTTTTTCATCTATGTAAGGCTAGGCCTTTAGAGAAAACCATGTGTTAACTGAAATGGTTGTAGTGCCCCTATTCTCTACCAGTTCTCTCTTCTGAGTCTTTTTTTTTTTTTAATTTAAATCCAAGTTAGTTAACATATAGTATGATAAGGATTTTAGGAATAGAAATTAGTGATTCATCACTTACGTATAACACCCAGTGCTCATCCCAGCAAGTGTCCTCCTTCATGCCCCACACCCATTTAGCCCATCCCCCCATCCAACACTCCTCCAGCAACCCTCGGTTTGTTCTCTTCATTTAAGACTCTCTTACGGTTTGTCTCTTACGTTTTATCTTATTTTTGCTTCCCTTCCCCTATGTTCATCTGTTTTGTTTCTTAAAGTCCACATATGAGTGATGTCATATGATATTTGTCTTTCTCTGACTGACTGATTTCACTGATTACACTCTAGTTCCATCCATGTTGTTGCAAACAGCAAGAGTTTATTCTTTTTGACCACCAAGTAACATTCCATTGTATAAATATGCCACATCTTCTTTATCCATTCATCCATTGATGGACAGCTGGGCTCTTCCCATACTTTGGCTATTGTCAACACCACTGCTATAAACATTGAGGTGCATGTGTCCCTTCTAAACAGCACACCTGTGTCCCTTGGATAAATACCTAATAGTGCAATTGCTGCATTGTAGGGTAGCTCAATTTTTAATTTTTTGAGAAACCACCATGCTGTTTTCCAGAGTGGCTGCATCAGTTTGCATTTCTACCAGCAATGCAAAAGGATTCCTCTTTCTCCACATCCTCGCCAACATCTGTGGTTGCCTGAGTTGTTAATTTAATTTTAGCCATTCTGACAGGTGTGAGGTGGTATCTTATTGTGATTTTGACTTGTATTTCCCTGATGATGAGTGATGTTGAACATTTTTTCATGTGTCTGTTAGTCATCTGGATGTCTTCTTTGGAGAAGTGTCTATTTATGTCTTTTGCCCATTTTTTCACTGGATTAGTTGTTTTTTGGGTGTTGAGTTTGATAAGTTCTTTATAGATTTTGGATACTAACCCTTTATCTGATATGTCATTTGCAAATATCTTCTCCCGTTCCATCAGTTGCCTTTTACTTTTGCTGATTGTTTCCTTCGCTGTGCAGAAGTTTTTTATTTTGATGAGGTCCCAATAGTTCATTTTTGCTTTTGTTTCCCATGCTTCCAGAGACATGTCAAAAAGTTGGCTGCAGTCGAGGTCAAAGAGGTTGTTGCCTGTTTTCTCCTCTAGGATTTTGATGGCTTCCTAACTTATGTTTAGGTCTTTCATCTACTTTGAATTTATTTTTGTGTATGGTGTAAGGAATTGGTCCAGGTTCATTCTTCTGCATGTCGCTGTCCAGTTTTCCCAGCACCACTTGCTGAAGAGACTGTCTTTTTTCCATTGGATATGATTTCCTGTTTTGTCAAAGATTAGTTGGCCATACGTTTGTGGGTCCATTTCTGGGTTCTCTATTCTGTTCCATTGATCTATGTGTTTGTTTTCATGCCAGTACCATACTGTCTTGATGATTACAGCTTTGTAATACAGCTTGAAGTCTGGGATTGTGGTACCTCCAGCTTTGTTTTTCTTTTTCAGGATTGCTTTGGCTATTCAGGGTCTTTTCTGGTTCCATATTAGGATTGTTTGTTCTAGCTCTATGAAGAATGCTGGTGTTATTTTGATAGGGATTGCATTGAATATGTAGACTGCTTTGGGTAGTATCGACATTTTAACAATATTTGTTCTTCCAATCCATAAGCACGGAATGTTTTTCCATTTTTTTGTGTGTGTCTTCAGTTTCTTTCATAAACTTTCTATAGTTTTCAGTGTATAGATTTTCTACCTCTTTGGTTAGATTTATTCCTAGGTATTTTATAGTTTTTGGTGCAATTGTAAATGGGATCGATTCCTTGATTTCTCTTTCTGCTGTTTCATTATTATATAGAAATGCAACTGATTTCTGTACACTGATTTTATATCCTGTGACTTTGTTGAATTCATGAATCAGTTCTAGCCATTTTTTGGTGGAATATTTTGGGTTTTCCACATAGAATATCATGTTGTCTGCAAAGAGTGAAAGTTTGGCTGCCTCCTTGCAGATTTGGATGCCTTTTATTTCTTTGTGTTGTCTGATCACTAAGGCTAGGACTTCCAACACTATGTTGAATAACAGTGGCAAGAGTAGGCATCCTTGTCGTGTTCCTGACCTTAGGGGAAAGCTCTCAGTTTTTCCCCATTGAGGATGATCTTACTGGTGGGTCTTTTGCATATGGCTCTTATGATCTTGAGGTATGATCCTTCTATTCCTAATTTCTTGAGGGTTTTTATCAAGAAAGGATGTTGTATTTTGTCAAATGCTTTCTCTGCATCTATTGAGAAGATCATGTGGTTCTTATCCTTTCTTTTATTAATGTGATGTATCATATTGATTCATTTGTGGATATTGAAACAGCCCTGCATCCCAGGAATAAATCCCACTTGATCGTGGTGAATAATTCTTTTAATGTATTGTTGGATCTGGTTTGCTAGTATCTTCTTGAGAATTTTTGCATCTATGTTCATCAGGGAAATTGGTCTATAGTTCTCCTTTTTAGTGGGGTCTCTGTCTGGTTTTGGAATCAAGGTAATGCTGGCCTTGTAGAATGAGTTTGGCAGTTTTCCTTCCATTTCTATTTTTTGGAAAAACTTCAAAATAACAGGTGTTAACTCTTCTTTAAATGGTAGAATTCCCCTGGAAAGCCATCACCCTGGACTCTTGTTTGTTGGGAGATTTTTGATTACTGATTCAATTTCTTTAATGGTTATGGGTCTGTTCAAATTTTCTATTTCTTCCTGTTTCAGTTTAGTAGTTTGTATATTTCTAGAAATTTATCCATTTCTTCCAGATTGCCCAATTTGTTGGCATATAATTGCTCATGTTCTTTTATTATTATTTGTATTTCTGTGGTGTTAGTTGTGATCTCTCCTCTTTCATTCATGATTTT
This sequence comes from Prionailurus bengalensis, assembly GCF_016509475.1. Taxonomy (NCBI): domain Eukaryota; kingdom Metazoa; phylum Chordata; class Mammalia; order Carnivora; family Felidae; genus Prionailurus; species Prionailurus bengalensis. Next base: position 124,944,030 of record NC_057358.1, on the reverse strand, counting down.
ATTTATTTGGGTCCTTTCCTTTTTCTTTTTGATCAGTCTGGCTAGGGGGTTATCGATTTTGTTAATTCTTTCAAACTACCAGCTTCTAGTTTCATTTTATTGTTTTTTTTTTTTTTAATCTTGATACCATTGATTTCTGCTCTAATTTTATTTCCTATCTTCTGCTGGTGTTGGGACTTTATTTGCTATTCTTTTTCCAGCTCTTTTAGGTGTAGGGTTAGGTTGTGTATTTGAGACCTTTCTTCCTTCTATAGGAAGGCCTGGATTGCTATATATTTCCTTCTTATGACCACCTTTGCTGCATCCCAGAGGTTTTGGGCTATTGTGTTTTCATTATCATTGGCTTTCATGTACTTTCTAATTTCCTCTTTAATTTCTTGGCTAACCCATTCATTCTTTAGGAGGATGTTCTTTAATCTCCAAGTATTCATGGTCTTTCCAATTTTTTTCTTGTAGTTGATTTCATGTTTCATAGTGTTGTGGTCTGATAATGTGCAAGGTATGATCTCTATATTTTTGTGCTTGTTAAGGGCTAATTTGTGTCCCAGTTTGTGATCTATTCTGGAGAATAGTCCATGTGCCCTTGAGAAGAACGTGTATTCTGCTGCTTTAGGATGAAATGTGCTGAATATATGTTTTGTCCATTCAGACCAGTGTGTCATTCAAATCATTGTTTCCTTGGTGATTTTCTGCTTACATGATCTGTCCATTGCTGTAAGTGGGGTGTTGAAATCCCCTACTATTGTGGTACTATTATCAACGAGTTTCTTTATGTTTGTGATTGATTTATATATTTGGGTGTTTCATGTTGGGAGCATGAATGCTTACAGTTGTTAGGTCTTCTTGGTGGATAGACCCCTTAATTATGATATATTACCCTTCTTCATGTCTTGTTACAGTTTTTATTTTAAAATCTAGTTTGTCTGATATACATATGGCTACTTCAGCTTTCTTTTGGTGACCATTAGCATGATAGATGGTTCTCCATCCCCTTTCAATCTGTAGGTGTCTTAGGTCTCAAATGGGTCTCTTGTAAGCAGCATATAGATGGGTCTTGTTTTCTTATCCATTCTGATACCCTATGTCTTTTGATTGGAGCTTTTAGTCCATTGACTAAAAGAGTCAGTACTGAAAGATAATTTAGTGCTATTGTGTTGCCTGTAGAGTTGGTATTTCTGGTGATGTTCTCTGGTCCTTTCTCATCTTTGTTGCTTTTGGTCTTTTTTGTTTTGTTTCATCTTTTCTCCACTCAGAGTCCCCCTTAAAATTTTCTGCAGGGCTGGTGTAGTGGTCATGAACTCCTTTAGTTTTTGTTTGTCTGGGAAACTCTTTATCTCTCCTTCTATTTTGAATGATACCCTTGCTGGATAAAGAATTCTTGGCTGCATATTTTTCCAATTCAGCATGTTGAATATATCTTGCCACTCCTTTCTGGCCTGCCAAGTTTTGTGGATAGGTCTGCTGTGAACCTGATCTTTCTTCCCTTATAGGTTAAGGACATTTTTCCCTTGCTGCTTTCATAAGTCTTTCTGTGTGTCTTGTGAATTCAACTATGATATGCCTTATTGATGGTCATTTTTGTTGAATCTAATGGGAGTTCTCTGTGTCTCTTGGATTTTGATGTCTGTATCCTTTCCCAGATTAAGAACATGTTCCACTTTAATTTGCTCACATAAACATTTTGCCACTTTTTCTCTCTCTTCATCTTCTGGAACTTCTATGATTTGGATATTATTCCTTTTTAATAGATCACTGAGTTCTCTAAGTCTTGTATCATGCTCTCTTGACTTTGTTTCCCTCTCTTTCTGCTTCATTATTCTCCATAATTTTGTCTTCTGTATTGCTGATTCACTGCTCTGCTTCATCCATCCTTGCCACCATGGCATTCATTCAAGATTGCATCTTGGTTATAGCATTTTTAATTTTGTCCTAACTGGATTTTACTTCTTTTATCTCCGTCTAAAGGGATTCTATGCCTTTTTCAACCCCAGCTAGTATTCTTATTATGCAGTTCTCAATTCTAGTTCAGTTATCTTGCTTATATCCGTGTTGATTAAACCTCTGCCATCATTTCTTCCTGTTCTTTCTTTTGGGGTGAATTCCTTCATTTTGTCTTGTTAGAGGAAGAAAAAAAATGATAAAAATTAAAAATTAAAAAATTAAAAACAAAACAAAAAATCAAATAAAGAAAGCTATATCCTAGTTTTGTTTTGGTCTGCTTATTGAAAGAAGCTTGATATACCAGAGAAAAAGGGGAAAGAAAAAAAAAAAAAGGTAAGAAAAAAAAATGTTTAATGTATATAATAAAATAGAATAAATGAAATAAGGAAAGTGAAATAGAATAAAAAATTTACAATGAAATAAAAAACATTCTAAAATAATTTAAAATTTTTTTAATACTAAAAATAATTTAAAAAATTTTTTTAAATTAAGTAAAAAGAAAATAAAAATCAATTTTCCTCTTTCTGCTGAGTTCTGTGGCTCAAGTTATGCATATTGTTGTGTTAATCCTCAGATCAGTTTCCTAGGTATGCAAAATGGTTTGGTGCTGATCTGGCTGTGTTTCAGGGACAAGACAAGCTGAGAGCTTCCATGCTGCTCTACCATCTTGAACCCCCTCCTCTGATTATGGAACAATTTTATCACCCCAAAAAGAAACACTATATCCATTGACAATGATTCTCTGCTTTCTTCCCCCCACCCCTGGCTCCCAGATACCATTAATCTCCTTTATGTCTCCATGGATTTGCCTACTTTAGATATTTCATATAAGTGGAATCACACAATTTGTGGCCTGTTAAGCATCTGGCTTCTTTCACTGAACACCATGTGTTCAAGGTCCATCTATGTTGTAGTAGGTGTTATCCACTTCATTCCTTTTTGTGGCTGGATAATATTGTTGTATAGATATACCACATTTTGTTTATCCATTCCTCAGTTAATGAACATTTTGTTTTCACTTTTTAGTATTATAAATAATGCTGCAATGAAAATTCATGTGTAAGTTTTTGTGTGAATGTGTGTTTTCAGTTCTCTGGGGTATATATCTAGGAGTGCAATTGATGAGTCATGCGGTAACTCTATGTTTAATTTTTTGAGGAACATCCAAGCTGTTTTCCAAAGTGGCTATACTATTTCACAATCCCACTAGCAATGTAGAAAGGTTCTGATTTCTCCGTATCCTCACCAACATTTGCTTTGTCTGTCTTTTCTATTTTAGCTGTGGGTAAGAAATACTATCTCATTGTGGCTTTGGTTTACATTTCCCTGATGACTAATGATGAGTCTCTTTTCATGTCTTTATTAGTCATTTGTATCTCTTCTTTGGGAAAAATGTCCATTCAGATTCTTTACCCATTTTTTAATTGGGATATATGTCTTTTTAATGTTGAGTTGTAAGGAGCTTTTGTATATTTTGGATAGTAGACCTTAATTAGATACATGATTTGTAAATATTTTCTCCTATAATGTGGGCTTTCTTTTCACTTTTTTGACAGTGTCCTTTGACATGCAAAAGTTTTTAATTTGATTAAGTTTAATTTATCTATTCTTTTTCCATTTTGCTTCTGCAGGCATACCTCATTTTATTGCCTTCTTTGCTTTACTGTGTGCTTCACAGGTATTATGTTTTTCACAAATTAAAGGTTTGTGGCAACTCTGCATTAAGCAAGTCTATTGTTACCATCTTTCCAACAGCATCTTCTCATTTCATGTCCCTGTGTCACATTCTGGTAATTCTCACAATATTTCAAACTTTTTCATTTGTTATGGTCTGTGATCATTGTTAATCTGTGATCAGTGATTATGACCCACTGAGAGCTCAGGTGGGGGTTACCAATGTTTTGCAATAAAGTATTTATTTATTTGTGTGTTTGAGGGAAGGAAAAAAACATCCAAAATTTATTTGCTAAAACGATAGACAGCATCAGCACGTTAAACTACAGGGGTTTCTCTGTAGATCATACATTCACAAGGCATTATTTGCTTAACAGTGAGAAAGCCTCCAGTGTGTTTTCTGTAATAATACCCACTTCACAGTGTAAACAGGTACTATTATTGTGTTCAGCTTACAATTCCAGGAGGAAAGGCACAATGTGGCAAAAAAAACCCACAAAAAAAAAAAAAAAAACAACAACAACCCCAACTTTTTGGATCCTAAAGTCAGGTGCAATAACACAGACAAACTTTTGATAACGGTCTTAATCGACTTATCCACATAGAAGGAGACATCTCCACTCAGAAATTAAGGGCTTTTTTTCTCCTTCCTTGTTAAACCATTAGAACGATGTTTCCTCATTTGCTTCATATCACATATACAAAAGGGGGGGGTGGAGTTTAAAACAAAGAATCACAAAAATATCTTAAACATCCAGTTGTTCCCACCATACATCAACTCAGGTTTAAGACAGAATGTTGGAACATAAAGTATTTCTTTTTTAATTGAAGGATATTGATAAAATATCTTTAATGAAATATACACATTGATTTTTTAGACATAATGTAGTTGCACACTTAATAAACTTCAGTATAGCATAAACATAGCTTTTATATGCATTGGGAAACCAATATGTTCATCTAGCTTGCTTATTTCTTCATGTAGATTCAAGTTACTGTCAAGTGTCCCTTCATTGCAGCCTGAAAGGTATCTTTTAGTAAACTTTTTAAAGGGCAGTGTGCTAGCAATGAACTCTCTCAGTGTTTATTCATTTGGGAATGACTTAGTTTCTCCTTTGTTTTTAAAGGGTGTTTTGCTGTATATGGAATTTTTGGTTTCAGCACTTTAAATATGTCATCCTATTGCCATCTGGCCTCCATGGTTTCTTAGGATGAGCCATCTGTTAATTTTATCGAGGATCCATTTGACGTGATGGGATTCTTCTCTCTTGCTGCTTTCAAGATTCCCTCATTACCTTTGGCTTTTAACCATTGTATTATGATGTATCTAAAATGGATCTGTTTGAGTTTATCTTACCTGGAGTTTGTTGAGCTTTTTGGATGGGTGGTTTAATGTTTTTCATCAAATTTGGGACACTTTCATTCATTATTTCTTCACATACTCTTTCTGCCTCTTTTCCCCTCTCTTCTCCTTCTGGGACTCTCATTATGCATGCTTTGATACATTTGATGGTATCCCACAGGCCTTCTTTTTCCTTCCTGTTTTCAGACTGGGTAATCTCTATTGACATATTGTCTAGTTTGTTCATTCTTTGTTATGCTTTCTTGAATCTACTGTTGAGCCCCTATGATAACTTTTTAAAATTTCAGTTATTACACTTTTCAACTCCAGAATTTGTATTTAGTTCCTTTTTTATAATACTTTTTTTTTCAGTTTATTTATTTATTTTGAGAGACACACAGAGAGTGTGAGCAGGGGAGGGACAGAGAAAGAGGGAAAATATCAAGCAGGCTCCATACTGTCAGCGCAGGGCCCATGTGGGGCTTGAACTCATGAAACTGTGAGATCATGACCTGAGCCAAAATCAAGAGTTGGCCACTTAACTGACTGAGCCACCCAGGTGCCACTGGTTCTTTTTTTTATAATTCTTCTCTCTTTCTTAATATTCTCTATTTGGTGAGACATTGTTCATTTACTTTTCTTTAATTTTTTTTTAGACATAGCTTCCTTTCCTTCCTTATTTGGAAATATTTTTTTTATTTAAAAAATTTTTTTTTAATTTTTTTTTTCAACATTTATTTATTTTTGGGACAGAGAGAGACAGAGCATGAACGGGGGAGGGGCAGAGAGAGAGGGAGACACAGAATGGGAAACAGGCTCCAGGCTCTGAGCCATCAGCCCAGAGCCCGACGCGGGGCTCGAACTCACAGAGCGCGAGATCGTGACCTGGCTGAAGTCGGACGCTTAACGGACTGCGCCACCCAGGCACCCCTATTTAAAAATTTTTAAATGTTTTTTTGAGAGAGAGAAAAAGAGAGAGACAGACTGTGAGTGGGGGAGGGGCAGAGAGAGAGGGAGACAGAATCTGAAGGAGGCTCCAGGCTTTGAGCTGTCAGCACAGAGCCTGACATGGACCTTGACCTCACAAACCATGAGATCATGTCTTGAGCCAAAGTTGGATGCTTAACTGAGCCACCCAAGAACCTCTATTTGGATACATTTTTATTTTTTATTTTTTATTTATTTATTTTTTTCAACGTTTATTTATTTTTTGGGGGACAGAGAGAGACAGAGCATGAATGGGGGAGGGGCAGAGAGAGAGGGAGACACAGAATCGGAAACAGGCTCCAGGCTCTGAGCCATCAGCCCAGAGCCTGACGCGGGGCTCGAACTCACGGACCGCGAGATCGTGACCTGGCTGAAGTCGGACGCTTAACCGACTGCGCCACCCAGGCGCCCCTGGATACATTTTTAAAAGCTTATTTAAAATCTTTGTCTATGGGGTGCCTGGGTGGCTCAGTAAGTTAAGTGTCCAACTTTTGATCTCAGCTCAGGTCATGATCTCCCGGTTCATGAGATCGAGTACTGCATCAGGCTCTGTGCTGATAGCAAAGAGCCTGCTTGGGATCTCTCTCTCTCTCTCTCTCTCTCTCTCTCTCTCTCTGCCCCTACCCTGTGAGTGTGGATACACTCTCTGTCTCTCTCAAAATAAATCAATAATCTTAGAAAAAAATCTGTGTCTAATGTCTAGGTTTCTTCAAGGAAGGTTTCTGTTGACTGGTTATTTTCCAATGTATTGGCCACTCTATGCTTTCATGCTTCTTCACGTATCTTGTAATCTTTTGTTGAAAACTAGCCATTTTAAATAACAGAATGTGGCAACTCTGAAAATAAGACCCCCACCCTTCATAGGAGTGTTATTGTTGCTTTTCTTTGTTTGGTGACTTTCTTGGACTAATCCCATAAAACCTATATTCTTTGTCGTTTGCCACCACTGAAGTCTCTACTTGGCTAGCTTAATCATCAGCTAATGAGCGGATGTAGATTTCCTTAAATTTCTTGAACCAATAAGGTCTCTCAGTCTTTATGGAAGGCTGAGGGCAGTTTGGGAAGAGCAAGCTCTCAGGCCAAATAAAGACAAACACGAAGAATAGAGCCAATTGGGGAGTTCTGTGGGGATGAGGCCTCTGGGGAGCTTCTGGGGAGTCATTTCCCCTTCTGGTGGCTAATAGATTGCTGGTTTTCACAGCCACTATGGTTCTAAGGATGTGGGATTTCAAGTTACTGGAGAGCTCTTAAGGGAGAGATGGGATCCCAGGCATGCTTCTCATTCCATTTGTTTTTAATAAACTTCAGGGAAATTTGAAAGCAATTTAGTTATCATCTAGTTAAGAACATGAATCTTGGTGTTAGACCCACCTAAAGTTGAACCCACGTAGCATTGCTTACCAGCTGTGTGAGCTTTGGCACGTTGCTTAACTTCTCTAAGTCTCGGTTTCCTCATATGTTAAGTGGGGAAATAATAATATGTACATTATAGGATAGTTGGGGGAATCAAGTTAGATAATACATATTTATACATAATTAGTGTATTTATACATATACATATTTATACATAATTAGCATATTTTCAGAATGATGAGTTTAAGAAAGTGAACTAAGTGCAGAGACACATCAATTCAGATGAAGATTCCTTCATTATATCCTACATAAACACAATGGAAATATTTTATAGAAAAATTTCTTATCTGTGGGATAAGACAAGATACCCTCTTGATACTTTTTTGGTTTTTTTAAAGCATTATCAATTTCTCTATATGAAATTATTTTTAAAATTATTATATTTACTTTTTATGCCTTGCACTGATATAAAATTTTATTCTAATAATGTTCTTTCCCATATGTTTTCTCAGTTTTTCCTCATAATAACTGTATAAAGCAGGGAGACTTGTTCCCTTTTTATTATTGAAAGAACACATTCATAGTAGTTAATGGACTAACCTAAATTCACTCTCTAGGTAATGGTAGAGAACAATTTAGGTAATACATTTGTAAGAAAGAAAGTAAAAACGAGGAGGAACTTAAGGAAAGAAAACTTAAAATGGCACCCATGTAAAAGGCAATTTCAGGAACTCAAAGCAAAGCAATGACTGTGCTCCATAGATGTTGCCACTAGATGGTGATGTTTCCATGATCTGCAGGTCTTTTGCTTCTTTTTCATTTGTATGAAGAAAATCTGAGATATTTATAAGGCCCAGCCAGAACTACTTTGGTCATCAGAGATACTAACCTCCTGGCTGAGTGGCCAATCTGAGCATCATGAGGCCCAAATCTAACATATGCTTGTCTCTTCTGGAGACTAGGAACTGGAATTCTATTGACCTAACTTCTCTCTGCTGCATTAGTGAATAAACTCCTTTATTGCTATTTGGTATCAAATGGATAAGCAGAGAAATCCACTGATTCTATTAACATAATTTTCTATCTTAGGTTTCAAAGGAGGTCAACGAAATGACAGTGAAAATGCCATATCAGTGTTTCATAAATGGACAGTTCACAGATGCTGATGAGGGAAAGACCTATGATACTATCAACCCAACAGACGGATCTGTGAGTAATTGCTTAGTGTGTGCAGTGACCACTGGTCATGAAATTTTAATAGTTGTAAACCTGGGAGTCTTAAGAAGTTACTTTATTCTATCACTTTGCCTCTGAGCACTTACTAGAAATAAATGTTCTCCATGTATTTCTTTCAACTATTCAGTTCTGATACTGGCTGCTGACCATAGTAATCTATTTTATGGAATGAATATTTATAATTATTTTAGACAGATAGCTATACCTATCCGTATCAGAGGCATAGCTTCACATAATGCTCTATGCAGAAAAGAACTTTCAAACTCGGCAAGCTCATGGCAAGAAATTCAGCTTCCCCAAGGCACTGGAAGAAGCAGATATATTCTTCCTAAATGTGTCTTTCAATTGTGTCATGTGATGTGAGAAGTCCTAAATTTCAGGCTTCCAATTTCCATGTTTAAATTTTTCTTTACTTTATTACTCAACATATTGATTTTCCATCATAAATTCTCTGGGTTTTATAAGTAATACTCTATTTTTCCTATTAATATAATATTAATTTCAAAAGAAGCATATTTATATATCTCTGTATAAATAACCTATAACCTAGTTTTCCTTATCTTGAAATAGATAATATGCAAAGTATCCTATGCTTCTCTGGTGGATGTTGATAAAGCAGTAGCAGCAGCAAAAGATGCCTTTGAAAACGGTGAATGGGGAAGAATGAATGCAAGAGAAAGAGGAAGGTTGATGTACAGGTGTGGGTTTTTTAAGTTTTTTTTAATGTTTATTTAGTTTTGAGACAGAGAGAGACAGAGCATGAATGGGGAGGGGCAGAGAGAGAGGGAAACACAGAATCCGAAGCAGGCTCCAGGCTCCGGGCTGTCAGCACAGAACCTGAGGCGGGGCTCGAACTCACGGACTGTGAGATCGTGACCTGAGCCGAAGTCAGACGCTCAACCGACTGAGCCAGCCAGGCGCCCCAACAGGTGTGTTTTTTTAAAAACACAGATCTGCTGTCTCTGGGTATTGGTTAACATTGCCAAGTTTTTAAAAATTTCCCCAAGATAGTCTAGCATGCACCCATTATGTAATATGTCTTCTGTTATTTACATCCTGTGAAGTTACATAGATGTGAGTTCCTGATTTTTGTATTAGTGCTTGGAGCAGTCAGGGTTCCAGAGGAAAAAAAGTTTAATAAAAAACGATTTACAAAGATGTAGGCAAGGTCAAGGGATAATAAGTGCCCAGGTAGGGACAGCAACAGGGAAAATTGTGACTACTCCAAGATCTAGGACAGAGGAAGGGGCTATTGCTGGAATGTGGCAAGATCTGTGGCTGTAGAAGACCACACTGCAGTGGTTTGTCGGGAAGGGACACAGCAGCTGCTGAACCATCTGTGGGGGAGCTGGGGAGTGCAATGCCCGATTGCTTTCTCTCCTGGGGGTGCTGTTCATTGGTCTCTCATTAGTCAAGCCCAGTAACGGAGCAGGGGAGCCAAGTGATGTGGTCTATAAATAAAGGTCATCGTCCCAGGTCACAGAGCAGTGTGGAGAAGGGATATAGAACAGCAAATGGGGACTACGCAGCACTTTGTTGTTTTCAATGACAGATTTTAAATCTGCCTGACCCATAGGGAGTAGGAATGAGGAGGAAAAATAGTAAGGCCTAGAAAGAATTATAAATTGGTAACCGAGTATGTAGATTCAAGTATGTAATTAGATTCAAGCATAAATTCACTTTTCTGCTTCCCTAAGGCCAAATAGCTGACCTTGGTCAAAATATCTCTTACAGCAGGATCTGGAAGAAACATTGAGGGAAAGAGGATTTCGAGCCCAACTTTAGAATAGTCCAAAAGGAACAGTGCAAAAACCATTGAAGGGTGGAGGAAAATGGTAGAAGGGAACACAGGATGAATTTTGACTATTTTATACTCATGAGACAATCCTGTACTTATCTTCCCATAGAAGCTAGGCACCTACCAGAAACCTGTTGTAGTGTCTGTAATTCACCCCAGGTATTTCTATCTTGTCTCTTCAGTTAGTGTTGGAAGCATTTCTATACCAACAAGAAATCCTCGCGTTCATGGATTCTCATGGGTTGTGCTCTCTAACATCTCCTTGCATATTCATGAACTAGCCACATTCCCACTGTCTTCTGTCATTGATCTCCTCTGATTATTGTGGCTCAGTCACTCTTCTGTTTTTTGTACTCTGATGAGGCAAATGGTACAGGCTTCCCACACCCTCTGCTTCTTTTTTTTGTAACTCCTGAAACAAATTATATATGAAATGATTTGTTTAATGTCTTCCCTGCTGGACCGTATTCTCCATCAGGACAAAGACCTGGTCCATGTGTGTTCACCTCTGAATTCTCAGCCCTTAGGATTGTGCCTTATACATAATAGGAGCTCAATCCATATTTTTTGAATGAATTCCTTTCACTGACCATACAGACTTGCAGACCTACTGGAAGAGAACCAGGAGGAGCTGGCAACCATTGAAGCCCTTGATTCAGGGGCTGTCTACACCCTGGCTCTGAAGACTCACATCGGAATGTCTGTGCAAACATTCAGATATTTTGCTGGCTGGTGTGACAAGATTCAGGTGAGCACAAATGTCATTTGACTCCACGGAGATCATTCCAAAAGGAAAAGGGCCGAGCATTTAGTAGTTTGTAAAGACAATGTTTTATGGGCACCTCTTAGATTTTCTTCTCTTATCCTTATAACAGTCATCTGTGGTAGGTCGATAGCTATTATCCCTTGTTGCAGGCAAGGAAACAGAGGCCTGAGGACAACAGATGACTTGCATACACTCACATCGTTAGTAAGTAAACCACAGAGCTAGGATTTGAACTCAAGATTTTCTGAACTAAAGTCTCATGATGGTTTTTGTACTTTACTATATCTCCTAAGGGCACCTGGTAGTCTTCTGGACATCTAGGGTGTCATGGAGAGATCGAGAACTCAAATGCCTACAGAAGCCAGAGAGCTAACATACATTATCTAAGTAAGCTGGGTATAAGAAAAATAATTTTCTAAGACATGGGCACAATAAATATTTCATTTCCTTTTTTACTATAAGAAAGTAAATAGCACATGTATGAGGAGAAGCAGGCTATTGCTCTTGACCTCAGCACCCGGGGTATGAAAGGTAAAGGTAAGGCTCATAACAAAGAGCCACATGCATACTGCTCATGGGCTCACGATAACCACTGCAGCACTGGCCAGGCAGCAAGAAGGAGGAAGTGGGCAAGGGAGAGGAATATAAGAGAGCTTTCAAAAGCATTCCCCACCTCCCTTGTGCTTATATTTCCCACTGGCCTTCTCTATCGGCTGAGAAGACTGGGAAACAGTATTTTATTTGGGCAAGTTGCTGTGACCATTATTAACATGGAGTCAGAGAGACCGGTCCAAGAGTCAGATTTGGCACTTAGCAGCTGATGTTGTTAAAGTTATTTTCTCTCTCTAAGCCTTCCTTTCCTCATCTGTAATATGGTCACAATAATACATACCCTGCAAGTTATGTAGTGAGGCTTAGGAGCCAGTTTGCGGTAGACTAGGGTTTGTGCATAAACGTAGTTTTAGTCACAAAGTCATACAGATGTAAGTATTTAGTAGTGGTGGTTCACGCCCACACTTTAGCCTCAATTATGAAAACCAGAGAGCTTCAAAACCTGAAAATCAATTGGTTTCAGTGGTTCAAACTCACTTGTTGCCAAAAGCTGACCTGAACCAACATGAGTCTATTTATAATTTGTATTTATATCACTTAGAGGAAAGATTCATGTTTCACTAAATAAATATTTCAATACTCATGTATTTATTTGATTATGGGGGGCTACTTCAGACCCTACTGGGAGTCATAGAGAATATAACATAAGGTATGTGCATTATGTTATATCTCTATAGTTCAAATAATTCTGAATCCCAAAACACACTGGCCCCAAGGATTTCAGATAAGAGATGAACACGTGTAATTAGTAATAGCAATACAATTGTGTGCGGCAGACAAATGAATAGCTTCAGTTGAAAACGACTGCCGTGAATTAGATGGGATTAAGTCTGGCTGCATGTAACGGATACTCAGGTATGAACTTCACTTTTGCCTCATTTTCAAGGAACACCCAGGCAAGTAGTCAGGGCTAGTATATGACATGCGGGCTCCTTCTCTCTCTCTACCAGAGCTACTAAGGTACCATGTGACCTGCACCCTCAAGACGGTCTCATGGTCTCACAATAACCATTGAGGTATCAGCCATTTCAGTGACACTCTGAACAAGGAGAAGAAATGAGTGGGGGGGTAGAGTAAAGGAGCCTGTGTCAGAGCTGAGTCAGCCTACTGTAAAGAACATTCGCCCTCCAATGCCTTGTACTTATGTCTTCCATTGACCATCCCTGTCTGCCCTGGAAACTGGAAAACAGTATGTTATCTGGGCACATGACTATCACCATTATTTTATTTTATTTTTTAAAAACTTTTTAAAATGTTTATTTATTTTTGAGAAAAAGAGAGAGACAGTGTGTGAGCAGGGTAGGGGCGGGGTGGGGGGGGGGGGGCAGGGGAGACACATCTGAAGCAGGCTCCAGGCTCTGAGCTGTCAGCACAGAGCCTGATGCAGGGCTCGAACTTATGAATCGCGAGATCATGACCTGAGCCGAAGTTAGACCCTTAACCGAGCCACCTAGGTGCCCCTTACCATTATTTTTTTAAAATAAAGTTTATTTATTTTTGAGAAAGAAAGAGAGGGCACAACTGGTGTAGGAGAAGAAAGAGAGAGAGAGAGAGAGAGACAGAGAGAGAGAATCCCAAGCAGGCTCTGCACTGTCAGTGCGGAGCCCAATGCAGGCTTGAACTCATGAACCATATCACCATTATTAATATAACGACAGAGGGAAGAATGGCTATTGGTTACACAATTAATATTCTCTGCCGTGCCAAGAAGTTGGGAATGGAGGTAACTAAATTAGAACTATGTTTTATAGATAGATAGATAGAATTATGTTTATTCTCCTGTGTCTTACTTCTTTCCAGAAAGAAATAGCAGTTTCTTTTTTTTGGTGTGAATATATTTCTTATATATCATATATTCTTACAAATTGAACACTGCCTTTTCATACCAGCTAAGAAAATGGATTCCTTGAGATTAAACTTACTCATTTCAATGAGTGAAATGAGGATCACCTTTTTTTTTTTTTTTTTTGACTCTTTAGGGTTCTACTATTCCAATCAACCAGGCCCGTCCAAATCGCAATCTGACCTTCACCAAGAAGGAGCCGCTTGGGTGAGACAAGGAGAGCGCCGAGGGTGACTTGGGTGAGTTGTGTTGGTTGGAGACAACTAAGGATGGTTGTTCTTCTACCTCTGCAGGGTCTGCGCCATTATCATCCCCTGGAATTACCCACTGATGATGCTGGCGTGGAAAAGCGCCGCGTGTCTGGCGGCGGGTAACACCCTAGTGCTCAAGCCAGCGCAGGTAAGATGCAAGGAGCCAGGGCACAACCTCCTACTCGCCTACTTACTTGAAAACAGAGACACCCATTTATAAACAATATGTCTTTAGACAAAAATGAGATTGTGTATTATGACATCTTCAAAGGCATCATGGCTGGGCATCTTTTCCTATTAGTTGAATCTGCATTTTTGTTTGAAGTTTATTTATTTACTTTGAGAGAGACAGAGACAGCATGAGTGGCGGAGGGACAGAGAGGGAGAGAGAGAGAGAATCCCAAGCAGGTTCTGCACTCTCAGTGCAGAGCCGGATGCAGGGCTCGAACCCACAAAACCACGAGATCATGACCTGACCCAAAACCAAGAGTCGGACACTTAACCGACTGAGCCTCCCACACGCCCCGAATCTTCATTTTTAATGGCTGCCTAATGTGACGCATGGATATCCCACAATTTAAAATTTCCATGGCAAGGGAAGCAGGCATAGGGCTACTCTGTGAAATCCACTGAATTTCTACCAGCCACTCCAATTCTTGCCAAATGCCAAATGCCTAATGATTAGGGAATTATTTAGAGTAACTATAAGACATCCAAAGAAAAGTATTACATAGGCATTTGAATTTTAATTACTAAAAATATTATAAAGATATGGAAGATGAAGGAAAAGGAGGCAAAAGAATGTACATAATCGTGGCAACTGTAAGTATATGTACATTGAATAACAAATAATAAAAAATAATAATTCAAATGATAGAAGTTCTCAGAAAAAATCTTTTAATGCTAGAGTAGCTTTTCAGGGAAAAGAATATGGTAGTCAACTTAATCCCTGGCTGAGCATGGCCTGTGTAAAAGTGACCAGTAGGAGACGTTCTGAGGGACACAAGTCACGGAGAAAACTTGGTCACTATTCTAGAAGGATTTACAGTTCATTACCTATTACCTCTCCTTTTATTTCTTCTTTTAGGACTTAAGAAATTACGGTTTCATTTGGCATTACTACTTAGTCGTAGTGACCACAGTCATCCTGGTTTTGCTTGTTAGAAACAATTTCATTTCATTTTTATTTTTTTTAATGTTTATTTATTTTTGAGAGAGAGAGAGACAGAGCACAAGCAGGGGAGGGGCAGAGAGGGAGACACAGAATCTGAAGCAGGCTCCAGGCTCTGAGCTGTCAGCACGGAGCCCGATGTGGGGCTCGAACCCACAAACCGTGAGGTCATGACCTGAGCCGAAGTCAGATGCTCAACCAACTGAGCCACCCAGGTGCTCCTAATTTCATTTTTTAAAAATGTTTATTTATTGAGGTTCCTGGGTGGCTCAGTCCATTAAGCCTCCGGCTCACATCATGATCTGGTGGTTTGTGGGTTCTAGCCCTGCGTTGGGCTCTGTCAATCTGCTTCAGATTCTGTGTCTCCCCCTCTCTCTGCCCCTCCCCTGTTCACACTCTCTCTCTCTCTCTCTCTCTCTCAAAAATGAATAATAAAACATTAAAAATCTTTTTAATTAAAAATATTTTAAAATGTTTATTTCTTAATGTTTATTTATTTTTGAGATCCAAAGCAGGCTCTGTGCCAACAGCAGAGAGCCCAATATGGGGCTTGAACTCACAAACTGTGAGATTATGACCCAAGCCAAAGTTAGATGCTGAACTGACTGAGCCACTCAGGCACCCCTATTTATTTATTTTTGAAAGAGAGAAAGAGCAAGGGACAGAGAGAGAGAGGAGAGAAAGAGTCCCAAGCAGACTATTAGTGCAGTGTCTATGGCAGGGCTCTAACTCACAATCTTGTGAGATCATGACCTGAGCCAGAATCAAGAGTCAGATGCTTAACTGTCTGAGCCACCCAGGCACCCCAATTTCATTAAAAAAAAATAGGTATACATTTAAAAAAATTTCAAACTAGAAACATACAGAGATAGGTAATGAAAAGTCTCCCTCCTATTCTTAATCCCCCAGCCAATTTACCTCCTTAGGGGCAACCAATGTCATTAATTGTTATTTATTAGTTTCTTAGGTATTCCATTAGTTTCTTAGGTATTCCCTTAGGAAGGGAATATGGGAAATTGCTAATCAACAGGCACAAAGTTTCAGTTATGCAAGATGAATAAGTCCTAGAGATCTGCTGTGTATCATTTTGTCTACAGTGAACAATAGTGCATGATACACTTAAAATTTGTTAAGAGTGTAGGGGCACCTGAGTGGCTCAGTCGGTTGGCAGCTGACTTTGGCTCAGGTCATGGTCTCGCAGCTTGTGAGTTCAAGCCCTGTGTCAGGCTCTGTGCTGACAGCTCTGAGCCTGGAGCCTGCTTCCAATTCCGTGTCTTCCTCTCTCTCTGCCCCTCCCCTGCTCGCTCTGTGTCAAAGGTAAATAAACATTAAAAAAAAATTTTTTTTTAATTGTTAAGAGGGTAGATGTTGTATTAAGTGTTCTGACCATAATGCAATACAATGGTAGCATTCTATACATATTTAGCAAAAGAAAAAATCTTCCTTTTTTTGGTACAATTTCCAATGTATAAATAAACCATCTCCCATAATATTCCATTGTATAGTTAAACTATATTTTATTTAACCAATCCCGAGTTAATGGATATTTAGATTGTTCTGCCCTTTCGGTATTATTTTTTTTTTAAGTTTTATTTATTTATTTTGAGAAAGAGACAACATGAGCAGGGGAGGGGCCGAGAGAGAGAGGGAGAGAGAGAATCCCAAGCAGGTTCTGAGCCATCAGTGTAGAGCCCAAAGCGGGGCTTGATCTCACAAACCGTGAGTGAGATCATGACCTGAGCTGAAATCAAGAGTCAGATCCTTAATGGACTGAGCCACCGAGGCGCCCCTGCTCTTTTGGTATTATAAAATGTGCTACAGTTATTACCCTTGTAAATACGGCATTATACACGTGTGGAAGCATATTTAAAGGATATGTTTCTGAGAGCCGAATCACTCACAGATACGTGTATTTGTGTGGTAGATATGACAAATGCTTCCATGGAAACGGGACCAATTCCCCAGCATGCTATAGGAGTGCCATTTCCCCGGGTAGCACTACTCATTAAGGAGCAGGAAGCTAGTAGAGTGAAGAGGGACAGATAACCTAGCCTGGGGGCGCTTAATCCTGGCTACACATAGAATCACCTGGAGTTCTCATTTAAAAAAAAATTTTTTTTTTCAACGTTTATTTATTTTTGGGACAGAGAGAGACAGAGCATGAACGGGGGAGGGGCAGAGAGAGAGGGAGACACAGAATCGGAAACAGGCTCCAGGCTCCGAGCCATCAGCCCAGAGCCCGACACGGGGCTCGAACTCCCGGACCGCGAGATCGTGACCTGGCTGAAGTCGGACGCTTAACCGACTGTGCCACCCAGGCGCCCCTGGAGTTCTCATTTTAAAATACTGATATCTGGGCCGCCTTGGCAGAGTTGCTGATTTAATTGGTCTAGTTTGGAGCTGAGGAACTAGTATTGCTTGAAAGCTTCCCATTTGTTTCTAAGATGCAGTCAGGGTTGAGAATCACTAAATGGTATCCTATGAGAGTGCTAAATAGTGAAGAATTCCAATGATTATATATAATGTTCGAAAATTATGAACATTCATTGAGGGTATACTAATTGCCAGGCATCTATAAGACAAAGACGCACAAAGTTTCTGTTCCCATGGAGATTACAGTCTGACTCCAACGCAGCTTAAAACTTGTGACTGAGTTTACGGGTGCCTGAGTGGCTCAGTCGGTTAAGCGTCCAACTCCTCTGATTTCTGCTCTGGTCATGATCTCACGGTTTGTGGGATTGAGCCCCACGCTGGGCTCCGTGCTCTCAGTGCAGAGGCTGCTTGGGATCCTCTCTCCCCCTCTCTCTCTGCCTCTCTCTCTCTCAAAAATAAATAATTTTTTTTTTAAAACTTAAAAAAAACCCTGACAGTTTAGTGATTGATGATAATTTTAATCTTGTAAATGAAAGACCCAAAGTTGTTGTTCTGTTATAGCTATCTTTTTATTTTTATTTTTTAAGTTTATTTATTTATTCTGAGAGAAAGAGAGAGAGAGACAGGGAGGGGCAGAGAGAGAGAGAGAGAGAGAGAGAGAGAGAATCCCAAGCAGGTTCTACACTATCAGCTCAGAGCCTGGTGTGGGGCTTGAATTCATGAACTACAAGATCACCACCCAAGCTGAAACCAGAGTCAGACACTTACCTGACTGAGCCACCCAAGTGCCCTGATATCTTTTTATTTTATTGGATAATATTACATAATGATAGTATGAAACCATTTCCAGTATTAAGGCCCCTGTGTGAATGTCAGGAGGACTGAATCAGAGGTCTCCCTTTCCCTTTAACCTGAGAGGAAGGTACAGATTCCCGTGGCCTGGACTGGCCACAGGTCTGACAGATTCCAACCACTTTATTAATGTAATAAGAGCATTAGCAATGACCTACTCTTGCCCAGAACACTGCTAGATGCTTTCCTATACATCATTTAAACCGATAGTCCTGCTGGGAGAACTGAGCAGCCAAATGGAAGAAAGCCAATAGAAATGAAAAGGAAAGAGATAAAGATTAAACCATTTGTTTTATTTTATTTATTAATGATATAAAATCTTTTTGTTCTTACTTAAAAAGAACTACCATTAATCCAGGGTACTTAGTTTCTAAATGTCTTTCTAGTTGTGGTTTCATACAAAGTCATAATAATACACCCTTTGGGCTAGGACCATCTTTAACTGGAGTAGATGTAAATCTACTGTTTCAGATATCTTCTTGATGATTTCAAATGTTTAAGACCAATTTCTCATTGAGTTTAACTAGATGGCCATTTTTTAAACCTCACCAGTTTACCGCAGTGGATGTGTTACTAGAAGGAAAGTGTTAGCCCTGCCTTTTGCTTGTTTGCTTGTTGCCTTGGTAGTATTATTATTTATTACACAGTTTCTTTTTCAGCCACTTGTCCGTTTTATGAAGGCTGGGTTAGTTAAAGTAATAATATATAACAATATATAGTCTGTGAATCCATGTAACCAGGCCAATAAACTTCAACATGTGGCAATATTCTGAAAGCAAATGAGCAAGTGGGGAAATCACTGTCATTCCCTTGCCCTTGTGAACTCCTGTTCTTTCCTAGGACATACCTTTGTGACCCATGACCTTCTGGCCTTCATTCAGACTGAGCGAGAGTATCATGATCCCGCCATATAATAAATGTTAGTTATGTATGACTTACTGCATATCTTTGTCCATTAAATAGAAGCTCTACTATTCCTCTTTTCACACCTCCATGGATCTCCTTGCACATTCCATTCATTGGGACTACACTAACAAAGACATAATCAGCACTGGTTTTTAAGTGTGGAAATTATGACTTTCATTTTGCTTCTGAGTTATGCACTGCTGTAATCGATGTTAAAAATGAGATTCTATTATGCCATCTTTGTGTAAAAAAGGAGGGAAAATAAGAAGATACGTATCTGTTCACTTGAACAAAAGAAACATAGGAAGGATACACGGTAGACGAATGAGGTTGATTAGCTACAGGCTATGAGGAGACGGGACGGAAGGGGTAGAGGGAAGGGGAGCAGGGAATAACATTTCTCTGACTGTACCTTTTGTATATTCCTCACTTTTGGAAGCATATTTCCCATACTCAACAATGACAAACCACGAAATAAAAGAAATATGATCAACCCAGATGGGGCAAAACCCCTAAAATTGAATACAAATAAAAACAAATGCACTAAGCCACATTTCAGAAGAGTAACATGATCCCATTGAGGGAAGTGAGGAAACATTAATCCAAGTAACTTTTGAGAGACTTTGGGACTATGTGCCCTGAGTCTAAAGGCAAAATCACTGTACATAAGTATTGAACGCTAGTTAGTAGGCTTCTTTTTCATAGGGACATAGCTTAATAATTCTCAAATTGTCCTCTATACATTTAAGGATTGAGCAAATCAGTAAATGTTTTGTAACTATTGGAAGCCATGTTTCTCAGTGTTGGAGAAGAGAGTTACACATGCAAAAAGGGGAAAAGATTGAATGAACCCTGAGATATCGGATGGAGGTATTCACAAATTCATATGTTTTAATATATTTAGATAGCGTGATGAAGAAATGGATCTGGTGGGGATAGATGATAGATAGGAAGATAGATACAGACACACAGATAGATACACTTATGTGTGTATGGGCAAACATATAGCTATCCCCCAGCTCTGTCTCCTGAGAAGGCCTAGAAGCAACAACAGTGTCCAGATCTTGGTTTCTAAAATTCTGAATTTTTTTTACTCACAGCCCTTTTGACACCAAATGTGTGGGGTTTTTTCTTCCCCCCCATACCAACCTATTCTTTAACTCCCTAAACACCAGCTAGGTGCTCTACAATTTAAGCCAATTCTGACACTAATTACCTTGAGCTTTAGCACAGACCCCAGAGGTGAAGGGCTCGGTCAGTCTCACAAGACTGCCTCCATTTCAGATGCCAATGTGAGCCCTGGGCCTCCTGTACTTCCGACCGACTGGCTATAATTCAGAGGTTTCCATGACCCCCTCCTCGGGTGTGATTTGCTACAATAGCTGACAGAATTCAGGAAAACACTTTATTTACTATGACTCTATTATAAAGGATCAAAACCAACAGTCAGATGAAAAGGTACGTAGGTTGAGGTCTGGAAGGATCATGAGCACAGGAGCTCAGGTTGTGGAGTTCAGGTGCACCACCCTCCCATCACATAGATGCATTTGCCAACCCAGAAGCTCTCTTGGTGATTGAACTCAACATACAACCCCACTTACCTTCCCAACGTCAGGGTGAAAGTTCCAATTGTTTAATCATGGCTTTAAATAGTCTTGAAATCTCTTCCTACAATATATTTATCAATTACAAAATATAAATGAGTAACTTACAGTGGTGAAACATAGCAGACTCCCTTTACCAAATCATCAAAGTTAACATTTCCAATATTGGGGCTATTTGATAGCATGTGTCTCCTGAGATGGTGCTCTGAGGACTCAGCATCAGTCCTGTGGTGTTCTTGCCAAAGTTCTTGCACTTGAACAAGTGCACAACCTGAATCGAATCATGAGGAAACAGCAGACAAATCCAGATGAAGGGGCGTTGTCCAAAAATAACTAGCCTGTGCTTATCAAAAATGTTAGGGAAATGAAATATAAAAGAAAACTCAGAAACTCTCCCAGATTAAAGGAGACTACAGACATGGAAAGGCCACGTATGATCTTGGATTTCCTTTTTCTACAATGCGCATTACTGGGACAATTGGTGAAAACAGAATAAGGTCTGTAAATAAGGTTTTCTAATGAGTTGTTAATTTTCTGATTTTGATCATTGTACTGTGGTTATGTAAAAGAACTCTTTGTTTTTAGGAAATGCACACAAAAGTATTTACAGGTGAAGGGCGCCTGGGTGGCTCAGTTGGTTGAGTGTCCGACTTTGGCTCAGGTCATGATCTCCAGGTCTGTGAGTTCAAGCCCTGCGTCGAGCTCTTTGCTGATGGCTTGGAGCCTCCTTCAGATTCTGTGTCTCCTTCTCTCTCTGTCCTTCCCTGACTTGTGCTCTGTCTCTCAAAAATAAATAAATGTAAAAAAATTTTTAACAAAAAAAGTATTTACAGGTGAAGGGGCACGTCTATGTTTTACTCTTACACAGTTCAGAGAAAAATAAAGAGAAAAAGAGGATAAAGCAAATGTAGTCAAATGTTAACATTTGAGAAACCTGGGTGATGGATATATAGGAATTCTTTGTACTGTTTTTGCAACTTTGCTGTAAGTCTGAAGTTATTATTTTTTTTTTCCAACTTTTATTTATTTTTGGGACAGAGAGAGACAGAGCATGAACGGGGGAGGGGCAGAGAGAGAGGGAGACACAGAATCGGAAACAGGCTCCAGGCTCTGAGCCATCAGCCCAGAGCCTGACGCGGGGCTCGAACTCACGGGCCGCGAGATCGTGACCTGGCTGAAGTCGGACGCTTAACCGACTGCGCCACCCAGGCGCCCGGTAAGTCTGAAGTTATGTCAAAATAAAAGAAAAAATAAAACGGCCAGAAAGGAAAAGCAGGATACTAGTCTAAAGGACAAGACAGGGTCTGAAGAAGGTAATTGTGGTCTGCTTCTGCTCAGGTCACGCCCTTGACTGCTTTGAAGTTTGCTGAGCTCTCCGTGAAAGCAGGCTTTCCCAAGGGGGTAATCAACATCATCCCAGGCTCAGGTAAACCATCAAAGGACTCACTTGGCTGTGAGTAATGAATGGTACAGGAGTAGCTGAGCGACTATTTTCCCTCTAGAGTCTTGTCTTGTAACTACCATATATTAAAGTTAAATACAATTTACCAAATAATTAACTTAAGGATAAATATATTTACCATGTGCTAAAAATCTTAGAGTAGAAATATAATGGTGGGTGAGTAGGGTGGGAGGAGCAGAAATTGAACAACGTTGTAAAACTACCGTAAGGTGGCCTGTTTCAATTTTTAAAAATTACCTTGGAAGATGAAAAACCAATGCTTACCTGTCTTCTGGGGGGCTGATAATTGCATGGAGGACATTATTTAGACTTTTTCAATTTGTAATTAATATAGAAAATGTGAAACTAAGAAAGCTTAGAAATCTACTTCAATGAATTCAAAGTCACTCTCACCGTAAGAACTTGAATAATGTTTTAATTCATGTTTTCCTCCCTGATTCCACAGGTGGCATAGCTGGGCAACGCCTTTCTGAACATCCTGATATCCGTAAACTTGGTTTCACTGGGTCCACTGCTATTGGCAAACAGATCATGAAGAGGTATTGGTTTTAGCGTGTTGATTTGCTGCAGATCCTAGTAAACCAGGTTTTTGTTTATGCTTTTTTGCTTTTTTACATAGAATGTGTTTGGAGGGGGTAACCTGGCTGGCACAGTTGGTTAAGCATCTGACTCGATTTCAGCTCAGGTCATGATCTCACGGTTTGTGCGTTCAAGCCCCACATAGGGCTCTGTGCTGATGGTGCGGAGCCTGCTTGGGACTCCGTTTCTCCTTCTCTCTGCCCCCCTCCCACTTGTGCGCTCTCTCTCTCTCTCTTTTTCTCTCAAAAGTAAATAAATAAGCTTAAAAAAAAATGTGCTTGCAAGGAGAAAACCCACATCAGATTTAGAAGAGAAATCTACTTATCACTGCAGGGTATTGAGATATTTTCATATAATAAAATACTCTCCAAAGCATAAAGCCCATAGTCCATAAAACTAGAGCCATATTGGAATTCTACACCCTACTGGTAGCTATGAAAATCCAGAACAAAAAATTTTTGCATACTAAAGCTGTGGCCCAAATTGGTCTTGGAGCATAAGTAAGAAACTGAAGAGACATATAAATGGCAAATATGGATTATTTATAAAATGAATTCCTAAAATGCAGTAACATTTGTTTTTTAAAAAAATTGCAGACAATCTAAATGTCCAAAATAAGGCATGGTTAAGGTATGTCAGTGTAGGGATGCCTGGGTGGTTCAGTTGGTTAAGCATGGACTCTTGACTTCAGCTCAGGTCATGATCCCTGAGTTGTGTTATCAAGCTCCGTGTTGGGCTCTAAGCAGGCTCTAAGCCTGCTTGGGATTCTTTCTCTCCCCCTCTGCCCCCCTCTCCTCCACTTGCGCTCTCTCTCTCTCTCTCTCTCTCAAAAAAAAAAAAAAAAAAAAAAAAAAGGATGTCAGTGTAATGGAGGTCCACGCAATCATGTTCATGGAGAATTTTTAATAATATTGAAAAATATTGTTAAAAGGTAAATAGAAAGAAAAAAGAAAACTAAGATATAAAATTGTACATATGGGGTGATCACAACCATTATAAAAATTTTTTTTTAACATTTATTCATTTTTGAGACAGAGAGAGACAGAGCATGAACGGGGGAGGGTCAGAGAGAGGGAGACACAGAATTTGAAACAGGCTCCAGGCTCTGAGCTGTCAGCAGAGAGCCCGACGCGGGGCTGGAACTCACGGACCGCGAGCTCATGACCTGAGCTGAAGTCGGCCGCTTAACCGACTGAGCCACCCAGGTGCCCTGATCACAACCATTTTAAATAAGGCAAAGGCTGTGGTTGGACACAGACCAAAAATAAGTATGTCAAAATGGTGAAAACATGGATATGAAGCCATGGAATGGAATTTTTTGATTTTTTTTTCTTCTTTCTGAGTTTTTGGGAGTATTTTAAATGTTTTAAATAACAATATTTTTGCAAATGGGGGAAATAAATAACGTACTTCTAAAAATTGATATTTTGTTTCTGTAATGCTTCAGGAATCTGGCTAGAGGTTAAATTCCTTGCCAGGGCTTTATGTAACCAAATTTCTTAAGGAATCTAAATTTATCCATGAGGATCTCTAGTTATTGAATGACAGAATTATAAAAGCTTTTTTTTTTTAATTTTTTTTTCAATGTTTATTTATTTTTGGGACAGAGAGAGACAGAGCATGAACGGGGGAGGGGCAGAGAGAGAGGGAGACACAGAATCGGAAACAGGCTCCAGGCTCCGAGCCATCAGCCCAGAGCCCGACGCGGGGCTCGAACTCACGGACCGCGAGATTGTGACCTGGCTGAAGTCGGATGTTTAACCGACTGTGCCACCCAGGCGCCCCTATAAAAGCTTTTTATTATGGAAACTTTCTAATATTTACAAAGCACACAGAATCATGGAATGAACTCCCATGTGCTCATCACTGGGCTTCAACGGCTACTACCCTTCAACCATTTGTGTTTTGTCTTTGAATAAGTTTCTTAATATTTCTGAGGCTCAATTATATTTTCCATGCCGAGTGGTAACTTAGAGTTAAAAAGGCCCACGCGAGAGAATGCTCATTTCCCATTTATTTTCCTCTAGCTGTGCTGTGAGCAACCTGAAGAAAGTTTCCCTTGAACTTGGTGGCAAATCCCCACTTATAATATTCAATGACTGTGAACTTGACAAGGCCGTGAGAATGGTAAGAGGGGGACAAATCTCCCTAAATAGGTGCCTACGTCTAAAACATGTCTCATCTCCTTTTTTATCAGAAATCTCAAAATGAGATTGGGTTTTGTCTGGTCATAAATAGAAGCCACTCTCTTGATGCTTAGATTTAGGACTATTTAAGTCACTTAATTAAAAAAAATAGTACCTTTACACTTGTATCATTAAGCTGTATTTAAAACTTGGGGGATAAGAGAGTCTTTTCTAAGCATTCATGATTTATACAAACTGATGTCAAGATTTTAAAAGCAAAATCTGGTATACCAGTAGTACATTTAAATGTATCAAATAATATAGATTTTCTTACAACACAAAATTTGTTCTTAGTGGTGTATCCTTACTGTTACACACACTTTTTTTTTTTTTTTTAAGCGCTCTTGGACCAAAAGGGGGGAAGGAGAAACAAAATCCCTAAAATCGTGCTAGATCAAAACTGAGTATCTCTAGACAATTCCCATCATTAGCTAGGCCAAGGCATTGGCTCTGACTTTTGTTTTTCTGCTGTCTTCCAACAACATCTAATTCTCAGTGTGTGTGATCTTATGACAATCTGAAGTACTGTTAATATTTTCTCTTCTGTTGCTGAAGGGCATGGGGGCAGTATTTTTCAACAAAGGAGAGAACTGTATTGCAGCCGGGCGCTTGTTTGTGGAAGAAGCCATCCACGATGAATTTGTGACAAGAGTGGTAAGACGTCTTCCAATTTGCTTTATAGAAACTGCTTTTACCTGAAAAGTACTTCTGGCGATATTGATGATTTTTTAGCTGGGATACTAGTACTGCGCCATATTTTAAATGACAGAGTCCTTACCTTTTAGAGCTACTTTCTGACATATTTACAGAGGAAATTGTATGATGTGTAGACTTTGCTTCAAAGTAACCCAGGAGGATAGGGGCACCTGGCTGGCTCAGTCTGTTAAGCGTCTGACTTTGGCTCGGGTCATGATCTTGTGGTTCATGGGTTTGAGCCCCATGTCGGGCTCTGTGCTGACAGCTGGAGGCTGAAGCCTGCTTTGGATTCTGTGTCTCTCTCTCTCTCTGCCCCTCTCCCACTCCCACACTCTCTCTCAAAAAGAAATAAACATTAAAAAAGAATTAAAAAAAAAAAAAAAACCCAGGAGGGGAGGAGGTGAGTAAGGGAACAAATTGGCCAAGAGTTGGTAATTGTTGAAGCTGGATGATGGGTAAATGGGATGTCATGTTATTGTCTACTTTTTTATGTATTTTCAGTTTTTCATAGTAAAAAGGTATAGGTCTTT
This sequence comes from Prionailurus bengalensis, assembly GCF_016509475.1. NCBI lineage: Eukaryota > Metazoa > Chordata > Mammalia > Carnivora > Felidae > Prionailurus > Prionailurus bengalensis. Next base: position 124,917,868 of record NC_057358.1, on the reverse strand, counting down.
ATAAAAAAAAAAAAACCTTAAAAGTTTTTATTATCTATACCTTGCTCTACATTTATAGTAAATTATATCCTTGAGACTAATGGGAAGTATACTCCTAGATTTTTGTAAATTCCTAAGTTGACTAAGAGAGATATACTACTGGATCCTTGCAAATCGTCAATGCACTGTTAATCAGACAGCCAATCATTTCCTCCACTAAAATGTACAGATAAATACATACATGCATACATACATATATACATACACACCTCTTATAGATTGGTCATGATTATAAACATAAGACCAAAGGAAGCCATTTGTAGAACTATTAACACGAATTGTGTGACTAAAATAAACTAAACTATAATACAGTATGCCATTATTATGGTAACAGTAATCATGAATTTGTTTGTATTTGAAAAACCAGCACCCAGCTTCTTTTTTTTTAGGGTCAATTCCCTCTCCCCATTCCCAAGAAGAAAAGACATTCTTTCTTCATGAGAATGGAAAAAAAAGAAGACCAGGAGTGCTTGAGTGTTTCAGTCAGTCAAGCATCTGACTCTTGATTTCGGCTCGGGTCATGATCCGAGCGTTATGGAATCGAGCCCCATGTCAGGCTCTGCGCTGACATCATTGTGCCTGCTTGGGGTTCTCTCTCACTCTCTCCCTCTCTCTGTCCCTCCCCTGCTTGTACTCTCTGTTTCTCTCACTCACAAAATAAAGAAATAGACATAAAAATAGTTAAAAAAAAAAAAAAAAGAAAAGAAAACAAGAAGACCTATGGAGGGCAGTGGCTACCCTCCTGAGCACCCCTGTAATTCAGTTTTGCGCCACGGTAAAATAAAAGTTACAGAACTTTTGCAATTAGTTGACATTTCAAATGCTGAGACCAGAAATGTCAAGAGTCTACCTTATCAGCCCATCAATAAACATGTTTTGTACACATGTAATCTGTATGCATTCACTCATTCAGCAACTATTTCTTGAGCACTTACTGAGAGATTCTTGCCAGGCCTAAATTCAAATTCAGGGCCCTATTGGGTCATGGTAACTCTCATTCTTTCTTCTTACTGGAAATGGACTTAACATTAGAAAATGCAGGGGCCCCCGGGTGGCTCAGTTGGTAAAGCATCTGACTTTGGCTCAGGTTATGATCTCACAGTTCATGAGTACGAGCCCCACATGGGGCTCTCTGCTGTCAGCATGGAGCCTGCTTTGTATCCTCTGCCCCCTTCTCTCTCTGCCCCTCCCCCACTCTCTCTCTCTCTCTCTTAAAAATAAATAAACATTAAAAATAAATAAATAAGAAAATGCAAAAGTAGGTTAAGGTAAGTGAGGTGCATGGGAAACGATTACAAAGACATGCCTCTGATGAACATTGCACAACAAAGATAGCTTTTTATCAGAACATTCTAGCAATTCCTCTGGCATGGCTATACCATGAAAATGTCTCAAGGGCAGTCTGCCACATTTGGTGGGGAGAAAAAAAGATAGCAACGTGGCCATTGCTATGGACAGAAATTCTTCTGTCCTGAAGAGTAAAAGTGTGCTGTGTTAACAAAAATTCCAGAACATCAGGTCTGCTATTCTAATGGATTAACACTCAGGATAATTTGAATATAACATACATACATAGCTTATAGTCTGTTAGAACTTAGTGGTTAACAGCTTGGGCTTTCAAGTCAGGAAAACTCTACTATGTTTAGTGGTTGTGTGTCTTAAATCACTTACCCTGTCTAAGCCTCAGTTTCTTCATCTGTAAGATGGAAATAATGAATACCCACCTCCATGCTTCCGTGGGTGCTTCTGTGAAGACTAAAAGACAACACATCTTTGGACAGCTTAGTACAACATCCACCACACAGTAGAAGCTGAGCTGAGGGTATCCATTATTATTATTAACAGTCAATTGTGTTTTGTGAACTGGGTGACAAACAGGTGGAAGAAATTAAAAAGATGAAAATTGGTGATCCACTTGACAGATCTACTGATCACGGGCCCCAAAATCATAAGGCCCATCTGGAAAAGCTTCTGCAATACTGTGAAGCTGGAGTGAAAGAGGGGGCCACCTTGGTGTACGGGGGAAGACAAGTTCAAAGGCCAGGTAAGACCACCTCCACAGGAGGCATACTGGGATTGTGCTCCAACACCTTACTCTGCAAATTGATCATTAGCAGGGGAAAAGGTAACATTTGTCTATGTTTCCGGTATGAACCAAAGGTCTTGGTACACTGAGTAGCTGATAAGGGAGACTTTTTTTTTTTTTTTTAACAGAAGAGTGCCTGCTAATTAACGTAGAAAAAAAAATGATAGAAAAATCACCACTTTGTACCCCTAATTGAGTGAAATGATTGATGAGGCAGTTATCATCAAGGGAGGCTAAAGTTGTCAGGAGAGAGGTTGATGGGGGGAGCTGAGTACATACAAGGTCTCAGTTTCTCACCCAGGATGGCTTGCCAGTCTCAAGGAGAAAAATACAATTTTATGATGGAGAGGTCAAGCTGTCACCAGCTGGGAGCCCCTGGTCATTCTTAGCAACAGTGAAAGCAGAACATCCAGGTCTGATGTGTCTCCTATGGGATACAACAGGTACCACACAGCATCACCTCTGCAGTGTTCTTGCCAAAAATGTTTAACCTGAATCTAATTGTGAATTTAGGTCAAACTTTCCATTTCCGAGAAATAAAGGGGATCGAGGAACAATTAATTGCTTTTAAATTTTTTTTTAGCATCTATTTATTTTTGAGAGACAGAGACGGAGCATGAGTAGGGGAGGGGCAGAGAGAGACACACAGAATCTGAAGCAGGCTCCAGGCTCTGAGCTGTCAGCACAGAGCCCAATGCAGGGCTCCAACCTACACACCATGAGATCATGACCCGAGCCCAAGTCGGCCACTTAACTGACTGAGCCACCCAAGCGCCTGGATCAAGGAACAAATTAAATATCATCCCAAGGAAACAAAGGCAAATCTAAATGCAACATATCCTGCAGAACAACTGACTCCATCTGTTTAACAAGTCAATGGCATGAAAAATAAGGGGTGAAAGGTTCTAGATGAAAGGACACTTAAGAGATCTAACAAGTGAATGCAATGTGTAGAACTTATTTGAAGCCTGAATCAAACAAATCAACTGTAAGAAAGATACTTTTGAGAAAAAACATTTGAAATAGAAACCATGAAGAAGGAATTAGCACTAATTTTGTTAGATGTGATAATGTATTGTGGGAAGTTAAAAAAAATACTTAATTTTTTCGGGGCGTCTGGGTGGCTCAGTTGGTTAAGCATTGACTTTGGATCAGGTCATGATCTCACGGTTTGTGAGTTCAAGCCCCGCGTTGGGCTCTGTGCTGTCAGCTTGGAGCCTGGAGCCTGCTTCAGATTCTATGTCTCTCTCTCTGCCCTTCCCCTGCTCGCACTCTCTCTCTCTCTCCCTCTCTCTCTCTCAAAAATAAATAAAACGTTAAAAAAATTTTTTTTTAATCCTTATTTTTTTACAGATTTGTACTGAAATTCTTGGAGGTGAAAGTTGTGATCTCTGGAATTTGCTTTCAATTATTCCAGCAAGGAAATAAAAAATGAATCAAAGATAGTAAAATAGGAGAAAATATTTATTTTACAATTCACTATACTACTTTCTCTACTTTGACATATGTTTGAAATTTTTGATAAGAAACAGATTAAAAAATAAGAATCTAGGAATGCTAATGCCAAGTAGGAAAATGAAAGTTGTCTTGGTTTTATTGACCCCGAAGGGAAGCAAAAATTATAATGTAATTAAATGGGCAAACTGTTAATTAAAAATTAATTACCGTATAATTGATGATCTTTTCTGTTTTTCAAATAGGCTTTTTTATGGAACCAACTGTGTTCACAGATGTGGAAGACCACATGTATCTTGCCAAAGAGGAATCATTTGGGCCCATAATGGTCATTTCTAAGTTCCAAAATGGGTATGTTTTTCAGGCACGATCTAACAGGTTTTGAGTAGATAAGTGTTTTTTAATCCGCCATTGTGCCGTATACAGGCCATAAAATCAGTGAACACGTAATTCTCAATTATATGACAGTAACTGACTTAACTAACTAGAAGAGAAGGGTAACCGATGTAGGTCGTTATATATTTTTGCTTCCTAGCTTAAATTAATGGCTGACGGTATGGAACTTTAGCTGACTAAATTTTAGTTTGTGTACAACCAATACTCACAACGTCTCTGGAACAAGATGAGAATAACAAAACTAGTTTTCACATTCACATTCCTGGGGAAGGCAGCCTGTGATTTTCCCAAGGAAAGAGCGCTGCCTTCATAGGGGTGATGCACCTGAAAGCAGACGCTCAACTTTTTATAACGATGTCCACAATCCCCATGTAATCAACTATAAATGATATACTGGTTTGTTACAGTACAGGAAGCTTTCCAAAGTGTTTAGCATATCAAAGAGGGTCATATGGTAACTGAGCGCATACAAGAATATTTAATACAGTAGGTTCTCATGGTATGCTGTGCAAAATTCTTCAGAATTCTGGCTTGAATTTTCCTTCAACCAATGAGAAAGTAGGGGAAAAAAACCCAGAACACCAAGTTCAAAGGACTCCTTGCTCTTTTATTTATTTTATTCGTTATTATTATTATTAGAGAGAGCGATCGGGGGAGGGGCAGAGAGAGGAGGAAAGAGAGAGAATCTTAAGCAGGCTCTTCACTCAGGGCAGAGCCCGATTGAAGGGCTCAGCCCCACCACCCTGAGATCATGACCTGAGCCAAAATCAAGAGCCAGGCTCTTAACTGAGGGAGCCACCCAGCCGCCGCTCTTGATCTTCGATAGACATATTGTAAGACATATTTGGGGACGCTAAGCTATAGTGAGCAACCTTTTGACACAGGGAGCCAAGAATGCCCTATTAACCTTATTTTCCTCATAAGTTCCTCCCATAGGATAGTCTTTGTGTTAAACATGCAGATTTTAGAAGCCAGATTTGCAGGATATAAACCGGATAGGTCACAGTTCCTTGAGATGCTTACCAGCTGATGAGGGAGACAGACAAAGACGTGGGCAATCAACCACAGAGGGCCAAAGGCAGCCACAGTGGGTGGAGTCTGCAGCCTGCCTCTGCACCTGACCTCGTCTATGGGCTTGGGCCAGTTACTTACTCACTCTGAGCCTTGGTTTCTTCGTGATGTTATTAATAGCATCTATCCTTTTGTGTCATTCTAAAAATTAAATAAGATATGTTTGCTATTGTGCTGTTGCCACTGGTATGCTTGTTATTATCCTAGAAATAGGCCAAGGTGTCTTATGAAGCCGTGTCATCTCGATAGTCCTCAACAAATAATGGCATAAAGCCATCTTTCTGCCTTAGGCTGGTCAATAAATATTTGGGTCCCTACCACGTGCAATGCATCAAGAAGTCTGAGAGTTTTAGCAGAGCCTCAGTTCACTCTAAGTTCAGCTCCAAATTTCTTGTGCGAGTTTAAAATTGTATGTAGCCGAGGTTACCTTTGAAAATCTCTTCAGAAGCCACCACACTGAAGCACGTGCTGTCTCTTAATCTTGAGCACGATTAATTTTTCCTCCAGTCTAGGGACAGATCCTCTTTCTTTGCCAGAGCGCCAGATGAAATCCTTGGGTTGCACTTACTGGCCATGTTGTAGAAAATCATGCAGTTTTAAACATTAGGATGGGACACTCATACTGTGACAGACACGTTGGAACTGGACCCAACTGAGAGATGAGCAGGGTCAGGCTCCACTCTCTTGGGAGTGCACACGCACTGAGTCCAAAGGCAGGGGAATCATGATTTAAGGAGTAATTTTCCTCTCCTTTAATGGAATTTTATTAATTGAATTCACTCTCATTTGATGATCTAACACCATGGTATAAAGAAGAATAAAATGTCGTTCCTGCCCTCAGGGAGCCGCCAAGTGTAGCCGGGAGGTGAACCAGAGATACAGAAAGAGTTAAATCAAAATATTGAGTTTGGAGGAATACATGTTCCCTGATTATGGCTGGCTTTTATTGAGCATGTACTGTGTTCCAGGCACTATTAGCTCATTTAATCCTTGAGACAACAAGAAATGCCCTTTTATTATTCTTGCAGTATTTTGCAATTAACAAAGGCATGCAGAGATGAAGTCATTTGCCCAAGGTCAAGAGGCCACTCGCTGAGCCACTACACCCTACTGCCTCCACAGTGGCACTGGTGGGAGCTGGGAAGGCTTCAGGGCGAGGCACAGAATGAGCCTTGAGCTGTATGCAAAATCTGGAGAGATGGAGGGAAACATCGGGGGTGCTCTGAGAATATATCCAGAAGTAGGACTCCAGGGACAGGGGAGGAAGTGAGAGGTCGTGAAGGAGAACCAAGAAGAAAATGGAAAAGATGACTTCAGATTAGATTTTAAAAGGTGTTGCATGATATATACATGAAATATATAATGCTAGAGTTCTGATATCGTGTTGGGAGTTTCTTTTGGTGTAAGCCTGAACTATTTCATTTCTAAAAATTCAAGCAAGTTGGCAGTAACGTTTTTCCATTTCTAGCATGGCGGGGGGGGAGGAATAGAACATGACATGAGAGTGTTTTGCTTTGCATTCAGTGATATGTTGTCTTCCTGAAAACATCTTGCAGGGACATCGATGGAGTGTTGCAGCGAGCAAATAACACAGAGTACGGTTTGGCCTCAGGGGTTTTTACAAGAGACATAAATAAAGCCATGTACGTGAGCGAGAAACTAGAAGCGGGAACTGTTTTTGTTAACACCTACAACAAGACGGACGTGGCCGCCCCTTTCGGTGGGGTTAAACAATCTGGCTTTGGGAAAGACTTAGGTATGCTCCGCTTTTCTACTGCATGTTCTACTGTCACAGAGAAGTCTGCTTTATGTTTCGTGCAACCCTTGTGTATTGCTTTGAAGGACATTTCCTATATGGCAGCTGTCCCTGGGTTTTTATGGGCACTATTTGTTTTTTAATGCGAAACGTTTTTATTTAACATACCTACACAAAAGCACGCAAACCGCATGTGTGGAAAGGTGTTTTTAAAAGAAGATTAATGTTGAAAAGAAACTATCTTTCAGCTAAAATATGTTTGGCTTTTGACCTGACATTCATCATGAACTTGGTTTAGCTTGTGGGACGAAGTGGAATCAAGACAGAGAAATGAGTGGAGGGCAGTAATCAGCTAGCTCCAAGAATAAATCTTGTCTGTAAGCTGCTTGGCGGCCTTTCAGAATCAATACTGCAATTGGCAGGGTTTTCTGGGAGTCTGGGAACTTATGTTTAGAGTTGCAAAAAGTCCGAAAGATCATTTTTTGTGGGCAATGACACTATCACATTTCAAGTAATAGCTTCCTTTGAACACTACCTACGTATGGACCAGATCTCGTGCTAACTACTTTGCCTGTAGTAGCACAAGCGAGCCTCACAATAGCCCTGGGAGGTAAGTGCTATTATTATCTTTATTCTATAAATGGAGAAACTGGGGCTCAGAGAGGTTGGGGAACTTGCCCAGAGTTATGTAGCCAGCCACTGCTGGAAAGAGAATTCCAAGCCAGGCAGTCTGGCTGCGGAGCCCATGTTCTTACTCCCCGCAGCCAGTCTGGCATGTTGTTTCAAAAGCTGAAATGTTCATGGCTTACTGAAATAATAGTCCCCTAACATAAATTTGGTTAGTTTGGGGGGTATTTTTACATCTTCTCTTTCCTGGAGACTTTTGATAATGTATTTGCAGCAGAAAAGGGGTCTCTCCTAAATCCCATTGAATTGAAGATAAAGAGTGTTTATTACAAAAAAATAGAATTTGCCTAAATAGTTTCTTTCTCTCCCAGTTTTAAACTCCCTAAGCCCAGGGGTTCCCAGCCCTAGCTGTACATTGGATTAGAGTCACCTGGGAGCTTTAAAAAATACAAAGATGCTGATTTAATTGGTCTGGGATGGGACCTGTGATCAGGAGTTTTAAAACCTCGCCAAGGTAATTCTACAGTAAGGTTAAGAAGCCTTGTTTTAGCTCAACTTCCAGGATCCTATACTCATTAGTTGCACTGCGGTATTCATGCCCTTTCACTGCCGTAGAAATCGACAACTGTACTAGCTCAAAACGGGATAGAAACAGAAAGCAAACCTATTTGTTTGTTTGTTTGCCTGGATATGCTCTTCTCTGTACAATGTAAACCAGGAAAACTGCATCATCCTTATCTTTAAAATAAGATTACACCAAAGGGTCTCAAACTTCCTTTCTTCCGCTCAGTTGTGCTTCGTTTAATATAATCCGAAGGACGTATGTTGGCCGCTTCTGCTCAGCCTAAATGGGCAAAGGATGGAGATGAAGAGTTTGTCATCAGGCAGGGAAATAAGGGAGAAAGGTCTGTGGTGGAGACCGACCAAGCCAACACTGTTCCTCAGTAGACCTGATAGGTGGGCTAAGCCCCTACTCCTCAAGGTGTGGTCCGTGGACACGAGCATCTGCACCATCAGGTGATGGTTAGGAATGCATAATCTCAGGGCTTGCACTGCCGTTTCACAAGGTCTCCAGGTGACTCACATGCACTTTACAGTTTGATAAGACCTGGCTTCGGCCACATTCTAGCTGCTCGGTGATCGATACACCTACACCTGTGTCCAAAATTCTGGTGACATCACATCCACTTACGAACAATGCTCAGGAACTGCTTGTCTCTTCCCTAGGTGAGGAAGCTCTAAACGAATACCTCAAAACCAAGACTGTGACGCTGGAATACTAGAGAGAGCTGTCGTCGGGACCCCCCTGCAGACAGCCTCACTCCTCAACTCTCTCGACACACTTGAGGAGCCTGTGTGTGCTGAAGGAGGAGCCTCGAGTTGAAAAATCCACACGTGGACCGCCAAGGGGGTCAGACCACACGTCTAAGCATTTACACCGTGCCTGAGTGTTTTCTACTGCACCTTTTATACTTCCAAATGATTTGCAGTTGTTGGGTTTTGACTATGTTGTATCTCACATGTATTATAGACCGCCAAGCTGCTTTTTCTCCCCAACTAATCTAGCCGTTGTTCATCTTGAAAAATGCCAGTATCAGCCGGTTGTACTACACGAGGTGCATTTGGGGGGAAACTTTGCATAATAATGTGCAGATTTTAACCTCCAAACTATACCTATGGGGCTGTTAAAAGGGTTTTCTATAATTTTGCTCTCATGGAACAGTATATCCTATAAGGAATGTGAAATGAATTTTTTTTTCATATTTGGAAATAAGATACATCTTTGTGCCTTTTGATGTTCTAATTTTCAACCCACTGTGATGGGTAACGAACCCACAAACAGTTCTTCTCGGAATGGGGTACTATGTAATGTTCTGAGCAGTAGACAGAATTTAATGACATTATCTCTGGCTCCAAATAGCTTAAATTCTAATAAATAGCTTTTAAAAAGTGAATTTTGCAGCATGACATAGACTATAGTAGCCTTTGGAGGCTGATCTTGGTCCATATAATACCATCCTGCCATGTGACTTGAGGAAACCTACACAACTTCTCTGAGCCTCAGTTTCCTTATCTGTCAAACGGGGATAGATAGTAATGCTAGTAATGCCTTCCTCAGGAGCCTTATTTTGAAGAGTCAACGCAATAATATAAGTACCTTGCACTGTGCTTTGTTCATGGTTCTCAAGAGAAGTTAACTTTGTCCCCCCATCACTATTTTAAAAATATATTGAGATAAACTAACCAGATGAATTAATTTTCCTACCACCCCTTTCAGGAGTCACCGATTCCTGTACGCCACTGTTCTGACCCAGTGCTTGATGTAGCAGCACCGGAAAAACGCCCTGTAATGAAAACCGGCAATGGTCCGAGGAAAAGGACTTTCTTTCTGCAGCTCATTCGTTCTTCCTAGGCCATCTCGTTTTCCGTTTCTCTACCTACCGGATCTTCTGTGTGATCGCTGACTGTGTGATCTCGGGCAAGTTCGTAACCTAATATCTCAGAGCCTTGGTGTCTATAAAATGGGGATAAGGTCTCTATCTCATTAGGTGCTGGAAGGAGCCAATAGAATGATATGATGCAGAACGCACCCGACAAGGTGTTTGGACCATAGTCCGTGCCTGAGAAATGGGAATTATTCTAATCCATGCAGGACTCACTAGATTGACCGTTGTCAGACAAAAATATTCGGTGAGCAAATTATCACCATCCACATGTGACTGGAAGGTGAGTTCCTGAATCACAGTGTCGCTGGAAGATGGTTGGAGAAATTAACTTCTATTACTCCTCCTTTTATAAAATTTCAGTGAACATTCCTGTCTCTGGATTCGAAGGAGCCCTTAGTTAATCCTTGGTACTTTGGAGAGTCAGCAGCTTAACATAAAGGGAATGTAGGGAACCAATCAACAAACCAAATCCGAGACAGAAAACATCCAAAGGGAAGAATACCAGGAGTGATCCTGCCATGGTCAATAGAGCATATTTTGCCTATAAGCGTGTTTTATTATACAATAGCTCATTTACCATCAGAGCTTGACACAGGTGAAACTCTAAATCGGTAGGAATATTCTGAGTCTAAACTGACAGTTCATATTTGAGTAAAATGACAAAAGCCTTATTAGAAAGGAACCACTTTTTAAAAAAGTATTATTTAAATTCAAGTTAGTTAACATACAGTGTAGTCTTGGTTTCAGGAGTAGAACCCGGTGATTCATCTCTTACATATGACACCCAGTGCTCATCCCAAAAGTGCCCTCCTTAATGCCCATCACCCATTTAGCACCCCCCACCCACGTCCCCTCCAGGAGCCCTCAGATTCTTCTCTGTATTTAAGAGTCTCTCATGGTTTGCCTCCCTCTCTGTTTTTATCTTATTTTTCCTTCCCTTATGTTCATCTGTTGCGTTTTTTAAATTCCACATATGAGTGAAATCATATGATATTTGTCTTTCTCTGACTGACTTATTTCACTTAACATAATACCCTATTAGAAAGGAACCACTTAAAAAAATGTTTTAAGGTTTATTTTTAAGAGAGAGAGAGAGTGTGTGAGTCGGGGAGGGGCAGAAAGAGACAGGGAGATATAGATACAGAATCTGAAGCAGGCTCCAGGCTCTGAGCTGTCAGCCCAGAGCCCACTGTGGGACTCAAACCCACAAACTGTGAGATCATGACCTGAGCCGAAGTCAGACACTTAACCGGCTGAGCCACGCAGGTGCCCACAGAGGAACTACCTTTAAATGCAGTGTTTTAACTGACTTCACGTGAACTAAAATATCACTTTATCAAATATTTTAATAACAGAAAAAATGGCAAACAAAATCCTGGACTTTTGGACTGTTTCTTCTGGACTGACGTTTCTCCCTATTAATCTCAGTAGCAGTGTTTGTAATCTTCTTTGGGCCACACACCTCTTTGAGAATCTGATAAAAGCTGTGGAGCCCCTCTGTCCTACTTCTTCCGCCCAAATTCCCACGCACACCCCTGCAAATATCTTCAAGGGATGCGCAGATCTCCTCCAGCCCCTGCTTGGAGAGATGCGCAAAGCCTTCTGCCACAGCGAGTGCTAAAGTTCCTACCGGCTTGTTTTGATATCTGGCTGCTGATCAGAATCGAAGCCTGCATGGAATTCCAGTGAATTTGAACTGGAACAGAATGACCCACAGCCTACCAGGCGATTTCATTAACACAGGGAATAGATTATCACTCTTCTGGACCCCTGGCTGGCTCTGTAGGTAGAGGGTGTGGCTCTTGATCTCAGGGTCTTGTGAGTTCGAGCCCTATGTTGGGCATAGAGATTACTTAAAAAAAAACTTAAAAAATTTTTTTAACGTTGATTTATTTTTGACAGAGAGAGAGAGAGAGAGAGACAGAGAGAGAGAGACAGAGCATGAGCGGGGGAGGGGCAGAGAGGGAGACACAGAATCCAAAGCAGGCTCCAGGCTCCGAGCTGTCAGCACAGAGCCTGACGCAGGACTCAAAGTCACAGACCGCGAGATCATGACCTGAGCCGAAGTCGGGCGCTCAACCGACTGAGCCACCCAGGCGCCCCCCAAAAAACCTTTTTAAGAAGATTATCACTATTCTTTCAGATCATGATTTGGCTAAACTGAAGGATAAAGCTGTGATCTGTCACCTGCGTGGGGAGGTGTGGACACTCTAGGCCCTTCTAATCCTCTTCCACATGCCTTTGCTAAAGCAGTCCCCTTTGCTCACGCACCCTCTGCGCCTTCCTACCCCCAGCTCGGTTTAAGGGTCTCTCCGCTGTGCTCTCCCTTGTGAGGAACACAGTGCTTACCCTTGGTGCTGAAACCATCTGCCACCCTAGCTAGGTATGAGCACCCCTTCCCCACCCTCAGGATTGGCTTTTACTTTCGGCCACGGAAACTGCAGCTGTCATTTATGGAGGGCCTCCTGTGGGCCACACGCGGCGCTAAGCACTTTGTAAATGCTATCTGATTTAATCTTCACGTCTGAGAAAAAGGAGTCCGTCGAGGTTCTCTTCTTACTGGCTCCACGGCTACCGAGCCGTCCTCTTCGCGGATGCTGGTGACTGCTCAGGTCCCGCAGCTGGTCTTCCTCATGCCTCCTTGTCTAAAGGAGCCTCCTCTGCTCAAGGTCTAAATCAGATGCTGTCACCCCTCTGCTTTGAGCCTCCTCTGCTCAAAGTCTAAATCAGATGCTGTCACTCCTCTGCCCAAACCTTGCGATTCGAATAGAATCAAGTCCAGTGTACTCACTGGGGCCTGCAAAGTCCTATCGATCTTGCTCCTTGCCACCTCTGGCTTCATCTCCTATGAATTTTCCTCCTGTTCTGTCACCCCAGCTGCCTTGACGTTTGTTCCTGAAGCGAATCAAGCTCTTGCCCCGGGGCCCTTGCACTTACCGTTCCTCTTCCCGGTGGTGTGCTGGCACATATTTACCCAATGGGCCTCCGGGGAAATTCTTGGAGCATTGGCGCATTGGCTAACTTCTGTGTATAAATGCTCTCATCAAAGCTGATTTCAAGCTACAGAGATGCGTGCAGTCAGAGCAAGCGGAAGCCAGTGCCGGCACACGACTGCCTTTTCCTGCAACTCTCTTTGCCGACGTACAACCTCCTGGCTGACTGCCTCACTTCATGTCTCACCTCCAATCCCATCTCACTAGAGATGGATCTTCTAGCACATGTGTCCGTCCTCACACTCATACCTCATCTGCCCTGTCACTATTCTTCTTAACCTGCCTTCTTTTCATAGCCCTTATCACAGCCTGGCATGCATGCATTTATCATCAATCTCTCCCGCTTAGAATGTGAGCTTCACAAACAGGTGCTTCTTTTGTTCCATGCTGCATCTACAATGCCGAATACATAGAAGGAAGGAGCTCAGTAAATATTTGCCTTCAAGTGAAAGAGGTTAAGTAACCTGCCCAAATCACACAGCTATTCACTGGTAGAACAGGTACTCGAAGCAATGAAGTTCCTGGTCTTAACCAAGCTGGATGGCTCTTCATGCCAAAGCCGGAATCAGTTCCTGCGTAGGGAACGGCAGCAAACACCAAACATTGGTTGCCGTCTGCAAGAGCGGTTGTGGAAGTGGCTAGAAACAGGCTGCAAAACCAGACTGGATCCCTTATGCCTGCCCTCCAGGGAAGTGAAAGCTGTCGAGGGCGACCTGGACTAAAGGAGACCATTAGGAGACTAAATGAGACGTGGTGGATGGGGGTGATTATCATCACTGTTAATGCAAATGATACCCAAGCGGATTTTTAAAATGATTAAATAATACCTAACTATGTAAAATTACATCAAACAGGAAGGGAAGATTCAGCCATAAACTTCCCACACAGAAATAACCACGGATAATTGAGACTGTGTCAGACTTTTTCCATGAAAATATATTTTACAGAATTAGTATAATACGGCACATAACTTTGTTACCTGCTTTTTTTTTTCATCTTTCTGTGTCAATAAACATGCTTCTTCACATGTTGAGTGGCTTTAATTCATTTGTTCTCCATTGGTGGACATTTAGACACATGTTGGACATGGTTGGTTTTGCTATTTTAAAATTTGCAATAAATCTCACGCAGAAATTTATGAACAAATCTGTTGGTTAGGATAAGTTCCTAACAGTTTCCCCCACATTCTTGCCACCACTGTGCATTATTCCTATAGCATCATAATACCTCACATTTTCTGAGCACTGTTCTAAACACGTGCTGTGTATCAACGCATTCATTTCTTAGCAAAACCTCATAAGGGGACAGTCACCCCCATGTTGCAGATGGGGAAAGTGAGGGAAGTGGCCGGGCTGAGGTCTGGTCCGGATAGCTTTGGAGTCTGTGCTTGTGGCAGATGACTACGGGGCCCACGGTGGCCAGGTGTGACAGGCTGAACTAAACCTGCTCTAACAGTTACCTACTACGAGGCCTTAGGAAAGATACGTAGCAGCTCCGGGTCACTTTCCTCATCTGTGAAGTGGACGTAAGCAGAATGAGCTCCTAAGGTGGTGGTGGTGTGTTTTGTTTTTTGGTGTTTTTTTTTTTTTTTCACAATTAGGAAACTGTGTCACAAAACAAAACCTAGCGATAGTTCCGTCTGCAGTTATTTAATGCAGTGAGTCCGTGACGTCCTTTGTTTCTCTTTGCAGTGCTTGATGTACAGGCTCAAGTGTTTGTGGACACCAGACAGGACTCTCAGGAATCATATCCAGTCGTAAAATACCCAATCCTCTCACTTCTTTATGTGCCTCCTTTTTCGGGAGGAGAAATACTTTCTTTTCCAAAAGTTTACTAACACGGCTTTGCTCATTGGGCAGGTCCGTGTCACGTGCTCATTCCCAAACCAGTCGCGGGCAACGGTTTCCCACGACCGGGCAGTGGGGGGAGCCAACCACAAAAATTCCAGCATTAAACTCTTTGGAAAATCCACCAGTCCTGTTTACCCTGTCTTGTTTCTTCTGGATCGAGAACCACGATGCTATTCATCTTAAGCATAGATGAATTACTTTACTTACAGAAAGAGAAAAAGGGTAGTTTAATGAACATTTACTGTACATTTCAATCAAGTGAAAGGCCCTATGCTAGGCACTGAGGGAAATACAAGTGAAAATCAGACCCAACTTCTCCGGTCTTTCCCTACCAGAGTAGTGGATACGGGAACCATAAATACACGAGTTACTTTGTAAGGCAGGCATTCCTTAGAAGTACCATATTTCATGGACAATTAAAATATGGTGAGAGTAGGTGGGAGATCCGTTCAGAGTTAAATTTCCGCTTCAAAGGCCATCACAGCTGATTTTCACATTTGTAACTGTCCAGAGCCACAGAGGGATGGTATTCCAAGCACGGGGCGACCATCTCACCAGCCGTAGCAGCAATGGAAACACTGCCCGAACGGCTGCCACATCTCACACGAGCCTCTGGCAGACAGAGCACAGGTCGGCCCAACCAAAGCCCAACAGTGATTTACTTTCCAATAGACTGAAAGGCAAACTGCTGACAAACAAAACGGCTTTTTAATTAAGGGATAACATGCGTAAGGCCAAGTGCACGGATGTTAAACGTGCAACTCAATTACGTTTTTGTATATACTCGAGTGGTGGTGACTGGAGTATGAAACACGCTGGTGGGTGACACAGAAAGGGCTCGGGAAGTATTATTACCTATTATTGTCCCATCTGCTGATTCGGAAAGTGAAGAATACAATCCTGGTTTCTCTGTGTTTTTTTTGTTTTTTGATATGTGGCTTGAAACATTCTTTTTTTCTGTGAATTCTTTATGTACTTTGGCCTTTTTGTTATTAAGGTATTAGTCCTTTTTCTATTTTGTAAGAGCCCTTTATAGATTGATGCTCACTCTTTCTTATATTGCAAATATTTTCCCCAATTTGCCCCTTGCCTTTAAAATGTCTTTACTACCTCCTGGTTTTTAGTATTTATGTGGATGAGTTTTCTGCTCTTTTCCTTTGTGATTTCAGACTTTGACGTTCTGCTTAAGAAAAAACAAAACAGAAACAAAAAGGTTTTGACTCCTGCTTCCTGAAAAAAGAAAGAAAAACTATTTCACTATTAAATAATCACCCATATTTTAGTATGGAACCCTTATAATTTTATTTCTATTCAAATCTTTAATCCACATATAATTTATCTTAGTACACAGTGTGAGGCTAAGATCTAACCTTTTTTGAAACAGCCGGTTCTGACATTGTACACTAAATAATTCACCCAGTTTACACTCACTTAAAATGACATCTTTACCATAAATTAAATTTTCATGGTTTTCTTTTTTCTACTATGTCATGAGAATGTCCAGAGGACCTGAGTTTAGTTGACTTCCCTTACTGTATAGGGAGGCTCGCTGTAATACACGAGACAGCCATGGCAGGAGGGAATATTCACATTCTACACACTAGCATGTATGTCTAGACTGACTGGTCTCTCACTGATCACTCGGCATATTTCTGTTGTGAAGCTGTATTTCCTGTGGAGTTACACCTTCATATCCCCCTGCCAGGAGCAGCCTTCCATGGCTTATAATTTCCCATAGGCCCCCATCCATCCACTGATTTGGTAACATTATTCATGCCTATTCTGTACCATGCACCATGCTAAGTAGTGAACCAGACAAATGCAATTCTTTCCACGATGTAGCATAATATATTAGCCGGCAGGAGACAATCTTTAAATATTTACACCAGTAATCCGTCACTGTTGTGTTTGGTGCTACAGAATATAGCACAATAGCCTTTCTAGCTGAGGAGTCTCATTTCCAGATCCGTTCGTCTCTTCGTACATTTAGTGAGACACAGCCCAGAAGAGCTGGTTCCAATTTCCAATGGGAAATACCAGGAAGAACCTTGAGAATCATCTTCAGAGTATTTACAAGACAGTGATGTGAGGAGTAAGAACAAATAGTTAAAAGTTAAAAGAGAGACCTAAAACTCTAGGGCGCAAATGCCATCAGCTTAGCCCACCTGGAGACAGTCCTTTAAATTCTCAGGCCTATATCCTGAGCAAAGCCAGGCCCATGAGATCTGAAATTGAATAAGGTCAAGGATGAAGCAGAAAGGCGACGCGAGCATAGGATCATTTTGACCTTTGAAAGGGGGAAAACTAGTTGTATATATAGCTTATAGCTCTTTGTGACCCATACCCTGTTTTTTCTGTGATGCCCCTATTTTCTACATCTGACAGGTTTTAAACTGTGGGCAACTGTGTAGAATAGTTTTAATAGCTCAAACAAAAAAATTTGCCTATGGAAAAAAAGGAAAAACAAAAAATCATGAATTTTTCCAACCAGTACATTCTACCTGCACTGAGTTCAGGCTGCAGAGTCACCAACAATGATGAAACCACACAGCACCACATTCCCAGCTCAAACTGCAAAGGACTTTTGTGTGTGTGTGGTTTTTTTTTGTTTTTTTTTTTTAATGAAAGTAGATATGCCTGAGGGCAGCTGAATATAAATAATTCTTATCTTTATAAAAAGTTTCTTTCTCTTAAAAAAAAAAAATTCTCCCCTATTGAACCCACACTGTGATGGTAACAAATAAATCTGATTTTATAATATCCCAAAAAACCTATATTGGGTTATTCAAGAGAATAAATTTCAAACAAAAACAAAGAATTTGTATTTTTACTTTAAAATGAGTTTGATATTTCCGAAGTCTGCTGAAGAAAGAAAATGCCAGCAAATTCACTTGTCACCATACATAAAGCTAAGCTTTCTTTTTCTTTTTTTTTTTTTTTTTTTTTTAAATTCTTTTTAACGTTTATTTATTTTTGAGACAGAGAGAGACAGAACATGAGCAGGGGAGGGGCAGAGAGAGAGAGGGAGACACAGAATCTGAAACAGGCTCCAGGCTCTGAGCAGTCAGCACAGAGCCCGACACGGGGCTCGAACTCATGGACCACGAGATCATGACCTGGGCCGAAGTCAGACGCTTAACTGACCGAGCCACCCAGGCGCCCCTAAAGCTAAGCTTTCTAAAGGGAATCTCTTTAGCATGAGATCAAATGCAGTCTGCTCTTAGAAGATTCCCCAAATGCTACTATTCCCGCCTTTAAAAGATAGTTTCTGTTTCTCTGAGAAACAAAAAATATCTAATATCACATACAAGCACCACAGATAGCTGAAATGCAAAATAACCAGCAAGTCACATTCTTTTTCCACAGAATTAGCAGGCATATGTCACCTGCTCCCAAGGTCATTTATTTTATTCTTTCCTTTTTTTACTGGCAGGGCTGTCCAAAACCTCGATCTTGCCTTTTCCGTCTTCTGAATGAGGAAGTTTAAAGTTGTCTGTGGTGACTTCAGAAGAGGTGGTGTCGTCTTCCTCAGAGTCTGAGCTGTCCTCTGAGCTGTCTTGCCAACTCTCTTCTGAACCGTCCTCTTCTTTTGAATCGGACTGATTCATCTCAAACAAGGCCACATCCTGCCAAAAGCACCATGTGAGAAATTTATTCCAGGGCAGTTGCCTAAAGTTGTGATAACAACCCTGGGAAGAACCAACTTTTGGCCCAAATACTGAAGCACAAAGGACAAGAAATATTTCTAGTGCAATATGGCACTTTTTTTCTTTCAGTTGCCACAGTCCACCATAATGATTTACATTTACTACAAGCCTAAAAAATCCTCCCACAACCCGATTCTATATACCCTGAACACATTCAACGATAGGCGTTCAACAAATATTAATAGAGGTGTCTGGGGGGCTCAGTCAGTTAAGTGCCTGCCTCACTCTTGATTTTGGCTCGGGTCATGACCTCACAGTCATAGGCTCGAGTCCCGTCTTGGGCTCTGCACTGGGCATGGAGCCTACTTAAGAGTCTCTCTCTCTCCTTCTGACCTTCCCCAGCTCATGCACACACGCATGCGTGCCCTCTAGAAAACAACAACATAAACCCCCAACAAAACAAAGAAAACACAAATATTAACAAATACTAACACGAGCCAGGCGCCACACTAGATCCTAGAGACTCCACAAGAGCAGCAACAAAATCCTTGCCTTTGTGCAACTTAACGTTTTTGAGCAGGGATTGGCAAGTTATAGCCTGTTGGCCAAACCCAGCCCACTAACTGTTTTTGTTTAGCTCATGGGCTAAGAATGTTTTTTTTTTCCCCCAGTGGTAGGGAAAAAAAATTAAAAAATAATATTTCATAAAACACAAAAATTATATGATATTCAAATTTCAGTGTCCGTAAGTAACATTGATAAAATTTGCCTATTTGTGACATAATCGTCTACAGCTGCTTTCATGCTAAAGCGGCAGAAGTGAGCAGTCACAAAGAGACAGTACGGTCCACAAAGCAAAAGTATTTACTAGCTGGTCCCTTACACAAAATATCTGCTGACCTCTGGTCTAGTTGGGAAAGAAAGACAATGAACACCTACATGTAAAGCACAGTGTGGAGCAGTGAAAATGAACAAAAGTAGGATAGGCTAAGGTACTCATGGGCCATCGGGAAAAGCCTCTTGTTGAGGGGACAACTGATGAGAGGTAGAGGGAGTTAAGCTGCAGAAATGTGGGCAAGAGCCTTCCACACAGAGGGAACAGGCCTGGAGCAAGGAGCGTGAACGGGAGCGCAGGCAAGAGGGGGCCGGGAGGGAGGGAAGTCAGATGGAGAGCTGGAGGCCGCTCACACGGGCCCTGGAAGGACTCTGAATTCATCAGAAACGTGATGGGAAAGTGAGCCACAGACAGTGTGAAGAACAGATTCTAAGGAAGAAAGGGCAGAAGCAGGGGAGCCTGTTGAGAGGTCACTGCAATAGTCCAGGGTGGAGACCACGATTCCGTGGACCGAGGGTGGCAGCAGCAGATGTCACACAGAGTGGCTGGCTCTGGGAAATATTCTGGAAGCAGCACTGAGCAGAGCTGCTGCCGAATGGGATATTATCATCAACAACGGTGTCGGCTCTGTCCAGACACAAGTGTTATAAAGGGAACTCCGGGGCAGAAATAAGATGTGAATCTAAATGGAGAGGATTTTGCATGTGGCTTAGGTAATCAGTTATTGCATTAAACACATTCATTTTTGCATTTTCTATCAATCAGGCTATGATTACTTCTTTCAGGCCTTGGATGGGAAAAGTGGATTTTAATCCACTTAGGACACTTAGTAAATTAATGCTTCAAGATAACAAATGTAATATTTGACCTTAAAAGCCCTCCTATGATTCTCTATTACTAAATTTCTAAGCTCCACCCAGGGAAGCTTACTGGTCTGTAAGATCCCTAATCATAAAATGACTGAGTTCCCACGCAGTGCTGGAAGCATGAGCTGACTTTGCAAGAAGGAAGATAACACTTGGAGTTAAAATGGAAAAGTCCTCTCTTTTGTAGATGACGGGGCATACCGGTAAATTTCATACTTGATGAAATGAAAACAAAGCATAGCTACCATTTGTATAACTTTTCCAAGACTCCCATCAATATCTTCAATATTGAAATGCCCAGGGGGTGCGGCTGCCATTTCTTTTCTTAGCTTTTCATTTGCCTGAGCCATCTGTGGGAGAAAGGTCTGTACTTGGTCCAATACTAAGGAGAGAAAATAGAGTGTATCAATATTTATGTTAGTCTTTGGCCACACTTCAAATTTTAAAATCCAGAATTTCCTATAAAACACTTCTGACTTGAAAAGTAATCAGGGGCACCTGGGTGGCTCAGTTGGCTCTGCTGGGCGTCCGACTTCGGCTCAGGTTATGATACCCCGGTCTGTGGGTTCGAGCCCCGCATCAGGCTCTGTGGTGACAGCTCGGAGCCTGGAGCCTGCATTGGATTCTGGGATTCCCCACTCTCTCTGCCCCTCCCCTGCTCATGCTCTGTCTCACTCTGTCTCTCAAAAATAAAATGTTAAAAAAAATTTATTTTTAAAGTAATCACAGTGACAATAGTTATAACTTAAAAAAAAAAACTCAAATTTCTTCCATTTTAAAAACCTCTAACCTTTTTCTGAATCCTTAAAGCAGTAGGACTACACAAGCTAGCGAATATTTCTCAGTGTTTATTAGTGTTTTCATATATCCCCAGAACTGCACATTTCTAGAATGCTGGCATTCAACCAATAGCCACTGAATAAGGAGAAAGTATGATTTAACAGTTAAGCGAGCCAGGCTCTGAGGCTTTGCATTCGGGCTGACGAGGTTATTCACAGCATCCCAGTTCTGCCTTCTACCTGAACTACCTTGGGCATGTTAACTAAGTAGTGGTTGTCTCCACCTACCCAACATGTTCCCCTTGTTTCTGATAACATAATCCTGACCTTCCTTTTAAGTGCTGTCATTCCTTGCCACTCTTGTGCCTTACCCTATACATGCCTAGATGTTCCACAACATTGGTCACCAAGCTTTGGTGCAATACCATAGACGGTGACACTGTGATCTAGCCAGGCCTATAAGAGATCACCCTGGAACTTCAGCCTGAACTGTGGAGAAAGACAGCCCTTCTTTCTAAGTCAGTAAATGAGTGGTTGAGCTGCTGATGAACTGGGCAACTTGCCACATGGTGAGGAAGGGCCTGTTCTAGAGTTAGCCAACACCTAGCTAGGAAAGCAGAGCTAAGAGTTAGAGCAGCAGACCCCGGATGGCAGCGAGCACCTGGGTGCAGAGGTACCTGAAATCACTGCTCCCTGTCCCACAATAAAATTGGTCAACATAACTTATTTTTTGGCTTAAGGCAATCAGGAGTTGGAGTTTAGTCATCTGCAGCCCCAAGTGTCCTAAAAAATTTTAATGTAACCATTCAATACCTCAATTTAGGAGTGCCTGGGTGGCTCAACTGGTTAAATGTTCAATTCTTGATTTCATTTCAGGTCATGATCTCACAGTTCATGGGATGGAGCCCCGAGTCAGCCTCTGTTCCGACAGCGTGGAGCCTGCTTAGGATATTCTGTCCCTCTCTCTCTCTTTGCCCCTTCCCCACGCATGCACGCGAGCATTCTCTCTCTCTCAAAATAAATAAACAAAACCTCAATCTACTCATCTGCAAAACAGGGGTAATAACTATATTATCCTAAGTATAGGGGAATCAATAAGCAAGGTATGTCTAATGTCGTTAGCTTTCAAAAGAAGCCCAGCACATAACTGTGCATATAATGAGTTCTCAAAACCTGTTAAGTCACTGATACAGCTACACAATACATAACTGAAACGTCTGGAGTACAGAAGATGAAAAGAAAAGGTGGTAAAGGTCAAGAAATGGCCTTGAATTGAAGTGCCTGGCTGGCTCAGCCGGTTGAGTGTCCGCCTTCAGCTCAGGTCATGATCTCACAGCCCACAGTGGGCTCTGTGCTGACAGCTCAGAGCCTGGAGCCTGATTTGGATTCTGTGTCTCCCTCTCTCTCTCTCTACTCCTCCCTCGCTCATGCTCTCTCTCCCTCTGTCTCTCAAAAATAAACACTTAAAAAATTGTTTTTTTAGAAAGGGGAAAAAAGAAATGGCCTTTAATTGTAAAATAGGGCTTCCAGAGGGTGAAATCAGGCCATATACATACAAAGCCCCACAATTAATCACAAGGAAAGAAATGAGAAACATAAAAAAGACTCAAATGCAAGTCTACAGATGGAATGAATACACCGTGAGCAACTCGTTTAGACACCAAACCCCCTGAGCAGTCCCAGGGCGACGACAAAGAGCTTGGGTCCAATAGCTGGGGTTCCCTGTGGACCTCTACTGCTTACATGGGCAAAATTTAACATCACAGAGAGTTTTGCAGAGAGAAAGGGGTAAAAGAAAGAGAGGGAAAGATACTTACAGGGACTCCTCTCTATCCGAACTGTTTGAAGAGTGGAAGTTTTTCTGCAGTTAGGCTTGGGGTTGATGAGTAACCTGTCCCATATACCTGAAAGCACACCAACACTGAATTTACTAGAGCATAAGGAAATAGAAGCCCGTCAGTGAACTTGTCATGACCACTCTCAAGTCTTGAACATTCCACATTCTCCAAGACATTTTTAGAAAAAGAGGCCCTCCAAGTTCCATTGCAACATTGTACCTCTTTACAAACACCCAGCTGCCCTTCCTTAGGCCTGTCTCATACATCTGTTATGTGTCACCGATGCTAAGCATTAAGTGCAAACTAACCTGCACCTGTGTGGATCAGAACTCCATCAGTGACAAATGAGTTTCTGCAACAAAGGGACAGAGGAAGCAGTACAGACACAGTAATAGTTAAGTGGAGCCAGAAGTGGTTATATTGGGCAAATTGTTTAACCTCTTGGAGCATTCCTTTATTTATAAAGCACACCTGCCTTGTTAGTGGACCTTCATTAAACATGTCCAACCTAGGGGCGCCTGAGTGGTTCAATCGGTTAAACATCTGACTTCAGCTCAGGTCATGACCTCACGGTTCGTGCGTTTGAGCCCTGAGTTGGGCTCTGTGCTGACAGCTCACAGCCTGGGGCCTCCTTCGGATTCTGTCTCCCTCTCTCTGGCCCTCCCCAACTCACGCGCTGTCTCTCTCTCTCTCAAAAGTAAATAAACATTAAAAGAAAATTTAAAAAAAAATCCAACCTAGACAAATGAGCCCTCTGAAAACCTTTTGTTGTCCCCCCACCACCCCCATACACTTTTTCGGCCCCCTCACTACTACTTGCCAAATCAAACAACTCTTCAGCCCATCAGAGTTCAGAGGACAGGGCCTGAGTTTTTCAAAACTCAAGGCTTTGATCCCCCTGTTTCCAGCAACTGGAAAACCTCTTCACTTAAGTACAAAACTCCTGTTCACCCCCAAAGCAGAGCTTAGCAAATATTCTTTGATTGCTACTTTAGGTCTAACAATGGGATTAGCATAAAGAATCCCATCAGTCTGGAGCTAGACTGACTGCATTCAAATCCTAATTTTGCCACTTTCCAGCCACGATATCTCCAGCAAGTTACTTATCTGTATGATACACGGTGACTCAGTTTCTCACGTTTATAAAATAGAAATAACAGAACCTTCTGCACAAGGCTTTTGTGAGGATTAAATAAGTTAATTAATTCCTGGGTCACAGTAAGCACTACATAAACGTTGGCTCTTATCATAACTTTGGGATGCTCTGGGTTCTCACCGAATGTCTTCAAGCTAATATTCACTGAGAATACCTCCATTTCCCAAATGTGAAAACTGGGGCGTTCAGAACGTAAACTTTCCTATAGTTCCACAGCTAATCACACGTGGAGTTGGGATTCTAATCCATGCTTTTAAACTCCACTACGGTGTCTGCAATCCTATGTAGCTTTCCTGGAACCAAGTGTCCCTCTACGAGACAGAGGCAAGGCACTAAGGGGTGGTTCTGAGAACACAGAAGGGTGGGGGTGCGGGGGTTAATCCATAATAGTCACCTGCTCCCCCCACCAGCCAGCTGCTGGGACCCGGGACAGCCGACCTAAGGCCCTCCTCAAGCCCTCCCCCTTAGGGGACGTGTCCTGCTGCGCCGCTCCGCAGGGTGGGGGCCCACTACTCCGCAGAACCTAAGACCCTCGCTGGGCCCATGGCCGCGTGGCCGCCCCGAGGCCTCCGAACCCCAGCCGCGCCGTGGCGGTCACGCAGAAGCCCTGTGGCCACCCCTGGGCGTCCCTTCGGGGGTGCCGGGCTCGGGCAGGGGGCCGTCAGCCTGTCCCCCCGGCTCACACGCCCCCCGCCGCACGTGAGCACTGCATGCCAACGCCACCCGCCCGTCACCTGCGCGGCCGCCGCTTCCCGCCGTCAGCAGCTCCTTAGACACCGAGATCCCCGAGCAGTCCCGGGGTGAAGAGGGAGAAGCTCCAGACTGGGGCTCCTCGCGTACCTCCATGCCCCTCGCTAGATTTGAGAGCCAGCCCACCCAGACCCGGATGCAGGAAAGAAGCTCGGGCAGGGGGCGGGGCCAAGGCCGCGATTGGACGAAACTAGGAGGTGGGCGGGGTTATGGCAGCCGGCAGCCAGGGCGACACCTGGCGGATCCCTGAAGCCACTTCTGTGGTGGGAAAAGGAAGGTTGGGGCTTCTGAGGTCCCATCACTGGATGAAACAGCTGGCAAAAGTTGATTTTAGTCAAACGATCCGGACAACAGCGCACCATGGGGCTGTCCTTCTCCTCGTTCTTTTATTTTTATATTGTGGTTAAAAAAAAAAACATACGCAACATAAAATTTAGTATCTTAACCATTTTTAAGTGGACAGTTCAGAAGTGTTACCTGTATTTACATGTTTATGCACAAGATCTCTAGAATTTTTCATCTTGCAAAGCTGAAACTGTTCGTTGAGCAACTCCCCCTTATTGTTATCATAATAACAACTTAACATTATATTACAACCAAATTCTAAAATGTAGGGCACAAAAAATTATGGGAGAAATGACAGCAGGCACTGAAAACACTGATTGATGTAGTTTAAAAGCTGACTTCACTCTCTTTCTATTTAAAATCTACTCTGGAGATCATTCAGGGAAGGACAGCACCTTTCTTTCTTTATATTTCCAGTGCTTCACTTGGAGTCAGGCACATAGTTAATGATTAATCCATGTTTAGTGAATGAACGGAGAGAAGTTGAACAAATGAATAATTGTGAATTGTTTCATTGATTGATGGTTCACCCCTGTAAAACCGTATTCTAGCCCTTAGAAATGCCTTCAAATCTCTGTTGTGAATTGTTGACTGAGATCAGAAGCAGCCCATAGGTACAATGCTGTATAAAACTAATGGAGCTCTTTGTAACAATAACTTGGAAATAAAGACGTTCAGGGGCGCCTGGGTGGCCCAGTCCGTTAAGCATCAGACTTTGACTCAGGTCGTGATCTCACTGCTTGTGAGTTCGAGCCCCGCGTCGGGCTCTGTGCTGGCAGCTCAGAGCCTGGAGCTTGCTTTGAATTCTGTGTCTCCCTTTCTCTGTCTCTTCCCCAGCTCACACTCTGTCTGTCTCTCTCTCTCTCAAGAATAAATAAACATTAAAAAAAAAAAAGAAAAAAGAAACAGAAGACATTCATATTTAGCCAAGATAGAGTAGAAGATGCACTGGCAGAATTTAGTCTCCCTCCTAGAAATGTTGTTAACCAGAAAAGCCGTTTTGTAAAATATGACAATAAATGTAAAACATATTTTTTTCACTTTTAATAGCTCTAAGAGATCATTGTTTAGATTTTTAAAATATATTATAGGGTTTATAACAAATGTAGAACTAAAATACATATGACAAGAATGGCACAGAAAGTGGAGGTAGTAAATCTGTTGTAAGGATCTTATTTTTCAGGGGCACCTGGCTGGTTCAGTCGGTAGAACATGTGACTCTTGATCGTGGAGTCATGAGTTCGAGAGCCACCTTGGGGGTAGAGTTAACTTAAAAAAATAATAATAATGATGAATAAATAAAGAATAAACATTAAAACTAAGGATCTTATACTTTATGTGAAGTACTTTAATAGGATTTAAAGATCGATAGTGATAAGTTAAAGATTTATATTGTAAAGACTAGAGCAACTCCTAAAAAAAGTGAAAAGTAGAATAGATAACCAGCCAATAGTGGAGATAAAAACTGAGCTGTAAGATATAATCAATTAGTCCAAAACAAAAAAACAAAAAAAACAAAACAGGATAAAAGAAAAGAGGAGCAAAGAACAGATGAGACAAATAGAAAACCAATGAGAAGATGATAAACTTAAGTTATACCCATTTCAGTAATTAGATTAGATGTAAATTAGTCTAAGATTTAAAAGGCAAACATTGTTGGACTGGATTAAACAAGACCCTACTGCATGCTGTCAGCAAGAAATTCCCTTTAACTAAAGACACATAGGTTAAAGGTCAAGTGATGGAAAAGATAAACCATGCAAATATGAAACAAAAATCAAGTCAGAGTAGCCACATTACTATCAGACAAAGTGGGTTTCAAGACAAAGTGCTGTAGACTGAATGTTTGTGTCCTCCCCAAATCTTAGGCTGAAGCCCTAACCCCCCAGTGTAGCTATATTTGGAAATGGGGACTGTGAGGAAGTAATCATGATTAGATGAGGTTGTAAGTGTGGGGCCCTGATCCAATAGGATTAGTGCCCTTATAAGAAACACCAGAGTACTACTCTTTCTCTCTCCACGTGTACACACACATTGTGAACGCATGGTAAGAAGGCAGCTTTATGCAACCCAAGGAAAGAGCTCTCATCAGCTACCAACCCCGGTAGAACCTTGATCTTGGATTTTCCAGCCTTCAGAACTGTGAGAAAAGTAATTTGCCTTGTTTAATTGTGGTATTTTGTCATAGAAACCTGAGCAGACTAATGCACGAAGGATAAAGAGGGACATTTCATAATGATGAGGGGATAAATTCATCATGATTCACAATAATCGTGAATGCATCTTATAACCAAGCTTTGAAGTATAAGAAGGAAAATCTAATAGAACTAAAAGGAGAAATAGACAATATTATTATTATTGTTGGAGATTTTGACCTTCCTCTCTCAATAGTTGGTAGAATAAGGTATACACAAAACCAGTAAGTATAAAGAAGTCTTGAGCAAAACTATCATCCAGCTTAACCTAACTGACGTGCAGAACACGGGACCTTGCAACAGCAGAATACACATTGTTTCAATGGCAACAGAATAATCAATAAGATTGATCATATGCAAGACCATAAAACAAGTCACAAAACATTTAAAAGATTGAAGTCATACAGGGGTGCCTGGGTGGCTCAGTCAGTTAAGCATCCTAATTCGGCTCAGGTCATGACCTCCCAGTTCATGGGTTCAAGCCCCGTGTCGGGCTCTGTGCTGACAGCTGGGAGCCTGGAGCCTGCTTCAGATTCTGTATCTCCTTCTCTCTCTGCCACTCCCCTGCCATGCTCTGTCTCTCTGTCTCACAAAAAAATAAATAAAATGTTTTAAAAAATGTAAAAAATAAAGATTGAAATCATACAAAGTTTGTTCTCTGATGTCAACAAAACTACAAATCTTATCTTGATTATCAAAAGCAAACTAGATCACAATAACAAAAACCTATCTGGAAAATCTCCAAATATTTGCAAATTAAACAATTCAGTTTTAAACAACCCATGAGTCGAATAAAAAACAGAAAAGAAATTATAAAATATTTTGAGCTGAATTAAAATAAACACAGAAAACATCAAAATGTATGCAGTGTAGGGACACCTGAGTGGCTCAGTCAGTTAAGCATCCGACTTCAGCTCAGGTCATGATCTCCATCCAGTTCATGAGTTCCAGCCCGCGTCCTGGCACCTGCTCCAGATTCTGTGTCTCCCTCTTTCTCTGCCCTCCCCACTCATGCTCAGTCTCTCTCTCTCAAAAATAAATAAACATTCAAAAAAATGTATGCAGTGTAGCTGGACCAGTACAAGGGGGGAAATTTATAGCATTAAGTGCTGATATTTGAAAAGATATAAAGTCTCATTTATCTAAGCTTCCACATTAACTAGGAAAAAAGGAACAAATTAAACCCAAAGCAAGCAGAATAAAGAAAATTATAAAGTGTGGAAATCAATAAAATAAAAAAATAAACACAATATAAAAAATCAATAAAACCAAAAGCTGATTATTTACAAAAGTCAATAAAGTTAATAACCCTCTATCCAAGCTAATCAGAAAATAAATGGAGAAGACAAGTAATATTAATATCAAAAATGAAAAACGAGTATTACCACAGATTCTACAGACATCAAATGGATAAAGGAAACATCCTAAACAATTATGCCAATAAATTTTCTAATTTAGATGAAATGGACAGATTCCATGAAAAACACCAACTATCACAATACTGGTTCTTGTTTTTGACAAATGTGCCATGGGATATACAATAACAACAAAAGATGGAAACTCGGTAATGACATATGAAAACTCTCTGTGCTATCTTCCAGAATTTTCCATAAAATTAAAATTATTGCGAAATAAAGAATTTACTTTAAAAGTAATTCAAGAAAATTGTCCTAAAATGTGTAGAAATTTGAGTATACATATCAAAGGACCGTATCATTTCTCCAGAAAAATCAGCCCAGAATAGTCCCTACCAAAACATACTCTGGTAAAACTCTTGGACTTTAAATATAAGAAAAACACTGTCAGAGTATTTTGGCAAAAAGACCCAGTAAGTCATGAGGAAAGAAAATGAGACTGGCACTGGATATTTTGACAAAAAGATTTTTGCCAGAATGCAATTGAATAACTTATTTAAGGTACTCAAAGAAGGAAAATTTAAGCTAAGGATGTAGTTTAACTGCCTTTCAAGTATAAAAGTTTTAAAGACACAGACACTTATGAACATGATTAGAACAGGAAATATTGCTCCCAGAGCCTTCTTGAGGAATCTCCTAGAGAATAAGCTTCAGAAAATGATAGGAGAAATTCAGCCTCAGTTTTGGTGGTGAGCATTTTACAGTAGAATTGGGGATAATCCGAGTTCAACCGGTGATAATAAGGTTAAAAGAATATTATGTATTTTTATCGGCTTCATAATATGGATATAAAACAAATACCAAAAATGGGGAGAAAGCAGAGATAATAAATGAAGAGAAAAGCTTGTTTTTTACAAACTGGGAATGAAAAGGTAATAGTTTAGGGGTGCGTGCCTGGATGGTTCAGTCGGTAAATTGTCCAACTTTTGATTTTGGCTCAGGTCATGATCTCACTGTGGGATCGAGGCCCATGTTGGGCTCTGTGCTGACAGCACGGAGCCTGCTTGGGATTCCCTCTCTCCCTCACTCTGCCCCTCCTCAACTTGTATGCATGCACACGTGCACACGTGCTCTGTCTCTCTCAAAATAAATAAATAAACTTAAAAAAAAAGATAATACTTTAGACTGATATTTGGGATAAAGGAGGAAAGAGAAAGAGGAGGTGACTAGCTAATTACAATATTGTTCACAGTAGAAAGCCAATATCAAAATAAGAGGGGACCGAATCCTCCTAACACTCAACCTTTTTCTAAGTCACATGGAAGTTTCACAACATTGACATATCATAGTCTGCAAAGAAAATTTCAAGCATTCCCAACATAATAAATGATATGTAGATGGCCTTCTGTGATCATACACAATTTATGGTTTTGACTTTGGAATCATGTAAATACCTTGCTTACTTAAAAATAAAAATAAATACAAAAGGAAAGAGAATCCCCCTCCCAACCGAAAACAAACTGAAATAACTGAATTTAACTATATGTCAAATTTCCGGCATAACAATACAGAGAGAAACTATTTTAGGAGACTTTAAAACACAGTATTGGGACAGTGCATCATTAGTAAGATACAGCTTAAGGGCAGTGACAACACACACCCACATAGAAATTTTAAAATGTATCCAATCATCTTAATTTCTAGTAGCACTATTAGTATGGTTATTATGAAACTGCTCGAGGAATATTCTTGGATAAAGCAAATAAGTAATTATATTAATATCATTTGCAGCTCAGACTTTTTGTTCAAGAGAAAAGAAATAAGAGTAAAATCCTCCATAGGTGCCTGGGTGGCACAGTTGGTTAAGCGTCTGACTCTTGGTTTCAGCTCAAGTCATGGTCTCACAACTCATGGGTTGGAGCCCCACTTCAGGCTCTGCGTTGGCAGCCCAGAGCATGCTGGGGATTCTCTGTCTCCCTTTCTCTCAGCCTCTCTCTTGCTTGTGCTCTCTCTCCGTCCCTCTCTCTCTCAAAAACAAACAAAAAACCTTGAAAAAAAAAAACCTTAAAAAAAATCCTCCCATAATTTCAAATTTGAACTGGTAACATCTGTATAAATTCATGATTTCTTCCACTCTTTCTGAAAAACCACTCATTCCTGAGCTTGGTTCCCTGGGAAGTCTGGACACAAGGACAAGGCCCCATAGCAAGCAACCCCAAGAGTGTGCCTGCTAAAATCCTTTCCTCACTGAGAGGAGAAGAGCTTCTTGTACAAATGATGTCAAGTCTGGGTCAGGGAGTACAAACCTGGGACATCAGTGGTGCCAGAAAGCAAGGAAGCTTTCAGAGACCTAACTCTGAGATGCCCACTGGGCAAAGCTGACAAAACATGGCTCTACCAGTCACTCTGACATCTCTAAAAGCACGGCCAACTGGATTTTGTGCTCCTCTGATTCAATGCATTAGGAAGTGCACAGTGCCACCTAATAAGTTTTCTTGCAAACAAAACAAGGGTTGGGGGGGGGGGTGGGCAGGCGGAGAAAGGAAGACAAAAAGAGAAAAGAAAAAGAAACAAACCTTTTCCTGTATC
Source organism: Prionailurus bengalensis (assembly GCF_016509475.1). Taxonomy (NCBI): domain Eukaryota; kingdom Metazoa; phylum Chordata; class Mammalia; order Carnivora; family Felidae; genus Prionailurus; species Prionailurus bengalensis. The sequence continues at coordinate 124,886,793 of NC_057358.1, read as the reverse complement.
AAGCCCCGGGTTCTAACTATCTCTTTCCAGGAAATACAGGAAATAGAAGGATAAGTGAAACAACTCAAGGAAGCAATCAGCCGAATCTAGAATGTGGGAAATCTTACAGCATAAATATCTGTTTTATTCCACAGGAAAATGTTATGAAAAGAAGGTGAACTGTTTTATTTATTTATTTATTTATTTAATTTTAATTTAAAAAATTTTTTTAATCTATCTATCTATCTACAGAGAAAAAGAGACAGAGTGAGCATGAGCAGGGGAGGGACTCAGAGAGAGGGAGAGAGAGAATCCCAAGCAGGCTCTGCACTGTCAGCACAGAGCCCAACGTGGGACTCAATCCACCAATTGTGAGATCACGGCCTGAGCCGAAATCAAGAGTGAGACACTCAACCAACTGAGCCACTCAGGCACCCCAAACTGCTCTAAACTTTAAGATACTCAGAAGGCGTATAAATATAAGAAACTGTGGTTGACCTCCATGTATGTTGCAGTTGTTATACTGAGCAAGCTCTAATGATGACAGATTCCAAGAAGCGCCATACTGCTGATTGGGTGTTACCATGTAACTTTCCCGAGACATTTGGAAATAAGATTGTCATCCAAAAGTTAAAGTGTAAATAAAACTAACCAACTTGGGTCGTGGGCCCACTTTCGGACTGGCTGAAACAAGGGGAATGGGACTATCCTGACTGGCTTAGGCCAAGCAGGGCCACTCCTCTAGCTGGGGTGGGTGTATGAATATCATCCAGATGGCAGAGGTTCTGTGGTAGGGAAGGGAGGCCAAGGAAATTAGGGGTTCACCCACAATGTCTGCTGCAGTCAATAATAGTTGGGGTATGTTATCTTGAGGTTTTTCTTTTTCTTTTTTAAATGGTTATTTATTTATTTTAAGAGAGGGAGAGAGAGAGAGAGAGCAGGGAAGGGAGCAGAGAGAGGGGGAGACAGAGAATTCTAAGTAGGCTCTGTGCTCTCAGTACCAGAGCCCGACTTGGGGCTCAAACTCATGAACTGTGAGATCATGACCTGAGCAGAAATCGAAAGTTGGAAGCTCAACCGACCGAGCCACCCAGGCGCCCCTTGAGGTTTTTCTAAAAGGTAATTTTTATCCTTTGAGGCTTACATTTTGTCTTTAGCAGACTAATCAAACTGATCATTTATTCTGGTAAATTTTCAAATTGCTATTACCTGGCTCCCAGGCCCTTCAGAACAATTATCTGGTTAACTTAATTACCCAATTTGGTGAATCAAAACTATTTTATCTCTAGAGACATAAACACTTAATGCTGAAAATTACGGTGTAATTATACCGCACATAATTTATTTCGGTTAACCTCTTAATCTATTTTAATCCTATGGATACAATTAAATGTGTAAAAGAAATGCTTTATTTTCTAGCAGGGTAAAATTTTTCCTTGGGGGTTGGGGGTAAGAGGGGAGCAGAAATTTATTTCTAGTAGACTACTATTCTGAAGAGTGGCCACCTTAAACTGGAGTTAACTTGATTCTCTACCTCATCTGCTGAAAATTTTATTTTTATTTTTATTTTATTTTAGAGAGAGAGAGAGTATGCAAGTGGGAAAGAGGGGCAGCGGGAGAGAAAATCTTAAGCAGGTTCCACTCTTGACACGGAGCTCGATGCAGGGCTCTATCCCAGGACCCTGGGTTCGTGACCTGAGCCAAAATCAAGAGTTGGATGCTCAACCAACTGAGCCACCCCTGGAATTTTTAAATTATTATTTTTTTAAGGGTTGAAGTTTTGTATATAGTGCAAGGCATCGTTTCTCCTTCAAAGCTCCATCCACAGCATGGCATAAATAAGACCTGTGCTAAATTCTGCTAAATATCAACGAATCAGAAGTAATATCATATTATTTTAATAAAGGGTGAAAATGTGCATACAGGTGGAGCAGGGAGCCATTTAATCTTATAGAGTTCATTGGTTTTTGATGAAAGGTATTTTTTCATTTTAGTCCATTTTAATTATTCCCATAACTAAATGCTTTTAAGTCTTTGATTCTTTTAATTCTTCTCCTGGGTCATGTTTCTAGGATCTTGGAAACATGGATCTTATTCTAAGAGCTGGATCTTGCTACAGCAAAACAGAGCGTCTAGGACTAGGTTGCTCAAAAGTACTTAAGGGGCGCCTGGGTGGCTCCGTCAGTTAAGCATCCGACTTCGGCTCAGGTCATGATTTCATGGTTCGTGGGTTCGAGCTTCCTGTCGGGCTCTCTGCTGTCAGTGCGGAGCCTGCTTTGGATCCTCTGTCTCCCTCCTTCCCTCTCTCTCTCTCTCTCTCTCTCTCTCCCTCCCCAGCTTTCACTCTCTCAAAAATAAAGAAACATTTAAAAAAAGCATTGAAAAGATCTATACATAATGAGGTCAATAATGAAGCATTCTAATAATACTATTTCACACAACGATAGGCATGCAACCTGATAGATATCATCAGAAGAGGGAACACATACCAACAAGAGTGAACTCATGGGAGAGGACTTGAAGGAAAACCTTTTGTTTTTACATGGGCAAATTGTGCATAGTTTGTGCTGTTCCCCTTTTCTCACCCTACACTACCCCTTTTACCTATATCATGTTAAGAACATTTTGCACATTCACACATTCTGATTACAAACTGTTACAGGGCCCCACACTGCTATTCAGAACAGAGAAGTCTCTATTATTTTTAAATGAATGCTTTCAAGTTCATAATACTTTGAAGCTGCCAAATGGACCACCTACACACTGGCTATAAGTTCCTGATTTATTTAGCAGGGAATACAGAAGGGATCGGAAGAGAGGTGGCTACAGAGAAGTGAAGCAGAACCAGCATATTTTTGTATGGCTTTTCCCTCTGCACGGGCGAGATGCTGCTAAAGCAGCTTCCTATGTCCCTACTCGCCCAGCTCCATTTTTTGTCACTATTTATTTATTAAAAATTTTGTTGAATGTTTATTTTTGAGAGAGAGAGAGAGAGAGAGAGAGAGAGAGAGAGAGAGAGCGAGCGCATGAGCAGGGGAGGGGCAGAGAGAGAGGGAGACACAACTCACCCCAGGATTTCTGGGACTTTTCAGGTGTTAGCACTGCAAGTCCCATGTCTCACAAAACCCCTCAATCCCTGCTAATCAGTGATAGTTGGTCACCTAAGTGAGTACTTCACACCCACTTAATGGCTTTAATTTGCATTTCCCTAATGACTAATAATGCTGAATGGGTATTCTTTTTTTTTTTTTTAATGTTTATTTATTTTTGAGAGAGAGAGAGAGTGTGAGCAGAGGAGAGGGGCAGAGAGAAAGGGATACACAGAATCCGAAGCAGGCTCCGAGCTGTCAGCACAGAGCCCAACACAGGGCTCAAACCAACGAGCCTCGAGATCGTGACCTAAGCTGAAGTTGGACACTTAACCGACCACGCCACTCAGGCACCCCTGTCACTTTTTTAAAAACCAATTTTAGGGGCGCCTGGGTGGCGCAGTCGGTTAAGCGTCCGACTTCAGCCAGGTCACGATCTCGCGGTCCGTGAGTTCGAGCCCCGCGTCGGGCTCTGGGCTGATGGCTCGGAGCCTGGAGCCTGTTTCCGATTCTGTGTCTCCCTCTCTCTCTGCCCCTCCCCCGTTCATGCTCTGTCTCTCTCTGTCCCAAAAATAAATAAAAACGTTGAAAAACCAATTTTATTTTTAGGAAATCTCTACACCCAACGTGTGGCTCGAACTCACAACCCCAAGATCAAGAGTCGCATGCTCTACTGACTGAGCCAGCCAGGCTCCCCTGTCACTTTTTCTTTGGATATACTTTTGGATTTATGGACAAATTGCATCAGTAGGATAACCCAGATACAAAAATGGGTACATTTTGCTCCATTTGTATTTTGCTTCATTGTATTTTTTTTTCCTCTCTCCCCACACCACATACCCACACAATCTTTTTCTAAATAATCCGAAAGAAAGCAAATTGTAGACTTTGTCTGTTTATCCCTACATACTTCAGTGTATGAATCCTAAGTACAAGAATATTTTTTTTTTTTACGGAACCAGAGTGTAATGAACAAAATCAGAAAATTTGACATGAATATGGGACTATTATGTAATCCACTGTTTGTATTCAAATTTTAAAATCTCCATAATGTCCTTTACAATTTTTCCTTCCAGCCCAGGACCTAACACAGGATCATGTACTGTATTCAGTCTTCTCAACCCAATCTGCGACAGTACCCTCTGTTTCCTCATGATTATATTCAGATCGTATGTTTTTTGCAAATACACCACAGAAGTGATATGAGTTCTTTTCTCAGTGAATCATATCTGGAGGCACGTAATTGTAGATTTGTCTTATTACTGGTAATGTTAACTTTGATCTGGTAATGTTAACTGGTAATGTTACTGGTAATGTTACCTTTATAAAATTATTAGTTATGTCTTTTCGGTTAACTAGTATTTGTGGGGAGATATGAAAACATAATTGTCTCATTAAACTTTCACTCCTTAATTTTTACATCTATTGATGATTTTCTAATTCTTTCATTCACATCCTTTTTTTTATTTAAAATTTTTTAATGTTTATTTATTTTTGAGAGGGAGAGACAGAGCATGAGCGGGGGAGAGGCAGAGAGAGGGAGACACAGAATGTGAAGCAGCCTCCAGGCTTGGAGCTCTGAGCTGTCAGCACAGAGCCCGACGCTAGGCTCAAACTCACGAACCATGAGATCATGATCTGAGCCGAAGTCGGACGCTTAACCGACTGAGCCACTCAGGCGCCCCTCTTTCATTCATATTCTATGTCTTAGTTGGTATTGTACTGTGAGAAAGAGCTTTCTCTTCTCCTATTCATTTATTTATTTATGTCAGTTTTGACTCATGGATTTTTATTCTGTTTAATGGGTTTTTAATTCACTACTTTATAATTTATTTTGATATTAAAATTGTCCCAGAGGGAGCCCTTTCAATCTGCAAACCTCTCCTTTTTATACGTTGCCATCATTCTTTGAGCACTTCCTTAATTTCTGGTACAGCTATTTCGGGCTCATTTTGTATTTTTCCTGGCCCAGCCCTGGTATTAGCCTTTTCTCCAAGGAACACTATGTTGAGAATGGTATCTATTTACTTATTCATTTATTTATGTTGTTGTTGTTGTTGGGAGTGGTATTTAGAGAGCGAGATCTGGATGGCAGGTGTACTCATTGCTATTGATGTGCCCTAACCTTTAGGCTCTCTCATTGCAGAGGGCAAGGGAACACACACATACACATTCATATCCTCATATATTAATGTTTGTTTCCTTGTCTGTCTGTATTTAAAACTTCAAGAATGAGAAACTTGGGGTGCCTGGGTGCCTCAGTCAGTTAAGCATCCAATTCTTGAATTCAAAAAAAAAATTTTTTTTTAACGTTTATTTATTTTTGAGACAGAGAGAGACAGAGCATGAACAGGGGAGGGGCAGAGAGAGAGAGGGAGACACAGAATCAGAAGCAGGCTCCAGGCTCTGAACCATCAGCCCAGAGCCCGACACGGGGCTCGAACTCACGGACCATGAGATCGTGACCTGAGCCGAAGTCGGACGCTCAACCGACTGAGCCACCCAGGAGCCCCCCAATTCTTGAATTCAGCTCAGGTCATGATCTCACAGTTCCTGAGATGGAGCTCTGAGTCCGGCTCTGCACTGACAGCGGAGAGCTCACTTGAGATGCTCTCTCTTCCTCTCTCTCTCTCAAAAATAAATGAACTTTTTTTAAAAAGTAAGAATAAGAAACTTGCAGCAGTGTGCTGGAACCAGCTTGAACCGGCTTACTAAATAATTGCAATTCTGTGAGCTGGTTGTAGGTTGAAAGCAGCCATCCGAGCATTTATAATATAACAATTGGCAAATGCTACAGATCAAGTGTTTACCCCGCCTCACCCCAAGTCAGTTTCGCATGAGCCACTGGAAATCTGACTTCCGTTACCCTCAATATACCCAGAGTTATTCAGAATACTTAGGTTACATGGCAAAAGGGAATTCAGGTTACTAATCTACTGACTTTAAAATAGGGAGATTATCCTGGATCATCTGAGTGGGCACAAGGTGCTCACAAGAGTCCTTAAAAGTGGAAGAGGGAGGCAGAGAAGAGAGTCAAAGAGCTATGAGGATGGAAGGGGGGTCAAAGATGCTACTTTGCTGTCTTTGGAGACAGAGGAAGGGGACCGCAAGCCAAGGAATGTGGTTGGCTTCTAGAAGCTCAAAAAGCATTCTCCTCTAGGGCCCCCAGAAGGAATGTTGACACCTTAAGCTTAGTTCGACGCGTATTGGACTTCTAACCTATAAGAACCGTAAGATAACAAATGTTTTGTTTAACCACTAAGTTGATGGTAATTTGCTATAAAAGCAATGGAGAATGAATAGGCACAGTGTGTTTCTTCCGTCAGGGCATTTTCTCTCCGTCAGTGAGATTCATCCCTTTTGTTGAGTCCATGATTTGTTTCTTTTTATTGCACAGTAGTATTCTATTATACGAAACACCAAAGTTAGTTTTGCCATTCTCATAGTGATGAACTTTTCATTATTTCCAGTTATTAGACTACTATGATAAAGCTACTATGAACAGGTTTCTTTTTGGGGGGGGGGCTCAAAATGTGACATTCATTCGAAGGAAAAGAAAAGACAAGACCAGATATTCATCCCTTAGCTCCCTCCCCTCCCCCATCCTGTTTCTCTTTAGTCCCCCAAGGACTGGACCCCGGCTAGGGGGATGTAGCAGGACAACCCCTCTCAGATGAGGTCAGCAACACCGAGGGGCATCTCCTCAATGGAGGTGTTGTAGAAGGTCTCGATGTCTCAGAGAGTCCTCTCGTTTTCTTCTGTCACCATGTTAAAAGCCACATCCTTATGGTCAAATCATCTACCGGGGCTGATTCTGCAGATACAGTTTTCCCTGTTGGTGGGAAGGTCATAGTTGATGACTAAGGAGACCTGCTGCACATCAGTGCCTCTGGCCAGCAGGTCAGTGGTAATCAATACTCTGCTACAGCCAGAGCGGACCCCCGTCATGATCACATCTCACTCCCTTTGGTCCACATCTCCATGCGTGGCAGACTCCGCGACGTGTCGGGCATGCATCTTCTCAGCGGGCCAACCAACCTTCCGGTGTCGATTATGACTGCCTGGGTGACGGTCAGGGTCTCACACAAAGTCACACAGAATGTCTAGCATCCACGCTTCTCATTCCACATTGATGTAGAACTGGCGGATACCCTCCAGGGTCAACTTTTCCTTCTTGACCAGAATCTGAATGGGGTCCCTCATGAATTTCTTGGTCACCTCAAGCACATCGGAAGGCACTGCAGCTGACAGCAAACCCCTCTGGGTGTTGTTGTCGAGCTTTCGAAATATGTCATAGATCTGGCGCTTGAATCCACAGCTTAACATTTCATCAGCTTTGTCCAGTACACATATCTTGATGTATTTGGGAGACGGGATCTCTAGTTAAGCATATCAAACACATGACTAGGGGTACCCACAACGATATGGGGAGCTTCCATCTGTAGCTTTTGTACCTCAGCATGCACATGGGTCCCACCAATGCAAGTGTGGCAGGACGTACCCACATAATCTCCAAATGCCATGATTACCTTCCGTATCAGCTGAGTCAATTCTCTAGTGGGTGTCAGGACCAAGTCCTTTGGAGCCTTTAGATCCAATTCAATCTGTTGCAGGATCCACATGGCAAAAGCGACTGTTTTCCCAGTCCCAGATTGGGCTGGAGCGATCACGTAATAACCCTTGATGCAAGGAAGAATGTCTTGCTGCTGGATGGCCAAAGGCCTCTCAAAACCAGAGGTGTAGATGTCACAGAGAAGGGACTCAGAGAGGTTCGTGTCATCAAAGCTGCCAACAATTTCATTCTAGTTGCTCTCGAAGATGCCTTGGGCTCTGTCCCATCACAGTCATTGTCTCTGGATTGGGATTCCTGACTCACAGACATGATCCTTAGAAACTAGGCTATGAATAGTTTTCTATGCTCTTTCTTTGGATATACGAGCATGCATTCAAGAGAATTGTTACACATTTTGGCTTTTGCCTGGTTCTTAAGCCAGACATTATCAGCAAGCCACATCATCATCCCCAGAAGAGTAGTCAATGAGCAGATGTCCCTGAAAAATAGCTCAGCCATCAGCATCCCAGTGTTGCACAAAGCCTGTCTGCCAGCAAAAATCCAACAAAGTCAGCTTAAAGACGCTAGAACAATGCAGTCTATATTTAAAGTTCTTAAGTAAATTAATAATTCTGCTGGGAGTGGAACCAGAACAGAAAATCAAAAAGCCAGTAGCAGCACCACTAAAAGTAAAGGATGGTAAATTAAAATGTATGTATCCATGCATTTCAGGAGGAAAAGAATTGAGTATCCACTCAGGATTGACAACATTGTGTTAGCCTGACTTATAAAGACTCTGCTGACAACCTTAGTAGGGACATGGTCAGATAAGTAAATAGTATCTGTCCATAACTTATCTTCTATGTTCTCTGATCATGCTTTTCATTGGGTGTCATGGAAGGAGAGAGACCCTCTAGTCCACCTGGTGGGTGTGGACCCAGGAAGGGGTACAGGAAACTGGAGTGTCCTTGTTAATGAGAACAGGAAGTCCAAAGCCCAGAGGCAGGAACTTGTGGGCACAGTTGAGGAACCACAGGAACCTGATGAGTATTCAAGGACAGCAAACCTCTGCTCCTTCAGAGGTACATTATAAAGACACCAGGAATAGGGAACCCTTGAAACATTACCGTGTTTATGGAGAAACTCTCTAGGGACCAACCAATAACAATATTTCCAAAAGAGATATAAACATCATACCGAAATTCTTTTAATTCTTCAAAATCCTTCTCCTCCCCACCCCCCTGCTTTTTTTTTTTTTTTTTTTGTAAAAGTTCCTGGGAATAACCTTTACCTGGAATACTCTCTTTCTTTTCCTATCCCCCCTCCTAAAACTTCTATTAGCATGGCTATTGATCCTTTACATTTCAGCTTAATATCACTTCCTCTCATAAGTCTTCCCCACTCCCTCGTGTCTCCCTGATCCCCAAACTTTGGAAGACGCTTCTGCTTTGTACAGCTACAGCCTTCTCAGATTTGCCTTACCATTAGCTCTAGCTTTTGTTGTCACTGTTTATTTAGTCATCTGTCTTCCCTGAAAGACAATGAAGTGGTACCCTCGGGAGTATTATTATCACCATTTAAGCTGTGGAATCTGAAGTACATTGTAGAGCGATACCTTGATTCCTCGTCTATAAAACAGGCATAACAACAGGCCCTACCTTAGAGAATTGTGGTGAGCACTGAATGAGTTCATACAGACCAGGCGCTTAGAACAGTAGACCCTCACAGATGATCTCATACCAGCTCCTGGATCTTCCCATCCTCTGCCATTTTGGCAAAGGGCAATTCCAGTATTCTGACTGCTTGAGCCAAAAGCTTTGGACGCATCCTTAACCACCTTTCTCTTTCTCTCTTACCCCTCATTCAATCATTAGCAAATCCTGCCTGTCGGCTCTACTCCCAAATGATCTATTGCTCAAATGATGCAGCACTTTCTCACCACTTCCTCTACGACTACCCTGGTCTGAGCCATCATCCCTCTCACCTGGATTACTGAAACAGCATCCTTACGGGTCCTCCTCCTGCTTCCACCATTGCCCCTCACTCAGCTCTCCACAATCATCGCATTGAACCACAAGTCAGAGTGGGCTATTTCTCTGCCCAGACCCTTTCGGTGGCTCCTGTCTCACTCAGAGTCAAAGCCCAAGACCTGATGGTGGCCCACAAGTCTCATGACTGGCCTCCAGCTAAGTCTCATTCCAGCCACACAGGACTCCTTGCTGTTTCTTGAACAGAACATACACACTTCTGCCTCAGGACCTTTGTGCTTCCTCCAGAGAGCATAGTTGCTCCCTCACTCCTTTCTGCTCAAACCAGTAAGAACTCCGTGGACCACCTTATATAAAACCATCTCCCTCCTCTCTATACTCCTCCACTCCAGACTCTCCAACTCTTTAACCTATTTTATTTATTCCTAGTAGTTATTACTATGTGGGATATCTATCTATGTATCTATATACATGTATACAGAAAGCTGTGTATATATATATATATATTTGTTTATTGTCTTTCCCCACTTGAATGTAAACTCTGTAAGGCAGGTATCTGTTTATTTTGTTCACTATTACACTCCCAGAGCATGAAACAACATGGCATAAATGCCATAACTGCTCAATAAATATTTGTAAATAAATGAATGACTATTGTTATTTGGTACACAGTAGTAGGTCCACCATAACTACTTACTGCATAAAAAAACAAATGAATATTCCATAGTTTCCCCAGAAGAGCATTGCTAATGGGGGGCTCAGGTGAAAGAAACGGGGACATGTATGCACAAACATTTGCTGCATGGGCTGCATGTTCTTGGAATCACGGTTTCCTCTAATCCTTTTTAAAAATGATGGGGCGCCTGGGTGGCGCAGTCGGTTAAGCATCCGACTTCAGCCAGGTCACGATCTCGCGGTCCGGGAGTTCGAGCCCCGCGTCAGGCTCTGGGCTGATGGCTCGGAGCCTGGAGCCTGTTTCCGATTCTGTGTCTCCCTCTCTTTCTGCCCCTCCCCCGTTCATGCTCTGTCTCTCTCTGTCCCAAAAATAAATAAACGTTGAAAAAAAAATTAAAAAAATAAAATAAAATAAAAATAAAAATGAGTGTTTCAGAGGTGCCTGGGTGGCTCAGTCAGTTAAGCGTCTGACTTCTGCTCAGGTCGTGACCTCACAGTTCATGAGTTCAAGCCTCACGCTGGGCTCTGTGCTGGCAGCTCAGAGCCTGGAGCCTGCTTCAGATTCTGTGTCTCCCTCTTGCTCTGCCCCTTGCTTGCTCTCTCTCTCTCTCTCTCTCTCAAAAATAAATAAAAAACATTTTAAAAAAATAAATAAAATGAGGGTTTTATACGATTTGTATGTCCACTTTTTTTTTTTTAATTTTTTTTTTTCAACGTTTATTTATTTTTGGAACAGAGAGAGACAGAGCATGAACGGGGGAGGGGCGGAGAGAGAGGGAGACACAGAATCGGAAACAGGCTCCAGGCTCTGAGCCATCAGCCCAGAGCCTGACGCGGGGCTCGAACTCACGGACCGCGAGATCGTGACCTGGCTGAAGTCGGACGCTTAACCGACTGCGCCACCCAGGCGCCCCTGTATGTCCACTTTTAAGTAGTCTGCACTTTTAAGTATCCAAACCTCAGTTATCATCAGAATTACCCACAGGGATTCTTATTCAATCGGTCTTATTTAATTGGGAATTCAAGTAAGTTTGAGCAAGAATTTAACCTTTAGTTTCCTTATATGAAGAATAGGATTATAATACCATCCACTAGGGTGGTAAGGATTACATAAAATATTCTCTGTGGGGTGTCTTACACATAGTATTAGGTACTAATGCTTCTGCTCATTTTCTTTAAAGTTTAGAGGTAAAATTCTTACAAACAAATCATATTCCTTGCTCTCTAAAATTTTAGGTTTGGGGGCACCTGGATGGCTCAGTCGGTTAAGCATCTAACTTCAGGTCATGATCTCGGGGTTTGTGAGTTTGAGCTGGGCGTCGGGCTCTGTGCGGACAGCTCAGAGCCTGGAGCCTCATTCGAATTCTGTGTCTCCTCCTCTCTCTGCCCCTCACATGCTCATGCTCTGTCTCTCTGTCTCTCAATAATCAATAAACGTTAAAAAAAATTTTTTTTTTAATTTTAGGTTTGATTTCATCTTTAGTCCGGATCTCTACTTTGAGTTCCAGATTTATTTTGCAAATATGTACTCAGCATCATCACTTGGATGTCTCACTGAGATGTCGAACCCAACACATCTAAAGCAACTCAAACTTGTCCACTCGAGGCCTCCTCCTCCAAGTGCCCCTTCTCCAGCAATGAGATAAGCTCACACCAGACATCTAGGAGTCCTTTCCTCTCTCTCACCTTTTACGTTCAATTAACGATCAGGTGCTTACGGTTCCAACTCTGATCAATTTTCTCGGTCCCCCATCTTCTACTCTCCATTGCCTGCACACTGGTCTTCACACACCCTCTGCAGCTCCCTTCTTACTCATTCTCCACACCGCAGCCAGAAAGGTCGTTTACAAATACAAATCGGGTGGTGTCCCGATGGATCCTCTCCAACTCTTTAGTGGCTTCCTTTTGCCTTTAGGATTAAGTCTAAAGTTTTCAGCGTGGCCCCCAAACCTTCTACCCACCTCTCCTTCAGCACAGGCACCTCCCTGTAGCCACAGGTGAAGCCTGTTCCTACCCAAGAGCCTTCAAACCTGTAGTTTCCATAGCAACAAGTGCACTCCCCACCCCCTTCCCTTTGTTGCCCGACTTAACTCTTCCTTATTCTTGAAGGTTCAGCTTAAATGTCACTTCCTCAAAGAGATCTTTTTTACCGCTAGAGCAGACAGGTCCCTTGGTTACACAGTCTCATAAGTCCCAGGCCTTTGTCTAGCAATCATCACAACCGTGATTAATACCGACCCTCAATTCTAAGCCACTGGCTTCACATTTTAAGTTGCCAGCTGTCAGGCAGAAGAGGAAGTAGTAATGCCATCACTATTGCCAACACACATTAGGACCTAATTTTTTTAAAGGGGGTGTCTCTGGACCCAATTCACCTTGCGCTATTTTCAGAGTTGAAATTTAATTGAAATTTGGATTTCAGGGGCACCTGGGTGGCTCAGTCGGTTAAACATCTGACTCTTGATTTTGGCTCAGGTCATGATCTCATGGTTCCTAAGATGGGGCCCCGAGTGGAGCTCTGTGCTATCAGTGCACAGCCTGCTTGGGATTCTCTCCCTCTCTCTCTCTGTTTCTCTCTGCCCTTCCCCCCGTCTCTCTTTCTCAAAATAAATAATAAACTTAAGAAAGTAATCAATTTGGATGCCAACTTAAAGCTTAAAATATCTAAAACAAAACAAAACAAACACTCTATAGGGATACTTGGGTGGCTTAGTTGGTTAAGCATCCCACTCTTGATTTCGACTCAGGTCATGATCTCAGGTTTGTGAGTTCATGCCCCCAGTCAGGCTCTGTGCTGACAGCGAGAAGCCTGCTTGGGATTCTCTCTCTCTCTGCCCCTCCTCCGCTCGTTCTCTCTCTCTCTCAAATACATAAAACATTTAAAAAATACACACTACATTGTGGCATACAGAATGTGGAGCACTGCCTAAGTAGATTGCCCACCACAGCCAACGAGTGAAATTTAGGGCAGTTGAAACCATCAGCTCAGAATCAATCAGAAGAAAATGGTGGTAAAATTTTGAAAACTGGAAGAGGGTGGCTTCTCTGACACCAACTTTGCGCAGAAGTCCTGAAGGACTACTCGACCCAGGGGAGGAACACTTATCTGGTTGGAATTTGACTTCTGGCAAACTTTTAAGAGCAGCTATTTATCTCCTAGTGATATGTAATTGAGAACAGTAAGAACAAAAGCCACTTGGAAATACAGACGAAGCACTGTGTTTTTCCGTATGCTTTGCAATCATCCTTTCATACCCCTAATGGCGTTCAGGGCATGAAGAACCCTGCATACACCATTATAAAAAGCATTGATGCACAGGATCAAGCCTGACACGGAGGCATACTTCACCCTGAATGTGAAGGTCAAAACTCAGTTTGATTGTAAAGGAGAAAAACAGAAAAAAAAAAAAAAAACTGGATAAACGTATGCTCTGCTGTCCCTTAGCACCTGAAAAGCTGCTACTAAATCACGGGCGTGACTGACAGTTGGAAACTTTGCTCTGAGAAAATGAGTGCCACCAGCTGTGTCATTTTTAAAATGACAGTCTTTCAGAATAAGTGCCTGAGGACCGACACCTATGTTTTGTTCACTGGAATGTCCCCCGAGCGTAGGCCAATACCTGAGTCCTATACAAAAGGTGCTCAATAGTTGTTAGATCAAGACTTCTCGGTTTACACTGCAAACTTTGGTCACTTTCACCTAGGTTGTGGCGAACTTGAAAAGGCTTGGGATCCCGGCTACTTCCCCCGTGCCCGTGCCCTTTGCTTCTCCACCTCTCTCCCACCGGGAGGGTGCTGGGAGCCGCCCTAAATCCAATCCCCTTACGGGGCCACCCCCTTCTCTCTCTGACCTCGGCTCCGGCTCGGCCCCTGCTGCGCTGCTCCGCGGAAAGGCCAGCGGAGAGTTGCAAACGCTTTGGTTTTCATTCCAGTCTACGAGAAGGAAACACGAACCCAGCCACCAGGAGGCCCCTGGTCTGAGAACAGAAATCATGAGTCATAGATTCGGAGGTTCGGACCTAGGAGCAGCTGGCGATGTGGATGGGCGTGGGTCTGCGGGGATGGAGGGGGCTCCCGAAAGGCCACAGCCCTTCCCTCCCGGGTAGGGCTCCCCGAAGATTCCCTCCCCCCACCCCATGCCCCCGACCCAGTGCTCTCCTCGCTCTCGCCCCGGGCCCGCGGCTTTCAGGGGGCGGCCAGGGGTCCGGGAGGGGGCGGCGCTCGCGCTCCAGGTCGCCGCCCCCGCGGCCACATCACCAGGCGCTCGCTTCCCCTGGGGCGGCGGCGCGGCTGCGCGTGCGCGGGGCGGCCGCGCGGGGGCGGGGAGCGAGCGAGCCGCGGGCGCCGGCTCCCGGGCTGTCAGCGCCGGGCCGGCGAGGGCGCGAGGAGGCGCGCGAGCAGGAAGGAGCCGCGGCCCCGGGCAGCCGCCAGCCGCCGCCGCCGCGGCCGCCGCTGGGGACCAGGTGAATGCTCCTTCCGTCCCCCGCCCCGGGTGCCCCGGTCGCGTCTGAGGAGGCGGGGTCCCCTCTCCTTACACCGGCCGCCGCGGCCGCGCTCCGGGGCAGGTGATAATGGAGGGGAAGGCTGGGCTTTGGCCGCGGCGCCGGGTTCGGGCGCATCCCAGGTACTGGAGGGAGGAGGGGCGGGACCGGGCTCGGGACCCAGCGGCCGGGGCGACGGGGAGCGGCGGCGCGCCCCTCCCGAGCCGCCGTGGCTCCCCACCCCCTCGGGCCCCCGCGCCTGCCCCACCTCGGGCGGGACCGCAGGCTGGCCCTGGGCGCCGGCTGCCGGCAGCCGCGGCTGGACGGGCGGGCGGCCCCGAGCCCCGCTGGGCCCGGCAGCGGATGGTGGCCGAGTGATGGGTGGAAGGTGAGCTGGGCTGGAGACGCCGCCGGGCGGGCTCGGGGCACACCCCGGCTCCGCTGCTTCAGGGCTCCGCAGTTGCTCTGTGTCCCCGCCCTCTTTGATTCTTTTCTTTATGTAAGTGAAATACACGCATCTCAGTTAACCCCCCCCCCCCCCAAACGTCCATCTACATGGAGAGATCATATGTTCGTATGTAATTATGTATTTACCATTTACATGCATATTACGTGTCGACTGTCTGTAAATGAGCACTTGGGTTTTTTTTTTTTAATTGAGATATACTGCACGCACCGTAAAATTCGCCCTTTCAAAAGTGCGGCCTTCACATAGTCACAAAGTTTTGCAACTATCACCACTATCCTGAACATTAGCATCACGTCAAAATGAAACCCTTTGACCCATTAGCAGCCATTTCTCATTTCTCCCTTAGCCCACCCTCTGGCAACCATTAATCTACGTCCTTTCCCTAAGGATTTGCCTGTTCTGGAAATTTCATATGAATGGAATCATACAGTAGGTGACTTTTTGTGTCTGGCCTCTTTCGCATAGAAAAGTGTTTTCAGGGTTCATCCGTTTTGTAGCGTGTATCCGTATTCTTTTTCATGGCTGGGTACTATTCCCTTATATTGGTGTAGCATAGTTTCAGATATTGTCTATGCATTCATCACTTGATGGACATTAAGGGTGTTTCCACTTTTGGTCATTGTGAATAATGCTGCTATGAATATTTGTGTGCAAGTTTTTATGTGGGTATATGCTGTCATTTTTCTTGGGTGTATATATGATTAGCTTGTTGAGGAACAGCCAAACTTTTCCATAGTAGCTGCAACCTTTTACATTCCTGCCAGTGTATGAGGGTTCCAAATTCTCCACCTGTTGGCCAACACTTGTTACTGTCTATTGGGTAGTTTTTATTATAGCTATGCTAGTGGGTGGGAAGTGGTATTGATTTGCATTTACCTGATGACCAATCATGTTGAGCATCTTTTCGTGTTCTTATTTGCTGTTTGTACGGCTTCTTTGGAGAAATGTCTCTTCGTATCCTTTGCCTATATTTTAATTGGGTTATTTGTCTTTTTTCTTACATGTCGGGTGTTTGTCTTTTTACTGTTGTATTGTTCATTTGTGGACGGAATTTTAGGTTTGGGGGCTAGTAAACTTTAAAAAAGCCAACCAACCTGATAGCAAGTGACATGGTGCTTCTACTTGGGCGAAACTAAGTGCCATTTATGCTTTTTTCAGAATACCCAACCTGTCAATTTTTGGGTGTCTTACTGCCTGTTTCCCTTTCTGGTATCTTGAGAAAAGCCACAAGAGAGACCACACACAGTTGGTGTTTTCATATATTCTTTGCTTGGTTTGAAAAAAGTCCCAGTTATCACTGTAATTACAAATAACTCGGATTGATGGCTAGCTAAACAAATAAAAAATGGCAAACACCAATGATTCAATTAAAATTTCATATACTTACCTGCTCAAGCAAAGTGGAAGGTCTTATTTTACTAAGTTCGTGTAGTTTTATTACAGTTGTATTCATCTGTGGGGGGGGCAAATTTTTCTGATGGCGCTGAAGTTAAGAGCCACTTAGAGCTGAGTGAACGCAACTATGCTTATTTCGTGGTTAATTTCTGAGTACACACAAATTCAGTGTTAGCCTCAGCTCTTTTATAGCAAAAACCACTGGAAAAGACACGGCACCTGTCTCTCAGGAGTTCAGGCTCACTTTCCTATTATCCTAATGTGACTGTTCAAAAGTATACTTCCAAATTTCAGAAATGTTATAGAAAATAAAATTAAAGATTTCCAAGTGGAATTAATGGATAAGCAGCTGAATAAAAGTGTGAAGAAAAGCCCAATCCTGCTTTTCAACTACTAAATTATATAACAATGCAAACATTTAACCCTTTTATGCCTCATTGACTTCCTTCATAGAATGCATAATTTCACTGTATAAGCTGAGTGTATGTTTTTCTTTTAGCTAATGGAATGATTATCAAACATGTTGAAAATATCACCCATCCAAACTAATAGTTTGTTACTGACTCACCCAAAGGATATGTAAATGTCCCGAGGCTACAAATGTTTTCCAAGGTGGCCTTCTCTGCACTCTGGAGTTTTTAGTGTCACTTATTAAGGACTGAGAGTCGAGGACAATGAAAAGTAGGAACAATTTGGGGACATGATCCCTGGGAAATGGTGGTCAGAGCAGACCCTGCCTCCTTTATGGTGGACTTCTAGGCACCTCTCATCTTTTCTCTGAGATTATTGTAGTTAGATTTCTGTAACTTAAAAATACTGTATGTGTTTTAATATATATAAGGCATATATATCTCCAGTAGGGTTCAAAGGCTAGGACTGTCAATCAGTTATTCTATCTTAATGTGAATGGATTTATTCAGATTGCTTTCCCCTTGATCAGCTACACTGAGGAAATGGGAATTTTGACTTGAAGAAGGATAAGAGAGGTAAGTAGTATGAGATCATGGAACATTTTGCGGGTTTGGCAAAACTTGCTGTATTTCTAGAAGTGTGGGTGTTGAAAATGGAGATCTTTGGACAGCATAAAAGGTCTGGAAGAAGAGTCAAGAAAAGCAAGAATGAGAATTTGGAAGGGAAGGTTGTAGGATATGAAGATAGATTCAATATATCGAGATATTTTTGCCCAAGAGAAATTCTAAATAGCACAAGTGGAAGAACCTTTTTCTCCTTCATTCCATTCCTCTTCCCCTTTTCCCCACCTTGCTTCTCCATGCTACTCTCCTCCTAGGACCCTGAAGTCAGATTGCGATGACTGTTGTGCATGTGTAAGCTTTTCAGTGTGCTAATTGCACCCCTTCTGTCTCCAGATTCTGGTTTCTTGAGATCAGAGTAAAGAAACCAGATGAAGATGAAAATACTGTTAAAATAGTTTGTTATTTCTGGTAAAGCTGGATTGGAAAACTTAGTTTAGATCCCTGCTTTCTCTATTCCTTCTTAATTTGCCTACCTAGAGGCAACTGTAGCACCTAAGGTACAGGTCTCACCTGCAGGGAGGGAAAGTCCTGAATCAGGAAGTTTACCTTCTAGGGGTTGGAATGGGAAAGGAAACTTTCTTTGAAGGCGTCCAAGTTCCAGACAGCCAGTGAGAGCTTGGGGGCGGGGCCTGTCTGGAATATTGACCTTTATTCTTATCTTAGCCCTTAGGTAAATCACTTTCTCAGAGGAATTGCTGCTGGGGTAAGAGAAAAGTGTCCCTTCCATGGCCCCCCTTCAATCCCGATTTCTCCTACTCAGAGGAGTGAAGGTTCTGCTGTCATTAGAAAAATAAGAAGCCATCCTCTTGCGTTTCGTAGACTAGCCTAGGAAATTAATCATTTATAAAATTGGAGCTGAGGTCATGTTTTCCTTGGAAGAGTTTTTTTAAGTGGGTGATCATTTCATTGTATGGTTAAATGTATAGATTATTAAGTCTTTTTCCTAACTTGTTTTACTCCTCCAGTATTTATTTACTGAGTGTCTAATAGGCACTGGGCTGGGCCCTTGGGATTCAGCAGTGAACAAGAATGGGTCCTTGCTCTCATGGAGTTTACAGCCTAGAGAGACAGCTAGTGCAGAAACAATTACAATAAAGAGTAATAAATGTTAGAAAGCTTAGAGTACTTTGGGACCAGAAGAGGGGAACCCAATCTGAGAGGGTCAGGGGAAGTGATGGCTGAGCCCCAAGGTCACAAAGTGGAATAGGAAGTAGCCAGGTGAAAGGGAAGAGTGAGGATGAGCAAGAGTTTCAGGAAACAGGAACATACGGAAAGGCCAAGAAGGGAGAGAGAGGGTGGTATACTAAAGCAGTATTTTTCAAACTGCAGGCTCCTGGGCAGCTACCAGTAGATTGTAAATTCAATTTAGTGGATTGTGATCTGCATCTTTGATTTATTTATTTATTAAAAAAAATTTTTTTTATGTTTTTATTTTATTTTTGAGAGGGGGGGGGGCAGAGAGAGAGAGACATACACAGAATCCAAAGCAGGCTCCAGGCTCTGAGCTGTCAGCACAGAGCCTGATGTGGGGCTCGAACTCACGGACCATGAGATCATGACCTGA
The DNA here is from genome assembly GCF_016509475.1 of Prionailurus bengalensis. NCBI lineage: Eukaryota > Metazoa > Chordata > Mammalia > Carnivora > Felidae > Prionailurus > Prionailurus bengalensis. Next base: position 124,867,567 of record NC_057358.1, on the reverse strand, counting down.
GCTGAAGTTGGATACTTAACCGACTGAGCCACCCAGGTGCCCCTGTGATCTGCATCTTTTAAAAAAGAAAATGTGTCACACATAGTTACTAGATTGTAATATGTAAAGTTTGAAAATGTCTGCAATAGAGGAAATAGACAAAAAGCCTGTGTGACCACAGGCAAAGGTGGATGGGAATGATTATACAGGATTTAGTTAACCTTGTTAAAGAATTTGGATTTATTTTAGAGGAAATGAGAAGCCACTGAAAAGGGTCTGATTAGATTTATTATTTTCCAGAGATACTTCTGAGTGCCTGGTCTTTCTCTACTCAAATACAAACCGCAAATTCCTTGGCCCAGTGTTACAGGTATTCCAAATTTGGTTCTAATCTATTTTTTCTAAAGAATCTTTCTTCTATGAAATGGAACCTCCCATTTCATAAAGACTTATTGTCTGCCTAAGTGCCTTTGCACTGATGGAAAGATCTGTCTCATGTTGAACCTCTGGCATTTAGCTTAGTGCTTGGTACCCAGTAGGGATTAAGAAAATCTTTGTTGATAGAGTCTAAATATCCTGTGTATTAGAACTGTTACATGGTAGTAGAAATGACCTTGATGTTTCTAATAATACTTGCTTTTGGAAAAAGAAAAAGGTTTTATTAGAAATTCTTTTTTGGGGGTGCCTGGGGTGGCTCCGTTGGTTGGGCGTCTGACTCTTGATTTCAGCTCAGGTCATGATCCCAGGGTTGTGGGATCAAGCCCCATGCTTATGATTCTCTCTCTCCCTCTGTCCCTCTACCTCTCTCTTTCTCTCTCCCCATCCCCCCCCCCCCCATCAATTCTTGTTTTCTCATTTGGAATCATGTTAGTGATAGAATCATATTGATTTATTTAAAAGATAATATTTAACAAAAAGTACTCTAATGTTATTCTAAAGCAGTAGCAGAGAGAAGAAAAATAAGAGACTTTCTGATCTGGGAGTTTTTCTTCTCAAGGACTACAGAGCAATGACAGATTGTTCATACGAGGAGGCAATCTAGCAGTCATTTATATTTTGTTTGGATGGGCATTTTCGGAGCACTCACCAGAAGACAGTTTTATAAAGATGGTTAGGAACAAAGAGAATAAATTAGATTAAAATGTATCAATCATATGAGCTTAGTGGAGAGGCAACAGAGAATAAATTTTGGTTTTAGAAGAAGTAAAAATAGAACATCCATACACCCAAAGAACTTACAAATAAGAATTTAATGATGTCAGTTTGTTGCCAGAGAATGATTGTACTGTCACAGTACTGTGACTTCACAGAATTAGATTGTGAAACCCAACTGTGAAGGAAAAATTCTTTAAGTGTATGGTTTCGATAAGTGGCAAGAGAAGTTATGAAAAATTCATGAAAGGTAGAGAGATTTCAAGTTCTGATTCAAATTTCTCTTTAATATACTTTTGAGATGTGGAAACTTGGCTAATTAGTTTTGTAAATTAGATTTTATGTAGCTTAAACATGAGTGCTAGAATCTAATTTTGCTAATATGGGATGGCTTTTTTAAAAATACTTACTGAGTCTTGTATTTTTATGTTCTACAGAGTCCTATTTTAAGCAGTGCATTGTAGAACCTAAATTGAAGCTGCTAACTTGTATAAATTTATCCTCAGGAAATCATTCTAAATATGGGAAATTATTATGCACCAAGATGTTCATTTTCGGTGCAATGTAGTTTAGTCAAGAAAATGCCCTGCTATAGGGAAGTGATTCATTACAATGTGGCAGTGCACTTGAAATTTAACCATTGAAAGTGCCGTTGTAGAGCAATGGTTTCTTATTTATTACTTTTTAAATTAAAAAATAAAAAGTGCTCAATAAAGGCCCCTGGGTAGTTCAGTCACTTAACGGTCCAACTCTTGATTTCGGCTTAGGTCATGATCCTGTGGTTTGTGAGATCAAGCCCCTAGTCAGGCTCTGTACTGACAGTGCAGAGCCTACTTGGGATTGTCTCTCTCCTTCTCTCTGTCCCTCCACCGCTCACACTCGTTCTTGCTCTCTCTCTCAAAATAAATAAATAAACTTTAAAACAGAAGTGCTCGATATAAGCAAAAGTACAGATAATATAAAAATATACAGGATTTAAAAAGCGAAAGTGGTGTTTCAAGTCCTTCCTTACCCTACCCCACGACTGAGGCCAACCTGGTTCTTTAGAAGTAAATACTCTGAGCACTTTGGTATCTGCCCTTCCAGACCTTTCTTTAACCCAGTGTTTTTCAAATTGTGCTCTCATGAGGGGCTTCTGGGTCTTCTCAAGTTAGGTAGGTAGAAACCTAGTGGATGGGAAGCAGGGTGCTTCACTCTATACTGCTTTGTCTGTTCCTGTTTTATATATAGGGATTTCACATAGGGTTTAATTTAAACAAATAATTGCTCTGCATTAAAAGTAAATGTTTAGGGGCACCTAAGTGGCCCAGTGGGTTGAGCATTTGACTCTTGGTTTCAGCTCAGGTCATGATCCCAGGGTCATGGGATCAAGCCCCACGTTGGGCTCTGCACTGGGCATGGAGGTGGAGCCTTTTTGGGATTCTCTCTCTCTCTCTCTCTCTCTCTCTCTCTCTCTCTCTGCCCCCTCCCCCCCCTCCGCTCACTATAAATAAATAAATAGATAGGAGCCTGCTTGGGATTCTCTCTCTCTCTCTGCCCCTCTCTCCTGTTTGCTATAAATAGATAGATAGATAGATAGATAGATAGATAGATAGATAAGAAAAGGAAGTCCTAAACACCCTACTAAGGAATTCCAGATCTTACCCAGTTCACCATTTTGCTACATAGTGACATGAATGTTCCACATAGACCTGTCTATTTTCCCCAGCAGTTTTATGGATGGTAACCAGTCACCTTGTTGGAATCCACTCTCCCCCAACCCCTACCTTTTTTCCCATCTCTCTAAATCTTACCTGTTCTTTAAATTTTTTTTATTATTATGTTTATTTATTTTGAGAGAGAGAGAGAGAGACAGTATGAGCAGGGAAGGGGCAGAGAGAGAAGGAGATATACTCCGAAGCAGGCTCCAGACTCTGAGCTGTCAGTGCAGAGCCCGAGGTGGGGCTCAAACCCACAAGCTATGAGATCATGACATGAGCTGAAGTTGGACGCTCAACTGACTGAGCCACGCAGGCGCACCTAAATCTTACCTGTTCTTTAAGGTTTTGTTCACCATTGTTTTGTTCATTCCTTCCTTCAACAGGTATTTAGTGAACACCTACATTTTGACTAATGTTGAATAGGAAATACGCAGAATTTTGTATCAAAAGCTCATAAACTAGTAAAGGATGACCTTTGTGTAAATAAGGGCAATAATGTTTTGCAAAGAAAGAGCATTTGCGGGGGGGGGGGGGGCAGGTACTACTAAGATAGAAGTGGTCTCTTCCTTTTCTGCAGTTTTATATGTGACTTATAAAAGGGCAATTTATGATACCGCTACATTTCTGGGTCTTCAGGAAATACTTGTTAACTTATTAATTGAATAATCGAAGAAAATGCAGAGAATTCACCTGTGAGTTAGGGATGAGACTTCAGAAGGAGCTGTTTTCATTCTTGAACCATCAGCTGTGTTAAAAAATAACTTGAACCCAATTTACTGGATTCCAGTGTTAGGCATGAGCAGAGTTGAGAACGAGTGTTGGAAGGATCTTGGTTCTGTAATCCTTGTCCCCCATGGCCTGCTCTGGGACAGAAGGATCATAACACAGAGAATGCCTGTAGCATCTTCCTTATCATGAGCTGGTTAGTCAGCAAGCCATGAATTCAAGTCCTGTATCTTTATCTTACTAACTTTACAACTTGGGCATATTACTTAACCTCTTCAAGACTCAGTTTCCCAAACTGCTGGGTATGAACATGTCTGTCTCCCAGGTTTTCGAAGAAGACTATGTGAGAGTCCAGAGTGCTGTCTGCTATTTTCTTCACACTCTGCCACTTTCCTCTATGTTTTTAGATAAATAATTAACAAAGAATTTTTAATAACATTTTCTTTTCTTTTCTTTTCTTTTAAAGCAGAAAACTCTTGTACTCTAGCATTCACAGATGATAAGGTTTCAAAATAACCCCAGGCAGACTCATGATGGATTCTGTCTTTCTAGTGCGTCATGTTCTGGTTGAGTAGACTTAGTTTTCAGTCTAGAATAAACCTTACGGTGTGGTTTAAGGTAGTCTGTGTCCCTTGTAAACTGTAAAAATGTTATTTAGATATCGTTTTAAAAATGAAAGATACACCAGGTATGGTGTGTAAACTTAACAACAATATTAGAGCTACTTCCTATTTCAGCTTTCATTTTCTTTTTTTCTTTTAAAGTACCGGTTTCCTGAAGACCCGTATTGTTCAGTACGTGTACTGTTTAGTGTATGTACAAACTGGTCAATATATATATATATATGTATATAAATATATATGTACACACACACACACACACACCGCTTTATAGCATACTGGCAGTGTAATTAAAAGCAAGATTGGATAAGTTGTATAAAAGATAAATATTTAACCTCAGTTTATTTTTTTTAGAGAAAATTGGGACAAAACAGTTGATCTGAAAGTTATAAGCCAGGGGTTCAACCTAGCAATTTATAATATTTTTGTGATTGTATGGTATAGTATATTCCCTAGTATGGGGAGAAAGAGGTGGAATATTAGGTTTTGAACCTTTTATAAAGTATAAAACTAATGATGCATAATGATAATTAGCTAAACATATTTTGAAGACTCAGTACACTGATGTAAGCATTTTACGTGTATTAAGTCATTTAATCTTTATGAAAACCCAGTTAGGGAGGTTTGTTTGTTTGTTTGTTTGTTTGTTTGTTTTTCATGAGGAAACGGAGATATAGAGGCATAGATCCCACAGCTAGTAAAAGTCAGGATTTAAGACACAGCAGTTTGACTTAACTACTGTCAATATCATTGGCGTGTGGACACTTCTTGACATTTAAGTTTTTGTAAGAAGCTCATCTCTCGTAATTGAAGTGTGGAGATGTGCTAAATGAGTCACTTGAAATTTCCCCGTAAAATCACTCAGTGCAAGCCCTGTTATTGATTAACCCATTTAATGAAAGCATAGTAAATATCTCGGTAAGCTTTGTACAGTTTCAAACACAGCATAACGCATTTGCCAGTGATTCCACATCGGGTCTACAACTTTGAACAGACAGTTAATATTCTCTCCTTTTCAAAACGTACTTGACTGAAATCTGTATACTCAGGTATGGGATTTTGTGAATAGATTTTGTAATCTGAATTCTAAATGCTATTACTCTTTAGAACAAAACCTATCCCTTTCTCAACCCTGGGGGCAGTGCTTACTAGGCAATCCAAGCATGTGTTTGAGCATTAGCAAGGAAGTACCAAAAGAGAGAGAAAAAAATTAATGTTTTTTAAAGAAATAGTGAGGTAGTCTTGGGAAAAATAATACCTTTTTGTGACTCTTACTTTGGGGGTGTTATTATTATTATTATTATTATTATTATTATTATTACTGTAGTCTCCACACCCAGTGTGGAGCCCAGTGCAGGGCTTGAACTCCCAGCCCTGAGAAAAAGACCTGAACTGAGATCAAGAGTCGGGACACTTAGCCAACTAAGCCACCTAGGAGTCCCTGGAGTTACTTTGAATTATATGAGTCATTTTGAATTACATGTGATGGATTATGAGGGAGACCCGCCATAGACTTGGTGGTAATCTGGCCCTGCTTTGGAGCTTGGTGGGCACATGTAGTTATTCATCTGCAATTATGTAACAAGTATAAAGTATAAATGAAATCATGGCTATGAAAAATGAATGCAACCGTTTGTCAGCTATCTGGCAGTGTTTAGGTTGTGTTCTTTAAATGAAGGCTGTTGCTTTTTGGTTGTGCTGTTCTTATTGAGAGATGAGTGCAGAGGGAGAAGTAGGAAGGAAGAGGCAAGTTTAGAGCTCTGAGGAATTTCAGAAAGAGGAAATTGTAAGTAACCATTAATAGTAACTCGGTAGAGTAATATTGATAAGGAAATTTGGGGGGATATTTTATGAAATGCAAAAGGCAGGATGTAAAATAATATGTACAATATAAACCTATTTTTGTTTTGAATATATATATATATATATATATATATATTAAAATATAGTAAAGTTATATACCACTATGTCATCAGTGATTATCTCGGAATGATGGGTTTCCAGAATAAACAAGTTTTGTGTATCTTTGCCTCTTCTTCTTCTTCTTCTTCTTCTTCTTCTTTTTTTTTTTTTTTGCACTGAAGACCAAAAAAAAAAAAAATTTAAAAAAACCTCCCTCTATGCTAGTGGGAATTAGAACAGTTTCAAATGAGCAGGGAAAGAAGGAAGGGTAGTCAGGATATTTTTACGAGCAAAGACCATCATGACAACTAGGCTGGTTTTTAGGTGGCTTTGAGTATAGTTAGCTTGAACTTCAAGTTGGACCCAGAGCCTCCCCCAACCTTTTTCCCCGTCCCCCCCCCCCGCCCCCGCCCAACTGGTATTTGAGTAAAAAGGTACACAGCCCTGACCAAAGGGTAGAGAAGAGACTTGATTGCAGGGAGTAAAGATACGGAGTTAGGCCATTGTTTCACTTTGTTGCCAAGATAATCAAGTAACATAACACTGTGTACCTGTAGTTTACCTCATCTGTGTATCGTCTCTTGTACTGAGTCTGTGCACTTGAACTGACTTCACAGCGCTATGTACCAGGGAGCACCCTTGAGGGAAAGCACAGCCTGGGAAGGTAGAAGATCAACTTCATCTTTCTGGGTGGTGCCATTGAGCAGGTGTCCCAGCGGGGGAAGGTGGTGTTAGGCTGCCGCCTGAGGAACACCTCCGTGAGGGAGCTGTGCTGTTTTATCACTTGGGAAGGTAATGTAATATGGCCTGCCCATCAGTTAGTTCACTGCTTCACCTCTGAGATCTGGGGCCGGGGGAGGGGGGAGCTGTGGGTGAGTAGAAGTGCTTTAAGTAAATAGTTGCAATGAGATACTGTGAAAATTATGGGACCCTCCTGGTCTTAAAATGTAGAAAAAAATGCTGACTTCATCTGTGGCAAATCATTTTTTCCTTTCTCTTTTCTTAAAAAGAAAGTTTCGTTTTTCTTTTAAATTTTGACACATCAGCTTTTTTCTTCCTTTCTCTGTTCTTAAAAATAGGATTTTTTTTTCTTTTAAACTTTGGAACATTGGCATCCTTTCTGTACCTTAAAATTCTGAAAGAGTTCATTTTCAATTTTTAGTTCAATTATACGCAGAGCTGATGGTATATTTTATGTTGGTCTAGAAGTGGGTTTACCTTTTCAGGGTTGAATTCTCTGTAAGAATATAAGGATGTGTTATGGGGGAAAAGTATGAAAGTATACTTTTGTAGGAGTTCGGAAAAATGTTTAAAATTTGAAATGCTGATGAAGTCATTACTTACTTTCTAAATTTAGGTATTTTAGACTTACAAGTGCCAGAGAACACTGGTAAGGAAATGCATTATTTATGTTTTATTCTTATGTACACTATCTTTTACACAGAGGTGTTGAGTCAGTTTATAAAAAAACAACACCTACAAGAAATGTTGGCTTTGGGGCGCCTGGGTGGCGCAGTCGGTTAAGCGTCCGACTTCAGCCAGGTCACGATCTCGTGGTCCGTGAGTTCGAGCCCCGCGTCGGGCTCTGGGCTGATGGCTCAGAGCCTGGAGCCTGTTTCCGATTCTGTGTCTCCTTCTCTCTCTGCCCCTCCCCCGTTCATGCTCTGTCTCTCTCTGTCCCAAAAATAAATAAACGTTGAAAAAAAAAATTAAAAAAAAAAAAAAAAAAGAAATGTTGGCTTTTTAAAAAAAGAATTACAAGACTAGTACTAGACAAAGTAAAACTAGGAGTATAACATTAAGATGAATACATTAATCATAGATTTGAATTTTAACTATAGCTATCAGTTTCCTTGCTGCTGAAGTAAAAAAAAAAAAGGGGGGGGGCTCAATATTTATTAAAGAAAACAAAAATACCAGTTTTCAGTAGCAACTCTGTCTGTAGCTATTATTTCTAAAGTTTCTTATGACTTTATACATGAATGATTGATGAGAAGGTGATGTTCTCAGCAGGAGTTTGCAGGAAATTAATGAATGTCAATAGCTTGTCAATTGAAGGAGAGAGTGTTAAGTGGTCATTTTTGAATAAGATACGTGTAAGAAATGTTGAAGACAGAGTAGGAGAAATAAACTGTTTTGTTGTTGAAAAGCGCTTTCTCAACTTCAAAACAGAGTTCTCTGATTAAACTTGTTTGCCACCCAACTATTCCTCAAGTTTTTTTCAAACAGTAGCACTAACTGATGTTCTTGGTAATAGTTGGCTTCCTGTGTTATTAAAACTATTTGTGTATTGCTCTGAATTTAATCAGAATATCTAGTTAAATGGTTGAATTTTTTCCTCATTTTTCAGTTGGTTGGTTTGATAGGGCCTAGATGTAATCTAACTGATGGCACTTGGTAGAATAAACTGTACTTTGTTTATGCAATACACATAGTTCTTTGGACACACATATTTATTCTGTCAACATTTTCTCGGTAAGTAGAAATGGCTTAACTCTGGGATATGTTTTAGTTGAATCATTAGCTTGATTTTGACGTATCCTTCTAAATAAACCATTCTTAAATTTTATTTATTATTTTTTTTGAGAGAGAGAAAAAGAGTGAGGCAGGGGCAGAGGGGGAGAAAGAGAATTTTTTTTATTTTTTTAATTTTATTAAAAAAATTTTTTTAAATGTTTATTTATTTTTTGAGGGAGGGAGAGAGAGAGCATGAGCAGCAGAAGGGCAAAGAGAGAAGGAAACACACAGTCCAAAGCAGGCTTCAGGCTCTGAGCTGTCAGCACAGAGCCCAACGTGGGGCTTGCACTCATGAACCACAGGTTTGTAACCTGAGCCGAAGTCGGATGCTCAACTGACTGAGCTACCCAGGCCCCCCCCCCCCTGCTGAGACAGAGAGAGAATCTTAAGCACGCTCTATGCTCAGGCCTGACATGGGGCTTGATCTCACAATTATGAAATCATGACCTGAACCAAAATCAAAAGTCCAACGCTTAACCAACTGAGCCACCCAGGGGCCCCTCCAACTACCTTTAAATGAGCTCAACAATGATAAAAATTATGAGATATGTAAATTACTATAGCTCATCTGTTGTTTGGACCAATTTGAGACTTAACCCTTTATAAAGCCTGTGGGATAGTTATTAAGTGGGCTCACCTTCATTCTTTAGAATTGTTACTGTGGGATGGTTCCTTTTCCTTGTTTAGCTACGGGATGTGAGCAGAAGACATTTATATGCTTTTTTCCCCCGAGTTCTACATTCTTAACTGGATACCTTGAAATATATACCTCTGCCAAGCCAAGAGGGTGCATTTGGAATTCTGGAGATTTCTTTTATATTACAAATTGATTTTTTACCTTTTGAGGGCCAAGTGATACATTCAGATATCATAAGAAACACAACATGTCATCTGTGCCATGTGGGAGTTGGCATTGGGAAACCAAATGGATACCTTTCATTTAAAAGAAAAATTCCTGGGGCGCTTGGGTGGCTCAGTCAGTTAAGCGTCCCACTTTTGATTTCAGCTCAGGTCATGATCTCAAGGTTCGTGGGATTGAGCCCTGCTTGGGATTCTCTCCCTCTCTCTCTCTCTCTCTCTCTGTCTCTCGCTCTCTCTTGCTCTCTCTTGCTCTGTCTCTTGCTACGCACCCCCCTCCCCACCGCTCTCCCCCCCCACTAGCCCCCCTCACGTGCATGCTGTCTCAAAGAATAACATAAAAACTTAAAAAATTTTTTTAAATTCTCTCTTTAAAACTGTGATAGGAAAATTACTAATTATTGTTGGCAATAAATTTTGACTGTTCTTTCCTCTCTGTACCTTTAATCCTACATTAATTTGGGTAGTTTTTTTTTTTAAGTGTTTATTTTGATAGAGAGCACATGCATGTGGGGGAGGGGTAGAGAGAGAGAGAGGGAGAGACAGAATCTCAAGCAGCCTTCATGCTGTCAGCACAGAGCCCCACATGCGGGCTTGAATTCATAAACTATGAGATCATGACCTGAGCCAAAATCAACACTTGATCTTGGCCAAAAGGCCGAGAAGCAATAACCTTAGCCAAAATGAAGAGTTGGTCGCTTAACCAGCTGAGCCACCCAGGTGCCTCGGGGTAGATTTCTTTGAGGTGGTATACTTTTATCATCACCTTTTGAATGAGATGAATTGTTCCTGGCTGTTAGGAACAATTTGGTAGGAAGTATAGAAGTGGAAAAGCTGAATAAAGGAGATTGGATTGAATGAAGGAAGTTTAGAGGAGAGCGAATAATTTACCTGGGTTTGGTAATCTAGTAGAAGGCAGTGAGTTATTGTGAAACATTAGGAACCCAAAATAAGCGATATAGGGAGCCCAGTGGATGAGGCTAATGAAATCAAGGGCTAAAAATGAGAAATGATTTCAGTAAAAGTGGCAGGGCTAGCGCAAATGAGAAGAGACTTCTTCAGTACAAATCAGTAGTCAAGGTCTATGATCCCCATAGATGGGACTAGAGTGTCCTCCCAGGTTCTGATGAGCGTTCAAGGAAGGAGGAGTTGGCATGAGGTCACAGTAAAATGGCAGAGAGTGGTGTCGGGGTGAACGTGAGAAAACCAGAGGGACGATTGTTTAAGAGCTTATTGGGATGAGCTCTGAGAAAGGTGATTTGATGGAAAATCCTTAGGAAAAGGGAATTGTGGATAAGAAATGGGGAACCTGAAGTGTTCAGGTCATGAAACTGATATCTCAAAAGACTTTTAAACATAATTTTTGCTTAAGTGAAAGGAGTTGATCATTGAGAGAAATTGGTGAGGATTTACGTTTATACAGGTTTAGATCTTAAAATGAAAATACTTAAAGTCAACTTGTTGCCTAGGTGCTGCAAAAAGCAAATTAACTAGACATGATCTTTCTTTATGAACTGATTATACAATTAAACAATTAAGTACTTACTGAGTATTATTCAAAAGAATGAACCAAAATTTTTTATGAAACTAGAAAATAATTTTGTATGTCAGCTGAGGTCTGCCCTAACCTCTCTGAAAACTAACTGACCACATAATACATCCTCCGTGGTAACTACCTACATTTGAATAACTAACCAGAAAACATAGTCAAAGAGAAAACAGAAGGGAGCAGAATGCACACTATACGAATACATACAATTTATACAAATATATTTATATAAATATACCCACCTGATGGACAAGTTTTGAGATTTTTTGACTAACTGTGAGAATGCTGGTAACAGATTAACTCAAAACAGTTTTCTTGTGGGAAGATAACAAAGTATTAAGCTCTCATTTAGTGCCTTTCTTAGTAATTAGGCAGGACAGGCCTGGTAACTCACAGCTCTGTTGGATTTTTCAAGTGTATTATTTAGCCTTTGCAATCAAACAATGCCTCCTCCGGCACCAGGAACAGATTTTCTCCAAGATAATGATGTAGTAAATCAACACACATACAATATGCTGCTTTTCCTAACTTTTTTTTTTTTAATTTTTTTTTAACGTTTATTTATTTTTGAGACAGAGAGAGACAAAGCATGAATGGGGGAGGGTCAGAGAGAGGGAAACACAGAATCTGAAACAGGCTCCAGGTTCTGAGCTGTTAGCACAGAGCCCGACGTGGGGCTCGAACTCACGGACCGCGAGATCATGACCTGAGCCGAAGTGGGTCGCCTAACCGACTGAGCCACCCTAGGCACCCCACCTAACTTTTAAAAACAAGCAATTTGAACTAGTGTTTTTCATTTTTGTGAGCAAAGTTGAATTCATAAGGAGTATCTGGTATTATTAGTTTATATTTCTTTAAGTCAGTGGTTCTCTGATGTGACTCTGTAGACCAGTGCTGTCCCATGACAGTACTTTTATGGGGAACATGGAGTGAGTTCTTCATTAATCTCAATGTGTTTAATGGAAAGGCTGTCTTTTGGTCTAAGATTTTGTCTCTTCTGCATTCTTTTTTTCTTTTTTTTAATTATTGTATTTATTTTTTTAGATGTTTGTTTTTGAGAGAGAGAGAATATGAGTAGGGGCGCGGGCAGAGAGAGGGGGACAGAGGATCCGAACCGGACTCAGTGCTGACAGCAGAGAGCCCGATGTGGGGCTCAAACTCATGAGCTGCGAGATCATGACCTGAGCTGAAGTCAGATGCTCAACCAACTGTGCCACCCAGGCACCCCATATAATATTTTTTCTAAGTTTTAATTTATTTATTCATTTTAAGTAACCTCTACACCCAACATGGGGCTCAAACTCACAACTCCAAGATCAAGTTCTTCCAGCTGAGCTAGCCAGGCACCGCTCCCTTCTTCATTCTTGGTGGTAAAATGTACAGTTATTTTTTAAAGTTAATTAATTAATTTTTTAGTTTACATCCAAGTTAGCATATAGTGCAACAGTGATTTCAGGAGTAGATTCCTTAATGCCCCTCACCCATTTAGCTCATCCCCTCTCCCACAACCCCTCTAGCAGCCCTCGGTTTGTTCTCTGTATTTAAGAGTCTTTTATGTTTTGTCCCCCTCCCTATTTTTATATTATTTTTGCTTCCCTTCCCTTATGTTTATCTGTTTTGTATCTTCAGCTTCTCATATGAGTGAAGTCCTATGATATTTGTCTTTCTCTGACTCATTTCGCTTAGCATAATACCCTCTAGTTCCATCCACATAGTTGCAAATGGCAAAATTTCATTCTTTTTGGTTGCTGAGTATATACACATATACTACCACATACTACATACCACATCTTTTTTATCCATTCATCTATTGAAGGACATTTGGGCTCTGTCCATACTTTGGTTATTGTTGATAGTACTGCCATAAACATTGGGGTGCATGTGGCCCTTCAAAACAGCACAACTGTATCCCTTGGATAAATACCTAGTAGTGCAGTTGCTGGGACATAGGGTAGTTCTATTTTTAATTTTTTTAGAAACCTTCATACTGTTTTCCAGAGTTTGTATTCCCACCAGCAGTGCAAAAGAGATCCTCTTTCTCTGCATCCTCACCAACATCTGTTGTTGACTGAGTTGTGAGTTTTAGCCATTCTGACAGGTGTGAGGTGATCTCATTGTGGTTTTGATTTGTGTTTTCCTGATGGTGAGTGATGTTGAGCATTTTTTTCATGTGTTGGTTGGCCATCTGGATGTCTTCTTTGGCGAAGTGTCTATCCATGTCTTTTGCCCATTTCTTCCCTGGATTATTTGTTTTTTGGGTGTTGAGTTTGATAAGTTCTTTATAGATTTTGGATGCTATCCCTTTATCTGTTATATCATTTACAAATATCTTCTCCCATTCTGTTGGTTGCCTTTCAGTTTTGCTGATTGTTTCCTTTGCTGTGCAGAAGGTTTTTATTTTGATGAGGTCCAATAGTTGATTTTTGCTTTTGTTTCCCTTGCCTCCGGAGATGTGTTGAGTAAGAAGTAGCTGCGGCCAAGGTCAAAGAGGTTTTTCCCTGCTTTCTCCTTGAGGGTTTTGAGGCCTTCTGTCTTACGTTTAGGTCTTTCATCCATTTTGAGTTTGTTTTTGTGTATGGTGTAAGGAAGTGGTCCAGGTTCATTTTTCTGCATGCTGCTGTCCAGTTTTCCCAGCACCATTTGCTGAAGAGATTGTCTTTATTTCACTGGCCATTCTTCCTTGCTTTGTCAAAGATTAGTTGGCCATACGTTTGTGGGTCCATTTCTGGATTCTCTATTCTGTTCCATTGATCTGAGTGTCTGTTTTTGTGCCACTACCGTACTGTCTTGATGATTACAGGTTTGTAATACAGCTTGAAGTCAGGGATTGTGATGGCTCCAGCTTTGGTTTTCTTTTTCAAGATCGCTTTGGCTATTTTGGGTCTTTTCTGATTCCATACAAATTTTAGGATTGTTTGTTGTAGCTCTGTGAAGAATACTGGTGGTATTTTGATAGAGATTGTTATGTACGCTTAGTTTTTAGAAAAGATCATTAAATTTTTTTTAAAATTTTATATATATATTTATTTAATTTTTTTCCAGTTTTATTGAGATATAAGTGACATATGTCACTGTGTGAGTTTCAGGTTTACAGCATAAAGTTTAGACTGTGAAGTAATTACTATAGTAAGTTAACATCCATCAAGCCATATAGAGAGAATAAAAAGAAATGAGGGAAAAAACCCTTCCTTCTTGTGGTGAGAATTAAGATTTACTCTCTTAACAACTTTTATATGTTATAGAGCTGAGGAAACTATAGTCATCATGTTGCACATTATATCCCTAGTACTTGTGTATCTTATAACAGGAAGTTTGTACTCTTTAACCTTTTTTGTTCCAATTCGCCCTTCTCTTCCCCTGGCCCTATCTCTGGTTATCCCAAATCTGATTCTTTTTCTGCGTTTGGGTCCTTTCCTTTCTTTTCTTTTTTCTTTTCTTTTCTTTTCTTTTTCTTATGATTCTACATATAAATGAGATCATGTGGTATTTGTGTTTCTCTTTTTGCCTTATTTCACTTAGCATAATGCCCTCAGGATTTTTCCATGTTGTTGCAAATGGCAGGATTTCCTTATTTTTTTATGGCTGAATAATATTCCATTATGTACACACACACACATGCACACACACACACACACACACACACGCACGCACGCCACAACTTCTTTATCCACTTACCTTTCAGTGGACTCTTAGGTTGTTTCATGTTTTGGCTATTGTAAATAATGCTGCTCTGAACACAGGGCTACAGATATCTTTTCAATGATCCAAAGATCATTCCTTTGGATATGTTCCCAGAAGTGGAATTGCTAGATCATATGGTAGTTCTATTTTTAATTCTTTGAGGATCCTCCATATTTTTTCCATAATAGCTGTACCAATTTACAATCCTGCCAGCAGTGGACAAAGGTTCCCTTTTCTTCAAATCCTAGTCAGCATTTGTTATCTTTTGTCCTGTTGATGGCCATTCTAACAGCCATCAAGTGGGAAAGATTGTTTTTGGTAAAATTTGGGGAGAAGTTTGACTGTTTAATGAGATCTAAATGTTTGCAAACCACTGTTACAAAATTCTTTAACTGTAGATGGAACCCTTAAGTGCTCAGAGACTCAACTAAAATAGGTAGGAATCTATGGGTCAGGGTCCTTTTCTACATACTTACTTTTAGGTAGCTTTTGTTGGATCATGCTGTAGTAATAATTCCAAACTCTCAATGGCTTTCAACCACAATGCTTTATTTCTTTCTCACTTTACATGTTGCCTGTGGGTTACCGCGTATTGGCCGCAGTTGCTGGGGCTCTGCATGGGTCTTTGTCCCAGGACCCAGTCTGAAGAAGTAGCACTAACCTAGGACATGCCATTCTCATGACAGATGGAAGAGGAGACATAGCTGAACTGTTTCTGCTTGTAGGTGTTGCTGCTGCTCTTATTCCATTGGCCAATTCAAGTCACATGGCCAAATCTGCTGTCAGTGGAGATGAGGAAGTAGAATTCTCTCACAGTCCCTTCAAGTAACATGGCAACGGGTGGAGATAATTCTCTTATAGGAGGGCAGCAATAATGGGAGTAAAATAAAATCTACAATATCATTCTTACTGAAGCACTCATGTAGTCTATATGAATAAAGAACAGTAAGAAACAGATATCCACTATCAAGCTGAAAAAATATAACCGATATCTTTGAAGCTCTCTGTGTGCTTTTATACCACGTACTCAAATATACCCATTCTCTTGAAGTTTGTGATTATATCCTACCTGTCTTCATATATTCCATTGTATTAATATCCCACAATTTATGTTTTCTCTTGAGTTAATTCCAATTTTTTACTAGTATGAAGATACTGCTAAGGATATTATTTTATGTGTCTTCTAGTATACTGTGCATGAGTCTCTCCAGGATATGAACTTAGGGTGGAATTTGCTGAAATGTGGGGCATAGAATCTTTAATTTTAGCATACAACAATTGTTTTCCAAGGCAGTATAATGTTTATAGTTGCACTAGTAGTGTTTAATGTATTACCAGTGCTCACATCCTTGTTCACATTTGAAAGTTTCACAACATCTAATTTTTAGTGTAATGAATGTAAATCAGATTCTTTTTTGAATGTACTGGGAGACACTTCTCAAGCTTTCATGTGTACACAAATCACTTGGGAATGCTTTTAGAAGTACAGGTTTTGATTCACAGGTTGGGCTAGGGATGAGAGCGGAGGTCCTGCATTTCTAACAAGCTCCCAGGTGATGACAGTGCTGGTGGACCATAAACCATACTTGGAGTAACAAGGATCTAAGGCACTAAAATAGAATTGTCCCTGTGTTGGTTGTGCTCAGCACCTAAAGAGTCTTTGGAACAAAACTGCTAAATAACAGTATTTGATGCAGCCACTTAATCTAGGGTTTTTGAATTATGCCTGATATCTTCACTGACGTTAGATGAGTAGTATAGATAAATATGTATTTTTCATCTAGAAATTTTGGAAAAAAAAAAAAAAAGTCCCAGGCCACAATTTTAATCATTCTACTTGTACTCTACTGCTGATTTTTTTGTTTTTTAATTTGAAACTTCTGTTTTGTGGAAATACTGGCCATTAGTGAATAAAATAGTGGATTATTTTTTCTTAGAGTTTGTCGCTTTATAACTGACAGCAAGAATTCAGAATTTAAGCCTCAGCCACTCCACTAAAGTTTTAAAGACACTATTTCTTTTTTTCTATTTTTTTTTTTAATTTTTTTTCAACATTTATTTATTTTTGGGACAGAGAGAGACAGAGCATGAACGGGGGAGGTGCAGAGAGAGAGGGAGACACAGAATCGGAAACAGGCTCCAGGCTCTGAGCCATCAGCCCAGAGCCCGACGCGGGGCTCGAACTCACGGACCGCGAGATCGTGACCTGGCTGAAGTCGGACGCTTAACCGACTGCGCCACCCAGACGCCCCTAAAGACACTATTTCTTCTCATCTAGGTTGATATCTCCACTGGCATTCTTTAACTTAAGCACCTTAAAGCTACGGGAAACTTTGCCCAATTCCTTTTATTTATTTTTAAAATTTTTTACTTGTTTTTACACATTCATGGGTAAACAACAACATAGAGTAACCAATTTTTATTTGGGGGCATATATGTACATCACTCATTTTAAATCTACCACAAAGTATTTCGATTGTAATCCATTATTCCATGAGTTCTTTATTTTATTTATTTATTTGGAGAGAGAGGGAGAGAGAGAGAATCCCAAGTAGGCTCTGTGTGGTCAGCATGGAGCCTGATGCAGGGCTTCACCATGAACTGCAAGATTATGACCTGAGCTGAAATCAAGAGTCTGATGCTCAACCAGCTGAGCCACTTGGGTGCCCCTAGATGATTTCTTTAAAAGAAAAAAAAAGTTTAAGGAGTCTTTAAGAGTGGTAATGGAACTTGTCAGTAAGCAAGCATTAGACTAACTGGTGATCAGTCACTAACTTGATAAAATGAAGGAGAAAATAAAAATAAACACATATTCCTCAGCACAAAATAGTGATATATGGTCCACGGCATGTGCCTGTAACAAGGTAATCCCTACTATTTCCAAATTGCATTCTTAAACAACAACAAAAAAAGATGTTAGGACAAAAAACACCACTCAGACTAGCTTATGCAACGAAGAGTTATTGGCCCATATAATTGGTAACAACACCACTGGAATGAGCTTAAAATAAATGAAATAGACATTCTAATTATGTTGTCAGGACCCTTTCATCTCCTGGCTTTGATTCTCTCTTTGGATCCTCTTCTAATGTAGATGGGCTTTCCTTCAAGTGGTACTAATAGTGGTGGTGGCAGAGGGGACTTTTTGAGGTGGAAGATGAAGTGACAGCTTCAGAATTATGTTGTTCCAAAGGGAAGTGAGTCAACTCTCCCAGAGACCTTCCACATTAAGGTAGTCCTATAACTTACTCACTCTTCGTTAAATCAGCTCTCTCTTTTATAGCCTTTATCATAAATTATCTCATTTGTTTGCTCACCTGGTTGCTTTTCCTCCCCACTACAAGGTAAAATCTGTTAGAAGCAAGAATGGTGCCTATTTTGTTAATTATGTTAGTCTCAGCATTCAGTAGGCACTCAGGACATAGTAAGAAAAAAAATACAGTAAAACCTTGGTTTGTGAGCATAATTCGTTCTGGGAACATGCTTGTAATCCAAAGCACTGGTATATTAGAGCAAATTTCAGAACCATTGGCTCAGTTGTGATCATGTGATGTTTGGTGTCTTGTATTACTTGTATTGCAAGACATCACTCATTTATTAAATTAAAACTTACTAGACATGTTTGCTTGTCTTATGGAACACTTGTGGAACAAGTTATTCACAATCCAGAGTTTTACTTGCACATGAAATGGCGGGAGAGGAAGTAGGTTCTGCTCAAACCATTTGTCATCATGTAGTCTGGAGGGTAGGATACCATTGATTGATAGACCTACCAGAACTGCATGGAATAGAGGAAGAATGTGTTCACGCAGGAAATGGAAATTTGTATAAATTTTTATTTTAAAGTGATCTTTACACCCATTGTGGGGCTTGAACTCACGACCCCGAGATCAAGAGTCTCAAGCTCTACTGGCTGAGCGAGCCAGGTGCCCCTGAAATTTGTACAGTGCTTCACAGAAAAAGGTAGCCCTGAGAATGGAGGCTAGGGCTGGATTTCAGCCCTATTCCGTGGTCTCTGTCAACAGAGACCCTGATGAGTATCTGTCTCTCCATCTCAGTTTCTGAATAGCTTGTGCAGAAATGAGAATATTAGGAACAAAAGTATGAGCTGGACATGTCTTTGCATCTGGATCGCTCTTGGCCAACACCGTGTAGACTGTGCTTAGCCATAAAAATATTCTAACGGAGATGTCTTGAGAAATTCCTCTCTTCCCCACCCCTACCCTCTCCTTTATTTTTCTATCTAGGGTTAATTGGTCAAGTTTCCCAAGGACACATTTTGAGTTTTCTGAACTTTAGGGTGACTGGATGGTGGTACAGATGCTACTGTCCTTCTTTCTGGTTTATTTACATTTCTCCACATTTCTGTTTTGATCAACCTGATAATTCTACTTCAAAAGGAAGAAACTCCCTGTATATATCACAGGCCCTTCAGTAGAATAGATTTGTCTTAAAACTCAATCCCTTTGGGGTTTGTTTTCTATTTTATTTAGTTGAGGATCTCTTTGAGGCAGTGAAATGCTCATTCTTTAAAAAGGGGCAATGGCCCCTGGGTGGCTCAATCAATCAGTCAAGTGTCCCACTCTTGATTTTGGCTCAGGTCCTGGTCTCATGGTTTGTGAGATCCAGCCTTGTATTGGGCTCTGTGCCAATAGCATGAAGCAGCATGGGATTTTCTCTCTCTCTCTCTCTCTCTCTCTCTCTCTCTCTGTCTCTCTCTGATTCTACCTCACTTGTGTGTGCTGTCTCTCTCTCTCTCTCTCTCTCTCTAAATAAATAAATAAATAAATATTTAAAAAAATAAAAAGGGGCAAATAGGTTGAAGGAACAGAACCCCGCTCAATCTTCTCATATAAGGCTGCTGGGAATCTCGTAAGTTCCAGAAGTACAGCTCAGCAACTCGACATGAAGGGTTTTCAGGCTGCTGTTCTGCCTGTCTTTCTCTTTCTGGGACTACTTGTTTTCTCCTCTGCTGTAGTCTCGACATTGGTTTTACTCTGGACACTGATTGTCTTTAAACACTGACTTTTCTCTACATGCAGATCAACCTGCGAGTGGCAAAAAAAAAAAAAAAAAAAAAAAGCAACTAGTACTTAATCTACTCATTGGATTCTCAGGACAAGTCAACAAGAAGTCTGCACTGTTATCCCTTGGGGAGCTTAAAAAGAAAGATATACAGGCCTCAAATAACAGATATTCCGAGTCAGGAGGTCTGGAGTCCTAGAATCTATTTGAAAATGTTCCCCAGTAGGAATTCCAAGAGCCTCCACAGTCACAATAGGGAAGGAAGAAAAGTGAGTGAATGATGAGTAGATGAGACAGGCTCTCGCACCTGCTTGTCCCCTCCGTAGCTCCTTCTCTTTTTCTGTGTGCCATTTCTTGCTGTTGATTTTCCTATGCCAGGAGAGCAGATAGACATTCTAAGGAATTGAAAACAAATATTGAAAGATGTAATAGTTTTCACTAAAAGCAGCAGTACGGGCAGCAATCATTCTCACTCTCACCTGGTGGGTGGGCAGTGGGTCATGTGTCCCTTATCAAATAAGTGCCGATTTCTTGATCGCGGATGCTCTTGCAAGTATAAGGCAGGCCTGAGTGTTCTGACCTGAGGCCTTTAGACCCATTGCAGTAGATTGCTCTGAAAACCTCTGCAGCTACGGCAGCAGCGGTTCGCCTAGGCTCTCTGCGTTGGCGGGGGGGGGGGGGGGGGGGGGGGGGGGGGGGGGAGGTTATGAACCTGCAGCTCAGTGCCCGTCACTCTCAAACCAGCTACAGCTGTGTCTGTGTCTCTTCGTTCAGTCTTTAGAGAGAATTTGGTCACTGGCCAGCCTGTGAGGGCTGGCTCTACTCCGGGCAGTCTACAAAGAGCAGACTTTGTGAGAAGAGCATTCAGTTATAAGTGCATTACAAGCTTTCTTTTGGTTGGCTTGCAAAGTAGATCTTTCAGTAAGTATTTGTAAAATAAATGCCCTGAACAGTATTTAGGATATTTACCAAATGTTTTTATGGCAAAATTATCATTGTCTCCTCATATTTAATAAAAATAACATTTTGATAAAATATATATTATTCAAGTTGTAAATAAAGTTACACGGTTTATTATTTAACACATTTAAAACATGATGCCATATACTTTACCTTTTATTATGTACTGGCGTATGTAAAGAGTTGTAATGATTTGATTTTGAGACCTCCCTGTAAGCAATAGAAGCCATCACTTTATTTAATACATTTGTCCACTGTAGGACTGCAGGGACATTTGATGACTTTACATAGGTATCAGCTACATTAAGTATGCAAAGATGAGAAACTTTTGACAAAGATTGGGCACAATAGCCCAGTACTGTTTTCTGTGTACAAAGTAGTTGTATGGCTCAAAACGGGTATGTGTTAAGGCCACAAAGTATAGTGTCCCTATACCTTAGGGTTGGTTTAAGAGCGTATGTGTTTTCGGGGCGCCTGGGTGGCTCAGTCGGTTAAGCGTCCGACTTCGGCTCAGGTCATGATCTCACAGTTTGTGAGTTCTAGCCCTGCGTCAGGCTCTGTGCTGACAGCTCGGAGCCTGGAGCCTGCTTCCGATTCTGTGTCTCCCTCTCTCTCTGCCCCTCCCCAACTTGTGCTCGGTCTCTCTATGTCTCTCAAAAAATAAATACATGTAAAAAAAAAAATTAAAAAAAAAGAACATGTGTTTTCTATGAGAATCTTAAGTATGAAGATAGTTAATCTGATTTTTAAAAATGATTTTGTTTTCTTCTTTTCAGATCCAATCCCTCTGTGGACCTTCTAAACATCTTTTACTAGTAGAAACATTATTTCCTACAAAATGAAGTCAGCGTCTTAATTTAAACCAGCATTTGTGTGGTTCTGACTT
Source organism: Prionailurus bengalensis (assembly GCF_016509475.1). Taxonomy (NCBI): domain Eukaryota; kingdom Metazoa; phylum Chordata; class Mammalia; order Carnivora; family Felidae; genus Prionailurus; species Prionailurus bengalensis. The sequence goes on along the minus strand of NC_057358.1, from coordinate 124,846,012 downwards.
TACCTGCTATGGTTTGTGAAGCTTGAGATCTAAGGAGTACAGGGTCTTTTGTGATGACAATATGACTAATAGTAAAGGAAGATCTATTACCAGTAACACGAGTAGTGGTCCAAGTAGTGGAGGAGGTTTTGTAGACTGGACTTTAAGCTTAAATACAATTCAATCTGATAAGTTTTTAAACTTACTGTTGAGTATGGTTCCAGTAATTTACCAGAAAAACCAGGAAGATAGGCACAAAAAAACCAATGGCATTTGGCAAGAGGGATTATCAGCTGCAGCCCAGACTTTTAGTAATCGATCTGAGCAGCACATGGAGTATCACAGTTTCTCAGAGCCGCCTTTTCATGGCAACAGTGGGCACGCACCGTCAGGCTGCAGCCCAAAGTATGATGACTATGCCAGCTACAATTACTGTGATGCAAGGGACGCTGCGGAAACAGCTGCCATGTTACAGAATGAAGCTGCATCTAGTGATGGCGACGAAGATGCCACCGTGGAAGTAAACCAGAAGTCACCAAAGGAATCCAGTGGAATCATGGCGCTGCAAATACTTGTGCCATTTTTGCTAGCTGGTTTTGGAACGGTTTCAGCCGGCATGGTTTTGGATATAGTCCAGGTGGGTTTATCATTTTATCTTCACCGTCTTTGTTGCTTTAGGTGCTTTAGGTGGGTTACTCATCTCACACATTTACTTTAGATCTAACTTATCCCTTAGTGAAATGAACCCATGCTGGCTCGGGCAGCAAATCTGCTACTTCTAGGTGTGTGTTTGTTTTCCTTTACAAGTTCTGAGAGAATGGTCTCGTTCTGATTGTAAAGTAACCCTTCATAAAGTATTACAATAATAAAGCAACCCCAAAATGGATAAATCAATTAAATGCAAAACCCAATAAATGTTATATTTAAATGCTTCTTTACTTTTTGAATAAAATCACATACTTGTTAAAATGCATGAAAACCATGCAGAGTATTAAATACAAGATAAAAAGTCTTCCCTGTTCTTCCTCTTCAGACCAAACTCCCTTCCCCTCCAGAGGTTACTGTTGTTCAGAATTGGTTGTGTTTACTTGCATATGTTTTTCTATGTTTTCATATATACACAAGCACAGTTTCTTCTTCAGAAATAAAAATGAAGTGCCATATATATCTGCAAATTATTTTCATCGCTTAATAATACATCTTACATATTTTTCCAAACTAGTAACAAAGATATTCTGCATTTTAAAATGAGAACTTGATATTCCATTGTATGTACATACCAAAGTTTATTCACTCTCCCATGCTCGGGCTATAATGAATGCGCTTAGAAATATATTTACACTATTTTCATAGGCTAGATTTTAAAAATGGGATTGCTGGGAATTAGGGTAGGTGTATATGTTTAAAATTTTATTAGACACTGTCCTATTGACTTTCAAAAAGTTTGTGCCAGTTTATAATCCTCTCAATATATAAGTACTTTCATTTTTCTATGTCCTTATCAATCCATGTTGAACATTCTTGATCCTTTTCATTTTTGGCAACTGATAGGAAAATGTTTTCATATTTTAATTAGCAGCCTTTTAAAAAAAGTAACTTCTGGGGCGCCTGGGTGGCGCAGTCGGTTAAGCGTCCGACTTCAGCCAGGTCACGATCTCGCGGTCCGTGAGTTCGAGCCCCGCGTCAGGCTCTGGGCTGATGGCTCGGAGCCTGGAGCCTGTTTCCGATTCTGTGTCTCCCTCTCTCTCTGCCCCTCCCCCGTTCATGCTCTGTCTCTCTCTGTCCCAAAAATAAAAAAAATAAATAAAATAAAATAAAAAAAATAAAAAATAAATAAAAAAAGTAACTTCTTTATTATTAATGTTTAGTGTGTTTTCATATGTCTGTTGACCATTCTTAGTTGTTCTATGGATATTTCTTATGTGAATTACTTTTATGTATGTTGTTCATTTTAAAAATGTATATGCTACTTATTGTTTTTAGGAGTTCTTAATGTAGTGTGGTTACAGAATTACCTATTCTATAATTATCTTTCTAAAGTAGTAAGTTGTTAAAATGTGACATTCTGTTACTGTCAGTTTTCATTCATCAGTCAGAGAAAGGGTAACATGCCCTTGTCTTTCATTGCTTGCTCCCTAAAAGAAATCTCAGGTCATTTGTGACACTAAAAAGCTTACAACAGATAATATTTTTATCTAAATGGAAAACATACATAAATAGGAACATAATTTCCACCATCAGTTGGAGAAAGGATATAAACAGAACCATGTTAAGAAGTATATTAAGGGGCGCCTGGGTGGCTCAGTCGGTTAAGCGGCCAACTTTGGCTCAGGTCATGATCTCACGGTCCGTGAGTTCGAGCCCCGCGTCGGGCTCTGTGCTGACAGCTCAGAACCTGGAGCCTGTTTCAGATTCTGTGTCTCCCTCTCTGACCCTTCCCTGTTCATGCTCTCTCTCTCCCTGTCTCAAAAATAAATAAAAACGTTAAAAAAAATTTTAAAAAAAGTATATTAAATTTTTAAGGAATCTGACAAGAAAAAGAAATAAAAGACATCCAAATTGGTAAGTAAGAAGTAAAACATTCGCTATTTGAAGACGACACGATACCATATATAGAAAACCCTTGAGGGGCGCCTGGGTGGCTCAGTCGGTTGGGCATCCGACTTCGGCTCAGGTCATGATCTCAGGGTCTGTGTGTTTGAGCCCCACGTCAGGCTCTGTGCTGACAGCTCAGAGCCTAGAGCCTGCTTCTGATCTGTGTCTCCCTCGCTCTCTGCCCCTCCCCCGCTCATGCTCTGTCTCTCTCTCTGTCAAAAATAAATAAACATTAAAAACAAAACCATTAAAAAAAAAAGAAAACCCTTGAGACTCCACCAAAACTTCTAGTACTGATAAATGAATTCAGTAAAGTCACAGGATACAACATTCATATACAGAAATCTATTGCATTTCTATACATTCATAATGAAATAGCAGAAAGAGAAATTAAGAAAAAACAATCCCATTTACAGTTGTACCAAAAGTAATAAAATACGTATTATTAGACAACCAAGGAAGTGAAAGCCCTGTACTCTGAAAACTATAAGACGCTGATGAAAGAAATTGAAGATGACACAAACAAACGGAAAGATAGTCCATGCTCATGGATTGGAAGAACCAATATTGTTAAAGTGTCCATACTGCCTAAAGCAACCTACAAATCTTATGCAATCCCTACCAAAATAACAACAGCAGTTTTCAGAGAACTAGAACAAATAGTACTCAAGTTTTTGTGGAAACACAAAGACTCTGAATAGCCAAAACAATCTTGAAAAAGAAGAACAAAGCTGGTAGGTATCACAATCCCAAATTTTAAGATATACTACAAGCTGTTTGATTAAAACGGGGCACCTGGCTGGCTCAGTTGGTGGAGCATGCAACTCTTGATCTTGGGGTTGTGAGGTCAAGCCCCACATTGGGCATAGAGTTTACTTAAAAAAAAAAAAAAAAGAAAGAAAAAACAGAATGGTACTGGCACAAAAATAGACACTTACATCAATGGAACAGAGTAGAGAGCCCAGAAACAAACCCATGCTTATATGGTCTATTAATCTATGACAAAGGAGGCAAGCACGCACAATGGGGAAAAGACAGTCTCTTCAACAAATGGTGTTGGGAAAACTGAACGGCTACATGCAAAAGAGTAAAACTGGACCACTTTCTTACACCATACACAAAAATGAACTCAAATGGAATAAAGACCTAAATGTGAGCCCCGAAACCATAAAACTCCTAGAAGAAAGCACAGGCAGTAATTTCTTTGACATCAGCCATAGAAACATTTTTCTAGATATGTCTCCTCAAACAAGGGAAATAAAAGCAAAATTTAACTATTGGAACTACACCAAAATAAAGAGCCTTTGGACAGTGAAGGAAACCATCAACAAAACAAAAGGCAACTGAATGGGAGAAGATAGTTGTAAATGATATATCCAATAAGGAGTTAATATCCAAAATATATAACGAACTTCTACAACTGAATACCAAAAAATGGGCAGTGTACCTGAATAGACATTTTTCTGAAGATGTACAGATTGCCAACAGACACATGAAAAAATGTCAACATCAGTAATCATCAAGGAAATGCAAATGAAAACCACAATGAGATATCACCTCAGACCTGTCAGAATGGCTAAAATCAAAAACACAAGAAATAACAAGTATTGGTGAGCATGTGGAGAAAAAGGAACTCTCATGCACTATTCGTGGGAATGCAAATTGGTGTAACCATTGTGGGAAACAGTATGGAGGTTCCTTAAAAAATTGAAAAGTAGAAACACCATATGATTCAGTAATTCCATTATTGATGATATTTACCAAAAGAAAATTAAAACACTAATTCAGAAAGTTATATGCACCCCTGTGTTTATTGCAGCATTATTTACAATAGCCAAGACATGGAAGCAATCCAAGTGTTCATCAATAGATGAATTGATAAAGAAAAAGTGGTATATATACAATGGAATCTTACTCAGCCATGAAAAAGAATGAGATCTTGCCATTTGGAACAACATGGATGGACCTAGAGGATATGATGCTAAATGAAATAAGTCAGAGAAAGACAAAAACAATATGATTTCACTCATACATGGAATTTAAGAAACAAAATGTACAAAGAAAAAAAAGATAAAAAAACACTCTTGAATATAGAGAACAACTGATGATTACCAGGGGGAAGGTGGGTGAGGGAATGGGTGAAATGGGTGATAGGGATTTTAGAGTACGCTTATCAGGATGAGCACTAAGTAATGTATAGAATTGTGGAATCATATTGTACACCTGAAACTAATATAACATTGTATGTTAATTATATATCAGTAAAAACGTTGGGAAAAACGAAACTTTGCAGGTATAATTAATTTAAAGATATTGAGATGGGGAGATTTTGTGGATTTTCCAGGTAGGTCTTTTTTTAAAAAAAAATTTTTTTTTTTATTAGTTTTGTTTACTTTTGAGAGGCAGAGAGAGACAGAGCGTGTGTGGGGGAGGGGCAGAGAGAGATGGAGACACAGAATCTGAAGCAGGCTCCAGGCTCTGAGCTGTCAGCACAGAGCCCGATGTGGGGCTCGAACTCACAAACCATGAGATCGTGACCTGAGCCGAAATCAAGAGTTGGACACTTAATCCACTGAACCACCCAGGTGCCCTGATATTTTTTTCTTGATATACCAATTATTCTGAAGAAACACTCAATATTTAGCTCTAAAATGATAACATCTATACATCTATAAGAATGATGTGTTGGAGTATAGTTTATTGGAATATTTATATAGGTTATATGTACATTCCTGTGGTGTAATGTTCATTTCTTGATACTATTCGAGATAACAGCACATGTATAATTAGTTTGTAATATTAAACTTTAGTGTTAAAAATTATAAAAACAAATGTTTTGAAAGGTTTAATTTAAATATGCTTTTTAAAACTTTTTAATTGTGAAATTTAACATACAGAGTATATAAACCAAAAATGTACAACTCAGTGAATTTTTGTGACACAACCATATAACTATCAGGTCAAGGAACAGAATCTTATCAGTACTTTTCTTTGTGCTCCCTTCTGGTTGCTGCCCTTTATTCCTCATCACCAAAGGTAATCAGTGCTTCCTTGTCTTTATAAAAGTGCATCATTAAACACCATTGTTTGGTTTTACTTAATTCTTCTAAAACCTTATATAATGAAGTATAGAGTATCTAGTCCTCTGTGTCTGTTTTTTTTGTTCAACATTATGTAAGTTTTATGAAATTGTATTTCATTTATTTTTATTGTCATATCTAATCCAGTTATGAATATATCACAGTTTATTCATTCTGCTATTGATGCTCTTTGGTGTTTCCAGATTCTGGGTGCACATGTGCGTGCGTTTCTATTGTGTGTGTGTATATATATATATATATATATATATATATATATATATGTAGAAATGGAATTTCTGTGTCTTGGGATATCCAGGCATTTAAATTTAGATATGTCAAATGATTGTACCAATTTACAGATTAATTAGCTGTGTATGAGAAGTCTCATTGCTCTGTATTCCTGTTTACACAAGGTATCAGCAGTCTTTTTAATTTTAGAAATTCTGGTATTGGAAATCTTGGGGGTTTCCCTCATGACTGATGTTGCTTATTGATCATTTATTTGGACATTAGTGATAAAGGGTTTTTGCCCATTTTATTATTTGCCTTTTTCTTACTGATTGATTAAGAATTATTTGTGTATTCTGGATACAAGCCCTTTAGTTATATGTATTAAAAATATCTTTCCTTCCGCTGCAGCTTACCGTTTTACTTTCTCAATGGTGTGTTTTGATGAGCAGAAATTCTTAATTTTGATATAGTGCCTTTTCCCTTACTTTTCCATGGTTTGTACTTTTCGTTTCTTGCTTGAGAAATCTTTCCATATTCTGTGGTAATTAAGGTATTCTCTTTAATTGCCTTCTTAAAGCTTTGCTGTTTTGCCTTTTACATTTAATTTTTTTAATGTTTATTCATTTTTTGGTAGAGAGAGACAGAGCATGAGTGGGGGAGGGGCAGAGAGAGTGGGAGACAGAATCCAAAGCAAGCTCCAGGCTCCCAACTGACAGCACAGAGCCTGCACAGAGCCTGACGTGGGGCTGGAACTCACGGACCGTGAGATCATGACCTGAGCTGAAGTTGGACGCTTACCCAACTGAGCCACCCAGGCGCCCATTGCCTTTTACATTTAGATCATTCTCTCCCCGGAATAATTTTTTATAGAGAGTGTGAGGTAGGGATTGTTTTTTTCTTTTTTTCTTTCCACATGGACTTCCAGTTGTGTCTGCACTATTACATAACCAAAATCTTTGATGTCAATGAAGTACCCATTTATGTGCAGATGTGTTTTTGGGCTCTCTATCCTGCTTCTTTGGTGTATTTATGTTGCTTGGCATTAATACCACACTATCTTGATATCTAGTAGAGAATGTTCTCTCCATATTTTTCCTCAAAGTGCTTTGGTTATTCTTTTCCCTTTGCATTAAATGTACATTTTAGCATAAAAACTTGTCGGTTTCCACACAAAACAAAGGGGTGTTGCAGTTGTGATTCAGATTGCATTGAATCTACAGATAATTAGGGGGAGAATTGATTCTTGATAATGCTGACTCTTCTGATACATGTACATGAAATAGCCCTCTCCATTTATTTAGGTCATCTTTAATTTCCCTCTCTGATGTTTTATAGTTTCTGAGCACAAGTCTTTTATATTTTTTTGCTGGACTCATTCCTAATTATTTGATACTTTTTATGCTGTTATAAATGGTATAGTTCTTTAAAAAAATTCATTTTATGTTTGTGTGTATCTATTGACCCTGTGTCTAGCAATTTTGCTAAAATCACTAATATTAATAATTTATCTGGGACACCTGGGTGGCTCAGTCGGTTAAGCATCCACCTTCAGCTCAGATCATGATATCACTGTTTGTGAGTTTGAGCCCCGCATGGGGCTCTGTACTGACAGCTCAGAGCCTGGAAGTTGCTTTGGATTCTGTGTCTCCCTCTCTCTCTGCCCCTTCCCCACTCAAGTTCTGTCTCTCTCTGTCTCAAAAATAAACATTAAAAAAATTAAAAAAATAATTTATCTGTAATTCTTTTGGAATTACTTCATCATACCACCATATTATCTGTGAATAAGACAGTATTATTTCTTTCTAAACCTTATATATTTTATATTTTATTTACTTATTTATTTTTGTGCCATTCTGTACTGACTAGGACCTTCAAAGCACTATAAAATAGAAGTGCTGAAAGCAGGCTTATCTTGTTGCAGATCTCAGAGAGAAAGCTTTCAACAGTTCAGCATGAAGTATGGTGTTTGTTGTTGATTTTTGTAATATTCGTTATCATATTAAGGAAGTTTCTTTTTTAGTTTGCTAAGGCTTGTTTTAAAAATTATGAATGGATGTTGAGTTGCATTGATATACTTTCTCTGTATTTATTGATAACATTATATGATTTTTTTCCTTTATTTATTGCTGTGTTGAATCATATTGGTTATTATTATTATTTTAAGTTTATTTATTTATTTTGAGAGAGAGAGAGGGAGAGAGAAAATCCCAAGCAGGCTCACCCTGTCACATGGAGCCCAATGTGGGGCTTGATCTCACAACCGTAAGATCATGACCTGAGCCTAAATCAAGAGTGGGAGGCTTAACTGACTGAGCCACCCAGCCGCCCCTTGAATTATATTGATTAAACCAACCTTACATCTCTGGAATAAGTATAACCTGGTCATGATTTATTGTTCTTTAATTTTGATTAGAATTCTGATTAATTTTGCTAATATTTTGATTGTAATTGGAATTGGGATTTTTGCATCTAAATTCATATGTAAGATGAACCCATAATTGTCCTTCTCATAATGTCATTGGCAGTTTTCATTAAGGTAGTACTAGTGTCGTGAATGAATTTGAAAATGTTCTCATTTTTCCTCCTTTGTGAAGGTTTATGTCACTTTGTCATTGTTTCTTTCCTAAGTATTTGGTATAATTCCCTGATGAAGGCATCTGGGCCTCCCATTTTCTGTGTGGGAATGTTTTTATTTACAACTTGAGTTTCTTTAGAAGTCACAGGGCTAATCAAAATTTTCTATTTCATTTTGTGTGTGGTAAGTTTTTGTTTTTTTTTTATTTTTAACCATTACATTCCTAGCAGGTTGAGTAGATTCTCAATAAATACTTGTTGAATAAAAGTTTAACAGTCACCATTTATTGAAGGTTTGCTATAGGCTAGGCACTACCATAAGCCCTTTACATACATCACCTTATTTTAATCCTTACAACTATAAGGAAAGTGTTATTGCCTCTGTTTTGTAAAGTAAAATACTTCGTGATTAAGTGATAGAGCTGAGGTTGGATCTTGGTCCAGATTCAGTATCTGTCCTCCTAACCACTATACATTATATAAATTTATGCATGTGGAAACTTTTGTAATCCTTTAAGGGCTACATACCTCTGAAGTAATAGAGTTTAGGGACAGTTTTATGCAACTAAAATAGTAAAGTTTGTCTTTGGTGCTGTCTTAGTCTATTTGGACTGCTATAATGAGATGCTACAGACTGGGTGGCTTTCACATGAGACATTTAGTTCTCCAGTTCTGGAGGCTGGGAAGTCCAGAGTCAAGGTCCCAGGCTATTCACTTTCTGGTAAGAGCTCTCTTTGTGGTTTGCAGAGGGCTGCCTTCTCTGTGCCCTCACATGCTGGAGAGAGCAGGCTCCGGTGCCTCTTACTCTTCTTATTAAAGGCACCAGCCCTGCCAGATTAGGGCCCTGCTCTTATGACTTCGTGTAACCTTCGTCACCTCCTCATAAGCCCTGTCTCCAAATACAGTCACATTGGGGGTTGGGGTTTCAACATATGATTTATGAGGGCGACGCAACTCAGTCCATAGCAGGAGCTGATGCGTGTGCTGCCTCAGCTGGATTATCAAATTCAAGATAAGGAGTTAAAGAGCCATTAGTGTCTTAAGGCAGTATTCTTACATTCTAATATGTGACAGATGGCCAGTTAAGATAGACTGCTTGGCCATTATCTGCCTTGTCTTTAGTAGGACATCTACTCCCTGTTTTATTTAAGACCTGCTCTAGCCCTGCCTCTCTACTTTTTCCTTTTATTCTTTAATTATCAGTCAGCTTGGAGTTGTCAATTGATGTTTGCTGAGAAAATTTGCCAACATCACCTCTTTTGAGTTGAAGCAGTGATTCAAAGATTGAGTTGTATAGATATTTCCTCACTTTACATCTGAAGAATTTGAGTGAGGCTCAGAGAACTCACTCAGCTAGCAATTCCAATTTGGAATTTCTGCCCCAAAGTTTATGCCTTTCTGTAGTAGTGGGAAATACAAATACATAGATTATAGCTATAGTGTATGACGGAATATTTAAGTATCTTTAGAAGTAAAGAGAGTGCTGCTATAGGAATTCTACTGAAGTACCAAAAAGACCCATAGGGATACAGAATGCTCTTTTTACATATTCAAGCTTACCCCAAGGAGTAAGCCTTTGTCTCAGCCTAAACTACCTTTGTGTGCTTGTGATTTACAATATCACTTTATTAATCCTGGGCCCCAAATTAACTTGTAAAAGAGCATGGGAAGCACAATTATAGTGCCTGGGAGATCAATGTTCAGTAAATGGTGTAATGTTAACAAATAACATTCATTGAATGTTCTTTGTCAGTGTATCGTATGAGTTATCTGATGTTCAGGAGGACTCTGAGGTAGGTGATGTTATTTCCATTTTACGTACCAGGCTTAGATATTAAGTTATTTGCCTGGGGTCACACAACTGGTAAGTGGCTGAATTAAACCCAAGTTGGCTGACTGCAAAACTCATGTTTTTAATTATTATACTATCTCCTCACTGATGGGGGACATATCTTAATTTTGGATCACGTCTGTGAGTCAGAACTTTTTTGTTGTGGGAAATTGAAACCTATATATCCAGTTAATTTAAGTGATTAAAAAAAAAGAATGCATTGTCTTTGGTAACTGGGAACAATACGTGTACAGCCTACGTGAGATATAACTAGATTGGGGGCTTAATTTTATGATTACCTTCTCTCTGTCTATCTCTCATTTCAATTTCCGGTTTGTTTGTTGCCCACATTCTCTCCTGTTGCATATACCTCCTGATAGTTGTGGGGTCATATACTTTTAGTTTGTTTTACAAAAGGAAAGAATGAGCTGTTGTGTGTCTTCAGTTTGGAAAATTCTAAGGAATAATTGCCCCTGGAACCAGTCAGTGTGACTAGGGAGATAAAATAATATGATCAGCCCTGTTTGAGTTACATTTCTGTCTCAGGGGACAGATGGCCACTCAGATTGGCAATTTCACTAAAATCACAAAGAATAGGAATTGAGCTGCTTCTTAAGTAGGAGGGAGTGGATGTTGTTTCAAGGAAAATGGAGATGGAAGAGTGTGCAGAAGAGGCAGGAACAAAACCTTGCGTGTAGTGACTCCTCACATATAGGACTTGGCCCCTCCTTGGTCTTTCTGTTTATCTGAGTCAGTGGTTCGCAAAGTGTGCTCCCTGAACCACAGCATCAGCATCATCTGGGAATTTAGATACACAAATTCTTAGGCTCTATCCCAGCCCTGAATCAGAAATCTAGGGTGGGACCTAGCAAACAGTTTTTGCAAGCATTTCTGGTGATTTTGATGCGGGCTCGAGTTTGAGAACCACAAATCTAAAGTGATGTAAGTTCCCTTACTACTAGTAAATGGAGTTGGGCGGGATAGGTAGGCCACATAGTCTTTGGTCCCACTTAAGTAGTGCCCAGTCCAGAAGACCAGACTAATGCCTTACATAGAGTAGACGTTCATTAATTCCTTGTGGAATGAATGAATGCATGAATGAAATAAAGCAAACTCTACTTTGTCATACAGATTCCTGAATTTTGATAATCAAATCTAGAGTTTTAAATTATAGGATTCAGAACTGGAAATATCCCTAGATATTAGAAAGCACCCAGTCTAAGCTTTTCTTCCCTTGCTAAAAATAAGCAAATAGTTTTAAGTGATTTGCCCAAGAATATACAGGTAGTAGACAGCAGAGCCCTGTCTTGTGGATGAATCCTGTTCTCTGTATAACATGCTATATGTGTATCTTGGATTGTCCATAGACTTAATCTCTGGATTATGTAAAGATTCTATAAAATGAGGTTAATGTTAGCTACCCGTCCATCTAAAAGAAATTTAAGCAAACTGAGCTAATACCTTTGTAACTACTAGTAATTCCTAGGTACATTTATACTTCTCATTAGAATATTATTGAAAGCTAATATCTGCCAAACCTGGAGATCCTATTATGTTTTATGAAGACAGTATTCTTGCAATGCTGAAAATATTCTTTTGAAATAGAGGGTAATATAGCTCTCAAGTATTCCTTAATTTATTACTACACTGCCAATACAGTGTGTGTGTGTTTTGGAATTCAGAGAGAATGATGCAATACCTAAGTTGTGTTTCTAACTTGGGACTCTGAGTTAGGGTTATTTTCCTGATATGGAAAGTAGAGCGGTCAGAGAGAAAAGGGATGCTTTGGTGAAGTTTTGTGGACACAATACCAGTGTTTTAAATGGGCAAAGAGAAGGTAAGGGGGCAGGATCAAGGCAGGATCACAAAGCTAAGAAGGCATCACCATGTTTGTCTCTCCTTATAAAGCATAGCTATAATTTTAGAGTTTGTCCTAAAGATAAAATACCTCTTTTAACATAGCTGTGATCCCAGAAAGGCACTAGCACTCTCTGCTGTAATGGTTCTGGTTGTTATTTAAAAAATAATACATGGCCTTTCACTTCCGGGAAGCTATAGTAAATGTACTTTTACCTATCCTGCCCATTAAGTCCGATAAAACAAAGCACATGCACACACACACACACACACACACACACACACACACACACACATATCCTGGAAACTTGATATAAAACAAACCTAAGAAGATTCTCTAAAAGATGGAAAGAAGAAAGCAGCCTGGCTAGTCCCCTTTAGCTTCATATATCCCAGATTTGTAGCTAAAGAGGCCAACAACCTGGGAATGCCAACAGATGCAGACAACAAGAAAGGCCTGCTCTCTAAAGGACTAGGAAACAGGCAGCCTAGCAAGATTGAAACCTGGTAGGTAAGAATTGTCCTGCTCTAGCCAACCATGACAGAAAGAACTGTGGTCTCACCTATACACCCAGGGCAGCAAAGGTTCAGTTCAGGGCTTAGACTTCAACCTCAAGAGGCTTTAATGAACAACATGAATGTATATGGAGGGTGTTATGCTAAGTAAAATATGCCCGATAGAGAAAGATGGATATGCATGGTATCACTTATATGTGGAGTTAAAAAAAAAAAAAAAAGTCAAACTCAGAAACAGAATAATCCTTGCTGGGGGATGGAGGAAATGGAGAGAGATTGGTTAAAAGGTACAAACTTTCACTTATAAGATGAATAAGTTCTGAGGATTTCATGTATAGCATGGTGACTATCGTTGATAATACTGTACTGTATAATAATTTCTAAATAGAGAGTAGGTCTTAAGCATTTTCACCAAAGAAAAGGTAACAGTTTGGGTTGGTGGATGTGTGAATTAACTCGATGGAGGGACTTTTCACAGAGCGTCTGTGTATCAATTCATCGTGTTGTACTATTTTAAATATATTACAGTTTTTTCAATTATACCTCAATCAGCCTGGGCGGGGAAGAGGCAGCAGTGAGATACCCCAACATTTCAGCCAGGGTGATATCAGAGAAGGGCACGTAGAGTGCCAGGACTTTCATTTAGGTAGCTAGTAGTGACAGCCCGTGATAGAACTGAAAGGAGAAATAGAAAAATCCACAGAGTCTTCCACACCCTTCTCTCAATAATTGATAGAACAACTTGGTAGAAAATCAGCAAGGATATAGAAGGACTCAGCAACGCCACCAGCCAGTGAGATCTAATTGACATTTGCAGACTACTCCACCTGAAAACAGCAACACACATTCTGTTCAAACTGTTACAGATCGTATACCAAGAGAGACCATATCCCGGGCCATAAACCAAACCTCAACGAGTTTAAAATATTGAAGTCATTCAGACTGTGTTCTCTGATTACAATGTAATCAAACTAGAAATCAGTAACAGAAAGAAAAAAGAAAAAATTCCAAATACTTGGAAACTAAACAGCATACGTTTAGATAATCCATGGTCAAAGGGGAAGTCTCAAAAACAAAAATCAAAAACAAAACATTGAACTGAGTGGAAATGAAAATGTAACATCAAAATTTGTGAGTCACAGGTAAAGCAATACAGAGATGGACATTTATAGAACTAAATGCATACATTAGGATAAGGAAGAAATCTTAATAATTGAAGCGCTCAATTATTCTACTCAAACGTAGAAACGTATTCTCAATACTCAATACTCAATACTCAAACGTATTCTACTCAAACGTAGAAAAAGATGAGCAAAATAAACCCAAATCAAGCAGAAGGAAGATAATAAAGATAACAGCAAAAATCGATGAAATTGAAAGCAGGAAAGCAATAGAGAAAAATCTTTGAAACAATGGTTTCAAACGAATGGTTCTTTGAAAAGATCACTAAAACTGACGATCTGTGGCAAGACTGACCAAAAAAAAAAAAAAAAAAAAAAAAAAAAAGACAAATTACCACTATCAGGATGAAATGGGAGATATCACTATAGATCCTGTAGATGTCAGAAGGATAATGAGGGAATACCACAAACAGCTCTGCACTCGTATGTTTTACAACTTATGCAAAGTGGACTGCTTCCTTGAAAAACAGAACTACCACAATGAACTCAAAATGAAATAGATAATTTGAACAGCTCTGGTCATGGCTCAGGTCATGATATCACGGTCTGTGAGTTCGAGCCCCGCATCTGTGCTCTGTGCTGTCAGTTCAGAGCCTGGCGCCTGCTTCGGATTCTGTGTCTCTCTCTCTGCCCCTCCCCTGCTCATGCTCTGTCTGTCTCTGTCTCAAAAATAAATACAAACATTAAAAAAATTTTTAATATCTTAAGCAGAATTGACACTAATCCTTCAGGATCTAGGGCTAGGTAAAGATTTCTTAGACTCAATACCCAAAGCAGGATCCAAAAAAGGAAAAATGGATAAAATTTTTGCTCTGTGACTGACATTTTTTTATACATATATTAGAGAGAGAGAGAGAGAGAGAGAGGGAGGGAGGGAGGGAGGGAGGGAGAGAGGAAGAGCAGGACGGGCAGAGAGAATGGGAGAGAGAGAATCCCAAGCATAGCACAGAGCCTGATGCAGGGCTCAACCTCATGAACCATGAGATTATGACCGTAGCCAAAATCAAGAGTCAGGTGCTTAACTAACTGAGCCACCTGGGCGCCCCTAAATGACCTTGTTAAAAGGATCAAAAGCAGCTTTGCAGAGTGGAAGAAAATATTTGCAAATACATATCTGACAAAATACGACTATATAAAGAACTCTCAAAGCTAAACAGTTAAAAAAATGTAGAAAACTGGCAAAAGACATAGAGACATTTCACCAAAGAGTGTGTACAGATGGCAAATAAACATGAAATGTTTGACGTCTTTAGCCATTAGGGAAATGCAAGTGAGGATCTCTATGAGATATCACTACACACCTGTCAGAGTGGCTATAATAAAAATAGCAAAAATACGAAGTGCTGTTGAGCATGTAGAGAAATGGTATCACTCATGCATTGCTGATGGGAATTTAAAATAGAGCAGCTACTCTGGAAAACACCTTGACAGTTTCTTTAAAAAACACACACACCCACACCCACACACTAACTAAAACTAAATGCTAACCATCATATAACCTAGCAATTGCATTTCTGAACATTTATCTCAGAGAATGAAGACTTCTATTCACACAATTCCTGTACATGACTGTTTGTTAGCTGTCTTATTCATAACAGCCAAGAAGTGGATACAGCCCCAACAGTTGAATGGTTAAATAAACTTGGGTAAATCCATGTGATGAAATACTACTCCTCAACAAAAAGGAACAAAGTATTGCCTGCAACATGCAACATCCTAGATGAATCTTCGGAGCATTATGCTGAGTGAAAAAAGCCAACCCCAAAAGGTTATACTTACTTCATTTGTGTAACATTCTAGAATTGACCAAATTATGGAATGAAGAAAGATTAGTGGTTGCCAGGGATTAAGAAGGTGTTGGGAGTGGGGAGAAATGGATGTGGCTATAAACGGGCAGCAGGAGGGATCCTTGTGGTGGTATCTTGACCATATCAGTGCTAATATCCTGGTTGTGATATGGTTCACTATTGTTTTGCAAAATGTTAACATTGGGGGAAACTGGGTAATGGGTACATGGGATCTCTCTGAATTTTTTTTTTATAACTGCATGTGAATATATAATTATTTCAAAATGAAAAGCTTAATGAAATTGTATATTTGATAAAGCATATTTAAACTGCATGAAAGAATATATAATGGAGAAAGTAGTCTCTCTCTGCCTGTATGTGCCTTTCTCCTATTCCCTTCCTTAGCACCATTACTTTTTGTTCTGTGCCTCCTTCAATAGACATTAAGTGTGGTGTGTGTGTGTGTGTGTGTGTGTGTGTGTGTGTGTATTTGCCAGAGACACAAACAATGCTTCTGTTCACCTTGCTTTTCTTAGTTTATCCTTATATAGGTTCACAAAGATTTACCAAATTCTTCTCCAGCTATGTCATGCTCTATTGCAAGGATGTATCATTTTATATTATTTTTCTACTAAGTTACCTAATGAGGGGGATTTCAGTTGCCTCAAATCTTTTGTTATTATGAACAATGATGCAGTAAATTCATCATATGTATGTATTTAAACTCACGTTCACGTTTATTTATAGGATAAATTCCTTGAGGTAGAGGTTTGAGTTGAAAATTATGTTCATTTTATATTTATATATTTATATTTATATTTAAGTTGCCCAATTCCCCCAAAGAAGTTAAACCTTAACATTCTCCCCAGTAGTGTCATAGAGTGCCTATTTCCTTATACTCTTCCCAATGGAATGTTATCCCAGTTTTTGATCTTTACCAATCTCACAGATGAAAATTTATCACCTTTTATTTCGCATTTATCTGATTATGTATGAGATTGGTCATTTTGTCATATGTCTGAAAGTGAATGGGTTTAAATTTTTTTTATGTGTTGGTTTATTTTTTGAGAGCGGGAGGGGCAGAGAGAGAGGGGGACAGAGGATCTGAAGCAGGCTCTACACTGATAGCAGTGAGCCTGATGTGGGGCTTGAACTCACTAACCATGAGATCATGACCCGAACTGAAGTTGGACACTCAACTGACTGAGCCACCTAGTTGCCCCTGAATAGGTTTAGTTTTAACTAAATCAAAATAAGAACCAAACTTCTCCAGATTTGGAGTATGTATGTTTCTTAAAATTGCATCAACTTCTTTTTTTTTTTTTTTTTAATTTTTTTTTTTCAACATTTATTTATTTTTGGGACAGAGAGAGACAGAGCATGAACGGGGGAGGGGCAGAGAGAGAGGGAGACACAGAATCAGAAACAGGCTCCAGGCTCTGAGCCATCAGCCCAGAGCCTGACGTGGGGCTCGAACTCACGGACCGCGAGATCGTGACCTGGCTGAAGTCGGACGCTTAACCGACTGCGCCACCCAGGCGCCCCTGCATCAACTTCTTTTACCAATTAGACTTTTTAAAATTTTGCTGTTTATTTGGTTTATTTATGTATTTTAATGTTTATTTATGGGGGGAGGGGCAGAGAGAGAGGGAGACAGAGAATCCAAAGCAGGCTCTGCACTGACAGCAGAGAGCCTGATGCAGGGCTCAAACTCAGGAATGGTGAGGTCATAACCTGAGCTGAAGTCAGACACTTAACTGACTGAACCACCCAGGAAGCCCTAAAATTTTGCTGTTTATATTAAAGTTAGGACTCTGTGGATTGTTCCTCAACTTATTTAATTATTATTATTTTTTAAGTTTCAATTTTGTTTTTCCTCTTGGCCATTAAAAGATTTTTAGGTTTTGAGTCTAATGCATATGTACGAGCACTCTGACATTACATTTGATTGTGTGAGTACTTTGCTGAGGTTCTGGATGTTGACAGAAGTCCAAAATTAGGTAAGATTAGACATTGACTTCCTTTAGGGCAAGTTCTTGTGGAGAAGTTTAAGGATTCATAAATATATATAGCCTCAAAGGTCATGTCTTTATTATGGCAAAAATTTTTAAGTATATGAATTTTTTTTTCCGCATTACCTCCTGCCAGGAAATTAACTGGTAATATATCTTGGTGTTATATAGCTAATAAACTTTCAATATTGCTACCCATTACTATGTACAGGTACAGTCCCAAGCACAACCATATGAGGTAGGTTCAATTATGTCCCTATTTTATTTTTTTAAATGCTTATTTAGTTTTGAGAGAGAGAGAGAGAGACAGACAGACAGACTGTGAGCTGGGGAGGAGCAGAGAGAGAGGGAGGCACAGAATCCGAAGCAGGGTCCAGGCTCCGAGCTGTCAGCACAGAGCCCGACGTGGGTCTTGAACTCATGAACCATGAGATCATGACCTGAGCTGAAGTCAGATGCTTAACTGACTGAGCCACCCAGGTGCCCCTCGATAATGTCCCTATTTTAGATGAAGAAAGTAAAGCATAATTTTGCCCTAGTTACATAGTACAAGTCGTAGACTCAGAATTTCAACCCAGGTATCTGAAGCCTTCCCTTTGACTAAAGTTCTGCACAACTTCTCACTAACCTCATCATATATCCTAAGTGCTGTCTCTGGACACTCCAGGGTTGCTGTGGGATTTTTTAAAAAATTTAGGAAACACAGTGACATCTCTTGGACACTTTACAGACTCAAGGTGGTTTAATACTTCAACATTACATCACACAACATTTCTCTTGATGACTAGATTTTCAGTGGTGCTGTGAAAAAAAGCAAGTGTCGCACAAAAACCAATACAGAACAAGAAATGAAGGTGGTAGTTTCCAATCCCAAGGTTTGAGAAGTCATGCAGTGACCCACAGGTACACACACCCAATTAATAAGTAATTATGATGGTATAACATAAAATATTATTTTTTTCAATATAATTGTATTATTTCTACAAATGGCTAGTAAATTGTTAGGAGGTAAATATTCAATAAGTTTTTTGGACCAACTACTTAATAAATAGGACTGTTGGGTATTTCTTTTGGCCTAGAGGTACCATGAAAACTGAGAAAGTTTGGGGACTTCTAGACACATGCCTCTGCAGGTGTAGGGAAAAGAATGTAGAATTTATTTGGCATGGGATAGGAAATCAATCATTGCTCGTTCTTATATCAATGCTAAGGTGTTAGTGACTTCATAGGGTTTCTCGTGGGAGTATTTGATTTGAATTGAACTTGGAAAGGGTGGGAGTAACCAAAAGAAGTATATCCCAGTAGATACAATCTGTGATGACGTGAAGGAACTAGACTGATAGAGATATTCGGATAGTATTCTGGTGTTTCCAAAATTAAGTCATATAGGTAGGTATCTTAAAATTACGACCTAGGTAAAATGTGCTCCTGAGTTATGTCTGATTTTTTAAGAATGGTACCTATCGTAGGTTTGTTGTAGCTTAAATGAGTAAGCCTAAGGAACAGTGTCTGGGCACATAACAAGCCATCAGTGAATGTCAAATACTGTTTTTGTTTTTTCAGTCCGTAAAGTCTCTGAGCGCTACAGTCACCTCTTAATAGCATTAGTAAAATAGCAGATTGTGCTATTAAGGGATTTGTGTGGGTTTTTTTTTTCCACTTTATAAAGTACTTTAATATGTACTTTCATTAACATGGTATTTTGCAAGGGCTAGACAGGGCAGAGTAGAAATTGAAATCCAAAAGACACATGACTCATCCAAGATTATGTGGCTAGATTATGACAGATCCATGCCTAGAACCACAAATTTTCTAATTTCCAATTTAGTGCTTTTTAAATGATCCTATGCTCTCTTGCCTCACACCCTAAAATGGGTACCACAACATGGGATGACTCAGAACTCCTGACGTCCAATCTAGGTCTCGTCTTATGGCCTTGGGAAAATCATTGAACTTCTCTGAATCTTTATTTCTTCAACTGTGAAATTAGATAATAATATTGCTGTAATTTTCCTGTGGAGTTGTTGTAGTTAGTGTTGGAACCAAGATTCAAATCCAAATGCTCTGGTTCTTGAGTCTGTTCTCTTAACTACTGGTTACACTGACTCTTGTCCTCATTAAGGGATAAAGCAAAATGTAAGGGCATCAGACTTGTGTGGCAAGCTAGAGTTATTTGGGGATGTAGTGACTGCATCGGCTATCATTCCCAATTTAACTAAATCTTCTAAAGCAACTCAAGGCTCCAGAGCTCTGGAGAATAGGGTTAAGCTAAATGTTCACTCATTAAATGACTTGTGTTGTCATTCAATATGTGGATGCAACATTGGGAAAGATGACGGAGATTTTTAGAAATGTCCTTTATCTAAAGTGTTTTTGACAGGGTGTCAGAAAATTCTGTTTGTTTTGTTTTTGTTTTTTTCTTGCAGCACTGGGAGGTGTTCAAAAAGGTAACAGAAGTTTTCATTTTAGTTCCTGCACTTCTTGGCCTCAAAGGAAACTTGGAAATGACATTGGCATCCAGATTATCCACTGCAGTAAGTTTTTTCCTACTTCTAAGTATATATATTACCTATGCTGTTTCTTTCTGTGAAGGAGAATTTGTACCAGGAAAATTTTTTTTTCCTCTATCTGATAAATTTCTGGACCTCAGGGATATGATAAGTGGTAATGCCTGATATGATATCCTGAAAGTTCTCTGGGTTGGCTAATTTGCAAATTATAGACCTTCATTTATCCTGAGGTAGTATACTTGCCTAATTTACTCCAGGGCATTCTGGCAATTATCATCAGTGCTTCAGACATGGGACAAATCAGATATTGAGATTCTTTATGGTTCAAAGGTTGGTTGATTGGTATTTATACCTTTTGTGATTATAAAAGTAATACGAACTTATTGCAAAAACTGAAGAAAAGGGAAAGATTATAAAGAAGAAAATTTAAAACCACCTAGACATAGTCATGTATTAATATTTTGGTATAGATCCATCTATACCTATACATCATTAGGTATATCAGAGTAGATACATACTGTATATTCTAAAAAAGAACAGTAATCATATATTTTGTCCCTTAAAATCTATGATATCCGTTTTAAGATATATGCTGATCATCTTTCCACCTCAATGAATATACACCTATGTCATTTTTATTGGCTATGTACTTTTCTGCTATATAGCTCTCCTATAGTTTAGTCTAGCATCTATTTTTGGATATATAGGCTCTTTCTGATGTTTTGCTATTATAAACAATGCTATAATGAATAATTTTATACAGACAGTTTTGCATTCTTTTATTTCTTTGGGGCAATTTTAGGATTGTAATTAAACTGTTCAGAAAAAAAAAAAGGCATTCTTTCAAGGCCTTAGCTACATATGCTAAATTGTCATCCAGAAAGGTTAAACATTTAAAAAAACACTGCCACTAACAGGGTTCTGATTTAATTTTAGAAGCCTAAAAGGGCATTACTTTCTCACTGTAACATTTGTTGGAGTTTCACTATCGTGCAACCAAATTATGTTGATTAAAATCACATAACTAGTGAGGTTCATTTCAGTGAACCATCTACCTGTTTAATGTTAGTCAAAAATTAAGCCTTCAAAAGGTGTTACTAATTGCATTGCCTTTAGTATATGAAGTTGGGTTTGTTTATTTGTTTGTTTGTTTGTTTGTTTGTTTAAAGATGCTACAGCAGGGGCGCCCGGATGGCTCAGTCAGTTAAGCGGCCGACTTCAGCTCAGGTCATGATCTCACGGTCCGTGAGTTGGAGCCCCGCGTTGGGCTCTGTAGTGACAGCTCAGAGCCTGGAGCCTGTTTCAGATTCTGTGTCTCCCTCTCTCTCTGCCCCTCCCCTGTTCATGCTCTGTCTCTCCCTGTCTCAAAAAATAAGTAAACGTTAAAAAAAAAATTAAAAAAAAAAAAGCTACAGCAAATGAACCCATCTATGAACTAGGGGGAAATTTTTGCGTATCTAAAGCCTGAACAACTGTGTTGGTGATGGGAGTACTCTCTCCTGTTCCTTCCCTCCCCCCATTTCTCCCCCAGGCAACTGTAAGTTCCCTAAGGTTTCCTGAGTAAAAAAGATGCTTGGAAAGGAGATAAATGCGTGGCATTAAATAATGTTTTATTAACATTATTGGCTTGCTCAGTTAAGAGAAAGTGCTGCATATGCCCTATGGAACCTTCTAAGCTCCCTGTTATATATGAAAGGTCATATAGCTAAACTCTGCCCAGGACCATAATGAAATATTGGGTATTAGTGTGCTGTCATAATGTGCCAGGACTGTACTAACTGCCTACAAGGGTATCTTATAGCAACCCTATGAGAGAAACACTATTATTCCTGTTTATAGAGGAGGAACTGAGGCTTAGAACAGTTGAGTAACTTTCCTGAAGACACAGAGCTAGAATATAATGGAATACCTCACATTCCAGAACATTCCCTTTTACTTGCACAGGATAACTGAGTCAAGAGTTTTAAAACCAATAAATAACCTCAGTAACAAACACCTGATAGTCTCCTCTGCATTGTAAGGACGCTCTCCTGAGGGCTCGGTCTTAGCACCAATATACCATATTTTTTGTTACTTAATATTTTAAAACTTTGATATTTATTATTTCTCTTAATATTTTAATTTTAGAGAGAGAGAGAAAACATGCGTGCACAAGTTGGGGAGGTGCAGAGAGAGAGAATCTTAAGCCATGCTGAGCATGGAGCCCAATGAGGGGCTCATTCCCATGACTCTGAGATCATGACCTGAGCTGAATTTAAGAGTTGGATGCTTAACCAACTGAACCACCCAGGCACCCATGTTATTTTTTTAAAGTATTAAAGATACAGTCCTGTTACTTATTTCCATAATTAGTTGGTGAGCTAGAGACGTCTAGGGATATCAGCCAGTCAGATACTAGCCAGACCTTGGTAGATTTGTTTGGGCAAATTGACTTTAGTCTATAATTTTTCATATCATCATTATAATGATTGAATATTAAAGGAACTGGAGAATAATAGAAATGAAGCCTCTTTGGACTGGAACATAAAAGTATAAAGTGACCTTGGAACATCTTGTGGTGGCAGAAGGTAAAATGCTAACCAAAAATAATTGGGGGGAGTGCCTTGGTGTTAGCTGAATATTGATTTTCACACTTGGAATGTGTGTCCATTATACCTCTAGCTTTTGTCTTAAAAACAAAAAAACTTTTATGTAGTTTTATCAATGTTTTAAGAGTTAGTGAAATTATATACACGTGGTCCATCTGCCAACTTTTCCCAGTGATCTACATTTGCATTATGTTTTAAGAACCGGTAGGTCAGCAAGGTAGAACTCAACCCAAGAGGCTTCTTGGCAAGACAGGGGAATAAAGAAGAGGTCTTGAAAAACAGAACTGGCAACAGTTAAAGGAAAAGAAAATCGTTAGAATGAGAGTTAAAAGGTAGCTCTAGTTTCATTTTGTTGGAAAATGAACTGTGTTCTGATAAATATAGTTAGGCACCCAAACTTTTAAGCAACTTGATAACTTAGCCCGGAAAACTGAAATTTTGGCTAGCTTATCTCAAAGAAAATATTTCTAAAAGCAACATTCTTGAGCACTCTCCAGTATTTGTTTAGATTCAGATAATAGCTTAAATGTCACTCCGTTTTGAAATAGGCCATGCTGTGGAGAATCTGCTTAAAAAGGAATTTGCTGCAAATTAATTTCTGTGTAATTTGGTCACATATTACCATTAATACTGCCTAAAGGTGAATTTAATCTTAATCTTTTAATTTGAACTTTAGTTTTTTTTTTGTTGTGGTATTTATATTTTATGGTAGATACTTCCATCAAAAGTCTGGTTACATTTATTTGTTCATATTTAAGAGAGTGGAACTCCAAAGCTGATTAGAAGCAGAGCCCATGGGAAGAGAGTATCAACCAATGTCTTTGCTGAGTGAGCTAGCTGCACCTTTCTTTGGGGGGGTAGGGCTGCAGTTGATGTCTTCCACAGATCAGGAATTTTGTCACTGATTATAAGATATTTGAGTTGCAAAATGAAGAGATTACCTAGTTCTCTAAGTAATGAAAATACCATAAACTAGATGAGTATACCATGTTATCATAGCTTGAAGCCATGAGTTACTACTTTTCCATCTACTAATGTGTTTTACTTTTTTTATTTTTATTTTTTTGGTCGAAAAATGTTAATAGCAACTTTATTCATAATGGCTCTAAACTGGAAGCAACACAGATGTACTTTTCTTTTTTGAGGCTAAGAATTTGAGATAGGCATGGCCTAGTCAGTGTTAAAGGTCAGAGGCAGGACTGTCGATATGTTAGATCAGTGGTTCTCAAAGTTAGCAACTTTGGTTGGCAACTTGTTGGAAATGCAAAATCTTGGCTCCACCCAGAAGCTGCTGAATCAGAAACTCTGGGGGTTGGTTCAGCAATCTGTATTTTAACCAGCGATTCTGATATACATCAAAGTTTGAGAACAACACTGCGTTAATGAAGAGCATAGAGGCCAATGGGCCTGGGATCAAGTGGGAGAAAGGAAAAATAACAGGGTGTGAGATCACCCTGTGGGCCTTTGTAAGGACTTTGCCGACTGTGGGAAATGGGAAGCCATTGGAAGGTTTTAAACAGAGGAGTGCTATGATATGATAGATATTTCAACAGATTATTTTGACTGTTGTGTTGAGACAGAGCTATAAAGGGCCAAGGACTAAAACAGAGACAAGTTAAAAGTCTGTTGCAATAATACAGGCTGGAGGCGATGCTGGCTTGGATCAGGGTGGTAGCAGTGGATATAGTGAGACATAGTTGGAGTCCAGAACTAATTTTCAGAGAGAAATGACAGAATTGGCTGATGGATTAGCTGAAATTAAGTACTGGGAGTAGTCACTTGAAAATTTCTCAGGATTTGAGAGATGGAAAATTCGTAGATGGAAAAGTAGTAGCTCATGGCATCAAACTATGATAACATGGTATATTTACCTAGTTTATGGTGTTTTCATTGCTCAGAGCATTTGATCTCAAGTGGTAGGGGGAGTGTGTTACCATTCTTACAGAATGCTAGAGAATCATTGCCAGCTATATTCCAATCCCGATACTCCATCAACTGTTAAAGCCACTCTAGGTTAAAGCCTTCTTGAAAGCAGAGTACCCAAAGCCTCACCTTCGATAGACTCTACACTGACTATTCTCTACTTAAAATTTTTATTACTCTTGACTTTGAGACCCCACACTGCGGTGTGGACTCTTTCCACTTCTTTCATGGCATCTTCTTAGTCTATTTTTTTGGTTTCTTTTTCTTTGCTCATCTTCTTGATTTGAGGTTTTCCTGAAGTATTAGTACCTTGTTTTTGTGTTTCTGTCAATAATTTCATGTATGCCACCCCTGCCCGTACATTGCTAACTCTCAGATCTGTACCTCCAGCCTCCTTCCTGATCACTACAGCTGAATTTTCAATTGTCTGTACCCTCACTACATTCAAAAGTAAACTCATTACCTTCTCTCGCTCCAACTGTGCTTTCTGTATTTCTTATCAGTTTATTAACATTACCAATCACTATCCCTCTTCTATCCAGTTAATGTCTAGGCTGTCCATTCAACCTATGAAATCCCTCTCCCCTTCCCTTTATGCCCCACCTGCCACTACCTTAATTCAGTTGTCCATTGTCTCTAAATGGGGCTGTTGTGGCAGATTCCTACCTGAACTCCCTGGTTCCAGGGTAAAAAGTCAATGATTTTTGTTTGTTTGTTTGTTTGTTTAACTTAAAACAAGTACTGTTTGAAAGTCAGCCTTTTCATCTATGGTCAAAAAATAATTCTTTTAAAAATTTTACAATTTTCTTGTGTAGTATTTATTTTCAGTTATAAAAGTAGGAGTAAGGGGCACCTGGGTGGCTCAGTCCTTCGAGCGTCCAACTTCAGCTCAGGTCATGAGCCCACAGTTCGTGAGTTTGAGCCCCTCATCAGGCTCTGTGC
This sequence comes from Prionailurus bengalensis, assembly GCF_016509475.1. Classification (NCBI taxonomy): domain Eukaryota; kingdom Metazoa; phylum Chordata; class Mammalia; order Carnivora; family Felidae; genus Prionailurus; species Prionailurus bengalensis. The sequence goes on along the minus strand of NC_057358.1, from coordinate 124,820,406 downwards.
TGACAGCTCAGATCCTGGAACCTGCTTCGGACCTGTGTCTCCCTCTCTCTGCCCCTAAGGCACTCACATTCTGTCTTTGTCTTTCTCAAAAAAAGTAAACATAAAAAAAATAATAAAAAATAAATAAAAGTAGGAGTAAAAATCATTATAGCTATGGCAGGCAAGTCTGCGATTACTTTAATCTTTTTGCTCCATTAAGGAGTCTTTTCTCATTTTTATCATTGTCTGCCGGAGAATCAGGATAAATGAACTTATAGGATTATAAGGAAAGCTTTGTGTGAGTATAAAGATAGAGAACCTAAAACATAAGATATCAGATAGAGCCTACTCACTCAATTGTTGAAGGGCAATTGTCTTTAAAACTTGTTATTATAGGGGCACCCGGGTGGCTCAGTCAGTTGAGTGTCCGACTTCGGCTCAGGTCACAATCTCACAGTTAGTGAGTTCGAGCCCCACGTCGGGCTCTGTGCTGACAGCTCAGAGCCTGGAGCCTGCTTCGGATTCTGTGTCTCCCTCTCTCTCTGCCCCATCCCCACTCATGCTCTGTCTCTCTCTGTCTTAAAAATAAATAAAACATTAAAAAAATTTTTTTTAAAAACTTGTTATTCTATAAAGGTAAAGGTTAAATGTTACCAGATAAAAAGATATTTCAATAAAAAGATTTTCTATTTTAACAAGGGAGATATAATAATGATGAATTCAAATCAACTTTATCATGCCCTCTTACCTGAGTCAAAATTTGTCTCTATAATGATTAACTTGAATAATTTTTCCTGGATTTTTATCTTTTCAACAGTAGATATGTATTATAGTAGATAATTGTTGTGGATATATAACAGTAGTATATAATTACAAAACAATCCCAAGCACAGTGATTCTATAAATTGTTTAAATTCTGTTACCTGAGGTCTAAAATTTTCTGCTTCTGGATGCTAGATATAAGAGTCAAAAATGGCATCCACTGTCTTAAAGACAATGTATATGTTTTTAAAGCTTATAAATCTATTTTCCAGGAGCAAATTGCCAAGAACCGTTTGATTAGTATTTTCCCACTCTAGACAAAACTGATTTCTGTTGTCTTAAACCTCTCAGAGAACTCCTTTGATTTTCTGAAATTATTTTGTAACATTTTCGCTTTTTAATTCATTAATTCAAAAAATATTTCTGGGCCCTTACGGTATGCCAAGTGCTAGTGTGTGCTAGGGAATCATCAATAAATAAAACAGAAAATATTCCTGCTCTCACTGAGCTTACATCCCAGTGTAAAAGGATATAAAGAAGCTGGCAAAACCTTTCCCTGATAACTGTAAGTTAGATTTCCAATTCAAATTGTGAAACTTCTAAAATAAAGAAAAATTAAATCCCAAATAATGATATGAATAACTCTGGCATAACTTTGATATAGTTACAGTCTCAGTATTCTTTCCTAAATTTGACATAATTCTGAATTTTACAGGTTCTTGTCAGAAAACCGGATTGTTAGATACAAACAAAACTTGCATATTCCTACTGGTTCTCAATTTTAGAGTATGTTTCTTTACATTATTTTTTTAAATGTTTATTTCTTTATTTTGAGAGAGAGAGAGAGAAAATGAGCAGAGGAGGGGCAGAGAGAGGGGGAAAGAGAGAGAATCCCAAGCAGGCTCTGTGCTGTCAGCACAGAGCCCAACATGGGACTCGAACTCATGAACCGTGAGATCACGACATGAGCTGAAATCAAGAGCTAGATGCTTAATTGACTGAGCCACGTAGACACCCCTGGAGTATGTTTCTTAAGTTATAAATACCAATCCATAGCCATAGGTTTGTGGAGTGTACTACTTATGTATAACTTAAACCGTTTCAGTCATCGAGATTTTTAACTCCCCCCTTTCTTTGAAGCTTTATTGAGGTATAATTGACACAAATCGACTACACAAATTCAAAGTTTACAATTTGATGAGCTTCAATACGTAGTGTGTACATGTGAAACCATTACTGCATTCAAGATTATGAGCATAGGCATCACCCCTGCACATTCAGGAAGATATTATTAGGGTGTGTGTGTACATATATGTGTTTTACCATATTATGTTTTATGAAATATTTCAAGCATGTAAAAGTATGTAATATGGTTTCTAATTCCATATAATGGCGGAATGAAATAGTGAGTGACCCTTCCCAGAGAATAACAATTAGAAAACCTAGACAAACTATGTGAAGGCAATAGAAAGTAATTAAAAGCAGGTAGAAACGAGAGGTCACCCTTAAAGGACCATGTCTGCAATGAGTAAGGATTGCAAAGTTTGTAGCTTTTTTTTTGCCTGAGGAAGTTTCCCCAGTCCCTGGATCTCATGTGGCAGAAACCCCACAGTCTTACCAGTTTGAGGTGACAGAGGTCAGGAAGTCTAACAAAAAACGAAAAAACAAAACACACAACTAAATAGAAGCATGAGAGGGGCCTGTTCTTGAAAGACAAATACACTGGTTAAGATTTGTGAGTTTTTTTGCTTTTGTTGGTCAAATGCCTTTTGTGACTCGTGCATAGGTATAGTGGCAGAAAGCTGAAGTTTTATTGTCTTGAATTATTAGATAACAGAGCTTGGAGCTGACAGAGCAGGTAGAAATTTATGGGGAAATCCCAGCAGCAATAGAACTGTAGAAAGGATGAGCCCCAAAATCTGGGCATAAGTTCTGCTTAAATATTTGGCTGACAATTAAACTACACAGGTGCAGGGGAGAGAGAGAGTGTGTGCGCACGTGCACAAGCATGAGTAGGGGAGGGGCAGGGAGAGAGGGGACAGAGAATCCCAAGCAGGCTTTGTGCTGTCAGCACAGAGTCTGATATGGGGCTTGAACTCATGAACTGTGAGATCATGACCTGAGCCAAAGTCAAAGAATTAGTCACTTAACTGACTGAGCAAGCCAGGTGCCCCTGGAGCACGTATTTAATATATATATATTTAAGACTAATACTTCAGTGGAGACTTTCATTACCCTTGTTTCATCTATTTACATATTAAATATATTTTTTTCCAATACCAAGTATAGTAACTATATTTGTAAATCTGTACTTTCAAGGTCATTCCAACCTACTTTTATCTTTGGTCCCAGTAAATTTTAAAGCCTATCTGTAATTCATGTGCTTCAGGGTCAGAAAAGTAACATATACATCTATGGAGAAAAAGGTGTAGGGATTATAAAAAGTAGGGATTTCAGGCTCAAGCTAAGGCATTTAGATTAAAAACATTAATGGGGCTCTTGGGTGGCTCAGTCGGTTAAAGCATCAGACTTCGGCTCAGGTCATGATCTCATGGTTCATGAGTTAGAGCCCCGCATCGGGCTCTGTGCTGACAGCTCAGAGCCTGGAGCCTGCTTCGGATTCTGTGTCTCTCTCTCTCTCTCTGTCTGCTCATTCCCCGCTCATACTCTGTCTCTGTCTCTCTCTCTGTCAAAAACAAACGTTAAAAAAAAAAAAAATTAAAGCCACAGTGTTGGCCAAAACATCTTCAGGCTCTGGACACCTCAGCTCTCTTTCCTTAAAAATTAACTAGTGTCGGGGCGCCTGGGTGGCTCTGTCGGTTAAGCATCTGACTTTGGCTCAGGTCATGATCTCATGGTTCCTGAGTTCGAGCCCCACGTTGGGCTCTGTGCTGACAGCTCAGAGCCTGGAGCCTGCTTCGGATTCTGTGTCTCCCTCTCTCTCTCTGCACCTCCCCCGCTTGCACTCTGTCTCTCTCTCTCAAAAATAAACATTAAAAAAAAATTAACTAGTGTCTTTGCAAAAATATTGGCCAGGTTGTATATAAATATTAAAATATTTAAAATACATAAAATATATATATTTAAAATATATAAAATACATATCAATTTAAAAATATTAACCCAGGTCATATAGAAGTCTTTATCAGATCATATTCCACTATATCACATTCTGAGTTCTCAGATTTTCTAGCCAGGATATTCAGGTCAGCTAATTGAATAAAAGTAGGTCTAGCAAAAGCCTTTAAACAGAACACTTTGTGATTCTTCCTCTCTACTCTGGAAAAATTTAGATGATTCATGCTGATCAGTATGTTAGGTCAGCCCAATTCTTGGACAGCACAGGTCAATTTTCAGTATCCTGCCAAACTCCCACTTCCACTCCCATGCACGCCCGTACCATAAGTATTTTCCCTACATGGTTAAATTTGGATCAACATTTCTCTCTCTCTGTCTTTTTTTATTCTAAAAATCTTTGCTTTATAATTAAAAACAAAAAAAGGTGATTTTTATTTGTGAATATATTCTACTTTATTTCACATAATACATTGTGATTTCTCATTATAAATTATATTTCATAAAATGTGAAATATATTTTATTTCACATCATACATTAACTTGTTATTTAGGTTAGACTAAAAGAACTATAGATTTAGAGACTTATAGATCTGGAAGGGACTTAGAAATTGTGATCTTCATCATTTACAAAACAGAGCAATTGAATAGCGTGACATTGTTCTATCAGTATGGGTTTGCTCACTAGAACCGCCCTGGTATATATTGGAATTTATAGAGAGCCATAAGGAATTTAATAGAGCAATTTGGGCTTACACAAATGGGGGAGAAGGAGAGATCTGTGATGGAAGGGTCGGAGAAATAACCTGAAGCACTGGAGAAGAGGAAGAAAGCTATGGGTGTATTGCAAGGGTAGACATCTGGATGCCTACCGTGTCTGATTACCAAGACCTTACAGAAATAATGGCCTCTCTTTCACTTCTGCCTTCCAAATCTTAGGCAAACTCCTGTCACTGGCAGACCGTAACCTGCAGCTCTAGGGGAGAGGATTTTGAGGAAGGTAGCTTCAGGCTTTAGCAGGAACTGTGGCAATGGTACAAGTGAATCTGGCACAGTGGCATACCTAATCCATAGCACTCATTCATTCTGTGACTCCCTTTCTTGACCTTTTCCTAGACCTTAGTGTATGTGTGTCTCTACCTCTCCTGACTATCAAGTAATCCTGGAGTCTTCACATCTTCTACTTTTTCGTGGAATCATTTTAGATTGCTTCTTATACCTATAGACTTTTTTTCTAAAAGTTACTAAAACTAACACTAATTTCTGTCATGCCTATTCCTGAATATTAAACCCTAAGTGGATTTCACTCTTTAAACATTACCTCTGCCTCATTACTCACTGGAGGAAAGACTCAGGTTGTTAGAGCTACAAACACAAATTTCATGAATAATGTAGATTTCCAGGCTGAGGAAAGAAATCTGCAAATAAAGGCAGCATGAATAATTATACTGAAAAACTGAGAAATCTTAATATTTGCATTGCTGGATACTTTGGGACTAGATCCCAGAAGGAGGTTCAAGAATAGAATCTGTTTTCCAAATTGATAGTGGAAATGTTGATGTAGCACTTAATCTTCTGGTCTGAAGCCAGTGAGCTAAACTCTACTGATAAATAACAATCCCTATGTATCTCCTACCTTACCCGTTCACTTAACCTTCCATGACCAAGCAGATGATGAATAATTGAAACCCAACTTGGTATTTTTTTTTTTTAATAAACATTGTTCACTGCTTTCCAAATGATTGCATTAGAAAAACTCGACAGATTTGGATATACGTGTTTTGAGTCCTAAATGGTTGAGAAGTAATGATTTAGCATATAGAGCAATTGAATGATATTTTTTAAGAGGGTATTCTTCCATTTAGCAGAAAGATACATAAATTTTAATAGTGAAATACACAATGAAAATGTATATGTGAACTGAATGAATTTTTTATTGCTAAGAGTTTTAGTCATGGCTCAAATATAAATTATGTACATATAAATGACTTATTTAATCCTGGGTTTTCTGGTCACTAATTCTTCAAATTAGACTAGTTTCATGATGTGGAATAAAATGCTAGCAGCTCAGAATTATGTGATTATTCCTATTGGGCTTCAGTACATAAAATTTGGCATGTTAGGATGACATTTGATGATGTTGTAAACAGTGGGCAAATGGATAGTATTAACTGGCCCGCTAGTTCTTTTGGGCTAGTAGTTAAATTTTAAAAAAGTGTTTTTTTTCCCTAAACGTATTGGGCAAGCTAAATGTGAGATGCAAGGCTGGTAGTGAAATCAGATTTATATTAAGTAAAAATGTGAGTTCATCAGATTTACTAAAGAATTATCTTTGGCTTAAGATTTCATACGCTGCTAAAACAGAGTTGAAAGCATATGATTAGTCAGTGATATGTGAAAGTATCTATCTTAACAGGTAAATATCGGGAAGATGGATTCACCCATTGAAAAGTGGAACCTAATAATTGGCAACTTGGCTTTAAAGCAGGTAAGTGATGCAGATATTTGCCTATGGATCTTGGGTTTATACATCTTGGGTGTTACCTGTAAGAATAGAATAAATATTAGTGCTATAAAAACTACCATTTAATTGTTTCAGGGGGCTTGGGGCACCTGGGTGACTCAGTCGGGTTGAGCGTCCGACTTTGGCTCAGGTCATGATCTCACGGTCCGTGAGTTCGAGCCCCGTGTCAGCTGTGCTGACAGCTCAGAGCCTGAAGCCTGCTTCGGATTCTGTGTCTCCTCTCTCTCTGCCCCTCCCCCTGTTCATGCTCTGTCTCTCTCTGTCTCAAAAGTAAATAAACATTAAAAAAATTTTTTTTAATTGTTTCAGGGGGCTCAAAACAATTTAGTACAATGAAAAAGTGATAGAGTAAATGGATACCCACGACTGCTGAAAAGTTTTCTTTCTCTAGAAATTGATCAGTTTCTTCCAAATTTGAAAAACATGTAATTAAAATATATATATACATATATATATGTAAATTTTTAATCATAAGTGTGTAAGAGAGCCAGAATTTGAGTACTTGAGTTAATAACTGTACAAATAAATATTTAGCACGTCATTGCTTAGGTACTTTTTTTTCTACTTTTTTTAAAGTAAATCTTTTTAAATTTAACTTAACCCTTTTATGTATTATGGTTATATATTTATTTAAACTGAGTTTTTTCTTAATCTGTTAATGTTACTCGAGCTCATCTAAATGAACACATTAAATTGTCAGTTACGTATACACTAAATCATGGATTATATGTGGATTATTTACAGCTCCTTCTGATCTCAGGTGAATGTCTTTTCATCTTCCACTACTTCCTACTATGCCCAAGACACAGGACTGCAGCCTCTAGTAACTCTCCAGCAAGTGGGCTTAGGGAACACTCACTATTTTAATGTTAGCTCAATTAGGACATCACGTTGAGACGCATGGTTGCAGAAAAGTAATTAATTTCATGTAATGTATTTCAAAGACATAGAAATAAAATGAGTTTTGGAATGTGGGCTTAAAAGAAATATTTGTCTAGCTGCTTCTAAGATCACAGGATTCGAAATAAGAAAATCTGTGATTTAATCTGAGCTCTAACGTTAACCAGATGCATAAACTTTGTTAATTTACTTAACTTTTCTGGGCTTCCTGCCCCCTTCTTTTAAACCATGGTATTGCATTATAGATGTCTGTGATCTTTTCTAGCTTGAACTTGTAGGAACCTAGGCAGGGTTAATAATCAAAATATTTAACAACAAGTAAGCTACTTACTATAAATTAAAAGTTGAAAGTATATTGCATTTTAGTCTTTTAATATTCTGAACTCTTACTAAGTAAGAGTGGTAGTATAAATTATTCGTCGCATCATTCTAATAACTTCTATCTCAGCTTAATTTTTCCTTCTGTTCTTTGTACCCTTCCCTTGTCATCCTCCTTCCCTGCAGCTGTTGGTCAGGATGGGAGCCAGAGATGGCTCTGGATTCCAGTACATGGACTGGCTTCAGAGAGTCTGTGAGCACCTAGAAATTCTTCTCAAATATTGAGCACAACTGTGTTTTCATAGAGAAGAGAATCTTTACAAAGATTCTTTAAATGTCTCTTTAAAAAATAGATAAGAACTGGGGGAGAACAAGGAATAAATCTATTTTGAGTACTGTGTATCCCAAGACCCAGGAGAGCGCGCCTCCTACATGGTAGATTCTAAATAAGTACTTGCTGGGTGAATGAATTTAAATAACTTGCCACAAGATTAGGTGATATATCCAAGAGTCAGATTCTTATCATTTGATCATAAAATCCAGTCTCTTACCGGCACTGCCTCTGAAGTCAGACTTACAGTCGTGTGGATTGGGTACACGTTTCAGTTTCAGTCTTAAGGTTGGTATCTTGGTAGATGATCTGTGGATTAGACCGTCAGAGTCACCTTAGGTGCTTCATAAAAACAGATTCCTGGACCCCATTCCATACCCACTGGCACCAGATCGTGGCAGTTCGAGAACTCACTGCCTTAGGGAATATTAAAAACCAAAATAGAGTGGCTTCTTCAAACGGTAATGCGGCTCAGTGACCAGATGCAATCCTTTCTTCTGACTTTTGGTATGCATATTTACATAATGAAGTAAAAACTGGTTTTGAAATGAATAATTCAGTTGGACTTTCTAAAAAATTTTTTAGGTTCAGGCAACAGTGGTTGGTTTTCTAGCAGCTGTGGCAGCAATTATACTGGGCTGGATTCCAGAGGGGAAATACTATCTTGACCATTCCATACTCTTGTGCTCTAGCAGTGTGGCAACTGCTTTCATTGCATCTCTTCTGCAGGGTAAGTGGGTTTAGAAATGGCTACTGTACCGTCCTTCACTTTCAAATAATTTATTTTCCATGTCGACTATTTTTATTGAAATGATACCTGTTCATTGTAAGAACCGCAGAGAAAAAAAATTTTAAGTTTTATTTCAATCCCAGTTCACATACAGTGTCATATTAGTTTCAGGCGTACAATACAGTGATTCAACACTTCTGTACGTTACTCAGTGCTCACCGTGATAAGTGTACTCTTAATGCCCTTCATCTGTTTCCCCCATCCTTCCGCCCAACCCCATTCTGGTAACTACCACCTTGTTCCCTGTAGTTAAGAGTCTGTTTCTTGGTTTGTCTTTCTCTCTCTCTTTTCCCTATGCTCTTTTGTTTTATCTCTTAAATTCCACATGTGAGTGAAATCATACTTTGTCTTTCTCTGACTGACTCATTTAGCTTAGCATTAATACTCTCTAGCTCCATCCATGTTGCTGTGAATGGCAAGATGTCATTTTTTATGGCCGAGTAATATTCCATTGTGTGTGTGTGTATAAAACATATATATTTATATATATAAATATATATAAATATATATCTATACATAAATATATAAATATATTTATATACTTATGTATAAATATATTTATATATTTATATATAAGTATATTTATATATAAGTATATAAATATATAAATATATATAATATATATAAAAATATATATATAAGTATATAATATATATAATATAATATAATATAATATAATATATATTTATAAGTATATATATTTATATATATAAGTATAAGCATAAGTATATATAAATATGTTTATATATATATAAGTATATTTATATATAAGTATATAAATATATAAATATAAGTATATAAATATATAAATATAAGTATATAAATATATAAATATATATATAAAATATATATTTTATAATATATATAATAAAATATATATAAAAATATATATATATTATATATAAGTATATATAGTATATATAAGTATATATAAGTATATGGTATACTTATAGTATATATAAGTATATATATATAAGTATATAAGTATATATATAAGTATATATATATTTATATATATAAGTATTTATAAGTATATATAAAAATATATTTATATATAAGTATATTTATATATAAGTATATAAATATATAAATAAAATATATATAAATATATATAAGTATATAATATATAATATAATATAATATATATTTATAAGTATATAAATATATATACATAATATATATATAAAATATATATAAGTATATAAATATATAAATATATTTATATATATAAATATATAAATATATTTATATATATAAATATACATTTATATATATATAACATATATATGGTGTATATATATGTATACCACAATATTCTTTCTTTATTCCTCAGTTGATTGACCCTTTGGTTGTTTCCATAGTTTTGCTATTGTAGATAATGCTTCTAAAAACATCAGGGTGCATGTATCCCTTTGAAGGAGGATTTTTGTATTCTTTGGGTAAATACCTAGTAGTGCAGTTGCTGGATCATAGGGTAGTTTTATTTTTAACTTTCTGAGGAACCTCCATACTGTTTTGTAGAGTGGCCACACCAGCCTGCATTCCCACCAAGAGTGCAAGAAGGAGAGAAAATTTATCTACAAACTTCTAAAATATCTTATTTCACAAATACCTGTATTTGTTGTATGTAAACCTTAATGTAGAACAGGCTTTCTGAGTTTATCTCCTGGCCTTAGGTACTCTGGTAGAGTTCCCGAATGAGATCAAGAAAATAGATAATTCATTAGTTTCTATAAATTAAATTAATTGAGAAACTCCTTTCTGGAAATCATGCAGAGGATTTACTGGCTTGTCATTTGAGTAGCAAGGATTCCAGGAATTCTGAATTTCAAAAGCAGTCCCTCTGTTAAAATTTTTTAAAGTTTCAGATTTCAAAATTTTTTTTTTTAACTAATTCTGTGGCAATACAAATATAACCGTATGCTCAGCACAGTATATTACTGGCTTTAGACTTTTAAAAAGCCAGAAAGTTTTAAAAATTAACTACATTTGGAGCACCTGGGTACCTCAGTTGGTCGACCATCCACCTGTTGATTTCAGCTCAGGTCATGATCTCACAGTTTGTGGGATCAAGTCCTGCATCAGGCTCTGAGCTGACAACATGGAGCCTGCTTGGGCTCTCCCTCTCTCTCCCTCTCTCTCTGCCCCTCCCCTCCCCCAAATAAATAAACTTAAAAAAAGTTAACTACCTTAAAACTTTTCAGTTGCGGTATCATTCTTTTTATTTATTAAGAACTTAACGCTAGAGAACTAGCTTATTATAAAATTATAATCATTTTTATTTTACAATTGTCATCTTCTTACCCTTATATCACCAGCAAGGTGAAAAATAGAAAATTCTCACATCAGGTGATTATAAAACTGTTAAGCGAACTTTTTTGGTTAGGTTCTGGGAATTTAGAGAATCTTACTAAGATTAAGACTTGACTTCCAAAATATTTTCAAGCATTTTGTTTTGGTACTTTTATTAAGGGTAGTTTCTTGTCTATATGTAGAATTACCAGAATTCAGTGGTGTTAACACTGGCCAAAGTGGGATGAAGTTAAGCTATTGGGAAATTAATTTCTGGTTAAAAGAAATTTGGGGCACCTGGGTGGCTCAGTTGGTTAAGCGTTGGACTTCGGCTCAGGTCGTGATCTCACAGTTTGTGAGTTCGAGCCCCGCAATGAGTTCTCTGCTGTCAGCACACAGCCGGCTTCTGATCCTCTGTCCCCATCGCTCTCTGCCCCTTCCCCCCCCTCCAAAATAAAGAAACACTAAAAAAAAGTCAAAGCATTAGCTTCTTTTACCTTAAGTTCGTTTCTGTTTTCTAATCTTGCTTCATTTAGAAATAATTGTTTAAAAGCTTTCAGTAAAAACTATTGGTATTGCCTAGGATTTTCAAAATCATAAGAATTCAGACTTTTAAAATACATGTGCTTAAAGCTTGTTACTTTGAACAATGTGTGTTCTAATTTTATGATAGTTGGACATTTATATGTAGAGAGAGCAGATACTATTAACCACCTTTTGTAGGTGAGAAAACTGACTCAGGTAAGGTGACTTACCTAATTTCATCAGCTTGTTTGCAGAAAGTCAGTATTAAAACCTGTTTCCTGACTCCCAGCTCTTTCCGCTGGGCCATGATGGCAAAATATTTGTTTTCAGCTGAAAAGATATGGATGGCATCCTGTCCTGAGAGAACTTTCCATGTTGATCTTTAAATGTGCTGACTTTGAAAAAAGGATTCTGTGTGAGCACATCTTGATTATTACATAATACATTTTAAAAGCTTTTCTATTGCTTTTTTTTTAATTTTTACAATGATATTATGGGAAAGGTAAGTCTATAGATTGAAAACATCTCCAGAATATAAGAGGTGAGACATTATTTGAAGCAAGACAGAGATTCTACTTTTAATAATTGTGGCTTTATTGGGGTAGTAGAAAACATGGAAGTAGAGTTACTTACAAGCTCTGTGACCTTCGACAAGAATTTGAGCTCTACTCCCAAGACCTCAGTTTTATTATCTATAAAATGAGTAATGCTAGACTAAAATCATTTTGAGTCATTTTCAGTCTAAAAATGCAGTGAGATTCTGTTGGTTTTTTTTTTTCCCCTTAGCCATTTTTAGGCTTCCATACTGGTTTATGGTTAGCATATAAGTGAACTAATCTTAAATATTCTCTGCACTGCATCCTCTAAATGTTGGCATGAGAAAATCTATACAATTGAGTATGGATGTAAATGTTATCAATCCCCCTCCCCATTTCTATGATTCAAGAAAATAGATATCTAGGAGTATAAGTACACAGTCGTATTTTCATCTTCTGTTCTCTAGTTGGAAGTTCATAGACAGAAACTTTGGTTTTAAATAGTATCCTTTATAGAGACTGCTTTTTGTGTTCTGGTCTCCAGTGTTCAAATTTTAATTACTTCCCTCTTAATACTTCAACGATTTTAAATAATAAAATGAAGCAAGCATTCTGGCTACCACCATGTAGACAAAGCTGTTTTTGTTGGTCTTCTTCCCAATTGCTGTGCATATAAATACGAATCACCTTTTCTTTGATATTTTCATTCCTTATTTGAGGGTTAACATAAAATCTTTGGGTTTGGTACAAATATACATTACATCTAAGACATACATGTTATTAAATTTGAAACTTCAGCTTGAATGTTATTTTACAGTAGCTTTTCAGTTCTCTAAATGTAACACTGAACTTCTCAAATCTTCTATGATCCCTACTTGGAATTTGTTGAAAGGCATTTTGCCAGAGCATTAGAGTAAAATGTTTTGTTTGCTTTAGTCAGCTTATCTAAGCAGTCTAACTGGAAATGATGTGCTCACTGTTTGTCTAGCTTTTATATTTCAGTATTTAGGGGATTGATTTTCTCTAAATCATAGCATAAAAAGTAATGAGTTTTCTTTCTTCCAGGAATAATAATGGTTGGGGTTATTGTTGGTTCAAAGAAGACTGGCATAAATCCTGATAATGTTGCTACCCCCATTGCTGCTAGTTTTGGTGACCTCATAACTCTTGCCATATTAGCTTGGATAAGTCAGGGTTTGTACTCCTGTCTGGGTAAGTTGACTTGATATTAAATATAACGTGCTATTCAGAGTCTTCTTAAATAAGTAATTGTTACAACAATGCTGTGAACCCCTGGTGGCCTTCAGCTGCAGTAGAACTCTGGTTGAGACTGATTAGAACAATAACTGCCATTTGTTGTATACCTACTATGTGTTCTGGTTCTCATATATTTTTCTTCTCACATTTTTTCCCTCTTTTTATGGAGTTTAAAAACTTTATAAGATAAGGATTATCATCTCTAATTTCAGATGAGAAAATTGTGGATCGTAGAGGCTATTCATGTTACTCCCTACTGGTAGGAAAGTTGACCACGGGCCTAGTATTCTATGAATTCTGCCCTTTCGCTAAGTGTGTAGCCAGTGAGGAGTCAACCCTCAGTATTCTGATATATGCATTGTACTAGTGTCCCAGGGCATAAGGTTAGAACAGTGCTTGAAATTTAGTGATTGTCCCCACCCCCCATCAGAAACCAACATGGCAATTACTAACAACTAAAAAGTCACCATGAAAATGAGCCTGAATGCTGTGTGAAGTTGGAGACATCTTATATAAGATTCCTGATAATAGTAATAGATTACATATGGAATCTAATGAATCCTTTTAATGCAAATTTGTACTTTGGGATTATTGTTAATGTAAATGAATATTATTTGTGAGCATTGGTTTAGTGCTAAAAGTTGTTTATGGTTTTATTTTTAGATGCCAAATTGAAAAAAGTAAAAGAGAATAGAAACCCACAGAATTCTACGAGAAAAAAAAAGATAGTTTATAAGCTGAACCAGAAGCAAACATTTATTCATATATCCTCATATGATCCATGAATTCTATACAGTTTATGGTATAAGTCTAAAGTACCTTTGGTTTGAAGAAGTAAGGATCTCATATATGGTTTTGAACTAAAGAAAAGACTTTATTTAACCTAACAAAAGCAGGCGTTTTACTACTTTTGGAGATATTAAGGGGAGCTTTGTTTAGTTTATAAAATTACCTTAAATTATTTAATGAGTGGCATGAAATTAGTCAATAAGACATGATGTATATGTTCAAGGAAGAGTCTTCTCATTTAGAAGATGACGTGTGTCCACTTGATGTAAGGTAGAAGACAATAAACGATCAATGACCTCCATGTAAGATCTTGTTCCCATAGGTCTTGGGTTTTCATTATTGTGAAATATGCAAGGAATGACGTGTGTGCAAGTATGTTCAGGGTAATTAATGTTCAATCCTTCTTTCTCCCAGTCAAATAAAGTACAGAAAATTAGTAATGTTATTAAAAGGATAATCTTCTTTAGTTCATATTGTTGGAGTGATCACTGGTCATATTTTTCTCTATTATACAGTTTAGAAATTCTTACTGAAGTCAAGGATTGAAATACTAGCTTTGGCTAGTTTTAGAGAATGTGACTTAATGTTCTTCACCTACCTACTCTATTAGACTCCTTCACCCATTCACAGGCAGGTAGCTGGATGACTTGGAGGCCTCACCTCCCCGAAGGAACAGATTAACTGCATTGGGGAAGGAGGCGGTCATCAATAGGCTGGATCCCAAAAGAAAAAGGAGACGAATTAGGCATGGCTAGTGCCCCTTTCCCTAGTCTTACCAATTAGACCAGTCTCTCCCACTGTGAGGAGGAGGTAAGAGAAAGGAAAGGGGAAGCACAAGGGGGTAAAGGGTTTCTTAGTATTATTCCATAGGTCTTGCCAAGACCCTTGAGGGTGGGGTGGGGATGGGGCTGGAAGGTTGGTAGTGGTTCTTGGATGGGTTCCCTTATATACACAAAAAGAAAGGTACGTTATTTTCAGACTTGGAAACCTAAATTAACATGAAGTCAGTTGTAACACATTTCCCAGATGCTGGTATCTCCTCAATCGAAGTCCCAGTAGTAAGAAAATAAGCAAGAGAATGCTATTGAAGAATGTCATAACAAATATTACAATTGTTACAGTGATACAGACTTAACATTATGATATTGCAGAAGATAAATCAACTTTTGGGGAAGTAATGTGTACTGACTTAAAATAAACTGTGTGTGTGTGTGTTTTTTTAAATCACTCGAGTGATGAACTTTTTACAAAAGACTAAATCATGTGTTACTATCTAAAGCTTTCACTATTTTGAGGGTTGTATGTGATACATTAGTAGTTTAGCTAGATGAATAAAAAAAAGGAAAATAGAATGATTTCTATTTTGAGAAATAATTTTATTGTTAAACGTTGCTTAGGCTTTTCTGGGCCTTTACTTGTCTTGTGGAAGTTAGCTCAAAGTAATTCAAGATGAATTAATCAAAATAGGTTCTTTACATTTTACCTGTCACTTATTTCCCTAAAGTGCTATATATATATATATATATATATATATATATATATATATATATATATATTATTATTATTTTGATGGGCTGCTGATTGATTCCATAGTTGATTTAACAGTGAAGGGTTTTTCTGGGGTCAGTGTTGGATTATAACATGTCTACATTGTGAGCACTAGGGGGCCTCATAAGATCATTATAGTATTTGTGGTATTCAGGATATAAAGATTAGGAACAGTCTCGTTTAAATTCTGAGGCCCCATTCATCCTGCTGAGATACCTGATTCTTGGAAACAAAGTTTAATTCTTGAGCTACATTGGAAACACTTAGCAGTCTTTAGAGATAAGAGGATTTCATGGCAGCCCTGGGCTTCTGTTATGAATAGAGGCCATGGGTTCCATAGGTCCCAAAGAACTGACTGGGCTGTGAAAAAAGCCTGAGTTAGTTCCCCACCTCTAATTTTGGATACTTAGAAATGACTTTGAACAGCTTCCCTCTTGTCTTGTTTGTTTTGATGCAGGTACTGAAGCTCACTCTACGTTAATTCAATGTGTTACTTTTCCTTTGGTCCTGATAAAATTTGCTGATTTTTGATGTTCGAAGTAAAGACGGGATTTTCCCTTTTTTACCGCTCCAGTTCTCCCCTAAAAGGACAAAATGAGCCCAGAGCTTTGTTTGTTCCTATTGACTTTATTTTGTGTAGTCACCTAAGTTTTTGCTGCTCATTTAACAAAGTTGAAATTTTATGTTAGCCTGGTGTTTAGGCCTCTGGGAGTCAGCAGAAACTTTCCTGTGATTTACTCCTGCCAGACTCAGCCAGTACCAATTCTCATACACTGTCCATGATTTTTCTCTTTTCTTTCTTACATCGTTCCCTTTCCCTCCGTTAAGGCCAGTCAGTTTTCATTTTTCAATGCTAAATTCATACGTGTCCCTAATGTTAACTGATCTTTTCCTCCTCTGGATTCCTGTAGCATTACACTGATACTTCTAACATTCTTTGCATTTTATGGATAATTATAGCTTTTTGTGCATATGGTATTAAGGAAATATTGGAAGAATATCTTGCCTTAGCAGAAAGTATCAGGGGGATTAATATCCCTAAGGAAAAAATTTAAATGGCAGAAAATGGCTAGGAAAGATCTAGAAATAGAAGAGAAAATAGAAAGTTAGTTTAGAAAGTAATCTAAGCTCTGGACTATGATATGCTTTGGTATGACTTGCTGACAAAATATAAAGGTATTTATTCATTCACACAGTAATGTTTGAATAATAGTAACTTTTGAAAGCTATTAAAAGAATAATGTTAGGCCAGTAACTGAAACATCTATACACAGTGATTGTTGCCCTCTCTTTCTTGTTTGCATACTTTTAAGAGGATTTTAAAAATGTTTATCAGTTGTTTATAACTGCATGGCTATCTAATTCTTGTATGTACGTGATTTTACTGATTTGAGAAACTGTCAACTTTTCTTCTTTAGACAAGATTTGAGCACAATGTTGACTGATTTCTCATTCTTCGAGGTTAACTTTTAAAAGACGGCTTAGTTGGGGCCATAAGGACAATAACAGTCAGCCTCAGGTTGCTTCAGTCTGGAAGCTAACAGGGATGCCAGCTAGTTATTTACAAGACATTCTAGAATATCATGGCCTTGCTATGAGTGGTGATATGAGTAGAATCTAAATCTGTCTTGCCTGTCACTCTTCTTCAGGTATTTTCAGCACCATCTTGGTTTAGAATGATCACTGGAAGGTCAAGTTAGTGAGAAAATTTTGATAGTTATAACAGAGGGCATTTAAAAAATCGGCAGCTTACAGAGCCCATTGCTTTGTTGCTCACGCAGAAACAGGTGCCATATAAAAATGTCACTCAGAGCAGTTACATATTTCAAAAAAATTTAGGGTAAGAATAATGGATGTTATTAATGAAGTTACGTAACAGTAGTTGCAAAATGCCACCAACAGTCTAATAAAAGGTGAAAGCCATGAGTCCAAAAGGGGGCTGTTATGGTTGGTAGTTCAGTGTTACAGCAATTTGAACCACTTGAGCTGTGTTCATTCCTACTTTTCCCTGGTCAACTTATATCACAGGGTCAATACTAATGCACACAGACATTTATTGGGCTTCAAATTCTGCAGAGCTTTATCTGAACACCTGTGTTCATTTCCTATTGCTTCTGGAACAAATTACCGCCAACTCTGTGGCTTAAAATAACAGAAATCAATTTTCTCACAGTTCTGGAGGCCAACAGTCTAACGTGACTCGCACAGGGCCAAAATCAAGGTGTCCGCAGGGCTGGTTTCTTCTGGAGATTTTGGGGGCCAATTCCTTAGCTTGTCTCTGATCTTCTGGCATTTTGGGTTCACCCTAATAATCCAGAGTAACTTCTGCATTTCAAAACCCTTGACTTAATCACATCTGCAAAGCCTCTTTTGCCCTATAAGGTAATATCCATAGGTTCTAGGTTTAGGATGTGGATTTCAGCCAACTAAAACACCCATTGTGATCTACCCAGAAATTAATACAAAATATCATTTTGACTAGGATTATTTAAATGTATTTCCTATAGAAGGAAGACGTTATTTTAGATTTTGGTGTTAATGCAGAAGTTCACAGTTGGCTTTTAATTGACCATTTTTTCTCACCAATTGTGTCACTCATGGTTTTCTGAAAATAATTCCTTAATTTTATGACATCTTTAAAACACCAATATATCCCACAAAGAGAAGTGTTTTAGAGACTTCTCTATTCTTATATTTAGCCATCAGAATTGGGTTAGATGTTAGCCAGGGAAAAGATAGGAAGGTCCTATATAATCATAATTTGGTGGGAATGGGCATGTTAGGTTTCTCAGGAAATTGAGATAGTAATGATTTATAGTAAATCAGTTTTAGTAATTTTTATTTTATCATGGCTTTCCCACTTTTTTAATGTTTACATTTTCTTCGTACTTGGAGATACTTTTTAAGCTTATAAAATAGTTGCAAAAATTAAAATAGTATTAAAAATCTTGCATACCCTGGACTCAGATTCACTTAATGTTAACATTTTACCCCATTTACTTTGTTTTTTTATTCTTTGTCTCTGTTTCTCTATATGTTTTTATATATATGGATGTATATATTTTCTCTTTGTCTTTAGGACAGAGACTTTTTTTTTTTTTTTGAGACATAGCACATACATTTGCAAGCTGAGGAGGAGCAGAGTGAAAGGGAGAGAGAATCCCAAGCAGGCTTGATCCACACCCAGTGGTGACGCAGGGCTTGATCCCATGACCCTGAGATCATGACCTAGCCTGAAATCAAGAGTCAAGTGCTCAACCGACTGAGCTACCTAGACACCCCAGGACATTGACATTTTTGAAGACTGTAGTTGCCTCTCCTTTTTTTTCATTATTAGAATTTTTGAAAATTGAGATACAATTTATATTCCACACTGAATTAATTCACCTTTTAAAAGTGTGCAGTTCAGTGGTTTTTAGTACATTCATAAGATTGTACAACCTATTATTAATAGAACCTATGTTCTGTTCCAGAAGATTTTCATCACCTCATAAAGAAACCGTTAGCTGTCACTCCCCAGCCCCTGTGACCAGTAATCTATGTACTTATGGGTTTGCTTGCTTGCCTGTTCTGGACGTTTCCCCAAAATGGATGACCTTTTATATCCAGCTTCTTTCAATGAGTATGCTTCGCTTGTGTTGTAGCATGAATCAGTACTGAATAATATTCCATGTGTAAATATACTACATTTTGTTTATCCATTTACCATTCCATGGACATTTGGGTTCCTTCCACTTTTTGGCTATTATGAAAAGTGAACATTCTTGTACAGGTTTTTGTATGAACATATGTCTTCAGTTCTTTTGGTAGTTACCTAGCAGTGGAATTGCTGGGTCATATGATAACTGTTTAACTTTCTGAGGAACTGTCCACTCATTATTTTTAGTTTATTTGCTGAGAAGTTTCCGCCCACTTTGAAAGTTCCAGCAATGACCCTGGGGTTGAGTTGGTAGGTGCCTCTTTCAACGGCAGATGTCCTTCCAAAGATTTAATGTTGAGAAGAAATTAAAAGCTGAGCATAGTGCTCCTTTTTTGACCTAAAAATGAAGTACTAAGATGGTCTGACCTAGCAGAATAGTTCTTTTCATTTGTGTTTAGTGGATTTTGCCTTTAGTTTTCTGCTTGATCCTATAAAGAGATTGTTGGCAACCTTAGTTGTTTTAAGAGGTAAGAATGCCTCCTAATTGGGATGTTATTTAACATAACATTAATGTTTAACATTAACATTGTTAATGTTTTAACAAGGAGAACTGGGAATCCGTTCAGTAAAGGTTTTTTTTTTTTCAACCATTTATAAAAATTCATGGATAAGATGACACTGTGTAGCATTAGTCATATCCCTGTAAATGGGAGAAAATATTTAATGGATTTTGTTAGCATAATTATTTTGAAGATGTGATCTAGATAAAGCCATGAGAAAATTTGGTTGGATATTAGTTTAATATTTATAGTAATTGTTTGTTCCTATCTGCTAGGAAAAAAAAATTGAGTTTCTGTCTAGTTCAAACATCTTTAGTCATAGGCAAGAAGATCTTTAAATATTTTAAGATGAGGAAATACAAAGTTCAATTAAAGATAAGAGTCTGGATAAGGATTGAAGAATTTTGTGAGATGCCAGAAAAATTTAGTAACATATAACTAAAATCTAGGACTATAAGCTACAAGGACTGTGAGTTCAAGGCTGTCTTTAAGGTATAAGGTGAGGCCTCTACTATACACAATAAGTATTAGAATCATTGAGAAGAATCCAGGAACGTCCTGGCTGAAATCTCTGATAATAGTAAAACCTTGGTCAGCTAAAATGATATTACCAAAAATGTTTTGGGGTGTCACTGTTTTAAGAAGGGGTAGGCAACTTGTATTCCTGGGGATATTTAGAATTGACTATAAAAATATTTGAGAATCAGACTCATGGTATTAACAGTTTTATGCTGAAGAGGCAAAACATGAATTTTTGAATATACTTGTAACTTAACCCATTAGAGAAACATATCAGTCTTCTAATTCTGTCTTAAATTTGTAATTAAGTAATTGACTTATTCTTGTGATTTTAAATATAAATGTTCCCAAATTTGTATGCATTATATAAAAATTTATGAAAACTTAAAGACTTTCTGTATCTGTACATTTAATTTGCTAGATTTATAAAGATTGTCATAAGTACTTGGAAACTTTTGAGAGACATGAGAAATGTCTAAGTACAACAGAGTATCTCAGAGTATTTAAGTTTGTAAATGTGACTAAATATTATTCCAAACACTTAAAAATAATTTTTGGTTGGGTGCTACACATTGTGATGTAATACCATTAAGTGCTCAATTGTTTTGGTTTTCTTTACAGAGTGTTTAATTTTATTCTTGTAGGCAGTTAATTGTGGATTAGCTTGAGCCTTACAAGGCATGGTTTCAAGCTTTATTGGAGTGAATCTTGAGTAGACTTTATGCTAGGGCTGGCCCTACTACTAAGATGTGACCCTTCTCAGGTCTTTACTAAATCTTCTCAGTACTCAAAGAGGCCTCTCTTCTCTACAAGATTAGCTCTTGAATGACTTCCAGCCCTTTGTAAACTCTGGGAATTTTTCAGTTTACGACTCCCCAATTATTCTTGGCCTGGCCTTGTGGAGTTCACCCTATGCATGCTTGACTTAGTATTCAGTTCACAAGCTCTTTCTCTGAGAGCTTCCTCTTCTCTAGTATTTTGTCCTATAAATTCCTGCTGCCCTATCATCACTCTGCTTGAGTTTTCCCTTCCTGAGCTGTGGTCTGGAATGTGCCTTAAGTCAAAGAGCTGAGGCTGTTATAGGGCTTATCTCATTTCTTTCCCTTCTCTCAGGGATCACAGTTTTGCAATACCTATTGTCTAGTGTCTGAAAACAGTTCATATTTACCCATATCTATCTATCAATCTACCTCTTTCATTTCTGAAAGCACTTAAAATTTTGTTCAGAGGTGACATATAGCATGTCCACAAAGCAAGACAAATAGCTAAACTCAAAGTCAATGAGACAGAGAAGGATATTCACTTTATAGGAAAATATAACAAGAATGGAGAGACAGTGAATAGTTGTGATCAAGTAAAACAGTTTACCACAAAGGGGTTGTAACAAAGTCCTGGCAATCTGGTATCTCAGTGTGTTCCAAATAGCAAGATGTTAATGATAATGGCCATGATAATTATGACAATAGTAAGTGTTCAATAAATATTAGCTAGGTGCCTGGGCACTATTGTACTTACGTGTACTAATTCTCTTAAGACTCACAATAACCCCATGAAATAGGTACTATTATTGTTGCCATTTTATAGATAAGGAATTTGAAGTTTATAGAAATTAAATTTCTTGTCCAAGGTAAGTTGTCACACTTAGATGTGAAACTAGGTGGTCTGGCCAACCTATGGTTAACATGGTGTGCTATATTCTGTCTTAGAATATTAAGGGTTCTGAGAAGTGCAGCAGTGAAAAAATGTGTTTAACTTTATTAAACTTAGTTTTTCTATTTTATTTTGGAGCTTGGAACACTATTCAATATGGGGATATCTGTTATCAATTGATTGGCCAATACTCCTTGGAATGCTTGCACTATAAGATCTTTGTGGGTCAAAACAATATCCCATTTGACTCGAGAGTTAAGAGTACTAACTTTGATGTCAGATTCCATTTCCCCCCAACTCTTGCTGTCTCTCAGCCATGTTCTTAAGGTCCAAAGCTTCAGTGTTCTTCATAAAATAGAAATGACAGTGTCTACCTCATATTTGTGAGGATTGTCACATGAGTTGATGTGTTGAGTTGAAAGTGTTTAGCACAGTACTTGGTAAATAATAGAAGCCAAATAAATGTTAGCTTTTTTACTCTTGTTCTTACTGTTTATTATTATTATTATTATTATCATCATCATTATTATTGCAGTTCTCATCTAGCACAGATAGCTAATTCCATAAATGTTTGTTGAATTAATGTATTAGTTTTTGGTTACATTATTTAATATTTTTACCTTATCTACTGTTTTAAATTTGTTTGAAGTTTATAGAAAATATAGCATGTGCATATGTTGGATAACATCCTATCTTCTGGGAAACTTCAACTTTTAATATCTACATTTGCTCCATGGTTAGAAGAGAGATTGAAATGTTGTCTCTTTTTTAATTTTAGAGAGGTATTACTACATTTCTCCATTAGTTGGTGTCTTTTTCTTGGCTCTAACTCCTATCTGGATTATAATAGCTGCCAAACATCCAGCCACAAGGACAGTTCTCCACTCAGGCTGGGAGCCTGTCATAACAGCTATGGTTATAAGTAGGTTAGTATTAAAATGTGTGTGTGTGTGTGTATCTGTGTGTTCTATATGCCTGCATCTGTGTATACATTAAAACATCATTTCTTGGTTCAGTCATTTTATATACTCACATCTTTATTAGCACATGTAATAGAGCTATTAGTCACAGGAGTTCTTGGAATGAGTAGACATACCTCATTTCGCTACCAGTTTCAAACTTTTCTCCAATCAAATCCTTACCAGACTGACGAGTAAGGTTTAGTGGGGTGTGTGTGTGTGTGTGTGTGTGTGTGTGTGTGTGTGTTAGCCTGACATTATTTATTTTTAATAGTAAGTTGCTCACATAAGTATCAGACAGCCTTAGAAATGGACGTACCATTTGACTACTTCTCCTTCTAGGACTTTGGCAGAACATAGGGATGTAATTAAGGATATTTGCAAATGATTAAGTTGTACGGGTCCTCATCACAGAGGAACTTTTAATAACAAAAGAAGAGAGAGACCACCGTAGAGGTCTCAGCAACCAGGTAGTGATCAAATAAATTATGGTATAGTCACGAAATGGAATATTCGCTGCTAAAAATAACACTGCAACGTTTCTATTGACATGGAAAGATGTTCATTATGCCTTTGGTGAAAAGAGCCAGCTAGAAAAGGGTATGAATTTCCTGTTAAGCATGGTATATTGACACGCATTTACTGTCTTCCTTCCTGAAACTAAAATGACAGTAATAGAACAGAAAAGCTGTAAAACCACAAAAGCAGAAGGGGAGCAGAGAGGACAGCAGGTGAGAGATTCAACAAAATTAGTAAAATAGGAATCAGATGGATGACTTTTAGCTGAACCGCCAGAATGGAAAAGGATAAAGCCTAACCTCCAGCAGGGTGAGGGGACACCCATAGGAAGCGAGCTGATCTAAGCCTCAGACACCCAGAAATGTGGAGAAATTGGAGGCACTAAGTACTTCTCAAAGCTGAAATGGAGAAGATTGGTTGAAAATTTATGTGAGAAACAATTAGACCCTCAAAGCCCTTCTCCAGCTTGACCACCCAAGTGACTGCCCCCTCCCACCTTGGCAAAAGACAAGAATTAACTCTGGAGAGACTAAGTCAGAGAAGCTGTGGATTAAGAAACACCTGCACAAGTGAGGGTGTGGATTAAGCACTGTATGGAAAGTAGGATTAAGTGAAAATCTAGATGCCCAGCAGTGAAAACCCTATCCCACTTCTTTTTCTTTGCTCATGGAATGCTGGTAGTCAAGCCTATACCCCCAGGCAAAAAAAAATTAGAATAATTCCCTCCTGGGGTAACTCATCCGCGCCAGAGAGCCAGAGAAAAACTCGGTGGTTACTGACCCTTGTGGGTCCTTGAGTGAAAGAGCTACCTGACCATTCTTCAGGAGGCTCACCTGCTGATGAGTGTGCTCTGCAATGCCCTTTACAGAGGAGCAGACAGTAAAAGGATCACCAGACATTTGATTAAGGCTTCTAACATGAAAGACAGAGACCAGAAAAATGGTACTCAAAGAAAGTGCAGGGGTAGTTGAAAGACCTCAAAAACTCTCATCAGTGCCCTTAAAGCAATAAGAGAATCTATGGCATCCATAATGTAAGAACAGAATGTTCTAATAAGGAGGATTTGGAAAAGCAGGAAGAGCTCTTGGGAACGAAGAATATATATAAAGAGCAGAAACAAATAAGCAAACAAAAAACTGAGTAGAAAAGTTAGAAGACAGAGCCGAAGAAGTGTTCTGGAAAATAGAACAGAAAACAAAGAGGCGGGCAACTGGAGGTAAACAATAAGAAGAGATTCTTGAAGAAATATTGCAAGAAAATTCCCCAGGACTGAAGACCACGGGCCTCCAGATTGAAATGGCCCACTCAGTACCAAGCACAGTGAATACTCGAGGGCCCCAAATGATAAATTTACTATAAATCCCAAAATCTCCTGGAGAGAAAAGACAAGTTACATATAAAGCATTGGGAATCTGAATGATGTCCAGTAGCAACACCGGAAGTGATTCCTTCAAGAAAGTTCTGAAGGGAGATTATTTTGAACACAAAGTATGGTTGCAGTATCAGCCAAATGGAAGAGTGGCATCCAACAATTTTCAGTCATGTAGGATCTCAAAAACTTTGCTTCCTATGTACCCTTTCATATGAAAGCTGGTAGAAGATACAGTCTATCAAAATGAGGAAATAAATCAAGGAAGATGACATGGGCATGAGGAAACCCATTCCATGAGACCTTGTGGTTCATTTTTCTCTGATGTAGATTGCTTTTTTTCCTGGAAGATTCAGGCAATAGGGTCCTATGAAATGTTGGGACTTTTTCAAAGACCCAGCGTGGGAGATTGAAGTTCAGGTTGACAGCTGTGCATCAGGCCTAGAGGCAACCGTCCAGGTTGGCAGGAGGACAGTGGGCTCAAGGAGGAATGTCTCTAAGAAAAAAAAAGCAGAATTGATTGGTTGCCAGGTGACTTTGACTTATTCAGAGGCACTTCATTAACTTTGTTAGAAATTTGAGGCTGAATTAGTAGTAAGTACCTTAAAAATTAGGAAAAATATGGGACAGAGCAACAAGTAACAGTGGGGAAATCCAATGACACTTGGTGGTCCTGCTGTGAATAATGATTCCATTGTCACAATAAGGTAAACCCTAAATACTCCACCCAGAACTACAGAACCAAGTTGGCAGGATACGAGGAGGAAGGGGTTTATGAATGGTCTTAGGTGGAGAGAGAAGGGCAAGTGAGACTAAATCCTCATCCGTCATAGTGGAGGTCATTAGGTAAGTGTCTAAAATTAAAATCAAGAAATCACAGTATAAACATGCTATCTGGAAATACAGAATTAAATGCCAGAGGAAACAGCTACAGAAGTTGAAAAAAAATTTACTGGGGCAGAACAGGTTTTGGGGGCAGGGGCCAGGGGCCATGTAATAGGCTTTGCGGCACTCTCACTTTTTAAATAATGTACATGTGTTTATTGGATAAAATCAAAATTTGATAAAAGTGAAGAGAGAACTACTTTTGCAATGTGGGTTTTCATTTTTAAAAATCTAAGTGTTTAAAAATGTCTGGGAGTCTAGCTACCAACATACTAACAGTATAACTCTGAATGATGTCATGATAGTTGATTTTTATTTTCTTCTTTTTGTTTGTATTTTCTAATTTTTGTATATTTTGTTATCTGGGTCATAAAAACATTTTAAAATGTGTTTTAGGGGCGCCTGGGTGGCGCAGTCGGTTAAGCGTCCGACTTCAGCCAGGTCACGATCTCGCGGTCCGTGAGTTCGAGCCCCGCGTCGGGCTCTGGGCTGATGGCTCAGAGCCTGGAGCCTGTTTCCTATTCTGTGTCTCCCTCTCTCTCTGCCCCTCCCCCGTTCATGCTCTGTCTCTCTCTGTCCCAAAAATAAATAAACGTTGAAAAAAAAATTTAATAAAAAAAATAAATAAATAAAATAAAATGTGTTTTAGCAAATATTCATGTTACAGTCACAGCATGAACCTATGTGTTTTGGCACAGAGATTTATTCTTTAATACATAACTAGTTCTATTAAATATATACATATTTTAAATTAGAGCTTAAAATATGAAAATACTGCTAAGGATGACTATTTTTGGACTTTACAGTGTAACTTTAATTTAAAAAAATTTTTTAGTTTATTTATTTATTTTGAGAGAGACAGAGATAGCACAAGTGGGGGAGGGGCAGGGAGAGAGGGAAAGAGAATCCCAAGCAGGCTCAGTGCTTCCAGCAAAGAGCCCAACGTGTTGATGTGGGGCTCAAACCCACGAAACCGTGAGATCGTGACCTGAGCTGAAAACAAGAGTCAGACGCTTAACCAATTGAGCCACCCAGGTGCCCCTGTAGTGTAACTTTTAATGGGAAATTCTAGTAATTTAGGCATATTAAGTCACAATTCATTTATTTTGCTAAAAAATTAATAAAGATTTAATAAATTCCTAATGTTAGCGGTCAAGTAGTGGTAAAAATATTTTGATCTGATATTTTGACAATCAGTTCCATTCTCTGATAACATGTAGTTTATTTTTGTGTGATGTAGATTGAATTTTCCTAGAAAATTTAGGCAGTACGACCCCATGGAGTATTGGGACTGTTAATGTTTTATAGGGCTTAGACCAAGAAACTGAAGTTAACCGATTAGTAATGGTCTTGAAACTTAAAAAAACCCTCAGAGCTCCATTGAGATATTGAAGTTGAAGGCCTGCTTCTATGTAGCTACATGTTATTTTTCCAGACTTCCATTCTGAAAATCAGCCCTTTCTATGCTACAGCTCATTATTTCAATTTACCAGTGATAAGGTTATTTATATGTATATATATATATAGTTTTAACACAATAAAAATGATCCATTTAATGCTTTGTTAATTTCATAAATGAAGAAATATTCTTTTAAAAACTAGATTTTAGGGGTGCCTGACTGGCTCAGTTGGTAGAGCATGCAACTCTTTTTTTTTTTTTAATCTATTTTTTTTAATGTTTATTTATTTTTTTAAATTTTTTTTTCAACGTTTATTTATTTTTGGGACAGAGAGAGACAGAGCATGAACGGGGGAGGGGCAGAGAGAGAGGGAGACACAGAATCGGAAACAGACTCCAGGCTCTGAGCCATCAGCCCAGAGCCCGACGCGGGGCTCGAACTCACAGACCGCGAGATCGTGACCTGGCTGAAGTCGGACGCCCAACCGACTGCACCACCCAGGCGCCCCAATGTTTATTTATTTTTGATAGAGAGAGAGAGAGACAGAGCACAAGCAGGGGAGGAACAGAGAGAGAGAGGGAGATATAGAATCCGAAACAGGCTCCAGGCTCTGAGCTATCAACACAGAGCCTGATGCAGGGCTCAAACCCACGAACCGCCAGATCATGACCTGACCCAAAGTCGGATGCCTAACCGACTGAGCCACCAGGCACCCCTAGAGCATGCAACTCTTGATCGTGGGGTCAGAGTCATGAGTTAAAGCCCTGTGTTTGGTTTAGAGCTTACTTAAACAAAACAAAACAAAACAAAACCAAAAAACAAAAAAAAACCCCTATTTTTTAAATTATAAGAGCAATAAATACACATGGTTTTTAAAAATTAACAAATACAGAAGGATATTAAATAATCATCAGTCTTTTGTCTGCCCCTCCACCCAGAGATGGACATTGTTAATAACTTCTTATATATCCTTCCAGACATTTTAAAGCACTTAAAGCATATTCTTTTCCTTTTTATTTATGTTTTTTATTTTTTCATGTTTTTATTTATTTTTGAGAGAGAGACAGAGACAGTGTGTGAGCAGGAGAGGGTCACAGAGAGAACGGGGGAGACACAATCTGAAGAGGGCTCCAGGCTCTATCAGCACAGAGCCAGATGCAGGGCTCGAACTCACCAACAGTGAGATTAGACCTGAGCCGAAGTTGGACGCTTAACCAACTGAGCCACCCAGGTGCCCCTGTGTTCTTTTCCTTTTTACGAGGAACACATCTTGGAGATCAGAATGAGAACGGAAACAGAGGGCTACTGCTCATGCCATGTTTTATTTTCAACATTCCACTGTTGACATTGATTTTTACTTTGAATATTTTTCCTTTTTATTGTTTTTTAAATGTCTGAAATGTTTCCTTTTAAAAGTAGAGGTGTTTGTATGTAAAGAGCAGCTTTAAATTAGTGTGTTTTCTTTTCTCTTCCCTAAACTGTGTGATTTTTTTCCAGCATTGGGGGCCTTATTCTGGACACAACTGTATCTGATCCAAACTTGGTGGGGATTGTTGTTTACACACCGGTTATTAATGGTAAGAATGAGATACACTGTTTTACGATGGCAACAAATCATTACATACTCCTAGGCACCAACGAGAATCGTAGGGTTCAGATTTTAAGAGGTGTATCTTCCCTTCCCTTCCATTCTCTCTCCAAGCCCAGGGTGGTATCTGGGGTAGAAGTGATGTTCCCTGTTCTCAGTATGCAGAACACATTTTTGAAAAAAGCTGTTTTTTTTACTCTTACCACTTGATCTTAGCTTGAGAATCAGGCATACCTGATTTTTGAGGTTAATGTAGCAAAATATGACATTTCAGTTCTGGATTATCACTGGCTTTGGGTTATGTGCTCTGTCCTGTTTTGTTGCTGCCGCTGTCAATTTTTATGGATAAATTAGAGTTAGCTAGGTGTAAGCATTGCTTAAGTCAATGCAGCCCATTAACATCTATCACTCCTCTGCGGATCCCTTTAAAATCTGCCTTATGGTTTTTTTTTTCTTACCTATAAAGTGGGAACTGTAATACTTAGGCTCACAGGGTTTCTTGTATGTATTCCATTTAATAAAATAATTTTAATCCAGTTATACTGACGTTTGGGCTGGCTCATTAAATTGGATTTTAGTATAACCTACACCAGTATAACTTAAAAAGTAATTTTACCTGAGAGAAAACCTGTCATAGGATATGCTACACATTTAATATAAACTGCTTTTTATATTTATGTGTAAGAAAATATGTTCTATGAAGGCAAGTTCCCCAAAATCTAACTTCATATCTAAAATTTCAACTGAACATTTACATTTCTGTGTAGCTATAAAATGTCTGTAAAGAAATTTCCCCTTGGGGTGCCTGGGTGGCTCAGTCAGTTGAGCGTCTGACTTCGGCTCAGGTCATGATCTCACAGCTTGTGAGTTCAAGCCCCAAGTCGGGCTCTGTGCTGACAGCTCAGAGCCTAGAGCCTATTTCAGATTGTGTCTCCCTCTCTCTCTGCCCCTTCCCCACTCATGCTCTGTCTCTCTCTGTCTCTCAAAAATGAATAAACATTAAAAAACAAAAAAGAAAGAAATTTCCCCTCTAGATCCCCTTCCCAATTTTCCTAGTGCCACACTCCTCCCCATCATCCACCCTTAAAATCATGGCACCATCAACCTGGCCCTTCATCCTCTTTGAATAGACATGACCAAACCTTGTCTATTTGCCCATTAACGTAATTCACTTCTTCACTTACTTATACAACAACAGTCTCAGCATTGTAGTCTGCTAATATCTCACTTCAGCCATCATTAAAGTAACAAAGTAGCTTTCCTGACCCATGCCCTATTCAGTGCCAATTAAATGTCACTAACAGACTAGTCATCCTTAAACATTGTTTTTATTACATCAGACTTAAGATGATGAACTTATCAGTGGTTTCCTCCTACCTGTCAAATCAAGTTTGAATTCTTCTGCTTCGCTTTTCAAGGCCCTCTATATGCTCTTGGCTGCGTACAACTTTTTCCTTTATCTTTCTAACCGGATTCCTATTTGGGGGCCCCACAAAGATCTAATTTCCACTGCTTGGAATGATTACTGCTTTTCTTCCACCTGTTCCAATCCTATTCAGTGAATATTAGTTGATCAGGTCACTAGCATAAGTTTTACTCACTAATGCCATTAGAGCTGTATTGTCCAGCATTTCAGTGAAAAATGTAAATTACAACAATACCATCATGAGTAAGGTTTTAATCAGTATTTCTGTTATTTCACTTTAATCAGTATTTCTGTTATTTCACTTTACAAAAGAAATAATTTTAGAGCTTCATTGAAGTGCTCTTCTTGGAAGCCATCATATTACACGACAATACAATCTTTTTTTTTTTTTTTTTTTTTGTATCCCAGTAAGTAAATCTCTTAGCTGCGTGTCACAAGGAGCTCACTTTATGTTAAATTCCACTCTTTAAAGACATTGATAGAGAAGATTAATTCCATGGTCCTCAAAAAAGTGCAACTTTTGAGAATTGAATTTCATTTTAAATGTGTTAGAGGATGTGCTATTTAAAGGACCCCTATGTATCATGACCATCATCATGACCATCATCATTTACTAACTAGTGAGTACCTACTGTGTACCAGGTAACTTGCAGGTCTTTTATGCACGTTCATATCATTTAATCCTCCCAATAAGAAAGTAATTTGTCCAGCATCTCATATCTAGTAAGCATTTAGACCCAGATCTGCTTGATTCCAAAGCCTGTGATTTTTTCCCCCTCAAAATAATTGCTAATTTATCTGTTTTATTAGATACAAGAATACACACTTTGTTTAAAGTAAGGCATATCAGTGTTGATATTTTGCTTAGGACGTCTTTTAACACATCTCCCAGCATTTAGTAGCATTTTGTAAAATATATTTCAGGGGCGCCTGGGTGGCTCAGTCGGTTAAGCGTCCGACTTCAGCTCAGGTCATGATCTCACAGTTCGTGGGTTCGAGCTCTGCATTGGGCTCCATACTGACCATGTTGAGCCTGCTTGGGATTCTCTCTCTCTCCCTCTCTGCACCTCCCTGACTCGTGCTTTCTCTCTCTCTCTCAAAATAAATGAATAAACTTTAGAGTATGTGTGTATGTGTGTGTGTGTATATATCACAAGAATACTAGTTCTATGAGATATTAATAAGTATAACTTGAAAAGTGAGTTTTTGTTGTCCATTCAGTTTGGGAAGCATTAGGTCAAATAGATTTCTTCACTACAGGATTTCTTAAAGATCTTTATCATGCTAATGTGTACTGTGAATCTTTCCCTCTGGGACTTGTGCTAGCAAGGGGTTCGAATTTCTAGAATTAACCTTCCTTCAGACCCCAGACCATATTTTGCAAACTACTGCTCTAGGTATTATAATGTATATCTTTATCACAGAGCACTGTCAAATAATAATTTAGTCCATTTACATAAAGGATAAGAACTTTGCATCAGTATACTTGGCTTTTCACTCTTCTTTCTTATGTGTTCTTTTTGTCATACATTCTACTTTGTTACAAACCTTGTACATACATTGTTATTATTTTTGCTTTAAATGGTCAGATGTTTTTTGAAGAGATTAAAAATGAGAAAATATCTTTTCTATTTTCTGATATATTTTACATTTCTAGCATCCTTCTTTCCTTTGTGTAGTTCCAGATTTCCATCTGGATTTATGTTCCTTTTGCCAAGAGAAATCCCTTTAATGTTTCCTGTAGGGCATGTCTGTAAAGTATTTGAGAGAATAATCTAGGTTACAAGATTACTTTCTGGAGTATTTTTTTCAGTCTCCTCTACCAATTTCTTTAGGAACCTGAGCAGAAAAGTACGAAGCCTTGTCTGTTTGAAAAAAAAAAAAAATCAAGCTTATTTTTCCTTTCATTAAGGAGGTAAGCAAGCATTAAATATCTTGCTACCTAGCTTTATACCTTGGCCGTGGTAGTAATTTAAAACAATTATTTAGTCTGGTCTGCTTTCAGTTGGTGAGTCAGATTTGAAAAAGTAATGCAAGAGTCTTTCCTAATAATGACTTTACGCCTTTGGAATATCTACTTCAACATTAAATAAGTCAACATTTCAGAAGAAATTCTTTTTGCTTGTTTTATTGCCCAGCACATAACACAAAGAAGGCCTGTCTTTGGTTGAATTTATGCAAGTTGCTTAAAATAGAAAGATAACTGCTTTGTTTTTCCTTATGTTTCAGGTATTGGTGGTAATTTGGTGGCCATTCAGGCTAGCAGGATTTCTACCTACCTCCACTTACATAGCATTCCTGGAGAATTGCCTGAGGAACCCAAAGGTTGTTACTACCCATTTAGAACTTTTTTTGGTCCAGGTATGTGCTTTGGAGTTTTGCACCTTATATCAGGAATAATTCTGCTCTGAGCACATAGGCAGGCAACAGTTGCTGAATACCTATTTTGTCAGAGTTTTGCATGACTTTTTTTTTTTCTGAGACCTGAATAAATTGGAAGTAGAATAGATTGTGTTCATTAAATCTCAGTGGACAAAAAGTTATTTGTATCAAGTCTGCAGCTGCTGAGGAACTTTGTATACTTTTTGTCTTTCATTCTTTTCTCTGGGATACCTTGTTCATGAGTCAAGAAAGAGGAACCTTATCTAGATCTAGGTGATCTAGAGAGACGGATGTACTGTCTTTACTGTATTAATCCTTTTGGCTTTTCTAAATGTAAGCATTTGATCCCAAAGAGAAGGAGAGGGATAACTTCTGTCACAAGGAACAGTGTCCTGTTTATGTCACCCAGGCAGTGAGTACCAAAAAACTAAGACCACTATATTAAATCTCACAATTCCTGTCACTTCTATTTTGATCAAAATAAAGGTCATTCTTGACTTTTGAATGGGGATGAGAAATGCTCAGTAAAATATCAGTGAAAGAACTCTAAAGGAAAAGTAAAATTAAAACATTCCTGGGGCCCCTGAGTGGCTGTCGTCAGTGAAGCATCTGACTCTTGCTTTCGGCCCAGATCATGATCTCACGGTTGTGGGTTTGAGCCCTGCTTCGCGCTCTGTGGTTTAAGTGCAGAGCCTGCTTGGGAGTCTCTCCGTCTCTGTCTCTGTCTCTGTCTCTCTGTCTCTGTCCCTCTCTCCCTCTTTCTGCACCTCCCCTGCTTGCTGGCTCACTCTCTCTCAAAATGAATAAACGTTTAAAAAAAACCAAAAAACCAGAACATTCCTATGCTTTAGGAACTTTATGTTTTTTCTTTTGTCTTCCCTCTATTAGTATGATAGACATTATCTGGCCAGTGTTCTTCATAGCAAGCTTTTATCAATTTCCTGTCATTTAATTAGCCTATAACATACAGTAAGAATTTCAAAGAATTAAGTGAATTGTGAAAAGTTGAAATGTTTTGCTAGCAAGAGAATTTTTTATTTTATATATATATATTTTTTTATTTTTATTTTTTTATTTAAAATTTACATCCAAATTAGTTAGCATATAGTGAAACAATGATTTCAGGAGTAGATTTATTTGTTATATTTTGAGAAAGAGCATGGCTGCATATGCATATGGGTGCTTATAGGCAGGGAAGGGGCAGTGGGACAGGGAGAAAGAGAATCTCAAAGAGGCTCCATGCCCAGTGGGGGAGGGAGGGTTGGGAGGGTAAGGAGATGCCGACGTGGGGCTTGATCTCATGACCCACTATGAGATCGTGACCTGAGCCAAAATCGAGAGCTGGGCACTTAACTGGCTGAGCCAACCAGGTGCCCCAGCAACAGAATTTTATGCAGTGCTATTCAGTGTAGTAAGTAGAAAGTAGTCCTTAAATGTTAATAACTGACCTGTTATTAACCAAAATATGACTTTGTTTTAACTCTTATATTTTCTATTACAGGAGTGAATAATAAGTCTGCTCAAGTTTTACTGCTTTTAGTGATTCCCGGACATTTAATTTTCCTCTACACTATTCATTTGATGAAAAGTGGTCACACGTCCTTAACTGTCATCTTCATAGTAGTGTACTTATTTGCTGCTGTGCTACAGGTAAGAGTTGAAACCTCTTGTAATCTCTTTTATGTTCAGAATGCTGTAAAAGCATAGCTATGCAAATCTAAAAGCACATGAAATATGTTAACATTCCAAAAAGCAACTGAAAGCCTTCATATGGATTTCATCTTCCTAAAACCAGTAAGCTCATGATCGCTTTTAATATGACTTGATAAATAGAACCTTCGGATTTCCTGTTTCCTGAATTCCACCAGCTTTCCTTTTTTTTTAGATTCTCTAATGTTGTATGAACACGTCTTCTGATAGATGCCTGAGAGTGCCTAAGAACCTTTGCAATTTGTAAAATGCTTTTACATGAATAGGTTGAGTGACTATAAAATTATTTCTTTTAGAATTTGGAAGGCTTTGCTTCAGTGCCTTTTAACTTCTGTTACCATGAGAAGAACAACAGGTGCTTTTCTCACTGCTGATCTCATTATACATAACTTCTTTTCATCTCCCTAGAAGCTTGCAAGATCTTCTCTTTTTTCCTATTGCTTTTCAATTTCACGTTGATGTGCCCTGGTTTGGAAGTCCTTTGTCCGTTTTGTTGGATGTTATTTGACTCTTTCAGTCTAAAACTTCATGTTCTTCAGTTCTAGGAAAAATTTATGAATTATTTACTTGATTTTTTTTTTTATCATTTTCTCCATTCTCTTTTCCTGGAGTCTTATGATTTGATTCCTACAACACTTGCATTAAATTTCTGATCTTTTCTTACTCTCTATTTCTTTATCTTTTTCTCTCTTCTTTCTGGAATATCTCTGTGCCTTTCTGCATCTTTTCTCTGTTGTGTCACTGAGGTATCTGGAGAGGGTAGAGTTGAACATATGTACTCAACTTGCCATCTTTCTGTGGGAGGTTATTTTAAAATTTAAGAAAATTGACTTCATTTTCAAGATCTGTGATCGATATAATACATGCACAAAATTTAAAAGTATAAATAGTACTAAGGTGTTCTACCTTTCCAATCACATTCCTCAGAGATAATCACTGAAATATTTTAGCTGTTTCTTCTGATGATATCTGCAAGTTTTAAAGTAACATGCCTGAACTTTAGACTTTCGCTGATAAAAACTGAGGATTTCAGGGGCTGTGTTAACACCCCGTCTTTTCCGTATAGTTATATCACAGTTTTTTTTGTTAAATTTGCCGTCCGTGTTTGTCTGATTAGGCCTATGGAAATATGTACTATAGAGCAAGATAGTGTAGTATGATTATATTTGCTTTTTGTGTACTTTATTTTTCTTGAGGTTAATAATTACCTCTTTTTTCCTTTGCATCATTTTCCATAAACCCAATCTTTCCAACGTTTCTACTTTATTTTGGCTTCTTAGGCTCAGCCCTTTGCCAAACTCTGTAGGGTTAGTGCCTTCTACAGTGAGAAATCCTAACCTCATAAGAAGTGCATTCAAATAATTCTTTGAAGAGATAACATTTACATTGGGCCTTCATGACCAGTATTATTCTAAGTGTATTACATGTACTGATTCACTTAATTCTCAAAGAACCTCTGTGAGATTTGTTCTTTTCATATAAATCAGTGACTTTCAAAGTGAAGTACATCTAAAACAATCCGTTGTGTCCAGGATGAAAAAATTAAAACTTCTATTTATATATCCTTCCTTATTTGCTTAAAATGTCTATTTTCATGTGTTTTTATAATTGTTTTATTATAAACATAATATATCAGCACAGTATTAAATGAGTATGCTGGGGTATTTTATACTAGGGCTAAATAATCTAAAACTTTTGGAGATTACTAAAGTTAAAGAGATGAGAAAGCACAGAGCTCATGTCAGAAAGAGAAAGTAATTCTTGGGGCGCCTGGGTGGCTCAGTTGGTTAAGTGTCCAACTCTTGGTTCCAGCTTAGGTCATGATCTTGTTGTTCATGAGTTCGAGTCCCACATCGGGCTCTGCGCTGGCAGCCCACAGCCTGCTTGGAATTCTGTCTCCTTCTCTCTCTGTACCTCCCCTGCTCACTCTCTATCTCTGTCTCTCAAAAATAAATAAACACTAAAAAAAGAGAGACAAAGTAATTTATGCCCAGGATATAACTAGGAAGAGAGTAAATGAGATAAGGTTAAGAAAGTAGATTAGGGCTCATGTAGAAAGGCCTTAAATGCCAGGCATGGGAGGCTGGAATCTATTTTTAAAATCACAAACACCCTTATGACTTAATTGATATTTTAAACTTTTCTATAATCCTGTGTAGTGCCTGAGAGTTTATCAAAAGTCACCTCTTGGGGCGCCTGGGTGGCGCAGTCGGTTAAGCGTCCGACTTCAGCCAGGTCACGATCTCGCGGTCCGTGAGTTCGAGCCCCGCGTCGGGCTCTGGGCTGATGGCTCAGAGCCTGGAGCCTGTTTCCGATTCTGTGTCTCCCTCTCTCTCTGCTCCTCCCCCGTTCATGCTCTGTCTCTCTCTGTCCCAAAAATAAATAAACATTGAAAAAAAAATTAAAAAAAGAAAAAAAGTCACCTCTTGAATCATTCATTCATTTATTCGCCCAATAAACCTTTATTCTACTAGATGCAGAGATGGGTTTTAAATCCCAGGATGAATAAGTTCACACCCTATCCTCCAGGACTAGAAGTCTGGAGGGAAGACTGCTACATGAACAAATAATTATATTGTAATATGATATACAAATGCTGGGGATAGCTACCTATAAAGTGCTTTCAGAGTTTGGAAGAAAAAGCTCTACCTGGGGAGTAATATTTTTCTACTGCTCAGTAGGGACAAAAGTTATTTCAAATGCTTTTTTACCACTGGCTACCTTTATCACTGTAAATGATACGGTCATTTATCTCTGTGTAAGTATTGTGAAAAAGATGCATTCTTCAATCCGGTGGGAAATATTCAGAGATTGTTCTTTGGTCTGTTGATAAACATGGCATTTTTAGAGCATGGTTCTATTTGCAACTCTACCTCTTAGCCTCATGGATTGATTTTACATTTATGTTTATGGCTCTGTGCCAACATACTATCACGCATCATTTCACCTGGGTCAATGAAGGATAGAAGTAATTTTTCTGAACTTAAAAAAATACTAGATTTCAGTCTGTACTCAGAGAAATCCTACATGTCTTTTTTTAAGCTCTACTTAAATTCTTACAGGTGAAGGTTGAAAAACTGGAGGAAAGATTGATATTCATTTCTCTGAATCTTGGTTACCTCTTCTATAACATGGGAGGAATAGGAGTATCTACAACAAAACTCATTTTGAAGATTAAATGAGTGAATTATATGAAGCTTGTAACATAGCAGATGCTGTTTGAGTGTTAGCTGGTGCTCTTGTTATTAAAAATAGAATCATAAGTGGTGAGGCATTGACCTCTGACGACAATCGGAAAACGTTTTTTATAATCTTACAGCGTTGATTGGCTTTTCTTATATATCTTTTACAGCTTTCATTTTTATGGGTTTCTCCCCAAGAATCAGATATCTGCCAGAGTAGATTTTTTTAAGTTGATTTATTTTGAGAGACAGAGGGAGACAGAACAAGTGGAGGAGGGGCAGAGAGAGAGTGTGAGCAGGAGAGGGGCAGAGAGGGAGACAGAGGATCTGAGGCGGGCTCCGAGCTGATAGCAGAGAGCCCAGTGCACAGCTTGAACTCACGGAACTGTGAGATCGTGTCCTCAGCTGAAGTCAGACGCTTAACTGACTGAACCACCCAGGCGCCCCCAAGAGTAGATCTTTGTATGCATCTGGCATTGTGTGTTATTCCAGTGGAATAGCTTAGAGCCAGATTGTAAATGCTCAAATCAAATCTTCATGTTCTGATGCCGACATACGTGACACACATGTAAATACATATATGCACACACCTCTTTGGAAACTGAGGTTCAGATACAAGCCCTTCCCCTGCTTCCTTCAATCAATTCAGAGATGGACAGAAGGAAGAAATACTTTATTTTTTTTTATTTAAATTTTTTTTAAATGTTTATTTCTGAGAGAGAGAGAGAAAGAGACTAGCAGAGGAGGGCCAGAGAGAGAGGGAGATGCAGAATTTGAAGCTGGTTCCAGGCTCTGAGCTGTCAGCACAGAGCCCAACACAGGGCTCGAACTCGTGAACTGCGAGATCATGACCTGAGCCGAAGTCAGACGTCCAACTGACTGAACTGCCCAGTCACCCCCAGAAATACTTTTTTTTTTTTACTTTTTTTTTCAACGTTTATTTATTTTTGAGACAGAGAGAGACAGAACATGGACGGGGGAGAGGCAGAGAGAGAGGTAGACACAGAATCGGAAGCAGGCTCCAGGCTCCAAGCCATCAGCCCAGAGCCCAACGCGGGGCTCGAATTCACAAGCTATGAGATCATGACCTGAGTTGAAGTCGGACGCTTAACCGACTGAGCCACCCAGGCGCTCCCATAAATACTTTTTAAAGACAAAGCCTCCTTGACTACTTAAGGCTTACCTTTTACTCTTCTTTACTTGATTGGCTTCCCTTTTTTGATCTGGGTTAAATTTATATTCAGAACCTTGGTTTAGGTCCCAGCTCTTACCCAAATATTTTAGTCCACTTTTCCCATCCCTAGACTATATATTTTGATTGAATATGCTATAGTAGGATTTTCTGATGCATGTTTAATTTCTCCCCATCTATATCCCTACCTCCTTGAGGCTAGAGACCAGCCTTTCCCTATGGTATTCCCCGTGAGACATTATATAGTGGTTGTTTTTGAATTCCTGGTGTTTTGGTTTTTTTCCTGATATTCTTTGATGAACTTTCCCCTCTATCCCTCCCCACCCAATTCCCCAACCAATTAAATGAAGGAAATCTGTTTGAAGGAAACCTCGTGCTGGTCTTATTATAATGACATAGTAACAATCATTTGCAGTATATTTGCATTTACTCAGATATCATGTCTTCCTGGAAGCCTTGCTTGAATCCCTAATCTGGCCTGAGTGCCCTTATTCTTTTCCCATAGTACCCCGTGAATATCATTATTCTAGTTCTGACACATTATATTGACATTATCTGTTTATGCGTGTCTCACCCCTTATAGAGAAGGGATCTTTGGCTTATTCATTTTTATTCCTTTTACCTAGCCCCATCCCTGGTGTTCAGTTAATGTTTGTTAAACAAAATGACTATATCTTGCCAGCTCTGCCTCCTCCTTCACTGGAGGGAGGAGAAAAGTTTACAACTGTATTTAAGTCCTGGAAATGCCAGAAAAACTGAAACATCTAAATTTTCTTCTCCTTGCTGTCAATAAACACCAGCTTTCTCTCTTTGAATGACATGAGGATTGAAAATAAGAGGCAGTGAAAAATAAAACACAAAACCCCCCAAATTTCCATCAGTGTTCAGCCAGAATTATAAAGTTTTACCGAAGTGTTTAGAGATGCAATGACTTGGTATCGAGAGAAAACAAAAGGTAGGGGGAGATAGATACAGCAGAATTGGTCATGCGTTGATCGTTGATAAAGCCAAGTGATGGTCCATGGGAGTGGTGTGGATTAATTTATACTGTTCTCTTCTATGTATTTGAACTTTTACATAATAAAGAGTTCTAAAAAGTTAAGGTTTAGTTTCAGATGTTAACACAAGAGTTTTTTCAGAGCATATTAGCTTTCTAATTTTGGTCCTGCAGCTGACTATTTCTCATATCAAGTGAAAAGTGAAACGTCAATTTGAATTTGAAATCGTTTGGGACTTGGAATGATTAAGTGTCTTTTATCTTATTTTGCCTCTGGCACACTCTAACTACATTTTTTGAAATTATTCTTTACTTTTTTTTTTAAGTTTATTTATTTATTTTGAGAGAGAGAGAGAGAGAGAGAGAGAGCACATGAGCAGGGGAGGGGCAGAGAGAGAAGGGGACAGAGAGAGAAGCCCCAGCAGGCTCTACACTGTCAGCATGGAGCCTGATGCGGGGCTTGAACTCACAAACCACAAGATCATGACCTGAACCGAAAGCAAGAGTCAGATGCTTAACTGACTGAGCCACCCAGGTGCCCCGAAACTATTCTTTAAATTTAAAAATCTACTTACACAAATTACATTATTGAGGTATTTATTATGTGTCTTGCAATTCAAAGGAACCTAACAAATGTGTTTTCGTTGTGTGCAGTAAGGCCACTGAACCAGTCGGTAGCTGTGATGGATTATACGCTTACTCATGTTCTTGCCCAGGGCCCGAGAGCAATCAGGGTTAGTTGGACTGTGTCAAGGCCAGAGTAATGTGTGAAAGGCATTTTATTTGGCACACCAGTGACCATATTGCATTTTGAGTTTTCTTCAGCAGTAAGGATGGGTTGGTACCAAGCTGACCATCCTGTACTACTTGTTACAACTTTTGTGATATCAGCCAACGTTTATAAGACTGCCAGCTGTGGCTAAGGATGTAGTTTTGGGCTTTAGAGCGTAATTTTTCATCTGCGTCACATTAGCCCATTGAACCCACAACTCTGATTTTATAGAACCAAAATATACACTCTTCTACAAACTTAGAGATGACTGGGGTCTTTCTCCCTAAGCAGTGATTTCCTCGGCTTCACATCTTATTTATTCAGATGCTCCGTTAACTGTTCAAAGCTTGTGAATTTGTGAAATGAAAAGCATAATATGGAATTCCGGGCTGTGATGAACCTTTTCGGCTTTTCAAGACACATCAAAGGGAATCCTGATGCCTTCTTCAGGATTTTCTGTCTGTTAATTCATTTGTTTGCCTTATTCTCTACATACAGTCTCTTTCAAGGATGTGGTATTTTGACAACATAATAAACCCAAGAAGGTACAAAAGTAACTATCAATCAGATAAGCAGACTAGCAATTTCTTGAGCAAAGAAGGAACAGAGTACATTGTGGCTTGTTTCCCTATTTAAAGTCTCTACTAGTTTTCCTTTGTGTTTGAAATCCTAACTGTGCCTCCTTTGTAAAAAGACAAAAGCGTAAAGCTTGGATGACATACCCTCCAAGAGTCCAAAAGATAAGCACATAAGAGTATATTAACATTTTTTTTTGCTATAAAATATTTTAATGGGAAAAAAAGACTTTTTTTATTTTCTAGATGCCTATTGAATTCCAACAAAGTGCTTGCTAATATAATTGGTAAATTATGAAGCAAAACCATTTAAAAAATTTTTAAAAATGTTTATTTATTTTGAGAGAGAAAAAAAGTGTGAGCAGGGGAGGGGCAGAGAGAGAGGGAGAGAGAGGATCGCAAGCAGGCTCTATGCCGTTAGCACAGAGCCTGATGTGGGGTTTGATCTCACAAACCATGCGATCGTGATCTGAGCTGAAATCAAAGTCGGATGCTTTAACTGACTGAGCCTCCCAGGTGCACCAAATCAAAACCATTTCTAAATGAAATTTTTAATTCCCTATTGTAGGCAGTGATTGTTTTGTGCAGAAAATTAGGTTATTAAGAACTCGACTAAAAATTTCAGCAGCACTAAATTCCATGAGAAATTCATTGTGAAAGTTGATTGTAGAAAACCTTTGCTCCTGGCTGTATCTGTCTTTGCATATGGGGAAGGCAAAATAGTTCCATTAAGTGGTGTAATGACAACAAGTTCCCAATATGTAAAATGTAGAATGATACGTATCAGGATTATACCAAATCCATAACACATGTAGTCTTCTAAGCACTGTGCTTGTTGCTGTACAAAAGAAATAGAAGACATTGACCCTGGCCTTTACCATCTTTTCTGTTGTGGGAGATTGGACTTAAATGCATGAAACAGAGAAAAGCCTGACTTTCTTCCCTATGATAGTAGAGTCTTCCTCTGTAACTTCAGAATCAAACTTTTTGCCAATGCCTGGATTTCATTCTTTAAAAGTGCCTCAGTAGATTTTTCTTTTTATGAGTTTATTTTTGAGTAATCTCTACACCTAAGGTGGGGCTTGAACCCACAGTCCTAAAATCAAAAGTCACATGCTCCACTGACTGAGCCACCTAGGTGCCCCTTAGATTTTTCTTTTTCTTTCCTTTTTTTTTTTTTTTTTGAAGAGGGGAATCAGAGTATATATTGTAGCTGATGAGAAACTTCAATTAATATCAATAAATATGAAATTATTCTTAGCAAAATAATGATTCTTACACTTTTTATTAGTATGATTTAAAAAAAAATGGAGTCCCCTTAGTTTTTTTTTTCTTTGAAGTTTATCTATTTTTTATTTTTTTATTTGTTTTTAGTAATCTCCACATCCAGTGTGGAGCTCGAACTCACAACCCTCAGATCAAGAGTCACATGCTCCTCTGACTGAGCCAGCCAGGCGCCCCTTCTTAGTTTTTATTACTACCTTTTGGTAGACAGTATTTGATTTTGAATTTTACACTTACGTGCAAATTGCATGGTTCATATTCTCAAGAAAAATTGTTCCCAGCAAATCCCAAGCCCACCTTAAATGAACAAATGTATGCCCCCATAATAAAATTTGTCATTCGGATCTTGATTAATGAATTTCCTAATAAGTGTTTCTGTCTTATAAATAATAGTTCATGGTCATTTTGGGACTTTTTGTTTGTTTTTTTTTTGTTTCTGTTTTTGTTTTTTTAGCTCATGGTCATTTTGGGTTTTTTTTTTTAGTTTTTTTTGTTTTTTTTTGACTGGGAAAATAACTTTATTTTCTTCGGGGGTGTGGACAGACGTCTAGTCTCAGAACTTCTGGAATTGATTTTTGGTGCTAGCGGCCTTTGTGACTTTGAGCACGTTGAAGTGCACAGTCTTGCTCAAGGGCCGGCACTCAGCCCGCTGTGACAATGTCGCCGATCTGGACATCCCTGAAGCAGGGGGACAGGTGCACGGACATGTTCTTGTGGCGTTTCTCAAAGCGGTTGTATACAATGGAGGTTCGGATATAATGGAGGTAGTCTCGGTGGGTGACAATGGTCCTCTGCATCTTCATCTTGGTCACCACACCAGACAGAATCTGCCCTCGGATGGAGATGTTACCAGTAAAGGGGCATTTCTTATCAATATAGGTGCCCTCAATGGCCTCCTTGGGCGTCTTGAAATCCAAACCGCTGTTTTTGTAGTATCGCGAGAGTTTCTCCTTGCCAGTTTCCCCAAGCAGAATCCTCTTCTTATTTTGAAAGATGGTTGGCCGCTTTTGGTAGGCACGCTCAGTCTGAATGTCCACCATCTTCCCGGCCGCCTGGAAAAAGGCGCTCATGGTCATTTTGAAACATATGTTTGTAATATGAGTGTGGCCACGACACAAATAGTATAAATTAAAAACAAATATCTTCCATTTCTTATCTAGTAGAGTATGCTTGGGACAGAAACATGGTCTAGATACTTACTAAAAGAAGCACTGGCCACATCTTAGTTCTGAAGTCACATCCACGTGATTTAGTGTCATCTTAACTTTGAAGACATAAAATTAATGTTTTTACAGAAGGGTATTTATAAGGCAGGCTGTCTGTAATCACATACATCACATACAAAGGATAAAGGAAAGAAGAGGGGAGATAAGATCCCAATATGAGGAATACTGTAGAGAGATTGGAGCTGTTCACAGTCAGTCCTGAATCAGAGTTTCTGCTCTGCTACTTATTTTGTGATTTTAATCAAGTTTTGTAACCTCCCTGGCCTTATTTTTTCCCCCTAACTCAGAGGGTAGTGATGAGAGCTAAGCTAATGTATATAAATTACTTGGTGGAATTTCTGGGACATAGTAAGTTTCCAATAATGGTAGTAAATGCAGTGTATCGTATTATTGTCAGAGGCATCACTTTTCCTTCCTCTCATTATTGGAGACACCTTCATTTTGACGCCTGTTCTTTACCACACAATTCCC
Source organism: Prionailurus bengalensis (assembly GCF_016509475.1). NCBI lineage: Eukaryota > Metazoa > Chordata > Mammalia > Carnivora > Felidae > Prionailurus > Prionailurus bengalensis. The sequence goes on along the minus strand of NC_057358.1, from coordinate 124,776,474 downwards.
TTCTTGCCCTTCTGATGAGTGGCCTAAGCTTTAGATAGCTTCCTTGCATTGCTTGCTCTCATATTGACGTCTCTAGTCTGGACTCCTTTTCTACATCTCCAGTTATATGTTGAAAGATCTCTCAAACGTGAAGTGTCCAAAACTAAATTCCTTGTTCCCCCATAATCTCTCCCATCTCAGTAGCAGGGGTGGGGAGATGAGAAGCCACAAGGGGTACAGTGAAAAGGGCAAGAAGCCAAGCTCAGGGCACACAAGCAAAGATCTCTAAACCTCTCCATCCTCAGCCCCTGATGCTGTAAAGTCCCTCTGGGATGGGGAGAGCCTCATTCACGTAGGCTTATGGCATGTGCGCTGTTGGCACCCCAAATCCTGCCCGTCACAGTCATCACCATTATCCTGCTACTGATAAGTACGTGCGTTGTGACAGGAAGACTCCTGGACTGGGGATAAGTATTTCTTTCTTTTTTTCTAAGTTTGTTTATTTTATGTTGAGGGGGGAGAGGGTCAGAGAGAGGGAGAGAATCCCAAGCCGGCTCCATACTGTCAGCGCAGAGCCCAGTGCAGGGCTTGAACTCAAGAACTGTGAGACCACGACCTGAGCCAAAACCAAGAGTCGGATGGGACACTTAACCAACTGAGACCCCTGGGCTCCCTGGAGTAAGTATTTCTGGCCCCTTCCTGTATTGTGACTTTAGCTAAGTCACAGCACTGCTGTGTGGCTTAGTTTTTTCACTTGTAACATTACAGTGAAGATACTAACACTAAGGTAACCATTTAATTTTAGTCCAAACTAGGACACTTTGGAGAGCGAAAGGGAGCTATTGATAATTAGAATGACCATCGCTTCTGGGCAAATGAGGAAGCATAGTGACCCTAGCTATCACTCAGATCCCCTCCTGCATTCATGATGTTTGATTTTGTGAATTCCCACTTCTACAGGAAAGATGATTTGTTACAAAGCATTGTTGTATATATTTAGTAATGTATATGCTAATATTAAAATAATCTGCCAACTACAACAGTCTATTATGGAAATCAATAATTGCTGCTAAAGTAATATTAAGTTAAATTGGCTTTTATGGGTTAGCCAGAGAACCAAAGCAATACAAAAAATGTTGTTTTCTTGAAAAATTGTATTCCAAGTCCGCTAACTTTTTTTTCAAAAAATAGCTTATTTTTAATGGGTCTTTTTTTTTTTTTTTAACCCAGAAGTCTGGCACTTCTTTCTGCCATAATTTGACTTATATTATAGTGTTCAGTTATATTTCTTCTGGATTTTTTGAGAGGAAGAGCGTAATGGGATATATATATATATATATATATATATATATATATAGGCCAGTTCATCACCTCATCACCTAAATTATATATTCTGAAAGTTTCCCATCTCTGACAGTTCCTTTCTTGGGATTTGGTAATCTCAGCCACTTTTTCAATATATATAAGAGTTTCAAAAGTGGTGATAGCAAACTGTGTATGGCATTTGTTATGAGCCATTCACTGTTAGGCACCTTACATATATGAACTTGCTGAGTACTCTCTACAAGTCTGTGACCTACGTTATGCTGTTCCCATTCACAGATGAGGCAGATGACATAGAGAGAAGTTGACTGACTTCTCCGAGGCCACACAGCAAGATGGAGTCTATAGTCTGTACTCCTAACCACTATGTTTTACAAGAATAAGTTTGACACTTCGTTGTGCTCTTAGAGGTACATGGTTCTTAGGATGGCAGTTTCTGAAGACTTAAAGCTGCCTTTTGTCTCTATTTTGTTCCATCCTCATATTCCTTCCAGCCTGGCATTTTGCCTCAGAAGGGCATTCATTGCACAGAGTTTACATAGAATCTTTGTCTACTGAAGTCAGGTAGGAATCCAGTCAAGAAAACAAATGTCCTGAGAGAAGCACAAAGCACTATGGGAGTTCAGTAGTGGGAGTTTTTCCCTCCATGGGGAGGAAGATTTATAATGGATAAAATTTTGTTTTGTGGAATCCATAGAAAATGCCATTTCAGCAAAAGGAAATAGCATTAGGTAAATGAGAAAAGTCAGGGCATTTACAGAAAATAGGAAGAAAATTTATGGAGCATAGGGGCTTATGTAAAGAAGTGATGGAAAATAAGGTTGAAAATTAACAGATTGTGGCAAGATCATGAAGGATCTTGAAGACCGGACTGACGAGTTTATTTTGTTTTACAAAATGATGATTTTCAAAATTTGTTCCCCTTGCAACAAACTTGTGAGATCTGATAACATTTCATTCATCCGATGCAGGGAGCATAGTATGTAAGGGCTTGGGCTCTGGTATTCACCACTTGTACCTGTGTCAGCTTAAGCACGGTAACCTCTCAGGAACTGTGTTTTCTCATCTATAAAAAGTGGCTAAGAATAGACCCACCTTGTTGGCTGTTGTTATAAGGATGAAATGAGATAATCTATGAAAGGTGCTATTACGGTTTTACTATTTTATTACCATCATCACTAGTAGCTGTGGATTACTGGAGTAATGAGTCTCTTAGGGGATCAGTGGCAGGATCAAGACCTATGGAATTTAGCATCAAGAGTCCCTACCATGATTCTGATACCCCAGTAATTGCTTGGAGTCATTCTTCTCAGTAAGGAAGAATGTAGCCATGTGGTGGCAACCTGCCCATAACTGGAATCCCAGGATAACTACCCAATAACTGAGAGAGTTAATTGGCTCAGCCCTAGGCAAGTTGCTTAATTCCTTAGGGGTCTCATTGTTCTTGCCTGCAAGATGAGGATAATGACTCCTCATTGTATAGTAGTAATAATGTTTAAATGTGTGGCACATAGTAGGCCTTATTAAATGGTGTGGTTATATATATATATATATATATATATATATATATATATATATATTTTATTACAACACTAACTCAAATCCTATTCCCAGATGGCATCACAAAGGAAGGATCTAAGCAATTAGGGGATTGTAACAGGTTGCCTGACCTCATTCCCATTCTTTTCTCACTCCTCAAGATTTAAATCCACCAGATTTCAAATGGGAAGTAAGGATGTCTTTATTCTTTCTGCATTCTGTCTCTGTTTCTTCATTGGTTTCTGTTTGGGTTGAAGGAAAAGTATGAAGAGAATGGTAAGGAAATGTGAGGAAAGGGTCAACAGTTGCAGGAGTTTTCTTCTCTTGTTCTAAAAACACCTACTTTAGCTTTGCGAGTTGATGAATATGTTACCTTAAGGTAGACAGTTGAAACAGGCGAATTTTTGAGATTCCCTTTTCACCTTGTTTTGATTGTATTTTTTGTGATAACGATAGTGTGATGACGCTATTGTAGCTTAGGTTGTAGGGTCTTAAGATGGAGACAATTTCCCAAATCCCTTTTTAGGATTAATTCTCTAGACAAGTATGCTCGGGCTCCAGGCCAGACAGCCACAGAAGATGAAACATAGCCTGCCTCATTGGAGACATAGCATGCTGGATCCCTTGGGTAGTGAGGCATTGAGAAGGGGAGTTCTCTTCAGGCTTGTCGACCCTGATGAAGACGAAGGTAGGGCCAGAGATGCTGAGCTGTCTTTTTCTAGTGTTCTGGTGAGGATGTAACCACCCGTGCTCTGAATCCTGCTGAGACTGCAGACGTGACTTAGAGCACTCATCCATCACCGACAAAAAAAAAAAAAAAAAAAAAAAAAAAAAAAAATCTTATAACACAGCTATGGGAAAGCACTTAATTGAAAAATATAAAAACCATTACTCAAATTTGCCAGAATAAAGTCCTGGTTAATTGTGATTCCAGAATAGTCACTGTAAAAATTCTGACCTGACCTGATTTTATCATTTAAAATGTTTAGTGCCATGCCACTTTAAAAAAAATTTTTTTAAGCTAAATGTCTATGTCAGCTCTAGTTGTACTTATTGAAAGGAATGTTTAAACAATGTCAAAGGAGGATGAGACCATCATTCCGTATCTAAAATTAAGAGACAGTTGAATTTACTGCTCCCTGTTGTGAAGTAGTTACACTGGGATCAGGCAAAATCTCTCTAGGCCAGCAAACTGCCATTCTTACATAGGGTTTAGGGTTTGGGAGTTGAGGGTTCAAAAGCACAAGTGGGCTGATGCCAGGTGGAGAAGTACGGTTACTGGGGTGTGAGTAGTGTTGTTTGGTTGGCCCCAAGCCGTATACTTATTGGACTGAATTTGTTCCTAATTGGCTACTTCAGAAGCAAGGACTGTCATTGATTGGCTGGCTTTTAAAGTGTGTTCAAGAATGTAAGTTGTTTATTGATTGAATGAATTCAAAACCACTTCTGTCGGCTTTTTGTTACATGGTGAAAGAATCATCAGTGTTTTCCTGGGAATGTGGGAACTTTCGAAATTCTCAGTCCCCATTGTTCTTAACTCAGTCAAAGCTCCAGGAGATCATTAAGGATTGTCCAGGCCTTCCCCTCTGTTGTTGATTCTTCTTGAAGATGGGGTTTCATTTGTGAAGATCTGATTTTCAGTTTGTATCAATCAGCATGATTTCATTTATTTCTTTGAAGCATTTATTGAAACATCTGCCAGGACAGTAACTGTAGAAGAATTTGAGGTACTAGACAATAAACATCAAATGACTCTGAGGCAAACAAGAATAATTAGAAGTATTGGGAGGGACTAGTATATATTTCACTCGCATAACCTAAGATTTTTCAGGTATGACCAAGAAAACAAGTCTTAGGCATTCCTTAGGTGGCCAGACTGCCTTTTCTTTCAGCTTAGATATAGATTGCCGTATTCTACCTGTAATGTTGGTCAGGTATAAATAACATGAGTGTTAATAATGGTTTCAGTTGGCCAAAAGAAAGTCCAAAGCCATTCTATTATCTATAACTGGAACTATTATTTTGATAGTCTTGTGTGGAAGCTGTCTACTTGTATGATCATCTCTGTTCTGAGAATCTTGGGTTAATAGTCAAGTTCTTTGAATCATCTGTTCCTGGGGGTGCTCTGGAGAACCTGTTTTTTTTTTTGTTTTTTTTTAAGTTTTATTCATTTATTTTGTGAAAGAGAGAGAGCATGCATGAGTGAGGGAGGGCCAGAGAGAGAGAATCCCAAGCAGATTCTGCACTGCCAGCACAGAGCCCAACACGGGGCTCTGTCTCACAAACCATGAGATCATTACCTGAGCTGAGATCAAGAGCTGGGTGCTTAACCAACTGAGCCACTCAGGTGCTCCTTGGAGAACCTGTTTTAGGTTCTCGACTGGTATTACCTTCCGGCTCCTCTAAGGTCCCTTCCATTTTTTCCCCCAGAGGGTGTCCATCATTGAGTCTTATCCAGGGATCATGTTTTGTTTTGTTTTTAGCTGAATAATTGACATTCCTTTCAAACCGGGTTGTACCTGTACATAGACAAAAAGATCAGGGATTATTTTATTCATCGTCATAGACTCAGCACCAGCCCCTAATGCAGTAAATAATTATCAAATACATTCAGCTTTATATAATTCTTAGATTATTTTAGGCATTTCAGTCATGTTTCTTTTTGATTCTGATCTCACTGAAAGCAATAACTATGTCATATTCTTTTCTGAGTAACCCAGAAAGCTTATCACAGTGTTTTCTATGTTAGGTACCAATAAATAGTCGTTAAATTGGATTCAAGATGCATTGAACATACTTTGGATATTTGGGAAAATACTTGACCTGGTTGCTAACCGCTTGAGCAGAAGACGCCAGACACAAAAAGAATACATAATATATTATTACATTTATATTAAGTATAGATAAAGGCATATACAACTAAAAAAAGAAAGTAAATGAAGTTTGATAACTAACTTGTGCCAGAATAAGAACTGAGGCAAAGGAAGAAACAATAGCTTGTGGCTTCTAATTCAAAAACTGTTCGGTGAGTGATCAGGATCATTCTTTTTCTCCTCGCCTGTTTCTACTCGCTACTGTTCTTAGATACCCTATTTACAAGAAGAATATGAACTAATATTTATTAAGTGTCTATTAATTGCCAGATGACTTTTTTTTTTTTTTTTAAGTAGGCTTCACGTCCTGTTCAGAGCCCAATGTGGGGCTTGAACTCACAACTCTGAGATCAGGATCTGAGCTGAGATCAAGAGTCAGATGCTTAACCAAGTGAGCCACCCAGGTGCCCTAGCCAGACACCATTTTTTCTTAATGTTTATTTATTTATTTTAAGAGGGAGAGAGGGTGTGAGCACATGAATAGGGGAGGGGCAGAGAGGGAGAAAACCAAGCAGGCTCCACACTGTCAGCACAGAGCCCAACATGGGGCCCAATCCCACGAACTATGAGATCGTGACCTGAGCTGAAACCAAGAGCTGACTGCTCAACCGACTGGAGGCACCCAGGTGCCCCAGACAACACTTTTTATTGAAATTATTTCACATGATACTTTTAGCAGCCCTCTGAGATATGCAGTCTTCTCTACTTTCCAAGTGACAAATCTGAGAGACTGAAAGTTTAAAAAACTTATGCAGAGTCAGGGAGCCTGGGTGGCTCAGTTGGCTAAGCGTCCAACTTCGGTTCAGGTCATGATCTCATGGTCCATGGGTTCCAGCCCGACATAGTAGGGCTCTGTGCTGACAGCTCAGAGCCTGGAGCCTGTTTTGGATTCTGTGTCTCCCCCTGTCTCTCTTCCTCCCCTGCTCATGCTCTGTCTCCCTCTCTCTCAAAAATAAATAAACATTAAAAAAAATTATGCAGAGTAACAGAAGTAGTTAAGTAGTAGATAAAATTTGAATTTAGATCTGTGTTACTTCAAAGTCTTTGTTCTGTCTATTCTATCACAAAGTAAAAGGACCAAGAATTTAACCTGGTAATTTCATTATTTATTAGCAGAGGATGACAGAAAGAGGTCCTACACTCGAGGGCAGGGGTCAGCAAACTTTTTCTGAAAAAGGCTAGAGAGTCAACATTTTAGGACTTGGAGGCCATGCGGTTTCTGTCACAAGTACTCAACTCTGCTAGAACAGCACAACAGCAGCCACAGACAATATGTAAAAAATGAGTGTGGCTGGTGTCCCAGCAAAACTTTGCCTATGGACACTGGAAATGAAATTTCCTAAAATGTTTATGTGTCACAAAATACTATTTTTTCTTTGGTTATTTTCAACCATTTAGAAATATCAACTTCTTAGCTTATGGGCCATACAGGTAGGTGCTGGGCCAGACAGGCTATAGTTTGCTGACCCCTGCTGTAGGCTGTTCCTAGAAGAAACCCCTATCAGAGTCCTTACATATTTTTAGGGATTTCCTTTCCTTTATAGACAGATTTAAAAAGTTCAACAGATACTTATCAAACCTCTCCCTATGTGCTGCACACTGCTACTTGTTTTAAAGAGATGAATTCTCCAACAAAACAATTTGAAAGAAAATGACATTAAGGTCTAATTTATATGCAGTAAACCATACCTGTGTAAAGTGTAGTTTGATGAGTTTGCATACATAGTTTGCATAGTTTGTAGTTTGCTTAGTTTGTATAGTTTGCATAGTTTGACGTATGCATACATCCATGTAACAACCACCACAATCAACATATAGAACATTGCCTTCGCCCTCAAAAAGTTCCCTCATGCCCCTTTGCAGTCAGCGCCCCTCCATCCTTGGCTCTAGACAACCACTGATCTATCCTTTATCATTATAAATTGTATTTTCCTTTTCTGAGTTTTCATATAAATGAATATAAATTTATATTCTTTGACTCCTTCTTTTACTCCACATGTGTTTTGAAATTTATCCATATTGTTACATATGTTAGTAATTTGTCCCATTTTTGCTGCTTAGTATTCTATCGTATGACTATACCCAACTGGTTTATCCATTCACCTGCTGATGAGCATTTGGTTTGTATCCAGTTTGGGTCTGTTATGAATGAAGTTGATATTAACATTTATGTATAAGTTTTGTGTAGACATATGTTTCTGTTTCCCTTGGGTAAATACCCAGGAGTAGAGTTGCTGGATCTTCTGGAAAAGGCATATTTAACTTTAGAAGAAACTGCCAGTCTTTTTTCCAAAGTGGTTATACTGTTCTGCATTCCCATTAGGGTGAGAGTTCCCATTGTTCCACATCCTCACCATTACTTAGGATTGTCAGTCTTTATGCCTTTAGCCATTCCGGTGGGTATAAAAGTGGTAGCTCGTGACCATCGTAATTTCCATGTGCCTCCTGATTAACAGTATTGAGCATCTTTTCATGGGTTTACTGGCCGTTCATGTTTTCTTTTGTGAAGTCCAAATGTTGTGTCCGTTTTTTAAAACGGGTTGACTTATGGAGTTGTTAAGAGTTCTTTGTATATTCTGGGTATAAGTCCTTTGTCATATACATGTATTGAAAATATTTTCTCCCAGTCTGTACATTGCTTCTTCATTTTCTTAACCATATATTTTAACAGTGGGAATTTCAATTTTAATAAAGTTCAGTTTTTCAGTTTTTTTCATTATGGTTAGTGCTTTTTTGTTTTAGAAATTTTCTGGATTTTTTACCTTTTCTTTGGGGCTCTGATCCATTTTGAGTTAATTTTTATGAACTACAGATTAAGGTTCATATTTTTTCTTGTGAATACTTGGTTGTTTCAGTCCCATTTATTGAGAAAACTAGCCTTACCCTCCTTGAATGACTTTAGTGCCTTTATCAGAAATCAATTTACTATGTATATGTGGGTCTCTTTCTAAATTTTATTCTGTTCCACTGATGTATATATCTATTCTTATGCAACTGTTTTCTTCTGAGCCTTCACATGGTGTTTTTTTTTAATTTTAGCCTCAAGAGAAATCATTTGCTTTTTTTTTTTTTTTTTGGCCATTCTTTTTAATTGCAAGCTCTCTTTATGTGGGTTTCAGTTCATTTATGGGAGTATCTGTATCTTTACAGCTACAGATATGCCAAATAACCAAAACTAATGTAGATGTTTTTTCTGTGATTCCTGCCAAATCAACATCCTTTTATTCTCTACTCTTAACAAAGAGTTCTCAGTGTGCTAGCATTTCAACAGCAGCAGTAATTATATTTATGAATTCTTATGTGATACTGTATCTCAAACCTTATGGAAGTCCAAGTGGATTATGTCTGGGCTTTCACACTTGTCACTTCTCATGGCCGCTTTTTTCTGAGATGTGAATTCGATTAACTACGCATGTTCCTTCTTTTTGTACATCCAACTCTGTCCCCTGCTTCTCTCCATATTCTGTCTCTAAGCATAACTTTAGACCCTTCTATATCAAGAAAAGATCTATTTTCAAATCTCTCAATTGTTTCTTTGCCCCTTTCTCCCATTAAAATGAGTTGTCTTCCTTTCAGGGTTTACCTTTCTAAGGTCAAAGAAGTTCAGAACTGTACTCCTGACACCTTTCATTTTACCTGCAATCAGAGTGGTTTCCAGGTAGTTCTGTGTTCTAGCACTATTTATTACTCAGTTCCTGTAGATTTCAAAGTTATCCTTTTAAATCTGTTTTCTGAGACACCTATGTCACCTAGTAAAGTGAAAAAACAGATTTCTGTACTGAGCTTAGGCAAGGAAGGGGTTTTGGGTCATCATTTCATGGGGGATTTTTGTTTGTTTTAGTTTGAATTTTGTTTCGTATTGTCAAGCAACATGTATTCATGACGATAGAATTGCCCCAATCCAAAGACCACCACCACAAATATTTCGGTGTGCTATTAAAAAAAAAAAAAACATTTTTTAAAGATTATTTCTCAAATTTGAGTAATACCTATATTGGAAAGACATACAATAAGTGGTTTTAAATGAATAAATATTCTTTTTTTTTTTTCTCAGTTAAGTGTTTTGCTAGGCAACCCACAGAAAGGCCTCCTACTTGTAAGACAAGCAGGGCCATCTTTGGGCCAAGGGCAGAGGGTGAAGGAGGAGCCCCTAAGTGGCTCAGGGCCTGGTCTCTGCTGATTGTGTCTTTCCTTATTATTCTGTGGGTACTAACAGCATTCAAGTAATTTAGCTTGGTAGTTGAAAATCAATAAAGGTTCATTTTCTATAGCTATGTACCTATGTTTTATTTCTATCCTTTTTCCTCTTATTAGAAACTAAGAAACATCTTGTTTTGCCTGACTTTTTTTTTTCTTTTAATTTTCCAGGCTGTCATTTCCTAATGTTAAGTGACATTAGTTATCACTGGCTCTTTGCATGATTGGAACAGAATGACATGGTCAGATGAGGGAGTGATCAGTGGCAGGATTAACTGGGCCAGGGTTAATGAGCACCCAGCCAAAAATTATGCTTTTTTAAAGGTTTAATTATATATTAAATATTGACTAAACAGTGACCTGCACAAGGTATGAAGAATAATAATACAGTGAACACCAGGACCCTCAGCGGTCAGCTTAAGAAATAGAACACTACATGGGGCGCCTGGGTGGCTCAGTCGGTTGAGTGTCCGACTTCAGCTCGGGTCATGATCTCACGGTCTGTGAGTTCGAGACCCGCGTCAGGCTCTGTGCCGACAGCTCGGAGCCTGGAGCCTGTTTCAGATTCTGTGTCTCCCTCTCTGACCCTCCCCTCTTCATGCTCTGTCTCTCTCTGTCTCAAAAAAATAAACGTTAAAAAAAAAATTAAAAAAAAAAAATAGAACACTACCAGAACCTTAGTATCTGTACCTTGTAAAGCTCCACATTCTAAAAGTTACAAAATAAAGCTGATATTCCCTTAGTGAAAAATAAAAAATAAAAAAAATAAATAAAAGTTTCTTTTGGACAGAAGATCTTAACCATTTTTGTGTCATGGACTCCTTGAGAATATTATGGGCTCCTTCTCAAAACAAGGTTTATTCTTTTCCCACCTTCGTCCACCTGCCACCTCCCAAGAATAGTTTAGACCAAAGAAAAGATGCTTTTATTTAAATATCAGAATTAGATTGAATTCCTGTTGACTGATAATCCTAAATTCTTCTGAGCAAACATTTGTATATTAGATTTTAATGAGTAGGGTTTCTAGTTTGGAGACTGGATTAGGGAAGCACATTTTTATAGGGGAAGTAAATTCAGCCTTTGTAAGTTAGGGGTTTGGAAGAACTGTACTAATTTGCTACTCCTGGCATTTATTTGTACCATATTTCTAAGCCTTCCTTCCCTGAAGAATCATCTTTCTTTACACAGTACACAAGGCTGTTACTGGCATTTGGGGCATTGAGGGGATGCTAGTACCCAGGAATGTTGATTCTAGCTCAAAGAAGGAGCTGGCCAAGAGAATCAATATCGTCCAAAGCAAACACATATTCTTGTATTTGGGATATTTATTTAAATTCCAAGCAATACATCTAGAACATGCAGAACAGGCTACAAAGTTGCCTTTTCAGAAGGTATATTTACCTAAAGAATGTATGCATATTTCATAAAAAACAAACAGACGATGTAAAAACACAGTCTACCCTTGGTTTGATTTCAGTGTGTTTTTGCAGTGAAAAGCATGCAGTTCTTAAATAATCACTTAGTTTTAAAATAAAACATGTTGCATTAAGAAGTATCTGATATTCATTGTGACTTTAATAATGCATTGTATACTGTTCCAAGGAAACACTGATATCCTTTGTTAACTTGCAAAAAAATAATTTAATAAATTGAAACCTGCATGAACTTTAAGTCATCCCAATACCTTTAAAAAGAAATTGCATGGGAAGGGAATTTAAATCCTATTTAAAAGAGTAAGAATGTGTGGCAGGGCAGGAGAAGAAATGCAAAGGTGAGGCAAACAATCACTATGTAATTTAGGACAACAGATTTCTTACCTTTGTACTCCAGAGCTAGAACAGATGGTGAAGACATAAATTCATCTATTTTCAAGAAACCTAAACTAAGGCTCAGGGAGAAAGATCATCTTAGTAAGTGTTAGAAACCAGTGTTTACAGTTCCAGTCCAATAACCTTTTATTTTTATTATTTTTAAAATTTAAATTCAAGTTAGTTGGATTATACATAGTGTATAATAATTATTTCAGAAATAGAATTTAGTGATTCATCACTTACATGTAGCACCCAGTGCTCATCCCAACAAGTGCCCTCCTTAATGCCCATCACTCATTGAGCCCGTACCCCCCACCCAACACCCCACCAGCAACCCTCAGTTTGTTCTCTGTATTTAAGAATCTCTCGTGGTCTGTCTCCCTCTCTGTTTTTATCTTATTTTTGCTTCCCTTCCCCTATGTTCATCTGTTTGTTTCTTAAAGTCCACCTATGAGTGAAATCATATGTTTGTCTTTCTCTGACTGACTTATTTCACTTAGCGTAATACACTCTAGTTGCATCCATGTTGTTGCAAATGTCAAGAGTTCATTCTTTTCGATCACCGAGTATTATTCCATTGTATGTGTATACCACATCTTCTTTATCCATTTATCAGTCGATGTACATTTGGGCTCTTTCCATACTTTGGCTATTGTCAGTAGTGCTGCTATAAACATAGGGGTGCATGTGCCCCTTCGAATCAGACTTTTTTATCCTTTGGATAAATAACTAGTAGTGCAATTGCTGGGTTGTAGAGTGGCTCAATTTTTAATTTTTTGAGGAACCTCCACATTTTTCCAGGGTGGGTGCACCAGTTTTCATTCCCACCAGAAATGCAAAAGGGTTTCTCTTTCTCCACATCCTTACCAACATCTGTTGTTGCCTGAGTTGTTAATGTTAGCCATTCTGACAGGTGTGAGGTGGTATCTCATTATGGTTTGATTTGTATGTCCCTGATGATGAATGATGTTGAGCATCTTCTCATGTGTCTGTTAGCAATCTGGATGTCTTCTTTGGAAAAGTGTCTATTCACGTCTTCTGCCCATTTCTTCACTGGATTGTTTTTTGGGAGTTGAGTTTGATAAGATCTTTATAGACTTTGGATACTAACCCTTTATCTGATATTTCATTTGAAAATATCTTTTCCCATTCCATCAGTTGCCTTTTAGTTTTGCTGATTGTTTCCTTCACTGTGCGAAGCTTTTTATCTTGAGATGATGAGGTCCCAATAGTTCATTTTTGCTTTTGTTTCCCTTGCCTCTGGAGACATGTCAAGAAGTTGCTGCAGTCGAGGTCAAAGAGGTTGTTGCCTGTTCTCTCCTCTAGGATTTTGATGGTTTCCTGTCTTACATTTAGGTCTTTCATCCACTTTGAGTTTTTTTTTGTGTGTATGGTGTAGGAAAGTGGTCCAAGTTCATCCTTCTGCATGTTGCTGTCCAGTTATCCCAATACCATTTGCTGAAGAAACTGTCTTTTTTGTATTGGATATTCTGTCTGCTTTGTGAAAGATTAGTTGGCCATACATTTGTGGGTCCATTTTTGTGTTCTCTATTCTGTTCCATTGATCTATGTGTCTGTTTTTGTGCCAGTACCATACTGTCTTGATGATTACCACTTCATAACATAGCTTGAAGCCTGGAATTGTGATGCTTTCAGCTTTGGTTTTCTTTTCCAACATTACTTTGGCTATTTGGGGTCTTTTCTGATTCCATACAAGTTTTGGAATTGTTTGCTCTAGCTCTGTGAAGAATGCTGGTATTATTTTGATAGGGACTGTATTGAATATGTAGATTGCTTTGGGCAGTGTCAACATTTTAACAATATTTGTTCTTCTAACCCATGAACATGGAATGTTTTTCCATTTTTGTGTGTCTTCAATTTCTTTCATAAGCTTTCTGTAGTTTTCAGTATATAGATCTTTCACCTCTTTGGTTAAGTTTATTCCTATGTATTTTATGGGTTTTGGTGCAATTGTAAAAGGGATCAATTCCTTGATTTCTCTTTCTGCTGCTTCATTATTGGTATATAGAAATGCAACTGGTTTCTGTACATTGATTTTATATCCTGCGACTTTGCTGAATTCCTGGATCAGTTCTAGCAGTTTTTTGGTGAATCTTTTGGGTTTTCCATATAGAGTATCATGTCATCTGTGAAGAGTGAAAGTTTGACTTTCTCCTTGCCAATTTGGATGCTTTTATTTCTTTGTGTTGTCTGATTGCTAAGGCTAGGGCTTCCAACACTATATTGAGTAACAGTGGTGAGAGTGGACTTCCCTGCCATGTTCCTGACCTTAGGGGGGAAGCTCTCAGTTTTTCCCCATTGAGGATGACATTAGTTGTGGGTCTTTTATATATGGCCTTTATGATCTTGAGGTATGTTCTTTCTATCCCTATTTTCCTGAGGGTTTTTACCCAGAAAGGATGATGTATTTTGTCAAATGCTTTTTCTGCATCTATTGAGAGGATCATGTGGTTCTCATCCTTTCTTTTATTAATGTGATGTATCACATTGATTGATTTGCAGATATTAAACCAGCCCTGCATCCCAGGAATAAATCCTACCTGATCATAGTGAATAATTCTTTTAATGTATTGTTGGATCTGGTTGGCTAGTAATCTTGTTGAGAATTTTTGCATCTATTTTCCTGAGGGAAATTTCCTGTAGTTCTCCCTTTTAGTTGGGTCTTTGTCTGGTTTTGGAATCAAGGTAATGCTGGCTTCATAGAATGAGTTTGGCAGTTTTCCTTCCAGTTATATTTTTTGGAAGCGCTTCAAAAGAATAGATGTTAACTCTTCTTTAAATTTTTTTTAATGTTTTTATTTTAATTTTGAGGGGCAGGGGAGCAGCAGAGAGAGAGAGAGGGAGATACAGAATCCGAAGCAGGCTCCAGACTCCGAGCTGTCAGCACAGAGCCTGGCACGGGGCTCGAACTCACAAACTGTGAGATCATGACCTGAGCTGAAGTCAGACGCTTAACCAACTGAGCCACCCAGGCACCCCTACTCTTCTTTAAATGTTTGTTATAATTCTCCTGGAAAAACATCTGGCTGTGGACTCTTGTCTGTTGGGAAATTTTTGATTAGTGATTCAGTTTCTTTATTGGTTACCGTCTGTTCAAATTTTCTATTTCTTCCTGTTTCAGTTTTGATAGTTTATTTATTTATTTATTTTTTATTTTTTTAATGTTTATTTTTTTCTGAAACAGAGACAGAGCATGAGTAGAGGAGGGGCAGAGAGAGAGGGAGACACAGAATGTGAAGCAGGCTCCAGGCTCTGAGCTGTTAGCACAGAGCCCGACATGGGGCTCGAACTCACAAACCATGAGATCATGACCTGAGCCGAAGTCAGTTGCTCAACCAACTGAGCCACCCAGGCGCCCCAAGTTTTGGTAGTTTATATGTTTCTAGGAATTTGTCTATTTCTTCCAGACGGCCCAGTTTTTTGGCATATAACTGCTCATATTCTCCTGTTATTGTTTGTATTTCTGTGGTATTGGTTGAGATCTCTCCTCTTTCATTTGTGATTTTATCTATTTGCATCCTTTCCTTTTTCTTTTTGATCAGTCTGGCCAAGGGTTTGTCAGTTTTGTTATTTCTTTCAAAGAACCAGCTCCTGGTTTCATTAATCTGGTCTACAGCTATGTATATATAAAATTGATTTCTGCTCTAATCTTTATTATTTACCTTCTTCTGTTCCTGGTTTTAGGCGTTATTTGCTGTTATTTTCCAGCTCTTTTAGGTATAAGGGTAGGTTGTATATTTGAGACCTTTCTTCCTTCTTTAGGAAGGCCTGGATTGCTATATACTTCCCTCTTAATGACCACCTTTGCTGCATCCCAGAGGTTTTGGACTGTCGGGTTTTCATTTTCATTAGCGTCCACATACTTCCTAATATCCTCTTTAATTTTTTGGTTAACCCATTCATTCTTTAGTGGGATGTTCTTTTTTTTTTAATTTTTTTTTTTAATGTTTATTTTTGAGACAGAGAGAGCATGAACGGGGGAGGGGCAGAGAGAGAGGGAGACACAGAATCGGAAGCAGGCTCCAGGCTCTGAGCCATCAGCCCAGAGCCGGACATGGGGCTCGAACTCACGGACCGTGAGATCGTGACCTGAGCCAAAGTCGGACGCTTAACCAACTGAGCCACCCAGGCGCCCCTAGTGGGATGTTCTTTAATCTCCAAGTATTCATGGTCTTTCCAAATTTTTCTTGTGGTTGAGTTTGAATTTCATAGCGTTGTGGTCTGAAAGTAGGCAAGGTATGGTCTCTGTCTTTTTGTACTTGTTGATGGCTGATTTGTGCCCCAGTATGTGATCTATTCTGAAGAATGTTCCATGTGCAATCAAGAAGAATGTGTATTCTGCTCTTTAGGATGAAATGTTCTGAATATATTTGTTAAGTCCATCTGGTCCAGTGTGTCATTCAAAGCCATTGTTTCCTTGCTGATTTTCTAGTTAGACAATCTGTCCATTGATGTAAGTGGGATATTGAAGTCCCTTACTGTTATGGTATTATTGTCAATCAGTTTCTTTATGTTTGTGATTAATTGATTTATATATTTGGACGTTCCATGTTTGGAGCATAAATGTTTACAATTGTTAGATCTTCTTGGTGGATAGACCCCTTAATTATGATAGAATGCCCTTCTTTGTCTCTTGTTCCAGTATTTATTTTAAAATCGAGTTTGTCTGATATAAGTATATCTACTCCAGCTTTCTTTTGACAACCATTAGCATGATAGATGGTTCTCCATCCTCTTACTTTTGATCTGTAGGTGGCCTCAGGTCTAAAATAAGTCTCTGGTATGAATTTAGTGCTATTGTGTTGTCTGTAGAGTTGGTGTTTCTGGTGATGTTCTCTGGTCCTTTCTAGTCTTTGTTGCTTTGATCTTTTTTGTTTTGTCTTTTCTCCACTTAAAGAGTCCCCCTTAAAATTTCTTGCAGGGCTGGTTTAGTGGTCACAAACTCCTTTAGTTTTTGTTTGTCTGGGAAACTCTTTATCTCTCCTTTTTTGAATGACAGCCTTGCTGGATAAAGAATTCTTGGCTGCATATTTTTCTGATTCAGCAGGTTGAATATATTCTGCCACTCCTTTCTGGCCTGTCAAGTTTCTGTGGATAGGTCTGCTGCAAAGCTGATCTGTCTTCCCTTAAAGGTTAAGGACTTTTTTCCCCCTTGCTGCTTCATAATTCTTTTCTTGCCTGTGTATTTTGTGAATTTGACTATGATATGCCATGGTAATGGTCGGTTTTTGTTGAGTCCATTGGGAGTTCTTTGTGCTTATTGGATTTAATGTCTGTGTCCTTCCCCAGATTGGGAATGTTTTCTGGTATAATTTGTTCCCCCCTTTCTATCTTCTGGGATTCCTATGATTTGGGTGTTATTCCTATTTAATGAGTCACTGAGTTCTCTAAGTTTTGTATCATGACCTTTTGCTTTTGTTTCCCTCTTTGTTCCGCTTCATTATTCTCCATAATTTTATCTTCTATATTGCTGATTTACTGCTCTGTTTCATCCATCTGTGCCATCATGGCATCCATTCGAGATTGCATCTCATTTATAGCATTTTTAATTTCAGCCTAACTAGATTTTATTTCTTTTATCTCCACAGAAAGCGATTCTCTGGTGTCTTCTGTGCTTTTTTTCAACCCCAGCTAGTATTCTTATACTGTGGTTCTAAATTCTAGTTCAGACATCTTACTTATTATCTGTGTTGATTAAGTCCCTGGCTGTCATTTCTTCCTGTTTTTTCTTTTGGGGTGAATTCCGTCATTTTGGGGGAAGAAAAATGTTAATAAAATAAAAAAATTAAAATTGAAAAATTAAAAACAAAACAAAAAATCAAATAAACAAAGCTAGATCCCAGGTGTGTTTTTGTCTCCTTGTTGAAAGAAATGGTAGAATATAGAAAAAAAAAAAAAAAGGGAAAAAAGGTAAGAAAAAATTTAAAAATTAAAAAAATATGTAACAATAGATTTAAAAATTTAAAAACATAAAATAATTTTTTTTCTCTTTCTGTATCCAAGAAATAGAAAGAAAAGAAAGAAAAAAGAAAGCAATGTAAGCAAAAACAAGCAAAGAAAACAAATAAATGACCCACCAAACAGAATGAAACCCAAATGAATTTATATCCAGTTTCTCCTAGAACTGAAAGTATGAAGCACTCTATAGTCCGTACACTAAGCAGGTGGAGTGACTTGTGCTGGTCTTCTGGGGGATGTCCTTGGAGGGCACAGTTGGGTGGGGTTTGGTGTAATGGCTCCATTCTCCACTAGATGGCGCTGCTTAGCTTCCTGGGGTGGATCCATGTGCATGCGAGTGTGCAGGGGAGGTGGAAATGGTTTCACCCAGCTCCCTGGTCTCTGGTCCAGAACTTTGAGCACTCACCAACCCATAATCAAACACCCCTCCTTGGTGCCTCAAAAAACTAAAAATAGAACTACCCTACAACCCAGCAATTACACTACTAGGCATTTATCCAAGGGATACAAGAGTGCTGTTTCGAAGGGACACATGCACCCCAATGTTTATGGCAGCACTATCAACAATAGCCAAAGTATGGAAAGAGTCCCAAATGTCCATCGATGGATGAATGAATAAAGAAGATGTGGTATATGTATACACTGGAGTATTACTTAGCAATCAAAAAGAATGAAATCTTGCCATTTGCAACTACATGGATGGAACTGGAGGGTATTATGCTAAGTGAAATTAGTCAGTCGGAGAAAGACAAAAATTATATGATTTCACTCATATGAGGACTTTAAGGTACAATACAGATGAACGTAAGGGAAGGGAAACAAAAATAATATAAAAACAGGGAGGGGGACAAAACAAAAGAGACTCATAAATATGGAAAAGAAACTGAAGGTTACTGGAGGGGTTGTGGGAGGAAGGATGGGCTAAATGGGCTTAAGGAATCTACTCCTGAAATCATTGTTGCACTATATACTAACTAATTTGGATGTAAATTTAAAAAAATAAAAAATAAGATTAAAAATAACCCCACCCCTCCTTTGTCTCAGCCCTCTCTGTCTGCTTCCCACCTCTATCCTGTCTGTGCCCAAGCTGTCTACCTGCCAGGCATCACCTCTCTGTAGAGTTTTATCTCAAATGAGGTTGTGTTTCAAAACCCCTGTGGCTGAGACCCACACCAACTCTCTAGGGGAGGGTCTTGCTGAGCAATGGCCCAGTGCCGGCTTGTCCTAGAAAACGTTTGTGTGGTCACTCAGTGACAGAGGTTCAGAGATTATGGCAAATCGCAACACACAGTCAGTGCCAGGTTTGGCCACACTCTAGCATCTTCGTCCCAATACCAGCAAATGTGGCTGCTCTCTGGGGTCCGCTGAGACTTTTGCCAGCAGGGAGGCTGAATGGCCTCTACCAAATGCTCTTCAAGCAGGGGAACCACTTTCTCCCCATGTGGCACACAGACCCTTCAGACCTGCTGCCTGCTCTTGGGGATTTCTTGCCCTGTTTCCTCACCAGAGCACCACCAGGCACTGAGCTCTGAAACTTCAGACTGCACTCTAGTGTTTATAGAATTCTGGTGGTATTGAAACCCTCTCCTTTCTCCCCATCAGTACTTACTGTGTACAGACATTTGCTTAACCCTTAACACATATTAGTTAATTTCTGCAATGTACCAATGAGATAGTTAATGGATATCTCATTGAAAAGATGAGGAAACTAACATTTGAGGGTTTTATTCACTCGTTGACAGTAACACAGTCATTCAGTGGTAGAGCCCCTTCAGCAACACCCATTTGTTTCAGGCTTATGATGTAAAAGTGTTTTGCTAGAAACCAAGAGGTCAAATAGAAAGATGGCATGGTTTTCCCCTTCCAGAGATTCACATGTGAGATCCCTGGAACCTAACATGTGAAAAGTACATGTTAGAGCAGTAGCTTTCAAATGTTTTCGACCACAACACTCAGTAAGAAATATGTTTATACTGAAACTAATGCATATATATTTCTATATTTTATTTATATTTAAATATATGTAATTTTGTAGCTGAAACAAAAGTTTTATGAAATGTCCCTAGTAGCATGCTAATACTTTCTACTCTAACCCGTTGTGTTCTATTTTATTCTATTTCATTACATTAAATTGATTTCATAATTCATTCATGGGTCACATATTGGAAAAGGATATGTTCTATATACAATTATGCTTTAAAAAGTTCTTTTAAGTGTGTGTGTGTGTGTGTGTGTGTGTGTGTGTGTGTATAAAACTAGTTCCTACTAGTCCTCCAGAGCAACTTTAGGTACTACTTCTGTTATTTCTATGTTGGATTGCTAATTTTGCTTTCTTAATTTAAGAAATTATCTATGGACTTTTAGTTATGGTAGATGAGGATATAGCCATCTTGCTCAATGCCTTATTTCCCCAACTGTCATCCTCCTAATATAGGAAGGCTCAAATTTATTTAACGAATAGTATTGTTTATATTCTATGACCGTAAATATCATTTATCACAGAGCCGAGTCATGCAGTATAATGATATTTTCTTTCTTTTCCTTTTATATTTTCTTCCTCTTAACCTCTCTTTGATTTTTTTCCAGAGATAATTGCCCTATTTTTTCACTGGCATAGTTTCCTATAGACCTATCCTTAATTTTTTCCTAAGTGCTCCATCACAGTCGTTGCATACCTAGACTTAGTTTTTTGCCCCCAAACTCTATTATGTCAGATAATTTGCCATTTGCCTTGATCACAGAGACCTCCTTTCCAGACACTCCATCCTCCTTCTGTGTCTGGACTCTGGCTCCCCAGAGCCAGACTGCATGGCTCTCATCCCAGAGCTTTCTTCCCTCCTTGCTCTTTTCGGTTCACTCTTCTATTTCCCGATCCCCGTTCTTTCTCTTTCTTGGTTCTCCCCTCATTCTGCATCAACAGATTTTCAAGAAAGTTCCCAAGAAAGAGAACATGGGAGAAAACTTCCTGAGCGCATGCATGTCTTAAAATGCCTCCGTTTACCCTCCACACTTAGTAGATAAATTGACCGGGTATAGGATTCTAGTTTGGAAATGCCTTTCTCTCAGAATGTCGAAGGCGTTTGCTTCCTCGTCTCCCAGTATTGCTATTGGAAAAGTCAGGTTCTTGTTCCTTCATGTATGACCTGTTGTTTTTTTAAATCATAGTCAGTGTTTGTTATGCTCTTTCTATGTATCGGGCGCTGTTCTAAGTATTCTGCCCAATTTCATCTTCACATCATTGTCTCGCTGAGATAGGCATCATTTCCTCTATCTTACAGGGAGGAGACCGCGGCACGGCAAACTTAGGTAGCTTGGCAGTGGAGAAGGCTGCTGACTGGGCGCTCTACCAGCAGAGGATGGAGGGGTGGGGGCGCTTAACTGGGAGCCCTCCAAATGTGAACATCTAATGTCCTCTCTGGGGGGTATACTCCCACCTGCCACTGTTCTTGGAACAAAACCAGGGGCTAAAGGAATCCCATTGTTAACTACCAATTAATCCTCATTCTCAACCAGTGCTTGATGCTTCCTCGCGTTTTTGCGTCCTGAGACTTTCCCATTCAGTTTCTCCACAAAACATCCCCTTATTTTCCCAGCTGGAGAGGACAGTTGCGAGAATGATCAAAGAATCAGCCAGTTTCTCACTCCACACACAGACACTTAAAGGCCCCTTTGGTGTTAGCCTCAGAGCCATTTGGTACTAACAAGTCCAAACCTTTTGTGGCCTCTTCAGGGCACACTTGACTTCCTCTCTCAGGCATTCTAAGATGTAGCTCGGATCGCCCTGGTCAGTGAGTTAACCACTGCCCCAGCAGCTCACTTTTTTTTTTTTTTAATTATAAAATACAAAGGAACAGGAACTATAGGAAATAGGAAATAAGATGATCTTGTATTTAACACCAGCTTTATCAACTCTTAACAAATTATTTAAACAACTACTTCAAAATAATCAAAAATACATCATGTATAGGGCTGGTGCCTCCTGTACCTGGTCTCATTTGCTTCCCCTCCCGAGCAGTTAGCAAAATTGGTATGTGTCACTACCAAGCATGTTTCTGTACTCTTGCTACGGAATGAATCTATAAATAACATACTGTATTTTTTGTCGTATTTATAAGCCTCATTGGAATCTTTACGTAGTCTCCTAGTGCCTTTTCATTCAATCCTTAGGCTTTTGAGACATGCTCCTATCGAGTCGCGTAGCTCTTTTTCATTCATTTTAGCTTCTCTGCAGTGTTCAGTCATGTGACCTCGGAGTCCATTTAGTCATCCCTCTGCCTGGAGACTTTCTAGGTTATTTCCAACTTTGGACTTTTATGACAACGGTGCAACGAACATGCATGTAGGAGTTTCCCGGCGGCGCTCTTGCAAACACACCAAGATATTGGTCTTCTCAGTCCTTGAGGTAGCCACGTGGGACTGGGGCTCAGTGGAGCCCCCGGGGCAGTCTCCTTCAGCCATGAACAATTTTACCCTTTTACCTATGCTGCAGAAGAAACGGAGGGGCAAAATCATGTTTCCGTGTGGAATTACCGAATTGAGGAAACGCACACATGTTGCCGAGTTGGTCCCCAAAGCAGTGCGCCAATTTATACTCCTGTTGGCAGTGCAGAGTTCTTTTGAGCAAAAACAGTGAGCTGCACTGACGGGCGATAATTTGGGCCTTAGCGTTGGACTATAATATGGGTTTGAGCCTGTCTCCACCCATGAGCTGTGTGATCTCGGGCAGGCTTCCTACACTTCACATATGCCTTAGTATCCTCTTGTGTCAAAAAGGGATAGTAATAGTCCAAAGCATATAATAGAGGTATTTTGAGAATTAAATCCGTTCACATGAACCTCTTTGAACATGGCATGTATCCATTACAACTTTTCACAAAACAAAATTGCTATTACTGTTGCTTTAACATTGATTTTTGCCAGTCAGTTGGGTATGAAATGGAGTTTAATGCGGTTTAATTTGCATTCGCGTATTATTAGTGAGGTTGAGCATCTTTTCATATGTTTATTAACACTTTAGATTTCCTTTTCTATTCTATTGGGTTGTGTCTTTTTCTTATGAACTGTAGGAGTTCTCTGTATATTCTCTTTAAATATTCTGAATACTAATTCTTTGTCAGTTATAAACAGTGCAGAGATTTTTTTCTCCCCCAAGCCTGGAGAGTGATTTTTAACTTTATTTGTGGTATTTATTGAACCACAGAAATCTTTAATTAATTTATTTATTTTTATAAATCTTTGATTTAAAATTGTTTATAAACTAAAATATTTTATGCATTTTTACGCATTTTACTTATGAGATCATTCCCTACATCAAGGTCACAAGACATTCTCTTACAGAACTTCTCAGGTATTGCTTTTTGTACTTGAGTCTTAGCTAGAATTTATTTTAGTGTATGAGGTAAGGATGCTATTTTATTTCTTTCTGTATGAACAAGTATTGGTCTCCTGAGTAGAGGTCAGCACACATTTTTCTGTAAAAGGCCAGAGAGTAAATGTCTTGGGTTCTGTGGACCATATGGTCTCTGTCACAGCTACATAGTTCTGTCATTGTAAAACAGGTTATTTAACCTCTCCGACCTGATTGCTCCAAATGAACATCAAGGGTAATAATAGTGCCTATTTCATGAGTATCTTGTGAGGATTGAATAATAGACTAAATAGAAAGTAAGTAAATAAATGGGTGGGGTTGTGTTGCAATAAAATTTTATTTATAAAAACAGTTGGCAGGTTGAATTTAGTCCATGGACTATAGTTTACCCACTCCTGTTCTAGACAAATCTAATCTGTTCAATGCAGATGTGCAACAAGGAATTAGTAAATTGTGTATATATCACATATGTATGATGTTATATATTGAATAAATTTATGTATATAACTATATATTAAATATCTCCTACATGAATATATAATGATGCATATATGATAAAAGAGATTTATTTATTTACATTTCTTGCCAGTCTCATGGAAATCAGCTACCTTTTTCTCTTTAAAACTGTTGTTTCCTTTTGTACACATTACTCATTCATCAGCACATTCCTTTATTGAACTTCCATATAGTCCAGTATTATACAGCTTACTACCTAACTTATTATATTTATAGACAACCCCAATTATTTTCTTGAAAAAAGTTCTGTCTTTTGGTACCTTTTATCCTTTAGCCTAAAACTACCCTCTGAAGCTGTGTATTATAATCTAGCATCTCCTGATACTATAACCTTCTTACGTTCACATCTACCACCCTCCCTGCCTGGGACAGACTGTTGTATGACATTGTCTCACACTGATTCCCCAGCATTCAGTTGGATACCAAGTATCTGCTTTGTGAGCTACTCACTTTGCTAGACCCTGAATCTAGCAAACTTGGGGTGACCTAGTTTCTATAGAAATACGGCATCCGGAACAGAATGCACTGCCCAGATGTGGCCTGGCCCATTCAGGGTCCAGTGGATGACTCTTTCTCGCTCTGTGCATTATGCTTTTATTGATGTACCCTGAGATCGTGCTTTCTTACCTTTCTATTCATGCCCCCAGACCAAGGCTCTTATTACTTACTTCAAAGTCAGTGTGGCAG
This sequence comes from Prionailurus bengalensis, assembly GCF_016509475.1. Classification (NCBI taxonomy): domain Eukaryota; kingdom Metazoa; phylum Chordata; class Mammalia; order Carnivora; family Felidae; genus Prionailurus; species Prionailurus bengalensis. The sequence goes on along the minus strand of NC_057358.1, from coordinate 124,752,202 downwards.
ATATTAGGCCCTTTTGGGTTTTCTTCAAATGGGAAAATTTGGGGCACCTGGGTGGCTCAGTTGGTTAAGCATCCAACTTCAGCTCAGGTCATGATCTCGTGGTTCGTGGGTTCAAGTCTCATATCAGGCTCTGTGCTGACAGTTCAGAGCCTGGAGCCTGCTTCAGATTCTGTGTCTCCTCTCTCTCTGCCCCTACCTCGCTTGCTCTCTGCCTCTTTCTTTCAAAAAATGAATAACCATTAAAAATTTTTTCTTAAAAATGAGAAAATTTAAACTCAGCATGGTAAGAAGCTTGCCCACAGTCATACAGCTGATAAATGGAAATCAAATCTGCATCTTATCATTTTCAAGTCCAGAATTATTTCTAATATTCCATGCTTCCTCCACACGCAAAACAGATTGTTCTGATGGAACTTTCTGTGATTCTAAAACAGTCTTTGCCAGGGAAACACTAAAGAACAAATAACTTCATACAAAATAAAATGGGTTAAAACACAGCCTCCCTCTCTGACAGATGTCCAAAGATATTTAAAGTTCACTCCTTTGGAATGGTTACACATCTGTCTCTCTCTGTAGACGAGCCAGTCTCCTCTGAAGGTGTCAGAGCTAAACCTCAGCACACACAAGTGTAGAACCCAAGGCAGCTCGCCCAAAGTGAGCCTCCATATCTACGTGTCAGTAAAAGGTAACAGACCCTTGGCGTAGACTCTGGGCCAAGGATGCACTTCCTCCTGCACATAGAAATAGGAATGAGATGGCCACAAATGGTCCTAGCAATGACACCATTAAAATCTACTAGTAGCAGATATCTGATGAAAGCTTATTGTGTGCCAAGGACCGAACTATTCAGTCTATTTAATCCTCACAGCGTTCTCATGAAGGTAGGTGCCATTATTATCTCTAACGTTCACTTGCGAGAAATAGAGAGGTTAAGCTACTTGCCTTCATTTGGCTAGTAGGTGACAGAGAAGTGCTCGTAGCCACTAAACTCTACTTGATGAGTTGTCCACAACCAGGGAACACTGACCTCTCTAGTCCCAAATCCCTTCATACTAAAGGAATTTGAAAATTAGACAATCCTTCTACTTTAAATATTCAAAGAGAAAAATATCTGGTCCCAAAATTCAAAGCATTACAAACGTCTTCATATTCCTGATATCCTAGAAAGTGCTTACATATATCACCTTCACATTTGAATAACCCTTTACTATATTTTGACTCTCTGTCTAGATCTATAATACATCCATGTAGATGAGTCATTCCTCACTACACCTCCCTTCTAGTTACTGTCCTTACCATTGGCTGAAATTTCCCTTGAGAAGCCACCCATGGCCTTATAATTAGTGAGTGTGTGGTCAGTTCCCCATCTTTATTTCATTTGATATACCTTCAATAGGAGAAATGTTATTCCTTATTTTAGTTTTTATTTCCTTCTTTATATGTCTTCTCAGGTTTATCATATAGAAAGAAGTTGAAACGTTACAGTGATTTGGCAACTGTATAATACTATTCAATATAAGGATTATTGGGATTTGGGGAAGCTTGAAGAAAATGAGAAGGTATATGAAAAGTTGAAGAAAAATGTTATTAATAACAGATACACACGCTATTTTTTCTTGTGAAAAGATGTTCTTGTCAGTTAAAGATTTCTTCTCTTCAAGCATGGTTCTTGACTTGACGCATGCTCTTCCTTTCAGAAAGCAGTGGTGTAGGATTATGGCCCAGTGGGCGTTATGTCTACTGGGGTACAAATACCCAGGCAATAGAAGTAATCTCTGGTGTTTTCTAGGTGTTTACCTTGCTGTGGATTGCTGACTGGATGGTCCATCACTTCTGGAGGAAAGGAAAGGACCCGGATAGTTTCTCCATCCCCTATCTGACGGCATTGGGTGATCTGCTTGGAACAGCTTTGTTAGCCTTAAGTTTTCATTTTCTTTGGCTTATTGGCGATCGAGATGGAGACGTTGGAGACTAATAAGTCCTCAAACTGTTCTCAAGTTCCATGGAGGGAAACACAAGACAACCACTTATGACTCTTTTTCAAAAATCTTAAATCAGTAGTTTGACTTCTACCAGGGTAATCTTCAGTTGGCCCTGATTCAATTAAATGGCCTTAACATTTTTTTAAGGAATTTGTGTTAAAACCAGAATCAACAGTATTTGTGCTGCTTTTCATAGAATAAATGATAATTTGACATAGATGTAGACATAAGCTCAAGCTCCGAAATTAACAAAATAGGAAAGTATATAGGATGTTTACAATGAAGAAGTTAAAAACCGCTGATGTAGCGGAAATATGTGTTATTGTTTAACTTACAATGCCAGGTTCAAGGAAACAGAGCTCTACTTTAGCCTTTCTTGTCTCACAGATGTGTTGGACTGCAAATCCTACTACAAAATGAAAGAGACCCAACCCAGCCTTTAATAGTTTTAACTATGCCCACCTCTCTGCTAGCTGAGAATAAATGATCAGTTACTAGCTCCCAACCTGACCTAAATATGTTCTGCTGAGCATAAGATAAACTCACTTTTCCCTGTGCCAATGCTAATTTCAGCTCTGTAAAGTCTTCACAGGCTACTGTTTAAATACAGAATGACCTTGACGGATCTTTAAAGAAAGCAATGGGTCATTTTTGATCATTGATTTGTTAAAAGAATTTTGATCTTTTTAAGAAAACTTAATAGTCAATAACAAGAGAAAACGAGCTGCATTTATAGGGACGAGATGATGTGAGAAATCCTGTGTGGGGGGGGGAGGGGGGAGAGACAGAAGACAGACAGAGAAATGTTTGATGGAGTACTGAATCTTGGATTGTTGATAGCAAAGATCATAGTACTATTGGAATATTAGCATTATGTAGTTCTTTTTTTTTAATGTTTATTTATTTTTGAGATAATGCGAGAGACAGAGCGCAGGCAGCAGAGGGGCAGACAGAGGGAGACACGGAATCCGAAGCAGGCTCCAGGCTCCGAGCTGTCAGCCCAGAGTCCGACGTGGGGCTCAAACTCATGAACCGTGAGATCATGACCTGAGCCGAAGTCAGATGCTTAACCGACTGAGCCACTCAGGTGCCCTAACATTATGTAGTTCTTAAACACATTTTATCGATATGCTTTTGTCATTTGGTCCAAAAATTTTGCTACTGCCCAGAATTTACTATTTATTACCTATATTAAAATGAATAGTTTTTTTCTTATTAAAAAAAAACCTACAATTTAATATAACCTTGATATTATGAGACTTAGAATGAGCAAGTGATTCACTTGCTCTTCCAAAGAAGTCTATTGGAACTTTTAGGCTTACCATTTTAAAAGAGAAGTTGGTGGGTTACTTCAATTATTGGTCATGCCTGTACATATCATCTCTTTGCACAAGCTTATTTCTACATGGGAACTCTATCATATACACTGCTATGTTTCCTATATATTTTTCTAAAACCTGATCTATATTCCAAAACTTTACCAACTCTTTAGTTATTCAATAGGTGTTTTTATATCACATATAGTTCATTAAAAAAATTCAGTGGAATCTCTCCAGCCCATCAGATATCTAATAATTTAACTGATAAGGGGGGAAATGTACATTAATTTTGATCATTGTGGTTTAAATTGTGAGTTAGTGTTAATATTATATAAATAGTACATTGTTCATAAACGTTGGGGTAAGTATTCCTATTAAACTCTTTAAGGGGACTGTGGTGTAGAGTTATATATTTTTGCTTATTTTAAAACTTTAATTATTCCACTCTTCTGCCTTATAATGAATCTTGCAAGGCAGAGAACTGAACTAATTATAGAATTTCTCCTTTGGAGAGTTATAATGTCAAACAGTGAACATTCTTTTAAAAGAAAGAATGATTAAGTCAATGAATATTTAGCTGCAAAGATTTTTTTATTTAAAAAAATCCATAAATAATTTCCTTGATTTTATTGTAAAGCTTTTGTAAATTACTTATTTACATCTGGACTGTATGATTCATAAGCATTTGTATTTCCTGATAGATTTCTATTTTGATTTGTAACATGAAAAAGTGCCCAGCAAACCATACTTTTAAAGCATTTACCATCATCTTTAATGCATTACATATTCTGAAGCGCATTCGAATACACTATGTTAGATAGTACTCACAACAGTACCTGTGAAATAGGTCAGGTGGATACTTTTATCTGTGTTTTGCAGCAGAAGAAACTGAAGTGCAGAGAAGTTACACTTCTAAAGTTGCCTGGGTGCAGGGTGCCCGAATCATGACTAAAATCTGGGTCTCTGGCCCCCTGAGCCAGTACTCTTTCTAAGACCCCTGGGTGTATCAAGAGTACCTAACTAATTAACTGACTGGAAATAGTCTGAAGCATCAGGATTTTCTAAAATAGGATAGAGTGTTGCTACATCTTTCAGGTTTCAGACAGGGAAACCTCCATTTACTAGATCGTAATGGTAAGGATAGCCAACTCTAAATTATTCACGCTCCTAAGACCAAGGAAAACACCAATAATCGAAGACTTCAGAATAAAGAACAATGCCTTATTTCATTGAACATTTAGTTGCCACCCCCTTCCCAGATTTAACCATTTTCCATAGATGCTAATAAATAACCAGCATGACTGATTGGAGTTCTGTCTCCTTTCTCTTTAGCTATCCAATCTTGGTTACAGCAACAAAATGTCTAAAAAGGCATGTCAAAGGGGAAAAATAATAATAAAGACATGGAAAAATCAGTTACCAATTAGATCACTTAATTTATAAGATGGATGTAGATTCCTTTAAAAAAATTTTTTTACTGGTTTTCTATAAGCCTTTACATAAGTATGCAACCAATAAGCTGACTTATTTACCCACAAAATAATTTATTTTCAGTCTTAAATTATGTAAATTGACAGTATTTATTTTTATACAACATAAAAGCTTCTGCTCTCCAAACTTCTTCCTTTCACTAATTTATCACACGCTTTATTTATACAGAAATCATCTTTTTTAAGACATATTTTTATTCTTGCTCACTATTTTCTTTCTTTAAAAAATAAAGTTTAGAACCTGATACAATGGAAACTTGTGATAATGTATCCTCTGGGAGACATCAAGAGTTTCGCATCATAGACTATCAGTGACGTAGCCAAAAGAAGTACATTTTCAAACTCTTTCAGTAACTGGGCTTCCTTGCCTTACAAAGTATGTATGGTCCAGTATACCCATTTATAATGGGCATCTGCCATCTTTGAATTGTTGTAAACTCAAATAAGAATAAAATTTAAGAAATATTACCCAGTCTTGTTGTACTTCTTGATAACCTAGATGGACATCAAGCCTGTGTGGAACTCACCCAGAAGAGACTAGGGTGATGTACGTATATTTGTTGTATTTGTGAGTATAATACATTAGGCTCTGACCGTACCTAGACCTCCAAACCATTGCTTTACCACCTTTTCACTATAGAGTACTCTTCTCATTTTTCAGCTCAGATCCCTGGGTCCGTCAATCCATACATCCTCAACTGCCTCCTTCAGACACCCGGGGCAGCCCTGGTTAAATACAGCTCTCTGCCTCCGCTTTGCCTGCACTTGAGCAGTTCGATATGGTTCGTGAGAAACACACGACGGCTCGGACAGATCTTTACATTTATAACCTCAGACGTCGAGTTAACTCCCACTGCCCAGCAGCCTACTGTATTTCTCTAATTACTTCACTGTCTGCAGATCAGGCTTTTGTCTCCAACACTGAAAGTAGACCTGTCAAGGTCACCAACAGTCTCCATGCTGCCAAATCCAGCTATCAGTTGTCAGCAAGAATTCTTACCTTATTCAGTCCCTACAAGTATTTGACAGTCTCCTTCCTCCTTGAAATGCTTTCTTCATTTAGCTTCCCAGAAAAAACTCTGCCTCTTTCTTTCCTACGTCACCGAAAGCCTCTTCTGTGTCTTGCTGGTTGGTCCTCCTCCATCTCTACATTCTGGAATGCCCTACAGCTCAGTTTTGATGACCTCTTCTATCTACCCTTTCTAGGGGACCGCACTCATCTCATTGTTTCAAATGCCATCTGTACCGATTATTCTCAAATATATTCCTCCAGCCCAGGCCTCTCACCTGAGTTCCGGACCTGTATTTTTACACGCCTGCTGGACAATGCCACTCGAACAACTACGAGGTATCTCAGACATTGGCACAACACCATCAACCACTTAGCCTGCCTGACCCAAAGAGACCACTATATCAACAACTACAGAATAGGGCTCATCTCCTTAATATATAAAGAAATCTAGAAACCAGAAAGGAGGAGACCAACTACCCAATAGTTTTGGGTATTTATTCTCTGACCCTTTCTACACAAAAAAGGTGACCTACCCTGTTTTAGAGTGAATTCCTCAAATTTTCTTTCTTTTTTTTTTTCCTTAATTTTTTTGTTTATTTTTGAGAGACAGACGGTATGAGCAGGGGAGGGGCAAAGAGAGAGGGAGACACAGAAGCAGGCTCTAGGCTCTGAGCTGTCAGCACAAAGTCCAACGTGGGGTCAAACCCACAAACTGTGAGACCATGACCTGAGCCGAAGGCAGATGCTTAACCGAATGAGCCCACCCAGGCGCTCCTCAAATTTTATTGCTAAGTCTCCCTCACATACCTGGGACTAGCTGGGATCAGCAGTGTGACCCAGGCGGGGCACCCCAAGCTGAAACTAGCCCTATTTGGGCTCCAGTTGCCAGAAGCACCTCACAATTCGTAAGTCACTGCCCAATGCCCGAGACCAGCCTGGGCTGACAGTGGGCCCGGTTCTTGCTGCTTCTATTCAGGGAAAGCCCTTTGTAAGGGGTTGACTAGATGCCTCTAGGAAGTCAGAGACTCCGCCTATGGGGTAGCCCCAGGGCTTGAGGGGTGGCCCTGGTTCCAAGAAGGCAACATGGTAGACCAGTCACTCTCACTGGCCAGAATGACAATGAGTCGCTGGAATGATGCTGACATTGATTTGGAGCGACTCTCACATCACACACAGGACAAGTGCAGAGCTCTGGGCCACTGACAGTCACCTCACAGCTAACCCTTGGACTTGAACCTTAGATCTCTTTTGTTAGCTTTCGGACTATGGGATCACCTCTGGTCTGCAGCATTGAAGCGTGACGGTGGTGGCAGGCACCCTTTACCCGTGTGCCCTCGCTGCTTGCATCCAGGAAGGTCTCCCCAACCTCTTGCAGGCTCTATGCCACATGTCAGGCAGTCCACTGGAGGTGACCGCTCCTTTCTCCTCAGATGGCTTTCAAGCCCCACAATTGGCCCTCCCAGTTGACATCCTGTCTTGCCTTCTGTTGGTGAGATGATGCCGAGCTCTTCCCGGTCAGTCTTAAATTGACTGGACAAGGAACAGCCATTCATTGTGTAGATGGTACCGTTCTTCTCAATCTGCTGGCCCTTGCCTCGCCTCCCTGCTGGTGACAGTGTGTGGAAGGCAGGAGCTGTTAAAGAAATATTCAATGACACTTATTAACAATGGTAAGGAAGACCTTATTCAGGGCCATCGTGATAGGTATAGGGACCACTGCAATGGGATGTCACAGTGGGGGACAGAGATGGGGCTCAACTCTGAATACAGCATGGGCAAGTGGGAATTTGTAACCAAGGAGCGGGGGTGGGGGTGGTCAGTGGATGAAAAACTACTGAGAGGAAACATCAGGGGTGAGGGGGATTCGGCCTCAATGGATCTACCAGGATTCTTGCTTCAGGAAGGCTGAGGTGATCAGACATCACCTGCCGGGGGGCGGGGGTGGGGGGGAGGATGAGGGACCCCATCAGATATTGAGGTCTGATCAGATATCAAAGGTGGGGGGTTCTGGTTAAACTAACTTAGCAGGGTTCTTGCTAGAACTGGATTTTACAAGGAAGTACATACACGGACCTAGAAGTTTCAGGGGCCTGACTAGAGTTTGACTCTTTGTCAGGGTGCAGTCGACACTGAAAGAAATCACATCTAAAATTGACCTCCATCTACAGTCTGAAAGTTCAACAGAAGACATGGTTGAAAGGTGTGCTGTTCTACATTTATGCTATAAGATTCCAAATGGTAAATTTGACATGAGAAAACATCACCATTCACATTTTCCTTCACACTTGAAATAAGACTAGTTTCCAGCAGCAAAGGACAGTAAACAACCTTTGAGAAAGTCACTGGAAGCCAGTATTCACGGGGGAGTGAGGTGGGGAAGACGGATGCTGTAGCCACATGGCGAGTGTTGGAAACAGGGTTAAACAAATGATATCAGGGGACTGAAAACTATACAGGCACACCTCGGAGACACTGCAGGTTCCAGACCACCACAATAAAGCAAATACTGCTGTTGGGAAAATAAAGCTATGCACCATCAGATGGCCGAAGGGACTAACGTAAGCTCTAGTTCTAGCTTAGACTCTCCTCTTCCGGGTTCTTCCTGCCCTGCTTGCCGTGTGCACCAAATTACTACCAATGCAGAAGCAAAAGGCTATAAATAAATTGTCCCCTGTGCTTGTGTTCGGGACTCCGATCTCTGGAGAAGGATGTCCTCTGAGCCTGCTGGTGTAAAATAAACCTCCCGCCTTCCAAGATCTCCAAGCGCCGCTTGCATTTTCCACCAGTGATCCAGCATGGTTCCATAACACTGCAATAAAGCGAGTCAAATGAGTTTTAGTTTCCCAGTGCATATAGAAATGATGTTTACACTGTTCAGTCTGTAGTCTGTTATGTCTGCCATAGTATTATGTCTTTGAAAAATAGTGTGTATACCTTAATTAAAAAATACTTTACTGGGGCGCCTGAGTGCCTGGGTGGCTCAGTTGGTTAAGCATCTGACTCTTGGTTTCAGCTCGGGTCATGACCTCGTGGCTCAGGAGTTTGAGCCCCTCATCGGGCTCCATGCTGATGGTATGGAGCCTGCTTTGGATTCTCTCTCTCCCTCTCTCCCTGCCCGCTAGTGCTTTCTCTCTCTCAAAAGAAATAAACTTTAAAAGAAAGTACTTTCTTGCCAAAACTGCTAACCCACATCTGAGCTTTCAGCAAATCTTCATCTTTTGGCTGGTAGAGGGTCTTGCCTTGATGTTGATGGCTGCTGACCGACTAGGGCGCTGGCTGCAGAAGGTTGGGGTGGCTGTGGCAGTTTCTTAAGACAACAGGGAAGTTTGTCACATCGGTTGATTCATCCATTCGCAAATGATTTCTCTGTCACATGCAATGCTGTCTGATAGCATTTTACTCACAATAGAACTTCTTTCAAAATTGGAGTCAATCCTCTCAAACACTGCCACTGCTTCATCAATTAAGCTTATGTAATATTCTAAATCCTTCGTTGTAATGTCGACAATCTTCACAGCATCTTCACCAGGAATAGATTCCAGTTCAAGCCACCACTTTCTTTGTTCACCCATAAGAAGCAACTCCTCATCTCTTCAAACATTATCATGAGATGGCAGCAATTGAATAGTAATCATTTAAAAGTTTGAACACTGCAGGAGTTGCGAAAATGTGACACAGAGACAGGAAGTAAGTGACTGCTGTTGGGAAAATGGCGCCGGTAGCCTTGCTCGAAGCAAGTCTGCAAACCTTCAATTTGTAAAAAACAAAACAAAACAAAACAAAACCACCAGCAACAAAAAAGCACAGTATCTGTGAAGCACAACAAAGCCAAGCGCAATAAAGGTATGCCTGTAAAATGACTCGATCTACATTTTGGTCAACTTAACTTGTATTCCATGAACGACCCTGAGCCTAAAGTCCCACGTGGATTGAACCTGCTTCATTGTGATGGTAAAACTAAAAGCTTTAACGGTGATTTCCAGAAGGTTTTGTCCTCCCAAAGGCACAAGTCAGGTAGCTTTGGTATGTAATTCCCCTCTGTCTTGGTTCTTCTCTTGGTGAATCAACAGTTGATTCTCATAGTAGCTGTTAGGACATTACCATCATTACATACACGGTGTGAGTGTGTGCACACGCGCATGTGTGTGCCTGTGTGCATGTGCATGTGCGTGCAGTTTGTACCCGATCATCATGTTGGGACTTGACGCTGTGATTGCATACAGTGGTGTACCTCATCACCAGGAGCACCAGGAACGGAGCTTACACCTACTACTGCCTAGGATTTGTTAGGTGGTTCCTCTAGAAAGGACATCATTTGAATAGGGGACTTTGTTGCTGTTGCTATGAATAAGTGCTCAGGATACATTCATTGCGACGTGTTTTTTAAAAAAAACGATTACTTGGGTTTTGATTCGCTAGTGCCTGAATGGTTTCTGCTAATAGCATGTCAGAAGTTGAATATAACAAAATTCGAGATGCCTGTTTATAGAGCAAAGAGCTTACGATAGATGCTAATCAGGGTTGGCACAATCTTGTGATTTCATATAGCTTAATATTAAAGAGACAGGTTTTCTGGGCCCCAATGAAAGCTGATCTAAACCATGAGTGAAGTTAACAAGCTTGTATTGAGAGCCACATGTGAAGCCACTCCTGCCCTTAGCATTGAGGAGTGTCCAAAGGATGAAATGAGACACTTGTGGTTCATAGCAAATGATCTGTGAAAGGGCCAAGGATTTCCATGTGAGAAAACTCATAGCAGTTCTTGATAAGAGTAAAAGCTGCAAATAAATTAGATGTCCAACAGTAGAGGGATGGTTTAAAAAAATTATGGCACACAATTTGCAAAATATATGTAAAATATTTATCATCGTGCACAATCGTATTTTCCAAAAACATCTAATGACATGGGGGAAATCCTCACAGTGTACGTGGAAAAACATCAGGATATACGCAGGTTTATTTACGGTGGATTGCCTTCCATCATCGCCCTCACCCAGGACCAAGGAGAAACAAAAAAGTCACTTGGGTTTATCAATTTTCCTGCTAATTTAATGCAAGGAACTGAATACAATTCCGGGCAGGGAGAAGTCAGTATCTCAGGAAGGAAACGAACCCTCACAAAGGTCAGGTCTATAATTTCAGATCTTCTAAACCAATCAGAACTCCACTGAATTCATACCGCCAGGGTCTCCATCTCAACCCCCACAAGCTTGTGTCCGCCATCACTGAGCCCTGTGCTCACTGCTGCCCCTGATGGAGCCAACAGGAACTGCAAAAAGAACAGCGACCTGAAGGTAGCGCGCAAGCTGTGAAATTTGCAAAAGGGGCGGGACTTAGTGAGCTTGTTATTTCTAGGGGATGAATGGCCGTGTACTCAAGGGAAAAAGAGGAGTTTGGGGAAACCAAGAGAAGGGAGAGGTGGGAAGAATTCAGGTATGAGTGAAGTTCACATGGCACAGCCCGGAAGACCTAGCCAGTATTTCTCACTGCTGCACATTACAGTCACCCGAGCGCCTAAAACGAACCCTGATCCCTCGACCTCACTAATGGAGTCCACTGTGGGGCCTGGGCACCCAATGGTCCTAGTGCAGATGGCAGGAGCGGTACAGTACAAGTACAGGAAGCCAGGCATGCTGCTTATCAGCTTCTCCCTCTCTCCCCATATGACTAAAGCAACTGTTGAATCATTCATTGAAGGACTTCCAACCTTCTTTGGGGGAGGGTATATCTGCTCCAGGGAAAGGGTCACTGGAGAGGCTAGCCTCTTGTCCCTCCTTGAGTGACCCACGGCAGCCCCCTGGGACCGCTTGAACATCAGGAGGCATCAAGTGAAGGCCTGACTCACAGTGCCTTTGAGCTGGAGGACTAGTGGCTGGGGGGTGGGGAAGAAAGGTAAGAAATATATGTGTGGTATGTAGCTGTGCGTTTTTAAGAGGTTGGAAGGAAACACCAAAATAATAACATCGGTTTTCTTATGGTGGTATTTTAGATGATTTTCTTTTCTGTTCATTGTTCTCTATATAAGTTTTTCTTCAGCAAACATGTATTATTATTGTTGGATTTTTTGAAAGCTATATGTCCTGCCGAAAAAGCAACCTTGGCCTTCCAAAAGTATGTTCTAAATGGGGGTTTCAAGGGAAATTTTCTGGTGCAGTATTCACTTGGCTTTAGTGGTTATGACAGAGGGTATCTCTATGCTTATCGTGTTCTCATCACCTAGGCTACCAGCTGTCACTGTCATTAGAGCTAACATTAAGTTGATTGGCATCATCACAGGATAGTGACTTAAGAATTTCCTGCATCCTTGTAAAGTGAGTGATACCTTCTGTGTGAAATGGTCAGGAACACACAGGACAAGAGCTCTTCACTGTATTTTCTAGGCTTCCAAATCCTCTATCAGACATATATTGGACAATATATATTCTTTTTTTTCAATTTTTTAAATGTTTATTTTTGAGAGACAGGGAGAGAGAGAGAGAGAGAGAGAGAGCGAGCACGAGTGGGGGAGGGGTAGAGAGAGAGGGAGACACAGAATTCGAAGCAGGCTCCAGGCTCTGAGTTGTCAGCACAGAGCCTGAAGTGGGGCTCGAACCCACGGACCGTGAGATCATGACCAGAGCTGAAGTGGGACACTCAACCGACTGAGCCACCCAGGCGACCCGGGCAATATCTAGTCTAACTTGTTTTATGAGTGTTACATACCATGGTATCTCCTTAAGCCCTAGTGTGCAACGAAATAGAGGCAAATACAACTTCAATTTCTATGTTGCCTCCTACTTCTGATCAGATTATTGGTGTAGGCGGTCTTTGATCCAAGCATATCAATCACCTCCATCGGAATATGCCATTAGAAGTAAGGTGGTGCCTCAAGCCTATTAACAATAGATGCCCACAAAAGCAAAGGATTAAGAATATGGACATTTGGGGCCCATTTAGTCTGGTAAGTGGAGATGACTTGACTAGCTGGAGGAGATGTTGGCTTCTGAAGCTCCTATAGCTCAAATAACAAATGTCCTTCTCTTTCACCTTGGTGATGGAGAAACACAGGTAGGGTTGATTTTGAGTTTTAATTCACAGATATTATGGAGCATTTACATGAGGAAGAAATTTAGACTTCTTGGTCATTTATCCAGAAGGTTGAATCGTTTCAGGGCAAAGGAAAATGTGGTTTAGTGGCCTCAGAGTAATTGGCACATTAACCATCCTGCAGAAATTTAAAACTATTCTGTGCGGGTTAATGGATACGATTAACACCAAAATTAGATACCATATGTAAGTAATTGAGGCTATTTAACACAGCTATTGACCATATACATCTCTGGACTGTAGAGCAGGTAGCCTTAGAATTCATTAGAGAGTGTAATTAGCAAGCCTTTATTGGATTTCATTATTGGCTCCAGAGCAGATCTGTATGGGAAACACCTCGGTAAGTAGTTTTCTGAGAATGCATGAGTGGCCGGTTTGAATCTCAGCATCCAGTTTGAAGTGGGTAAAGATGTATTTTCTTTTAAAAAAAATTTTTTTTTAAATTGTTAACGTTCATTTATTTTTGAGACACAAAGAGCACAAACAGGGGAGGGGCAGAGAGAGAGGGAGACGCAGAATCCCAAGCAGGCTCCAGGCTCCGAGCTATCAGCACAGAGCTCGACGCGGGGCTGGAACTCACAAGCCACAAGATCATGACCCGAGCTGAAGTCGGACACTTAACCGACTGAGCTACCCAGGCGCCCCTAAAATTTTTTTTTAAGTTTACATCCAAATTAGTTAGCATATAGTGCAACAATGATTTCAGGAGTAGATTCCTTAAGCCCCTTAGCCACTTAGCCCATCCCCCCTCCCACAACCCCTCCAGTAACCCTCTGTTTGTTCTCCATATTTATGAGTCTCTTCTGTTTTGTTCCCCTCCCTGTTTTTATATTATTTTTGTTTCCCTTCCCTATGTTCATCTGTTTTGTCTCTTAAAGTCCTCATATGAGTGAAGTCATATGATTTTTGTCTTTCTCTGACTAATGTCACTTAGCATAACACCCTCCAGTTCATCCACGTAGTTGCCAATGGCAAGATTTCCTTCTTTTTGGTTGCCAAGTAATACTCCATTGTGTATATATACCACATCTTCTTTATCCATTCATCCATCGATGGACATCTGAGCTCTTTCCATACTTTGGCTATTGTTGATAGTGCTGCTATAAACATTGGGGTGCTTGTGTCCCTTCGAAACAGCACCCCTGTATCCCGTGGATAAATGCCTAGTAGTGCAATTGCTGGGTCGTAGGGTAGTTCTATGTTTAGGAACCTCCATACTCTTTTCCAGAGTGGCTGCACCAGCTTGCATTCCCATAAAGACGTATTTTCAATGCAGATTCAGTCCATCAAACTAAACTTAATCTCATCATATTCTCTGTCTCTCCGTTCCCTCCACCCCTCTCCAAACTTTCATGGCTCCCCTTTGTCCCACCCTCAAATGAACTTTTCTGCCCAGCCATCAAGGTCCTTCATAATTCTCCCCATCACTCATTGCACTCGGACACAAGTGTTTGCTGGTGTTAGGGCCAGCCTTTCCATTCTCCACTTTATCAGCTGAGCTCAGTTCCTACCTTCCTCCATGGCTGACTCCCATCTATCACTGGACAAAAAACCATTTATTGAGAAAAAGGGAGCCAGAAGGAGGTAAGCCCATGGTAGAGAGAAGGAGAAGTGATGACTATTTGAATCTGGGAGGAGGGCAGTTGTGATAAAAAGCTTACCTGACATCTAATCAGGCTGAACCTTTGAGCAAAGGTTTTCAATGCTAGCTGACCATTAGAATCACCGGGAAGCTTTTATAAACCGCTGCCACCTGGTTCCACACCTAGAGATTCTGATTTAATTGCACTGAGGTGGGGCCCAGGCAGCTACATGTTTTCACGGCATCCAGGGGCTTCTAAAAACAGCTTGGTTAAGAACTCCTCAAGAGCGTGGCTTCTCATACTTTGATGTACAGATACATCCGAGGAGTGGGGGTCAGGAGGATTTTGTTACAATGAAGATTCTGGTTCAGTAGGTTTGGGGTGAGGCCTGACATGGTGCAGTCCCAAGAGGTTCCCAGGTGCTGCTAATGCTGCTGGTTTCTGGACCACACTGGGCAGCAAGGCCAGCATCGTGGAGCCGGAATAGGACCCAAAGAAAACGTTTTGCAGCCCCAAACAAATCAAGATAAAGCCCAAGTGCTGTGACACTGACTCTGTGCACAATAGGGTGGTAACGATCATTTGAATGCAGGCGAAATATAATAGAGGTTCCCCCAGACCTCCCCAGCCGGTGCGTCACAAGCAAGGTCTTTTGTGTTTACAGCACATACACAAATGATTCCTGCTTATTACTCAACTTATATATCAGAATCTGCAGCTCCTTTCCCTTCTAAGTCCCACCAGGTGATTTCTAGGTGTCCCTGGGGGTCTCACTCCACGTCAACCGCAGCCCAGCCTCTCAAGCCTCTTCAGCTGGGGATCGCCTTGTTCATGCTCAAAGCTCAGGACACCTCTCGAGGAAGGGTGTTCCTGCGGCTGGTGCCAGGCCCTGCTCGGATCCCACCGGGGCCGCTCTGGAGGCGCTGTCCCCCCGGGGATCCCAGTGCCGCAGAACTTCGCGAGGCCAGAGCAGGGCTCCGTCCAGGGCAGCGCTGGGCAGCGTCTACACAGCAGTAGATTGCCTCGTGCTGAATCTCGCTTCCTGCAGCGTCAGCCTGCATCTCCTTGGAAATGGCATCAGACTCTCCCTGCCGCCCCTCTCCTAGCCTGATCCACGGGCTGGCACACAGACATCATCTCTGTCTTGGCACAAGCGGAAGAATGTAAATTGGCTCCAAACAGAAAAATCTGCCTCTTGGAATCGAGTTCCCTGCCCGAAGAAGTTTTAAAGTAGGAGCAAGATGGCCAGTGCTGATGAGTGGAGTGGGCCAGTGTTTCCTAATTTCCCTGGTTTTTTTGGTGGGAGCACCACCGTTTTTGGATTGTTTCAAGATACATGTGGAAATTCAAACAGGTAAGCAATGAGACGTTTAAACAATGTTGGATTAAACCATTAAAATTCCAACAATGTGGAGATTCGGCCTTGCTCCGCATCCCTAGTCCCCCGGCTCACAGGTAAGCCACGTGGACGCTTAGTGGCAGTCGTGCTGTCTTGCGGCTCTAAACTATGTGCTTCTCCCTCTGCTTCACGATTTCTTGGTTTTCAGCAATTACCTACTAATCACCAACGTGAAAATCTACAGTTTGATTCACTGACACGATCTCCTTTTCCAACCCCTTCCTCCTGATTTTGTTGGTTGTGTTTTTTATTATTTTTTGTAATGTTTATTTATTTTTGAAAGGGAGAGCGTGAGCAGGGGAGGGGCAGAGAGGGAGACAGAGGATCGGAAGCTGGCTCCACGCTGACAGCAGAGAGGCTCACGTGGGACTCCAGCTCATGGACCATGAGATCATGACCTGAGCTGAAGTCGGACACGGAACCGACTGAGCCACCCAGGTGCCCCTGGTTGTGTTTTTAATGATCGGTTCTTATTTTGGTTATTTTGAAAATTTAAGTAACGTGCTTAAACTCCTGTTTCTCAATCCCTAATCTCTAAATGTTGGTTTCTTATTTACCAATACGTAATATAAGGGCATCGGCACCCCTCCCTACTCCTCCACACCTCCCTCTTTCTCCAAGTCCTGTTAACCGTGTTATCAAGTTTATCTAAACAACATCAAAGGTTCAGAAATAGCCAAAGTAGAACCGATGAATCACTGAAGTGGCGATTAGTAAAAAATTTATTGTGCACACAGCACAAAGGACAGTTTGCAAACCGGGAGCTCGCAAACCAAAACACAGAAGGAGGCTCAGAGATACTACGGTTATGAAGCAGCTTCTATGATGAGAAAGCAGTGACTGCTCATTCTTCACATCGATTGTTTACAATATTAGAATTCTCCCAAATGATAGGGAATTGGCCAGTGGTTAGCTCATATCAAATCAGGAAAGCAGTTTAAGTTTTGCTCATGATTTCCAGAGGCATACACAAGAAATAACCCAGGTCAAGTTAGCCTTGCAAAATAAGCTAAATTAAGCTCTGCTTGTATGCCTAAACTGGTTTTGTCTGCTCCGGGAATTTGCGAGGCTGGTCTCTGTTTGTTTTTTATTTTAACAAGGAAAAACAGAGTTTAGAAAGTTATGTTTAAATAAACAGTGTTTAATGCAGGACTGGGACAGGTTGACTGGATGCACAGAATAGGAAATCTGTCCTATGGCAGGCATGGTTCTCCAAGGGGAGATTCCAAGAGTCAAGGGCAAATCGATTCTCTTCCCTTAAACGCCATCAAATACTGAACTGTTTATGTCACTGAAACATTTAGTGTCACTGAAAAGGAACACTGGGTATGTTTAGTTTGTTTTACTTTTGGAATGAATACTCTTGTACAGTTTTTCCTCCCTGGTGTTTAAAAATTATCTTCTTTCTTGATGAGAGAAAAAAAAGTACCCTATCGTTAATATCTTCCAGCTGTTTAATACATTTTGAGTGCACACATATACACAGACTTCTTTCTAGGACTATTTTCATAGAAGTTATCCTGGGTTTACATTTCCTTACCCGCTTTAGTTAGTTTCACTGTTCTTGGGGCTGATGCATTCTTTCTTCAATGTACTTTTCCTTTTTTTTTTTTTAATTTTTTTAAAGTTTATATATTTATTTTGAGAGAGAGAGAGGGCCAGCAGAGAAGGAGCAGAGAGAGGCAGGGGGTGGGGGTGAACGGAGGATCCGAATCAGGCTCCACACCGACAGCAGAGAGCCTGATGTGGGGCTTGAACTCACAAATTGTGAGACCATGACCTGAGCCGAAGTCAGACGCTTAACTGACTTAGCCACCCAGATGCCCCATTCCTTTTTTTTCTTTTTAAGTTTGTTTATTTATTTATTTTGAGAGACAGAGAATGGGCAGGGAGAGAGAGAGAGAGAGAGAGAGAGAGAGAGAGAGAGAGAATCCCAAGTAGGCTCCACACTGTCACTGTGGGGCCCAGAGTGGGGCTCCAACCCATGAACCGTGAAAGCATGACCTGAGCCGAAATCAAGAGTCAGAGGCTGAACCCACTGAGCCACCCCGGCACCCCAATGTGTTTTTCCTTTTGCTGCCATAGATCCCTAAATTACTTTTTCAAAATAAAGCACCACGGTGTTGGCATGTCTGAAAATGCGCTTTTGCGCATCTGAGTTCTTATGTGTCTGAAAACGTATTATGCTCCCCTAACATCTGATGAATGTTTTGATTAAGTCTACGTTTAAAATCCTTTTCCTCCAGAACTTTGAAGACCATTCTCTACCACCATCGAGAATTTAAGCATCACTGAAAAGGAAGTAGGGTCCCCAGTACTAAGCCCGACTGCTGGCTTGAGCTCCTGGTCCTGCCACCTGCTAGCCATGCAGCCATGGGTAAGTTTCTCAGTATTTTTACCCAATAAATGATAATGATGATGAATCAAAGGACTGTTGTGAGGATTAAATCACTTAGCTAATATATAGAAAGTGAAGGGGGTGCAGGTAGTAAGCCCTACGGAAATGTAAGCTCCCTTAAAAAAAAATTAGGTTTATCATCATCATCTTAACATTTATCCTGGTTGTTCCGATGTGTCGTGATGTTATGGCCGTGGGAATCTTTTTGTACTCCATGAACTTGATGATTAGAAGACCCTTTCAATATCTTCCTTTAGTTATGGGAATTGTAAAATGTTTTATAAATAATTGTATGCCATCCACTTTCTCTCTTTTCTCTTTCTCAGTGGTCTTGGTTAAATGTAGGCCCTTTTGGATGACGATAATGTGTTTCTTATCTTTTTTTTCCCCTCAGATTTTCCATTTCTTTGTCATTTTGTTCTATATTCAGGGAGCCTTTCTCATCTATTTCTTCCACTTGATTTATTACATTCTAAATTTCTACATTCATGTCATTAATTATCACAAATGGCTTCTGGTTCTGTGCTGCGTCTGGTTAGCAATTTGGAGTTTTTAATGGATGTAATAACTATCCATATCTCTTTGTAGTGCTTAGGTTTGTTTTATGATCTACAATTTCCGCTAAATTATCTCAGTTCCTTCTAGAATGTAGAAGGACCCTAGTCCTTTATAGATGCCTCACTTCTTTTGAACAATCTCCTTGTATTTTAATCCTTTTTCATGATATTAATTACACCCTCCCATCATTGACATTAAAAAAAAAAATCACATTTTGCAACTCCCTGTAACTAGGGCATAGACTTTGATTTGGCCACTCAGAATATGCTCCTTTGAGAAGTTTGATTCTAAAGTTAGTTGCAGGAGGAAATGGCCAGGACACCTGACATCTGTTTTGCACTGGGGGGGACAGTGCCAACATTTCTTT
The DNA here is from genome assembly GCF_016509475.1 of Prionailurus bengalensis. Taxonomy (NCBI): domain Eukaryota; kingdom Metazoa; phylum Chordata; class Mammalia; order Carnivora; family Felidae; genus Prionailurus; species Prionailurus bengalensis. The sequence goes on along the minus strand of NC_057358.1, from coordinate 124,733,008 downwards.
GGAATCTGCAGCAGGGGCAACAGCAGATCCCTTACCGGACTAGGTCTGCAGTATGGTTCTGGGAGACGTTCCTGGAGACTCAGCCCAGAGTTGATTCCTCTAGTCCTTTAAAAGATTGTCGAAGATGCTTAACACGCGACGACAAGTACTTTCCTGATAACGACTTTCCAGCTGAATTTATTCCCCATGTTCCAGATTTGTTTCAAACTGCTCAGATGGCCTTGCCACGTAGGCATTCAATGAACCCCACCTCTTGGTATTCATGTCCCTGTGTAATCCTCTTTCACTGAGTGTGGGCAGGCTGGGCATATTGGCTCACTTCTAATGACTAGAATATGGCAGATATAAGGGATGTCACCTCTGAGATTCCATAATAAAAAGAGCATGGCTTCCGTTTTGGGTGCTCACTCTCTCTGGCTCACTCTTGGATCATTCACCCTGGGGAAAAACCAACTGCTATGTCATAAAGCAGACATGTGGAGAGGCCTACATGGCAAGATTCCAAGGCCTACAAAAATCCATGTGAGTGAGCTAGGAAGTAGACTTCCTCAGTCTCATTTGAGCTTTCAGATGAGACCACAGCCCGGCCAGGAACTTGATGGCAATCTCATGAGAAACCTTGAGCCAGAGGCACCCAGCTAAATAGCACCTGATATCCGACTCACTGAAACTGTGACATAATAAATGTTTGGTGTTCAGCAGCATTTTTCACAGAACCAGAACAAAGAACCCTAAAATTTGTATGGAACCACAAAATACCCTGAGTAGCCAAAGCAATCTTGAAAAAGAACAAACCTGGAGGCATCACAATTCCACGTTTCAAGATATACTACAAAACTATAGTAATCAAAATAGTATGGCACTGGCACAAATGTAGACACAGAGATCAACAGAACAGAATAGAGAGCTGAGAAATAAACCCACGATTATATGCTCAACTAATCTATAACAAAGGAGGCAATATATGCAACGGGAAAAAGTCTCTTCAACAAAGCTGGGGAAACTGGGCCACTTTGTCACACCATACACAAAAATAAGCTCAAAATGGATTAAAGCCCCAAATGTGAGACTGAAACCATAAAAATCCTAGAACACAGGCAGTGATTTCTCTGACATCAGTCACAGCACCATTTTTCTAGATATGTCTCCGAAGGCAAGGGAAACAAAAGCAAAAATAAACTTTTGGGACTGCCACAAAATAAAAAGCTTCTGCACAGCCAAACAGTCAACAAAACAAAAAGACAACCTACCGGATGGGAGAAGATATTTGCAAATGATATATCTGATAAGGGGTTCATATCCAAAATAAATGAAGAACTTATACAACACAACACCAAAAAACCCCAAACAATCCAATTAAAAAATGGGGAGAAGACGTGAACAGACATTTTTCCAAAGAAGACAAACAGGTGGCCAACTGACATGAAACATGTGGCCAACCGACATGAAAACATGCTCCACATCACTCATCATCAGGGAAACGCAAATCAAAACCACAATGAGATATCACCTCACACCTGTCAATAGCTGAAATCAGTAACACAAGAAGTAACAGGTATTGGCAAGGATGCAGACAAAAAGCTGGTGGGAATGCAAACTGGTGCAGTCACTGTGGAAAACAGTACGGAAGTTACTGAAATAGTTAAACACAGAATTACCGTGTGATGCAGTAATTGCCCTGGTGGGTATTTACCCAACGAATGTGAAAACACTAATGCAAAAAGATACATGCACCCCTCTGTTTACTGCAGGATTATTTACAACAGCCAAGATATGGAAGCAGCCCAAGTGTCTGTAGACAGATGAAGGGATAAAAAGATGTGGTGTATATATACGTATATACAATGGAATATTTCAAGCATGAAATCTTGCCATCTGCAACAACATGGATGGAGCTAGAATGTATTATGCTAAGTGAAATAGAGAAAGACAAATACCATATGATTTTACTCATATGTGGAATTTAAGAAACAAAACAAGCGAACAAAGAAGAAAATGAGACAAACCAAGAAACAGGCTTTTTTAAAAATGTTTTTAATTTATTTTTGAGAGAGAGAGAGAGACCGCATGAGCAGGGAAGGGGCAGAGAGAAAGGGAGGCAGAGAATCCGAAGCGGGCTCCAGGCTCCGAGCTGTCAGCACAGAGCCCAACGCGGGGCTCGAACTCGGGAATGGTGAGATTATGACCTGAGCAGAAGTCGGATGCTCAACTGCCTGAGCCACCCAGAAGCCCCAAGAAACAGACTCTTAACGACAGAAAATAGACCGACGGTTACCAGAGGGATGGTAGTTGGGGGGACGGGGGAAATGGGAGATGGGGGTTAGGTGTACTCAGGTGAGCTGAGCAATGAATGGAATTGTTGAATCACTATGTGGTACACCTGAAGTGTATATTATACCTTCTGTTAATTAAAAAAAATTTTTTTTAAATGTGGCATGTTTTTCGGCCACTAAGTTTGGAGTAATTGTTGTGCAGCAATAGCTGAACAGTACAGGTATCGCAAAGTTAACTTGTCCAAAACTAGACTCCTGACCTTCGGTCGTGCCCCCAATGTGTTCTTCCTCTCAGCAAATGACTACCTCATCCTTCCAGGTCCTGAGGCCAAAATCTTGGGGAATCCTTCTTGGCTTCGCCTCCTCTCTCACGACTGATCACCAAACCATCAACAATCCCTGTCAGCTCTGCCTTCACGATATTTCTAAAATTGGCCCATTTCTCATCCTCTCCGCTACAGTCACCCTGGACAAAACCACTGTCCTCTCTGATATGGATGATCGCATTAGCACCCCCACGGGTCTCCCTTCCTCCATTTTTATCCCTCTACGGTCTACATCCAACGCAAAGCCAGAGTGACCCATTTAAAGAGATCATTTTTCTCTTTTGCTTAAAGCTCTCTAATGGTTCCTCATCTCCCTAGTAAAGACAGTCTTTTTTTTTTTTTTTTAATTTTAGAAAGGGGGGAGGGGCAGAAGAAGAGAGAATCTTTTTTTAAATGTTTATTTTTGAGAGAGAGAGAGAGAGAGAGAGAGACAGAATGCGAGCAGGGGAGGGACAGAGAGAGAAGGAGACACAGAATCCGAAGCAGGCTCCAGGCTCCGAGCTGTTAGCACAGAGCCCGATGTGGGGCTCGAACTCATGAACTGTGAGATTATGAGCTGAGCCAAAGTCGGACGCTCAACCGACTGAGCCACCCAGGCACCCAGAGAGAGAGAATCTTAAACGGGCTCTGCACTGATGTGGGGTCTGATCCCACGACCCTGGGATCATGACCCGAGACAAAATCAAGAGTCGGATGCTCAACCGACTGAGGCTTTCAGGTGTCCCAAGACAGTCTTTATAATGACTTGAAAGGCACGTGTGGCGACCTTCTCTCCTAACACTCTTCCCTTTGCTCTCTTCCCAAGCCATCCTGGGCAAAGGCAAAGTCTGACTGCATCTCAGGGCCTTTGCATGTGCTGTTCTCCAGCTAGAAGGGCTGGACATACCTGACTTTAACGAAGGGATTCTCTCTACTTTGTCCATTGCCATTCTCCCAAACCTAGACAGTGCCCAGTTCATGGTAAGTCAAATATCCATTGAATACCTGTATACACGCAGTTAGAGTGGATGCTGTGCTCTGCAGCTAAAAGCCCTGATGAATATAAAGCATCCGTTATTTGTTTCTCCTTTGTGCGGGAGCCTTTCCCTGCATGTCCTGTGACTGTTAGTTACCTGCTTGTATTTAATAGCAAAACACTGGTTCATCCATTTAGGTAGTTAGCATGTTTTCCTCTGTCCTCAGTGGCCTCTTTCCTGAATGAGAGGGCTGACTTATACCATGCATGTGTGTGTGTGTGCATGTGTGTGTGCATGTGCATGTGTCGTGGGTGGGGGCTGCTGGGCATATCCAATGGTAGGCTTCACTAGAAGCTTTCACTAAAGCATATTCAGGTTAAAAGCAAGCAGATACACTGAGTTTCTTCCCCCAAAATGTCCAAATGAGGATGGCTTTCTCTACTTTGAGGACTCAACCACCACTGGAGGAGCCCTAGGTTGTCCTGGTCCAACTTTTGGAGCATTTTCCTCAGATTTCAGTCCGGGGGTGGGTGGGTGGCAAATCCCACCATCAATGGTAGGGGTGAGGGTGTTGAAAACCAGAAAAACTTGATGTTTTTCTAAAAATTTCCATCAATGTCTGCTCTTCATCCCATGTCTGTCCTCTGTACCATCTGACTCTGAAGACGCCCGGAAGCAAGAACTATGCTGTGTATCTTGGGAGGGGCTCCTTCCCTGTGTGTGTGTGTCTGTGTCTGTGTGTGTGTGTGTGTGTGCGCGCGCACGCGCGCGCACACACATTCCCCCATTTGCTTTCCATACTCCCGGTACTCACAGTTGAAGAATGCAGATGCCCGCGTCCTTTTCAATTCGCAGCAGTTTTGTGGTTTTATCCTCTTCAATTCTTTTTTGCTTTCACGTGAGTGAGTTTCCTGCAAAACGAGGTGGTAAACTCAGTTGTGTGCTGCGTCTTCTTCAATCAGAAAACACCCATTATATTGTAACTTTTCCTTCTGCCATTCTCATTATGTGGTACCTTGATTTTTCTGCTTGCCTTCATTTTCTTCTACCTGAAGCTTTTGTTCCTGGTGTTATGAAACTTTATAGCGGTATGCCTCTTGGTGAAGGCGTTTTTTATTCATTGTGCTGAACGGAATCCTTTCCTTGCTTCTGGAAAAATTTCTACTATTTTTGATGGTTTTCTACTCACTGTTTTATCTTCCTGGAATTCCTATTAGTTGGCAATTTTACCTCCTGCATAGATGAGCTACCCGTCTCATCTTTCTTCTTATCTTCTTCCCGTGAGATTTCCTTATCTCCTTATCCTTCAATTGAATTGATTTCGGCTATCCCTGCTTTTAATTTCCAACAGTCCTCTTTATTCTGTTTGCTCCTTGTTTTTTGGCATTTCTTGTTTTACGAATTCAATATCCTCTTTTACCTCCTGGAGGATAAGAGCTCTACTTGGTGTTTTTGTTTCTTTTAATCCCTATTTCCTCTGGATTTATTTTTTTTTCTCTTTCCTTTGCATGGCTTTCCCAAATATTTGGAGATTCCTAACTGTATACTTTGTTTAAAAGATAAACTGAGACACATAAAACACGTTAAGAGTTTGAGCAAAAATTGCTTTGAATTGGGTAGGGCCAAACTGAAAATGGTTAAGATTCGCTTGGCTGATGGGAGACGGGAGAGGGCTTCCGGAGAGCCAAGTGTGGAAACAAAGAAAGGAAATTATTCTACCGGCTGTAGTTTAGTTGGCTGTTAATGATTGGTTGTGTTTAGCATTTTGATTTTATAACCTGAGGCATTTATAGGCTTAGATTTTGGTTTGCTTCTGTAGGCCACCATGGCATCAGAAATACCCTAGTCTAATGGCCTCCTTGTTTGATTAAACAGCCACATTCGAGAGTAAGACGAGGCGTGCCTTTCATTCGTTGACTGGTGGGTTTCACGTTAGGATCATTTGGATCATTGGGCATTTGTATGGAGGTCGTTTTTCTGGGATCCTGCGTGGTGTGTGTATTGTATATTGCAGGACGCTCATTCCCACAACGAGTGGCAGGAATAATAGTCAGAGACTGGCAAACATCAGTAATAAAATGTCATGTCCAAATATGATATCCCTCCAAGAAACTCAGCTACGTCACTGCCGTATTTTACTGTTATTTATTCTAAAATCTGTGACCAGCTTGAGGATAAGTACTATTATTTATTTATCTTGATATTTCTTGATGTCTCAATAAATTCATGTAGAATGAATAAATGGATAAACTCAGCCTGGTAGGAATTTACTCATGACCCTGCCCAGCGCCTTGAATAACACCAGCCTAACAATACAGGCCAACTAGCTGCTGATTGTGTCACAGGTTCCTTCCCAGGCCCCGAGTGATCCATTTGAGGTGAGGCAGCTCAGACCTCATGGGACCAAGACAAGGGTGAGTGTGTGTCCAGGGCCCGGAAAGAGGACAGTCATCTCTGTTGTGCTGTGTTGCTGCACATTCTTTTTTTTTTTTTAATTTTTTTAATGTTTGTTTATTTTTGAGAGAGAAACAGAGCACAAGCAGGGGAGGGGCAGAGAGAGAGGGAGAGACAGAATCCGAAGCAGGCTCCAGGCTCTGAGCCCAACGCAGGGCTCGAACCTATGAGCCCGAGATCATGACCTGAGCCCAAGTTGGACGCTCAACCAACTGAGCCACCCAGGCACCCCCATGTTGCTGCACATTCTTAACAGTGAGCTTGAGTTTACTGTTGGATCCTTTTTGCCAAAACTCAACATAGAGCTAATGGCTTCCAACTATATAATGATTGCAAGCTACCCACGTATACCCTCGTGGCTATACGGTCTGGATATTTTTCCCTTTTGTATTTTCTTTTTTTTTTAAATTTTTTTTTTCAACGTTTATTTATTTTTGGGACAGAGAGAGACAGAGCATGAACGGGGGAGGGGCAGAGAGAGAGGGAGACACAGAATCGGAAACAGGCTCCAGGCTCCGAGCCATCAGCCCAGAGCCTGACGCGGGGCTCGAACTCCCGGACCGCGAGATCGTGACCTGGCTGAAGTCGGACGCTTAACCGACTGCGCCACCCAGGCGCCCCTCCCTTTTGTATTTTCCACATTAAGGGTTATCAGTGTTGTATCAGCCCTGCCCCATCTTGCTGTTTGCCTAACTTGGAAAGCCACTTTTCATCTGAAAATATACCCTCTTCGAAACCAGTGGTGAACATGATGTTCTTTTCCATCTAGAAAAAGGAGCACAATCCTTATTCCCTTGTCCCTCTTTTTTTGTTTCCTTTTTATTTATTTTATTTATTTTTTTTGAGAGAGAGAGAGAAAGAGAGAGACAGAGCGCAAGCAGGAAAGGGGTAGACAGAGAGGGAGACACAGAATCCAGAACAGGCTCCAGGCTCCCAGCTGTCAGCACAGAACCGTGAGACCATGACCTGAGCCAAAGTCAGAGGCTCAACCGACTGAGCCACCCAGGCGCCCCTCCCTTTCCCCTCTTTAAGTCAGTCCGTGTCAGATTTGCCCCAATGCCAAGATAATTGATTTTAAATAGGCTTTCTTAAGACTTTTAAAACTTATAAATAGATGATGCCTTTCCTATTTAAGCACATCTTATTCACTTCCTACTAAGTATGATAATGGATAACGAGAAAAATGCTCCCTTCAGAGTTTCACAATCTAGTGGAGGAAAAACATACAAACATAACTAATCTGAGTTTGGCGAATGTTGTATTATTCTTAACGGCTCACAGACAGTATTTAGGGAATGGAGAATAAGCTCGTGGTCTCTCTGTGACCCCGGTTGGGTATTCACAGAGCCGCTGATTGACTCTCAAATACAGAAGTAAAATTTTAAGTCAGTAGAATTACCTTGTGCTTTGCTTTTATCACTTCGACTGCAGATTTGTAAATTAACAAATGGAAATTCGAAGTGACAGGCAGGTGTGAAAGAGAACTCCCAGAAACAGCTGCTTTAGGGAATAATATTGAAAATGTATAAAAGCTGTTAATAAATAAAAAGAAGCCCATATGTGTATTTTTAAAATCCCAAACACTTCTTTCCTGGCTTCTTCACAATCCCTCAGTATAAATAGCTTTTTTTTTTTTTTTAATTAACCAAATCTGCCCAGATTTCCAAAGACCCTCAAGGAAGCATAAAGGATAAGCTATGAGTCAATGTAAAAGATTAAGTTAGAAATGGTGGTTGTTGAAAAGGAAAGTGGAGCAGGTGTGAAACCCAGAGCTGAGGCTCACGAACGAGCCTGCTGGACAGTGAAAGAGGTGGGGAGGGGGGACTGACACGAGAGCAGCCTGATTAAAATCCTTAGTGGAGCCTTTGGATTCTCTGAGCTCCTCTGCAGGGTGAAGTGGTGGGGAAGGCTCCAGACCTCCTCAGCCCCCGTCCACCACCGCCAGCCACCAAAGAGGCTCCTCTGTGTCTCCTTTAAAAAAAATTTAAAAAAAAAAAATTTTTTTTTTCAACGTTTATTTATTTTTTGGGGGGACAGAGAGAGACAGAGCATGAACGGGGGAGGGGCAGAGAGAGAGGGAGACACAGAATCGGAAACAGGCTCCAGGCTCTGAGCCATCAGCCCAGAGCCTGACGCGGGGCTCGAACTCCCGGACCGCGAGATCGTGACCTGGCTGAAGTCGGACGCTTACCCGACTGCGCCACCCAGGCGCCCCTAAAAAAATTTTTTAATGTTTATTTTCGAGAGTGAGAGAGACGGTGTGAGCAGGGGAGGGGCAGAGAGAGAGGGAGACACAGAATCCGAAGCGGGCTCCAGGCTCCGAGCTGTCAGCACAGAGCCCGACGCGGGGCTGGAACTCACGAACTGCGAGATCGTGACCTGAGTCGAAGTCAGATGTTTAAATGGCTGAGCCACCCAGGCGCCCCAATGTGCCCCCTTTTTAGACTGGACGTCTGCATGGGACTTCGTGTGAACACAGAGTTTGGCAGTTCTGTAAAAGTGTAAAAGAGGGCTATTGCATCAGCATGTAGGACCACGTCACAGGGCGGAAGGTGCACCTGGACGGCGGCCCTAAATCAGGTCCAAATCACAAAAGCAAGCAAGACAGACAGACCTCGGGAGTCCTGGCAGGTACTTGATAAAATAAATAGAACAAGAAGTTCCCAACAGTGCAGAGGGCTCCAGACAAAAAGGCAGGGTCAATCAGAAGTCATTCCAGATCGATATCGTGACCTGAACGGCAATCTCAAGTCATTGGGAAGGAACGACCTTGACATCCATGTAGGAACGGTGCTCAAAGGGAGCTGCTGGGGGAAGAGTTTAAACCTCAGAATTAGAGAGAGGCTTTTCTAGGGACTTAAAAAGAAAGAAAACATTGAGGGGTAGAAGAAGAAAACAAACTTGGAATTCACCCCTGTAAGTATAGAGAACAGCAAAGGAAGGCTCTGGAGAACACGTATCTGAAGCTAAGAGCTGGGGGTTGTCCGTGTTCCTGCAGGTTGGCTGGGTTGACCTTTCACCTGACCTTTACCATAGGCCACATTGACCTTTCTTTTGGAAGTCAAAAGGGGGTTGGTAAGAGGTAAGGCAACACGTTATCAACCCCAGATCCCACAGCTGCAAGGACCCTCGTGGGGAGCACTGCCCGTTTGACACGGGGGCTTTTCTGAAAGAGAGGTTGTCTGGACACTCCCATCATGCAGTTAGTGTCAGCATACCAACGTCTGCACATCAGTCCCCAGAAGCAAGAGAAGGCACAGATACAAACCCGACTCTTAAAGAGAGTTCAGATTTCTGGGTTAATCCACACACCTGGTCTCCACTGCATTCCTGGTAGGATCCCAATGACTATATTTTAAACGGGGCGCCGGGGTGACTCCGTTAAGCCTCTGACCACGGCTCACGGCATGATCTCACAGTTCAGGAGTTCAAGCCCCGCGTCGGGCTCTCTGCTATCAGCACAGAGCCCGCTGCGGATCCTCTGTCCCCCACCCCCTCTGCCCCTCCTCTGCTCGTACTGTCTCGCTCTCAAAAATAAATAAACTTAAAAAAAACACCATAATTGTATTTAAAATGACTAAATCAGCATGCCAGACGCCGTGGCAGGCACTAGGAATGTGGGGGTCATAACACACGAATTTACAAGTCCCGTAGTTTGAGAGCAGAATGAAATGAAATCGAGACGTTACAATTCACCCTGCAAATAAAAAGAGAGAGCAAGCCACCGTAGCGATGAAAAATGTATTTAGAAAGTGGTGACAAAAATCTAGATGTATCACTTACGTTTAAGTTGAGAAGCTGAAATCTGGTAAAGAGCCACTGACAAAATTACGAACAAAATCTAATTATCTGCTGCTGAAGGCGTCACACTTACAAGAGAAAGTCCCATGTAAACTAAATGCTCTGTGAAGAGCACAGCTGAGGAGAGCCTGCTATCGTATACTATGTAATGAGGTCCCACGACGGGAAAACATACGTGATTCCTCTCGATGCGTCGTCGAGGCTGACGAACATGAAGCATCTCCAGGAGAAAATCCAGATATTGGATTATCTAATGGGAAAACGCATAATTTTCCTAGCAGTATAAGAAAAAAAATACTAAACTGAGGTACCTTCTAGGCACCATTAATCATGGTTTTAACTAACAAAAACAAAGTGATAAAGCCCAGTGCTGGCAATCAAGAAGAAATATGTATTCAATTGCCTAGTGACACCGTAAATGGTATTCTTCTGTCTGGGGCCAGTTACAAAACTGGGGCCAGTAACACAAACTATGAAACTGTTCAAATCCTTTGTTCTGGTATTGCTGCCGAATCTCCAGGAAATATCCTTAAAAAAAAAAAAAAGCTTGCCAATATGAACATTGTAAAAAAAGAAAAACATTCTTTATAATTTTGTTTTAACAATTAGAGAACTCCAGATTCTCAGTGTGAAGGGGTTAATTAAATAAGCTACAGCTATTGAAGCAACAAGCAGACGTCTGCGTTGGACCATGAGAGATGAACGCAGTCCAGAATTACCTTCCCACACACACAAACCAGAAAAATGGACAAAGGCTAGGAATCAACTGTTTTCAGACACCAGACAGCAGGCCGAAAGTGACTGGGATCCCTGAGGAAAGAGAACAGTTGAGATGAGGTCCGCCATTTTCAAGTCCCTCTGTCAGGAGGTAATTTGCAGGGTGTGGCTCACCAAGGAGAATCCCAGACCCAGCCTACCAGTCCCTGTGAATTGAGGAGACGGACCGATGTCCTGGGAGGCCAAGGGGGCTAGGATTGGCAGAGTAGGGTACCCCAGTGAGGAGAGCCATGCTGAGAAAGAGCTTCCGGAATTTAGACAGGGGCCTTCTTAAGTCTTTGACTAAATGCCCGTGAGTGCCTGTGTCGAGTAAAATCCCACAAGGCTGGACAAGAACAACTCCCAAGGAAATAATTCCAAAAGTTACACGGTGCCGGGGTTTATTTGCTTCTCCTCTACCGGAGTGAAAGATCCCACTGAATATTCAGGGCACTAAGTAGGGTCCTTGGAAAGGTGACATCTTCCAAATGGGGTTCAATTAGTTCTAGGATAAAAAGCAGTCTAAAACCACCTTAAATGACTTTTTACTACCAAAACTCAGTCCAGAAAAGTTAGATAGCTTAATCAATCATGTATCTATTAAATAAAATGGATGCGTAATGAAAGGTCTTCCAGCAACGACACAATGAAAATTCCCGGTTCGGATGGCTTCACAGGTGAATTTTACTTAACATCTGAGGAAGAAATATTATAATGTCTACACAGGTTCTTCCAGAAAATACAAGAAGGAGCCCTTCCTAAGTCATGTTATGAGGTCAGCATTCTCCTGACATCAAAACCAGGTGAAGACATTGTAAGAAAAGGAAACTACAGGACAATATTTCCCACGAACACAGATGCAAAATCCTCAACAAAATAGAAAATTGGCCACCTCAGTTTGCTGATACAGGGCACCCGCCAAAGACCTCTAGCTGGCATCATACGTTGCAGTCAACAATGGAGTGCTTTCCTCCTGACCACCTCTATTAAACCTTGTGTCGGAGTTTAGAGCCAGTGCAATAAACAAACAAAAACCAAACCTGCTGGGGGAAACGATACGACATGATATCAAGGCTAACCATGAAACTATACTAATTACGACGCTGCGATGTCAATGGAACAGAATAGAATCCAGAGAGATACCCACATATATGTGGTCACTTGGTTTTTGACAAAGCATCAACAGGAGAAAAATAGTTTTTTCTGATAAATGGCACTCAAAAAGCTGAATATCCAGATAGTCTTAACTAGGGCCCTTCATACCGTTTGCAAAATTAACTAAACGAATGTAGACTTAAATGTGAGAGCGGAAGCTTTAACTCCTCTGTAAGAAAGCCCTGGAGAAAACCTTGAAGGCGTCAGGGAGGGGCAAAGGTCACATAGGACACAATCTGCCACAAAATAAACATCCACGCATTGGACTTCATCAAAATTAAAATTTTTTCATCTTCCAAAGATGCTATTAGGAAGGACAAAGAGGCAAGCGACAGACTGGAAGAAAAGATTTGCAAAACACGTTTCTGAAAAGGACTCTTGTGCGACATTTATAAAGAGATCCCACAAACTGATACCAAGAAGAACAAGCCAATTCTCAAAATAGGCAGAAGATTTGAATGAGCACTTCTCTGGAGAAGATATGTAAAAGTGTTTATAAAATAATATAATGTCAATAAACACACAAAAGTGTCTAATCCATGTGTCCACGATGGTAAGACTCAGAAACGAATCTGAAAATTATTTTGATTCAGTATTCACTGAAGTATTTCTAAATAAGGTTTTCTTGAACAAACTTTTTATTATTATTATTATTATTATTAAAGAGCCTAAGTTCATTGAACTAGAGAATCGGTGATCATGGATTTGAGTGACAAGATGCCAAATTTCCAACATTTACCTCGTGGCAACACATCCCAACGTGTGAGCTCGAGAGCGAAGAATACAGCCACGAGGATATCACCTACGTGTCATTTTAGAGTTTGCAAAATTTCGGAGAGGACGATAGGCTGATTCTTATCAGGCTAATCATTTCTAGCTCCAGGTTCCTTTCCGGGAGGAGAATGAAGCCTGTTCTTTGTTGAGGGAGCCGAGGAATCAGGAGCGGCCCCTGGCTCGGAAGAGATGACAGGCACTCTGTTCTCCAAAGCACGCGGCTGTCTTTTCAAGAAGGAATTGGCGTTTGGATCTTGCTGCTGGAGACCTCCATCTGCAGCATAAGAATAGCGCAGCAGAATGTGGTCCCTGCTGTTTTGCTCTCGTTTGTATTGTATCAATCACAGATCCAACGAGAATTCGCTTGCTTTCGTTTTTTTTTTTTTTTTTTTTTTTTTTTTTTGCAAAATCGCTGGGATTCTCTGTTGTCTGCCAGGGAGGTGGAAGCGGATGGACGCTTCCAGATGGGGGTCCTGGCTTCGGGCTCAGTGCTGTCAGAACACCCAGAGGCTTGTTTGGCAATGTACGGTTCAAGTGCGGGGACTGGCATTGTGTCACGAGAGACCGGAACAAACACAGATCCTGGCGTCTCTCGCCTATGTTTCTGTCTGAAAATTCACCTCTACCTATGCGGGTTGGGCCAGGACTGTGTACCGACCAGCGTCGTACTCCATAAGCTTCTTGGAATTAGCCTGGTGCAGAAAGAGCAGGAGGTTTGGACCTTGGCTCCCTCACGTACTTAACCTCTCTGGGCCTTGGTGTCCCCATCTGTAAAATTAGGGTAGTACAAGTTGACAGTTCTTTTCCGCAACGCTTGGACCCGGTGTGTTTTAGGATTCAGAAATTGTCAAATTTCAGAAAAATAATGCTGCACACACCGCGCGTGTTACCTAATACTCCAGGAGGGCGCAGGGCTGTCTCCCCTCACGAAACACATTAATATTTCTGCAGGGAAATGTATCGCTATTTACAGTAAGTGGGATAAATAAAGGCTATAATTAGCCTCATGTTAGTTTAGGTCGGGTTTTGCTGCCGAGTGAGCCTGCTGTAAATCTATAAAAAGACTTTTGGTTTTCAAGGGTTATAGATTTCAAAACTGCAGATAAGGGGGTGTGGAACTGAATTATATCCGGGGCCACTGCTAGGCCACAGGGCTTTTCTGTGAAGAGAATAGGATAACCATCATATCACGGAAACCACCAGCTTTTGCGCAAATTAGGACGGAAACCTTCTGGGTGATCACAGCCCCTGTGCCCGTGACTTGGCAAGTAGAGTAAGAGAAATGCATCCTTTCCTTCAGGGTAAATATCAGGTGTCAGCCCCATCCTCAGCTAGGCACCTCTGTGCAGTGCACAACCTGTACAACCAGACGCTATACAACCCGTGGCCCTGATCGTACCCACATCTCAGGGTCGCTGGAGGAATAAGCAATACTATGAGAAATCCCCCTTCCCCGAAGCTACGGTTCTACTTCTGACTGTCTCTTGTGCTCTGGAAGAATGCTTCTCCAATGTGAATGTGCACATGAATCACCTGGCTTCTCAAAATGCAGGAGGGCTGAGTGAAACACGGCGTTTCTAGCAAGCTCCCAAGTAGTATCATGCTGCTGGTCCATGCATCACAGTTTGAGTAGTAAGGTTCTAGACCCACTTATCCATCTTCCTCTGGATGTCCCTCGTGAACTTAATTAAGCACATCCCATACTGGAGTCATGACCCCTCCAGAAACCTGTTTCTGTTCCTGATTCCCTGATCTCCATTAACGGACCGTCTCCAGCTACCATCTCCCAAGCTGGGAACGTGCCAAGCCTGCTTGCCTCCTCATTTCCTCTACCTCACCCCCACATCGATCAGTCGCTAAAAGCCACAGATTCTACCTCCTTGGCATTTCTCCCATTCAGGCATTTTTGAGCTGGACAATTCTCTTTTGTGGAGATCTGTCCACTGGGGACAGAGTCACCGCTGATTCAGAGCCGCTGCTCCAATCTCTCGCCTTCTCTCCATTTCTCCCGCTACTGACTTGTTATCACGTCTTTCCCAAGGATAGTCTGCTGTTTCATCTTTGTGTATATTTTAAATATCCTATAACAATCTGTTAACATTTCTGTGTTCTCCACTTGAGCGCGAGTCCTAAGAATTCCCACATTCTTGGCAGCCTGCACAGGGTCTAACATAGACAATGCCCAACACAAGTTTGAGTGAATGAGTGAGAGGACGAATAAATGAATGATTCAATCCCCTCACAGCTGCAGGTTTCTAGAAGGCGTGGGGAAGCTTAGGAAGTCAGCTTACAGGAGATCTGCCCCAGGGCTGGAGTAATCCTGTGCATGTCTGGAGAGAGCCTGACCGTGCAGAGCGGGCTGTGAAGACAGAGGGACGTCCAAAGCGGTTTCTGTCCCCCAGATACTCCCACCTGCCCGTCAGCCTCTCTCTTAAGTAAGCTGTTTTTGTCTGGCCTCTCGACCCTGCTTAGAAAGCTCGCTTGTCCCACTGCTGCTCGATCCAGGGTGCACGGTGCAGTGTAGGTAAGAGCTGCTTGAACACAATCTCTTCATCCTGAACAGCTGCGCTTGAAACCTGGTTTAGGGCTTATGGTTTTTTTTTTTTTCTTTTTTTAAATTTTTTTAATGTTTATTTATTTTTGACAGAGAGAGAGAGCGAGAGTACGAGCCGGGGAGGGGCAGAGAGAGAGGGAGACACAGAATCCGAAGCAGGCTCCAGGCTCCGAGCTGTCAGCACAGAGCCCGAGGCGGGGCTCGAACTCACAGACCACGAGATCGTGACCTGAGCTGAAGTCGGACACTCAACCGACTGAGCCACCCAGGCACCCCTAGGGCTTATGCTTGAAACACAGATTGGCTTGTTTGGTTCGGACTATGAGAATACATATAGTATATGCATTCCGTTCGGTAGACTCAGGACCTCCTCCGAGACCCCCCCCCAGCTGGAATTTCATTCTTGCCACTGGCTTTTAGTTAAAGTCCGACCTTTAGGAATAGTTTGTCTGAATTTGCTGATAATCGGTCCAGCTGTTTTGGCAAGATACTTGTAATAGACAACTGTGAGACAATAGAAAAAATATACATTGGTCTCTGCCCTGGTTCCTAAAGCTCCTAAAACCCTTGTAATTTCCTGAGTGACCAGAGCACACGGAGAGAGCTTCTGTGGTTGCAATAATTGGTCTTTGACCCGGTTCTTGACACAGAGCTCCTAAATCCCTTGGAATTTTCTAGGTGATAGCAGTATTTTTTGCTCTACTGAGGTGACGCTTGGTGGGCTCCTGGATGGGGGCTGCTCACCAGAAAGACCACGCCATGATTAGGAGCTTGGAATTTTCAGCCCCACTCCCCATCCTCCAGAGAGGGGAGAAGGGCTAGAAATGGAGTTAATGATCGATCGTGCCTACATGATGAGGCCTCCGTAAAAATCCCCAAAGTGTGAGGTTTGGCGAGCTTCCAGGTTGGTGAACACTAGGAGATCCTGGGAGAGTGGCACGCCTAGAGAGGGCGTGGAGGGCTCCGTGCCCCTCCCCAAACCTTGCCCTGTGTATCTCTTCCATCTGCGTATTCTTTTTTTTTTAAATTTTTTAAATGCTTCTTTATTTTTGAGAGAGAGTGAGAGCAGGGGAAGGCCAGAGAGAGAGGGAGACACAGAACTTGAAGCAGGTTCCAGGATCTGGGCCGTCAGCACAGAGCCTGACACAGATCTTGAACTCATGAACCGTGAGATCAGGACCTGAGCCAAAGTCAGATACTTAACCGACTGAGCCACCCAGGCGCCCCGCCATATTCTTTTATAATAAACCGATAAGCAGTTAGGAGACTGTTTTTCTGAGTTTCGCAAGACACCGTAGCAAATTCATCTAACTTGAAGAAGGGGTCATGGGAACCTCCGCTTTATAGTCAATGGGTCAAAAGTCCAGGTGACAATTAGGACTTGTGACTGGCATCTGAAGTGGGGGGTTAGTGTCTTGCAAGACTGAGCCCTTGACCTGTGGCGTCTGACACTATTTCCAGGTAGATAATGTCAGAATTGAGTTGAACTGAAGGACACCCAGCCGGTGTCGCAGAGAAAACGCCGCGCATCTGGTGTGCGGAGGGTGGGGTGTGACTGCGGTGTGAGGGGTAAAGGGGACACACGGGAGGGGAGCTAGTTTGTCCTATCTCAACAACACAGGCAGAAACTTAATAGACCGTCTAGTTGCCTGTGACTGTTAGTCTGAACTTTCCCCTTTTTGTCTTCACAGCTCTTTTGTTTTCTCTTTAGTGTCTTTCAAGTTTTCAACTTTCAGCCTTTGCCCACTTTGGCTAAAGTTTTCATCTCTTCCCATGTCTGTCTGCAGGGCCGTCATCCCCCAAGTCTGGACGTCTGTCCGCTTCCCCTCTTGGCCCACCAGTGATGCCAATTTCGGTGGGCCGGGAGTCGACCCGACCTGGGTTTAATTCTGGCTCTGCCACTTATTAGATGAGTGATTTAGCAGAAGTTACTTATTCTAATCTTCTGCTTCTTTACCTGCAAAAAGGGTCCAGGCATCTACCTTGCTGGTCGGTGTGAGGAGGAGATGGAAAGCATTTAACACCGTGCGGTAAATGTTATGAGTTAATAAGTTAGCTTTAGTTTATGGTCAGCTTTCTTTATGAAACTATGTACCTTTGGAAGAAACGATATTAAAAGGAAACATTCCCAAGCCACGTACAGTTGAATCTGTGCTTTTTGAGCAAACAAGCTCAGTGTATCGGTATCATTCCTTTATTTATTTATCTTGAGAGAGCGAGAGAGCATAAGCAGGTGAGGGGCAGGGAGGAGAGACGAAGTCCCAAGCACAGATGGCACAGAGCCTGATGCGGGGCTTGATCTCACGAACCCTGAGATGGTGACCTGAGTCAAGATTAAGAGTCGGAGGCTTAACCGACTGAGCCACCCTGGCGCCCCAGGTATGATTCCTTAGACAGAGGTCCTTTCTTCCTTCATTTCTGCTTCAGGCATTTCCCCTTCATCTTGTTGCTAGTTTGGTTCCAGGCACAAAGTTGTTTCTGGCTTGATCTGTCAGGTAGAGATCCAGGGCTGGCCTCAGCCATAAATACCTTCTCCAGCTGATGGTTTGCCTAAACCAATGTGAAATCCAAGGCTTTGCCATTCTTCCATAATGGCACACTCTATTATTTTTATTTTTTTTGGATGCACTCTATTATTTTAAAAAACAAACACTGAAAATTAAAAAAGATTAATACAGAGAATGGTTTTTATTCCAGTCTCTTGCATTTCAAATAGGAATTGGGAGCCTGCATTTCCTTGGTAGACCATTTGGAAAGAGGAGTCTAAACCTTGGTTCCCACCTTGAATCTGGGTGTGAGCTCATTCTTTCCTGCGTCTGCCTTTACCTTTTTATTTTCCTTTTTCCTTATTTCTTTTTTTCCACCTTAATCTTGTTCTCATGCTGTTCCCTTTACATCCCTTCTTGAAGCAGTTGACGCCTCTCTGGTGTCATCTAATTGCCAATCAACCTCTTTGGCATAAAGAGCCACAGAGGAGGATTTGGGCCAATCGTTTAGAGGATGTCACAGTTGGAAGGGCTCAGAGGTCACCTAACTTCTGGTTCCCAAACTGTGTTCCCTACGACCCAAGGGGGCCATGGAGGTCCACAGGAACTTTATGGGGAAAAGAAGCTCAGGTGGTCCTCAAACTAGTCAACCACAGCACCTCTGCTGCATCTATTTTACAGATGAGCGTTTAACATACAAAAAAAATTAAGAGGCTCGTTTTTCCTTTTAATTGAAGATCACAGATCTAGCTCAGTTCTTACATTTCACAGGCGAGGGAAGTGAGGCCCAGACAGGAAGTGATTACCTCTAGGGGACACACAGCCCCTTGGTGGATGAACGAGGGCTAGCAACGTCAAGGGTTCTGATTAATCGCAACTGAGATAACTAATTCAGCTACTACTATTTTCCTCTTTCAAAGAGGCAGTATATTTGTACACAGTCCTTCGCCAGCTGTGTGTCTGAAATCAGCAGGCTGCTTCTAGTCCGACTGTTCTATCCAGGGGTGGTTGTGAAGTGGGGAAGACGGTGGTGCTGGGGGAGGATTGTAAAATGGGGGAAAGATTGTTTGTTTCCCATGTCAGTCTTGCTAGAATCCCCCTTAGCGTTTCATATGGGAAACACTAGACCCAAGGTGTCTGATAAACTCCCTTTGGTGAACGTAGACTGGACTAGTCTTCCCACTTCCTGTAAGTCCTCTAGGACCCCGAGGGGCCATTAGCCATTGACCACAATGTGCCGGCAGGAACGTGGGGACCGGCTGTGCAAAGCTCAGAACCGCACTGCGAGAGGGATTTCCCTCCCCAGAGATCTGTTCTCCACCAAGCCCTCAGGGGTCTGCTGCCTCAAATGTCTTCCGGGCCAACGGTTCCTAGTCTTTTTGGATCTTGTGACTCTTTGAGAAAATGTTTGAAAACACTTTGGGGGCTGATCTGGAGCTGCCGATGCCTTATTTTCTTACATCAGCCAACGTCTATTATCATAAAAGTTATTCGAACACCAGAAATGTAGGAAAGATACAACTTGAGAAAGAGGAACTCTTCCCAAGAAAGGACACTTGGGCACTGGGTGCTAACGATTCTGCCTGGTGCTACTGTTCACTTGGAGGTGGGTCAATAATGACCTCACCCTGGCCCGGCCCTGACAACGTTCGAGGCCACAGGCTCCTTAGTTTTTGTAGCTTCTACAATGTCAGAGGGCACCACCGGCACCATCAGAAATACTGACCGATTAGCCACTGACAAGAGGGCATTTCAGTCTTATTCCGAGAATTATCGAAGACTGGAGTTGTTCTCGTTCAGCCTTGCTTCCCACTGACATTTCCCACTGTCCCAGATGAGTCAGGGACAGGACATGACCAAGTTATGTCCACTTACTACATTAAAAAGAAATGCATTCTCCATTAACTTGAGGCAACTAAGCTCTGTGGTCTGGACATCTCCCAAGCAGATGGGACCAGAGCAAGGACGACCGGGACACCAGGAATGGGGGGAGCTGGCCTCTGGGGGCGGATGGACACTCCACTGGTGGTGGACATATTACAAACCGTATCTGGCATGGATGAGAATGGGATACATTTTTAAATCCAATATTCTCATGTTAAATGTTTAGGTAATACCTTTAAAGAAATTAGAATAGAGAAACAGCTTTGGCAAAATAGAAATAAGTAGGTAAGTCATTTCTATCAATAAAGCCAAAATATGCCCATCAAGGGAGCAGAAAAAAGCTATCTGGGGCATCTGGAAAGGAATGGATTTGGACCTGGAAAACTGGAGTCCACAGGGCAGGTCTGCAACTTCTGGACAGTAGACAGCCGCTTAGTGGCAGTCATCTGGTGGCCAGAGCATGGGCCTCTGAAGGCACATTAACCCACACTGGAACACTGGCTTTGTCACCAAAGTCGTTTAACCTCTCAGAGACTCTGTTTCCTTGTTTTTCCCATGGATGGTGGGACCGCGTGATCATGGGGCACGCATCACTCTGCAGAATTTGTAGGCAAAACAGGAAGGAAGAAAGCTTCTCTTCATCCACTAAACAGGAAGGGTTCAGATCGGTGGCGGCCTTTACCATGGCCAAGACTGCCAACGGGGTCCACGTCTCTGTTTCTCTCTCCCCATCCTTTGGTGCACACGAACAGGGCTCCCCACACGCTAAGGAACACAGCCCACCCAATCCCTACAGTCTTTTGTCAATGAGCCATGAAGAAACCATACACAGAGAGAAGCTTTTTTTTTTTTTTTCTTCTTCAATTTAATTGAAGTTACTTAGAAAAATAATCAGGCTTGAATGGCTTTTCCTGGAGGAAGGTTCATGAACATTTCACGCTTTTGTTGGCAATGTGGAATTCAGCTTTCTTGAACAGTACAGTAAGATACAGGGAGAGTTTTCTAAAACAAGCCCTCTACTGCATACAAATATGTAAAAAAAAAAAATCACACTCCACAAAGATGTTAAATTATATGTGCATATACCATACTGAGCATGCTCATAAGAAAATAGTACAGGCGGCTCCTTCTGTACCTGATAAAGAGTAGCAAACTGAAACTCGCCTGTGAACAGCCAAGGGGCAAGCTGGTTATGGTGGTCCTGTTGCCTGTTCATAGGGTCCAGTCAGTCGTGATGAGAAAAGGCTGGAAGAAGTGCTGGTCGTAGGAACTTGGGGGGACTTGTAGGAACTTGGGGGGACTTGTAGGAACTTGGGGGAGCCATACGGTCAGTCCGGCTGACATAGGAGTGGGCGAGGAAGGGATTCTGGTCACAAGGACTGCACAGAACAGGGCAGCTGAGATTGTGTGTGTGTAGGGCAGGGCTAGTCTGCGAGAGAGTTGCTCTCTCACCCACCAGGGACACTGTCCCTTGGGTTTTTGCCAGGTTACAACAGGAACTTCTGTAATCACTAACTCAGCAGTGGTCCAGACCCCACCATCTAAGTGCGCGAGCAACTTGCTTTTTTTCTGAGAACTTTCTACCAGCAGGAAGTAGCTCCCTGTGCTTCCACACCCTTGCTCTCAGGAGGGTGAAACTCACCTGGGTAGGAAGGAGACGGGAAGGTCCCCTCTGAGACAACCACAGGTCAGCAGAAGCCTTTCTTCCCAGACCAGCTGGGGAGGCAGATGGGGGGAGGGTGGCATTGTCTGGAGAAGCTGCAGGAATTCAAACCCTGTGGCTAATATTCTAGCATTTTCCAACCAAAGGGATAGGTTAAGCAGGAATGTCCTTGTAAATACTACCCTCACTGTACCTGGTTTTGAAAACACAGCAGCACCTTTGAAAAGTGGCCTGGAGATAGGACACCTGCCTGTACTTTTCTCCAGCTAAGCATGCAATGAAAAAGCGTTTTCAAACAGTTTTCCTTAAAAAAGAAACAAAACAAACAAAACAAAACAAAACAAAAAAACCCCCAAAAAACCCCAAAACACAAGCTTTTGCTTCCCAGGCACATTTTTACCCATGGATTCTTTTACACCAAGGACACAGAATACTTTCTACATTCTGCAGAACAGTTGATTCAATTTCTTAAGAAGTTTTTATGCCATTAGAAAATAAAGTGTGAACATAAAACACAAGGGGAAAAGTCCCTTGTTGCAGAACGACACTGAAGTCGTGTCCCTTGGAGGACAGTCCTTCTCACTTGAGAGAAGATGGTGAAAGGCGGTACTCTGCACACGGCACGAGCAAGCTCACGCAACCCAACAAACATGGCGGCAGGCACACAAAACTTGGGAGATCTACGTGAATTTCCATTGGAAAAACCGAAAAAGCACATGGTGAGCGATTCTAAACTCTGGAATCAAAGAAGTACTTGTCAAGGGTTGAGCCCACTCTGCTTGCATTGAGCAACCTAAGGCTTGAGGAGTAAGGGGACCACTCTGTGGCCTGATGCCACCCCTCCCTCCCTTTCTCTGTCCACACCACCCAAGACAATCCCCTGCTCCCTTTTGGCAGGGATGGAATCATCGCCCAGGGTAGAATCCAGGATTAAAACCATTGCACTGACGTAAAAGTTTCATTCATTTGATAAAGTACCTCTGTTGTTATAAACCAGATAGAGACTGGTGTTCTATTGTTTTGTTTTTGAGAAGGGTCAGGGAAGTAGTTTTATCCTTGAAGACCTCAGATCTGCTAAATCAACCTAACCAGAGTATCTTCTGTGCAGTATCTCTGTGAGATGTGCGAAACAGAGTAACCTGGTCACAAAAGTTCAGAAAATGCTACCAACTCAATGATGCTTTGGGGGATTCACAATGCACAGCACACATCCAGGCTCTGAAAAGTCCTGTAGAAAGGAAATTGACTTAACTTTGTTTCCCAAGGGTATGTGACCCCCCCCCCAAACGCATTTTTTTCCCTTTGTGGCATCACACTAACTTTACACCCCCAGAAGCTTTGTTCTGTGGGGCACATATCAGGAAACGCTGGACAACGTGTCATTAGCAGAAGCTCTGTTTCTGAGGACAGGGTCCCCTGATCGGAAACAGGACCCAGACTCCCAACTCCAGGGACAGTTGAGGTCTGTCACTCTGTTCAGTAAAACATACTGCCTAACATCTCTATCCGTGGAGGACACAGTTGCTGTGCCCTTCCCCAAGGGGAGAGAGCTTGGAAGAAGGTACAGAACATTTTATAAAAAGCCTTGGCCACCCTCTCCAGTGCACACCTCACTCACATTCAACAAAATAATATTCCCGGTGAGACGTGGCAGCTGTGGCTGAGTCGGCTGTGAGCTTTACAATTTGAATCGTTTCTGTGAATAAATTACTCATTTTTTGCTTGTTTAGAATAGTCTCACCCCTTCGCTATATACTGCATCAAAAACAAAAAGCAAACCCCACACCCATCCCACCCGACCCCCTATTATTAGAACTATAATTATTATTATTATATACAGGAGCTGCTACCAACTCACACCCTAGCTCTATGAGGGATGTGGCTCAAACTTCAACCAAGGCATCGAAATGGCTGGAAATGAGAGGCGTGCGCAGATGCGCATTAGCAAGGAACAGGAAGCGGACCGTATCCGGACTTCCGGAGGAATGGGGACGTGGGTTGCCGTCACGGAAGGCTGTCCTTGCTGCTCATGCACGGTGGCCGCAAAGGTGTTGATGGTCTCAGCCTCTGGAGGACTTGGGCCTATGTGTACGAATGGCCCGCCTCGGATCTCTACGAGGGAGACACGCTGGGCCTCTGCGGATCCCACACGGCCAAGGCCTGCCACGTCACCGCACTCTCGCCCGTGGCCAAGAAGAGAGAACGCTTCCACCCGGAGATGTGGACGCGGGACTGATGCGACAGGCACTTGGCGAACGTTCCCCTTCCCTCGCCCAAGGCAGGACATCACTAACCAGCCACGGCACCCTCTCGTGCTACGCCTGGCAAATCTGTTCCGGGGCTTAAAGCCAGATGCTACGGATACGTCGGAGTGGACACAGGATCTTTGTCATCTCTTGTGTTAGGCAATGAACTTGGATTACTCATCAGCTGAAGTGGCCTGTTCTAAGTGTGTTTCAAATCTGAGCCAGAGAGAAAGGCCAATCTGTAGGGGTCACGGACATTCTGGGGTTGTTCAAAACAGCCCAAACCTCATGGTAAGTCCATGAATATCAGGGGATTGCTAATTGCTGAGCTGGGTACTGCGTTCACATAAAGCTTTTTGAGGGCCAAGACTATCGGTTTCGTTCAATGCTCCACCTGCGGGGCCTAAACTTAGGCAGAGCACATAGTAGTTGCTCAATAAATACTTGTTGACTATAAAGCAACAGCCACTTCACCGTCACAACTGGCACCGCCAGTTAAAAGTTTCTGTAGAAAAGCCTATCCTAACAAACTGCTATTTCTGGTGAAAAGGAAAGGAAAAAACAAAACTACAATCAGTTCTTCTCCTTGGGTTAAAAACAAAAAGAAAATCACATTTTTTTTTTTTTTCTTAGTGCCAGGGGGCTCCTGGGTTGTTCGGAATCTATCCAGAATTAGTCCCTTGCAAAGGTGCCTATTTCTATTTATCTCTCACAGAATTTCATGATGGCGGCACGATGGGCCTCGCGGTGGGTGTTATCACACAGCTGTCTCCGCGAGCGCTTAGCAAGGGGGGGGGGGCATTCGTGCCCCCACGTGAGCTGCAGCAAGCACAGAACAACACACGCATTTCTTCCGCAAAGACATCAGAATCTTGCTGCCACAAAAAGAAATCTCTACAGAGACCACGTTTAAATAACGATAAATAATATTAATTAGAATTTACGGGATGCACAATTCATGGAATTCACCAGAGCACAAGGAAACCTTTGAGACAGCGTTGCAGTATTCCCGTCTAAAGCCAAGGACACCCATCCCATCCCCCTGCAAAGACAGCCGTCCTTCCCTACTAAGGATTTTAAATAATTCTCACCATGCTGCTCGCAGCATCATTCCCAAAGAAATATTAATTTACAAAATAACCCAATATCCATATAATTCTTTTGACAAATAAAAATCTTAAATTAAAAAGCACGACTCTCTCCCTCTCCCACCCCCTTTATTCCAATTTCAGGTAGCTTGGCACGGAGTAGTTGAACATTAAAAAATCGAGTTTGTAGACTTCGTACAGCTGCGTTTGGTGCTCGGAGCTGATGTTCTGGAAGAACTCCGTGGTCATTTCGTCAGTAGTTCTCGTAGACTTGGCGTAGGTGGGGAACTTGAGGTAGCTGCCCACCCCCGCCAGCCGCAGCACGTAGTTGGAATCCTCCTCCAGCGTCTCGTACTTGCCCACGAGGTCGTAGCGGATGTGGCACGGGTGGCACAGCGAGTGCACGGTCTGCCAGTGCTCGTTGAAGGGCTCCTCGCGCTGCGTGTGCGGGTCGATGAGATAGGCCACGAACTCCTCGAACCTGACGTCGTCGCCCCTGCGCAGCGCCTCCTGGGTGGCGTTCTTCCGCTGGCGCCGGATGATCTTGGTGCCGTAGCGCTTGTGGAAGGACGTGTTGTACTTCTGCGTGAACTTGTTCCGGTAGGCCGACACCAGCCGCTCGAAGGGCTCCCGCACGAACAGGAACTTCATGTAGCTTTTCAAGCGGTGGTTGATCTCGGGGATGCTGTACTGGTTCAGGGTCTTGAGGTTGGCCGCCACGTGAGCCTCGTTGGCCGGGATCTCCATGGGGTCGCTGTACTTGCCCCGGCCGCTCAGCACCATCATGAGCCGCTTCCAGTTGGTGCACGCCACCTTGGGCACGTAGCAGTAGATGAGCTCGTGGTCCTCGTCCACCACCAGGTGCTTCAGGTCGTTGGGGGTCAGCACCCGCCGCTTGCGGCTCACGGCGCTGTTGGCCCGGCAGGTGTCTGTGACCTGGTCCCGCCTCATCTGGTGCAGGACGGCGGTGTTCGAGAGCTCCAGCTGCAGAGGGGACACAAGGGGCGGGGGGGGGGGGGAGAAGAAATCAGTGCTGGCACGGGATGTTGCCACTTGGCCACAGCCACCGCCCCGATGGCCGGCGCCGGCCACCAAGATGGCCGGCTGACCACCTGACCGGCCCGTCCTAATCCCCCACCGGCTGCCTCCACTCTTTTTGTTCTTTGTTCCGGGATATTTCCTTCCTAGACCGATAGTAATGGTCACCTCTGTGACTTACCCATCACCCTCTACGTGCCTGGCATTTTACCAGAGCCTCACGTTGGCCATTTTCCCCCCTCTGTGCAACCATCTTGAAATGACATCGATTTAATAGTGTCAAGTACCCACCACTGTGCCAGGTAGAATGCTGCCAGCAATGGGGACGCAGGTCAAAAGCTACAGTGGGGAAACTGCCCTTTGGAGCTGATAATCTAGCTGGAAAGAACGAGGGAACCGAGGCTCAGAGAGGTGAAGTTACTAGAGTGAGATCACACGGTGGGGAAGCGACAGACCCCAGATTCAGACCCAGGTCTTCCTGGCAACCAAGGCCACCCACTTTCCACTCTACCCAGAGGTCCAGTACTCCCATCTTCTTGATTGAAGCATGAAGGGTCTGGCATCTGACGGATCTACTTTATTTTTGTTAAGGTTATTTACCTTGCAAGACCGTACCACATGTGTGTGTGTGGGGGGGGAGGGGGGGCGGGGCAGGGGCAGAGAGAGAGAGAGGGAGAGAGAATCCCAAGCAGACCCTGCGGTGTCAGCACAGAGCCTGCCACGGGGCTGGAGCTCATGAACTGTGAGATCATGACCTGAGCTGAAATCAAGAGTTGGACGCTTAACTGACTGAGCCACCCAAGCGCCTCTTGTCTGATCTACTTTAAATGGGATCCAGTTTCTCTCCAAGCCTATCGTTGTGAACATCTGTTGCTTTGTGCTTCTTCTGGTACCAGGGTCTTGATTTTGCCCCAGGAACCCGCTTTCCTCCATTCCCTGTTCTTCTTCCTCTCAAGCAGCTGAGCTGTGAGAATGGTAGCCTGGGGCTTGGGGACAGGGAGGAGGGCCACTGCACAGCAACAGCTAGACTGGGAATGAAGGGCTCAAAGGAAAGATGAGCAGGAAGACAGAGGGATGTATTCCCAGGGACGTCACCTGAATACCTAGGTCCACACACTCCTGAATCCAGATGCCCTAACTCCTGGGCTTTGGTTACATTAGTATGTTTGCTTTTGTGCATAAAGTTGTGTGACTCTGGATTATATCATTTGGAGCCCAAATATGTGGGTATTTGCATTTACTACCTTAGAGCTTTTCTCTCTGCCGTATTCATCCATTGATGTATCCGTTCAAACATCTGTCCAGAACTTGCAGTGGACAGGGTACTCTACTCAGCATTGGGAGACAGAACCTTCTCCTCAAGTGCTCACAGCCAAGGAGGGGTCAGGCCTAGAGCTAGTGGCCTCAGTAGGGTCTAAAGGGAAGGTGTGTGCACCCCTCTAAATTCTAGGAACAGAAGTTTCTCCTTCAAGGCCACTCACTCCCAGTGTGAACCAAGAATAGGAACCCACCAAGAATAGGAAACAGAAGACCTCACTGCCCTCGTATGCTGCCATCTTGGTCTCCAACACCCAGAGACAGGGGGACTTTGATGGAGTGCCGACACCTTATTGTTGTTGGCTGAACGTCATGCCTCCATCTACCATCCTGAATGTGCAACGTGGCTCTGGCAATTAATTAATTATGGTTACAGCTATAGAGAAATTGGGGCACCAGAATTATGGAATAGCCAGTGTGGGGCTGCAGATAACAGGATGTCCTGGTTGCCTTCCTGGCCTGAGAACGCAGTCCCCATCCACGTACTTGTCTTTGAGGACCTCCACAGTCCCGCATCAACCTACTTTTCCAGCCTTGTTCCTATTCCTCTCCCCTTCAGAACTAAAGGGAACTCCAAAGAAATCAATGATTCGCTCTTTTCTCTTTATTTTTTAATGAAATTTTTTAAAATCCCAGTATAATTAACATACAGTCTTATAGTGATTCAGCAATTCTGTACATTACTCAGTGCTCAGCATGCTAAGTGTACTTTTTTTAAATTTTATTTTATTTTATTATTTATTTTAAGAGAGAGCGTGCACATGTGCTTGTGTGAGTGGGGGAGGGGCAGGGAGCGAGGGAGAGCGACAATCCCAATCAGGCTCCTGTCAGCATGGAGCCTGACGCGGGGCTCGATCTCACGAATTGTGATACCATGACCTGAGCTAAAATCGAGAGTCGGACGCTTAACCGACTGAGCCACCCAGGAGCCCCAATAAGGGTACCCTTAATTGCCTTCACCTGTTTTACCCATGCCCCCACCTGTCACCCCTCTGGCAGCCACTCGTTTTCTATATTTAAGAGTGTGTTTGCCTCTTTTTTTGTTTTGTTTCATTTCTTAAATTCTACATATGAGTGAAATCCTATGGTATTTGTCTTACTCTGTTTTCGCTTAGCATAATACCCTCTAGATCCATCCATGTTGTTGCAGATGGTAAGATTTCATCCTTGAAATATTCCATTCATCTATCTATGGACACTTGAGCTGCTTCCGTATCTTGGCTGTTGTAAATAATGCTGCGGTAAACAGAGGGGTGGCACCTATCTTTTTGAGTTAGTGTTTTCACATTTTTTGGATAACTACCCAGTGGTGCAATTACTTGGTCCCATGGTAATTCTGTTTTAACTTTTTGAGTAACTTCCATACTGTTTTCCTCAGCGGCTGCACCGGTTTGTGTTCCTGCCCACAGCGCTCGAGGGTCCCTTGCTCCACATCCTCGCCAACACGTGTCGTTTCTTGTAATTTTAGCCGTTGACAGGTGTGAGGCGGTATCTCCTTGTGCTTTTGATTTGTGTTTCCCTGATGATGAGTGACGTGGAGCATCTTTTCAAGTGTCTGTTAGCCGCCTGTTTGTCTTCTTTGGAGAAACGTCTGTTTATGTCTCCTGTCCATTTTTTCAAATTTATTTACTTTTTAATTTATGTCCAAGTTAGCATATAGTGCAACAGTGATTTCAGGAGTAGATTCCTTAATGCCCCTTCCCCATTTAGCCCACCCCCCCCCACAACCCTTCCCGTAACCCTCTGTTTGTTCTCCATATTTGAGTCTCTTCTGTTTTGTCCCCCTCCCTGTTTTTATATTATTTTTGCTTCCCTTCCCCTATGTTCATCTGTTTTGTCTCTTAAAGTCCTCATATGGCTGAAGTCATATGATATTTGTCTTTCTCTGATTGACTAATTTCACTTAGCATAATACCCTCTAGTTCTATCCACATAGTTGCAAATGGTAAGATTTCATTCTTTTTGGTTGCTGACTAATACTCCATTGTGTATATACATACACCACATCTTTATCCATTCATCCATTGATGGATATTTGGGCTCCTTCCATACTTTGGCCATTGTTGATAGTTGCTGCTATAAACATTGGGGTGCACATGTCCCTTTGAAACAGCACACCTGTATCCCTTGGATAAATACCTAGTAGTGCAATTGCTCAGTCGTAGGGTAGTTTTATTCTTAGTTTTTTGAGGAACCTCAATACTGTTTTCCAGAGTGGCTGCACCAGCTTGCATTCCCACCAACGATGCAAAAGAGATCTCTTTCTCCACATCCTCGCCAACATCTGTTGTTGCCTGAGTTGTTAATGTTCGCCATTCTGACAGGTGTGAGGTGGTATCTCACTGGTTTTGATTTGTATTTCCCTGATGATGAGTGATGTTGAGCATTTTTTCATGTGTCGGCTGGCCATCTGGATGTCTTCTTTGCAGAAGTGTCTATTCATGTCTTTTGCCCATTTCTTCCCTGGATTATTTGTTTTTTGGGTGTAGAGTTTGATAAGTTCTCTATAGATTTTGGATACTAACCCTTTATCTGATATGTAGAGTTTGCAAATATCTTCTCCCATTCTGTCGGTTGCCTTTTAGTTTTGCTGATTGTTTCCTTTACTGTGTGGAAGCTTTTTATTTTGATGAGGTCCCAATAGTTCATTTTTGCTTTTGTTTCCCTTGCCTCTGGCGACGTGTTGTGTCTCCTGTCCATTTTTTAGTGGATTATTTTTTTGGTGTCACATTGTAGAAATTCTTTATATATATGTGTGTAAAGTATATTTAAATTAGTACACTTAAAGTAGGCTTCATGCTCAGTGTGAATCCCAACACGGGGCTTGAACTCACAACCCTGAGATCAAGACATGAGATGAGATCAAGAGTCGTATGCTTAACCTACTGAGCCATCCAGGTGCCCCTGAAATCCTTCATATGTTTTGGATATTAACCCCTTCTTGAATATGTCATTTGCAGTTACCCCCTCCCTTTTAGTGGGTTGTCTTTTAGTTTTGTTGATTGTTTCCTTTGCTGTGCAGAACCTTCCTATTTTGCTATAGTCCCAAAAGTTTCTTTTTGCTTTTGTTTCTCTTGCCTCAGGAGACACAGCTAGAAAAAAGTTGCTCTGGCCGATGTCAGAGAAATTACTGCCCGTGCTCTCTTCGAGGATTTTTTTTATGGTTTCAGGTCTCATACTTAGATCTTTTATCCCTTTTGAGTTTATGTGTGTGTACGTGTGGGAAAGTGGTCCCGTTTCATTCTTTCACATGTAGCTGTCCAGTTTTCCCAACACCGTTTGTGAAGAGTCTTTTTCCCGTTGCATATTCTTGCCTCCTTTGTCATAGATTAATTGAGCATATAATCATGGGTTTATTTCTGGGCTCTCCCACGGCTCTATTTTTGTGCTAGCTTTGACTACTACAGTTTGGTAGTATATCTTGAAGTCTGGGATTCTGATACCTCCAGTTTTGTTCTTTTTCAAGACTGCTTTGGCTCCTCAGGGTCGTCTGTGGTTCCATATGAACTTCAGGATTATTTGTTCTAATTCTGTGAGGAACGCTGGTGGTATTCTGATAGGGATCGTATCGAATCTGTAGATTGCTTGGGGTAGTATGGACATTCTAACAATATTTGTTCTCCTGATATCTTTGTATCTCCTAATATTTATATCTCTTAATATTCCAAAGCATAGACTATCTTTCCAATTGTTTGTGTCTAGTGCATAGAAATGCAACAGATTTCTGTATATATTCATTTTGCATCCTACAATTTTGCTGAATTTACTTATCAGTTCCAGTAGTTTTTGATGGAGTCTTAAGGGTTTTCTATGTGTAGTATCATGTCATCTGCAAATAGGGAAAGGTTTACTTTTACATATGGATGCCTTTTATTTCTTTCTCTTGTCTGATTGCTGTGCCTAGTACTTCTAGTACTATGTTGAATAAAAGTGGTGAGAGTGGACATCCTGTCTTGTTCCTGCTCTTAGGGGAAAAGCTCTTAGTTTTTCACCATTGACTATGATGTTAGCTGTGGGCTTGTCAAATTTGGCCTTTATTATATTGAGATATGTTCCCTCTAAGCCTACTTTGTTGAGGGTTTTTATCATGAATGGATGTTGTAGTACTTTGCCAAATGCTTTTTCTGTATCTATTGAAATGATCATATGGTTCCTATCCTTTCTCTTATTGATGTGATGTATCATGTTGATTGATTTGTGAATACCGAACCATGCTACCATCCTGGGAATCGATCACACTTGATTGTGGTGACGAATTTTTAAAAATGTACTGTTGGATTTGTTTTGCTAGTATTTTGTCAAGGATTTTTGCATCTATGTTCATCAGAGAGATTGGCCTGTAGTTCTCCTTTTTTGTGGTGTCTTTATCTGGCTTTGGTTCAAAGAATCCCCTTCAACATTTCTTGCCAGGCTGGTTTAGTGGTGATGAATTCCTTTAACTTTTGGGAAACTCTTTATCTCTCCCTCTATTCTGAATGATAGCCTTGCTGGATAGAGTATTCTTGGCTGTAGGTTTTTTCTTCCAGCATGTTGAATATATCATGCCACTCCCTTCTGGCCTGCAAAGTTTCTGCTGAAGAAAATCAGCCCTATGGAGTTTTTCTTCTAAGTACCTGTTTTCTTTTCTCTTGCTGCTTTTGACATTCTCTCTGTAGTGCTACTTTTTGCTATCTTAATTACTATGTGTCTTGGTGTGGACCTCCTTGGGTTAATTTTGTTGGGGATTCTCTGTGCCTCCTGGATCTGGATGTCTGTTTCCTTCCGCAGATTAGGGAAGTTTTCAGCTGTTATTTCTTCAGAGAACTTTTCTGACCCTTTTTCTATCTTCTCCTTCTGGGATCCCTATAATGCGAATATTGTTATGTTGGATTGTGTCGCTGAGTTCCTTCAACCTATTCTCATTTTTTATTATTCTTTTTTCTTTCTCCTGTTTTGCTTTCCATAACTCTGACCTCCAGCTTGCCGACCTGTTCTCCTGCTTCCTCTAGTCTATTTATTCCCTCTAGTGCATTTTAATTTCATTTATTGTGTTCTTCATCTCTGATTGGTTCTTTTTTATGTTTTCTCTTCATTGAGGGTCTCACTGAGATCTTTAACTCTTTTCTCAAGTCCAGTGAGTATCTTTATGACCATTCCTTTAAATTCTCTATCAGCCATATGGCTCATCTCCATTTTGTTTAGCTCTTTTTGCTGTGATTTTTGTCCTGTTCTTTCATTTGGGACATATTCCTCTGTCTCCTCATTTAGTCTCTCTGTGGCTGTTTCTTTTTTTTTTTTTTTTTTTCAACGTTTATTTATTTTGGGGACAGAGAGAGACAGAGCATGAACGGGGGAGGGGCAGAGAGAGAGGGAGACACAGAACCAGAAACAGGCTCCAGGCTCCGAGCCAGCAGCCCAGAGCCTGACGTGGGGCTCGAACTCACGGACCGCAAGAAGTCGGACGCTTAACCGACTGCGCCACCCAGGCGCCCCTCTGTGGCTGTTTCTATGTGTTAGAAGAGTCAGCTAGGTCTCCTGTCTTGCAAGTAGTGGCTGCATGAAGAAGAGGTCCCATGATGCCCTGCAGTGCCATGCTCCCTGTTCACCAGAACCTGGCACTTCCGGGGTGTCTCCTGTGTGTGTTGCATGTGCCCTACTGTTGCGTCTGAGCCGCTTTTGCCTCCAGTCTATTCACCTGCAATGGCTCTCTTTGTCTATCGTGGTCACGTTTTGGTCCCTATGTTGTTAGTATTAGTCTGGTCAATAGGAATGTGTAAACTAAGACTTAGAAGGAAAATGTAAGGTTTTCTTTTTAAAAATTCTCAAATTGGGGCATCTGGGTGGCTCAGTCGATTAAGCGTCTGACTGTTGATTTTGGCTCAGGTCCCGATCTCACGGCTCGTAAGATCGAGCCCTGCGGCTCTGTGCTGACAGCACAGAGCCTGCTTGGGATTCTCTCTCCCTCTCTCTCTGCCCCTCCTCCACTCGCTCGTGTGCGCTCTCTCAAACAAACTTAAAAAAAAAAAAAAACACTGCCAGTCATATAGAAGATGCTCAATAAATATTTGTTATGAGTAAATGAATCAGTTAATACTCTCTTTAGGGAAACCTGATATGAAAGCAGGAAGGCCCCTCTGTAGCAAATGAAACTTCCCAAATGTTCATAGATGCCAGAACATTCTTTAATAAAGGCTGTACTAGGATGAATGGTGTCTTCCCCAAATTCATGTCCACCTGGAACTTTGGAAATAGGATTTTTGCAGATGTAATTAGTTGAGGTCATAATGAATTAGTGTGGGCTCTAATCCAATGATTGGTGTCTAAGTAGGAGAGAACACAGAGACTCAGAGACACGCAGGGAGGCGGCCATGTGATAACAGAACCAGAGGCTGGAGTGATGCATCTACAGGCTTACGCAGTGCCAAAGATTGCCAGCAACATCCAAGGAAGGGTCTACCCAGGAGCCCGAGGAAACAAATACAGGGGCCAAGCCAAGTCAATAACTTTGAGCACACTGATATAAAGCATAAATGTATAAGAGAAGATAACATTATATAAGAGGATATTTTTACATGGAAAAATAAGAAAAGGGTTTGAGAGCAGTAGTAAGTAGAGAGAGGAGGAGATCTGAAATCGGAAGCTCTGGGCTTGATCTTGGTTGGCCAAGACCATTAACCTTCTGAGCCCCAGTTCTCTTAGCTGCAAAGTGGGGACAGTACCATTTTGCAGGTGTGGGTTCAGCATTTAGAAACTATGAGCAAGTCTAGTACTGAATTTGGACAAGGTACGGTACACAGCAGGCAGTTCATATGCAGGCGTTCTTTCATGAAAGAAGAAAAAAGGAACCCCAAAGAGAGGGCCAGGACTCCCAAAGACAAATTTCACCAGCTCTATATTTTGTTGTAGGTAGCTCTAAGCTGTGGAAGTCAATTAATATTTTCTTAACATGAAAGGTTCTGACTTGCATTTCCTGACTTCTTAGCAGAGGTATCCATCATAGAGGAGCATCTATGCCATTCACATATCAACAGCGACAACAAACTGTCCAAAAGGAAACAGAAAGATTAGGAAGGTGAAACGACCCATCAATTTAGCCCATTCAAATCGCTATAGGCTGTTTTGAAGGCAATACGTTACTAAGTGAGCAGAGAAACAGGGGGATCTCCCCCGATTTTGTTTTCTAGCTCTTTTCCATTGGAGACAATTTTCTGGCCATCTGAATCTCCGGGGAGGTAACACATCAGTTAGTATTGCATTCGGGACCACAAAGCCATGAAATGGAAACGATACCACGGTTTCCTTTTACGTCCAGTTGCAGAGACAAAATTAACTCAATGGGACTTTGAAATGTGGTATTTGAGGTTTCTTTCTCTTTCCATTTCCTTCTTCTCCACGGCAGTTGAGGTGGCAAATGATGCACCTGCTGGAATGAGGTATGCCCAGTCCCCCTCAGGAGGGTGAAGGTCAAGAGAAAGGGTAGGTTCTCAAACGTGACACATATCTAGTCATTCAACTGGGTCTCTACTGTTCCCTTTTTTTTTTTTTTTTACAAAATATCTTAATTGGTCTTTTTATTTTAAAATAACTTTAGACTGGTGTCGATTTAACTTATTAAAAATACAATGTTACTAAAATGTGCACAGATAAAAAGCTAGGTATACAACTGAGACCAAAACAAATGTAAACATTCAAGTGAACATGAATGTGACAGATGATGTTGTTTTGCTGGAACTAAAGCCCTGCTTGAACCTGGAAACTGCTCGCTCACTGCTCCAAGGCAGGTTCTTTGCAACACAGCATTTGTCTTCTGTGTCCTACAGGAGGTTTGCCCACCGTTTCCTCC
Organism: Prionailurus bengalensis; assembly: GCF_016509475.1. Taxonomy (NCBI): domain Eukaryota; kingdom Metazoa; phylum Chordata; class Mammalia; order Carnivora; family Felidae; genus Prionailurus; species Prionailurus bengalensis. The sequence continues at coordinate 124,698,415 of NC_057358.1, read as the reverse complement.
TTTCCAGGTACTGTGAAACCTGCCACCCTGTGACATCACTTGACCATACTTGGTACAAACTCATCATGTACGTATTTTTTGTCTTTGCTCATTTCTAATTAGCCCAAGACAACAAAAATAGAGCTACACGATGCCATCAAGGCCGTCAAGGAACACATGCACCTGAGTCTACAGGGCAGGACTGGGTTATCATTCCTAATAATCCAGAAATGCTTCAACTCTTTCAAAACGGCATCACCAAAATGACAAAACGCAACTAAGGCAATTGTCAGGCCGAACTCCAGATCCCTGGGGGTTGTATTGTGGACCCCTTGAGCCTTGGTTTAAGAAGCCTGGATTAAGGAGGGGAGCCCTGGCCAGGTCACAAGGAAGAGAGGAATTCTTCACCATTATGGCCAAGGTGAGGTAGGAGAGATGTCTGATGGCAGCCTGGCCAGTTCCAGATATCTCTACGTTTGTTAAAAGGACCAAGAGTACGTAGAGATCGCAATCGGGCAAATGGCGACTTCTAACCTCAAAAAATGTAAATCTTCTACACCTGTTCCCAAGCAGGGCTCACAGGAGCTGTTGTAAGGGTGATAACTCTTTAGCAACTAACAGGTTCTCTGGGTATCAGAGAAGTCTCCAAGGGGCCTACAGCTATGGGACATCAGGAAGACAAGGGACTGAAGAGGAACTCACTGATGAAAAACAGTTTGGTCCTTGTCACTGTAAGAGAACATCCATCTTTTCCAACCATGTTTCTCAGTTGATCTGGTAACTGTGAGATCAATCTCTTTCCTCTTTCATACTCTTTCTCTCCCTACTTCTTTTCTTTTTTTCTTTCTCAAAGGTATTTGAAAAGAACGTAACAAAGGACAACACTAAAAAGGAAAAAAAAATGCTAACCATGAAAGCTGTGATTAAGAATCTGACTTGGGGCGCCTGGGTGGCGCAGTCGGTTAAGCGTCTGACTTCAGCCAGGTCACGATCTCGCGGCCCGTGAGTTCGAGCCCCGCATCGGGCTCTGGGCTGATGGCTCAGAGCCTGGAGCCTGTTTCCGATTCTGTGTCTCCCTCTCTCTGCCCCTCCCCCGTTCATGCTCTGTCTCTCTCTGTCCCAAAAATAAATAAACGTTGAAAAAAAAATTAAAAAAAAAAAACAATCTGACTTAGTTGTGGGCTTCCTAGTAGCAGGGACAGAAGGGAAATGGGATTAAACCTCCTTGCCTTAGTTCTCGGAGGTAGTCCAATTGGTTGGGGTGGAAAACGTACAAGATTTTGAAGGACTCAGATTTTGGTCGAGGAGGGAGATTCTTGGATTCAGTTTGCTCCTGCTGGTGTATTCAGATGGCTGTCTTCTTCCATTGACAAAAAATTAACGTTGCCACTCACGACCACCTCATGTCGCTTCAGAATTTACAGGGCACTTTCACACACATCGCCCATTTAAAGAACAGGGACTTCTCTAGAACCCAGTAGAAGGCATTTGTATTTTAGCAACTGTACTTCCACACCACGTGTCCTCTTTCTCTGGGTCGGTTACCACCGGGTATTAACAATACCTCACGTTAGTGGTTCTCAACCTTGAGCACCATGGCAATCATATGGGGGGCTTGTTAAAACAGTTTGCTGGACCGCACCCCAAGTTCAGTAGATTGGGGATAGGGCCTGAGAGTTTGCATTTCTAGCAAGGTCCCAGGCGTGTTAGTTCGTTAGGGGTTGCTGTAACAAAATACCTGAGACTGGGTGGCTTACGCAGCAGAAATTAATGTTCTCGGGCAAACAGGGTTTGTTTGCTCTGAGGCTCCTCTCTTTGGCTTGCAGATGTCGGCCTTCTTGCTTCTCGTCCCCTCTTCACATGGGTGCCCCCTACCTCTTCCTTTTCTTGTAGGGACACCAGTTGTATTGAGTTAGGACCCTAACGGCCTCATTTTAATTTGATCACCTCTTTAAAGACCCTAACTCCAAACACAGTGACATGCTGGATTATTGGGGATTAGGACTTCAACATACGAATTTGGGGGCAGAGGCGGGGGGACGGGCACAATTCAGCCCACAACACTGGCGATGCTGATGCTGTTGGTCCAGGGACCATACTTTGAGAACCACAGGGTTGTATGCTGAGGAAATCACCGATTTGCAGCTATTCTCAATTACAGAACACAGAACCCAGGTTCATCGTCTGTTGCCAAGAGGCTCCTAGACCCACCTCTGCTCTCAGCCTGGACTCCCTTCAGCTCCCTTTGATCTCCCAAAAGTATAAATTAGGTCAGAGGAGGGCTGGTTCTAGGAAACCATGAACATGGCTACAGGCTCTGGGCTGTGTCCTGCGTCCTCATTTAGACGTCTATTTTTAATTTGGACATTTAAACAAGGCATCTATAATTAGTTTAAGTACCAAATTTAGGGACTGTTTGAAAAAGTCTTTAAAACTTCACTACGTTTCATCTTAAAAGGAAGAAAAGCTGGTTTCCTGTAAGTTAAAACATCTTCCGTGGTGTTTACAATTTCTTTCAGACATAAGAACCCAACTGGAAGGAGCAGCTGTCCAGTGGGGAAGATGCAGAGAAATGGAAGCCCGGAGAAAAAGGTAAACTTGGAGGCACGAGTGGGTGGAGCTTGGCGCAGTCTGCCATTAACGACTGTTGGCGTGCACCCGGGATCAGTCTCTCCACTTGAAAATTCTAATACGACTCCCCTTCCAGCGCCTCAGCTGCACCTGCTATCATCCCGCTGATTTGAGAATTGGGGAGGAGAGAGAAACCCGGAGTCTATCACATTTCTTTCTGGCATAGAAATTCCCAAATGCTCACGAGAAGGGCTAGTCTTGAGGCATCACTGAAGGAACCACATCCACAGCAAAGCAAGAGGCCCGCGTTCATTATCCTTGCTGCCAACTGCTGGACCTATGTACCAGCCACTTAGTCCTCACGCTCTAGGAGACAGGTATGCTCATACTCCCAACTTACGGATGAGGCAACTGAGGCACAGGGAGAATAAGTAGCTTGCTCGTGATCATGGTGCTCTGAGACCCTGCACCGAGTGGCCTCTCAAGGGCTGCACACCCGCCTGGGAGTTACCATCTCCAGCCAGGACAGTCACTGGAGCCGAGGATCTCAACCCTGGCAGATCACTGGGATCAGAGAGAGGGTCTAAATACCACTCAATCCTGGGGCCCACCCCCGTGATCTGATGTGATTGCTCTGAGTGTGGCCCAGCTCCCAGGGGATTCCATTCTAAGGCTTTCCACGTGCGGAGTCATTGCCCTGGAGGCTCCAACGCCACCAGCTATAAATTAAAGCACATACAGAACCCAAGCAATGCCTGAGTATGGTCCTAGGCAAAATTCCTTTTCCGGGTGCTCAGATTTAAGATGAAGGGGCTTTCCGATCATTCAGCAGGGCCAGGGGTCAAAGGTCTAGAAGGCCACAGTTCTCAGATGGGTTTGGATGCATCCTTAGGGGACTACCAGGAATTATATAACGCTTAAACACTTTTATGTTTAGGAAAGAAAGGAGAAAAACAGTGAACCTCTGAAGAAACAATCTGGTCTGAATCTGTTGCAAAACTTACAGGGTTTAGCATTGCCAGGAAATGGGTTGCTTAGGATTGGAACTTGTCGCTAAGGAAGCAAGGACTGATTAAAAGGACTGAATGTCTGCAGGAGGTTCTCCTACCTTTCCAAAGCAAAAGGTGCACAGATGGGGAGCATTTTGAGCTCTGGCAGATGAGGTAGGGGTGCAGGAGATGCTGGGTGCCTGAGGGCCGGGTGCTGGGCTCTGGATGCAGCCCCAAGCCAGGCGCAGCTGACGGCGCCACAGGGGCTAAGAGTTCCGATGGGCATTTTAATCTCAGGAGCTTTGTGGGCCGAAACAAGCCAGCAGAGGTTTCGGGCTAACAGATCACTTCTCTCGTACGCGGGGTTTCAATTTGTGACCTGGATTCAGGTTGCAAACTCAAAAAGGCCCTTCCGGGGCCAGGCAGAAGTCCTGGGCTGCTGACAGTAAGAGATGCCACTTGAATCCTGCTCCTGTCGCCATGAGGGAATGGGAACCTGGTCTTTCAAGATGTTTCAGTTTCTCAAGAGAAGCCAGAAAGCCAGATTTTATGTGAAATCTTGGCATTCTTAAATGTTAGCTACAATTAAAAAAAAAATTTTTTTTTTAATACGTGGGCCAAACCATACTTGTTTGGGCTGGGTTTGCCCAAGGGCCACCAGCTGGCGCCCTCACCAAGGCGTTTGAGGATACTAAGGCAAGTAAGGAGGTGCCCTCCTTAGAGCAGGCTGTTCTAAGCAGCACCCCCTTGCCCCCGCTCAGTTAACAGAAGCAACTAGGGGTGGGGAACCCCCGGGTGGGACTGGCCAGACCGCAGGAGTCCCAGGGAGCAATTGGGAAAGTTCTCAATCAGCAGCAGTTATTAAGAGAAGCCGCTGGAACGCCAGCTCTCACACCCCCTTTCCTGGTTAGTGCTCACCTCCTTCTGATGCTCTTGTCACCGCTTCTGCCGTGTGGCTCTCCCTCCCGGAATGAAAGCTCGCGGGAGGGCCGGGCGCTCTCACTGCTTTGCTGACTCCTGTCTCCCCAACCACCCGGGGCTACGTAGCGGCCCCTCAAAGCTTTGTCGAATGAATGAGTGAACAGTGAGTGCAGGCACGAATGAACGACTTGGGGATGGCAGGGACTTTAAAGGCCACAGAATGGCTGATGCGGCTGCATGGGCTTCCTGGCGCCTGAGCCTGAAGCACCACCCCGTCCTCCCACAGAGGTTTCTGGCACAGACTCTGCAGCTGCAGAGCCGGGTGGAAACAGGCTCGGGGTGGCTGCAACAGCCTTTGATGGGGAGAGAGGGAGACTGGCACTTTCCACCCATCTGGTGAGGCCAGGAAACAGGAGGAGGGGAATCACGCGAGAGGGTGCCGAGCCAAGGGCTGCCCTGGGGAGGCCTGGTGTGGGGTGCGTGCTGCCAGGGCTCCCTTTCAGCCCGGCCAGGTGCGGCTGGAGGGGATACATTTCCATTTCAGATCAGCTGTTTGGGCTTCCGGAGGCCTGGGCAGGGTGAGGGAGGGGCGCAGGAATACGGATGGGGCTGGTGCCAAGCTGGACCGGCTTCCCGTGGATGGTAGCCAGGAACAGGGACAATGGTGAAGGGATGTGGCCCCACGCTGCTTGGGGCGGGGGGTGGGGGGGCTGGATTTCCCAGGAAATCAGAAGTCAGAGGGCAGGTGTAACGTGCACCTGCTGACTGAGGTTTTGGGGCCCTCGGAAGTCACAGCTGGCAGGAGGGCACAGGGAGGAAGTTTCCACCGCACAGATTCAAATGGCTCCGACTGCCTCTCCGCCAAGGTGCTGACGGCACCTCTCCAGAGGGCGATGATCTCCCGAGGCAGGGGGCTGTGACCCCTCAATGTCTCTTTCTGGTCTCTCCCTCCTTGGACCACGTGGCTTCAGTGGTTTGCTTCCTGATGCTCCTAGACTCGCCAGAATGTTCAACTACTCACATTTTGCCCAAGTCACTTGACCCCCTCAAGGGTCTTGGCTTCCCCCCCTGTAAAATGGGGACCATCACGTCTACTTCTCAGAGGTGTCCTAAGGATTCAGTGAGAGCCCACGAGGAACGCACTTGGCATGGCGCCATGCACGTTAGGAGGCATTCGGTAAACAGTGATTCGCTTTCCCGTTATAAATGTAACACAGGGCTGCTTCGTACGCAGCCGGCAGGACAGCAAGCCTAGCACTCTGTCTAAAAGCAGCTCTCAATCTTTGGTGTGTGGAAGGGTCACGGTGGGTGTTGGGCAAAGTGTGGATGCCTGGGACATGCTGACTCAGAAGGTATGGCTGTCCTGGGTACCTGCTCTTGGCTGCTGTCCTGTGGCAACTGGACGAGCCAATTCCAGGGACGGCGGTCCTGTGTTCCATTCTGAGAACTGTCGGCTGAGCACTGCTTTTATACGAGCGGGTTCTAGAGCTGACATCACACACGTTCGTCACCCGTGCCAAGCACCCGGCTCACCACCGTTCAGCCTCGCTGATGTAGGGGACCGACAGGGGCCAACGGAGGCAGCTCGGACTGTCAGCCATGAAGCAAACTGGAGGTCTCAAGAGTCATTTCCTAGCTATGGAGAGAGGGCCTACTAATACGCATTAACAGACTCTAGCCTATCCGTGGAATTTCAGAGTAAGTGACCTGTGGATGCAGAGACGCCCCAAAAGGTCAATTTAGTTCATCATCAAGTAGCATATGTTTCAACAACATCCCATTTCCTCCTTGTTCAAAAGGTTTGCAGAAGCCACTCTGTCGGGCCTTCTTTTCTGCATGTGGTATCTTTCCTGGGGAGGGGGTGCCGGTTTTTCACAAGGTGGCGAGGTCGAGCCGGCTCTGCAGAGGGGCCCCCAAAGCCCTCCTCTCGGCTCTGCCGGGGCACCTCCTCCCTTCCACGGTGACCAACAAACCTGGGGCCCCGGAGGAGCGGTTTCCACCGCCTTTCACCCAGCCCCGCCGTGTCTCAAGTGTGCCATTCTGATCACAGGTATAGGGCCTTGCACGATGCGAGTTTAACTAATTTCCCTCCTCTGAGGCGGCTCCTACAGGCCTCGGCTAACTCTGCTTCCCAAGTGCCAGGCACTCGGTGCCCAACGCTTGCAGGACTTAGAGACGGTTAGTTTCGTGCCAGCACCTTAAGGCCGTTCCGGCACTAAGATTCTTTTTTTTTTGTCTCTGTCGCTCCACCGCCTCTCCCTCATTTAGGGATGGCCCATCTGGGATGATGGGTGTGTAGCAGGAAGGCCACCCTGGAGGGCTACAGGGTATCTGAACTCGCCAGCCGAAGCACCTGGGCTGTGGGGCTTAGCCATACACGCCAGCAGGGACCTCGACCCGGGCCCACAGGTGAATAAGGCGCCAAGCGAACGACGTCGGCGGTGTAAATGCACTTCTGTCTGTCTGGAGGGCTGGGGACTGATTTCACGCCCCTGGGGTCCTTGCAACCCAGAGGTGCAGAGCTGGAAAACACCTTTGTGAACAACTGACACCACGTTGCGACCTCCCGACGGCAACCCTGAGGCCCAGAGATGGGAACCCCTCCCCCTCCCCCAGGAAGTGGCACAGCTCAGACTGGAACACGAGTCCCCTGCTTTTGGGACGGCGCGAGGGGCGGGCCAGCCCCAGGGCCCCTCCGTGAGGTGTCGAAAACATCCCTGCTACCTTCCACCAACCTGAGGGGTAAATCACTCCATGTGGAGTCATGATGGGTGGAAGTTCTGAAGCCCAACAGGAGCCAGTGACCTCGTGTGATCCCAAATAGGAAACATGGCAGAGGCTCCCCACCAGGCTGGCTCGATTTGGGAAACCGTTAAGGAAAAGTGAACGCAAGAAATGGGTGAAGTCTTGACTGTTACAACGCACACACACACACAAAAAAAACCCTCAGTGACCCTGTTTGGGTCAGTGGAAGGAAATGAATGAATCAATTTCAGGATAGGGCTCCTACAGAAAAATCAGTGCCTCCCTGATCCCATTGCATGAATACGGAACAAAGATCGAGAGCATTTGGTTTCGTACCCTGCGTAGAAAGTCTGGGATTCTGCTGAGCCAACCCCACACAAGGTTTGGAGGTCAGACTCTGGACATAGGCAGACACATCTGGATACGAATCCTGGCAATGCCCCCGTCTACCCACATGACCTAGGGGCAGTCATTTCCATCCTCCCGGCCTCAGTTTCCTCATCTGTAAAGTGGGGCTTATGACAGCACTGACCTTCTAAGGTTATAGGTGATGGTGATACCAGCTTCCTGAATACAGAATGCCCTGGAGATGCACAGGTGACTGTCCCAGAGGCCTTACTTGTCTTCTGATGCAAGAAAAGACGAGGAAATCCCCCCCATTCACCTTCCCTGATCTATAAAGCTCAGGCCCGCATGGGCCCACACTGCCGGCCTGGGCTTCTGAGCAGTGTGGGAAAGGGCCCTGACGCCCAGACCTCTGGCAGGCAGGCACATGGTGGGACCCCCCCAGGAGGAACGCCTCAATCCACCGGCTGGCACTGGTTAAACCACCAGGCTCCGGGCTAAGGCGCTGGAGGGCGCCGACTGCGAAGCAAGATAAGCTTTGTCTCCAGGGGAGAACCTCACATTCTAACAAGGGATACAGATGAGGAAAGGAATAAAATAAAGTGCCGTGTGGCAGGTGACAAATGTTACCCCAGGGATCAGGAGGATGCTGGTGTCAGACTCTCAGATGTAGCACCTCCTAGCCTGGAGGCCTGGGGCTCACTCAGCCCTCCCAGGCCTCTCTTTCCCCAGCTGTAAAAATGGGCAGAGCAACAGCCCCTGCCTCAGCGGTGGGAGAAAAGATCAGAGGAGGAGCTGTGTCTGGCCTCGGCACATAAACGCTCGGGAACATGGCACGAGGCGGGGTGGTGATAATGAAGTGGGATGAGTAGCACAGGCAGTGCCCCTTCCCTGTTAGAGAATGACCTCCCCGAGAAAAGAACGTCCCTGGGAAGCTGGAGAGATAAGAAGTTGTGAGCTGGGCGAGAAGAAGGTCTAGCAGGCAGCGGATGGAAGCACAGAGACTCAGGGAGAGAGAGGCCAGGCCACCTCTGGGCCCTGCAGGCCGGACGCTCAGTCCGGCCTGACCGCTGTCCCTGTAGGACTGCGGGCCCCAAGTGACAGGGACAGGTCGACCCACTGAAGCCGGAGGAGCCTAGGGCACCCGCGGGGGGCTGTAGCACACCCCCACCCCTGGCCTTCCAGAAAGGAAGCTCCGCAGACATAATCGCACCGCCGGAGCAAGGGGAGCCACTGGGAATCTTTTTTTAAACGCTAAGTGGCATTCTCTGAGCCAAAGCAATGACCCGATTCGGAAGAGCAAGTGGGGTCAGGGTCTGAGGGGGCCTGATTTTCAGGAATGCATCTACTTCCCGTGGCGCTGATGCCCCTGCAGCTCCAGGGCACAGAGGTGCCTGGTGACAGCTGGGGACCCAGCTCTCTCGCAGGAGGGAGGCGCGGCCTTCCCCTCCCACGGCTCCCCTTTCACTTCCCCTGCTCAGCCCGTTTTCCAGGCCGGGGCCCTGAGCACACAAGCGCCTGGCGGGGGAGCTCCCCCCTCTATTTCTCTTTTCTTGTGAAAAACAGAAACTAGAGTCACTCAGGGGAGGCACGGATACCCCCACTCTTGTCTTTTCTGGACTGCCCTGAGGAAAGCGCTGGGCCTAGAGTCAGTGTGAGGTCTGGAGTGAAACAGAAGGATCCGGAAAGCTACAAATTCACCTGCAGGCTCGGGGGAGAAGAAAGAAAACCAGATGTTGCATTCATGGAGGGCAGCACTGAGTGAGTACCCATCATGCCGCAGGGGAGATGCCGGGTCCAGAGGGCTCCGTAGGGCGGTGGCCTCCTGCCTCTTTACTGCCACTAGGAACTCCCCATCCTTAAACGAAGTCACGGAAAATCAGAGCCAGACTGACAGCAGGAGGCCTGCTGGTCAAATATGGAGTCACAGTGATGATGATGGCCGCTCACCGTGGACCCAGACCTACTTCACCTAATCGTCGCTCGTTCCCCTAACGGCGAGGTGCACCCTCATGCCTTTGTTTTACAGATAAGGAAACTGAGGCTTAGAAAGTTAGGCAACTTTCCAATGGTCATCAGTCCACTTTTGCCCTTTGACCCAGCAGAGCTGTCCCATCATTCACTCCGTCGAGAGCCACTGAGACGTGGAAGTGGAAGCCCAGCTTTCCGGTCTGGGAATTCCTCAGAGTGTATCCCGCGTGGGCTTCCTCAAAGCACTCTCCACGGTGAGCCAGACATTTTGTGACTGGAGCATGGCGGGCTGGCTGGGAATCTGGACGTCGCCCGGGCGCCACACGGGGAGTGCTGGCCGGGCCTCAGCAATGGGACGGGGTTGCCTGCCATGTGCCAGGCATCCTGCTAAGCACCTGGCAGCCACCCTCTCGGTAACCTGAAGTGCTACCCACTTTCCAGATGAGTAAACTGAGGTTCACACGACTTAAACACATCTCTCCAGGCCTACACCTTGTAGGGCATGGATTTGACCCTGGAGGTGCAGTTCTGGAGCATGGATCTTCAGCCCAAGCCAGTGACCCCCACGCTGACTGCCTTCGTGACCTCAGCCATTCCCACTGGGAACAGCCTGGAGCACACAGGCTGATCCCACGGCCCAGATCTCCCTCGAAGGGGCAGGCATGGCTTCCAGGTGCACGGAAGACGCCCCGGCGACGAGTACTGAGCTGAACTCTTAGGAAGGAAGCTCTAATTAAATTCTCTTCCCCAGTCGCTAAAAAAGTAGATCTTCAAAGTTCTCTCCACAAGGGAGAAAACAAAACGTGTAACTATGTGTGCTGACAATGTCACACTAGACCAATTGTGGGGTCAATTCCCAGCATATACCAGTGTCGGGTCAAGTCATGTACCTGAAACTAATGTTACGTCAATTATATCTCAACTAAAAGAATAATAAATTCCCTTCCTGAAGTTGTTAAGCAGTTTTTAAAAATCCCGTAACTACCTGGGCAGGCAGTGTATCCCATAAAGATCATCTGTAGACGGTGTTAAGGGAAATGAAAGTTTCCTCTCAACGATGCCACGAGTTTCAATACTCTAAGCCACAGGGTATGGTTTTGTCTTCTGGTCCCTGAAGCCAGGTTTCGTTTCTATCAAGATCTGTGATGAGGGCACCTCACAGCAGAGGGACGCATTTCTCCTTGGCTTCCATAAATCGGATTTGCGCGGTGGTTTCCACTGCCTTCTAGCACATCTACAACTCTGTTTAGGGGCCTTGAGGGGGGGCCCAAAGGATCCGAGTCTCCCCTGGGCACCTGGGGGGAGCTCAGAATTAAACCAGCATTTGCAAGGGCTGCTCTGCGAAGCCCCCACTGGGCCAGCTCGGCAAGGTGAGGCCTTCGCCAGCAGGAACACCTCACGCAGGCTCACAGCCGCCCACACGGGCTTCCCAAGATGCCCTGGATGGGAGGCCCAGCCCCTGCCCATCCTGCCTCTCTCTAGGCTCTGCTACAGCTCAGTCAGCCCGAGTGCTCTTCGACAGGCCAGAATCCAAAAGGGCGGGGCATCTGCTCAGAGTTTTATAGGAACTTCTAACCAGAAACATCTGGAAATACAGGGGACCAAGTTGGATGCCTCAGGGCAAAGCTCCAGCTCTGCCAGGCTGGGCATTCGTTCGCTGTATGAGCTGGAGTCACTGGCCTCTTTCCCAGCGGCCTCCTCTGCGAAACGGCCCTCCCTCCTTCCCTCCCCTCCTCCTTCTCTTCCTTCCACTGAACATGGCACACTCGTTTCATTCTCGAGGTCGTTGAACCTCCTGTCCCTTCCTTGGTCATCACCCTGTCATGTCCCATAGGAATCTCAAGCTCAAAATATCTGAAAATAAGTTGTCACCCATCCTGTCCCATGCCCCCACCTCTGGGAACAGCACTCCCTAGCCTGGCCTCTGGCCTCGACTGCTGCTGGGGGCTCCAGGCCCGGTCTCCTGCAGGGCACAGTCCCTGTAAACGTGGACTCCACTGTTCCTACGCTGTAAGCCCCCAACGAGTCTCCACTGCCTTCCGAGGGGATTTCCGGACTCCTGAACCTGAACTCAGGACCTGTGTGCCCAGCCCCGCAGGGTGGCCCAGTAGCTATGCTGGGCCACCGGGGTTTCCTCAGAAGTGCTGTGTTTTCCTGCACCTGAGGGACCCGTGCAGGCCTGAGTCTTCTGCCCCAAAGCCTCACTCCTCACAGCCGCTCTACCCACGGACTCCTGTGGGCTTTCGGTAATCTCTGTACCCAACGTGGGGCTCAAACTCACGCCCCCGAGATCAAGAGTTGTGTGATGCTCTTCTGACCGAGCCAGCCAGGCGTCCCTTCTGTGGGCCTTCAGACCTGCCTTTACACCTCCCTTCTTCCAAAGCGATGTCTCTGATGACCCGCCTTCAGGCTCAAATCAGTTAAGTACCCCCTTCCCCTGCTGCTCCCCAGTCCTGGGCTTCCCTCTCTCATGGCACAAAGTATTACACCTGGTATGATTGTTAACAGCACAGCCAGGAGAACCACCACCACCAGGAGAGCTGGTACTTTTTGAGTGCTGTGTGCCAAGCACTGTTCTGAGTTCTGGAGTCCTGTGGGGCAAAGGATGGAAGGAACGAGGCCCTCACCCCTGACCCTGGCCGAGTGAGAAATAAGGAATTAGAGCCTTGCCATTGATCCTGTTTTCCACCCACATCGGTGCTTGGATTCCATTACTGCCCCTAGTTTGCTGCAGGACCTCGGACAGGTCGCCCTCTCAGCCTCAGTTTCTGCATCTGTGAAAAGGTCTGCGAAGAGAAGGAAACGCACACCATCCATCCTGTAGGGCCTGGGATTGCTGGCCCTGCAAGAGGGACCTTGCTCCTGGTTGAGCGGAACCAACCCCAGATCCTGAGACCAACATCCTCCTTCTTATGGATGTTGGGGCTGGCTTTTCCTCAGTTATACGTCTCCAACCGCCTTGAAGTACAATTTTGAAGACAACAAAAGTACCAGAAAGGCAGGCCCACTTCTGTAAAGGGGCGCGAAGTCAACTGGCCCCTTGTGCTCTTGGCGATAGCACGCGCCAGGTGCTTCTCGGCAAACAGCGCTGCTGGCAGGAGCCGGTCCCTCCCAGCCCTCCCGATGTTTGTCCAGGTTGCTGCTGGCACAGGGAGAGCCCTGTTGCATTCTTCAGAGGGGCTGGCCCAGCCACAGACAGCTGGTGGTGCAGAGAGGGGCACGCGCCCACATTCCCGGACAGCCCCACCGATGCGTACTCAGCACCCGTGCCCTCACCAGGAGCATCTCATCAGAAAGCTCACATCACCCAAGCTGGCTTTTCAAAGAAGCCCTTCCCCGCTCCAGCCCCAAACCCACCCCCTCCTGTCTCCAAGTCTCAAATGCGGAGATACCCCTCCTCAGAACCTCAGTGTAGATGATCTCGCTCGGTTTGAATCCCAGCTCTGCCACTTAGCTGTGTGGCGTTGGGCAAGTTACCCTCCCTCTCTGGGCCTCGGTTTCCTCATCTATAAGGTGGCGACAGGGGCAGCGCGGGACTCACAGAATATGTCAAGCACTCAGAAGAATGCCTGAAACAGCACATGTTAGAGCATTAGCCATTGTTACCATTAAGCGACAGAAAGATTCTAATTCCTTTTGTCACTGCAAAATAAATCACCATGTGTTTTGCCGTCTGGTCTCATAAGAGACCAAGCTGGGAAGGAGGGTCCCAAAGAGACCCTGGAGGCTGAGGGTATTGATGGATGATGTCAACTGCCCGGATTCAGCACAGGCCCCAGTGACGCCAGTGTGAGTGGCATTTACCTGGCTGAGCTCAGGTTTTGATCCAGCCACTGGAACTTGAAGGACATCAGGCATGGGTAATGTCCACTGCTAAGTACCAAAAGGTGTTTTTATCTTTAGTCACGTGGGTGAGGGCCCTCTTGCCCTCACCCGCCCTGGAGTCTCTCCCATCGCTGACCCCTTGGAGGCGGGGCTGGAGAATGGACAGAGACCAGGGGAGACTCAGAGATTGGGCAAGAAGTTTGATTTCCAACGTGAAAGCTGGATTTTTGAAAAGCTAAGTGACAGTCCAATGATTTGGTTTTCGGGCCACATACAAGTACCCCTGGTGGTTCAAATAGCCATTAAAATATGCCACAGTCTGGATTTCCTGCCACGATCGAATCACGCGCCGGGGAGGTTCTTCGCGTTACCATTGCTTTCTGTCTTTCCATCGTGGTCATGCGGGTGGAAATCCATGGCTTCTAGCACGTGGATCAACACAGGCCACGCTACTGGCACAGCCTGGTCCACACCACTGGAACTCGCCGATCCCTGGGAGGCCATACGGGGTGCGGATGTCACCCACAACTTATGGCCACCAGCAGTTCCCTTCTCTCCCCTGGAGAAGCAGAGCACAGACGCAGGACCAGCTTCTGCTCTAGGCTGGGGCTTGGGGGCAATGGTGAGGCAGACCCGCCAAGCCCCAAAACTCCAACAGAAGCCGGAGTAACCGTCGGGCTGTAAGACCGCGGGAGAGGCTCCACCTCTGTGTCCACAGCTGCGCCCTTCGTGTCTCAGCACAGCGCCAGGCGCTCAAAGCTACTTGGTGAATGAACACTCCTCGGGGAAGGCTACGGTTTCATTCAAAACCACATTTTGGAGTCATTCCACACGGGTTCGTCATCCCGGGAAGGGGTGGGTAAGAGAACGAACATTTTGGAAACCCTTACGTGGTGCACGGAAGCCTGACATGTTATTTCCTGAATCCCTTTAACTCTGAGAGGTGGATAAGCTCATCTCTGATTACAGATGGGACACAGAGACTCAGAGAGGCCCGATCCTTGGTCCTGAGTCTGAGTGCTGCCAGGGAGGCGGGCAGGGGCTCACGTGCCGCTTGCCTGCGCTTCTGTTACAAAATGGTCTCGGGGGCACCTGGGCGGCTCAGTCGGTCAAATCACTCTCGATTTCGGCTCAGGTCGGGATCTCACAGCGTGTGGGATTGAGCCCCGCGTTGGGCTCTGTGCTGACAGTGCAGAGCCTGCTTGGGATTCTCTCTCTCTCTCTGCCCCTCCCCGACTCATGCTCTCTCTCTTAAAAAAAGAAACATTAAAAAATAAACAAAATGGTCTCAGAGCCACAGCCTGAAAGCTCATTTACAGGACAGAAGGTACCAGACCCTCCCCTTCCATATGCCCCCCAAATAAAACCAGGAGAAGCCTCCTTTCAGGTGTGTTTTCTTTATAGTCCTAACCCAAGCGGGTCTTACTCCCAGGGTCTGAGTATAGTTGAGAGCTACCTACTGGCACAGGCCGGAAAATAATCACATCTCTGCTGTGCTCGTTCGGGCTCCGGTTTGCTGATGGATCGACTTTCCTGTTTTGTTTCCTGGACTGCACTTACTTTCCTGAGGGGGGGGGGTCAGCCGGGTCTGGGTGATGGATATGCCCACGCTCTGCTCCTCTAAAGCCCGTGTTAACAGCAAACCAGCCCTCCAAGGAAGGTTCCATCCGCTCTGTGTTCTTTGGCTTGGAATGCCAGAGACCGCTCACGTCAAGGCACACGTATTGATGGGATGAAAAGGGTCGGGCAGCAAAGGCTGGCCTCAGGAGGGCAGCCAGCCAGCAGAGATCAGGGGGCCACACTGGGAAGGACACAGCAGAGGTGCTGGAAGGCAGTGGAGATAAGACGCTCATCCCTGCACCGGCACGGACACCGGGGAGTCGCAAAGGTGCCCTGGAGGAGTGGGGGGGTGGGGGGAGGGGTTCCAGAGCTGAGACTCTGTGGGCAGCTGCAATCCCCAGGAGCCAGGAGAGCCCTTTGGGGGAATCAGCGTACCTTCGGTTCCCTCCAGGGCAGCCCTGGATTCAACTGCTGGCCTCGCACAGAGACAGGGTGAGAAGCCTGTCCCCACTTCTTTACCAAGCAGAGCAAATGATGGACTTTTCACCACTCTACCCTCCATCTGGAAGCATGTGCCCCCCCCCCCAACTCCACCTCTCATGCTCCCTCTTATTTCAAGCCCTAACCAAATGTCTTCTCCAAGCCAGTCAATGAGGCAGCCATTCCGTGCACCTGTGTTCTGGACGCACCGCTATAATCACACTGTGTCACAGGAAGCTGTTTCACACCCGTCTGGGCCCCAGACCCCGAGCAACTTGTGCTTCTAGCGCCTTCTGTGCACTTAGCATGGTAGGTGTCTAATAAATGGTTGCTGGGTGAAAAACTGTAACCTACTAATAACAATTATTTGCCCCTGCTGTGGGCAAGCCCTGCAGCAAGGCTTCTGTGCGGATGGCCTCGGTGAAAAGCCCTAGGACAACCCTCCATGGCAGGTACCATTCTTCCTCCCATTTGACACAAGAGGCCATATGGCCAGAGAAGTTAAGTAACTTGGTCTCAGGTCACACAGTGAGCGAGTGGCAGAGACAGGACTCCAGCCCAAGCAGGTGCGGGTGGCTCCTGAGTGTGCCGGCCACGGTGCGATGCTGCCTCTCCAATAATGAGCAAAGCAAGTGCAGGGAGGGGGGTGGGGGGTGGGAGGAGGTCACTGTACCCGGAACTGGTTGGAAGCAAAGTGAAAGGCCCAAGAGGCAGGCCCTGCTATCGCCCATGTTTTTGGGGTGGCTTTGCTCTCATCTGACACCACCCGGCCCAACAGGTTAGGGGACCAGGCTCCCGGTGTGTTCAACCGTCTAGTGCTACTTAGAGCCCCCGGTCTGGTCATGGGGACACGTGGCGATCAGGGAACAGAGAGTGCAAAATCACGGACCCAGGCTGCCAGACAGCTCCGAAGGGAGGCCAGAAGAAGGGCTGCTTTCTGTCCCAGGCTAAGCCCCTGTCCCCCAGGCACGCCCCCGCCAGACACCCCTGGGCTCCCCCTCCCCTTCCTCATTCTAAGTCCAGCCTGCCCTTCACAGATCCCCTTCACTGGCTGTGACCAGCTCCCCCTGAGTTCACGAGCACACGTGTTACTCGACCATTGAACCACTCACTCTGCATCCATTTCTCACGTTCCTGCCACAATGCTGTTTGCTCTAAATCCCCGGATCTCAAACTTTCAAAAACACAGGAATCCACGGGGCAGGTAGAGGGCTTGGACCCTGCGTGTTAAAATGCAGATTCTGGGGCCCAGCTCCCAGAAATCCAATCTGTGCCACAGGCCAGGAAGTCTGCATTCTTAACAACTCACCCAGGCGACTCACCTGGGAAGAAACACTGTTTAAAACCTCAGTGGTTAATTACTGGATGACAATAACCCTTCACGAGTATATAGTTTCTCATATAGGTAGGCCCCTTACTACTTCTTGCCAGACTATCTCAACAACTGATAAAAGGGTCTGGACAGGAGGCGTGGGTACCACTGCCCAGATGACAAAGGAGAAGTTCAAAGATCCGCTGGTTCAAGGTGATAAAGCAAGTCAGACAGGAGGCAAGATCAGACTGCCCGGCCCTGTCACTCCAGCCATGAGTCTGTCTGTCAGCATATCTAAGCCCTCCGTCCCCACCTTTTTTCTTTCTTGCTATTAATTCTCTACATTAATTCTAGAAACTGAAGGTAACAATCAGGGATAAATAATAAGAGGAAAATAAAAACTGTCCAAACTGCTGTTACCCAGAGATAATTATTAATGTTTTGGTATATTTTCCCAGCTTTGTTCTAATGTCTTGATTGCTATTACAGTTTTGTAAACCACATTTTCCAACAACCAGAAACAAGGATAGTATTGCTTTAGTTGGTACTTGAAAGGACAGAAAGACACTGGCTGTCTACTTTGTCCCTTCCTGTCCCCTGCCTTCCTCGGTGGACGCTGCCCCTTCATGCTCTCCCCCTCCCCTCCAGCAATTATTTTTTTAAAGTTTTTTTTTTTTTTTAAATGTTTAATGTCTATTTATTTTTGAGAGAGAGAGAGAGACAGAGCATGAAGTGGGGAGGGGCAGAGAGAGAGGGAGACACAGAATCCAAAGCAGGCTCCAGGCTCCGAGCTGTCAGCACAGAGCCCGATGTGGGGCTCGAACCCACGAGCCGTGAGAATATGACCTGAGCTGAAGTCGGATGCTTAACGGACTGAGCCACCTAGGTGTCCTTCTAGAAACTGTAGGAGCAAGTAGCATCCGGGAGGCCACCTTCCTGGGCAGGGGTGGGGCCTCTGGATGTCCAAGCTGTTGAGGAAAGGACTTCAGGAAACTACAGGGATCTCCACTGGTTTCTTGAACAACCCAGGGGGACAACAGCACACTGAAACTAGCACTTTCCCAAGGACATAGCAAAATGCAGAGCGCTCTGAAGAACTGGGAGCTGGGACTCAAAATCCATCATAACCTCAGACGGAGGCGTGGCTGGTGTCCGGGGTTCCCGTTCCAGGTCTATCTCCCGACTCCTTGCGTCTGAAAGGAGCGAGAACTCCTTGGCGATGCAAACTGACCTCACTACTTTTCTTTCTTCCTTTTTTAAAAAGGAACTTAGGGTTGAAGACAGTTTAATTGTTCCACAGATGCTTCTGAATTGACCAGAAACTGTGTGTGTTGGGGCGTCTGCTAACCGTAGGTACGTCTGACTTCCTTTTTACTTTTACTCTGAAATCCAGCGTGGATCCCCCAGGGCCTTGATTAACTTGTAGTCACAGCTTTGGGGAAATTTTAAGGCCAACTCTGAAGAGACTTGCAAATTAGTTCCTGCCAGACTTCTGAATAGCGACTGATTACAATCTCTAATTATTTTTAAAGGAACTACTTACTCAATTAGAGTGACAGCCCATGAATGGGATGTGAAAATCCTTTTGACGGAGAGCAGTGAGAAATCATAGCTATTATTATTTTTATTATTATTATTGTTTTCTAGAATCATGTGATGTCTAGAGGCCATCAACTCGTTCAATACTGGCTTTTACCCCAACACATTCCAGAAGGCATGTGCTCTATGCCTTTTACTCGCTGACTCCTGTAATGTCAGGCTTTTATAATATGATGCTTCCTGGGGGGACTTTCCTGAGCCTCTATTTTCCTCCTTCACAGCACTTCTGTGTTTCTGTGACCATTTGCTTGTCCTCTGTGTATGTCATGTTCGCCGCTGTGTCCTCAGCACCTAGACTACTGCCTGGCACATAGGAGGCACTCAACAAACATCTATTGAATAAGACCGAATAAAAGGGCCTGGAGGGGCACGTGGGTGGCTCAGTCGGTTGAGCGTCCGACTCCTGATTTCGGCTCCGGTTATGATCCCGAGGTTGTGAGATCAAGCCCTACGTTGGGCTCTTCACTGAGTATGGGCCTGCTTAGGATTCTCTGTCTCTCTCTCTCTCTCTCTCTCTGCCTCTCTCCCCTGCTTGTGCTCTCTCAAAAAAGAGAAAAAAAGTTTAAAAGAAGGGATTAGAGAATGTAATCTTTCCTCCTTGGGTTCCGAGTATAGATTTCTATCGAAACTTGATAATAAAAGCACATTGGCTCATTCATTCGTTCAACATTTAGGCATCTGTAGTGTGTCAGGTGGCAGTCTGGATGGTCCAATCTCATCATCTCCAGTCCATCACCATCCAAGGTACCGCTCCAGGGTTTGTGGCGAACCTGCTCCCCGGAGCCCACCCACTCCCATTGGCCATTTTGTCGGCTCCATAGCCCCGCAAGGTCAGGCTTGGAGAAGGGAATTTCTGTTTGCATTGATAGAACTCCAGTCACCTGAGCAGTTACACCACTTCCCTGGCTCTGATGTCAGCTCGTGGCTAGGTCAACACATTTGTGGCTCTTCAGAGTATTGAATGGGGTGAGCTGGGAGCAAGGTGTGACCTTCAAGGGTCTTCAACAAAAGACCCTGGGGGTATAACACAAAGTGTGAACAATCAAGATCTTAGGAACCCCAACAACTGGCAGGGGGTGGGGAGTAGGCACCATTCATTCCAGAAAATTCTAAAAATGTCATTTGTCACTGCCATGTCTACATCACCACTTGGTGGCTGAGGAGGGGAGGTGGGGCCAAATAAGTGCTGATCTGGTTCCTTCCAAATCCCTAGAGACCTGTCCATAGCTACGCTGGTCACCTGAGGTAACTCGGTGGCTCAGCAAAACTGCGAGTGGGCAAAAGTGTCCTTCTTCATCATACTAACCGTCTGACGTGTCCTAGGTTTGTTCCTAATCTCTTCCCTATTCCAGCCACCCAAATTTACCCGCCCCACATCCTCCTCTTTCAGAGCCCTGAGTTCTGCTAGACAGATCAGGAGATTGTTGGGACACAGCAAACCGTGCGAATGGCACACGCTCCATTCGGCACTGTATTCTGCTCACCCACAGCCGGGCCCAGTTAACACATACACGACTAGAACATTCTTGAGAAAATGTACTCTAATGTCTCAGCAGGTTTACAGCAGCCTTTGATGCCCCCCCCCCCCCCCCAAATCCTAGCCCATTACACCAATACACCAGGCTTGCCCTCCCTAGACAATTCCATCCTGGGGGAGGGCTGCTGAGCTCCTCTGTCTGGGGGGTGGCCCGGGGTGTGTAGAGATGGGAAGGCAGACACATGGCACCCCGCTCGTTTTCCACTCCCACTGGCCCCACATCACTGGGATTCTCCGGTTTGCTTTGTGGAAACGGCCCATTTTTAGTTCACCGTAGCAGGTACTAATCCCAGCCCTCTGGTTTATGCCACAGCCTTTTAATTACAAGGCCCTCAGGTTTCCATTTTAACCCAGCTGCCTTGCTTTTCTCTTAGAACCACGGAGGGGCAGGTCCAGCGTCTACCTCGAGCTTGGACTCAACACCCCGGGGGACACCCCGCTGGTCACAGAGACCACCCAGAACCCAACTGCTAAACGGTCTGTCAGATAATGAAAAGGACAAAAACTCCTTTGAACTTTGAAGCTGGACTTAAAACAAAGGGTGAAACAGTCTCTGGGTACAGAGTTTGCTAAGGATTTTAGATGAGACACTAAGAACCCCGCCTGAAACATGTAATTATTTCTCTCTGCCGTGAGGGGAGGGGACATATTTGTTTTCTACCCCGTCCTCTGGGTGACGGAGGCCTCGCTGAGAAGGCCTTCATCGCAGGCACTGTTCTTGCCAAACCTACTTCACTGGCTTCAGGGATGGGCAACAAGGGAGTGATGGCTTAAAGAACGAAGAGGCTTCTTCTGTCGCCCGGTCACATCTGGATTGTTCAAGATGGCAGTCGTAATGTGGTGAGGAAATATTCCGTGTACCGTTTCCATCGGCCTCTGGGAACCATACAGACGGCCCCACCTAGTTTCACCTGCCCAGGGATAATCCGTCCGGGGACACTTGACCTGGGGCTGGCCTGTGGAACCCTGCTTGCCCCCAACCACCTCCAAAGAAACCCCTGGTTTGTAGAGGATGGTTAAGAACAGGGGTATGGGGAGACCAAGATAGGAAGTCAGGCTCTGCCACAGAATGGCCGTGTGACCCTGCACAGGTTACTTACTTAGCTTTTCTGAGTCCTGAGAGTCATTAGCCGGGTAGGGCAAAGAACACCTGCTTCTCATAGCTGTGAGCATTAGGTGAGAAGACTTACATGGGTGTCTTGTGCTGGGAGACACAAGGGAGGTACACTTCAGAATTTAAAAAAATATATATTAATAGCTTTATTGAGGTATAATTTACACTTCTGATTTCGAAAGCCACCTTAGAACTGTTTAGATCCACTTAGATCCAATTTAGAGTTGAGGAAATGGAGACCCAGAGGGGTACGGTGATTTGCCCGAGGTCACACAGCATTTCAGCAAGGCTGGGGTCAGCAGCCAGACTGTTGTCTTCCTGTCCTGGCATCACAGCCTAACGCTCGTTAAGTACGTGGTTATCTTTAATTCATAAAGGAAAGAAACTCACGAGAATAACTAAAGAAGAGTTACCACTAATTCAACCTGTACTGTGCGCTTGGGCTCTACAGGTACCGCTGTTTAACCTTTCACCATTTCATGAGGAAGGTGCTGTCATCATCCATATTTTAAGATGCAGAACTGAGGGGCGCCTGGGTGGCTCAAATTGAGCACCGGACTTCCGCTCGGGTCGCGATCTCGTGGTTTGTGAGTTTGAGCCCCGCGTTGGGCTCGCTGCTGTCAGCGCGGAGCCCGGAGCCTGCTTTGGATTCTCTGCCTCGCTCGCTCTCTGCCCCTCCCCCACTCGCACTCTTTCAAAAATAAATAAACGTTAAAAAAAAAAAAGAGGCAGAATTGGGGATCAGAGAGCTGAGTAGCTCGCCCAAGGTCACACAGGTATCTGATGAGTCCGACACCCGCATCCCTAATGTTGACACCGTGCCACCACCTGTAGTTCTCAAGTGCAAAGATACCAGGGAACGAGACCCCGATCGCCTCTCACGGAAGCTCGCCAGATTTAGCAAAGAAAATTCAAAACGCCACTGAAATCGGAATTTCAGATAACTTTGGCATGGGTATGTCCCAAATATTGCACGGGACATACTTATACTAAAACATTATTCATTGTTTATCTGAAATTCCACTTTGGGTGTCCCATATTTATCTGTCAACCCTACGGTATTTATCTGTCAACCCTACGGTAACATGATGTGTTCCTCGAGGTAAGCCTCGTTGCCTCTTCTGGTCTCCATTTCTCTCCTGTAAAAGGACAGAACTGACCACAGCTGACCTCCAAGGCTCCGTAACGGAGTGCACAAGTGGAGGGAAGGACGGAGGGAGCCCGCCGGTGACTGTTCTAAGCAGAGACCAGCCCAGGAAATCTACACCGAGGCCTCAAAGGTGCAGGACAAGGCCTGAGGGCAAGGTCCCTGCTCCTGGCAGCTTGTCTCTGACCTTTGGGGACAAATGCTTTCGTAAGGGCGTAAGCTCCCTGGGCAGTGCCGGGAGCAGAAAACCACCCGGAGTTCTCGGGCGCACGCGCGTTTAAATTGTGGCGCGGTATACGTGACACGAAATTTGGCACCTTAACCATTTTTAAGTGTACAGTTGAGCACCATGAAATATAGTCCCTCTGTTGTGCAGACAAACACTGTCTCTGGAAATGTGTCCCCTCCCCAAACCAGAACTCTTCTCCAGTGAATACTAACTTCCTCAGTCCCTGGCACCTCCCTCCCCCCCCCCCCCCACGCCCTTCTGCTCTCTTTCTGAACTTGACTGTTGTAGGTCCTTAGTGTGCTGGAAACACACACAGTGCTTGTCCGTCTGCATCTGCCCTACTGCACTTAGCAGAATGTCACCAACGTGCAGCCACGTGGTAACGTGTCACAGACCCTCCTTCCTTTTTAAGGCTGAACAGAGGTTACTTTATGTAACGTTCTCTCTCCGGGGAAGAAATGCAGAAAACACCCCAATGCACCCACTCAGTCTTCTGGGCTCTGAGGACGGAGCTCCTTTCCAGGGAGGCCTGCTGAGGTCACAGCCATCAGGGGCTCTTGGGGGCAGGGCGACGGAGATAGCCCCCTGCCCAGAATCTACCCTGGACCCCCATGGGCTTATAGGACTCCCCGCCTCCCAGGGGGCACTCCTCTCCGCGCCAAAGACCTGGCAATAAGCCAGAGGCAGATATACGAGGTACTCCAAGGAGGCTTTATTGCTGCTCTAACAATACGACTGGAACAGGGAGTGATTTATTGAGGGCGAGCACTGGGGAGGGAACAGACCCAGTTCGCACTTGGAAGCAGGCCACAGGCCGAGGGAGCCTGCAGAGTCAAGGGCAGTGCAGGCACGCGGTACAGCCTGTCCGTGCCTCAGTTGTACCACCAGGAACGGTGCCAACAGGGAGCACCCAGAGGGTGGCTGAGGCTTTGTCAGCCGCATACCGCGGTCCCCGGCAGACAGCAGGCCCTCACGGAAGGCAGCTGTTTTCCGGAAGGTGGGGGTGAGCCGGTGGTGCTCAGAAGACAAAACCCCAAATCGGAGGGGAGTGTCGGGAAGTCTGTTAACGGGCTTCGGGGGACAGGATTCACGTAGATTAAAAAGGGGACTTCTTTCGTAAAAAATCAATTAAATAAAACGGGGGAGTCAGACAAGCCCCCTGCCTCAGGAGGCTTGGTCTGGTGAGAGGCCCACGGGCTGCCCTCTGAGCCACTGGGGTGTCCGCGTTCCTCGGCGCACCAAGGGGGAAACACCTCCCCGGGTTCAAAGGGCCTGAACCCCCCAGTGTTTGGCTGGGCGTTTCATTTACCAAAACTTTGGGGTTTTTTTGACGAAAGCACATGTATCTCCAACACCTGTGCACTGGCTGCCTCAGAAAGGAGACCCTGGGACTCAGCAGAAGTGGAGCGATGATGCGCTCACCTCCCGACTCAAAGCTTGTGCAGGCCGCGATGTGCTAAGTCTGGGTTTTTACAGGAGAATAAGTGAGGAGTAGAGAGGGGTCAGAGGGAGAGGAACAGGGGAGGCACTGACCTCCCTGCCTATGAGCATCACCCCACCTTGAAGACAGGCTGCTGGCCTCCCAGCCCCGGGGGAAGGGAAGAGAAAGGACACTGCTTGAGCACCCACTGCGTGCCTGGTCTCGTGCCTTCCATTCACCCTTGAGTCCTGCCTCTGCTGCGACCTCTTGCTGTGTGACCCTGGGCCAGTTGTGAACCTCTCTGTTTTTCTCACTGGCTGGTGAGAGGGAGACCTTCATGAGTAAACACACAAAGTGCTTACCACAGCATCTGGGATACCGTAAGCATTCAAGAAGCATCAGCTCTTATCCCACCGCAAATAAAGTCCTGATACACATCCGCTGCCTTGTTATCGTTGTGACTGATACTGCTGACTGTCAGCACAACTCCTGTGGGAGATGATACAACCCTCATGTCACAGATAAGGAAACTGAGGCTCAGCGAGGTTGCACAGGGCTGGAGTGGGGATTCAGGCCAGGTATGTCTGGTTCTCTTGGAAGAATCTCGTGGTGAGATGTCTGCCCCAGGAAGAGTCTGACCAGGCTCCCCAGCACCGCACCCCTGAGAACTGAGGGTCAAAGGCCAAGAAAGTCATTAGCCCCAGGCACACACGAACCCTTCCCGTAATCACTTCGGTTTGTCAGTGGCAGGTGTACAACTCTTAAGAGTTCTGGAAAGCTGCTCTCTCCATCTCAGCCTCCGAAAGGTCTCGGCTAACTTTTCACAATGTTTCACTGCCAGGGTTTTTGAGAAAAGCCCCAGATATCAGGAGGAAGCAGAGGGAGAGGGACTGCAGAGGAGGGAGGGACCGTCTTTCCTTTTGAAAGATGTGGGCAAAGAGCCCTGAAGCGAGGCTGGAGAAGAGACTCGGACGGCAGGAAGCCAGAGGCACCAGCATGCGGCCACCAAAGCCCATCATCTCCCACGAGCAGAGACGGCGGTGCTCCAGAGGTAAAATTCATTGCCACCACTTTTAAAGGCATTGGGAAGTCATGACTCATCTACTTGAAACAGATGCACATATGCTAGGTTTCATAAAGCAAATCTAGCCCACCCGAGTACTGCAGCACACTACAGTATGAGAAATACACAAACAGCCATGGTTGGGAGAGCGCTTCTCTTGAGCTTCCCAGCAGCCGAGGTGTAAAGGGAAATGTGATGGGGCGTGAAACCTTCCACCTCCGGCGAAGTTGAAAACGCACAGGAATGAGAGTTGATACCGGACTGGTTGTAGGCTCTGCAATTTGCAGACCTTGTGACCTCAGGCAATACTCAAACCTCCAATTCCTGTTTCCTCAATGTAAGCTTCCTCTTAATAACACCTTTGCCATTTAGGTCAAATAAGACGTGGGAGTGCTTTGAAAATTATTAGATATCTCACGCAAATCTTACTACTACTGATTGTGAAGTATTTATATTAGTTCTTCAGAAGAAATGAGCTGTCTTTCAGCGCCAGCTGTTTTTGAGGTATAGTTTGGAAAACATTCCATCACATGACTCCTTCTACAAGGGCCACTGGATAACAGAAAGGACAGCTGCAATAACCACCATTTTTGAGCATTAATTAGGTGCCAGGCACTTAACACCCATCTGAGTTTGAATGAGTTAATAAGCAGAACCACTTAACCTCATTTTGCCTTCACAGACATTCCAGATATGGGCACTATTAGTATTCCTATTTTTCTAGAAATGGGGACACGGAGACATGGACCAATCATATTCTCTCCCCCATGAACACGGCACTGAGGATCAGAGAGATGGGGCGAGCCAGCAGCGGGCACTGGACCCATATGGGAATGAAGGCTCTGGACTGAAGGCGCCATTTTGAGGTGGCTGTGAGAGAGAGGGAGAGAGAGAGAGAGAGATGGAGGGAGACAGATGCAGAGACACAGAAACAAGCAGTAGAGGCTCAAGGGTCCAGAGGGAGCACTGTGGAGTCACAGCCTAGTCCTGAAGGGGTGGGGGCAGAGCAGGGGCAGGCACAAACCCAAACACCCTTTCTGCCCCAGTTTGCCCTTCCAACACATTCCCTTTCTGTTTTAGCAGGACAGGACGGGTTCCGGTCCTTTACAAGCAAGCATGTCCCAGGAATGGATGGATGGCAAAACCCAGGCAACGAGAGTGGCCGAGGAGCCCCTGGGGGCAGGCAGAGTGATGGCACACCAGATGGCACTTCTCCCCGTCCCTTATGCTCCTCGACCCCCAGAATGCTGCGCCCAAGAACCCAGGCTCATTAAGGGAGGCAAGAGGAGACAGACGCCCGGTCTAGAATACGGACGGTCGTTTTCAAAAGCCCCAAAGCGACGAGGCATCTGACCAGCTAACTGCACCCCACGCTTCCTGTTTGTGTGAACTTGTTCTGTTTTTTTCCAATTAGAGTGCTACTCACTGGTGCGCTCCAATTTTTTTTTTCTTTTTTAATTGAATAGCAAATCAAAAGGAGAGCACAGGAAAAGCTCGCGGTGTTCTCCTCCCTCAAAGGCCAAGCATCTGCTGGCTTTGTTCAGTCTTGGCTGCCGACCACGGCATTTCAGGCTGTTGGAGATTAATACCTGCGACGATGCCTCTTCGCGGGGAATGGGTGTGAGGTGGCCGTGGTCCTGGGGAGACCCTGGGCTGAGTGTGGCTGCAGGCCTGCCTGGCAAGGGGCCTTGCAGGACGAGGGTCTGGAAGGGGAGGCTGCACGGCCGCCCAGAAGGGACAAGGGACACAGAACCAGAGGCAAACATACCTCCCAAACGAAGGGCAGTGACGACTGCCCAAGTCCCCAGAAACTTGGGTGAAGTTGTCTGTCCTACTTTGGCGTCACGCATCCTGGCTCTGCCCCTCACTGTCACGAGGGCATGGACAAGCTTACCGAAACTTCTTCGCTGCCGTCTCCCTCATCTGTGAAAAGGGGAGTGTCATGGTACCCACCACCCGGGACTGTGGGAAGAAAATCAGACCGTGTGGGTAAAATGCTCGGCACACAGTAGGCCCTCAAGAAATGGGAGCTGGGACTCAGTCTCTGAGCACCGTCCCGCCTGCCCTGTGGGCACGTTTCAGGAGGAAGCGGGTTTCCTGGGGCCCCGGCTGCCTCCCCAGCAGTGTTTACCGAACCAGAAAAGTCTACTCATCCAATTTACAAAAAGCAATGTGTTTACAAGGCCACTGGAGCTGCAGACCCAGAAGTGTGGAAAAGCCTGGAAGGCAGCAAAGATCCGGAGAGAAAGGTTTATTCCAGAAGTTATGGAGCAGGGACCAACTCCTAAGCCATTTTCATTTGACTCCAGGAAATGGGCACAAGGCAAGGGAAGCTGTGAGCCGGACGGCCGGACAGCCGGACAGCCGGACAGCCGTGCAGGAGGTGGCCGGGCCCCAGGGCTCGTGGGGCTCCTAGAGGAAGCGGAGCCTGTAAGTCCCCTCCAGCCACGCCCTCCCTGAGCACCTCCAGGTACTGGCCGCCTCCCGTGGGCCCGCTGGCCACTCAGCAGCTCTTCTGTCTGAAGAAGACTTGAAATGAGAAGTCCTAGCTGAAAAGGGGGTGTTTATAACGCGAAAAGTGCTGACATGCCAGCTAGTCATTGGCCCTGAAGTAGGCATTAGCTAGAGCAGCAGTTCTTGGAATTACAAAAGGACTATGAATAGACTGTTATGCTAGGTCTGCAGCTAGGGGCCTCCAATTAATGGCAGGAAGCCTGTGTTCTTGTCGGACTGGAGCCGCGGCATCACGCGCGTGTGCACACAGGGCTGGCTGTGCGTGTGTGTGTGTGTGTGTGTGTGTGTGTGAGAGAGAGAGAGAGAGAGAGAGACACACACACACAAAGAGACAGAGAGATACAGAGAGACAGAGAGGGAACGAACGAATGAATAATGGTGAACAAGGGGACAGTGGATGGATGTACTTGAACGTACACTAAGAATAACGGCCAGCCTGCTGTCTTTCGGAACAAATGCGGTGGGCCACTTTGACTTTCAAGTCGCCACTGAGAGATGCAATGGATGGCCTAGAAGGCGGGGCACCAGGGGGGTGGTCTGGCACCAGGGTTCCCTCGTTTGGGAGCCGCCCCGAGTGAGAGACGACGGCCGAGGAGGCCAGGGTCGGAGCCGCACCCCTTCTGGACCCTCGAGCTCAGTGGATAAGGACTCTGTGACTGTGTTTAGCATTTGCTTTCACACACTGCCTCTGGAAATCAGCCCCCAGAGCCAGTGTTGGACACCTGCTTAAAACGGGGACTTGCCGTCCTCGAGGCCAGAGGGACACCTCGGGGCCCACGGTCACACCGACATCTTCTCTTCCCTGTCATTTTGCACGCAGCACAGACCGGTCCCTAAAGGACTGCCTGCATTCTGAATCTGGCCCGCCGCCGCACAGCTCTGTGACTTTGCGCACGTCCCCCAAACACCGTGCCTCGGTGCCCTCATCTGTAAGATGGGGATGATAACCGGTGCCCCACCACCTCTCTCATGAGTATCAACAAACTGATGTGTGTGAAGGGCCGGCACAGTGCCCCGCGCTCGGTTAGCTCCAGAAAACCTTGGTATTATCATCCTCCGTAAGGATCGGGTAAAGATCAGCATCCGTGCTGGTCTCTGAGCCCCATGGGGGCAGGGGGGCCCGCCTGTCCCGCGCACGGCTGCGTCCCCAGTACCGAGTGCCGGCTCTGACATACGACAAGGTCTCAGAAAGTGTTTGCAGGAAGGGGGGACAGAGGTAAACATTACCGCCCCAGCCATGATGGGGGTGGCGGACGGGGGTCTCCGGATAACTCGGAGCCCTTTAGGGGTTCAAGGCCCAGAAGTCACCCCAGCAGGAAACTGGGGTGCTGGGACTGCTCTACTTTCCTATGGCTGCTGTACCAAGTCACCACAGGTTTAGTGGCTTAAAGCCACACGAATTTACATCTTACAGTTCTGGGGGTCAGAAGTCTGACACGGGCCCACTTGGCTGCAATCGAGGGGATTTTAGCTCCCAGGGGCTACCTGCTTTCCTTGTCTCCTTGTCTCTTAACCAGACACTTTTCCCTCTTCCCCACTTCAACTACCTCTGTGATTACACTGGGCCCACCCAGATAACCCAGGAAAATCTATCTTAATTAGACGATTAGCAACTTTAATTCTATCTGCTGCCTTAATTCCTTCCTCCTTTGCCAGTTAACAAAGCCTATTCCCAGGTTCCAGGGATTAGGACATGAACATCTCTGGGGACCACCATTCTGCCTGTCACAGGGACTTTCAGGCGGTCGGGAAAGCTAATGCAGAAACTCCCTGTTTAACTGCTCCAAACTCCAGGGTCGGAGCCGCACCCCTTCCGGACTGTTTCTGGAGAGCAAAGTGCTTTGTTTTGTTTTGTTTTAAGATTTTATTTCCAAGGAATCCCTATACCCCAGGTGCGGCTCAAACTCACAATCCCAAGATCAAGAGTCTCACATGCTCTGCTGACTGAGCCAGCCAGATTCTCTAGAGCAGGCAACAGGTGCCAGCACAGCCAGACTTAATAATGCATAAGAGCCCGGAATCAGAATCGGGAAATGTTCATGGAGCCCCTCCCGTCCGCCGGGGACAGCTGCATTTGGCAGCATTCCTATCACTCACGGCCATTCTCCTTAAGTACTCTGTGAAAGGCACTCTACCAGGCACGAAATGCCCATTCCCTCCCTGAATCCTCACGACAAGCCCCTGAAATAGGTTCAGTTGTTACCCCCATTTGACAGAGGAGGAAACCTTGGCACAGACAGGCTTTGTGACCTACCCAGGATCGCACGGCCCATCAGTGGCAGAACTGGGATTTGAATCCAGGGGGTTGGACTCTAGAATCGTGCTCGCTTCTCGTTTGCTCTCCTGCCCCTCTACCGTTATGCACATTCTCTCATGTCAGTTGCACAACTAACTGCCTTGTGAGGGCAGGACTTCTCTTTGGTCCCCACTGCTTAGATTAGGAAAGTGAGACCAAGAAGGATCGCTCGGCCAGCCCTGCGTGACCCAGCCGCCCACCGCCCTGCTCGGGCGCTTTCTCTGCATCAGGCTGCCTCCCTAGGCGTTAGCGATGAAGAATTAATTTTAGAAAATGAATCGTTTCACAACACACCCCGCCCCCTAGTCCCTTTCAGGAGCATTGGCTGCTTTTAATGCTCCCCCACCTGCCAAAGGTAAGCAATCGCTGCTGTTTAGGAGGAGGTGTGGACAGTGTCTCCCGTCTGCAGCCCAGGCCTTCCGTTGAGCCGGCTGCCTGAAGATTGCAACAAACAGGCAGACGAGATGCCGGAAGAGTAAATGAAGCTGGTCCCCCAGGGCCTCCTTAGTGAAAAATCTCAGTCCTGTGGACCAGACACAAGCCCTCGTTACTACCCACGTCTAAATTAAACAAGACAAGGGAGGCTCTTGAGGAAAAAGGCACAAGTGACTGAAGGCTTGAAGAACGAGCCACAGGAGATAAGCGAAAGAAAGTTCTCTGACTTTCTGGGGGTGCAGAGAACCCCAAGCACCATCAGATCCACGGGTGCAGAGAACCCCAAGCACCATCAGATCCGCGGGAGCTGGGGGCTTGGGGCTGCCCCTTTCTCCAGGCTTGGCAGGGACCCCAGGCCTGAGCCCGAGCGGGGCTGAGCCAGCCGACAGTCAACAGGCCTTTATTGACTGTTCATTCTCAGTGAGCACAAGGCTGTCCATTTAAACGCTGATCCAATATTGCTGTACGTTGGGTAAGCTCATCGAGAATTCATAGGGTGATGCTCACTCAGCAAGAGACAGGCACGCCACACGTGAGCTCATTTATTCCAGCAGCAGCCGCGATCCGGGCCCATTGAGCCCTGAGCAATATTCCCCAGGGCTGGGGGCAGTGAGCTGGCAAGGCTTCCTGTGGGGGGAGGGGGGCACAGGAGGCCGAGAGAGGGGGGGAGGGGCCGGCGTGAATGCAGGCAGCCGAGGGGCCTGGGTTGCCACAGCTGTAAAGTAAGGAACAATAATAACATCTGCCTGATGGGGACAGGGAGGACTGAGACTATACGAAGTGTTTCGCTTGATGTCTGGCACCTAATGGCGGCAAACTTAGCGTGGGCTGGGATTATGTCATGCAGTCTTACATAATCCCTGCCGGTGACTGAGTGCAACCGTTCCTGTCTCCATTTTACAGATGAGGATTCCAACGTCCCCAGAGGGGCCGGAAGTTGCCCGTGGATTCCTGGCAAGTCAAGAGCCTGGGTAGGATTCACACCCGGGGCTCGAGACTGGGCTCTTCCCACAGCTCCGCCTCTATGTCCCATACTCCGGGGTTTGCACCGGCTCTCTGCACCCTCCCGGGCGGGGCCTTTCCCCCTGAACCACGATCTGCTCTTCCTCTGGCATTTGCGGGGGAGGCGGCAGGACGCCCCCAGAACCGCCGGCTGCCTCAGCGACGGGGACTTGGGTCAGTTTGCTCATTGAGTGGGACTCCCCTCGGTCGGTCTCTCCCCGGAGCTCCTTCTTCATGTGCTTCGGCCTTTCGGAATACACACACGCATCCGTGTGTGCACGACCCCGCGATATCAGACTTGAAATGAGCAAGGCTCAGTGTCCCGAGCCATTTGTGGGGTGGGAGGGCAGGGGTCATGCTGCTGCCCCTGAGAGCACATGTTGGGGTACGGGCCTCCCAGGGAGCACCAGAGAGACTGAGAAGCAAGAGAGGCTCTGGCTAACCAGGATTCCTCCTGGCCGGTAGTCCCGAGGGTTAACAGTGGATCCGGGTAGGCTGCCCAGCTACCGTCACAACAAATGCTTCCCCAAGGGCCTCCGGAATTCAGTGGCCAAGAGGGAGGCGGCTGCTTGGGCTCTGGAGCCAGATGGACCTGGATTTTTATCTCAGCTCTGCTACCTTCTAGCTGTGTGACCTTGGACATATTACCTAACTTCTCTGGGTCGTAATTTCTACACCTGTAAAGAGGGAGAAAGGCTTAGAGGCGAAGTTGTGGTGAGCAGCTTTGTATCGGGCACACAGTAAATGCACAACTAAAACGAATCACCTGCTCCTTTTGCCTCTTAGCACGAAGATGAGGAGGAAAAGAGAGGTTCCGAAGGCGGAATCCAGCACGTGGTTTACCCCTCAGCCACTTGTGGACTTTGGGGGAAAGCTGTGCTGCTCTGTGCCTCGGTTTCCTCCGGCATAGGACGAGAATAAAATACAGTTCCCACCTCATAGAAACCAACTGATACAATCTGTATAAAATGCTCACGTAACGTCCTAACCATAGTGAATGCTTGACACACGGTAGCTCCCAGCGTGACTTTTCCACCCTAACAATTCCATCCCGACCTCGTCGGGCGCAACCTTGGTCCACCCGGACCCAATCAACACCCAGTATCAGCTTCTCCGGAGGATGTTCCTTCCCTACCTATATCTGGTGGCACCCCCCCCCCCCATAAAGTGAACTCTTTGGGGTCAGAGGAAGTCCTAGGCGCTCCAAGGGAGACTTCTGTCTGTAGTGCCTTCTCATTTTTCCTTGTGGGAGCCACACAGGGCAAGTGGCAAAGACACTGAGCCTAAAGTGAACTCAGAACCAAGCCATGTTAAGACTCATCAAAATCCTGTGTTGTAATCATTTCCTTTCAAAGTCTTTTTTTTTTTTAAGTTTCCCAAAGCATCCTTCATCTTCAAAGAGTCTGGCTGCCAACTCGACTTTGCCCTCTGAAGTTCTTTTTCATTCACCCTCGCAGGCACTGCTCCAGAAATGCCACATGGTGGAGACGAGCCCCTCGCTCCCCCCTCCTCCACCCCCACACCTCCCAGTTTGGACGCCATTATAAATTGGCCGATGTTGTCCTTGGGTCCTTCCCAAGATCAATTAGAAAACCAACATGAAGGGCATTTGTAAAAAGTAAGCCACGCTATTTATTCACAGAGGAAGGAAAGGGAGGGATAATTTCTAGTGCTGTTTTCTTCTGTCTTCTCATGACAGCCCCACCAGAGGCCCTGGGATACACATACGAGCAAACAGATCAAAACTCCAGTCAAGTCTGCGGCCTCAACTCCCCCCCCCCCTTCTTTTTTTATTTTTTATTATTTATTTATTTTTAAATTAAAAAAAAAAGTTTTTATTTATTTTTGAGAGACAGAGCGTGAGCAGGGGGAGCGGCAGAGAATCGGAAGCAGGCTCCAGGCTCTGAGCTGTCAGCACAGAGCCTGACACGGGTCCTAAACTCATGAACTATGACATCATGACCTGAGCCGAAGTCAGACGCTTCACCGACTGAGCCACCCAGGTGACCCTTTCCCTCTTTTTTTTTTTTTTTTTTAAAGAAAGCACTTATTTATTTGGATTTATAGCCTATTCAAATGATGTCTTGGTGCCACAAGAAAACACGGACCCCCTGCAAAAGGAAGCTTGTCTATAAACTAGTGGAAAAATCAAATCCATGTGGGTACTTCAGGCACTGCTTTCAGAGGGATGTCTTTATTTTTAAAAAAAATTTTTTTTAATGTTTATTTATTTTTGAGACAGAGAGAGACAGAGCATGAACGGGGGAGGGGCAGAGAGAGAGGGAGACACAGAATCGGAAGCAGGCTCCAGGCTCCGAGCCGTCAGCCCAGAGCCCGACGCGGGGCTCGAACTCACGAACCCTGAGATCGCGACCTGAGCCGAAGGCGGACGCTCAACCGACTGAGCCACCCAGGCGCCCCAGAGAGGGATGTCTTTAAAAAGCATTCTCAGGATGTCAGGAGATATATTCAGTGGACAAGCCCATCTTGGCACGAATCCAGTTTTACTGAGCGTGACACAGCCATTCCGGGGAAGATGTGAGAAGATGAACCCCCCACAGTACTTGATGACGTCATCAGGATGTTAGAATGGCAGTTTTCACTGCGGCACCTGGCTACACCATACATCCACTGGCTCCATTCAAAGCGAGTGCTAGGCTCTAAGCAGACTTAGCAAAGGAGGTACTAACAACGGAGTCACCCAACTCTGAACCCTGAAGCAGAGTCCCAGTTAACCTTGCCCACAGCAACACCAAAGGGTGGGGTTGGAGGAGACGGAAAAGAGGTTTGAGAGAGGTTTCCTGGAGGGAGCTGTTGAAGGACCCCCCAAATCCCACCTGTACCTGCCCATATGCCCAAGGGGGAGGGCTGGGCGGTTTCCCCTTTCCTTCTAAATTGAGAGAGGGGCTTTGAAATCACCGACAAGTTTAATATACGTGACCCCTACGGTCTGAGGCGACACATTTACCCAAAGAGGTTCGAACCTGCGACCTACCAGCCATTTCGATAACAAATCAGGACTCTCCCTGGGCTGGAGAGCAGCCCACCCTCTCAGACCTTATCACAGAAGGGCTGGATGTGGTTCTTGATGACCAGGCAGGGTCTCACTTGGGGAAAGGCAGCCACAGGTCATCCCTGGGCCTGCCCATGAGGGGCCGCCTGCAGGGGTAACTGGGATTCCCAGTCTCCGGGCTGCAGAGGAACAGAGGGGCAGGTGCGAGCCAGAACCTCCTGAAGGGAAGCGAGGGCGAGGATCCCCAGGGATGGAGAAGTCTCCAAAGAACTCACAGAAGTGCCACGAAAGAAAGAGCTTGCCAGAAGCATCTCCCTGGTTGAGGGGGAGCCGATACCAACTTAAGACTGTTAGCCATGCCTGAATCGTCTTTCTTTCCACTACCTCCTGCCCTCCCCACAGCAGAGCTCAAGGCAGAGAGAGAGAGAGGGAGAGAGGGAGAGAGGGGGAGAGAGAGAGAGGGAGAGAGGGAGAGGGAGAGAGAGAGAGAGAGAGAGAGAGAGCGCAAGAGAGCACACACAGATACTGACCCAGCTGCTCCCTACCTGCAGGGACAGGCCAGCTGACAGAGGGGGAAGAGGGAGTGACTTTAAATGAAGCTTTCTTCAGATATAAGTTACATGCCATGCAATTCACCCATTAAAAAAAATTTTTTTTTAATTAAAAATAGAACTACCCTATGATCCAGCAATTGCACTACTAGGCATTTATCCATGGGATACAGGGGTGCTGTTTTGAAGGGACACAAGCACCCCAATGTTTATGGCAGCACTATCCACAATAACCAAAGTATGGAAAGAGCCCAAATGTCCATCGATGGATGAATGGATAAAGAAGATGTGGTATATATATACAATGGAGTATTACTCGGCAATCAAAAAGAATGAAATCTTGCCATTTGCAACTACGTGGATGGAACCGGAGGGTATTAGGCTAAATGAAATTAGTCAGTCAGAGAAAGACAAAAATCATATGACTTCACTCATATGAGGACTTTAAGAGACAAAACAGATGAACATAAGGGAAGGGAATCAAAAATAATATAAAAACAGGGAGGGGGACAAAACAGAAGAGACTCATAAATATGGAGAACAAACTGAGGGTTGCTGGAGGGGTTGTGGGAGGGGGGGATGGGCTAAATGGGGAAGGGGCATTAAGGACTCTACTCCTGAAATCACTGATGTACTAAATGCTAACTAACTTGGATGTAAACTAAAATAATAAATAAAATAAACATTGCAAAGGCAAAAATAAATAAATAAATAAAATTTTTAATGTTTATTCTTGAGAGAGAGCGAGAGACAGAGCGTGAGCAGGATAAAGGCAGAGAGAGAGGGAGACACAGAATCCGAAGCAGGCTCCAGGCTGAGTGGTCAGCACAGAGCCCGACGTGGGGCTCGAACTCATGAACCGAGAGAGATCATGACCTGAGCGGAAGCTGGAGGCTTACCCCACTAAGTCACCCAGGTGCCCCTGCAATTCACCCCATTAAAGGGTACTCGTTCATGGTTTCTAGTATACTCACAGATTTGGACATCCCTCACCACAATTAATTTTATTTATTTCTCTACTTGTTTATTTTTGAGAGAGAGAGAGAAAGAGAGAGAAATGGGCTGTGTGTTTGGCTCAAGTGGGCTTGTGTTCACCCAGAGTGGGGCTCGAGCTCACAGGACTGGAACCCACGAACCGTGAGATCGTGACCCGAGACCAAGTCGGATGCTTGACGACTGAGCCACCCGGGCGCCCCTTGTCACAATGAATTGTAGAACGCTTTCAGTACCTCACAAAGAAACCCTCTCCTTACACCCCCCTCCTTGGCTATCACCCCCCCCCCCCCCCCCCCCCAGGAAATCATTAACCTACTCCCTGTCTCTATGCATTTGCCTATCCCGGACCTTCGACAGAAGGGCGGTCACACGCCACGTGGTTCTCTGCGACTGGCTCCGAAGTGAAAGAACCCTAAGTGTTGACCAGACACCCCGGCCCTGCAGCCTTCTGGGGGCGGGCTCCCCGGCAGGCCGCAGCAGCGCCTTCCTTCCTCAGACTGAGATGCCCGCCCGCCCCCCTCCCCCCGCCCCTCCCTATTCATGGCTCCCTTCGAGTGAATTCACCCAACCTCCCCAACTAGGCCTGAGCCGGCAGGGAAACGAATCCGCCTGCACACCCACCTCGCGGCACGCCCGGCGGCGGTGGGTGCCATTACGCGGGTGAGGTCTGTCCTTCCAGAGGCGAACGTCTGCCTCCTCCGTGTTCCTGTTCCCAAAGGTGCCTGGCATGTTTATTCGCTGGCTGAGGATGCAGGCGGCTGTGCAGACAGGGCGGAGGCCCCGGGGCGGCCGGGGTGGGGGGTGAGTCCCTGGGGGGGACCCTCAGGGGGCTTCCACATGGCGCTCGGGAGGGCCAGGAGGCAGCAGCAGGCCGCAGACCAACTCTATCGCTCTCTGGTTAAGTTTTAGGTGTTTCCTTGTGTCTCAGCTTCTCTGGCACTGACATCTGCTGCTCTGAACAGCTCCAGAGGCCGACTGGAAAGTCCGAAATGTGTCTGGGACGCTTTGCTCCCCCCCATCCCGGGTGGCCTGTTTGGACGTGCTTTGTTTGCCCTTGGCCCCAGGACGGCCCCCACCCCCCACCTTGGTGACCCTTCTCTTTCCTGCCTTCACCCCTCCTCATCTCCTCCCTCAAAGCCAGATGCCGCGCAACTAAGAAGGTGAAGATCACGCTTGACGTACATTAGCGCTCCCCAGGGGCCTCTGGCCCAACGCAGGTAACACGGGGTCGTTCCACCAGAGCCTTCTGGAGACGGGGAAGCCCAGCCTTGGATGGCAGGAGCAAGAGCGTGTCCATCCAAGAAATCCCAGATGTTGCTTCCAAATGGCCAAGAGTGGTTTCCCAGGGGGAGCCCGGCCTGGCTTCCTGTAGCCTCAGAGATGGTGAGGACCGCGTGGGGTGGTGGGGGCTGGGAGGGGGCCCACGGGGGAAGATGAGACCGCAGGCCTAGAGCACGTGACGGGCACCGAGCGCCTCCCAAGCTTCGCCAGCCACCAGCCGGCCCTCCTACAGACCTACTATTTCCTCCCAGTGATCCTGGCCGCTGCAGATTCGACGTTCCCCTCTCACAAAAGGGGCCCGGGGAGCTGGTCCACGATCACACAGCTAGGGGGAGAGGCACAGTGGGTCCCAGTGTTCCCGACGGGGCATCTGGCAAGTCTGACCCACGCACGCGCCCAGCTCGTCCCCGCCACCCCGGCTCCTCTGCCGCCCCCTGTGAAGCAGGCATGACCTTCACCAACTCCCAATTCCAGGTGAGGAATCCGGCTCCACGAGACGGAGTAGCCTAACTAACTGAGGTCACTCTGCCAGTCAGTGGAAATTTGAACCCAAGTCTGGATAACTGCAAAGGCTGCGGACTTCTGGAGCCCAACCTCCCCATTGGTGCAGGTGGTGAGAATGGCCTGGGGTCGCTGTGTGAGAGAGGGCCACAGAGCACGAGAGGGAAGAAATAAAGATGTTCTTGTGTGGACCTGTGTGTGTGTGCACGCGTGTGTGAGTCTATACCTATGTCTGTGTATACATAAATGTGGTGTGCCTATGTGAATTGGTATCTGTATCTATGAGTGCATGTGTCCGTGTGAGTTTGTATGTACAGATGTGTATTTGTGCGTATTACTGTGTGCGTGCGTGTACAGAGAATGTGGATGTGTCCGTGTGCATGTAAGTATGTGTCTATGTATATGCTTGTGTGTTAGTAGGTGTCTGAGTACATCTGTGTCTGTGTGTATTTGTATGTGAGCGTGTACATGACCCCATACATGCTGGTGGAGACTCAGGAGACAGGGCCCCCTCTACGGTGGAAAGTTATTCCTTTTTTTTTCAGTTAATAGGAAACAAAGGAATCTTTTCTTAAAGTTCTGCTTTGGTGCCCTAGAATGTAAACTTTATGCAACTAAGTTTACAGTCTCTAAGGGAAGAATGTTCTTTGAAGATCAAGCCTGAGAAAACTTAGAATTCACTGCTGCATTTCAAACCTTTCTGACTACTCGACAGTGAGAAATACAGTATTTCATTCCACATACAGTGAATACATGTATGTACATGTATTTCTTAAAACAATACTTGCCCTTACCATGTGTAATGTGCTCTGATATTTTAAATTCTTTTCTATTTTTTTTAAAAACGCTAGCTGTGAGCCACTACACTGATATCACAGCTCACTGATGGGACGGAGGCTACAGTTGGAGAACACTGGTCTAGGGTGACCCTTCCTTGGCTCTATGGAAAGAGATTTCATCCATCCATTTAACAAACACTAGGCAGTTGCTGCGTGGCAACTACTTTTCTAGGTTCTTTGCAAACAAGTTTCCTGCCCTCCTGGCACTTTCATTCTAAAGTAGAAAATGAACCATGAATCTGGAAACACATAAGATCATTTCAGGTAGTGACAAGGTCTATGAAGGTAATTCAGTGGGCTGGTCAGGGAGGACTTCTCTGAGGAGGTGACATTTCTGCTGAGACCCAATGATCTGTGAGTTGGCTAAGGCAAGAAGTGTGGGAGAAAGGCTCATCTGTATTTCGTGTCCTGCCTCTACCATCAAAGGTTAGAGACAGACCTTGACTGGGACAGCGGCGGGGATTCTGTCCCTCCGTCCCCAGCCTTCCTGTCCTCTCCCATCAGCTCCATTTTGTCCCAACACTCCACGTTAGAATTTGGCAGTTCTGCAGGGGCACATACTCCGTCTTTCCCTGGAACATATAAAATGACATCTGGTCCAATTAATTCCGGTGTTAAGGAAAACTCCCTGAAGACGCGGCCGATCTTGTGGAGAGTGGTTCCGCTGGGCAACAAAACTCAGGACTGAGGAGGCAGAGGACATGGGGCTCAGAGCCACGCGTGGCACAGCCCACACGAAAGAGGCAAAGATGGTGACGGGCCTCACCCTCCAGGCTGTTCCAGGGTCAGGCACGGCTTCTCTAGAGTTGTCTGCGTGGCCAGCAATGTTGTCACCTTCAGGTTCTCGCTCAAATGCCATCTTCTCCGAAAGCCTCCCCCGCCCACACTATTTAGACCGCAGCCTCCCTCCTGCCTTGTTATCTCGTTATTGTCTGGCTCCTCACCTAGAATCCCCAGGGTGGGGATCTTTGCCTGTGCGAGTCCCCATCTTGTACCCGGCTGATGCCCAGTAAATAGCTATTGCGTGGCTCAGTGAGTAACAGCGGCCATTTATGGAGCACCTACTATGTGCCGGGCTCTTTACATCCACGGTCTCCAGGCCCCACAGAAATCCTGCGAGATGGCGGCTGTCATTCCCATCTTACAGATGATAACATGAAGGCTCAGAGAGGTGAAGCGAAGGCACTGAGTAACCGACAGACGTGGGTATGAACTCGGGCCTCCCTGACTCCAAACCCACCAGGCCACGACACATCCACTCCCATAACAGTAATGCTGTATAAACCAGATGACCCACACCAGGATCCTTCCAGAAGCAAGCTCTGTAGGCACAGAGCATTCCTCTTCGATTTCCCAAAGACAAGCAGAGGGTATGTTCTTAATCAGGAGAGGTGCCTCTCTGCCAAACGGCCGGGTCATCCCCTCCGAGTGGAAGGAAAGTTTCATGTTGTGTTGTTCTTCACAAGAAATTTCCATGCCTTTTGTTTTTCAAACACACTGAGGCACGTGGAACGTAAATCGGCAGAAACTCAGGCCACTAAATACCCTCCTCCAAGTGCCCTGAGGTTGAAGCTGGGTGTGTTCCTCGGGGCACCGCGGGAGGCCTTCCTAGGGGGGCAAGGTGGCCCGGCAAGGCGGGACGACAACCTTCCATTCCCTCTGTACCTCGGGGACAGGCGGCTGAGGCTGAATTAACCAGGGGAGACCTCTGAAGGCTGGGGTTCTGGGAACACCAACAGAGTGGTTTTGCTTGGGGACATCAGCTGCTTCAAATTATGAACTGCTCCAAACAGAGTGCACATTAACACGTTTTTCAGCCCTGGAAGGAGACCAAGGGACTCGGGCCACAGCCTTCATCTTCAGACTCTTCTGGGGGAAGGCTTCCAGCCGAGAGGCCCGGGCAGGAGAGAGAGGGCAGGGGTAGAAGGGCCCGACCCCCTTCCCTGACCAGCAGCAACTCACGGGATGCCTGTGTGGAGCCTGAATGCCAAAGGGGAGGGGAAGCCGCCCCATCCCATGCCACCCTCTCCCTCTCCCCCACATCGGCAGTTCGACAAACGTTCGAGTTCCTGCTCGGTGGCAGGCATCGGGCCAGGCCCTGGACACATAACCCGTTCAAGTAACCTTAGTGTCTGCTCTGAATCAGGCCCCAAGGATCCATTGTGAGAATACAGTAATAACTAACAGCTACGGGGCCAGGCACTGTTCTAAATGCTTTTCACATGTTAACTCATTCATCCTCAAAGCATCAAAAGTGATTTCTAAGCGGAGGCCTGAAGGAAGCGAGGAAGTTAACGAGGAAGTTAACCAGGAGCGTGTCTGCGGAAGTGAGACAAAGGCCGAGTCGGGCACGTGCCGGGCGTGTGCCTGGCAGGTGCAGGGGCCCCCGCGAGCCTGGGATGCGGCGGGGAGGACCCGGGCCTTCACCGGGCGGTGGAGGGTGGTGCGGGACTGCCAAGCTCCCACCTGTGTTCTCCAACAGGTCTGCTGCAGCACTAGAATGTTCCTTGGTGGGAAGAGGGGTGGAGCCTGGGATAATCCAGGAGAGGCGGGAAGAAAGAGCAGCAGTGGGGGCGGGGAGAAGCCGCCGTACCCCGGATCTATTTTGAAGGTGGAACCGAGAGGATGTGCGTGCGGGCTGAGCACGCGCACGGAAGACAGGGCGTCCAGGAACGCTGCGAGGATGTCGCCCTGAGCAGCCGGAAAGAGCGGATGCCATTGGCTGGGGCGGGAGATGTGAGATGAGCAGCTTTCGTCAATTCCAGGCATGTTAAATCGCAACGTCCAATGAAGATGTCCAGGAAGCGGGTGGGGAGACGGGTCTGGGGCGCAGGGGGCCGGGGCGCTAGCCGAGCAACACCATGAACGGGAACGGCGACCGCTTCGTTCGGTAGACGCTCTCGCGCGCCTCCGGCGGGCTGGCGTTGCCGCGGCCGGTGCAGCAGGGAACCACTCGCCCTGGCGAGTTCACATGAACCAGCAGGCACGGGAGGACAAGGGAAGGGGCTGGGAGAGTCTGAGAGGCCAGCGTTTCTGGTTCTGAGTCCCAGAGGGGTGTGGGTGTGGGGCCGCAGGGCCGGGAGGTCAGCCGTGACCACCCGCCTGCTGGGCCTCCAAGGCCCTTCCCGGGAGGCAGCGCCCAGCAGCTGCCAATGCACACGGGGGACTCAGACGCCAGGCTTGCATTAGATCTGAACGGTGTCCAATTTGCTGGAATCCATTATCGACTCTCGCTGACCTGCTGTCTGCCCTTGGAGAGATGTCTAAACTGTACGGTCGGAGCCAACAGCAGCCAAGACAAATGGCCGGGGATGTGTTAATGTTTCCAATGTGCTTTAAGACGCCGCTGGGGGCAGGGTGGGATCTGGGAAGGAGGGGCGACCTGCCACAGTGGGCTGGGACGAAGGGCTGAGATGAACGGCTGCCTGTGCCCTTCCTGGAGCTTCCTAAGGGACCCCGAGGGATCCCCTGGGCCCAGTTGTCCCACGCCCCGCAGGCCCGCATCTTCACATCTACGTCCAGGGCGTGGATTCGGGGCTGCCCCGGGTTGCCAGCCCCGCCGGCAGTGTGACCGGGCAAAGGACTCACCCTCCCTCTGCCTCAGTTTCCACATCTATCCGTCTCGCAGGATTCTTGAAGTAGCAGAGCATGAACCAGTACGGTGTCATTCACGGTTAACGGTCGTGATGGTTTCCTGAGCACCTAGAATGTGCTGGCCCGACGGACGCCTTGCCATCTTACAACTTGTCCATTGCCCATTTCAAAGAAATCCTTCATGCCAGCACATTCTAGATGAGCTACGCCAGGTGGGGAGACTCTCTCCAAGGAGCTGTGAAGATGGAAGGGAGCAGAATTTCTCGGCCTGCTTGTTGAGTGAATGAAAGATGACCTTTCAGGATCCAAGGTGATTCTGTGGCCACGTGACCACATGCTTGGGGCAGCGTGTGAACTTGTGAGTTCTGACCACCCCAGCCCAGCCAGAAGTGCTGGCCTCCCGGAAGTCCCCCCTGACCTCAGCCCAGATGAGCTTGGATCGGAAAAATATCGGGAACCCATGATGGGGATGGGGGACAGTCTACGGCCGGGGTCACACTGTGCCTCTGCTGTGTTCCAGCACCCAAGTGGGCATCAGCCTCCGTCCTCCTTGTCCAGTCCCAGCTAGCTGTCCGCTGACCAGCCTTGGGGTGGCCCAGGTCCCTGCTTCCCATTTAATTCCCTGACTCCATTCCTGACTTCCCATCCTTAAGTCTTACCTGGAGGACCACGCGGGTCTGCCCTGAATGCTGTCTTTAGTGTCTGCTTGACTTCCAGGCAGCCCAGCCCAGGACCCCACCTATAATCATCTCCAGGCCCCTCTTAGACTTTGAGAATAGCCCACCCACAGTGTGCCTGAGGGGTACACTTCACAGAAAGCAGGGAACTTCTGGTTTTAACCTCAGTGATTTGTTTTGCCTGGTCTTCCATAACGTTGGGGATGAAAATGTCTTATTAGAAGATTTTCAGAGAAAGGATTGACCCCATCACTTTAATAGAGAGAATTACAAGCTGGTGGAGAGAGTGGAGGTCTTATGGGTACAAAGACTCGAGTTTGGATTCAGCGAGGTGTCTCAGGAGCTGGTTCCCCTTGGACTCAGCCCCTCTGAGACTCAGCTTCCCCACCTGTGTCAGATGGGATGGTTATAAAGATGAAATGAGACCATGTATGTAATGAATGTGTAAAGGGACTGGACGGTGGCAGGGACTTAGCATTATTATTGTCATTACTGCTGCTGTTATTTTTTTTTTTTTAATTTTTTTTTTGCCTATCCAGCTCCTGTGAGCTTTCCTTTCCGAATCTTACGGCTGCTTATACCCTTAAACTTCTCACTGTGCCATTTTCCCTAAAGCGGCCGCAATGGCGGAAAACTTCCCTTCGCTGGGACATTGGAAGATATCCCAATAATGCCTGTCATTGTACAGGTACACAATGAGGTTCGATAGCTGTTAGTTATCTAACGTAACTAATAATAATACTAATATATTACCAGGTGTCAGACACTGTGCTAATTGCTTTCTGCACATTATTCTCATGTAATAACCCTCTTGATCTCACATAGGAGTTTATTACTAGTACTGCTCCCTATTTTGCAGATGAGGAAACTCAGGAAACTGAGGTACTGAGTGAATGTGCCCAACGTTACATAACTAGTAAGACGTGGGGGATGAGATTAGAAGCCAGACGATTTGACTTTGGGATCTGCCCTCGTGACCACC
Source organism: Prionailurus bengalensis (assembly GCF_016509475.1). Lineage (NCBI taxonomy): Eukaryota > Metazoa > Chordata > Mammalia > Carnivora > Felidae > Prionailurus > Prionailurus bengalensis. Next base: position 124,654,927 of record NC_057358.1, on the reverse strand, counting down.
ATACTGCCTCACGAATACGTAATTTTCAGAGCAAATATAGAAGGGAAAAAAAGCCCACTGATGTTTATTTAATCTGGGATTTCTAGAGTTGAGTCATGAATCATGGGTGATGGGATAAAATGAATTCCAGAAGTTGTGTGTGGACAGCTGGAAGAAAGACGGGCATCAGATAGGCAAAAGATAGTCGGATAGGCAAAAAATTAGGGTGGTCAGGACTATTCCCGGTTCTAAGTGAAACCAAGAGGCGATCAGGGGAAGGATTACACAGAAGATGAAATTATCCAGGATTCCCAGTGAGGCTTCTGACCTCACCACCCGGCAAGCTGAGGACGGCATCGTTTCCTGCCCCTGCTGAGCAGCGTTCTGCCGACACTACAAGGGGCAGATAAGAGCCTTTCTCTGAATCACTGAAGAGATCCAACCCCAAGTGGATAACGGGGGTCCTGTTACTCTGCTTATTTCACGGATGAGAAAACTGAGGCCCGGGAAAGCGAAACAGCTTGTTTAAGGTCCCACGACAGGTAAGTGGAAGTCGTGTCACCGATCAACCTCACTCATTCATCCAACAGACACACAATGAACACCGACTGTCTGAAATTCACCAGGAGACACATGCCACGTCCTCAGTCACTCAACAATCCAGACCAGCACTGTCTCACGGAGACAGGGTAAGCCATGGTTGTAATTTAAAATGTTCTCATGGCCACATTTAAAAAGTGAAAAGAAACAGGTGAAATTAATCTTCAATCTATATAGCCAAAATATTAATGTTTTAACATGTCATCAATATTTAACAATATTACTAAGACATTTCACTTTTTTGGGGGGGGGTACAAGGCTTTGAAATCCAATGTGTATTTTACACTGAAAGCACATCTCAATTTGGACTGAATACATCTCAAGTGCTCAATGGCTGCATATGACTAGTGGCCACCATAGTGGACGGCACAGATATAGATCCATGGATCTCAATCTCCGTATTAGAATCACATGGAGAGCTTGTCAAAAAGCACAGATTTCCAGGTCCCACCCAGAGATTCCTGAGAGTGAAGGCAAGGCCTGGGAATCTGTATTTAAGACACATTTTTTTTTTTAATGTTTATTTTTGAGAGAGAGAGAGACAGAGCACAAGTGGGGGAGGGGCAGAGAGAGAGGGAGAAACAGACTCCAAAGCAGGCTCCGAGCTGTTGGCACAGAGCCTGATGCAGAGCTCGAACTCATGAACCGTGAGATCATGACCTGAGCTGAAGTTGGACACTTAACCAACTGAGCCACCCAGGCTCCCTTCGGAATCTGTATTTTAACTAGTATTCTAGGCGATTCTGAACCAGTTATTTTGGAACCAGTGAGCTGATAAAATGAACCGCAGCCCAGTAATTTGTTGTACCTAATAGAGAATGGCCATTTAGCTAGTGAACATTCTTCCTTCATTCCCACTGATTAGGGAAAGCTTGATCTTCATTAGCAAAATCTGAATTAAAGGCATCAGGTTACAGTCAGTTGAATTACTTTTAAGAATAAAGAGTAAACTCCAAAGAGTTTTCAAGTAGAGGGTGTTTGTTTAGGTAAGGCTTCCTGATTAAAAATAAAGAATATTCATCCACACACTTTGTTAAACTCCTTAAAAGCTAATTAATTCGCTTAAGATGAAACACACCTTCCAACAAGTCTCCAGCACTAATTTGCAGAACAGAGAACTTCTTGGTGGACAATGGGCAGCTGGATGGTCATGGTGCCTACACCGAACTGGGAGCGGGGGAGTGAGGAGATATTCATCACGAACTTTAATTATGCACTTGCTGTATGCCAGAATCGGTCCTCAGCCCTGAAGCTACAGGGGTGGATGAGGACGGGTCATGCTTGGGAAGAGTTCACACAGTAGCTAGTGGGACAGGTGAGGATGTGCACAGCTCTATGGGAGCACAGAAGGGAAAAGGTCAGTTCTACCTGGAGCACAGAGGGCTCCTCAGAGAAGAATGGAGCTGAGCCTTGGGCGACCACAAAGTGTTTAACATGTAGACACTGTGGTGGTGGCAGAGGGAGCGAGTAACTTGTCACTGAGTGTCTGGAGAACTGTGGACAAGGAGATTAGATGCCAGGGCAGAGGAGACCGAGGTGATGCAGGGAAATGAGCTGGAGCAGGGATGGTGAAGTGCCTTGACAGCCAGGCTAAGTCCGGGAGGTAATGAGGGGCCATAACCGTGGTTAGAGGGATGCACACAGGAAGCTTTCCGTCAATGATGGATGAATGGATTGATAAACGACTGACTGAATGAATGGGGGACCCGCAAGCCAGGAGGCCAGCGAGGCTGAAGGGCAGCTGTTCAGGCGAGAGGTAGTAACGAGACCTGGCCCAAGTGCTAACAGCAGATGCGAGATGTTTTCTTTTTTCTTTTTTTTAATTTTCTTTTTTTGATGTTTATTCATTTTTGAGAGACAGAGCGAGACGGGGCATGAGCGGGGAAGGGGAGGAGAGAGGGAGACACAGAATCTGAAACAGGCTCCAGGCTCCGAGCTGTCAGCACAGAGCCCGACACGGGGCTCGAACTCACGGACTGTGAGATCATGACCTGAGCTGAAGTCAGACGCTCAACCGACTGAGCCACCCAGGTGCCCCGCGAGATGTTTTCAAATGACCCAGAGTAAGAAAGGCACGACTTGGGGAGATTGCTGTAGGGAGTCGCCTTCCACACGGCGAAGTGCCGAAATGCAATGTTATTGTGCGGGAGGCTGAGAGTCCCAGGAAAGCAAGGAAGAGGCTCGTGAAGCCAGAATCTCCAAAAGCCCCGAGGAAGGGAGATGCTGAACCCTGAGATCTCCAAAGCATTCTTTTTCATGGGCATGCTTAGGCACTTCAGTGCAAGATCCTCATTTAAAAAAAAAATCTTTTCTTTTTCTATAGGGAGATCATCGATTTAGTCAGAAATGCAAAATAGCTGACAAAATCAAGTGTCTGGGAGGATACAGGAAAGCAGGAGCCTTCGGCCACTGCTGGTGGGTGTCCTGACACACAGTATATCCTGTAGAGAAACTCTCGTGCTTGGGCATGCAGTGACAGGCATGCACCAGAACGTTCAAGTCAACGTCGTCTGCACTAGCAAAAACTCGGAAGCAACCTATGCGGCTATCTATAGGGGGTGGATACATGAGGAATAGTTATACGATGGGAAACAGTAGTACAGTTAAAACCAACGGAGGGCTGGACCTCAAAACACAAGGTTGAGTGCGACAGGGCAATTGAAGGATAACATACTCAGGACGACAGCGCCTGCCTGGGCTAGGACAACACACACCGTAGGCATGCTGTATACGTAGCGTGGATGTAAACGTGTAAAAACACAGGCTGGCATTTATGGTAAATCCACAATAGGAGATGGACAGAACGGGGATAAAGAGGAGACAGGAAAGAGATTATGAATTATTTCTACCATATATGCAGACCTACACAAGATCTGAAACAAACACGCCCACATGGAGAAAAAAGTGTTTATTATATTATTTGCTATACTTTTCTTTCAAAAATTTCCCAGACTCGGGTGGGGGAGGGGTGGGGGGAGAAAAAATGGCGGAGGGGGAAGGAGCCAAACAGGAGGCTTGGAAATTACCCAGCCCGACCAACTGGCCTCACCACACAGCAAAGGAGCAGGCAGATGGTTACAAAACGTACCTGGAAGGTATTCCTTGGGGTCTAACAGTCCATTTAATACACTCAGATGACTGCGCGGGCAAAGGAAAAATAAACACACTTTCTGTGCTTCCCTTCCTCAGCCCTGCATCCAGGCCAAAGTAAGGGTGCGGCCGTCACATCATTTATTTACACAAGGACCTCTTTATCTGCATGTCTCCAGGAACCTTATTCATCTGGTTGGCTCCCCTGGGGACCATCCCACCGTTCCCGGCAGACCAGGAACGTGACCTCACTGTGCAGCACCACATCCAAGTTACAAGTATGTGTGGAACACCAAACATGCATGAGAAAGAACAGTGATGGGGCAAGCTAGGGCTGCTCCTGCATCGTGGGTTCCTCCCCTATTTCCGTCAAAGAGCTCTGTGGTCACAGAATTAAAAAAACAATTAATAGTTCGTTAAAGCACATACCGTGTGGAATTGGGAGCAAGGAAGCATTCTTATCACTATTTTTGAAGCCAGACAAAAATATCTGTCTGGAGTTCCTTCTTTGCAGCCAGGAACTGTGCCTTAGTCAGCTCTTTCTCCAGGGCTTTGCACAGAGTAGGTGTTCAGGAAATGCTCACTCAATAAACAAAACCACGGACACACATGCACACACACGCACATACACACGTTTTGAGAACTATGTTTTTGTTTCTGTGAGTTTCATTTCTCTTCCTGGGGCAGTACCACCTAATGGTTAAGAATGTAGATTCTAGGGGCGCCTGGGTGGCTCAGTCAGTTTAGCGTCCGACTTTGGCTCAGGTCATGATCTCATGGTTTGCGAGTTTGAGCCCCATGTCGGGCTCTGGGCTGACAGCTCAGAGCCTGGAGCCCGCTTCTGATTCTGTGTCTCCCTCTCTCTCTCTGCCCCTCCCCCGCTCACATTCTGTTTCTCTCTCTCAAAAATAAACATTAAAAAAAAAGAATGTAGATTCTACAATCAAATTGCTTAGGTTCTTGGAACAGACACGGAACCTCTCTTTGCCCAGTACCTCGCAGCATCTTGAAGAGAGCAAGAAGAGGCCCTTAGCACAATAGTTGGTACAAAAAAATGCACTCACTACACTTTGGTAATTTTCACTGGTTAGTCCTCATGGCAAGCCAGGTAGACAGGCCATATCATGTCCATTTTGCAGGCGGGAAAGCTGAGGTTCAAAGAAGTCCTGCGACTTTTTGGAGGTTAGGTAATTTACCAATAAGTGACAATAGGCCGGGATTGGAAAGCAGCTCATCTAACTCCAAAGAGCTTTCCCAAGGAATTCTGTTGCAATTTCCCACTAGCTGACTCAAGGACCAACTTCCAGAATCTTCTCTGGCTGTTTTGTGTTCCATCCAGCAAAGGGTCTCGTGGGAACTCCCTCAGCCAACTGGAAGCTCCTGATTTCTTCAGTGCCTGGCCAGGAATCTGACTCAGGCCCAGGAGACTCTTAATTCCCACATCAAAGCTGAGGCCTCAAAGTCACTCTGGCTAAGTGCAGAGAAGGCAGAAAGTTCTAGTGCAAGAAGGCAGTAGAGACTCCTGATAGGTTTTCATCACTCTGCACTCACCCCAGGGCTGATGCCCAGAGATGAACAGTTCCAGCCACAGCCTGGCCTTTCTGTTCTGAGAGTTCAACGAACCTTGAGCCTACGTGCTCAGAAAAGCTCACGCCCCCCCTTCTGCCACGTTCGTGCTTCATTTCCCTGAAGTAAACATGATCCTGGGAGAATACCTCGCAGGTGGCTCAGGTGAAGGCATGCTCTACATCAAACACATTCCCTCCACAAAAAGTAGTGTCGGAACAGGGGCTTGTGCTCCTGACCGAGAGGGCTCACATTTTTCATGGAAATGACCACCAAAAACACGTTCAAAAACTAACTATCTGTGAATGGCGTCCCGGCCACCAGCGATACCTTTGAACTCCTAGGGCCTGGTGCCGTGCTGACGAGTGGACTCTCACTGGGTGTTCCCGGCAGCCCTGAGAAGTAAGTGGCATCACGTGTATTTTACAGATCAAGGAAACTGAGATTCAAGGAGGTTAAGCAGCGTGTCCGGGGCCTCACTGCCGCTGAGGGGCGGAGGGGGGCTCGAACACAAATCTGCTGGGCTTTTGGACTTCTGAACTGTGGACGTCCCGATACTCAGCTGCCTCCCCACTTCCGCACTGTGTGTCTAATAGCTGGCAAAGCTTTCTGTTGGACAGATAATGCCAGTGAGGCCGAGGCAAGACCGTAACCTCCAGCAGAAACCCAACAGCCAGACCTAATCAGACGCCTGGTTGTTTTTTTGTTTTGTGTTTTTTTTCTTTTATGGTCCTTGAGCTACGAATGACTTTCATAGTTCTACAAGGTTACGTTTTAAATAGTCATAGATATTCCCACCTAATAGCCTCAATTTTGCCTCTTGGCCCACAGAGCCTAACATATTTACTACCTGGCCTGTTAAGAAAAAGTCTGTACACCCCTTATATAAATAAGCCGCATCTGTTTTATTTGAGGTCCCAGAGAGTAGGGGTGTGCCTGAAGCCAGAAGCTTGGGACCTCCTCTCTAGACTCAGCCCTTGGTCCCCCTCCAATGCCGGCTCTCACCACCATACCCCTTCTCTGTCGGTCTCAGTGCATCGGTCTCAGCTTAGTTGTCCCTTCCTCCAGTCCCTTTTCTAGTGGTGTGACAGTGGGTAAGTCACTTACCTTCTCCGTGACTCAATCTCCTCCTCTACCAAATGGAACGGATAATAGTGTTTACGTCACAGGTTCGTCGTGAGGGTTCAATGAGTTAATAACATACCTCAGACAGCCAGAACGGTACCTAGCAAATTGCAAGTGCTACGGAAGGGTTCGCCGTTACTGCTAACACGGAATCCGCGACGCCGGTGCAACGTCTAATACACAGCAGACGGTCACACACGCTGCCTGACATCAGAGGCGAGACAACGCCGGCCTCAAGGCCCTGCCGGTCACAGTTGGTCAGAGAGCGTTCGGGCAGAGCAGCCGAGTTCATGGGCTTCTGCTCCAGGACCCGAGGACCGAGGATCACTCCATGGGTATAAGTGCTCGTAGCTCTATTCCTGGTCTCCTCTCTACCTTCCTAGATGGAGCACTGATCCTCCCAGTTTGACACAAGTCCTCCCAGACTATTCTCTATACGTTCATAAGCCTCCAGCCTAAGTGCACCTCTAGAAAATATGCTGTAATTTCTGAAGATATATAGTATTGCGCTGCAGGTATCTCTTAGCTACTTGCTTTTTTCTTCAACAGTAGAGTATGAATTTATTAGACTGAGACCTAGCCGATTCTTCCTAATTGTTGCAGAGCATTTCACAGTTCGGATATAATATAGCTCATCTGCCTATCCAAATAATTCCCTATTATAAATATCAGTGCCACAATGGGTATCTTTGCCGGGCCTCTTTAAGCTCTGGAGAAGTCTTCCAAGATGTTCCTACCTCTTTTCAAGGCAAGCTGTTTCTCACTGTTTTCTCAGGACTGACCAGAGGAAGGCCTCAGATGCTGGTCTTAATGCTTCCATTTCTTTTTCAAATTTTTTCATTTGAGAGAGAGAGAGAGAGAGAGAGAGAGAGAGAGAGCGAGCGAGCAGGAGAGGGGCAGAGGGAGAGAGAGAGGGAATCCTAAACAGTCTCTTTGCTGAGCATGGAGCCCGATTCTCAGGGCTCAATCCATGACCACGAGATCATGACCCGAGCTGAAATCAAGAGTCGGATGTTCAACAGACTCAGCCACCCAAACGCCCCAATACTTCTATTTCTCATATGAGCTAGAGTCACAAATCAACGTTTATTCCTGCCCATGAAGGAAACAACTAAGTAAATTAAAAAAAAAAAAAATTAACAAGCGTTTTAGCTAATAGAAAAAGAGAAATACAGATGAAGTGACTCAACCCTCTGAATGCTGATGATGCTGGGATAGGAAGGAATGTCTACATTCTCAAGGAACCCTGTGCACTCTCTGGAATGCAATTCTTACCGTCAATTCCCCTTGAATAGAAAGCTATTAACCGGATTCTCACCTTATTTATAGGTACCGTGTCATTTTAATGAAAACTAAATCTTGCTTGCTCTGTCTTTTCAATCCTTTCTCCGCTCAATTGCTTTCCTGTGGCTACATGGGAATAATTTATATTTAAATCTTCACCTAAGTCACAAGAGTTTTAGCTCACCTGAATGGAGAGGCAATTGCCATTAGACAAATTAAAAAATACTCCCGAGAACTTCATGCAAACTCATCCAGCTCTCCACATTGAACCAACCCGGCTTTGACCTAAATCGTGATTTTTGCACAAAATGTTAGCAATAAAAAAATGTGTACTTGCATTATGTGAAAGAGGTGTGTGCGGGTTGGGGGTGGGGGGACAGTAAAGGGAAGAAGGGGAGAAACGTCCTCAGGACAGAGGGTTGGGGGAATGGCGCGCAGGGGCAGAGCTGAGAGAGCGCGGAGTGGAGAGAGACGGATTTTTCTCCCACGTTAAGCTGATCGCGCCTTTGCAGGCCTCGATTTTCCAGAAGATGGTCTTCCTGGGGCTTTGTCTCTCCCAGCGCAGCCCCAACCTCCCTGCTGTGTTCAAGGCCAGATGCCTCCCCCACCCAGGCTCCAGCCCTGGGCAGGTACCCGGGATGTCTTCGGCACTACTGAGAGACTAACACAGTGCCTGCCACAGAAAGCATCAAACAAACGTAGCTGCTTTATTAATCATGTCATTATAGTAAGTGCTCAATAAATAGCTGCTGAATGACTACATGGAAGAAGACGAGACCCGCCCTTCCTCAGCTTCACATGCTGGAGGGAAGTCTTGCTACTGCCTCAACCAGGACGTGGCACACATACGAGGGTCTCCTGTGTCAGAAGCGTGAGGTTGGACGGGACAGTCGTCGGATCCCACCCCCAGCAATGGAAAGTGCTTTCAATGCAGTTCCGTGACAAGGAAGCCTATTCCTTGTAGGAGGTGGCCGGCGATTTAGGGCCCTGAGGCTGCAGGTTGGGTAGGAAGGGGTTTGGGCCGGGGCCACATCGGGGACCGGGACAAGAGCTCCAGGAATTTTTCCGAATCTGCTTTCCTAACAGCAACCCTGTCACCCACATTAAGACCCAGCAGAGTCACAGTCACCTGAATGCTTGCAACTCATCTGCAAAATGGAAGGAGGGGACGCGTGAGTCTCTAAGGTTCTCCTCTGCCCTAACGGCCTTAAAGCGTACCCTCAGCCCCCAGTTTACAGACACAGAAATAACCGCATCTTGTGTTTTCCGAGACTTACAGGACCATCTGATGTCACGCTGGGAAGTGACACACAGAAAACATGATCACCGTATTGCTAAATTCAAGTGTGAACTCTTCCGCCCTCCACACATCGAGAGCAGGAGATACCGAATCACCCCAACCCACTCCCAACCCAACGGCATGAAACAGATGAAACACAGGAATGGTGTGAGAAGGGTGCCTTGCGTGCCACAGGATGGGTACAATTTCTCACTAGAAATAGTTACTACAATCTGAAGTTGTAAAACATTTTTTTTTCCTCTGGAGCACTCTGGAATTTGGGTAATCTGTATGAAAAGGCCCTTTCCGTAAAAGGAATAGTGAGCTAACCTGGCCTTGGCATCTATCTTCCCATCTTGACTGGTAGCACCTGCTCGCCTCCCAGAAGCGGTCTAAGGACCACTCTGGGACAGAGTCCCTGCCCTGCTTCTTAGCTGTGATGGCAAGCAAGGTCTTGAGTTCTTCGGCCTCAGTTTCTTCATCTGTAAAATGGGGCTTGTCATGGCATCTACTTAATGGGGTGGTTGGAAGGTGAAGTGAGATAAACTGAGTAAAGCACTTGGCATGGCGTATGGTCCACAGTAAGTGCTCAATAAATGCAGGCCATTATCATTAATCATTATTACTGCCATGCTACCTAAGATTTGTGTACATTTACTTAGTATCTCTCATGTGCAAGGTGCTTTTGAGAAGTCACTTGACAACCATGGGCTTGAACACTCAAATGAGGGGAAGACAAGGCAGAGAGCACCCGGATGTGAATCCGATGGCCCCAGAAGTGCTGGTCCCTGGCAGGGGCCCTTGCCGACTTCCCAGAAAGCAACCGCAGAACCCTACACCCCCCTCTTAGTACCCGGCAACATGCAGAGGGCTTGCTGTGTTAACTACAGCTTTGTGGCATCTATACGGGAGAAGGACCACGTGCCCTGCAAGTTGGGCCTATGCAAGTCTCTGACCAGGTCCTACAGAGACCCAAAGGGAAACTGATTAACAAGGTAAAGCCTTAAAACAAAACCAAGGTCGACAGTCACAGAAAACCCAAAACGTTCTACCCTAGCAGCAGCTCCTTCTTTTGATGGAATAGTGTCCATAGTTGCAAGGCTTATCCAGGAGACCAGACATTCTAGAGAGGGACACACGGGAGCTGAATCTGTGTGGGCCTCAAACCAGAATCAAGTTTCCTCTACTCCGACAGCAATTGTCAACCAACTGCCTGGTCTTTAGCATCTCCTGCACCTGGGTGAGTGGGGAACCACAGAGGACTGTCTCTTAAGAGCATTGACTGTCCCACGGTCTGGCAACCAGGGACAGTCAGCCAAGCCCCAGAGCATGGTAAGAGAGCCTGGGCTGCTTTTGACTTTTAGGAAAAGTCAGGTCAACCGTGTGAATCATTGTGTAGAAATGTTTTAGCGTCAGCCCGAGAAATCCCCAAATAGCACAAGAGTAATGGTGCAAATCAGTTCACGTCTCAGGGGTGCACTGGCGGGGAGGAGGCGCTCAGCACCAGGAGTGCTGGCCGGGAGCTGATATTTTGATCTAACTTGTCCGAAATGAAAGCGGAGGCCCAATCTCTCCCACAAACCACCTTCGTGAGCTCAATCGCAACAGCACTACTTAACGGCACCAAGCACTAAGCACTCCAAGCACATTATCGCATTTAATCCCTACAGCGGTCCTGCAAACAGGTGGCTTGCCAATGTGGAGAAATGGAACCCACCTCGGCCGATGCACTTGCCTGAGGTCACACAGCTTATTAGTATTTCAATCCCTGCTCACTGACTCACGTATCTTGCTTGAATGATGAATGTTTACAAATGGAAAAAAGACATTCAAAATTTATCACTGGATGATAAATCACAGCTTAATTTTTCTCAGTACAAAGCAACTTTAACCTGTGACAAGCATATGTATTGAGAGTCATAAAATTAAGTTTGGGTTTTTTATACCAAGCAACCTCACTTGCTTATCTAGAAACATCAAGGAATAGAAAGGCAGAATTTCAAGCCAAACTGAATAAGAAGTGTGCTGTAACATCGCCCCCCCCAGCCCTTTCAGGAGGCTCTATATTAAGGGTTTTTTAAGGCCTTCTACCTAATGCTTCTAGAGAAATGAGACAGATGAGGTTTTACAGATTTATTTCAGCATAAATTAATGCTAACCATCTGGATGGATAAGATAACCAAATAGCCATAAAATCTTGGCAACCTCCGGCGTAAGAAAAATTGCTTGGGAAAAGAGAGGAGGAAAAAAAAAATCCATGCAGAGTTTGCTGGAGTAATTCCAAAGTGATCACAGAATTTACTACGATTTTGACTTACTCTTGTACTTCAATCATAATACATTTGCAGCGTGGGGGACTACAGGCAGTCTTGGGAGGGACGGGGTTATGCAGGTAAGAATTCCTTACAGTTGCCGAGCACCTTGACTGAACAAAGGTGTCCGGGTTTTATTTTGAGGTTCCCGAAGGCCCCTGCAGCCAGGGAGGAGCGGGGTTTGCAGACGCTAGGACTGGGCTCAGAGAGGGAACAGGTGGTTGGCTCTGCCTTTCAAGACCAGTGCCCTTTTCACTACCAGGTGCTGATGCCCGTTCACCCAACCCTCCCTCCATCCATCCACCCACTCATCCACCCGACCATCTGTTCATCTGTATTTCCTACCAAGTCCTATTTATTCTCTAATCCTTTAAGAAAGAAAGAAAAGAAAAGGGCTCCTTTGGGGAGAAGCCACCCCCGTGCGTCTGGGCACAGTCTTGCAGGAAGAGTAATCCTTGTCTGTCAGTAATACCATCAGCTTGGGGATTTGGAGCGTCCGACCCTCCTTCCTGGATCTGCTGTATCTCCTTGTCCCTCCTGCATTTCCACTGCGATTCTTCTGCGAGCAGCGTGTGCCTACGGTTAAGCGCTAACCATTACAGGAACATTCATTCCTTCACCTCTCTGCCCTTCTGCTAATCTGCCAGACTCGTGTGCCTCCCGCCTCACCATGCCGGCCTCGCCCTGGCGGACAAATACGACCATGATGGAACTGGATCCAGGGACGAGTACCCAATAGTAGTGAATTTTCCCACCGACGTAAACGTATGCCCGTCGTCACCCACGCGTTCATTCATTCATTCACTCGCTCGCTATGCCTTCCTTCCCTCGGCAAACAGCCTTTGAAGCATCTACTAACTAATCAGCAACGTGCCGGAGGGAGTTGGCTGCAAATAAGGTTCAAATACCAAATAAAGCTATTCAGTAGTTTTAAGCCATTTTCCCTTGGGGGTGATAGCCTGGTGTTGGAAAATTAAGGACGGACCGTTCAAGCCTGGGGGTGGGTGGCAGGGCAATCTCACTATCTCTTACCCCTTTCCTGAGGAAAATCAGGCCGCGCCACCTGCTCCGAATGGCTTATTCTGACGGCACTGAGTAGCTACCAGCAGTTAAATGCGAAGTCTCAGAGTACCGCAGCCGGATGCAGGTCCTTCGAGGCCCTCGGCCCCGCCGTAACCCCAGGGCGCCTCCAGACTGGGAGCCCAAGTGAAAGCGAGGTCAAAGCACGAAGGAGCTGTCAGCACAACCCGTGCCTGGTTTTTCCCATGATGACTCTACGGGTGACTTTCGTATCAGAAATTTCTCTTTGTCCTTCCTTGGGCGATGGGGGAGCCACGTTCCCAGCTTTGCTGAAACCTCAGCTCTGGTCGCGCCTGTCCGCTGAGTCATCCCTCGAGGGGCAGGCTCTGGTCTTGAGCCAGAAGGCATCAAGCCCTGCTCCTGCTGCCATTCTCCTATTCCCCAGGGAACCTCCATGCCCGCTTCGGCGGGTGACCCCCTCGCCCTCTCCCGCTCTCCTCTTTCCTGCCAAGGGCCGGCTGCCCTTTTGAGATACGCGGCCCCTCTTCTGAAGTGGGTCCACACCTGTCTCGTGAAGGCAGGGACAGCTTCTCTCCATTGGACAATTTGGAGAGGGAGGAGGGCACGGGGCGGGGGGCACCAGGTACTTGCCCGGGGGCGCTGGCACAGGGTCAGTGCTCCGTGAGCGCCTGCTGTGGCCACAGCGTCCGGCCCTCAGATCCAGTGCTGCTTCCCTGAGCTTCCTGCTACATCGTGCTGCAGGGATGGAGCCTCTCCTGCCACAGGGGCAGCCCTCAACCCCTCATGAGGTGGCTTCCCGTAAGAATCAGCACGAAGACGAAACCTTCAGAGCCTGGAGAGGGCACCACTGCCAACTTCGGGGCTCGCTCTCTGTCAGCTCGTGAAACGCAAGACCCCGGACGCCAGAGACATGGAAACCTTCAGTACCAAGGTCCGGGCCACGCTATTACAGGTACTAGCAGAGCTGGGGGAAGCAGGAGTCAACCGAAATCAGGGACCCACTTGTGTCTGGTGGTCAGTAAGAGCTTCTTGTCACCAAGGGCAGAACTAAAATACGACCATAAGAAATAATACTGCTCCTCCCGCAGGCAGGGAAAAGCACCGATCTTTTGCACCCTGCGACTTCTACCCATCTCAATCAGCCAGAGGAACTCCTGTTTATGCCTCAACACCTCGCTCAGGTGAAATGTCCCTCAGGAAGCCTGCCTGAAGCTCTCGCTAACTCACCTGGTCCCACCCAGATGGAACCTGCCATTCCCAATACTGTACTGTGTGTATGTGTGTGTGTATATATGTGTATACGCACACACACACACACACACACACACACACACACACACTTCCAGTATGGCCCAATCCCACACTATATATAAGTTCAACATATGTCAAGATAGTCGGTGATACATACGTTTCTCTTTAAAAACAAAAGAATTTAAAAAGAAAAAAGGGTGGATGAGTGTTTCTAGACTGCTCAGACTGAGAAATAGCAGGCTTATGAAAGTAAACAGGTCTCCCTACATCGCAGGACTTATCAGGGCCTTTGGGGTGCAAGCATGCTCTTTGAATTCCCAACAAGTACAGAAAGCGGTTACTTCCCAAATCTTCTAGGAACCGTGTTTGGAGGGTAGCAGGATGAGTCACTGGGCTAGTATGATGACTGATTTTTCCTGTCAACTTGATTGGGCCACAGGGTGCCCAGGAGGCTCAGTCAAAGGTCATTCTGGGTATGCCTCTGAAGGGTGTTTCGGGCTGAGATTCACATTGGAATCAGTAGACTGAATAAAGCAGACTGCCCTCCCCAACGTGGGTGGCTCTCATCTAGCTAGTTGAAAGCCTGAATAGAACACAAAGGCCGACTCTCCCCATGACTAGGAGGGAACTAACTCCTCCTGCCTGACTGCCTTCAAGCTGAGACATCAATATTTTCCTGCCCTTTGGGCTCAAACTGGAACGTCGGCCCTCCTGGGTCTCCAGCCTGCCGGATGCAGATCTTGGGACTTGTCGACTCCCATAATCATGTGAGCCAATTCTCCATACTAGATCTCTTTCTAAATAAATATACGCACACCTCCTAGTGGTTCAGTTTCTCTGGAGAACCCTGATACAGCTGGTATCCCGAGCAACACCCTTCGGTGAGGGTGCCTGTATTTACGGGGCCACCTTCAAATCCTGCAAGACAGCCACTGTGCCTACTTCTGCTTCAGCACTTAGGACAGTGGCTGACACACGGTGGGTTCCCACCACGTACCTCGGAACTGATGCCAATGAAAGTCTGCGTGGAATTAGGAATCGTCTCTATTTTCTGTGGACGTTTAGGGCTTTACTCTGAAAAGGACCAGAAATCCCACCTTCACAAAATCAAGGATTCCGTCACTGACTTCAATTTTCCATCTTTTATTCTAATGCCCTAAGAGCGGGGAACAGAGTCAAACCTTACATGGTAATCCTCTCAGATAACAGGTACAATTTTGTATTAACACCTAGGTCCTATTTTTGTATGTCTTACTTTGAAACTGCATTATTCCTCAGAGTAATGAAATCACATCTTTTAAAAAAAAAATTTTAATGTTTATTCATTTCCTGAGAGAGAGAGACAGAATGTGAGCAGGGGAGGGGCAGAGAGAGAGGGAGACACAGAATCCGAAGCAGGCTCCGGGCTCTGCACTGTCGGCACAGAGCCCAACGCGGGGCTTGAATCCACGGGCTCCGAGATCATGACCTGAGCCCAAGTCAGACGCTTAACAGACTGACCCACCCAGGTGCCCCAAACTACATCTTTTTAAAGAAAACTTTATTGAGATACAGTTTTTATACCATACAATTCACCCACTTAATGTGTACGGTCCAAAAGTCTTTAGTTTATTTAGAGAGTCTTGCAACTAACACCATAATTGAATTCTAGAGGATATTTGTTGCTCCAAAAAGAAACTCTGTACTAACAGCTTCATCCTCCACACTGACCCCCAAGCCCCATACAACCTGTCCCTCTTCCAAGTGCTACACAACAGACTAGAGAGGACTTGGGGAGAGAAAAGCTTTACACTGATTAAGCATTTACCTCTGCGTGACAGTTCACATATTATCTCAATTAATCCTCACAACCTAGTCAAGTAGGTAGTATTATCTATTGCCATTGTTACTGAGGTTCAGAAACTGTGAGGGACTTGTCCAAGGTCACACCGCCATTACATGACAAGATTGAGCTTCAAGCATGGACCTGTGTGACCCTAATATCTATTCTCCTTCCCCCGAATCCTCGTTTTCAGCAGGAACGTGGAACTTGGCACTCAGCACTGACCTTTAGGGCGAGCATAAGCCAGAGGAGAAGGGAGAGCCTTCAATTCCATGCTGCCTGGGGCAGGCGTGGGAGCTGAACCACTGCCTCAATGAGCAGAGGTAAGCCGTCCACTGAGAGGACGCCAGGAGGGGCCTTGAACTTCTGCCCCACAGTCAGAAGTCATGTGTTTCCAGGGCGCCTGGGTGGCTCAGTTCGCTAAGCATCCGACTTCGGCTCAGGTCATGATCTCGTGGTTTGTGAGTTCGAGCCCCACGTCGGGCTCTGTCCTGACAGGGCAGATCCTGTTTGGGGTTCTCTCTCTTTCTCTCTCTCTGCCCCTCCCCCGTTCATGCTTTCTTTTTCTCTCTCAAAATAAATATGTAAACTTAAAAAAAAAAAAAAGAAAAAAAAGTCATGTTTCCTAGTAAAGCATCCCTAGTTCTGTGGTCTAACCGGGTTCCATGGATTGGCTCCTGCTCCCTGCCTGACCACACTTCCCTCCCTTTTCTCATTAGAGTCCAGCCACACCCTTTGTTTTGGGTTCTTCAAACCACTGCACTAGCTTCTGCTGTGGGGCCTTTGCACCTGCTTTTCTCTTCTGCCTGATGATTTCCTCCACATATTCCCATGGCTGGCCCTTTCCTCTCCTTCACATCTCATTCAACCTAAATGTCTCTGCCTTAAGACACGAATAGACACTTTTCCAAAGAAGACATCCAGATGGCCAACAGACACATGAAAAGATGCTCAACGTCACTCCTTATCAGGGAAATACAAATCAAAGCCACACTGAGATAGCACCTCATGCCGGTCAGAGTGGCTAAAATGAACAAATCAGGAGACTATAGATGCTGGAGAGGAGATGGAGAAACGGGAACCCTCTTGCACTGTTGGCGGGAATGCAAACTGGTGCAGCCGCTCTGGAAAACAGTGTGGAGGTTCCTCAAAAAATTAAAAATAGATCTACCCTATGACCCAGCAATAGCACTGGTAGGAATTTACCCAAGGGATACAAGAGTACTGATGCACAGGGGCACATATACCCCAATGTTTTTAGCAGTGCTGTCAACAACAGTCAGATTATGGAAAGAGCCTAAATGTCCGTCATCTGATGAATGGATAAAGAAGATGTGGTTTATATATACAATGGAGTATTACTCGGCAATGAGAAAGAATGGAACCCTGCCATTTGCAGCAATGTGGATGGAACTGGAGGGTATTATGCTGAGTGAAATAAGTCAGGCAGAGAAAGACAGATACCATATGTTTTCACTCGTATGTGAATCTTGAGAAACTCAACAGAAGACCCTGGGGGAAGGGAAGGGGAAAAGACAGTTACAAACAGAGAGGGAGGGAGGCAAACCATAAGAGACTCTTACAGCTTGAGAGGGGGCGGGGGAGAGGGGAGAAGGGGTGATGGGCATTGAGGAGGGCACCTGGGATGAGCACTGGGTGTTGTATGGAAGCAATGAATCATGGGAATCTATCCCCAAAACCAAGAACACACTGTATACAGTGTCTGTTAGCCAATTTGACAATAAATTATATTTAAATAAAAAAAAAAAATGTCCCTGCCTTAGTGAGGCCTTCCTCCACCGGTGCCCCACTGTCCTGCCTCCTTACTTGCTGGCGTCCTTGTATTTGATTACTGGATGGTGAGTGAGTGAAAGCTGAACGAGATTCAGGTCCCTCAAACAGAAGCAGCTACGCCATGGGCTTTCCCAACTGAAGGGCAGCCCAGCAGGTAACACTGACTCCCAGGCTGGGGCTGGGGGTGGGGGGGGGGGCGTGGGGAAGGCCTCACCCCTGCACACTCAGAGTGCCTTGCGGCAGGAATGGTGACGAGCCGACCGGAGATTCCAGGGACGCTGCTAATGAAGAGTTTCCCAGGTCAGGGGCCCGTTTAGTCTGTTTTCACGCTCTATTGTGAAGGGTGAAGATAAAGAAAGGCACGTGTGCTCTCCCCCCAGGGGCAGATGTCAGCGCGCCCTGTTCTTGCGGCCCTGACTTCACTGCCCCACGGGTCAGGCCTCAAACCCCACGCAGCGTCCACACAGGCCTGGCCTCACCAGCCCCACGCGGCTCAGCGGCAAATGGCTTAAGCTGGGGGCCTCTCTCCATCTCCGAGCCACGTGTGGGGCCAAGGCTAATGCAGAATACCCACTCCAGAGCTCTGCCCAGGAGAGACCGCAGCCCTGTGGGAGATGGTGTTCGGGGCCCACGTCCTGGGGGGGTTTACAAACCAGAGTATATATCCTCGCTTTCCCCTCCCCTGTCTCCTGCTGGGGGGTGGGGGGGTGGTGGGTGGGGGGATCCTCACTGCAGGACCCTGCATCCCACCCCTCGCAGACAGCATTGGCTTCAGGAGTTGCAACCATCTGGGTTGGAATCCTGACTGCTCTCCCATACGGATGACCTTGAACGGAATCTCTCCCAATTCCTATTTTCCTCACCGGTAAGGGGGAGACGGTGGTGTCCAGCCTCAGAGGCCGAGCGGCGTCCCTTCCCCCCTCATTCTTTCAGCCGACGTTTATGCAGCGGCTACTGTGTCCAAGCACCCCTCCATCTGGAGGATCGCAGAAAAGTAAAAACAGGACTCAGGCCGTGGAGGCGGGACTCGGTCCTTTCGCTCCCCGTCTCTGCCCCCTGAACAGAGTGAAGTGGGGCCAATGCCACGCATCTGTCAGGGCCACTTGGCGTATTTACAGATAAAACATGCCCAACAGCGGAGGTTAGATCCCAGCAAAAAAAAAAAAAAAAAAAAGAAGAAATAAAAAAATAATAATAAAATAAAATGTCACAGAGAGCCTGACAACACAGGGCCAGTGCTCAATTAATGCTCAATTACGTCGCAAACGTAAAGTACCGTCTCTATCCCTCCCCCAGAGGAAAAATAAAAAAAACCTTATTCTTTTTGTTCCTCGGCACCATAGACGGCTACCATGAGGAAATGGGATGTTTTGAGGGGCGCCTGGGTGGCTCAGTCGGTTAACCATCTGACTTTGGCTCAGGTCGCGATCTTATAGTTTGCGAGTTCGAGCCCCACGTCGGGCTCTCTGCTGTCATCACGGCCCCGTTTCAGATCCTTGGTTCCCCCTCTCTCTCTCTGCCCCTCCCCTCCCTACTCGCACGCACGTGCTTGCGCTCTCTCTCAAAAAATAAACATAAAAAAAGAAATGGGATGTTCCGTCACACAGAATTATTGTGGCGATAATTGATACATTGCTAAATTCAGTGATACTTCAAATATGGCAGAATAATCCATTCATTTGATTTTTTTTCCATTTATCACACTATGTCTCCGCATAGAATAGATGAGCTGAGAGAAATTAAGTGAATTACTGCACGTAAGACATTTAAAACGAGATGTGGCACAACACAAGGGCTAGGTATTAGCCATTCTTATCATAAATATCTTCTATGTGCTCAGGCGGCGTCCTCGCTCTGGGGTGATGGCCCTAAATAGGAGGCAAGGTCCCTGTTCCCTTAGAGATTACAGTCCGGAGGGGGTGACAGGGATACCAGAGAAACAGAAGAGCAAAGTCATTGCTGATGGAGATAGGTGCCGTGAGGACAATAAAGCAAGGCGATGGTCACCCGAGATTGGGAGGCTGGGGAAGACTTCTCGGAGGAGGTGAGATTGCATCTGAGATTCGGAGCCAGACACATAGAGATCTATGGGGACGTATGTTCCCAATGCCAAAGTGGGGACAAGTTGGTCATGTTTGAGGAATGCAGGTGGGGGGGGGGGCGCGGGAGGGGCAGGGCGACAGATGAGATTAGAAGGGGAAGCAGCTCCCTCCCCTCCCCCGTTAACAATCACCGTTCCGCTCGCCAGTGAATCTCCAACTTCCCGTCTCAGCAACATGGCACCCGAGGAGGCCAGCCGCCGTATCTGAAGTTCACAGGGACTGGACTCCGCTCCCTTCTCTCTGCTCCACGCCCTTTCAATTTCTCCTGGTTTCCCCTCCTTCCAGATAGACACCTGGAGAGATTTATACCCGATTCCTCCTACAAACATCACATAACCTGTGAAAGGCTGATCAAACAGGGTTGCTATTTAGGCTCTGGGGCCTCAATCGGGGCCATAAAATATCTCGTGCCTCCTTTAATATAAACGCCGTTACAAAAGGCTGCCTTGATGTGCAGCTTTCACAGTAATACACTGTTTGACAAGCCAATCTCGGCCCCATTTCTCTTCTTGTTCACACCTATCATCTGGTCAGCTGAATAACGCTTTTGTTTCCAACTGAGTCCAGTTCTGGTACGTTGGAACCGAGCTTGGCTCTTTATTGCTTTTCATAGGCCCTTTTTAGAGACCCCCTTGACCTGTATGCTAAGACCTTTGTTCGTTTTTACCAAGACACTGGGCTCTGTTTGTTGTTACAGGAGCATTAAAAATAATTTAAAGGTCCTCATTGTGAGAATAATGGTTCCCAGTTCTGAGGGCCAGTTAGGACCAGGCGCTTTCCCCACATTCCCTCATTTTGGGCACTCAGTAGCGCTGCAAAACTGGTAGTGAAGCCCCTCATCTTTGGATGAAGACAGTGGAAAACGAGAAATGAAACAGCAGTGGCTCACAGGTCAGCGGGGGAGGGGGTGGGGCTGGGACTACATCTGCCTGAAGTCAACACCACCCAGCACCGGAAGAAATGAGAATATGGTCAGCATTGGGCCAAGATGAGAAGGCCCACCTGGGGGATACAGGATGATGGCCCCCAAAGAGGGCCAGCTCCTAAGCCCCAGAATATCTGACTATGTGACCTTTCATGAAACAGGAGACTTCGTGATGTGATCAAGTTAAGGGTCTTGAGATGGAAAGATGATCTTTACCTACATTTGAGTGATAATTGCAAGGGTGCTTATAAGAGGGAGGCAGGAAGATCAGAGTCAGAGGAGATGGGACCGTGGAAACAGAGACTGGGGCAGTGTAGCCACAAGCCAAGGAATGCAGGTGGCCTCTAGAAGCTGGAAAGGGTAAGAAATGGATCCTCCCCCAGAACCTCCAGGAGGAGCTCAGACCTGCTGACATCTTGACTTTAGCCCCATGAGACCCATATCAGACTTCTGATCTTCAGAGTATAAAATGATACATTTACCTTGTTTCAATCCCCTGATTTGTGGTAATTTGTTCCGGCAGCAATAGGAAACTAATACCCATTACCAACTGACAGGCTGGTCTCTTGCCCCAGTGAGATAATGGCTGAAAAATCAAACTTCTATAAAAAGGTAATCATTCAGCTGTTTGCCTCCCGTGCATCCAACATTACCTTGTGCAAGATGACTGGCTGAGGCCTGCCAGGGTGCACAGTGGGAGCCCCGCCTCTGGGGTCAGAGCTGGGCTTGAGCTCACGCCTCCCAACCAAGGCATGTGTGGCCTCGAGCAAGCCCCTAGCCTCTCTGAGCCCGAGTTCCTCATACACAAAACTGGGGGGGGTCCCTAAAAAGTTCTTAAGGGGATTAACAATAATTAACACACGGGGCACCTGTGTGGCTCAGTCAGTTAAGCATCTGACTCCTGATTTCAGCTCAGGTCATGATCGCCTGGTTCACGAGACTGAGCCCCGAGCCAGGCTCTGTGCTGACAGTGTGGAGCCTGCTAGGGATTCTCTCTCTCCTCTCTCTGCCCCTCCACCACTCATGCTCCCTCCCTCTCTCTCTCTCTCTCTCTCTCTCTCAACATAAATACATAAAAAAAATCTGTCTTTAAGAAAAAAAAACAATAACTAACATGACCGAGTGTCTTCAGCCTGCCAGATATCTGCTATGTACTTAACATATATTCTGTTGTTTGAGCCTCAAAACAACACTATAAGAGGGTAATGTGATTAATTCCAAACTGTAGGAAAGGAAACCGAGGCACAGAGAAGTACATGGCTCAGGACCAAGAGTCTGACTTCAGAGCTGGTGTTTCTTCAATAACCACTGTGAGTAAAGTCCTAACACAGTATCTCGCACTGAGTTAAACACTCAGCTACTAACAGCAATTGTTATTGTTAGTTTTCACATTATTATTTCTACTATTATTCTTGGTCGCAGTCACTTTCTTGGATCCTGAGGAGAGTAATACATCCTCCTAACATTACATAGCTAAGTAAAGAACAGAGAAGAAAAACAAAGATTGGAAGGACGGGACTCTATCCCTTAGGTGGAAAAGGGCAAAGCTACGTATGAGGCAATTTGCTACCATTGTTCATTGTTGTGCAGGGGGCACACGAGTGTTCATAGCTCCAACCAAGTACACACAAGAAGCCAAAGTCATTGATGTCTATGACAGCTTCTTACTCAGATCCCTTTCAATGGTAAACTATTCTGTTTCATAAGTAATGATGTTCGTCATCACTCATTACTGGTTCAACTTTAAAAAGTGTATTTTTATAATCGTTCATTGGCCCAGAATATTTAAAAAAAATTTTTTTTTCAACGTTTATTTATTTTTTGGGACAGAGAGAGACAGAGCATGAACGGGGGAGGGGCAGAGAGAGAGGGAGACACAGAATCGGAAAGAGGCTCCAGGCTCTGAGCCATCAGCCCAGAGCCTGACGCGGGGCTCGAACTCACGGACCGTGAGATCGTGACCTGGCTGAAGTCGGACGCTTAACCGACTGAGCCATTCAGGCACCTGAAAGATCACCTTTTGACACCACACCCAGGTTAAGAAAACCAGACTGATACATCCTTGACTGAAAAAACCAATAAGGGAAAAATTTACTCTAGTTTCAAGCCACAGGGGCAAAGAAAATGTTCTAATCTGCTGACAGAGACGAAGATTTCTAAGTTAACAGGAAAAGCCATTCGACATTCAGTTAAATCGACAATACATTTTTGGAACTGCGTGTCCTTGGAAGTCACCGCAGACATCCAATGAGGCGCGGTCCCGTGGGGTGGCTCAGAGCACGGATGCGGAACTCTGTGTGCCTGGGCTCAAATCCCAGCTCCCCCACTTATGGACTGGGTGACACCCGGCAAGAAGTTACTGACACCCTGTGGGCCTCACTCATGCCTCATTCGTAAAATGGAGATCGTAACAGGACCTTCCTCATGAGGACGAGGGGATGAACGTGAAGCGTTCAGAACGTGCCTGGCACAGAGCACGGGCGGCCGGCATGCCGGGGGTGTTAGTAGCTACTACGGGAGTTATGATCTGGTTACTGCTCACCAGGACAGGCCACCGAGGGAACCGGCGCAGCGTTTTCCCGAAAGGTTGGGAGTTTTAGGCACACCAACTTAGGATGTCCCTGGAAACCTTTTCACTCGTTGAACAGCTAAGTCTTGATTGGATACTACCAAACTTCCTCCCCAAACATGCCAGCGAAAACCTGGTCTGGAAACAGCAATCTGGAAAGCACAGCCTTATGTGTGCTGGGAAGCGAAGAGAAAGTGGGCTCAGGGGAGAAAATTGACTAAAATTAACTGCCAGCCAATCTCTGCGTTCTGGGGAGAGCAGACAGCAGGTGCAGACCAAGCAGCCGTGAAGATGCAGGCAGGGAAGAAGGAAGAAAGAAGCCACCAGTGCTCGTGGAGAAGCAGCCGCTCCCTCACTGCTCAGCCAGCATGGATTGATGCAAACGGCCGGGGGGGGGGGGGGGGGGAGGGGGGGGGTCACACAACTGACCGCTTTTGATCTTCCAGCAGCCCTTCCTGGACGTGCTCTACCAGACTCAGAGAGGGTAAGGAACTTGCCCAGAGTCACACAGCAACAAATTCCACGCTATTTTCACTAAGCCAAGAAACAGAGGCATAAAAGGCCGGCACACTAAGAGACGATACTGAATGTTAGAGTGGTCTGGAGGGAAGTCCCCGTGGTGATAATGAGGCCGTGATGGTATCACTATGGCAACGGCTAATACTCAGAGGGTGCTTGCTGTGTGACAGATAGCACTCTACACATTACACGTACGTCGGTGGGCAACCCCTACTATTATTATTCCCACTTTATAGGTGAAGAAACTGAGGCCCCAAAGGGGTTAAGCAGCTTGTCCAAGTCAAACATCTGGAACTAGGTATCCCAAGATGTTTATTTTTGAGAAAATGCTTTGGGCTCACTATAGAAAACCTCCTCCAGTCAGTGTTGACCCATATAACCAACCTTCCCGTTAGAAAATACAACAGGTTGGAGCACCTGGGTGGCTCAGTCAGTTAAGCGTCCCACTTCAGCTCGGGTCATGATCTCACGGTTCGTGAGTTCGAGCCCCGCATCGGGCTCTGTGCTGACAGCTCAGAGCCTGGAGCCTGCTTCGGATTCTGGGTCTCCCTCTCGGCTCTTCCTTCGCTCGTGCTCTGTCTCTCTCTTTCAAAAATAAATAAAAACATTAAAAAAGAAGAAGAAGAAGAAAAGAAAGTACAACAGGTTATAGGTAGCCCTCCAAAGATATATCCAATCGAAATTCCTGGAACCCGTGAATGATACCTTATTTGGAAAAAAAGGGTCTTTGCAGATGTGATTAAGGATCTCAAGATGAGGACACCATTCTGGATCCCCAGGGTGGACCCTAAATCCCATGACAAGTATCTTTATAAGAAACAGAGGCCACGTGAAGACAGAGCAGGGAGACGCAGCCACCAGAATCTGGAAGAGGCAGAGAACAAGTTCTCCCCTAAAGCTCCCAGAGGGAGAGCAGTCCCGTCGACACCTTGATTTCATCCTTCTGGCTTCTAGAACTGTGAAGGAATGAACTTCTGTTGTTTTAAGCCTCCCGGTTTATGGTCACTTGTCAGGGCAGCCCCGGGACAGTCATGGGGAAGGTATGGCTCAGCGTCAGGAGTTCAGGCCAATCTGGAGGCCCGGATGTGTGGGTGGCAGCAGCAGGGAGAAGAGGCGCCTTGCTGGTGGCATGTGAAACCCGGGGGAGGTTCACTGCCTGGAAGTTGTAGGAGGAAGAGTTGAAGTCAATATAATGAGCCAGTTTTCCAGCCAGGATTACTGTCCAGCAGTGTGTGGCCATCTTGTTATATACTGAGTTGCCCATCACAATGAGTAATCTAGCCCCGCTGGGAGGTTATTCCTCCCCAGCTCTCTTTGGAGGTGGGACTGGCATCTGAAGCCAGCCTCAGGTACATGTTCTACTAAAGGCGCCCGGGGCCAGCCAAGCAGACGGCTCTCAGAGACACTTGCTCACGGAATCAATGGGCACGAGTCATGAGATAGCTCACAGAGTGGCTTTCCTTTCAGGTGTTTCTGTAGCATTTTGGCCGAATTTGCCGGGAAGCAGAAAGCAACGACGTCTTCATTCTCTGTTTCTGGAGCGATCCGCTCCTTCCTGCCCGTCTCTGCATGCACACCTTCAATAAGACGGTCGGACGGCTGGAGCCCCGAGTGCTGGAGTACCTGTCACTCAATGCCAGCTGTTACTCTGCGTGCCAGAGTTCCACGACCCCTTCCCCCTGCAATCTGCACCCCACTGTGTGGACCAGACAGGCCTCGGGGGGGCCTGTAGGCACCACGCACGTCCCTCGTCCACTGTGCTTCTAGAAATAACCACCCTTGCACCGGGCTGGCATTCTCAGGCATTTTCACAGTCAAGGATCAAAAGCCTGGGCTAGTACCTAAATTGTATTAAACACGTAAAATCAGAGCAGAAATCGTAGCATTTTTTTCTCCCAGGGCTGATGATTACAATATTTTCTAACCGCTGTGGCTGGTCAGGAGAAATGCTGGCAGTGACCCCAGTCACACACAGGAAATCCCAGAGTCCCTGTCCCGTTTGCGAACTTCAGCGTTCCCAGGGCCACGCACCTGTAAGGAACACAGGGGCTTCCATGGGGCTGTGGAAAGCCTCTCCTCACTTTAGGTAATATGAGGGAATAAAAAAGAGAGAGAGAAAAGAAAAAAAATTAAGCTTGGGCAAGATGTCCGAAAATGTAAGCAAAAGAGAGCCCCTCTGTAACTAATCTTTTCTAAACGCAATGTCACCTCATTTGTAACAGTGGCTTTTTCTACCCGCCAATTGTTCTCTGGAGTTGAATAAAATACTCTCCTGGTTCTTAATCTGCTGCCAGACCCTTGAGGGACGTAGACAAGTAAATCACGGATTACAGTCCAGTCCAATAACGATAACACTAGTCATAGTGATGGTATGTGGCCAGACATTCTAAGCACTTTATATGGACCATCTCCCTGAATATTCCTAACAACCCTATGAGAAGCGGGTTATTATTGCCCGAGTCTACAAACGAGGAGACTAAGGTACTGTACAGGCAAATCACTGAGGGGTCAAGACTTCGATCAAGCAGACTGGCTCTCATCTACCCCCCTGTATCCCTTGGTTAGACTCACGAGAGCACAAAACTGCTGTATGCCATCAGCCCGGAGATTCACAAGAGGCTTCCCGGAGGAGGGGTTGCAGGCCAGCAGACAAGATGTAAACTAGGGGGGAAAGATCATCTGTCCCCATCCCGCGTAAAGGAGTAAAGATAAAACTGCCCATTGGCCACTGTTTTAACTCAAGACTTTCAAGCTGGAGGTTATCTTTTCACATCCACACATGCTCTTATGGCCTTCTCCTGTGCCCATCACTTTCAGGAGGCAGGTCAGGAAAACCAGCTTTGTTTTCATTTCATGTGGGATATCAAAGCAACGGAGAAGGCCGAGGCGGAAGCATTAGCTGGGGGTGTGTGTGAGACAGACAGACAGAAAGGGAAGGTCCATGAGGAGGCTGAGCGGGGACATAGTGGGGTGGGAAGCAGTTCATGGAGGGACCTCAACAGAAAAGGAAGGAAGGACCCCTCTGCCCCAGAGGGGGTATCAGGCAGACATCACCTGGAGATTCAGAGCATGGGCAAGTCCCCGGGTCTTGAGGACGGTCTCTGCTGCTGACCTCCTTAGGGAGGGTCTCCCTGTCCCCGGCAAGGACAGTGGGGAGTCGGCACACCAGGGACCTTCTGAGGGCTGTTCCTGCCAGGGTACGGCTGGCTAGGGGACACCCTTCTCCTTCCTCTCCCGATTAGGTCAGTAAGACCTTCAGCAAGCTGAGGGGAGAGTACAGATTCTTCCGACTTCCTGGCAAGCTTCCGCTGTCGTCCAGCTGTTGGCTTCTTTAGCGTTTAGGAAAAGAGGGAGGGGGAGACGAACTTAGATTTATCAAGTGCCTCTTGCCATGGGACTGCGTATGTGTATTCGCCCTCTCCCCCCCCCCCCCCCCCACTAATGTTGGCTGCATTGAGCCCTTTCCGTGGGCCAGGCACTAGCTAGCACTTTATATATACATTAACAACAGTTTTCTCAGTACCTTTTGAGGACTTACTGTTACCCTCAACTTAAAGAGGAGTTAACTGAGAAAACAGAGAAGCTGAGATCACAGAATGAGAAAGGGGCAGAGCTGGGATTCGAACCCAGGTTGCCTCACTTCTAAAGCAAGAAGGTAGAGCTGTCATCCCACCCATTTTACAGCTGAAAACCAAAATTCTGGAGAAGCTGAGAACCATGCCGAGGGTCCCACAGCCAACTGGCAGAGCATGACTCGGCCTCGGGGTCAGCCTGGACCCAAAGCTCATGCTCTCTAACCTCCAGGTGGCTGCTCTCTGTGTCGGCAACATTCACAGTCCGGCGCAGGAAGGACACGAGCCTGACCCGGGATGGGGAGACGCCCAATTCATGCTTATGGACAGCCTGAATGAAGAATGAACAAAACCTCGGCTCACACACCCAGGTCTGGAGACTGACTGCAGAATCCAGCCTCGAGGGCAGCGGAAGGACCCAGAAGCATCCTTTTCAGAGGGGGGAAAAAAATAATAATCACTTGCACCATTTCTGAAAGCTGGAGGGGGAATGGACTGAAAAATAAGCAAAGCTCTCCAAATAGCGATAAATACCTTAAATTACCCAGCAAGTTTAAAAGCCTTCATGCTGCTCTTTTTCCCAGCACAGAAACAGGCTCCTGATTGTGGCTGGTTTAGAATGGAACATTCAGGAGGGTGTGGAGCCAGCGGGGCAGGAGAAGGGGGGAGGGGGGGGCGGAGAATGGGGGGAGGAAAAGTCTCCGGGGGCCCAGGAGCATTCAGCCCAGCTGGCTGGCAGGAGACAGAGCGGGCAATTGTACAGGCTTGTGCCTGCACAGGAGTGCATATGTCTGAGGATCGCTGGAGCTAGAAACTTCCTCCGTTCCTGGGGGCAGTTTTCCTGCCCATAGAAATGGAGAGACAGAAATGTCAGGGCTGGGATGGCTGTCTGCGGATGCCTTCCTTTCTAGAACCCAGTGTCGCCTGGGGCTTCTCTGTGTTCCTACAGGGAAACAATATATTGATTCCAAAGAAGAGAACAGTTCGCAGAGGGCTGTAAATTCCCAGAATCCAATTCCCTCCTAAAAGCGTGGTTTGGGGATGAGCTTTCTCCCTCTTGCTCCATGACCCATGCATCTCTGAAGGCTGCTGCTATCAGACTCGTATAAATTAGTGCTGTCCACACTGGTGGCGGGGGGGGGGGGGGGGGGGGGGGGCAGTCAATGGTCACTGGCAACAGGGAGGGGCCTGAAATGCTCCTCCCTTTCTGCACCACACAGCTGATCTCGAGCCCCAGATAAATCGACATCGTTTCCGGAGAATGTATTCCGTGTCCACTTGTGTGGTCAGCTGCAGCTTGTGGACCAGGCAATCACTGCCCGCTCAGCTGGGCAGATTCCACCGCCTGCGGACAGCTCATTCTGGCATGTTCTGTGCTGTGTCACGGTGAGGAGTACGGTGTCTCCGGGGAGCAGGTTCAAACACTTGTGACCTTAGAGAAGTTACATAAGTGCTGTCTTTGTCTCCCTATATATATAATGTGGATAACGACAGTACCTACTATCTAGGGTTATTACAAAGATGAAATGAGTTCATATGTATTAAGTGCCTACAACTTGCTTGGAGGCTTACTCTGTGCCAGGCACTTTATAAAACTTGACATGTTACTATCTCATTTACTCCCTATATGGCCCTATGGGGGTGCTAATCTTGTCCTTATTTTCTTGCTGAGTAAACTGACCTCCAGGGAAGTGAGGTCACCGGCGAATGGTTGTGAGCAGGTGAGGAGCACTGGGGTTGGAATTCAGCTATTCTGACTCCAGCATCTATGGGTTTGGCTGTTGGGGCTCCACTGCCTCTTGAAGAAGAGACCCCCATGCCTCCAGTTGCTTTAGAATCGGCAGTTTCAACCCTGGCTGAGCATACACAGCATCTCTGGGGTTTTTCGAAGATATGAACCCCTGGTCACCCACCTCCACAAAGATTCTGATTCCGTAGGTCTGGGCATCTCAGGAATTTGAAAAGCTCTCCCGATGATCTGGATGTGTGACCACAGTGACCAATATCGCCTGGGCCCTCGGGCAGTGCTAAGAAGTGGACGCGCTTCATTCATCCCTCACCACCGTCCAGCATAGAACCATTACTGTCCCTATGTGACAGATGAGGAAACTGAGTCCCTAGGAAGCTCATGGATGCCCCAGGTCAGAAGTGAGTAGGAAGCAGAGCCTGGGTGAATGTTGGCGTCTCTTGTAGGCGCAACGCCCTGCTATGGATTCAGGCATGAAGAAGTCAGGGCCACCCATCCAGCACTGTCCTCTGTCTCCACAGGGCCCCTTCCCAACAGACCCTGCCTCTGACTGAGACGCAGGGTAAGGGCTGATACAAAACTCTAAGCGCTGGCGGCCTTAAGAGCACGTGGGTCGTTACTGCAGGACATCGATCTAGCCGAAGCCATGTTCTGGCAAACTCCATGGAAGATGTGGCCTTGGCGGGCAGTCTGTGGGCCGGAGGGGCCCATGTGACACAGAGCACCGAGCCATGGGGGCTGAGGCTGCCTGACTGTCACATCTTCTTCCAAAAATAGTGGCCAGGGAGGAACACCTGTAGGCCTCCATGGCACCGAGATGCTACCAACCTCTTATGACAGAGGCTGCCTGTAGTCGAGAGTTCAGGAACAAGGACTGTGAAGGACCAGAGACTCTGCTAGACCAAATTCACTGAACTGAGTGAGGGCCCACTTACTTCTCAAAATATAGTCACATCAATTAACACAGGAGTTCTGTAAGTGAAACCGGCTATATTTACTAAGAAGCTGTCGGGTCAATGGAGCATTTTATTCAACAGCATTTTTAAGGCGCCTTTTATTTGCCAGGGCCCATTCCAGACACCGGCAGAAGGAACATGACCGAGAGACAGAGAGAGACACAGAGAGAGAGAGTCCTCTCCCGCTAACGTTGGCACAGTTTGGGAGAAGACGATGGGGTAACAACTGCCCGTTCTGGCTCTCCAGGTCCCAGCACACACAGTATTGTAGAACCCTGGCCAGGGTGGGTGGTTCTCAGACCTCTCCCTGCCTCTCTGTCTCCCCACCTACCGCCATACACTGGACTCCCCCCTGTCTACCCTCCCTCCCCTGCCTCCTCCCTTCCCAGTCTTTCCTTCTTTGCTTAATCAAGAAACATTTGTTGGCCATCCATTGTATTTCAGAGCAAAATCTGTATTTCAGGCATGTTGAGCCTTGAATACCGAATTTGAATACCAATGGAGCTGGATGCTCATATTATTTCGTCCTATTTTATTTGTCCATAATCACACCCTCTAGAATTCAACATGCAGACAGATGCAAATGACTTACAGAAATGCAGAGTCCCAAGAACAATAGAAGGAAATTGGACAGTCTTATCTTAATAAAATCTTGCTTTGGCAGGGCAGAATTCTAGGCCAAGGGAGCTGCAAAGGTCCTCATGTTTCACAATAACCCCTGATCTTCTGTATTGCATTTGGGGCAGGGTGGGGGGGGGGGCGGGGAAGAAAAACCCCAAAATTTCCTTTATTACATTTCTCTGTTCTTGCCTCCATCCAAAGGTAAACTGTTTTTGGAAAGATTGAGAAAAACAGTTCAGGTGTTTTTTAGGGAGAGAGAACCTATACTTGGCACAATTTTAAAGCATTAAATACATTTTTAACCCCTGCCCAAACAGAACTTGCAACTGACAGCTATTCAAATAAAGTATCCCAATGCCAATTCTATATATGTTGGTCTAAATACGCTAAGAAAGAAGGAAGCAAGGAGGGAAAGAAGGAAGACATAAAATGGGTGTTTGCTCTGTATCCAGAAAAAATTACAAAGTTTTGCTTCAAATGTACACGCGGAGTTTTCAGCAGGCATAAAAAAGCTCAAAATGAGGACCACTACTACTTCAACCTATTGAATATGTGTGTCAGAGACTTTGCAAGGCACTTAGGATTGATTCTGTAGGGTCATCCTCCGAATGATCCCACTGAGGAGTTATTATTATTATCCCGAGTTTACAGAGAGGAGATGGAGTCACGACAAGTCACAAGACTTGCCCGAGGCTACACATTAATACCACGGAGACCCGAGGCAGTGCGACCCCAGGGCCTGCACTTGTGACTCCCATACTCAAATGGCACAGTTGGAAGAGAGACTTTCCAGGATACATTTTCAAGCGCTGCTCCAGCGGTATGATGTCCTTTTCTTCCCGCACTGCCCCCTGCTCCGCCCCCCCACCCCAAAAGCTCTATCTTCCCCCACATCCTGAGACAAGTGTTAGGCTCACACCTGTCTTTTGCAGATGAAGCAATCAGCCCAAAGGAACACAGGCACGTAACCAAGGCCACACAGCTGACAATAAACGGGGTAGAGCGAGCTGGACCTCAGATCCAGGTCCTTCGACTCCACATCTGCCATCGGTACACCTGCCACCAACCTCAAAGCGGTCAGATCACCGGGGAAAAGACAGCAGGGAGGAGAGGGAAAGAGGCGCGGGTGCGTGGAAGCGGCGGCTGCCGGGCGCTAAGCGGGAGGTAGGCCCGTGGCGCTGGGGCCCCGCAAGGACCCGCCGTGTCGCTCGCCGAATAGCCTGGGCGTTGGCCACCTTCCTTTTCAAATGAGACCTCTGAGGTTTGCCTCGGGGCTGGGGTTGTTAACAGTATTTTGGTTATCTTTAAAAAGCCGCACACGGCACGGTCCCACGGTCCCACGAACGGAATGAACGGGGCTGCGCTGGTGACACGGAAACGTGTGCGCGCAACAGTTCGGGCGATTTCGTTAAGTGGCACATGCGACAATTTAGGGGATCACCAAGGCCCGATGGAAGAATTATTTCCTTATAAACCTATGGCGGTCTCAGGAAGTCGAAATGGCACCATAAAAAGAAACAGCCCCGCTTCCCTGGAAGGAGCGCAGCCTACTGACTCCGTCTGGGCAGGGGGAGGGGGAGGGGGGGCAGGGGGGAGGGGGGAGGGGGGAGGGGAGCTGTTCACACTTGTAACATTTTACAGTAACCGCTGCCGGCATCCAGCGAGGTACTTCCGCCCGGCTGTAGGCTGGTGCCGGGCTGGGCGCTGCGTTCTATTTTACCGGCAAAAATAAATCTTCCCTGTTCTTACACAAAGCCCCGCTTCTCCAGAACAAACCGGGAGGGAAGGGAATGCTGCTTAAGGCTTAACAGACTAGCCTTGCTGTCTCTCACGGACCTGAGAAGACCACACGTAAAAACAAAAACAAAAACAAACCTAAACTCATCGGAAAGTTTCGGGTCACCCCCCCCCCCCCTCGTCCTTCTTTGGTAGGTGAGTTATGTAACCGCTGTGCTGAGGAACAGCTTTTTTAAAATGTTGCTGCCCTTTACCCTCTGGTCTCATATTCAGTTTATCTGGTGGTCTCGCTGAGCCCTGGGCTGCACAGGGTTAGTTGGCGTTTCGGGATTTAGAGAAGGGAAGCGACACAGAGATGCTTCTACTGTGCAGGAGGAATTCCCTGCTATACCCCCCGTTATCTGCCAGGCAGCTGGCCGGAAGCGCTCAATTTCATGGCGGGGAAACAAGACGGAGGCTACCATCTCAGGTCCAGGGTAGATGGAAGTTCCCGACGGAGACTGGAAAGGCTTAAGTGACCCGCATCATGTAGCTCCGCCTCTTTGCCACCAAACCTGGCCTGGCACAGCCTAGTTGCTGTGACATATGATAGGATATTGACACTGATGATGGATGGCTGATGGGTGGACACTTGGATGTAAGGAAGGACAAGACGGACAATACGTTGGATGGATGAATGAATGCTCAGAAGGAAGAAGGTACGGGAGCGAGGATAACACAGTCGTCCTTAGGAAGTTCTTAAGAATGGTACCTCAAATGGGCTAAAGAAAAGGAGAGGGCCTCACTGCCCTTGAAATGACATCGAAGCAACCCAAACAGAAATGCACGGCAGCAGCTAATCTCGCCTCTCTCCAAGGGCATGATGCACTTAGGCAAACCCTTCCCAGGGAGATACTTTGTCTTTAGAGTCAGTCTGCCCAAGCCCCTTTGAATACCAGCCTAAGCAAGGCCATTGGCGATTATGGAGAAAAACTGCTCAAAAATGGTAAGTGAATCGAATAGACTACCAAAAAAATATGGGCTCTGTGTGTCCTTTTTCTATTATTATTATTATTAGTTTTTAATACAAAGATGTATCCCAGAGAAACAAGTCTGAAAGGATACTTATCAAACCTGTTAACAATGATTATTTCTGGATGATAGATTTGGTGATTCCTAGTTCATTCCTTTGATTCATATGTGTTTTCTGTGTCTTCTGTAATAAACAAATTTCTCTTTCGTATCAGAAGAAAATTTAGAAATTGCAAGAAAGCTGATGGCACCAGAGAAGAAAAAGTCCTAGCAAACAAACCCACTGGAATAAGCCTTCACTAGATCTCAGTCAGATTCACTAGACAATGAGGAGGTCGAAAGAAATGTTGAGGGTTTCAAGCCCGGCTGATGGGTGAGGGTAAATCTGTAGAAGTCCCACAGCCGCCCTGAAATGCTGTGGGGGTGACGGGTCCATCTTCCCCTCCATTCATGCAGATGAATCTCAAAAGAGTCACACAGAGGTGAGGGCAGAGTGGATTAAGGGCTTCCCCAAACGTCCAGAAGGAAATCTGCCTCGCAGACCTAACCGAGCCCAGCCTGCCAGACCCTACCTGACGCTCTCTAGAGGCCCGGCCCCCATCCCCTGGGCACCTCCTGCTTTGCTAGGGGAACAGTTGATATTTGTTTTTCCTCCGACTATGGCGAGGAACAGCTGCACAACGCAAATCACATTAAACAAATTAGTGGCTCCAGAGTGGGCTCCGTCACATAATTTCTAATTCATACAATGCCTCCAGTTTCGCTATTTCAACTAAATCATTTATCAATCCCTTCACGGATGTCAGTAAATCTCAGCATCTGGGGACCTGTAAACATTAAAATAAGAAGCTATAAAAAATATTAGTAAACCAATTAAAAGCTCAAGTAGCAATAAACTCTCCTTGCTACACCTAAAAAACAAAAACAGACCCACCCTCCTCCTCTGAAATTAAATAAACACTCTATATCAGCAGTTTTTCAAAGAGCTTTTTCTTTCTTCTGGAAAGAGCCCCCTGGTCTCCCATCTGGCGCCGTGGTGAGCTGGGGATCATTTATGGATCAGGCAAAAAGGAATAAAGGACGGAAGAAACCTAAGTGTTTGCCTCCAGAAAGCAAGTGTGATCAATATTCAGTTGCAGGAGTTGAGAAATGGCCTAGAAACTGCATTATTTGAAAAACATCCAGCTTGAATCACGACTGGCAATTGACTAATATTTATCCAAATCAAATAAAAAAGAGGCACAATTATTATCATTAACCACAATAATTAAGGATGGGGAACTAGTATGCTATGGAGTTTTGCCATTTACAAAGCACTCTCGTTCAGTTATTCTCATCACTGCACGAAGTAGGTAGGGTTGCGATTCCTAATTTTTTGGACGAAGACCTGGGACTCAGAGACGGAAAGTGGCTCGCTTGAGGGCACGCGGCTAAGGAGAGACAGTGCTGATGCTTGAACCCAGGTTTAGGACTCCAAGTTCTTTTCCTTTCCTCGATGGCCTGCTTCAGGCACACCAAGGACAAGGGATCCACACGCATGGAGATCCTACTATGTGCCAGATGCCATGTTCACGATGTGATCCCCGACTTCAGTTAGTAATCCCTGTGACTACTGGAGCTTCTATTAAAAATGACTTCCTGCTTGCCTTCTCCTCTACCCACCTGGAGCTCACTGAGTCATCCCCAAATAGGAAATGAGGCTCAGGATGTTTAATTAAAAGTAATATCTCCTCTTTGCCAAGACTCCTTGTTCTAATCCTGACATAAACAGAAAGGACAGGTGGCTTCTGAAAACCAAGGAGGGAGAAAGACGGGTAATCTCCGACTTCCAGAATACTTTATCCACATTCTGTACCTGCCATGGAAGAGAGCTCTTTGCTGGACAGCATTAAATTGGGAGGAAAATCCTGCGTGCGTCAGAGACCAGTGCAGAAGGATCACTCATGCTTCCCACATGTCTGCCACATTCTGGGCACCGTCTGTGGCTGTTTATATATTATCTCATTTAACCCCAGTGGCAAACTAGGCAGGTGCCCACTATTTCCATTTTTATTGATGAAGAACCGAATGCCCGAGAAGCTCAGAGACACATGACTTGAGTCAAGCTACATCAGGTTTGGGGAATAGGTGAATCAAAGTTCATATAAATTCAGGGACATCACCTTGACCCTCAGCAGAGTGAGTGAGCAAGGCCAGGTCTGTGGTGATGGACAGCAGATCAGCGGTGAGAAGAAAGAGAGGCGGGTTAGTTAAGCTGTGGATGCAGTCAGCTGGGTTCACAGCTCCTGCATGCTGAGCCCTCGCCAGAAGCAGAGATGTCACAGTAGGGGTAAGAACAACGGAAATCCAAGACAGTAGAGACTGGACCAGAGACCTCTCTAAGACCCATCTAGCCTCAGCATTCCTTGACCAAAATTCCTCCCCGGATGCTCTACCCGGTGGCCGCAAATCTTGGGATTTGTCAGGACTGTGGGTGGAGCTAAGTCTGTGCCTACAGACCTTAGGTCAGAGACAGATGTCAGCTCTTCACCCCCTTACAAGGGCTGGGTTTGGGGCTGCTTTGGGGACGAAGGGGATATGGAGGAGGGATGGAGGTAGAAGGATTAAATTTTCTATCTTCACGACGCTCAATTTGAGAAGCCAAGTCCAGAAAAGGACCTCAAACTCGGTGGAAATTTCCTCCAGGCCTTTCTCTCCTGCACACCGTGCACAGTGATCTCTTTCATGGGTCTCCTTTGGCCTATAAAGTGAGCTTTCATGTCCTCTGTGCAGAATTAGTCTCCCTAACATGCTGAAAATAGAAGAGATGTCCACAGCCGTGTTTTCCCCCTGGCTGAAGAGCGAGGCTGCCTCGAGAGAGGCGGAGGCCTGGCCATCAAACCCAGCCATCGGTGGGAGGCTGGCCTGGGCCAAGCCCAAGGGTAACAACACCAGAGACCCAGTGAGCTGGAAATTCCAGTCTGTAGGGCTTCCCTGAGCTTTGGGAACCGAGGGCTTTCCCCTGATCCTGGCTGGGTACCCAGCAGACCTTTCTGGGCTAAAAACAATCAAAACCTCAACAATGATTGATTGATTGATTGATTGATTGATTGATTGATTTTAGTGTCTCCTATGGGGCTGGGATCTGAGGGAGGTGCTGAGGTACAAAACAAAACAGATGTGGTCTGTACATCTACAGTCTACAGCCCAGACCAGTACTATCCAATAGGAAGTATAATGTGAGCCACTCATGCTGAGCTTTTCTAGTGCTGCCTTAAAAAAAGGGAAAAAGAGGGGCGCCTGGGTGGCGCAGTCGGTTAAGCGTCCGACTTCAGCCAGGTCACGATCTCGCGGTCCGTGAGTTCGAGCCCCGCGTCGGGCTCTGGGTTGATGGCTCAGAGCCTGGAGCCTGTTTCCGATTCTGTGTCTCCCTCTGTCTCTGCCCCTCCCCCGTTCATGCTCTGTCTCTCTCTGTCCCAAAAATAAATAAAAAACATTAAAAAAAAATTAAAAAAAAAAAGGGAAAAAGAAACAAGTGAAATTAATTTTAATATACTTTGTTGAACGCAATACATCTAAAACATCACTTCAACCTGTAACCGACATAAAAATTGTTAATGAGACAATTCACATTGTCTGGTACAAAGCCTTCAAAATACGGTATGTATTTAAACCTGCCAGCACATCTCAGCTCACACGAGCCGTATTGCAAGTGCTCAGTAACCACGTGGGCTCGGGGCACCACACTGAGCAACACTGCTCGGGCCTCTGAATGAAGAGGGAGGACAGAGTGGGGACGTGACGGCTGATGGTTCTTTGAGGCAAGCGGCGAAATAAGATTACCACCGATAATATCTATTAAGCTTAGTTACCATGTGCCGGTCACTCGTGCGAGCTTCCCTAAATCACCCTGAAAGACTATCATCCCCACTTTACAGATGAAGAAAGGGAGGCACAGAGAGGTTACACCACTTGCCCAGAGTCACCAAGGTGATCATCAACGGTGCGCAGATGTGGAACCCAGAGCATCATCCCAATTCTTGAGTCTAAGTTAGAACCTCCTCAGCCTCTCCAGTGTTGCTCTTGGTGATGAAGCTCAAGCAAGAGAACAGACCTGGGGCCCTTGGTAAGCCGGGAAGGGCTTCCCGGCAAATACTGACTCTATCAAGTGATGTGGAAGTCGTTTATAATGTAGCCAGAGGGGCTGGGTCCAAATCTTTGCTCCAGCACTTAAGAGCTGCGTGACCTCGGACAAGTTACTTAACCTCCCTGTGCCTCGGTTTCCTTGTCTGCATCATGGGAATAAGGGTCATCGTGAGGGTTACATGAGTTAATATAAGCTAAATGCCTACTGAGCACCTTGCTTGGTGCCTAAGGGGCAAACAATAAGGGGCAGCTCTAAATATTTCAACATAAACGGGGTTTAGATGCTGTGGGGTCTGAAAAGTATGTATGGAAGGCAAAGGATGAGAGAAGAAGGCAGAGAGGAGGGCCGGTCGTCCACCGACTATACAGTGCCGGTGTTAGGGACCCCTCGGACTGCTTCCTGCGTTTCTAGATACACAAGGTGGTACACAACAAGGTACACACCATTGTGGGTTGAACTGTGTCCCTCCAAAATTCACATGCTGGGAGTCCTAAGCTCCGGTATCTCAGAACGGGATTCTATCTGGAGATGGGGCCTTTACAGAGGTGATCCCATTAAAATGAGGTCACCAGGGTGGGCTCTAATCCAGTGTGCCTGGTGCCGTTCAGGCAGAGGAAATTTGGATGCAGCTGTACACGAGAACGCCGCGTGAACGTGAAGAAGCCCGTGTCCAAGCCAGGGAGAGAGCCCGGAACAGCTCCTTCCACCGCCCTCAGGAACCAACCTTGCACACA
Organism: Prionailurus bengalensis; assembly: GCF_016509475.1. Classification (NCBI taxonomy): domain Eukaryota; kingdom Metazoa; phylum Chordata; class Mammalia; order Carnivora; family Felidae; genus Prionailurus; species Prionailurus bengalensis. The sequence continues at coordinate 124,617,165 of NC_057358.1, read as the reverse complement.
CGTTGATTTGGGACTTCTGGCCTCCAGCACCGTGAGACCATAGACTTCTGTTGCTTAAGCCCCCAGCCTGCGGCCCTCCCAAGCCCATGCACAGCGGGACACACACCTTCCCCGAACCTTGACCGGGAGACGCCGCGGAAGGGCCTCTGGGTCAGCACCCAGCCCCGTCCCCACGGCGTGCTCGTAAAAATCTCCATCTCCTCGGCTAGCTGGCTTCGGTGGATCTGCCGCAGTGGAAAACTACCCGGGAAGGTGGGCTGCGTCCTTGAACACTGCTCACTCTGTCTCCCCTGTTACCTTCAACATCCCCCTCTGTCAACTGCAAGGGAAATAAAGCGGGTCTTTATTCGGGCCCGGGCTGCCTTGGACACGATGCTCCGGCCTGAGCCAGGACAGACACAGTGGCTCATTGAGCACGGTTCTCCCTCCGTGTGTTCCAGACACACTACACCGGAGCCCCCGGACCCTCAAAAATGCGCACACGTCCGTCCGAGTCCTGGGCGGCAAACGAGGGTGAAGGCGGCAGAAGCGTCTCAGGTAGCCGCTGTCACGCTTACCTGTTGATTCAAACGCGTGGGGGCGCCGAGAGTTTTATTTCTTCTTTTCCTTCCAAAAGCCCAGCAACTTGAGACAGTTCTTGCTAATTCTCCAAGCTGTGAGATTCGACGTGCGTGATTTCTCACACGCTGCTCACAGGCAGAACATGGGAGTGGTGGGGGGGTGGGGGGGGGTGCAGGGGAGCCTGCAAATGATTTCTGAGGGGTTTTTCTCATCTGCCTCAGAAGAAGGAAGGTTCTGTGATGCCCTGATCAATTCTGCACTCCTGAAAACGTGCCTCGTGAGAGGCGGGTTCCTGGAAGGCCTCGCTCCCCTGTCCACAAACAGCTTCCTTGGTTCTCATCAATCATGCCTCTCACCCAGGAGAATCGGCGAAACACAGCAAGTCTTTTAGTACAGAAGGCGGACCCCCTGGCCAAGAACTGAAAATGGGGACAAACGGCCCTTCAGGGTCGAGGATGTGGAACCTTTAAAAGTACATTCTTTTTGTTTCCTCGCCCAGAGACCAGACCTGCAAACGGTGAAACTCAAGATGCTTCCTGGAACACGCCAGGACTCCGCTCGATTGTTATGATGTGCCGGGCCGACTGGCAGCCGCGAAACCGGAGCTGAGAAAGGGCGCCACCGTTTGTGAGCTTTGTGGCCTTAAGTTACTCCACGTCCCTGGGCCACACTTGCTTTCTTGATCAATTTTGAAAAACAGCAAAGATGAAGCTCCAACTAGGCAATGTCTAAAGCTTTTGCCGGCCTACTGTCCTTTCGTAAAAGAGTTCCGCATATCAGAACCCTGAAACTTCCCGCGTGTGGCCGGAGGCAGGGACACAGGCCGGGCCACCTCTGTAGCCTTCAGTGCCTAGAAGGGGTTAATAAATGCCTCCTGAGCAGAAACAAAGACGAGGCCTGCTTCTTTCCTCCAATGTCTCCCCTTCCTGCCCAATGAAGCCCCTGTGGTCGTAAAGATGGTTTGTGTGTGTGTTTCACTCTGCATCTCATGGGCTGGTGGCCACATTCCAAAGTCCCATCAGCAAAGCTGGCAGGGGCCACTTGGGCATCAGTTAGACCAATCACATTTAGCCTGGGGCTGAGGATGTCATGGGGCTCAGATGCCACAGAGGCCACTGAAGGGTCACCACATACACCCTGACTTCCACCAGCAGACCAGTTGGCCCCGTAGGGACACAAGATGGTTTAACATGTCTACAGCACGCTCCCATTCGACTCTGGAACTTTCTAACCCAAACATGCTTCTTGGGTTCAAAACGATGACATTTCCACTCTTCCTTTTCACCAAGATCTCTTACCTACTTCCTGGAGCACTGCTTCTCTGTTAGGTTGGCTCTTCAGAGTATTCTGTCTGAGCAACAAGGAGTGAGGCAAGGCAGCCTAGCGTTTGCTAGGGGTCTCCGGCTGCGAAAGCCAGGAAGGGGAACCCCGCCTCCCCCACACCTTCCCCAGCCTCCCGTTTCGCGGATGCACACGGTCTGAGGAGCCCCCAACCAGAAGGCAGTTCTCCCTCTTCTCCCACTGCCTGCCTGGCATTTCTGGGCAAAAGCCTGACAGATCTTCAGGGAATGCGAACGGAGAAGGACTCCATCTCCTGGTGTCCTACTGAGGCCGGAGGGGCAGAGCTGCCTCCACGCTGGCCATCTCTTAAATCAATCAGGAACGAATGAAAAGAGATGCCGTGAAGTGGAACATACCTGCCCTCAGCACCAGCTCCAAGGTCAGGGGGATTTGTACTGAGCAGCCGGAAGCCTCTCTGAGCTCTGCAAAGCCACTCACCCCGCCTACCACCCAAAGCAGGGCACGCAGAAGGCTTCTGCCTCAACTCCACAAAGCACCCTGCCGTTTCCATCAACGGTTCCTGGCCACGGATGCAGTGTTCCCGCCCCGCTCCCCAAATTTCTCGGCATTTCCCAGAATTTCACGAAGGAATAAGACAGAGACCCCAACCACACATGCCAGCAGGCAAAGGAGGAGAGAAATTAGTTAACGGCATGCTCCCGATTCGTAGACGCTGTGTCAGACGCTTCACCTGCATTTCATTCAGTGCTTACAGTGCGGATGCTGTGACGGTCTCAGCTCTGAAGGTGGAGGGGCTGGTGATCCGGCGATGAGCCCCACACGCTGGGGAAGGTGGCAGTGGATGGGGAGGAGGGGCTCCAGGGCGATCCTGGCTCACTGTGCAGGAAGGCCAGAGGCCAGCAGCGGTCTGGAGGTGACCTTCCATCAACCCAGCAAAGGGATGGGGTGTCTCGTACCAATTCCTTGCTCCTGGTGAGTGGACAGGTCAAAGCATCCAGAGCACTGGGCTGGGGGCGGGGGGCGGGGTGCACAGGACGTACCGTCTCCCATGGGAAGGGAGAAGCTTCCCCACAAAGTGGACCCGTCCTCTGTGCCCTTCCCTTGGGGAATCCAGGGATGGGGGAAACTGTGCCCACCGCCAGGCGCAGCCTATGTTATCTTGCCCTCTGCACACACGTCCGTGCCCTGGGCCACTTCCCCCAGAGTCTGTGGGTGTCTCTCTGTCCATCTCTTCACCAGCAGCTTCTTCCACATCCCTGAGCCTTTTTAGAAAACTATGCTGATGGAAACGCGTTTGGGTCCCACCAAGCGCTATGGTAAGCCCAGAGATCCTGAATTCAGAATACCCCCTGACTGCGGCCAGTCAGGAAGCTCCCCCCTTTCTTCCATGCCTGCGGTCTTCAAGAAGCTCCGTCTGTGAGGTCAGGGCCTTGGTACATCACCTTTGCATCCCCAGCACCCGGCACATGTTAGATGCACAATAAACTCTTGGGAAATCAACGTCGTAAGCCTGGCAACCCCTTACCTTCTCATAGGAGGACGAAGGCCACTAGGTGCCCAGCACGCTAGGCTGCCCGTGGCCTCACACAGCACCCCACTACATTCTGCCAACCGGCAAACGACCTACACATCCATGGTTGGCTCCAGACCACGGGGCAGGAACAGCACCTTGGCCCCCAGCAGGTGCAAACGACACTGAAATGTAAATACAGCACCCTCCTGAGGTTTTCTAGCTGGTCCCTACAGCTCTTTTGGGGAACAGGAGTAGGGATGAGGGTCAGGAGTATCATTCATCAAGGCTGTCCAGGGGAGGTGCCAGGGAAGCATTTTCAGGCCTGAGCCTGACTCTGTCTGCAGTCTGACTCTGCAGCTACTGCTTAGAAATTGGAGGCCCAGAGCCAGACAGCCCGGTTCTAATCCTGGTTCTGCCACATGCACGGGCGTTGTCACTTCATCTCTCTCTCTCTGTGTCCTCACTGGACAGAAGGGGAGCACCTACTCTACGGGGTTACCGATACGGTTAAAGGAGATCACGTAAAATGGCGACACAAATACAGACCTGAGACCAGCGCCCGGCTCGTGGTAGGGAATTTGATATTGTGGGGTTGCTGTCACGGTGGTCTCTGCTTTCCTCTCACCCAAGGGGAGATGCAGCTTTCTTTCTGCTCAGGTACCTGGACTCACACAGGCTGCCCTTCCCACTCGTACACATACGGCCGACCGTAGGGTACCTACCACGTAGGAGCTGCTCAGAAGTACCTTTTTAAAAAGGGTAAATGCAGGGGCGCCTGGGTGGCTCAGTCAGTTAAGCGTCCAACCGCAGCTCAGGTCATGATCTCACGGTTCGTGAGTTCGAGCCCCGCGTCAGGCTGGCTGCTGTCAGCACAGATCCCACTTTGATCCTCTGCCCTTCTCTCTCTCTGCCCTTCCCCTGCGGCCATGCGCTCACTTACTCTCTCTCTCTCTCAAAAATAAATAAACATTAAAAAAAAAGAAGAGCAAATGCAGGTGGAAGCCACCCAAATATTAACTGATGGGTGAATGGATAAAGAAAATGTAGCATATGCATATAATGGAATATTATTTGGCCTTAAAAAAAGAGGGAAGTCCCGACTTCCTTAAAACTGACTTAAAACAGGCTATAACATGAAAAGAGAAATACAGTAGGATTCCACTTCTCTGAGGGATTGAAAGTAATGGAACTCAGAGAAAGAGAAGTAGAACAGTGGTTGCTGGGGGGGGGGGGGGGGGGGGGGGGCGGGGGAGAGGGAGAAATGGGGAGTTGTTCGGTGGGTACAGAGTTTCTGTTGTGCAAGATGAAAGAAGTTCTAGAGAACTATTGCACAACAATGTGAACATAAGACTACTGAACCACAGACGTAGAAACAGTTAAGACAGCCAACTTTATGGTATGTGTTTTCTGCCACAATTTTAAAAAAGGATGAATGCCTCCCTAGACGAAGCGGGCGGTCATTGGGCCCAGGCAAGAGCAGGTTGGTGCACAGCGTGGGTGGAGAGCACCGCCAGAGCAGGGCTGCGGCCCCCGGCCCTTTGGACCTGCTTCCAGGGCGGGGAACACAGCTGAGGATCAAAACCAAGAAGACTCATCAATGCACAGCCTCATGTCCACCTGGGAGCCGCGTCGGGGCTTCCAAGACGGAGTGGATGGCTTTTCCAGACCGGGTTTGTCACTGAGGTCTTCTTCCGTCTGGGGGCTTAGGAATTTAGGACCTGGCAAGTTAACATTACACATGGCAGTTGTAGACTCTTACTACCCCAAATGCATGCTCTGTTCTCCAGAGGCAACCCGGCAAAGGTATACACCAGGGATCGCTTGTAGGCTGGGCCGAGTTATTTGGCACTGTGGCCACCGCTCCCCTCGCTGGCCCCCACCTAGTCTAGTACCTTCCTCTCCCCTTGCAGCCACCCAGGACGCGGGTCCCCATCAGAGGCTGACAGGCGTGGCTCCCCAGGGGGCGGCTTTCCTTTGTGTGATTAGATCAATTATCCCGCTGCCTACAATTACCCTCATTGCCTGGGGGCCACTTTTAGATTATTTGGCGGTTAGACTCCTCTCAATCACACTGCAAGTAGGAAGGCACCGAAAATGTAAATGACTGCGTAAAACCCCTCAACACTGCATTTTGCAAGAATCTCTAAGAACTGGGGTGGGTGGGAAGGACGGGGCCGAATGTGGGTTGGAGACCACACTGGGTAGAGTCCCATCTCCTTCGTGCCTCACAGCCCTTCCAAGAGGGTCTACTTATAATCCCTACCCTACCCTACCCTATCAACTCCCTTGTCCTGTGTCACCTAACCCAGGGGTGTCGCTTGCTCCCGCAGAGACAGAGAAAAGAGGTGAAATGTTAACCCTGTATTAGGTGAGGACTAGGGTCAGTAGAGACCCCCACAGAAAACACCTATTGAGAGCTTCTGGAACAAGATCTGTGATAAGAAAACAGGTCAGGTTAGCAAGAGCTGGGATTGGAAGAAGCCAAGGGCAGTAGAAAGAACGAGTTTTTAAAGTTTTAAATTAGGAATAAAGAGTAATAAAGACTTAGGCGGAAAAGGTGGGGGAGAGGGCTGGGGAGGCTCATGGGGTCTAGTTTTGTTTCATCAAAGCCTCCCAGAATGGCCTTGGGTCGCTCACCTCTGCTCAGTGCCCTCCCACCCCCACCCTGTGCGGGAAGCAGTGAGCAGGGAGGGGCCCAAGCAGGGAACCCCAGACAGGACTGGCTTGCAGGTGGAGGCTGAGCAGAGGGGTCAGGGGCTTCTTTCAGCCCCCAAATGGAACCATTCTCTTTCATCTGGGGTTCCAAGTTAATATTCTGTGTACAGTGTTTTTCTTCTCAAAAGCATCAGCAGGAGTGCGTGGGTGGGGGGGGGTCACTGTTGAGATGCATAGTGATGAACAAACAGCACAGTGCCCTGAACAGAGCAGGTATTCAATAAATGCTAATTAAATTACATGCCCTCAAACACCCCTCCTTTCCAAATGAACACTCCACGGTGTCATATTCTTGGCTCGCGTGGAACGTTTTCGGTGTGAACCCACAGATCATTTTCACGTGAACGGATGCCAAATTGTAAATCAGGGCTCTTACATCCAGCATTAATTTTTTTAATGCAAGTAAGAAATAAGCATAAAGCTTTAGATTAATTTAGAAATTAATCCAATGGTGTTATGCTGGATGGCTTTGAACCATGAGAGGAACTGGAGACCGGGTCCTGATAAAATCTGGGTATAAGAGGCCATTTTGACGAGCTCGAAATGGAGCTAAAAATTAGGAATAATGACTAATAAATACTATGTGTTAAGCTCTTCCTGTAATATCAAATCATTTAACCCTTATAACAACCCCATGAGGTAGGGCCATTATTATCAGTGACTTGTCCATGATCACAGAGAGTGGATGTAAGCCCAGGCCTTCTGGCTCCTTGAGGCTCTGTTCTTAACCACCCCCATACTTGCCAGGCCCTTAGCAACGCTGCCCGAGGGAGCACCTACTGCGTGCAAAACCCTGGGTCTAAGTTCACCGAGCACTACTGTGCCTCCCACGTTTTCGGCTCCAATCCAATTGGATTTCAAATTCAATGCCATACGGCATTGTCCCATTGGCCGGTCCCCGCTTTCGTGCCCGGGGGGACTTTCCAAACACACAGGCTGCCACCCCCCCATCATCTCCTCTGGCAGGACCCTCCTACCCTTGGCCTGCATCTCCAGAGTGAATAAGCAGGTGTTTGGGTGACCCACTCACAGACTTGGCTTCCAACTAGTGAGATTAGCTAGGTAAATGTGCACGTACCCCAGGATTGATGGGGTTTTCGATCATGGCGCCGAGAGTTTAAAGCATAAATAGAAGATTCTCTACCTAGAGGACGAATGCAAAACATCCCCTCAAACTCACTAGGTTCTGGCTGCAGCCATAGGAGACCCCGACGAAGAGCCAGACCAAAGTCTTCTAAAGAGCTTGGCCCCTCCTCCCCCAGGTGACCTTCCCAGCAGTGTGAGGCCACCCCTTTCCTTTGCCGGAAGAATCCAGAGGATGTAGATGAAAACAAACCAGGGAAGTTCCTACATTTTTTTTTAACTACGTGACCAGCACTGAAGACAGAGTGGGTACGCCGAGTGCAAAGTAAGGCATCTCCCCTCCATCCCCAACCACCGCACACCCATCCCTCTGCCCTGGGATGCCTTTCTTCTAGAACCAAGTAACCAAGTGATTGACAAAGTGCCTCCTGAGTGCCCAGGGCTGCCAGCACGCCTCATCCATTAGCCGCGGGCTCTGCACGGTAATTTACTAAGATCTCAAAGGTGACCTCCACTATGGCAGGTGCCAAGCTCCGCGTGCCCCTTTCCGTCATTCCAAGGGTTAGCTTCCCCCCCCCCCCCCCTTCATGCGTACTTAGCACGCACTGGCACAAAACTCAAAATGTGTCAAACACACAATACTCTTACTCCTGGGCAAATGTCCAGAGGGTTGGTGTGTTCAAGATTTTATTCTTTCTTTTAAAAAATTCCTCCCTTATAGAAGCAGCCATGGAAGGCTTCTTAGAGAAACTTCATCAGTCCACTCCCTTAGGCTGGCCAAGGCTGCTTTGACAGGAAAGCACTCAGAGACGAGGGTAAAACAGACTGGAGTCCAATCCTAATTCTGTAACCTCGGGTGGGATCTTGAGATTCTCCGAACCCATTTCTCCTTGCCTGAGAGGGGCTCCCAACAACATGTGCTCAACAGATTGGCTATAAACATTAGACACAGTATGTGCAGAAGGCCCCGTAATGTAACACCTTGCCCTGTACGTGGAAAATACTTAACACAAGATAGGTAATACTGTTATGATTATGGATAATAAAATTACCCCACATCTATAATATGGCAAGAGTTAGTTACTTCTGTTCTTCTTCTTCTTCTTTTTTTAATGTTCATTTATTTATTTATTTTTAGGGAGAGAGAGCCAGAGCGCAAGCCAGGGAGGGGCAGAGAGAGAGAGGGAGAGAGAGAGAATCCCAAGCAGGCTCTACACTGTCAGCACAGAGAGCCTGATGTTGGGCTCAAACCCACAAACCATGAGGTCACGACCTGAGCCGAAACCAAGAGTCAGACGCTTAACCGACTGAGCTACCCAGGCGGCCCCGGTACCTCCCTTCTGACAACGCTGTTCTGTGCCCTCTTGGTGTCCCCAGACTACTGACTGACAGTGTGTTGGCCATTCCCCTTTCCTTCTTCTTTCCATCCTCCCGTCCATTCTCTACCTTCCTCTCTTCCCCAGGAGGCTGACCTCATGGACCACATCAACAGGAGAGTGGGCAGAGGAGAGAGACTAGGGTATGTCTTCCCTCCTTCCGTGCCGTTCTGTTGCCCCGTCCCCTTCAGGCCTCAAGATGGCAACGGCTCATCTCTGCTGCCGGTCTCGGGGGCGCCTGGAACCTTGGTTTCCTGGTTCCTGCTCACGTCTCTGCGAGTGGTTCCTTCATTAGAGGCTCAGAGTTGAAATGTCTCCTGCCGGACCCTCTAACCCACTGATGTACTGTGGCTGTCCCTTCAGGGGATACCTGAGGAGGAGTAGAGGGAGTGGTCCAGAGGGAGCCCAGTGTTGGGTATGGCCCCTTGTGACTTTGCTCCTGGGTTGTAACTTTGAGACCCTGGCTGGACTAAGTGAAACCGAACGCAGACCAGGCACTTGTACCATATCAGAGACTTAAGGCTTTCAGGAATATACACTCTGTATAACAGCGAAAGAATGGAAACAATATAGGTGGGCAACAATATGGATTAGTTATGTGGGGGGAGGGGGCGCTACGGAATTAGGAGGATGTGGCAGTCAGCCCCCATGGTGGCTCCAAATGACCCTCCCTCCTGGTATTCATGTCTTCCAGTGCTGAACAGGGATGAACTGGGTGACAAATAGAATATCGCCCGAGTGACAGTGTGTGGCCCCCGAGGCCGGGTCATAGAAAAGACGTAATTTTTTCCTGGCTGTCTCTCTCTGGGATCATTCGCTCTGGGGGAAGCCAGCGGCCATGTTGCAAAGCCACTCAAGCAGTCCAGCGGAAAGGCCACGTGGAAAAGTGCCACTTGCCAGCCACGGGAGTAAAGCCACCTCCCCCAGTCCAGCCTTCGGATGATTACAGCTGCAGCCAACGTGTGACCGCATCCCAGACCAGAGACCCCAGACCAGAACTGCCTCACCAAGCCACTGTCAAGATCCTGACCCACAGAAACTGTGAGAGAGAATGATCATTGCTGTTGTAGCCACTAAATACTGGCGTGAGTTTCTATCAACAGATAACACCTAAGTGGGAACGCTGTACCGTAGGTAAAAATCTTAACGTGGAGTCATTATTTCCTGAAGTAAAACACGCTCAATCTATTAAGTGAAAAGAACAAGACAGAAGATGGGATCCCATTTTTTAAAAAATATAAGTATTTTTTATATATTCATCAAAAAAGACTGGGAGAGGGGCGCCTGCGTGGTTCAGTCGGTTGAGCGGCCGACTTCGGCTCAGGTCACGATCTCGCGGTCTGTGAGTTCGAGCCCCGCGTTGGGCTCTGGGCTGGTGGCTCAGGGCCTGGAGCCTGCTTCCGATTCTGTGTCTCCGTCTCTCTCTGCCCCTCCCCCATTCATGCTCTTTCTCTCTCTGTCTCAAAAATAAATAAATGTTAAAAAAAATTTTAATTAAAAAAAAAAGACTGGGAGAAAATAAATTTAACGTTTACAGCGATCACCTTCGTGTAGAAGAATTAAAGTTCCTCCTCATTTTCTTTATGTCTTCCCGTGGTTTCCAAAATGATCAGTTTGTTTTTTTTTTTTCAAATCATCTGAAAAACATGTACTTTGAAGAGGAGCTTTCCTCGTATATTTTTAAAAATGGAAATTACTTGACATGAAGTGAAAACGTTTGGCTCCAGCTTTAAGAGGAGCCTGCTGACTTCCACCAGGAAAACACGAGACAATGTCCACCTCGCAGGCCGCCCCGGGGCCCCCTTCCTGATCTCATCTTGCTTCCTTCCCGTAGGTCTGGCGGCTACGCGGCAGCATTCGGCCCAGTGTCCTTCAGAGAGTCAGAGAAGGACACGAATGGGACCTTCAGAAGCCCCTACTTGCAGCATCACGACAATAGGTGGCCCAGGCTCTTCTTGAATACTTCCTGTGATGGGGAGCTCATTTCCACGAGGCAGCCCGTCCGGCGGCAAGCACCGCTCACTGAGAGGAATGACTGTTCCACTGAAGGCTGGTCACTTATTTAGCCAACAGGAAAGAGTGGCTGGTCTGCAAGCACCACGATGGTGGGCACTTTGCTTTTTGTTCATTGTTGTATCCTTTGTACCTAGCACAGCGCCCAATACTCAGTAGGTACTCAAGAAATAGTTCCTGAATGAATGACGGAGTTAGCGGTTGAACGTATTTTCCAGACACGTTCTGGGGACTCTGTATTGAGCAGAACACACGCCATCCTGGCCTTCTCTGAGTCTACAGTCTGGCAGGGGAGATGGGCATCCCAGAAATCACCGATTACCGTTATGATGAGTGCAGTGCAGGGGAACTTTAAGGGGCTCTGAGTAACCTGGTTTAGGGAGGTCCCAGGAAAGCTTCCCTGAGAAAGCGACATTAAGGACAAGGCCTGAAGAAAAGGCAGGAGTTGGCCAAGCAAAGAGGGGGTGAGGTGGGGAGAGTTGCCAGCAGAAAAGAATACAAGTGGAGGTGGGGCGCCTGGGTGGCTCAGTCGGTTAAGCTTCCAACTTTGGCTCAGGTCATGATCTTGTGGTTCATGGGTTCGAGCCCCGCGTTGGGCTCTGTGCTGACGCCTCGGGGCCTGGAGCCTGCTTCGGATTCTGTGTCTCCCTCTCTCTCTCTCTGCCCCTCTCCCCCCGCTCACGCCGTCTCTTGCCTCTCTCTCAAAAATAAACAAACATTTAAAAAACTTAAAACCACACACACACACACAAGTGGGGGCCGTTGGAGAAACAGAAGAATGAGAGAGGGCAGGGGCCACAAGGAAAAAGAGGGCCTTGGGGAGCAGGACACACAGGAGTGTGAAATGCAAGCTTCCCCCCATCGAGGGGCAAGACGTGTGCAAACCGTTACAGGTGTCCTTTCCCCCGGGGAGCAGCTGGCCATCTAGCCGCATTCTGCACACGAGACTCAGGAAGGGGCTGAGGAGGGACTGATACAGTGAAAGTGATGGGAAGTATGGCTCTCGGGACCCCTAGGAAACCACGCCTGCCTCGACCACCACTGCCACGAGCTTGGCCATGGCGGGCCGGGGGGGCCGGTGAAGGGTGAGGACGACAGGTTGACGGCCGCCTACCGGAGGCCATGCCAAGCTGTGGGTAGGATCGAGAACCGTGCTCTGCAAACTCATCTGCTTTGCTGCTGTTGTTTTTCTCATTTCGGATTTGTTTACCCTTTCATTTCCTAGTTTAATTTCCTTTTAATAAAGCCCTAATCTTGTCTTGGCTCACCTAATGGGAAAAGGGATTAGTCTACGGCTAACCCAGGAGGGTGGAGGGGACGGCTGGGGGCCCTCGGAGGCCAGGCCCAGTGAGGGGAAAGCCGGAGTCGAGGATGTGCCTCCACAGCCCAGGCAGACAGACGGCAAACTCAGGAGGGGCCGGAATCCAAACAACCCCAGTGCCCATCCCACTGGATGGGCCACTCCTCCTCAAGCTCATGCCAAGCTTCCAACACAGACGTCTCTTCCAAAGCTGGAGCAGGGAGGCCTGAGCGCCTGGCCTGGCCTGGCCCCTGGCTCTGTGCTGGGCAAGGTCTTAAACCCCTCAGAGCCTCAGTTTCCACACTTGTGTGACAGATGGATAGAGTTTCTGCTGCAGAGGATTACCGCAAGTACCTGGCACAGAGTGAGTGCCCTTAAACCACGGTAACTATTACTGTTCATTTGGAAGTGTGATGAGCTCTGTTTCCCTGATCGGATAGTCACACAGATAAGCCCCAGGCCCACTCCAGCCCCTGGGGCCAGTCTCTGCGACAGCCCCTCCCAGTTCTGACCAGACTCTCCCAGATTCTCCCAGACTCGGCACCCGGGAGGTCTAAATTCGTACCTGTATCGGCCAGCCCGCCGCCTTGCTCTGAGACACAAGCACCCAGTCAGGAGTTTGCCCGCCAAGGCCACAAAGTCTACTGCACACGGGAGGGCCACAAGTCGAACCCAGACTCCAAATCCCGGGCCCTTTTCTCTGCCCCCCCGATGCTGCTCCCGAGGCCCTCAAAACACAGAGCAGGAAGGCTCCTCGGGAAGGAAGGCCGACTGGCTTGTCGAGATGCCCAGACAAGAGCAGCCAGTGCCAGCGAGCACAGGTGTGGCTTTTCGGCGGGTGCACCAAGCTGCCCCGCCTTTGAGGGGAGAAGATTGGCCACATGTTGGACGCTGGAGGCCGGAAGTAGAATCTGGCCTTGATGAAGGGTGGGACCAAGCAGAAGCCATTTCAAAAGGTGACTGAGGGGGGTGCCTGGGTGGCTCAGTCGGTTGAGCATCTGACTCTTGGTGTCAGATGTGACTCTTAGGACACAATCTCACAGCCGCTGGGGTTTGAGCCCCGTGTCTGGCTCTGTGCTGACAGCATGGAGCCCCCTTGGGATTGTCTCTCTCTGCCCCTTCCCCACTGTGCACGTGCTCTCTCTCTCTCTCTCTCTCTCAACATAAATAAGTAAACTTAAAAAAAAGTATTAAAAGAAAAGAAAGGTGACCGAGGAAAGACACAGGCAGGAGAGTGGTATCGGAAGAGTGATACCTGAGGAGGCTGTCACATGTAATTTCAAGGGGTGGAAAGCCAAAAGGCGACTCGAGATGAGATGCCTGGGGAGGATGTGGGAGCCCGCCCACACGCATAAAAGGTGGGGAGCGAACCTTTCTGGGGATGTCCAGAAACGTCTCCAGATAGATATTCAGGAGTGTGACCAGACTCTTTGGCATAAGTGACATTTCTATCCATGATCTAGAATGAGTCCTTCCAGACAAAGGAATTTTCCAGGTAAGAAAAAGCTCTCTAAATGCAAACAAACAAAACTAATAATGAAACTTTTTTTGTGTATATAAGGGTGCCTGCGTGGCTCAGTTGGTTAAGTGTCTGACTCTTGGTTTGGGCTCAGGTCGTGATCTCATGGTTCGTGAGTTTGAGCCCCACATCAGGCTGTGTGCTGACAGCACGGAGCCTGCTTGGGATCCTCTCTTTCCCTCTCTCTCTCTGCCCCTCCCCTGCTCGCTTGTTCTCTCTCAAAATTAATAAATGAACTTTTAAAAATAATAACGAGGGGCGCCTGGGTAGCTCAGTTGGTTAAGCGTCCAACTTTGGCTCAGGTCATGACCTCATGGTTTGTGGGTTCTAGCTCCACATCAGGCTCTGTGCTGACAGCTCAGAGCCTGGAGCCTGCTTTGGATTCTGTGTCTCCCCCTCTCTTTGCCCCTCCCCTGCTCACGCTCTGTCTCTATCTCTCAAGAATAAACATTCAAAATAATAACAATAATGAAACTTTTTTTGTGTATATGAATAGATGTTGTCAGAATGCTCTCTAAATTCTCAAAAGGGAAATCCCCTAAACACGTTAGGGATGTCTAAGCTACATACTGAAGAAAATCTGACTTCTCACTGATAATCCCACATCAGCACGTTACCATGCCCCTCAGCACACCGGCCCTTCTGTGGTATAGCAGGGAAGGTGCGGGGCTCGGATTTAGAAACCCTGGCACATAATTCCACGGCTGCTGTTGACTCAAGCACCCTCTGAGCTTTGGGTTCCACATCTGTACGATGGGTGCAGACGCACAACAGTTCAATACGAATTAAAAAAAATTTTTTTTTTAATGTTCATTTATTTTTGAGAGAGACAGAGAGAGAGCATGAGCAGGGGAGGGGCAGAGGGACAGGGAAACAGAGAATCTGAAGCAGGCTCCAGGCTCTGAGCTGTCAGTGCAGAGCCCGACACGGGGCTCGAACCCACTAACTACAAGATCGCGACCTGAGCCAAAGTTGGACGCTTAACCAACTGAGACACCCAGGTGCTCCTCAATACAATTTTTTTGAGAAGTGAATGAGACGTCCTAAAACCTGGCATGCAGTAGGCACTTAATTAGTATGGTAGTTTACTCCTTAAAATGCTTTTGAATGTAACTAATGGTTGCAAGTATTTTTTTTTTTTTTACATTTATTTATTTTTGAGAGACAGAGTGAGGCATAGTGAGAGCGAAGCAGGGGCAGGGAGAGGAGGAGACGCAGAATCCGAAGCAGGCTCGGAGCAAGCGTTCACCACAGAGCCTGATGTGGGTCTGGAACCCACGAACCGTGAGATCATGACCTGAGCTGAAGTCAGACACTTAACCGATCGAGCCACCCAGGTGCCCCAATGGTTGCAAATAAACCCCAAAACTTCAGCATCCTTTACCGGACTACACATCCAGCAGCATGAATTTTTAATCTCAAACACTGTATTTTTGTTTTTATTGGTTTTTTTTTTAATGGTATAAGCGATACATGTTGAATGTAAGAAAAAATTCTAAATATCAAAAAAATTTTAAAGGGTAAATTTTACGAGGTAAAAAAGAATTTTAAAAGTCTCTTGAACACGCTCGACTGGCTCTTGTGAAGCAACCCCCGCCTCCCGCCAGAGGCTGAAGACTTTGTCAGGCATCTTCCCCGACGTTTTAAGAAATGCAGAGACACTCTATCTTCACAGTGATAGAATTATACTATGCATGTTGCAGTGTCCTCTTTCCTCATTTACGATGTCTCGTGAACACTCTTTCACGTTAAACACCCTAGCTCCGTGCCCTCATGCGACAGGCTGCTCAGGATGCCGCAGTATGGACGTACCCGCCTTTACTGAACTAATCTGAACGATTTTTGGCGATTTCTAATTTTTCCCTGCTCTGAACAACACTGAGATGAGCATCTATGTCCCTGCACACTGTCCCTGCTGAGTTTCTCAGCCACAGTGCTGCTGACAATGCAGGACTAGGCAACCCCCGCGGTGGGGGCCGCCCTGTGTGTCGATGGGTGCCTCGCAGCACCCGGCCTCCCCCCACGAGATACCAGGAAGCAGCTCACCAGCTGTGACAACCAAAATTTCCAGACGTTGCCAAATATCACCCCCCTTCCTGGGGCGGGTGGCAAGGCACAAGATCCTCCCCGGTTGAGAACCGCTGCTTTAGGATAAACTCCTACACGAGGAATGGCCACATCAGGATTCCGTGCCTTTCAGGTGGTGACCCATTGCTAAAATGCCCCCCCCCCCGCCCCGCCCCAAGGTTAAGTGCCCCAGCCAGCACCAGGGAGATCGAGCTTCCTTTCCATTTTTGCCAGTGTAAAGGTGAGTAGGGCCAACGCAACTGTTTTGTTTCTAATTAATACTTTTTTTTTTTTGGAGCAATTTTAAGTTTACAGAAAACTTGGGTGGAAAATACAGAGAGTTTTCATTTAGCCCCTCACCTCTGGTTTCTATGATTCACATCTTCTGTTGGTGTGGTGCCTTTGCTGCAGCTGAGGAGCCCTTGTTGATACATGACTTTTAACTAATGTCTGTAGCTTATATTAGGGTTCACTCTTTGGGCAGTGACAGGTAGGCACCATTACAATATCGTACAGAATAGTTCTGGCACCCTAAAAAGTCCTGTGCTCCTCCTATTCTTCCCTCCCTCATCCCTAACCCCTGGAAAACACTGCTCATGTTACTGCTCCCAGAGTTCTGTCTTTTCCAGAACGTCATATAGCGGGGATCAAACGGTATGTAGCCTTGGCAATATGCATTGGAGGTTCCTCCATACCTTCTCATGGCTTAAGAGCTCATTTCTTTGTCGTGCTAAACAACACTCTGTTGGACGTACCACGGTTTATTTATCCATGCACCTCCTGAACGACATCTTGGTTTCTTCTAAGTTTTGGCAATTGTTAGTAAAGCTGTTATAAACATTGCCGCGCAAGTTTTTGTATGGATGGAAGTTTTCAGCTCGTTTGGGTAAACTGCGCAGAGCAATCGCTGGGTGGTATGGTTAAGACTAAGTGTAGCTTCGTAAGAAACCGCCAAACGTCTTCAAAAGTGGCTGGATCATTTTGCATTCCCACCAGCAAAGAAGGAGAGTTCCGGTTGCTCTACAATGTCACCGACGCTTGGTGGCATCAGTGGATCTTAGCCATTCTAATAAGCATCGTTGTCTCTCCTTAATGTTTTAATTTGCAGTTCCCTAGTGATGTGATGCTGAGCATCTTTTCATGTGCTTCGTTGCCATCTGTGTATATTTGTTTGGTTAAGGTCTTTGGCCTATTTTTAATTTGGTTCTATTCCTATTGTTGAAGCCTAAAAGCTCTTTGCGTATGTTGGATACCCGTTTTTTTTTTTTTTAATCATGTATGTTTTGCAAATATTTTCACCCAGTGTGTGGTCGGTCCTTTGCATTCTCTTCATGGTATCTTTTAAAGAGCAGGAATTTTTAAGGAGATCCAACTTACAATTTTTTTTTTCCTTTCATGGACTGTGCGTTTGCTGTTGTATCTCAAAAGTCACCACTCAACCCCAGGCCACCTGGACTTCCCCCAATGTTATCTCCTAGGAGTTATCTTCTACAGTTTTGCATTTAACATTTAGGTCTACGATCCAGTTTGAGCTTAATTTTTATGAAAGAGGTAAGGTCTGTGTCTAAATTCATTCTTTAGCTTCTCCCTTTTTAAAAATATTATTTGAAGCTGGGTATCTTCATCTTTTAATTGCCATGTGTCCTCTCTCCTGAACCACCTCGGTGTGTTCTTTGTCCAACTTTTTGGTCATGCTGTTCACATCCAGCTCTATTTTTTTTTTTTTTTTGGTCATTTAACTATTGGCTTTACCAGTTTACGGAGGTATGATTTACCTACAATAAATTTTACCTATTTTAAGCATATCACTTGATGAGTTTCATATCACTTGGTGAGCTTCAATAGATGTAAAGGACATCCACAACCACAGTTACTACCACATCCTTCCGTCACCCCCCAAAAATTCCCTCCTGCCCTGTGTAACCACCCCCCCCCCCCCCACCACCACAGCCCCAGCCAACAACTGATCTGCTTAGCTTTGCCTTTTCTAGAATTTCATATAAATGGAATTCGGCAATTTTGTAGTTTGGGGAGTCTGGCTTCCTTCAATTGGCTGAGTTCATCCTCACTGCTGCATGTATGGGCACTTGTTCCTTTCATCATTGCTGGGTATACTCTATTATGTGGACATAGCACATTGTATGTGTCCATTCGCAAGTCTGTGGGCACTGGGATCGTGTCCAGCGTAGGTCCTTCGGGAAGAATACTACGAACGCTCACATACAATCTTTGTGCCGTGGCCAGTTGTTTTAAAAGATTTCGTCGTATTAATCTTCAACCCATAATATACAAGCAGGTCTTCTTACAGTCCCAACAGTGTCAACCAATCCCCACAAAGGGCAATATGGAGTATATGACTCCGGACCAGAAGTTACGGCCACGTGCCACCTCGACTGATGGGTGGCATAAAATTCTAACCCAAGCTCATGGGAAGCCAGGTGTTAACTCTGAGAGTCACCAAACAAACCAAGGTGCGTGTAGAGTACCAAGACCAGGAAATGCACTTTACATTGACATTTTCAAGCTTAGCACTCCCCAAGTGACATTTCTAGAAAAGACATTCTCGGCTCGAGTGCCAGGAGGAAAGGGATGTGCACGGCTCTTTGGATCTGTGCCTGCCACTGGTATTTGGGATTTGTTAAACTCAAAGCCACTGCTCTTTAAAGACTGCTGGTACCTTTCTGGTTTTAGGAAGAAGGAGGGGAAAAAGCTAGAAAACTAAAGTTACGGCCAATGAAAGGAATCGGAGGGCCCGGACCTGTTCAGATAAAGAAACTTCCGTCACGTATTCAAGGGAGATTTCCACCAGACCGAGGAAGGGAAACGGTAGCACACCGCGCCTTCCCTGCAAAGTGACCAGGACAAAAGAAGGCGATTCCTGGCAGACACATAAGCGGGTTTTCTGTGCCACCCCAACCTTAACTTCACCCCGTGCGGCACTCCATCCCACCCCCAAGCCCCAAGTGTTCCCTTTATCATGGGAGCGGTAGGCCCTGCCCACCCTCTCCCATCATGTCTCGGTTAGGGAGGGCAGGAGCTCAGGGTAGGACATACAGTTGGCCCTTACTGCATACCCATTGCTGACAGCATCCTCAGTTTACACTCAAAGAAACTGAAGCACAGAGAGCTTAAGTGACTTGCCAAGGTCACACATCTGGTAAGTGGAAGGGCCCAGATTCAAGCCCACACTCTTCCACGCCATGCAATATCACTAAATAAACGAATGGCACAAAACCACTAGAAGTGGCTAGAAGAGCGAAGAGGGTGTTCCGGCTTCTTCGCCCGAGTGGCCACGACATGGTGCCACGGAGATGGGGGGGGGGCACTGGAGCCTAAAAAGCCAGGGACTTTTCGAGGAGCGTCTCGGGCGGGCAGAGAGAACACAGAGAACAGGGGCACAGAACCAAACAAAGGGCGGAGACCCGGGATGTTTCTCTGGTTCGGCCTCCCCTCTCCAGGCCTCCGCTGTCCTTCTCTGCAAAGCAAGGGGTGGCCCATGCTGTTTCCTCAAGTCAGGGAGTAACTCAGTCTGACCACAGTGGACGGAGGTGGGATTGGGTGGAGAAGCGGGACGGGAATCCCTCAAAACCATGAGCAGCGTAGAAGTGAGGGTACGGGACGGCCAAGCGCCTGGATTTGGACCTGGACCAGTCCCTAGGACTCAGTGACTCCATCTGTAAAACGGGGAGGATGCGATCCATAGAACAACATCTAAAGATGTACAGCTCTTGGCACATAATACACACACGGTAAGTGCTAGCTCTATTTTTATCATCACTCTCATCATCAGTCTAAAATTGTACTTCACTCGTTATGTGGTTATAAAACCGCACTTGATCCAGCCCACCCTGCCTAGAATGAAAGGCACACGGGGCCAAGCAAGGACGATGTTCACTGAGGCCACGATGCGTGCTGGCCCGGTGGCTGCTGAGCACGACATCGGCCTGGTTAGCGCAGCTGCTTCTCCGCTGGGTCATCTCCAAGCCACACGGCCACATGCGCAGCCCCTGGGCCCCCCAGCTCACTTTCTTCGCATGAAACCAGCACTGGTGAGCTCCTCCCCCCTCGGCAACCAGGAGTGGAGATGCACAGAACTCAGCACGGCTCTGCCCCAGCAGGTGTGGTGGCCACGGCCATGTCCTGCGGCCGCGTCCGTCCACCGAATGTCTGCCACCTGCCGGGCCGTCAGCACAGCCGCGTTTCACTTTGTTCTGACACATTCTCCGGCTGAATTGGACCCGCCAGGTGTTTGTGCGGCCGTCTGCCTCCTGAAGGCTCCTCCCGATCGCCGGGGATGGGACGGTGCTTGTAAGCCATCAGGCAGTTTGGGCCCTTTTAAGGCATATTTAAACACTCGGAAGAGCCCTTAGACACGTGCCACCAAGTGACCAGGTAGCATTCGTGATGGAAAGGGCCTTGGAATGATCATTGAAACGTAAAAATGTACTTTCCTTCCTGAAAAGGTGGAGATTCTGGCCCCTCTCCTCTCCCCGCATTGTGTCTTTCGGGCATTTGCTACGTACAAAGCACAGACTTGGGGGCGGCGGTGGGGGGGGGGGTGGGGGTGGTTAGCCAGCATGCTACCCTGGACCCACAGCTGGAGGTCAGAAAGCCTTTTGTGATCAATGGAATTTATTTTTTTTTTATTTTTTTATTTTATTTTTTTTTAACGTTTATTTATTTTTGAGACAGAGAGAGACAGAGCATGAACGGGGGAGGGGCAGAGAGAGAGGGAGACACAGAATCCGAAACAGGCTCCAGGCTCTGAGCGGTCAGCCCAGAGCCCGACGCGGGGCTCAAACTCACGGACCGCGATATCATGACCTGAGCCGAAGTCAGACGCTTAACCGACCGAGCCACCCAGGCGCCCCAAGAAGAATATTTTTTAAAAAATAAAATAAAATGACCCCAAGAAGTTGCAGGAGTGAAAACAGAGCCACAGCATGGAGGGGAGATGGTTGAGGAGACGTTTGGAAATGGTGCAAGGTGCATAGGGAGCATCTCAGGGGATGAACGAGGAGTGCCTCCAGTCCCCAGAGGAGACCCCTAGGTTCTGGGAGCACCTGTGGCTGTGCCAACGCCTCTTCCCTACATTCCCTCTCTTGGGTCGGAATCCAATCCCGAGAAGCTAATTCTGCCCGATGATAGCTGGATTCCCAAGGAAAATGCCACTACCTCAGAGATCCTAGGTGACCAAACAGCAGCCATCAGATCATAAGCTGCCTTTTTCTTCTTTTTTTTTAATAAGCTGCCTTTCATTCCCTGAGTACCTACTGTGCGCCTAATGTGCACCTACTGTGCGCCTGCTACGCACCACGGATTCACGGTACGTGGTAGTAGAGAGACTGTTGTCAATAAGATGGACATGGCCCTGTCCTCCTAGAGCTTCAAAGTTGGTGGGGAAGACGTGTCCATCAACGAATCGCCAAATAATTACTCATCACCACAGCCTCAATGAATTTGGAATACGCCTTCCCTGAAGACAGGGATTTGTGTCTGTTTGGTCCACGGATATGTCCCAAGTACCTAGAATCTGCCACAGAGCAGGTGCTCAGCAAGTATCTGTCAAATGAATGGAGGGCTAGAAAAGCGAAGGGGTGGGGTGAGAGCATATGATGAGGGGACCTAAGCTAGCTGGGGCGCCAGGGAAGGCCTTCCCAAGGAAGCCACGTTAAGCGGACACGGGGCTGTGTAGATGCTGCAGGCAGAGGGAAAGTGAGCTGGGGGAGGGGATGGGATGTCGGAAGGACGGAGAAGCCTCCCAGCATGGCCAGGGGCGGGCAGGGGTCGACTGTGCACAGCCACAGTCAGGGACGCGTTTGAAGCCGGACCACCCTACCCTTACCCCCACCTCACCCCCGGCCCCAGAAGACAAATCCAAATTAGGACAGCAGAGAGAGAGAAAGAGAGAGGAAACGTGACACTCCTCCTCCACTGCCTTCTTCCCCTTCCAATGCCACTAGGTCATTAAAAATCATTTGATTATAATATATATCCATAGAATATATGTAGGCCTTCTTTTAATTGCTTAATAGAAAGCAGTGAAGAAAGCACGAGTTACCGCCCCAAATGGGATATTTGTCAAGAAGAAGTACGAGCCATGACCAGTTGGTACTCACATCAAGCTCAGGAGCAGCCAAATATTTCAAGCTTTAGAAAAAGAGCACAACACAGAACTCCTCCTGCTTCCTGGCAAAGCCCAGAGGCTTTTATGGCATTTACACGCTTATTCTGGGATGGAAGAGTTATCATGCTCCCTGCCAATGGTCACGCTGTGAAAAATGAGGGATGGCCTCAGTCTGACAAAGCCAATGATAAAGAAAAGTTTCCCAGGGCCCCATCGGCCTCACCGGGAGGCACATGGCCGGTACCTACACTTCCCGGCCTGGGGTGGCGAGGCCCCTTTCTCCCACCCATTGCTGTCGCATTCTGGGAAGCCGGCGGGGTGTCCGTGGGCTCCCCAGAGTGGGTGCTGTCTGCAGAGCACTGTCACCAGCCCAAGTCAGGATGCAGCTGGAGGCGGACTGTGGGACCTGGGGTCATTTCAAAGGAGAGCCCCACCAACTTGGAAGAGGACTGAACAATTTCGTCTGAGCAAACTGATGGGCTAGGGGGCTGGGGAATAGTCCAGGGGTCCAGACTGAGTGGACTCTTGTGTGTGTGTGTGGGGGGGGGTTCCAGAGGGGAGCTCCAACCCCTTGTCAATTTCTGACATTCCACAGTCAGGAAATCTTTTCTTTGCTGAGCGGTTCTGGGACCCCTCACACCCAACAGTAAATCCTCGGAAGACTGACAGACACTTTCTTAGATTTAGCGCACGTTCTCACCTCCTTCAGCTCAGGCCTCTCTTACAGAGTTCCGCCCGAGGTGGGCAGAAGCCGCTCTGGAGAGCACCTTGGGGGCAAGGACTGGGTGTTTTCAAATGCCAACCTTCCGCACTGAGCACACAGTAGGCAGCTGCTAAATGAGAAGCCTCACCTCCGTACCCCTGCTCACACCGTGCCCCCTTTCATCTGCTGCCCCTTCCCCTACATCATCAGCCCGAGTCTCTCTGTCCTGCACTGGGGGCACACACACCACACTCATACCCAGGGCAGGAGAAAGAACCCTGGCCTGGAACTGGGAGCCCTTGTGCGGACACACCTTTGTCCCTGTTGCATCCACACGACGCCTGAAACAGAATGCTACGGGCACCAGTGAGAGTCACAGCAGTTCATTGCAATGAGAGGCAGGGCCGACCGATCGGGACCAACACTCTTGATAAGAGTGTGGCCCGAACAGCCGGGGTACAGAGTTTTTATGGCCAATCACATCGTTTTATCATCACCTGGGAACAGAACAGAGAAACAGTTCCCAGGCGAGTTAGAAACAGTTCACAGATGAGTTAGAAACAGTTGCCGGATGAGGTTGATTATTTTAGACTTTCTGCCGCTAAGTTGCCACCAGTGGATCTCCTTGGCCTTGCCTCTGATGCTCTTCTCTTTGAACTTTTGTTTCCTTAGTTGGTGAAGCTTGATCTCCAAGAGTAGGAAGCGTAATTTATAAGAGTAAAGCAAGGCTGTTATCTCTTTACCTTTAGTGTCAGAACAAAGCTGTTATTTTTCGAGCTACGCTTAGCCCCACACTACAGTTTAACCCTTACAGTCCCCACACCTCTCGACGGGGCCCCTCACCGGGAGGGCTTGAATGACGTGGGCTTGAATTCAGTCTGACTGATGGGTGACGTAAGGACCTGTGCCCTCATCTGTCTTTCTGCAGCACCATCTTAGAACCATCCGGATGAGGCAAGAATTCCCGTGCAAGCGACTGAGTAAGCGATGCTCCCAGGAAGGCAGGGGATAGAAGGCAGGGCCAGCTTCTTAAGCATGTGACGCGTGAAGTCACACAGGGCCACCAATCAGAAGGCTCTCACCCTTGGTGAAATACTCTGCTGTCACCACCTCGAGAGTCTTCATTTCTAATCGTATTTTAACAAGGGGCCCTGCATATAACGTAGCTGGTCCTGGGAAGTGGAGAGGGGAAATGAAGAAGCCCAACAAAGGATATAATGTCAGGTTTAATGCCATGTCTTAAACCTGACTACAGGGGGAGCTCGGGAGCATGACTTTACTCCTCTGAGTTCGTGTGACTTGAGGTTAAGGGCTGTACAGGAAGGGATAATTTCCCCGATTCTTTTCCATCTCCGTGCAGGCAAGGAGGCAACTCTAAAGCCCAAATGCAGCCTCAGAAACAAGATGAAGGTGTGGCCATTAGAAACCAAGCACATAGAAGCTGGAGGACGGGCGCCCAGATACCCTAAGGGGACCCAAGGGTGTCTGGACAGAGTACCAACAATGTCCACCAGCACTGTCACTAACGTTACTGGAGCTGAGATGTCACATGCAAAACACGAGGTCTGAGCAGAGTGGATGACCCAACCAACGGGGATTTCAATGAAGCAGCTCCCGTCCAGACAGAAGCTTTCTCTTCCGCCAGCCGGTATTCCCAAATACGCCACCGTGAACTTGCCTCCCTGCCTCACCTCGCTGCACCTTCCCACATTTGGTTAACAGCATCCCAGATTGAGCAACAAATTGATTCTTAACATTCTCCAGCAAGCTGCACACATCGTGCAGCAAATTTCCATGAACGCCTCCTGCTAGCCATGTTGTGTGAGTACTGGGCCACACGATTGTGGGTCTCCCCGGGGTAACGAGGGACCCTTAATTTTTATTTTTGAGAGAGAGAGCAAGAGAGTGAGTGCATGCATGTGCGTGAGTGGGGGGAGGGCGACAGAGACAGAGACAGAATCTTAACTGGGCTCCACGCTCAGCGCGGAGCTTGACATGGGGCTCGATCCCACAACCCTGAGATCATGACCTGAGCCGAAATGAAGAGTCAGACACTCAACTGACCGAGCCACCCAGATGCCCCAGGACCCTTTTTTTTTTTAATTTTTTTTCAATGTTTATTTATTTTTGGGACAGAGAGAGACAGAGCATGAACGGGGGAGGGGCAGAGAGAGAGGGAGACACAGAATCAGAAACAGGCTCCAGGCTCTGAGCCATCAGCCCAGAGCCTGACGCGGGGCTCGAACTCACGGACCGCGAGATCGTGACCTGGCTGAAGTCGGACGCTTAACCGACTGCGCCACCCAGGCGCCCCCAGGACCCTTATTTTTAAACGGAACCAACTAAGATCCGTTTCAGGAGACGCCTTTCTTTAGGTCAGACTTTGGAATACAACCTGCTTACATAAGTCGCCTGAATATCCAGTTATGTTCACGCCCTCCTATTTGGGGAGGTCAATCTTGATTAAAATTCCTGATATAAGGGATGTCTAGGCTTTCCAGAGAGACGAGAACATTCTTCTGCCTCGAGAAGAGACGTTTTAATGAAATGAACTCAAGTGGGGGGCATATGCGCCCACTTATATCCAATTTGCTTTGGTAACTTGATCCAGCTTCCCTTCCGCCTCGCCCTGTTTTGCCCCGAGGAGTAGAAGCTGTCAGCTTCCCTTGTAGAGAGGCAATTTACCAAGCTCGTTGATATTCTCTGGTCTCTTCTTTCCCCTTTAGCCTGGCTTCTCAGATTTCATTTGCAGCCGGTTGGTGGATTCTATTTCTAAGCTTGGATGCCACTGGCCCGGTTGGGGATTATCATCATTTTTATGGTTGTAACAGCTAACATTTACTGAGTACTCACCACCTGCCAGGAATTGTTTTAAGCATTTAACATAAATTAACTCATTTGATCTTCACAACAAACCCTATCAAGTGGACACTACCATCACTCCTGCTTTACACAGGAGGCAACACTGGCACAGAGAGGTAGAGCAACCCACCCAAGGCCACACAGCTAGAGTAGCAGTCAGAAATGGTCCCTGTTGATCCCTGCCCACCCTGGGATGCATATGCTGTATAATCCTCTCCCTCTGAGTGTGCACAGGACCTGGGAATATGATGGAATATCACTCCTGTGATTACATTAGAAGGCAAAGGCAAAATCATTTTGCAGATGTAATTAAGATCCTTAATCAATCGAGACTGTGTGCTCATCAAAAGGGAAGCTATCCTGGAGGGGCCTGGCCTAATCAGGTATGCATTTTTAAAGAGGGCTTATCGTTTCTCTAAACTCAGACTCTCGTGCTGGCCTGGAAAAAGCCAGCTGCTGAGATTTCTACAGCTACAAGGAAAGGAATTCTACCAATAACCGCGAGAACTCCAGAGGGGACTTGAGCCCCACAGGGGACCGCGGTTCTGGAGGACACCTGGGTCGCTGCCTGCTGAGTCCCAGAGCAGAGGACCCAGCGTGGCCTGCCCAGCTCCTGAAGCACGAAAACCGTACGCTATTAAACGTGCGTTGTTATAAACTGCTAAGATTGTGGTGATTTGCTATGCAGAACAAATAGAACTAGTAAGGGGCAAGGCCGGGAACAAACCCGCATGGCCTGGCTCTAGAGTTCTCACATGTAAGTTCTTCTCTATTTGCAGCTCTAGATATGGGGCCTGGGGTGGATGGAAAAAGAGTTACTGAGCAGACGGGTCAGAAGACTCTGGTCTTATGAAGCCGGGGGTGGGGGGAGGGTTCTCATGCTCACCCCATCTACCCAGCGCCCGTCATGTTTCAGGAACTACGTGAGGCATAAAGCAGGCACAGAGGCAGCCAGCACGGACTGTAGCATCCAATGAGGAAGAGGGCACTAAACAAGTAACAAAAAATGATAATAATTACAACAGGTACAGGGCTGTAAAGAAGTCAAGGTGCTAAGGGAATGTGGAACAGGTCCTAGGGAACACCTTGGCCTGTGTCTGAGCAGGGGCCAATCAAGCAAAGGTAAGGAAGGGAGGGAAGAGCGCCTAGGCAGAGGGAACAGCATGTGCAAAGGCCCAGCGGTAGGAAAATGCAAGTACAGCGGAGGCACCAAACCAGGTCCTGTGTGGCTGGAAGGGAAAGAGGATCCTGAGATGTGACTGAAAAGGCAGGGCCGGGGCAGCTCAGGTGAAATGATACCGCTCATTACAGCAGAAACTGACCGTCTTCCACAAGAGGGATTCAATGTCTGCTTCCCAGACAACGGAAGCACATTTCACTGAGCACTGGTGGCCCAAAGTCAAAATTACTGCTTTCTGAGAAGGAAACTAGAAATGCTTTCAGACTCAACAAGCTTTGATAGGCTCATGTCGTGATCCTGGCAGCTGAAAATAGAAGTCTTTTGCCCTCTGTCTTTTCTTCCATCTGAAAACACAGACATGGCCTGAACATATGTGGTCAGTGGGCTCTGTGAGGTGGGGAGTCACCTGTCAGCATGTGTCAAGCTAGAGATGAGGCCCCTAAAGGAAACACGGGAAGAATGGGACCTTTGGGATTAAGCCAAAGAACCACAGTCTCCTGTCTCCTGACCTCAGGCTTCCTGGCAAATGTCGGGGGCCTGACATACATTGCTCCCAGCCCTGAGTCACCATAATGGGAGCAGCACACATCCCGGGACTCTTAGGAGTCTCGGCAGATGGAGACTTAGAGCCCTGCGCCACGCGGCCATGAAGGGCGTCAGGGCATGAGATGGTGGGCGAGGAGGGGTCGTCTCTTGCTGCCGTCACTTGCCAGCTGTGTGACCTAAGGCAGGCTATCGACCTCTCGGAGCCTTGACAGCATCATCTGTCAAATGGAGTTTCTACCTTTCGGGGTTGTGATGATTTAAGTAGGGTCTATACAGAAAGTGCCAGGATGGTGCCCGGCACAGAGCGAGTGTGCAAGGAAATGTTAACAGCTACAAACAGTGCTGCTACGATCACCACCACTGCTGTATCACATTATCATCATTATCACCTCCACCACCACCAGCATCCCATCAAGTACAGAACTGGTTTTATGACTAAGGTTGTAAGCTTTAATCTCCCACAGTCTGAAAATGGAGTTAAGGATGCATTAAATACTCAGGAAGTGAGCCCCCCTTACCCCCCAGATACTGGGAATGTTCCATTCTCGGTGGCCATGGCTGTGGCAGAGAATTCAATCCCAAGGTCAAGGAAACACACTGTAATTTTGTCCACCTCACGGGTGCTGTGAACCTGGCATCACGGAGTAATCTGTTGATTGCAGTCTGGTGCCCTAATTGGTCTACCCCAGAGAGAGGACGTGCTGATGTGCTAATGAGAATATTCCTGTAACTGTGTGGCAGTTACAGTTGGAGTTAAATTAATAAATTGGCTTCTCGTTTATTTTTTTTTAAATCACATGGGAGAGAAGCCCATTCCCTGGGGCGTCTCCAAGGAAATGTTGTATTTGCATCCACAAATACATTTGGACCACTCTCTGGGGGCTACCCAGGCCAGAGATGGTAATTGAGGAAAACACAAAGCATTTGTGTATGCTTTCACACCCATTTTTTCATTTGCTCTGCCTCGATCTTATAAATTATAAAGCATTACACTTCTCGTTTCTCGGGGGTTCAGTGAATGCTGCTTTTAAGGTTAACGTGAATAGACAAAAGTTCTGGTCTTTTCAAAAGAAGCTGTTAGTGACATAATTGTAAGAGGGGGCATTGGTTAGAATGAATTGTACAGAAGGTTTTATGAGGTTTTTAAAAAAGCTTTTCTTATTAAATAACTATAAAACCTCACCCAAATAGCTCAAACTAGCTTGGGAGAACGCCAGTCATAATTAGGGAAAACCTAAAATGCAGAATATTTTTTTCTTTAAATGCACTTTTAATACTTGAAGTCCGCATAGTAAAAAGAACCCACAGCTAATAAAGCGCCTGTGTCTTTCACAAACAGGACTCCGTGAATTAGGTCGGTGTCCTTAAGGAGGGTAGACAGCCCCACTTGCGCAAGCCCGGCGGGGCCACGTACCCTCACTGGGCCTCGACGTCTTGACTTGAAAAGAAATCAGCCACCAAGGGAAAGGACTGGATCGTCTCCAGGTACCTCCCAGCTCTACGAGACTCGTCTTTTCTAATTATGTTCACGCTATTAATTTGCTCCCCAAATTCCTTCTTCGTGGCGACGTTGGAGGAAATGTTACATACTCTAAATTAGCAGGGTTCAAGTTAATGAGCTTTTCCTGTCTTCCAGGTAGATGTGGAGATGAAAATACATAGAGAGAAAAAGAAATGAGTCCCACCAGCGTTTACTCTGACACAGAATTGCAGCCTCACCCGGTCGATTTCTGCTCCCAGGGCACCTGTTTCATGGGAGCCTGGGAGAGGCAGTTCAGGTATTTCGCTTTTTTCACCCAGGAAAAGGTTATTTCGGTCGTTTCAAAGGTTTTGTGTGGCTGCTTAGAAGAGCGTGAGGCACAAGAACTACAAAAGCAAAGTCTGATTCTTTACGGGTATTAAAGACAGAATTGTGTCCTCCCCAAATCCATATGCTGAAGCCCTAACCCCACAGACAGGGCCTTTAAGGAGGTCATCAAGTTCAAATGAGGTCATAAGGATGGGGCCCTAATCCATTAGGATTGGTGTCCGTAAAAGGGACACCAGATCCTTCTCCCTCCATTCTCTCTACTCGCACAGAGAAAAGGCCACGTGAGGGCACAGAAAGCTGATGGCTGTCCGCTGGCCGGGAACAGGCCTCACCAGACATTAGCCCGCTAAACATCTCAATCTTGGACTTCCACCTTCCAGAACCTAGAAGATAAACACCTGCTGTGTAAGCCCGCCACTCTGTGTGGTAGCTTGTTACGACGAACCTAGCTGACAAACGCACCTAAGGAAAAAATAGGACCAGCATTGGCTGAGATTGAGCACCTGCTCCTGCCAGGCACCGTTCTCAGGATTTCAGTGAGTTATCCCGTTTAATTCTCACACCAGCCAAACGAAGTAGGTGCTATTATTATCCTCATTTTACATGATTATTGGCTTGTTAATCTGTTCATTCATTCCTTCATTCATTCCCGTATTTGACAAACATGTGACAAGCACCATTCATTCATTCATTCATTCGACAAGCATGTCCGAAGCACCACACTTGCGACCTTCTAGAGTAAACCTCTTTGATTCCAAGAAGGCCTATGAAGGACACCGAATATGCTGTCCATGTGGCCCGTATGTGACTCTGAGACCACACGCTTAGTCATGAGTGACTGGAGTGTCTGCCTCTTTGCGTCCCATCTTCCGTGCTGCTACGGCCATTTAATACCTATTGTTCCAAACCACCTCCCTCCTCTTTCTTCTCCTGCCAATTATGCACTGACCTCTTTTCAGACCTCAAAATTGACGTTTGCACATAATGGCTCTGACAATTCCCCTACAATCGAGGCCGAGACTGAGTGCATCTTAATGAGATGCATAATTGCTTAGCACAATGCTTTTTATTCACTAACCACTCTGTGATTCAGCTCCGCAATTCATTTACCACCCATCTTCCCCCATCAAGGCTTCAGGTTCCCCTTCTCCAGCCGGAGACATTGAGAACGAGCATTGTGCTTCTCTGGAGCCCCCATTCATCACAGTCATTTTGCTCATTTGCAATTTCCAGAATGGAGATCAATTCGCACTACACGGAAGGCATTGTTGCTTGAGAAACATCTCATCACAGTAAAGGGGAGCTTTGAGAGGCTGGTGCTTTTCTCCTATCCCCAGACAAGATGAATGCAACTGAAATTAAATAAGAATGTAACTGAAAATAAATAAGTCTTTCTTGACCTCATCATGCAACTGCAGACAGGAGAGCTGGGGGCCAGCATGCAACATTTTAGACCAAGTGCACGTGCATGCTTTATCTACCAGCAGTGGCCTGGACCACGATCGTGCATCAGTGACAAAATGTTAATAACCGCACTAGGCTTGGTCCTGTGGTTTTATACATCGCTCTCGTTGTCCTCGCCGTTGCCTAAGAGAGAGAGGCATGGTTGTTCCCAATGTTAGAGGTGACAGACCTGAGCCCTGAGAGCCCGTGTGACATGCTCAAGAACACTCTTGCGGGTATGATGAGGCCGGGACTTGAACTGGGAGCTTCTGGCTCTCAGCCGTGTCTAAAGGCCACCTGTGGACCAAACCCAGCCCCATCCGTTCATTTACACATTGTCTACAGCTGCTTTCACACTGCCACGGCATCGCTGAACTGTTACCAGAGACCTACGATAGTCACTATCTAGAAAACATGTGAGGACCTGGTCTAGAACTTAAGGAACCGACTTTGTTTAGCACTTTAGAATGCTCCAGCAGAATGAGACGGCTTTGGGGTGCTCCGGCTCTTAGTATGTGGGGAACCCTGGAATGAGCCCTGATCTAGGACTCAGCTGACCCTGGTTATGGTTGTGGCCACTACTGCTCTTGGTATACAATTACACACCCCACAACGTGCCTGGCACTGTTCTAAGCATTTCATTGCTGCATCTTTCCTTAGTCCTTGGAACAAACTTCTGAGGTATGTCCTATGATTACCCTTGCATGGACAGATGAGGAAACTGAGGCACAGGAAGGTTAAGTAACTTGACTAAGGTCATCCAGCTAGGGCTGGCAGGGCATCGGCTCTAAACCAGCACCACACTCTACGCCCTCCCCTAGCTTAGACTTGAAGTTCAGCCTCGTCTTATTCATGGAGAACTTGCTTTGGGGGACTCACTCAGTACCCTGGGCGTCCTTCTCTTTGCATCTAGGGAGCAGGAGTTTCGATGGAGCCAGCCTTTAGCACAATACTTTGAGAACACTTGTAGCACTATAGAACCATGAAGGAAAATCCCCACAAATGTAACACCACGACCTCCAAATATGCATCCAGTCCTATGATGTACTGACAAAATATAGTGGGAGCACCTCCCATCCACAGGAACCCATCACCAAAAAAAGCGTGATGGAAATTTCAGGTGGTGTATATGGTTGTCAAGGAGACGCTTACAAATACAAGGATTTCGGCTCCATCCCGGCCCATGCCCTGGAGGGGTGGGCGCCACAATGAGCCAGTGGCTTGGCCACCAAAGTTGCCGGCTCACAACTTAGATTCATTGCACATTTTCACAGAACTTCACTTTAGGCTCAAAGCCATCTCTTCGTGGAGGCAATCTCACCACCTCCGTCAGCAGTATCCTCGTGTTCCACACCCAACAGACCGCTGCGAGATTCCGCTTTCCTGAGGTGACCAACCCAGCACCTTCCAGCACCTTCCAGGTCTCTCGCAAACCCTGGACCGGGGAGCTCATGGACCAGTCTCCTAACGGCCACTGAAACAAACCACTACAAAGTCGGGCAGCTAAAGACGACACAAATGTATTCTCCTACCCTCCGGAGGGTCCAGGTGCTGGCAGTTCCTTCTAGAGGCCACCTGCTCTCCTTGGCTCATGGCTTGGTCCTCACATCACCCTGACCCTTGCTTCTACCCATCATCTACATCTCTATCACCTCCATTGTGACTACCCTAAACCGATCTACGATAATCTTCCCTACTTAAAATCCTGGACTTAACCACACCTGTCAAGTCCCTTTTTGCCATGTGAAGTAACATACTCACAGACTCTGGGGATTAGGGTATGGACCTCTGTTGTGAGGCTGGTTCTGCCTATCACAGTTTGGGAGGCAAGTAACTCCAGGCTCTAAAAGGCTGTGAATGACCCTGGGTCAAGGGCAAAGTCAAGGACAGCACCAGAGAGGAAGAACAGGTATCTGCTCTGGTTCCCTTAACTCCTGCGGTACACATTCACCTTGGAGACTGGCTTGGCTTTTATTCCCCTAACAGGCCCTTTCCTTAGGTCACGATTAAGGTGTACCCCCCACACTGGTGGCTGTAATCTGTGGCCTTCCCAAGAGCCCACTGTGAAAAAGCCCAGAAGCACTGCAGCCTTCCAAGGTTTGCACCAGGTTTGGACCTTGCTATTGAGCAAGTTAAATTTGAACATCCAAACTGATAAAGATGAGCAGGCTTTTCTTAGGCTCAAGAAAGAAAAGCCTGCGCTGTGCTTGCTGCACTAATCCGATAACGAATGGCAACAATTTGCCAGGGGCTGTTTTTGGCAAGGCCTTATCTTAACAAGATGTTTATCACTTCTTCCCTGAGACTGAGTTACACCACGATGGGGGGGGGGGGGGGAACTTCCTTATCAATAGCAAGGGCTTCCTTTTCCCAGCTCCTGGTTCTTATTTCAAGATTACCTACCCCTGAATCCCAATCATGTTTTCTTTTCAGCAAAAAGAAAATTGCAATGTTATATGCTCTTCTCTAATCAGACAATGAACATACCAACCAACACAATAAGCTCATTTTGCCACTTACTCGAGAAAAATGGCACTTTACTCAGAAGGGGGAAAAATCAGTTCCTTTGGATCCTTCTCATTAAGAAAGGGGTTGGCAAATTATTTCTCCTGTATGATCTCTTAAGATCTCAGTTTCGAAGAGAGCGATGAATCAGCCAATTTTTTGGCACTGGTTAAAGGCACTGTTGGAAAAGAAGGCTATTGATTAACATGAGCTTTGGAGATTATCTGTGGATTTCTATTTCGTATTCAATCCCTTTCCCCCAGGACCGTGAATAATTGGATGTCAGCTGCTTCTGAACTCCCCACGTATCTGCCAATTTCTTTAAAAAAGTCACATTTCTTTTCAGACACCAGCTCATTTATCCTGTAAACTGGAGAAAAACCTACTGAGGCTGAGATTCTAAACTAAGATGAACCAGTCTGGGAATAAGAGAGACCCAATGCAGAGAGCAGAAGGTTGGAGGTACCCTTTGTGAGCCCGTCTAAGTGGTGACAAAACACTTTTGAGGGACATATCCCGAGACAGCCTCCTTATTTCCAAATGTCACTCTAGCAATTTCCCTACAAAATGAGATGAGGCTTTCAGCTGCTGCATCAGAAGTACAAGGCTGCTGCAATGAGGGTGGATGGCTGGGCTCCCTTAGGAGCTAAGGGACCAGCTTTTTCGAATTCACACATTTGTCCCTCTGTAAAGATTATAAGCGGTCCCTTCTTAATGGACTTCCAGCTTGCTCTTGAAAAGTGGAACCCAGGGGCACCTGGGTGGCTTGGTCGGTTAAGCGTCTGACTTCAGCTCAGGTCACGATCTCGCAGTCTGTGAGTTCGAGCCCCGCGTCGGGCTCTGTGCTGACAGCCCAGAGCCTGGAGCCTGTTTCAGATTCTGTGTCTCCCTCTCTCTCTGCCCCTCCCCTGTTCATGCTCTGTCTCTCTCTGTGTCAAAAATAAATAAACGTTAAAAAAAATTTTTTTTTTAAAAAAAAAGAAAAGAAAAGTGGAACCCAGAATGTTCCACCTGCAAACTCCAAAAGCTTAGGGTGAGTTTATGTAATTCCTTACCCTCGGTGATAAATGGGCTGCAGGGGTGAATTAACCCTTTCCTACAATTCCCTCCATCAGCTACTGCTGGTAAACAGGCCCCTCTAGGAGAGAAGAATGAATTGGGGAGAAAATTACAGATGGTCCCTGTGCCTAGGCCGGGAAGTACTCAAAAAGGAACATCCAAAAGCAGCCTCCCAACTCTTAAATCCATGGGAGTACCTCCCTGCAATTTCCCTGTTTCAGGCATCATCTCTGGCCTGAGCACCCTTGTTCCTGGCTCAAGGATGCCCTGTTGACTCAGGAAGGGGCTGAGTGAGTTTCTGGGAGAGGTCTGGAAGCCAGGAAACAGAGAGAAGCTGCGGGCTCGGGATGCGGGTGCACACAGCCCCCGTCATCCTTCCTCCGGTCACTGCATCCCTGTCCTGGAGCTGGGACAGGCAGGACCTCAGGACCCAGCTTCCCCCAGGGGTGCCTGGAGCAGCCAATGTCTTCCCCATACTGAGTTCCAGCTGGCCAGCTACCGAGAACAGGCACGGAGCTGGCTCATTTATGAACTCCCCCTGGAAGAGGGGCTTTTCACCTGTACCTCAGGACCAGTGAATTGGGAATCAAAGGAGTTCAGGTCACCCACCCAGGCCAAGAACTTTTACGCCAGCCTCGCCAACGGAGGGGGCCTGCCCCCCGGAGCAGTGGGCTTCGGCATTGGATTGAATCCTGGCTCCGCAACACCTCACCTAGACCAGATGGCCCCGCCCAATTTACTTTAACCATGGCACCGCCTCTCTGTGCCTCAGTTTCTGCAGCTGCAAACTGAGGAATGATGCATTTGAAGGGCAGTAACAGGTTGTTTGGATGGGAGGAACTGTAAAAGCCACAGGGCCACACAAGCTTTTTTTCAGTCAGTTACTGGGACCCAGATTGTGACGATCATTTGTTTCAAAAGGGAGAACAGTGGGGAGTTTCAAAGAAAATATAAAGGCAAAAAAATGCTCACTGGCACCTTTGAGAGCGTCCTGCTGGCGTCCGTCCCAGCACTTGACACAAGGCAACTCCTTAAATTCTCGTAACAGTTCAAAGAGGCAGGTACTGCTGTTATCCCCATTACACGGATAAAGATACTGAGGCACCCAGCGATTAGGAATCAACCCAAGGCTCCTCTGCCAGGAAGTATGGATTTAAACCGAGCCGGCCTGATGGGGAGAACACGGTTTTCACTGCGGTACCATGTGGCCTCTTTAGCTAAAGGTAAATAAATTCTTCCTACTTTCCTGGTGAGGGGATTGAAAGCCCTAGGAGACTGAGATAGTTCCCCAAGATCCTATTGCTAGTAAGTGAAAAAAGGCAGAATTTCAACTTAGAACCTAGGGCTCGAAACTCCATTCTCTTACTACTAAACCACTTGAGATCTGCTGCATTCGGGGCTCAGGGGGTGGGGGAGGATGACATCTGAAAATGTCATTTGGAAATAAAGGCAGCAGGGAGGGTAGGGGGAGTATGCAGGGCTCACGTTGGGTTCCTCCTTCTCGTTTCTTAACAAAGTGAGGTCAGGAACAGCCCAATCCATGAAGAGAACAAACTTGAACTCTGGCCACCCAAGGGAGCCCAGCGTACCTCCGAAGCCTGCAAATCCCCTTTGCCCCAGGGTCACGGCATCCAGGAAGGCCGGAGCTGCTTTCTAACAGCACTGCAGTGGCCTTCACTCCCAGGGCACTTGGCTCGAAGCCACATTTCTTTCCCCCCTGAGTTGAGCCCATTAGGGATATTTAATGCATCCAGAGGAACTAACTGCAAGGCTGGCCATCAAGCTAGCCTACCGCGGGACTCTGGGTCCCGGCCACTGACAAGCACTCCATGCCACATAAACACAGCTTTATTTCCTAAGTTTTCCGAAAGCAAAAGCGTGCCAGGCTCTGGGAGAGATAAGGACCTCTTCTGGCTTCCCCGCCTCCAAAACGCATGCACCAGTCCCTTGCTATCTAATCCACCTTGTTATCAATGCTTCTTCTGGGAGCCTCAGGATGGGGCCGTTTGCTCAAGAGCCTTCCTCAGTTGCATTCAGCAGACCGAGGCTCTGCATTTCTAGCAAGTTCCTGGGTGATGCCAACACTGCTGGTCCAAGGACCGGTCTTCGATAGTAAAAGCCCAGAGCAGTGGTTCTCAGACGTGGCTGCACGCTGGAATCAACAGGGAGGCTTTTACAAAGCACTGACGCCCCAGAAACGCGGATTTGGTGAGTTGAAGGTGTGGCCTGAGCATCGGGATTTTTAAAATTTCCTCTTTTGATTCTAAAGTGCAGCCCAAGCGGAGAACCCCAGCTCTAACAGACAGAATTCCCTTGTAACGGGGAGAAGATGATCTAGCTCTACGGAGCTCTGTCGTCCAAGTGACCTGAACTTGGACTTGCTCATTTGTCCCCAGGGATCATTTGCTCCTTTCTGGCTTTCGTGCCTGAATAACAATCACAGCAACAAACAGCAAACAGTTACACTGGCCTCACTCAGGGCCAGGCACCCTTCCAAGCACTTCACATGTCTGGATTCATTTAATCTTCACAAGAACCCTATGACGTGGGCGCCAGTATTATCCTCATTTTGCAGGTGAGGAAACAGGCACAGAGAAGGGTAAGAAGCTTTTCCAAGTCACGTAGCTGGCAGGTGGTGGCCCCGGGACTCTAGCCCACGTGGGCTACTTCCAAGGCCCGTGCTCTTGACCACTTCTAGGCTGTGTGGCCTCAGACACTCCCCTTTGTCTCAGAACTTTTCCCCAAACACTGGGACAGGACGTGAGGCCTGGATCCAAGCAAGCACTGAACTTGCCCACCTCTTGAGAACAAAGCTCTGCATTGGCAGGATGTCATTACACCCATGGATATATCTGTGGATGTTCCTGCAGGGAACATGCTGGAGACGGAACAGACGGTCAGAGCCATTTCTCCAATACTCAAAATGACTGCCAGACTGCATATTGGCTCTTTTGTGGCTTTAAAACCCCTGATTTAAGATGAGGAAAAAAGAAATGCTGCAAAAAGCCGTTTTAGGCAGCACCAGAGCCTGCCCGGGCGTCACACCCCTGTGGTAAGTTCCAGAACGGCCAGCTTCTTTCCAGGGCTGCCCAACACCTGCCAAGGCTGGGACACAGCCGACCTGGCAGTGCCTCCCAATGTGGTAATGCAGATATCAAACAGTGGAAGATCAGCTGGAGGCCCTGGAGCTGCAGACCTTTCTAGAAGTCCTTTCTACAAGGAGCTACAGAGGAACCTGTGTTTTGGCAAATCCTTGGCCTGCCTGTCCCAACTAGAGGGGCGTGGGTGGGGCTGCCCGCCCAGGAGGGACAATGCTTTAGTCCCTTGAAGGCACGTCCTCTCTGCTCTGCTGGTGCATAACCATGCGGGGAGGGTGGAGCCATCTGTCGCCATGTGCCACCTCTCCTGTGCCCTTGCTCAGGCTACACACACACACACACACACACACACACACGAAGAACACCTCATGAGGGGGCAAGACAGAGACGGAGGTAACATCTCCACAAGCCACGGAACACTAACAACTGCCAACAAACAACCAGAAGTTGGGCAAGAGGCATGGACCAGATTCTTCCTCACGGCTCTCGGAAGGAGCCGGCCCTACCAACACCTTAACCTGGGACCTCTGGCCTCCAGCACCGTGAGACATGTAGTTTCTGTTCTGGAAGCCGCCCGGTCTAGGGCAGCCGAGCAAGCTACCTGAGTGGGAACACAAGGGGACGGAAATTTTAGTTCTACTTCATTCAGTGCACATTTGCTGAGTTCCTATTTGTACCACATGCCGTGGAAGAAGGAGGGAAGAAAGAAACAGGGCTGGATGTGGACTAAGTATGGAAGGAGGGTGAGGTCTGGCTTAAGCAATCCCCCTACCCCACCCCTGTTTTCTTTCCAGTCTCCTTCAAGCACCCGAGCCCTGCATCCATTCTCTCCCACCTCCCACGCTGACACATGCTGGCTTCCATGCTGCTTTTCTAAGCATCAGCCCTGCCACAGTCCTCGCACTTTATACCGTCAGGAAAAATGTGTTCAGGGGAGACCTAGGCATCGGCTTAGCTTGGAGATGTATTTCTGGACCAGATATCACTGGGCCTCATGAGACCTCCTGCTCTGATGGTTGATGCCCTGATCACCTTCTCAGCATGAATGTCCACACCAGACTTGCTCAAGGCACGGGCGGGCAGCTCCCTTCACTGCCGAAACACCTGCTGAGCCCCTCTCTTTGGCAGCTGGCAGGAGACAGCCACTGGGTGAACAAGACACAGCCCCTACCCTCAAGGAGCTCAAGGCCCGTAACATCATTTCAGATGCATGGGATATGTGAATCACGATTATTCCTGGTAGGCAGCACCATTCTAGAAGGACATTTAACCTGAGCTTGGAGAGAGAAAAAAAAAAAAACAGGGAGAGCTAGCTTCCTGAAAGAGGTTTCATCTAAGCTTGAAAAGAAAGGAAAAGAAAGAAAAGAAAAGAAAAGAAAAGAAAAGAAAAGAAAAGAAATCAGCATTGATTGAACAGCTTGCCACGAGTCCAGAACTTTCTCTGTACTTTCTGATTTAATCTTTGATAACTGAACTGTTGGTATTTTGTTCCTTCTTTACAAAGTCTCCAGGGCTGGAAAGGCTTCAACTGTTTGCCTGCGATTTCACGGTAATTAGTGGTGAAGCCGGGGCGGAGACCTTGCTCCCCACCAGATCTGCAGGCCAACTTCACTTTCGGAAAGAGAGGAGGATGGGGATGGGGGGCAGGTGATATCGCCCACCCCCACCCAGATCTCTCCTACAGAGAATCTGAGAACAAGCCAGGGCTTAGTTTCAGCCCTACGCATCCAACACGGTTCAAATCCAATTGGCTGAGAAGCTACCTGAGTTGTGTCATTTACAGAAAAATCACATTATGTAGAGGCCTCCTATAATTGGGGGTAATTTAGGAAATAACTTTCCGAAAATGGCAGATTTTACAGCTGTGTTACCATTTGGAAATTGCCGGGGGTCATTTTGCCACTCGGATGCCCTTCTCTGGTGGAAATGGGCCAGACTGTACTCACACAGACTGACACAGAAGAGCCCCATTAGGGCACGGAGCTCACGCTCTAGATTTGAATATATTGGGTCAAATTAGGCTCTCTGAAACAGAGCAACTGCCTCTAAAGGCAGGCCGAGTGAAATTCGGATGAAGCCATTCGCTCAGCAGCATCACATTTACAGCACACAGAGAGGGGGATCCTATTTCATAGCTATTATTACTGAAGCACCTCGCCAGGGACTGGGGGATGATCAACATTAGCGGAGGAGGTCTCTAAACTTAACGGCTGTATCCGCCGCGTTCCGTGGGCTGACCGTCCAGGCACACACACTCACGCACGTGTCACGTCCACGCGCGGAAGCACCCACGGCCTCATCAGTCACTACACCCGGCTTCTTAATAACAGAGTCAACCAGTCACAGTCATCAAACTTTTTAGGAAGTGCTCACCATGGACAGCTAGTAGCTTCCGGGCAAGAGGAAATCGTCTGTCTTACTGTTATTCAACAAAATTCCAAGTGTACATCTGCCAAGTCTCTGAGCCTGCAGCACAGGGGCCCAGCATGGCCCAGACCCCCTAAGAAAAGTCCCAGGTCGCCTAATTCAACTCGGCCCGCTGTTGGCTACTGATGAACACCAACTCTTTCTCGGTACTGTCTTAGGTGCTTTGTATACATGATTTTGAATCTCATAAACTTGCAAGACTGTATTGTGCTCCTATTTTACGGATAAAGAAACCAATGCTGGGAGGCCAACCTGGGCTGGGATCCCCCAGTTCCTTCACGCAACCCATTCTCTCCTCTGACCCAAATCGTGTCTGACTCTAGAGTCCCCATCTGTCCTGGCTTGACTGGAAATCTGACCAGGGCACCTTCCCCGGTTCAAAACTAATGGAGCCACCGGCCGTGGTGAAGGAGGCGGCTCGCTGTCCCTGGTTTTTGCAACGGGCTCGCTCGTCTATTGTAATTTGCAATTAATAATGAAGCATTCTCCCAAGCCCTGTGTGTAAGATCAAGTTCACGTAATAGTTCATCTTTGCCAGCCAGCTGCCGTTCTGCTAGACTGACAGTAAGTAATATCTTTGCATAAGGAGCCAGTCCACAACTAAATCAATTAATCCCTCTTTGGCTGGTAGACAGCTGTTGGGTCAAAACAAGATAATTAGATGGACTCGTCATTTACCAGGTGGTTGGTAATGAAGGGATTAATTGCCCAGAGTTGGCGGCTGTACGATGTCTGTTCTTTCTTGCCTTCTCCAGTGTGTCTGACCATTATTAGCACCAGTCTTAACCAACAGTGTGGAGGGCAGAGAGCCTCTCCCGTTGGCTCCTTCACTGGGAAGCCAACACTGGGGCTGCTCCTTCTGAAGGGCCCATCGGATGCCCGGCACGGAACAAGTCTGCGTTCTCCTCCTTACGGGGTCCAGAGCCGAGTGGCTCAAGTGTCCTTTACACAGGGTCCTCCCAAGTCCCTGCCCGGGGGCCCCGCCTCCTGGGTTTGTCCACCCGGCGCGGGGTCTCCAACACTCAGGGCCTCGACTCACCAACCTGCCAATGGAGCACGAGGGCATGTGATCTCCGTGAGGCTGAGTGCTGAGCACGGACACAGGGCCTTTGTAACAAACGACAGGGAGCCGCCTCGGTGCGGAGGCTTGGAAGCGCTTTTCCTGGAACGGGCTATAGGAGAATCAAAGAATCGAAGAGTTTTGAACTGGAGGGACCGCTATGGGCCTGCCAATCCAGTGCTTCTGAACTCTGCAGCCCATCAGAATCACCGGGAACTCTGAAGACCACCGATGCCCCAGCCCTATCGCGGACCCACAGGTAAAATCAGAATGTCTGGGTGAGGCCTGGGCACCGGCCATTTCGTCAAAACTCCTTGAGTGGTCCTGATGTGCAGCCAGGGCTGAGAACCCCAGAACCAGCCCATTTTGTAGACGAGGCCGTGCTCTGCCTCAGAGGAGCCCGCGGTTCACAAGCGGCTTGACTCGGAAGCGGCAGCCGGCTGGTCGGTCGTACACGATCTCCTGTGGGCTCCTTGGGACCAGCCATCCTACTGGCGGGTGAAGCCTACACCCACCACCCGGGTGGGCAACCCTCATCCAGCCGGCACCACCCTGCCCTTCCCGCCTTCTCTCAACCGGCTCCCAGCAGCTCACTCCAGCTGCAAACCCCTCACCGTTCTCTGAATGTGCCACAGACGGGCCCTCCTGGGGCCCCCACTCCTGCTGTTCCTCCTCTCTGTGATGCTGTTCCCTCTTCTCTGTCAGGTGAAGTCTGACGCGTCTTCAAACACCTAGTTCAACCGCCACCCCCTCTACAAAGCCTCCCACTTGCCCCGTACTTTGAAGGGTTGATGACTCGCTTCTGATTCTCCCATAACTGAAAAGCTTCTATCGTACAGCACGTATCATGTCTATTACCTATGTGCCTCTCCTCCCCATGTGCTTTCGCTCTGTTCACCCCATACATGTGTGCAGAAGAAACAGAGTTGGGCAAGCATTGCTGAGAAAGCTATTCAGGTGGGTGCTAGAACAGCTCTCCCTCCCGACCCCCTGGGATAATTCAAGCTTTTATCAGTCTAAACTTAAAGACCCCAACTTCCCAATCTCACCAAGGTGTGCTATCCCATGGCAGAGCTCCTGAGGGCGATTCCTGCTTAGCCTGGCTCCAGCCCAGAGGCAAAGGCCTCTCCAAATATCAGGTTCAGGAAGCAAAAAACAAAACTTCAATTGTTTATTGGAAATCTACTATGCCTTCCGTAGCACCCCACAAGCCTTGGCCCCCAACTTTGGGACTTTTACAGCTGTCCTGCGCACACCCATCTCAGCTTGAGTCACTAAGAAAGAGAACCTCAAGGAAGCATTTTTTCCACCTGGAAAAGAGAACGTGAGAGGCTCTCATCCTCCCACAATCTCGCTAGGTCAGATGGGCCTGGCTCTACCACATTTAGGGGCTTTGTGACCTTGGCAAATTGCTCAGTCAACTGAACGTCAGTTAACTTATCTGAAAAATGGGGTTCAACCTAGAAACAATGAGATATGTATGGAAATGCCTCGAATAGCGTAGTGCAGTATAGTGAACGTAGATGATACTTTCAATGAATGGTAACTTTTCTTCCTTTCTGCCTCCCCTCCCGCCTTCTCTCCCTCTTTCCGTCCTTTGTCCTGGAGCCTACCTTATAGAGAGGTAAATTCACTTTAGCACACTGAAGACTGGACGCACAAGGGGCCATCAAACAACATAGAACTCAGGAGTGGCCTCAGGGATCTTGCCAACGCTTGGCATCCCCGGAAGCTTTTTTCCTCTCTTCCTGTTAGATCCTTTTTTCCTCAAGCAGTTCACCCAGAACCCAACTGGATCCCTCACACACGGACTGGCCCTCACACAGCCTTAGGAATGCCCACAGACAGTTGCATCCGGTGCATTCCTGCAAGCCTTCTAGACTCTGTGTTTACGAATTCCTGGTCAGCCCCTGGGCTGCGCATCTGTCTTCTCGGAACGTGGTAATCACAGAGCGAGGATAAAGGCTAAAGAAAGCACCGGGCAGGGCAGGGCCGAACCACATGAGTGCTGCTGTGAACATCTCAGGGAGCCCTCAAGAGGACCAGGAGGTGGGCAGGCAGAAGGGACAGGCTGTCTCGCTCCCGCTGGCATTTGGGGGCAATTATGCCCTATTAATGGCTGACAACTTAGCTCTGCCCTGCGATGTGAGCTGAGCCGGGCCGGCCCACAGATGTGCTCGGCCCACAAATATGCAGTTGGCAACTCCTGAACTTTCAGTGACTTCACGCCAGCTGATCTGATCAGCAATTACATTTTATTTTGGGGCCAGGGAGACAGCACAGACCAGGAAAATTATAAGACATCAGAGTGCAGTTTTGCTAAGAATATCAACTTTTTTTTTTTTAACCAATTGTTGTTTTAACGGTTAGGGATTTGGGAGGCACTAAAATAAGAAAACCCTGGACACGACAAATCAGATGATGGCCAATTTTCCCAAGGGCGCCTTTAAGTCTTTGTCCCATAAAAATCTGGGTGTGACCCTGCTGTGGTTTTAGAGGGGAGATGGGGCAATTCCTGCCAAGGGAACTTTGCTGGCGACAGTGACTGGAGCGTGGAGACAAATGGATTTGTACTTCATCCTGGGTTTAAATCTTTACTCGGCTTCTTGC
Source organism: Prionailurus bengalensis (assembly GCF_016509475.1). Classification (NCBI taxonomy): domain Eukaryota; kingdom Metazoa; phylum Chordata; class Mammalia; order Carnivora; family Felidae; genus Prionailurus; species Prionailurus bengalensis. The sequence continues at coordinate 124,574,286 of NC_057358.1, read as the reverse complement.
CAGCTGTGACCCTCCGCAAGTTGTAGAACCTTCTTGGCCTCAGCTCTCCCATACGTGAAATGGAGGTGTTATGCCTAGTTTGGGGTTTGTTATGAACATTCGATGAGATGTTGATAAGCATCTAGATACCATCTGGTCCACAGCAGCGATACGTGTAACTAAGACGCTGCCTTCCTACTGCAACCCTGGTTTCCCATCTACAATGGATGGTTCCTGTTTTCACTATCACATATCAAACCCAAATAACCAGGCGGCATAAAACGGGGGAAAGGGCATCTCCAGGAGCAGTTTGGTTTCTAGCAACTTCAGGGTTTGTCATCTGCCTCCGTGATAATATCAGTCCAGGCTTAGCGGCCTCAACAGCTTGACTGGTAGGGAAACGCGAGAAGCCACGACCGTGACCAATCGGGTGCAAAGTTTGTAAATGTCTTGTGGACACGGAACTAACCTCATCCGGGGCGCCTGCTCCCTCCTCTCGACGCCCCGCCCACAGCAGCCCAAAGGATCAACAAGACAGTGTCTCCGAGAAGCGCCCCTGACTGTAGTTGCGTGGGAATGGAACATAATTGCAGCTTGTAAAGGAAACCAGCCTAAGAAAAAACATCCCGGGTAACATCCCGAGGAAACGGGGAGATCTTCCTGCAGGGACATTTTCCTGGTTGTCAGAGAAGGGGGCCAGACAGCTTGCCCACGACATTCCTGCTGGAGGTGACTCACCCACCTCCAGCCTCGAGCATGGTTCCCAGGGCGGCCTCTCCAGCCCCATCTTCCCTCCCAGGCCCTAGGCTACCGCTAAATGAGCTTCTCACCCAGACAATACTCAAAACACCACCAGAAGGAAGAGATGACCTCCACCCAGGGACTAAGCAGGGTCTCCTGTTCCAGTCAACTCGAGCCAACCCTGGGGTAACTAGAGGAACCAGCTATGGAAGGCTAACCACATATGCCCAGCTCACCCTTTTGTGCCCAGCACCTGGCACTTACAATGGTGGGTGAAGAAATGAATGAGGGAACGAGTGAATGAATCCAGGAAGGAACAAACTCCACAGGAGGCACAGAGCAAAATATATCCTCTCATGCAAACCTGCAAGGCAGGTACTGTTAGCATCATGTTATAACCGAGGGAAAGCAACTTCAGAGGGGCCAAGTGTCTTGCCCACACTCACGTAGCTAGGAAATGAAGAAACCAGGCTTTGGACCCATGTCTGACTCTGAAGTCAAGGCTTCCAGTATGGAAACCACCCTCACGACTAGGATAATGATGAATGATGTTTACATAGCCCCTGACACAGCAGGGTTATTTTGGCCTCCCAACATTCCAGAGAAATGGACTCATCACCTACTCGAGTTGCACAACCAGTTGGAGGTGAGGTAGGGATTTGAACCTAGACTTTGATTTTCTCAATCGCAGATATTTGGGGGCACATGCTATAGGTCAGGCCCTGTGTTAGGGGCTGGGGATACAACAGGACACAGCATAGACCCGGTCCATGCGCTTCCTGTCCAGAGGGGTGTCTGCTTCAGAAATAAGCTCTTCCCACGACACCATATGCTGCCCATAGAAATTTCCTCAGGAACATAGCGGTGCTTCAGCGGTTGTATTTTGAAAGGGAAAAGGATCTGAGAACAGAGCCTGTCGACAAAAAGATAGGAACGGTCTGCATCTCAGCAGCATGTGCTGTTTTCAACATGGATTTCCAGAATTCCTATCCTTTGTCGAGGCCGATTCCACCTCCTCCTAAGGACAGGTGTGTGAACATGCCAGGAGACTTGCCTATAATAATCAGATTATCTGGGCACCAAACGAAACCCAAATATCAAATTCCCTGCTAAGTCACCAGAGAACCCATTAAGGAAGCCTCAGGCAATCTGAGTTTGCAATGACCTAGCTAATCCAGCCTCGTCATAGTAGAACCCCAAAGCAGCGGGGCTGACGGGGGAGTGAATTCACCTGGTTAGGCCACCCGTGATGTACAAACTCGGGAGTCCATTTTTCCAGAAGGGAGTGCAAGTGAGAGACAAGGAAGATGTGTGGGATCACAAAGTGCCCTTTGCAAGACTTCAGGGACTTCAGTACCTTTGAGGCCCAGGTATTATCTTCCTCTACCAAGCACCTTAGTCCACAGAAATACTGAATTAAGAATTTGATGCAAAATAAAGCACAGAGGCTATGGCTAAAGCAGTGCATTTTTTTTTTCTTTTTTAACAGCAATCAAAGGTCAGATCATAGGCCACTAGTTGTTTACTATTTCCTGGCATCAATTGCTAATTAACGTTCCCAAAAGAGAACCAGCCTTATGGTCTCCACATCAAGACCCACACACCACGGAGGCCATCGCCATGGCGACCAGACCTCCTCCCTTTGCTCCTAGCTTTCCACGAGACACATTTCCTGGCGTGGAGCTTATTTTGCTCACAGAAAAACTCTTCATGATCAAACTCAACTTATCATGAGGTGACTTAACAAAAAGCACCCCCACAAAATTGAATCTTGGTAAACTGGTGCAGTGAGGTGGAATTCTTGGGGGCATCTTGGACTTTAATAAACCGGCGTGGGAGCAGGGTGGCAGGTTCATCCACACGTGAACTTTCTTTGGGGGTGCTAAGGGAGAGACTGCCCAGCCCCTGAGGCTCTACAGATACAGCGTCCCGTCGCTGGCACCTGTGACTATGGAGAATCTCTAACCTGAGCAGGTCTGTCTGAAAGCTCAGTCCAGCACTACACCAGGGCATTTCTGGAATTCTTAATCCTTCTTGCTAGAACTTCAGAGCCATTATACAGAGAAAGGGTGACCAAGAAAGCAACCACCGAAGCTGAAATGCCAGGCAGTAGAAAGAAGTTTCAAATCCCTCAAGAACCAAATTTTGAAGTTTATCGTTCTCCCTCCCCCTCTCGCCACCTCCCCTCCAGAGATCGACGCACGGAGACCAAATCGAACAAGCGAGAAAGTTTCCAGGGCTTACCTGGGTTGGGTTGTAGAGCTCCTGCAGGGGGCTTCGAGACCCCTTACGGCAGCAGATGTCCACACCAAAGGGGTTCCTCCGCATGACTGAGGAAAGAAAGTGAAGGCTCATCAGAAATGAGCAACAAAGGCTTGTCTGACAAAGAAAAAGGCACAGAGGTGGGGGAAGAAGAGGCAGGTAGGAAAGGAAGACAGAGAACCAGTTTCTGGCAAAGCTGTTGTTCCTTTGTCCAAAGGCATGTCTGCCCCAGTATTCAGGCATCTCTCCACACCCAGAGGACATAAATAATGCTCAACATTTCTTCCCAGCAAGTTTTTAAGAAAAGAGGACAGGCCTCTAAAACTCAGTGTAATGAAGCAACTTACAAAAGGCAGCATAAAGTTGTTACAAGACAGTTCCAGCCAGCAGCACCAGGCTTGGTAGATTTCAAATTCCACAGCCTTCTCCCTCCATGATCCATTACAGCCTCTTATTCCTGGTCCCCGAGCACCTGGCCCTGGTCTCCTGCGCAGGCTGCAGCGCCTTCCCCCGGAGGGCTCTTCCCACGGGCTAAGTCAGACGCCCGGTCACCCCAAAGCCTCTTGTAAATTAGGTTATTTTTAATGAAAGTAGCAGGTCGAGGAAGAAAGGACACGGGTTTATGGTTCTAAACAGAGGTGGAACTTAAAATTAATCAAAGAGGCAGAATTAAAAGAACTCAAAAACCAATGGCACCGAGGACACCACGACCTATTTCTTTTTAAGATTTCATTTTTAAGTAACCCCTACACGAACGTGGGGCTCAAACTCCCAACCCCGAGGTCAAGAGTCACGCGCTCCGCCGACTGAGCCAGCCAGGCGCCCGCCCCAAGGACTAATTTTCAGGGGAAAAGAACTTTCTGTTTTCATTCTTCCTGTTCCGGGCAGTCTCTCGCAGAGTCTAACACCTAGTCACCTGTTGATAATTATTTGTTGAAGGGAGGGCGGCGTGGGGGAGGGAGGAACGAATGAATGAGCGAACGACCGTTTTCTTCTCCTGCAGGAGGCAATTTTCTTTGTGGAACGGCATGGCTGGGGCATGGGAAGGACCAGGAAAGCGGACCGATCCGCAAGCCTAAAGAAGTCACCGCTGTGTGCAGCAGCGAAGTGGGCTGCATTTTGTTCCCCGGAGCAGACAGCCTGGATGGGTAGCCGATTACTTCTGGGAGTTCTCCAGGTGAATCCACTCTTTCTCAGGCACCTCTTGGACTTTGAGCCACGTGGACACCCTCAGCGCAAACCATCGACTCCAGGAAACCGGAAGCTGCATTTTCTGTCCCCTTCTCCTTTACCCCCTTCCTACAGCGGGGTCAGCAAACTCTTCCCGTAAAGGGCAGGCAGCGCCTCAGCGTTGCGCCAGCCGCAGACAACACACAACGGGCGGGCGTGGCTGCGTGTCAACGCCCCTCCATTTATGGAGGCCGAAGCCTGAATTCCGGGTAATTTTCACGTGTCAGGAAGTATTATTCTTCTTTTGATGTTTTTTTCAACCGTGTCACAGAAACAGGCGCTGGGCTGGCTCCGGCCCGCGGGCTGCGGTTTGCTGACCTCTGCCCTGGAGAAAGGTCCCAGGTATCGCTGGGATCGGCGGAACCAGCCCCCCAACGCTCCCCGAGCCCCACGGCCCTCTCCGGGGAGGCGATCTGCGGGCCAGTGTCCATACATAAAAGCTGTTAGGATTCGACTGGGCTGTGCGGGGCAAACACTGCCTCTTTGTTCCTCCACGGCTGCCTCGACAAGAAGGGGGAAAAAAAATCCACGTTGTGTTTTTCTTTAATTTATTGCTTCATTTTTCATTTCCACCCCAAACGAGGTAAACTGTTAAATGCACGCAAGTTGCCCTCGGTGCACAATGACATAGCAACACTTTGGAAGAGAAAAAACAGCCATAAAACTTGTAAAATTATGCTCACGCCGTGCGAGATTAAACTCTCCCCATGGCGGCAGACAGGCTCACCGAGACTGGGGCTGCAGACCGCCGCGGTGAGAACCCCACCGTGGAGTCCATTAAAAGTCAGCTTTTATGGGGGGCAGTATTATTTAATTGGTTTATTTTTCTAATACAAGGCCTTTAAAACGCTTTGACCGTGTGGGGCCCGCAACACGGGCCCTTTCCCAAGGCCGTCTGTCCTCGGGGCCTCCTCCAGCCCTGGCCGTGCGGGCTTCGTTGGACGCCCCGTGAATCAGCTTTGGCTTTGGCACGCCAGGCTACAAAAGCCAAAGGGGCTTTGTGTGCCTTTTGCGCGAATGACAACAGTCTCACTATTTATGGAGTGAGTGCTCATTGTGTGCTAGGCACTTGGTTAAGGGTAATCCTTCCCCCAGAGAAGGAAGTACTAACCTCTCTGAGCCTCTCTTGACTTCAGCAACTTGACCAAGGTCAAGACCATGGAGGCGGAAAGTTGCCCTGCCAAGACTCAAACCTGACTGCTAGGCTCTTCACATCCAAATGATAGCAGTGGGGACCTACTGCGTGCCTGGGACACAAAGGAAGGGTTGGCAATTAGGCAAACAAGTGGTAAGTATGTGTATCCCACGTGTGTCTTAGGAAAAATGGCATCAGAGAAGGCTGAGCGACTGACGCTCACGGATGGTGGCAGCCACGGTTTAGAGAACCCTCACGGTGTGCCGAGCAGTTCACACATAAATCTGCACAGAAGTCTCACAGGGTGGGTACCACCGCTGTCCCCATTTTATGGATAGGAGTAACTGAGGCAGGGGTAGGTAACTTGCCCAGGTCTTGTGACTAGGAAGAGGTGAAGACTGGCTTCTGACACAGGCAGCCCATGCTCTCAGCTGCTGCCATGCTGGGCTGATGGTCAAGTGCCAAGTTTCCTCCTGACCTGGCCCAAGACTGGGTTGGCTGGCCACTTCTAGGACAGGCGATCTAAAATGTAATCTGGTGTTACAGGAGTCATTGTGGTGATGTGATATGAGGGCCAGACTATTAACTAACAGTTATTAGTAGACTCCATTCATCCAACACACTTTTCTCAAGCACCTACGTATGATATGCCAGGCATGGGCACGGGGGTAGAGACCCTCTCCACCTCATTCACATTTTTCCCCGGCGCTTGGCACACAGTAGGTACTCAAAAAAGCTTATAAATGAGCTAGGATTAAAGGCTTCCTTTTAAAAAAATATTTATTTTGAGAGAGAGAGAGAGAGAGAGAGAGCAGGGGAGGGGCAGAGAGAGGGGGAGAGAGAGAATCCCAAGCAGGCTCTGTGCTGTCAGTGCAGAGCCCGAGGCGGGGCTCAATCCCAGATCCCACGACTGTGAGACCGTGACCAGAGCTGAAATCGAGACGCTTAACCGCCTGAGCCACCCAGGCGCCCCGTAAGGCTTCCTTTATAAGCACTGGACAGGCTTTTTCTGCTCCACAAGGAAGAAACCACCAGTAGCATCAGCATTTTTTTTTTTTTAATAAAAGGTCTAGTGATCAAAAGCCCTAAGAAAGGAGTCCCCGAGGACGTTTAACAGTGGCCTTCCGCCACCCACCCACCACCGCAAGTTTTACTTAGCTACCACGCTTGCTTTTTCCCCTTTCTAAACTCTAATGAACGAAATGCAAAACTGTTTTGTAAGAATCTAATTGGTTTAATTTACGGCACAATTTCTTGGACCCAGGACGTAGTCCAAGATACATAAATGAAGCTAAAATCCGAATCAAGCTCCCGTGTTTATATTACTCTGATGAAGAGCACGTTGTTCTCAAGTGGACACTCCACTCACAGTAACGTGACAGCAGGTGACAGAAAGTTGGCTCACAACAAAGGAACAGAGCCCACCTCATCCATTCCCTGACCTTGCCTGTGTCTGGGGGGGTGGAAAGGAGCTGCTAGATTGTTAATTCCAGTCGGATGACATCAAACCGAAAGGCTGTGGGGCCCTGGGTGGGAACTCATTTTTGATCCATTTCAGAAAACTGGAGATAGGTGGGATGCCCGGGGATTAGAGTCAAACTCCATCAGTTTACAGAAAAACAGTCGGAGTTGATACACTTGCCTCGCCTCCCCAGGGTAGCTAGCAGCAGACCCAGGGCCGGAAGTCAGGTCTCATAAAATACAGCAAGAGTTAATAATAATAATAATCATGACAACTACTATTTATTGAGAATTTATCACGTGCCTTATGCCTGACACCACGCTAAGGCTTTTTCTCACATTGCTTCATGGACTTCTCATAAAAACCCCAGAAGTTAGAAATAACGAATGATAATAATATCATTCATTCCCATTTTACAGTTGAGGCAACTGAAGCCCAGAGAGGTTAAGTAACTTGCCCAAGATCACACAGCCAGCAAATGGCACAACAAATGGCAAATTCAAACCCAGGCCTGCTTCCAGAAATGGTGGTCTTCACCACTGTGCCATGCTGTCCCTCAAGACGGCAGACCACGCCCGCACCCTTGGAGCCGCCACCGCAGAATCCGTGCTCTCCCTCCCGCCAACGTCCAAAGTGAGGCGCTTCGTACTAAATCACCCAGATCCACACGGGCCTCCACTCCCCTCCCGCGGACAAACCAGCTCCGACACCCAACTGACTTCGTTCTCCAAATCTGGTTTTGCTAACAGCCTGAGCACGATCCCTCACCTACACCACGCTGAGGGTGCAGCAATGCGGTTACAGACGTGTCTTCCCCAAATGCACAAAATCATGCTGTGCCTGAGTGAGTACCGTCCGGGCCATCCGTCAAAGCGACGCTGGAGTGGGGGCGTGTCTAGGTCAAGGGCATCAAGTTGGGAGAAGCGAGTGACCCCCAGTAATCTCGGAGGAAGCCATTCTTTTATAAAGACAGGCCATCTGCTTTGTAACGGCAGGACCCACAGCCTGCCCCGAAAGGCCACTACGTCACAGCTCTCCCCCTCTCTGTGGAGGTCACCAGGCTAGAGCTACAGTGAGCGACCATCCTGACCTGCCTGGGACTGAGGAGATTCCTGGAGCTCCGGACTTTGTCCAGGCTGAAACCAAGAGAGTCACAGGCACCGAGTAGCACCCTTTAGATTCAAATCCTGGTTTCACTATTAACCAGCCTTCAGGGCTTCGGTCAACTTCTTTTTATTATTGTTATTTTAGAGAGAGAGGTACAGCATGAGTGGGGGGTGGAGGGGGAGAGGGAGAGGGAAAGGAAGAGGGGGAGAGAGAGAGAGAGAGAGAGGAAGAGAGAGGGAGGGAGAGAGGGAGAGAGAGAGAGAGAGAGAAAGAAAGAATCTTAAGCAGGCTCTACGCTCGGTGCTGACCTGGATACGGGGCTTGATCCCACGACTCTGGGATCATGGCCTGAGCCAAAATCAAGAGTAGATGCTCATCACACCCCCTTCAGTCAACTTCTTAATCTCCAAAACGCAACTAGACAGCAGTAATAGTGCCTACATCCTAGGATGGTTTTGGAAATTAAAGGAAAATGTAAAGTAGCCAGGTCCGTAGTATCCATGTGAAAAATCACAGGCCTGGATCCTACAGCTGGCTCTCTTTGCCACCAAACAAGAGCCTCACTTGGAACCAAGTCCCCTCCGGACACTCAGATTTCTCCTTGGTGAGATGCAGAGGTAAAACCAGGTGGTCTCTAAATTCCTGACATCTAAGCACAGGGCAATGGGAAGACTCCCTGGAGAACCTCGGGTTAAATGAGCCCTAGAGAGGTGCTGGGGGTGGGGCGGTCAGGTGGAAGGGGCAGGAGGTATAGACAGAGGGCCCAGAGGGCAGCCACGCAGTAACAGAAAAGGAGGAGAGGAAAGTGTAGGCCCAGAAGGGTTTGGTAAGGAAAAAGCAACACCCGGCTTTGAGATCTATTTCTTATCAATTTCTGCCCAGTTTACAACCCACCACCAAAGGCTGGCCTTCTAGTTGAAACGAAGAGGTTTCTCAAATGAAGAAATACCATCTACAAAGAATAATTAATAATACAAAAATCGGAACCCCCCACCAAAAAAAAAAAAAATCAAACTCTGATATGGAAGCCCTGGGGGGGCGGGGCACGGGCCACACCGCCAGTTGCCGGAACAAAGCCCTCTTGTCACAGTGACCCAGGGCCTGAAATGCCACAGGGAGGGAATCAGAGTGGAAGGAACCCAACCCTCTCTCAGAAGCACCCGTGAACCTGGCCTTCTGGGAGCACTCATATTCTTCTAGAGTTCAGCATCTCCTTTGGACCACCACTCTCCTTTTAAAGCACGAAGAAGGGAAAAAAAAACAAAACAAAACCCCGCTTTGAGTCACGCACTAACATCAGAACCCGAATGAGTTGTTCTGCCCAGATTTCTGGAAGGAATTTTAGGACCAGAGGAAAGAGGAAGAGAAAAGAAAACAAAGGGGAAGGGTGGGGAGGGGCAGGATAAGCTACTAAAGCTCCCGGGATTCTTGGACATCACAGACTGGCTTAGAACTGGCTCAATCCCAAGTAGTTCCCATAAAGCTGAGAAGGAAACAGAGGTACGTAAGTCCTCACAAACACGGCGTCTGTAGCTAACACATCAAACTTGTCTCAAACACTCAGGAATTTCTATCTCTGGGAGATTTCGTTTTATCTCAAGGAATCTGAGGCTCTCTGGATCCAGTGTGTGTTCAACACATTTCGCAAGTCCAGATGGGCTCAGGTTTTTGCGTTCCCCGTTTGCTCCTGCCAAAGAATTAAGAATCAAAACTCGTGTCTGGAGTCGGAGGCGTTCTGACCACTCCCCCTCATTTTCAGAGGAGAAAGCGTGGCCCAGTCAGGGGACAGGAGAGCCAACGTTCCCACTGCAGGGCTGGAAAAGAAGAGCCAGGCCTGCCCTACCCTCGGCCAGCTCATCCCTCACCTCTGAGTCCCTGGCAGCCCAGCCCCATGGTCCTCTCGTTGGCCCCCCTCCCCATGCCCTCTGCCCAACTAGGTGCTTAGTGCGTAACAGGTACTCAGCACATTTGCGTCAAATGAATGAGCTAAAACAACAGGTCAGGTGATCTGAGGGTTTAACCAAAGACACTGTTTCTGTTAAAGAGCACCAGGCCAGGCCGCTTACTACCAGCAGAAGAGCAAAGAGAAGTTCAAAGTGTGTTAGCTGACATGCATCCTCAAAAGTATTTAGTTATTTGGCTTTCTTCGTTAAAGGAACTAAAACAAACAAAAACACAAGGCAAAATTAGTACGATCCGTTCCAGTGGAACTGGGGTGTGCCATCGGCGAGTTCTACAAGCACTCAGGAGAGCTAGCTTTTATTACCGTCTCACCCCTACTCCTCCCCACTACCCTGGAGGGCAGTGGTATCACACCCATGTCAAAGACAAACCGAGGCTCGGAGGGGTGGAAGAATTCACCCGATGGCGCAGCTTTGTGAGCAGCAGAACTGGGATTCAAACCATCCATTCTATGCACGCACACTGTAGCATCTCCCCCACTCCTGTGAAATGAGCCTTATTAGAGCTTGTAGAGGCTGGAGCTGGAGCAGGCCAAGAAAAAGACAACCCTGAATATTGACCCAGGGCCCTCCAACCAACCAGGCTTCGGGGGTTTTACAAAACATTCAGCACACTTGTATTTGTAGGCAGCCTTTCAGGAGTCCCCAAACACAGGCGGGAGCCCCAGGACACGGGGGTTCGACCTGAGCTAACATTAATGCTCTATTACCAAACTTCAGTTTTCCAACTTCCTTTACCCACCTTCTCACAGTCCCTGCAATACCCCAGAGCCATGGAATACCATTTCAGATCTGTTTTTCCCCGTTGGAGACCCCACTAGCAACCACTAAAGAACACTGACAGATTTGGGTTTTATTTGATTTGGAAATCATCAGAACCCTTATGATAGCTAATTCCTGTGTCGGTCTCCTTTCCCTACCGTAAGCTCCACAGACCTCCTGATGCCCAGCCTGTGGAGGTGTTGGCAGAACCAAAGTGAACTAAACTTTTGGCAGATGGAGGTCAAGGGTATAAATCCAAGAATTAGGTGAAAGCATTCCATATAACTCTGGAAGAGAAAAGTCACAGCTTCATCTGGGAGCCAGGAGATTTACTGTCACACAAACCTTCCACGGAGATACTCAGCTCTGAAGAACATACCATATACCCTACAACATTGACCTGCCAGGGAAAGAACCGAGCCATCAAACATACTGACCAAAACCGAGGGCCGCTGCACTCAACGCACGCCCTCTTTTGGGTGATTCTGGCCCATCTGCAAAATTTTCCCCAGAGCAGAGCGTTGTGCCCACTTCCAAAAAGCACAGAGTCCCTGCCCAAGTGCAAACCAGCTGTACCAGACAGGTTAATGCAGAATCAGGCGCATCTTGGACAAGAAGGGCCTTTGGAGGCCATCTGGCTCAATGGCTCCCACACAAGCAAAAGGAAGGGGTAAATACGGTTGGAGAAAAGTACCCTCAAATTTGATTCCGAGTAAGCAAGACAAATGGCAGGATGCAACTCTCAAAAATGATCTTTCTGGGGCACCTGGGGGGCTCAGTCAGTTAAGCGCCCGACTTCAGCTCAGGCCACGATCTCACGGTTCGTGGGTTCGAACCCTGCATCGGGCTCTGTGCCGACAGCTCAGAGCCCGGAGCCTGCTTCAGATCCTGCGTCTCCCTCTCTCTCTGCCCCTTCCCTGCTCATGCTCTCTCTCAAAAATGAATAAGCATTTAAAAAAAAATTTTTTTTAAAGATCTTTCTGGACAGTAGTGTTTACGTAGCCCACCCCAAGACAGCATGGAAGAGGTGAGGAGAGGAGGTGCCAGGCACTGAAACGTTAAGAAACCCCAATCCAGCAGAACCCACCCCGCCCACAGCCCCATTCCACAGGTGGAGAAATGGGCGTCCAGGAGCATAAGTGATTCGTTCAAGGTCACAAAGCTAGAGACCTTCTGTCTCCTGTCCTTTTGCCCCAGCTTACATGTGATGAACTGGTATTTTCTATTCTCTTCTATTTTTTTTAGTACTTGCGCCAACTCACTAGGCCCTGTGCGCTCGCCTCACCTGTAATATTCCTCCCCCTGGTCTTGCTCACATTATCGGCTCCCCAGAGAGCCCCCCACCTGCCACCACACTACCTAACACAGTCTGTCTCTTCTTTCTCACGGTCTCCCCTCTGGTTTGTTTTTTATCCTTCTTCAAGGCACCTATTGTCTTTTGACTTTTTTTTTTTTAATAAAATAGTATTTATTTTTATTTATTTTGAGAGAGACAGAGACAGCGCGAGTGGGGGAGGGGCAGAGAGCGAGGAGACAATCCCAGGCAGGCTCGGTGCTGCAAGGGCAGAGCTTGATGCGGGGCTGGAACTCACAACACCATGAGATCATGTGACCTGAGCCAAAACCAAGAGTTGGACGCTTAACTGACTGAGCCACCCAGGTGCCCCTATTTTATTTTTTAAGTTTATTTATTTTGTGAGGGGCAGAGAGAGCACGCACCGGGGAGGGGGGGAGAGAGAGAGAGAGAGAGAGAGAGAGAGAGAGAGAGAGAGAATCCCAAGCAGGCTCTACACTGTCAGCACAGATCCCGACACAGGGCTTGATCTCATTACCATGAGATTGTGACCTGAGCCTAAATCAAGAGCCAGACGCTTAATGGACTGAGCCACCCAGGCACCCCAAGGCTTTTTATTTTAAATGCTTTATTGGCCACTGCCCATTGCCACCACAAGACTCAAAGCTTGAGAGGAGAGACCCGGATTGTCTTATCTACCACAATATCCTCAGTTACCTAAAAGTGTGCCTAACTTCAGCGCCTGGATGAATGAATGAATGAACACATGAATGACTGAATTTGAGCTCTTTTCCCAAAAGATGAGAAACGAGACCATTTTTGAAACACAGTTACCCTAGTCCTATGTCTTCAAAACCTGCCCGCTAAGAGTCATCCGAGGTACTTGTAAAAAAAGCCTATCTCCACAGCCCCTCTGAATCAGGCTCCCCCAGAAAGGGGTCTGGGAAGAGAAGAGGAGAATGAGCACCCCCAAGGGATTCAGATCTCAGAAGGCTTTGGAGACACAGCACATACAGACGGTGCCCATGCGGGGCGATCTGGAGAAGAGGAGGGGGAAACCGGGGCCAGTGAGTTCAGGGGCCTGGGTGCAGGGTGTCACAGGGAAGGTCCTTACAAGGACCGGGTGGAGCCTCGCCGCAAAGGGCATGCTGGCGAGGCTGAGGCATCTTCATTTCCTTGTTGACACCTAACTCCTTCCAGAAAGGATTTGAGGCTAGACTGGGAAAACATTCATGTGACTCTGTAATCAAGAGGGAGCCCCTGGAAATCATCTTTGAGGCACAGAACAACACAAATGGGGTTTTGCCAATGTTTCTAAGTTGTGCTAAAATAGACACAACGGAAAATTTACCAGTTTAGCCATTTTTAGGCGTGCAGTTAAGTAGCATGACGTACATTCACACGGCTGTGTAACCGTCACCACCAACCGTCTCCAGAACTTTATTTTCTCATCCCAAAGTGAAACTCTGGACCCATCAAACACCAACTCCCCATCCCCCTCTCCTTCCAGCCCCTGGCAACCACTATTCTATTTTCTGTCCCCGAATTGAATGATTCTAAGTACTTCACACAAGTGGAATCGTCCAGTATTTCACTTAGTACAATGTCTTCGAGGTTCACCCATATTGTAGCAGAAGTCAAAATCTCCTTTTTAAGGCTGGGTAATATTTCACTGTGTGCATAAGCCACCTTTGACATATCCAGTCATCCGTCAATGGACACTTGAGTTGTTCCCACCTTTCGGCTGCTGGGAATAATGCCTGTTCCAAACAAGGGCGTGCCTGAGACATCCTGCTCAGACGTGAAGTGTGAACCTAAAGGGGCCCCTGAGGCTTCTGGGGGAGCGTGCTGGCTGGGGGCCTCCGAGCGGACGCTGTGGGGCCCGCAGGTGGCCACAGGAGCATGGTTGATGCGCGCCAACCCAGCAGGGAGGTCTGCCGTCAGCTCACGCCTTAACCAGGTCTTGGAGCCCAGCAAGGAAGAGGAGTGGCATGAAACTACCTGCTGGGATTTGGCTCCTGCACAGAGGCATCTGAATCAGGCCTCAGTGATGAGTGTGGGTGATGGGTTCCGAGAGCCATGAAGAAATTCCAGGCCACTGAGGCAGTGCCCCAAAAAGCTGCTGGAGGAGATGCCCCCTCAAATGGAGAGAGCAAGACCGTTTCCTTAAAAACCCAGCATGATTTCAAATTAAATACAGAAAATGTCCACAACAGGACAATATACGGACACAGAAAGTAGACCAGTGGTCACCTAAGGCCTGGGCGGGATGGCGAAGGACGGTAAATGAACCTAAAGGTTCCACTTTAGGGTAACGGAAATATTCTCAAATTAGATTGTGGTGATGGTTGTAGAACTCTGGAAACATACTAAACTTCATTGAATTCTACACTCAGACTCGGTGAGTTTTATACGTCAATGCTATCTCAATAAGGCTATTTAAAAAAAAAAAGTACAGAAATGTTTATGAGGAAAATCCAGAAGATTAATATTTTCAAGATTTTAACCTATTTGAGTAGGAGATCTACCTTGGAATCCCAGCATGAAAGGTTTAGTTGAACAATTCATTTGACTTGAGTTTTGTTTTTTTTTTTTTTTAGAAATCTGTAGTTGTTTTTTTCTTTTTTAAGTTTATTTATTTATTTATTTTGAGAGAGAGAGAGAGAGAGACAGAGTGAGCGAGGGAGACAGAGTATCTGAAGCAGGCTCCGCACCGCCAGCACAGAGCCCAATGTGGGGCTTGAACTTACGAAACTGTGAGATCATGACCTGACCCGAAACCAAGAGTCAGATGCTTAACCGACTGAGCCACCCAGGCACGCCAGACTTGAGATTTTAAGTTGAAATCTGGTTTACACATACTCTTGGGGCATTTTTAAAAACATTAATTTAGTCAACATACTCCTAAATTTGAGGTATTAGATCTGTATTCTATCTAAGTCCTTGTTTGTTAATCAGGCAACTGAAGTACTCCAAGAAGACATTAAATATATTAAATTTTAAATGCAATTTAAAATGTGAAAAGCAGATTAAGCTTGTTAAAGAATCAAATATTAATCAAACGCTACCCTGAATGTAGCCGTGAAAATTTACCAGACTTATAAGGAGAGTCAGATTCTTTTTTTTTTTTTTTGCCTTTAAATTTACATCCAAGTTAGTTAGCTTATAGTGCAACAATGATTTCAGTAGATTCCTTAATGCCCCTTCCCCATTTAGCCCATCCCCCCTCCCACAACCCCTCCAGTAACCCTCTGTTTGTTCTCCGTATTTATGAGTCTCTTCTGTTTTGTCCCTCTCCCTGTTTTTATATTAGTTTTGCTTCCCTTCCCTTATGGTCATCTGTTCTGTGTCTTAAACTCCTCATATGAGTGAAGTCCTATGATACTTGTCTTTCCCTGACTGACTAATTTCGGTTAGCATAATACCCTGTAGTTCCAACCACGTGGTTGCAAATGGCAAGATTTCATTCTTTTTGATTGCCGAGGAATACTCCATTGTCTATATATACCACATCTTTATCCATTCATCCATTGATGGACATTTGGGCTCTTTCCATACTTTGGCTATTGTCATTAGTGCTGCTATAAACATGGGGTACACGTGTCCCTTCAAAACAGCACACCTGTATCCCTTGGCTAAATACCTAGTAGTGCAATTGCTGGGTCGTAGGGTAGTTCTTTTTTTGATTTTTTGAGGAACCTCCGTACTGTTTTCCAGAGCGACTGCACCAGTCTGCATTTCCAGCAGCCGTGCAAAAGAGATCCTTTTTCTCCACATCCGAGGAGAGTCAGATTCTTAACTTAAAGGCTAGCATCCTAGACTTGCAGCCTTGTTTTTCTAGAAGCTTTTTCTGTACACAACTGTCACTTTCAATGACATGAAAACCCTCCCAGTAACAGAAGGTGGGGAATCTGAGTGTCTGGGGTGAAGGAGAACCAACTTCCAACCCCATTCCGTTCCCGAAAACCCGATAGGAGTGGACAAATTTTACTGTTGAGAAACATAAGACCCTGTGGAAAAACAGAGTTCAAGGAATTGAAATTGGCAGTTCACCTAGGAAAGCCCTTATAAATGATGTTTTATGTTCCCTTAAATAAAACAAGAGAGACAGCACGGGCAGGACAGCTCATCTTAATTATGTTCTATACCTTGAAGAAGTAATTACGGACATTGTTCAGTTACTAATTTTCATTTACCCTTCCTTGCATGCTGGAGACTTTCTATACTCTCCCCTGCAGTTTGCCTGGAATGCTTATAAATGTATTTTGCAGCGATGCAGATAATATGCCAAAATCCTTTCTTCCCTGTGGCTGGTGCTCCAAGTCTGATTTTACGACTTGGAGACATTTATGTCTGCCTCTGAGGTTCCCCTGCAGCTTCAGAGACAGGCAATAATGCGGCTGCTTGAGAAGGGAAATATTTCAGGTAACCTTTATGCAAGCCACTCAAGCATGGCGGGGCATTGACCCCAAATCCACTCTCTCCCCTCAAGTACAGAAAGCTGTTCAGCTCTGTGCAGGGTAATTTCGCTCAAATGCAGTCGGCCTGTGCCGGGCACCCTACTTCTTGTACGAATCTCTGTTCCCTCTTGGCCACACAGGGACGGTCGCCCATCCTTTGTCTGTCTCAAGGCCACCTGGGCAAAACTTGAGCATTCCCAGGCTTCTGTTTTCCTTCCCTTTTCTCCACCGTGTCCTAGAAGGTGGAGAGGGGTCCTGGCTAGACTATGGTGTTGTGGATTGAATAGTGGCCCCCCCGAAATTCATGCCCACTTAGAACATCTCAGAATGGGACCTTATTTGGAAATACGGTCTTAGCACGTATAATCAGTTAAATTAAGATGAGGTCATCCTTGGGGTGCCTGTGTGGCTAAGTCAGTTAAGCGTCGGACCTCGGCCCAGGTCATGATCTCACGGTTTGTGAGTTCGAGCCCCACGTCGGGCTCTGTGCTGACAGCTCAGAGCCTGAAGCCTGCTTCGGATTATGTGTCTCCTCCTCTCTCTCTGTCCCTCCCATGCTCATGCTCTGTCTCTTTCAATAATAAATAAACGTTTAAGAAAAAAAAAAGATGAGGTCATCCTGGACTGGGGTGGGCCCTAAATCCAATGGCTGCTGTTCTCCTAAGAGAGGAGAGGATACAGAGACAGACACACATGGAGAAGATCCTGCACAGATGGAGACAGAGGGTGGAGGGGCACGACTACAGGCAAGCCAAGGAGCACCAAGGACTGACGGGAGCCACCAGAAGCCAGGCAGGAAGAGGCAAGGAAGGATTCTACCCCAGAGCCTCCGGCCCTGCCAACACCTCGCTTTCAGACTTGCAGCTCCTAGAACTGCGAGGGACCAGATTGCGGCTGTTGAAGCCACCGGAGCTTGTGGTATGTCATTAAGGCTGCCCTAGGAAACGAATACACACGGGCTCAGGTCCTGTATGACCCTGACAATGTATTCCAACCTCTCGGCCTCGGTCACCTCTCTGTCAAATGGGGCTAACAATGTACCTACTTAGTAGGAATGTTGCAAGGACAAAATAAAGTCATCCACGTCAGGCCTTCGTAAGGGCTTAGTAAGCCAGAATTAGGTACCACTCCTGATGTCTGGTAATACCTTCTCTTTCTAACCGTTCCCCAAGACAGCATTGCAAAAGTCTCTTCTATTCCACCCAGAAATCTCACTGTTACAGACATGATACATACACATTCATCTGTGGACACGAGATGATCTCACAGATCGGCGAGGGGAGTTGGTGACTTACGGTGGAGGTCTAACCAATCTGGGTTTGCTCAAGACGAGCGTGAGGCAGCTGCGGGCTGCCGAAAGGGGGGTGTTGAACAGACGGCGTGTGTACCTCTCCTCCAGAAGCAAGAGACGGCTAGAAAGAGATGATCCCCCACAACAAAACACACGCTACCCAAACCCGTAGTTTCATTTTCATATGTCTACATGGGTTAAGGATGGGAATTATCTTTTTTTTTTTTTTAATTTTTTTTTTCAACGTTTATTTATTTTTGGGACAGAGAGAGACAAAGCATGAACGGGGGAGGGGCAGAGAGAGAGGGAGACACAGAATCGGAAACAGGCTCCAGGCTCTGAGCCATCAGCCCAGAGCCTGACGCGGGGCTCGAACTCACGGACCGCGAGATCGTGACCTGGCTGAAGTCGGACCGACTGCGCCACCCAGGCGCCCCAGGGAATTATCTTTTTAACTTGTTCGTGTGTATTGTGTTCTCCTGACATTTTTCTGGCACAAGATGCTAATACTAATTTTTAAAATATCCCCACACGTACTATGTCACTGGAGCCATGAAGATGTTTATAGCCTTCGACTCCAGCGATTTCCCTCTCGGGAAATGACACCGACAGAAGCTAAAGAAGTTACGCACCAAGATGCTTACCATAATGTTTCCCCTCCGATGGCCAGAAATTGTAACAACTGAAAAATGCCCATGACGAGAGCAATCATTTCATAAATCATAGTTCACTTAAGGTACATCATTAATAAATCACAGTGTATTAACTACTCAGAAATGATACTGTTATCAAAAGTAATAACATGAAGACACGGAGAAGGGGTTTAAGTAAAAGCAGCCGATTTCAAAATATTATGAGGATCGGAATCTCAGCCACATAAATATATATACGTATAAACGACGACGTATAAACACGAAAACGCGTTCTTCCACGCTGTTTATCATCTTTCTTACTTAACAGTGATGACATCAACGTAATGCCGGATCCAGATCAACTCTAAATGTTACAGATGCTCCTGAAAGCCAGGAAAGTTCTAAACAAAGAGTTGGATTTCTCCCAACGATGAAGAGAGACTGATCTTTGACGAAGAACACAGTGAGCGTGCTTCATGCTTGCAGGTCTCAGGACTATGAGCTGCTTGAAGTATAACTTAAGTTGCTGTTATCAAGAAGTGGTGTAGGGGTGGGGTGGAGTGGGGTGGAGAAAAGTAGGCGCTGGAGAAGATCCAAAAGTGGGTGGAGGGAGGCGGGGGGCGGGGGCAGAAAAGGCTCTGGGGGCAGCCATGCTCTGCTTCAAATGTTATTCTTCTTGAAATGTGGTCAGAAGGAAAGACCACTGCAGCTGTGGCCTATTAAACGTGCCCACGCTCCCCATCTCCCTCCCTCCCTCCATCCCTTCTGGTGAGTCCAAGATGCAAGACTGAACCTCACTCCACAGTCTCTCTAAAGACCTTCAGCGAGAAGGCAATGAACCCGGCGGGGGGCGGGGGAGGGTGCGAGAGGCCCAAAGCTACTGGGGTGATTTTCCCTAGGGAAATATTTAGCATTTTGCGACTTCTCTTTTCCTTTAATAGACAGATAGCTTTGTGACAACATGGAGAGACAGAATCCCACCTTTCTCCAAAAAGTAAGAAAGCTGTGCACAATATCCTTGTTGCTACGATGAACAGGAAGGTTGGCCTCTTGGGGGGCAGCACACGCGCCCAGCGTGAGTGTGGATATTAAAATCCTTCTCAAAGTCAGCCAGGCAGGACCTATTTATGCAAGCAAATTAAAACGCGTAAAACAGTAAGAGGGTGTTTGCAAATGTCTAGAGCTACAGGAGGATCTGACGAGAAGAGGCCAGGCGTATCAGGAAGGGCTCTGGTTCTGAGCTCGCTGCCACCAACCGCGTGGGTGACCCAGAGAAGAGGGGGACAAAACTAAGCAGAACGTATGTGGCGTTCCTACGATATGCCATGCTGAATGCGGGGCACTCGGGGAAATGTTATTTAACCTCCCCTTCCTTGGGACCATCCTGAAACGTTAAGTGTTATCATTTCCATTTTACAGAAACAAATTCAAACAGGTTATTTGCCAGAGTCACACAGATAGCACCTAAGAGATTCTGCAGACTGACAGAGCAGGTAAATGTTTATTATCTCTGAGTGTTATCAGTGGAGATCTACCTGATATAGGAGAGGAGGGGAGCAGAGCAGACGTGAAACACACAGAAAGCAGCAGCGTTTCACAACGCTGGGCCCACCCCCTCGTAAGAGTTAATAATGTGAAAAGATGGAAACGGGGGTTGAAATTACTTAGGAAACAGTAATGGAGCTGAGTCAAACACACCTGTCTGACTCAGCTAGGTCAAAACACTGACATGGAAGTGTTCAAACGGGCGACCAGGTGGCTCAGTCGGTTCAGCATCAGACTCTTGATTTCGGCTTGGGGCACGATCTCATGGTTCGGCACTGGGCTCTGTGCTGACAGTGCAGAGCCTGCTTGGCGTTTTCTCTCTCCCTCGTTCTCTGCCCCTCCCCCACTTACGTGTGCATGCACGCATGCACGCTCTCTGTCTCAAAATAAGTAAACTTAAAACTGTTCAAACACACACACACACACACACACACACACACACACACACATGCACCAGCAGCAGCAGCAGCAGCAACAGGGACTTCGTAGAGCAAAGTGGCTAAGGGTAAACCCCAAGGGCGGTAGAGCTCCTGCTTCTAACCCTGGCTTCTCCAGTAACCAGCCAGTGACCTTCTGCAACAGTGTCTTCGCTCCCCTGTGTCTCAGGCTTCTCACCAGTAAGAGAAGAGCAAGAGAAGGCACCACGTGGTTTGTAAGTTTGTAACTTCCTGATGAGAATCACAAGGGAAAGTACCCGCACGGTTTGTAAGTTCCCTGAAATCCCAATGCATCTCACAGTCGCAGCCTCCTCCACTTGATAGAACAGGAGGTGATGAGGATGGGTGACGGTGGGGAGCATCCCCGACTCCCTTCACGGGTCCGCCGGCCCCCGTCCCCAGACCTCCACTTCAAGCTCACCCCCCAGCACGTTTTCTTTCCTTCTTTCTCCCTCTTTATTTCCTCCCTCTCTCTGCTCTCTCAGTCTCCCGCAAGTTTGATACTTTGTTTTCCAAGCCAAAACAAATATCTCCAAGTCCAAACGGCAAAGCGGGGCAGCATCAAACGCCCTGTTCCCTCTGAGGGTGAACCCGGAGCGAGGGCTCACTGGGGTGCAGGCAGACAGCTCTGGGATAACAAGACCCCGGAGCCAGCTCCGTGTACAAGCCATGCATCACAGCTCCAGGGACACTGGCCCCGGTGCCCTGAATGGCAGTGGAAGCCACCACACCCTGTGGGTGTCAGGGCAGACTGGGGATGATGGGTCTTCAGCAGTTTCAAGAAAGACCCTCTGTCAAACATTTAAAAACGATTTTTTTAAGGTGGGGGGAGGCGTGCCTGGGTGGCTTAGTCAGTTAAGCGACCAACTTTGGCTCAGGTCACCATCTCATAGTTCGTAGGTCCGAGCCCCATATCAGGCTCTGTGTTGACAGCTCAGAGCCTAGAGCCTGCTTCGGATCCTGTTGTCTCCCTCTCTCTCTGCTCCTCCCCTGCTCGCGCTCTGTCTCTCAAAAATGAATAAACGTTAAAAAAAATTTTTTTAAAGAAAAAAAGGAAGACCCTCTGTCCTAAGACCCAACCCTCCTCCAAATAACTGCCCTAGATCTTGCTGAGTCTGGAAACCCAGTGTTCCTTTAGATCAATGGTTCCTAGTAACTTTCCAATGTTTTGCCACTTAAATAATAACCAGCTTCCTCAAATTTTGAAAAGCCACAACATCTAAAACAGGGTAGAATTTTCCTAATTTTCTTCTTCCATAAAACCTTGTTAAACAGTTAACTCTGTTATGGTTGAATCATATATAGATATGTATATATAGATGTATAGATATCAACAGTATTAATGCAAAAAATATTAATATATCACTATGACTTCCAGATGATCTGCCAACTGAGCAAGTTTGAGGTTATCCCTCCAGCAGAAGGTAAAGAAGGTCAACATCCCTGGGATCAGGGCCCCAGGTCCAGAAGGGTGAGGATGTCAGTTTGTAAAAAGTTGGACCCAGAAAAGGCCGATAGAGAAATCCTTCCTGGGTGTCCAAAGTCAAGGGTGAGGGTTTGCCGCAGAGAAGAGTCGGAACAGAACTGGGATGGCCAGAAACAGCAGGGGAGGCAACCTTTGCCTTTCACTCGCTTCTGATCTCAGTCAATGTCAACACTCAAGGCCTCACTTGCTTATTCGCCGGTATGTTGAAACCTAAAATTCTGAGTTGTTCATGCAAGCATGTCACCATAAGAGATGCGAAAATCTCACTTCCTTCCAAGTGACGTAGGGAGCGTCAGAGGGCTGAGCACCCATTTCTTCTTTCTTTCTTTTTTTGATGTTTCTTTATTTTTCAGAGAGAGAGCATGTGCACGGGAGGGGCAGAAAGGGGGTGGGGGGTGGGGGGACAAATGATCCGAAGCAGGCTCTGTGCCGACAGCAGCGAGCCCGATGCGGGGCTTGAACTCACGAGCGGTGAGATCATGACCTGAACCGGAGTCGGATGCTCAACCGACTGAGCCACCCGGGCACCCCTGTGCACCCATTTCTTGATAAAAAATCTTCCTCCTTCCAGGGGCCAGCCATATCATAGAAGCAGAAGAGACAAGTACAGGGGAAAAGGAATTCGGTTCTCTAGGCTGCCAGGAAGATCCCTGTGGGGCACACTTGCAGCCCCACTGCAGACGTGGAAGGCTCGGTTACATATTGGGTCTGCCATTCTCTGATTGCATGACATACGGAATATCCACGCGGGCTTCTCTTAATTTATCCCAAACCTACACGTCTATGGGGCAAGAAGGTTTAACACTCCAAATGAAGGGTGGGTGGGTGTGGGGATGGATGAAACAGGCAAAGGGGATTAAAAGTACACTTATCTTGATGAGCACTGGGGAATATACGGAACTAATGAATCGCTACGTCGTACGCCTGAAAGGAATCCAACACTGCGTGTTAACTACACTGGAATTAAAATAATTCTTGAAAAATATATAAATAAAACTGAAAGTAAGAAATTGAGAGTCATGGCGTTCCGAAACAGGCAGTGTTAAGTAAGGTCCCACCTAATTGACCTAACTAACCCTCTTTTTTAACATCCTGAACTTTACTATACCAGCCTGTGCATACAGTCAAAGCTTTTGACTCTCCTGTGGCTGAACGATGCTAGAAACGTTAGTCAAACCCAAAAACCAGTCTTTAGTTTCAATTCTCTTTTATACTCTGGCTTAAGCCTGGAATCTTCCTGCTTGTTAACAGAAACCACAAAAGATACTTTATCCGCCAAACTTCTAATGCATGGGGGAGAAGTCACAAATGATTTCTGGCTCCGATCCCCTAATGAAGTAACTGCAGGGCCTCGAAAGCAAAAGGCAAATGGTTTTATTCAAAGTTCAGGCCTTATTCTTTAAATGTCCATCAAAAATAAAGGACTGGGGACTCAGGGCTGATCTTATGTGACCACTGTGTGTGAGCTTGAATTGCAAATAATGGCTCCTAGGTCCCTCTCGATTATCAATGCTGGTGAGAATGCGGTAAGCGAGACCATTCAGAATCAGCAGGTGATCCAAAGCCTCACTTCTGGTCAGCTGGGTACAGCAATGGGGTCCTTAAACACTTAGCTTTTATCTCCAGGGATGTTTGGCCTACAGAGCTATTCAAGCACCGGACCAGGGCTGGGGATCTGAAGGGCACAGCCCAGGGGACACATCCACCCACAGGCCGTTGGAAGTTACCCACACTGGAACATATTTAGGCTCTTAAAAATTCATTTGAAGGGCGCCTGGGTGGCTCAGTTGGTTAAGCATCCGATTTGGGCTCAGGTCATGATTTCGCGGTCCGTGAGTTCAAGTCCCGCATCAGGCTCTGCACTGACAGCTGGAGCCTGGAGCCTGCTTCGGATTCTGTGTCTCCTTCTCTCTCTGCCCCTCCCCCACCTGTGCTCTTCTCTCTCTCAAAAATAAATAAACACCAAAAAAAAAATTCTTTTAACTCACTCGAGATAAAGCAGTAAAATAAGGCTATTCCTGACACGGGCATGATAATAATGTTCAGCTGTCTGGCGGTTCCAACAGCCTTCCACGCACATCCCCACTTGCCTCTCATTGTAAAGGTGAGAAATCCGAAGTCAGAGAAAGTATGTGGCGCAGGCATGGCCACAAGATGAATCGCTGCATCTCCATTCCATTGATGAGCAAATGGCGGCCCAGGGACATAAGTGACTTGTCCAGGGGCACAGAGCCAAGTGGCAGAGCAGAGACTCCAGACCCAGGTAACCCAGACTCAATTCAATCTTGCCCCCTCTACACAGTAGCTGCCTCCCATATGGACGTTTTTGTTCAAAGGGTGCGGGGGTGGTGGGCACTTAAGAAAACTGTTCATGGAGCGTCCACACCACACTGCAGTGACCACAACAGATGTCGCCCTCGCCGAACTTCACGGGCCAGCAGTGACCCCGATTCTTCTTTCACATCTTTCTCGGCTTCTTTAAGGACAACGAGGAAACAGAGGCATGAAATTAAGCCCCTTACTGGGCACACAGGCACCAACTCAGAGGCCGAGTCAAACTCCTTGTACCTCCTATTCTGAGGAGTAAGTCCTCAATAAACATATGGTACTCAGTCAATTAATTAATCTGCCCTTGTAGCTGGGACAATTGCAAGTCCTATGAACCCAGAACCTTCCTAGGTTTTGCTCGGGAATGTGAGAGGTCTGGTCTATCTCTCAATAATAGCCAGCTCCCCATCGCCTCTTCTAGAATGGCTATCACCAAGAGCTCTGCTTACATCCAAATCCCTTCCCAGACCGAAAGGACAGGGAGTATCAGACGGGACTTCAGGATTCTGGGAGAGGAGAGGAGAGGCCACGCCAGAAAGCTGATGACTCAATCGTCCACGTTCAACCAGGCATGCTGGCATCCCGGTGAGAGGGCCAATGGACTCAGCGCTCTCATCAGAACAGAGGCAGGGGGTTCCGAAATGCAATCAGGAAGATAAAGATCTTAGGAAAGAAACTCAAATAGAAAGGTCTGCTCAGAAGCAAAGTTTCATTCCACCCAAATACAGGAGCAGAAACACAGAGCAGGCACAAAATACACACATGCATTTGGAAAGACCCCTTGACTCAGGAAAACTTATCTTTAGGCTTCTAATACTGCACTCCATCCAGTCGACAGAAGCCAGAGTTCAAGGACAAGGAAGGTCTGATGCAGTGGAAAGTCTGTGGGCTGGAGACCAGGAAGCCAGTGTTGGACTGAGTTCCTCACGGGGGCGGGGGGAGAGGGGGTGACCTTGCAGACACTCCCCCTTTCTGGGTCTCAATATGCCACTCTTGAATTAGGGGGTTTAACTCTATAGAAGATCCCTTCCAGCTGCAAAATTCAATACTTCTGTAACTCTCAGCCCGCCGGCTGATCCAGTGCTCTCCTCTCCACAGCCCTGAGGCTCACCAAAATTCCACTGGCAGTGTGTTCCAACACTGAACAGGCCAGATTTGGTGGCCTCCTCAGAGCATGGTAACCACAGAAGTAAACACAAACGCACGAAAAAATGTAAATGGGTCGTAAGCACTCTTACGCTTATGAAGTCAGCAGTGCGAAATGTATAAAAGGATTGTCTGCAGATCTTTTGTTGACACACAGTAAAAAAAAAAAAAAACAAACCCAAAAACCCTCCTCTTAAATAGAAAAAGGCCCATTTGTTCGGTGCTTAACCAGATCGGCCTTGAGACGGCAGCATTTGAAAAGTTTAGTCCCAGTCACGGCCGCGAGTAGCCTCTTACCAGCACACACATAGGAGGGAAAGTTGGATGTTTCACAGAGGTATCCTCTATTCTGCTGGGGTAACTAGGGGAGGCAGGGGAAGTTGCCCTTGGCATTGACCAGACAATGAACTCATCATCCTGCCTGGCTCAGAAATAGAAACTGAGCATTAAACATAGCTCACCAGCCTCTCCTTGACCAGCATCTCAGACTGAAGTTGGTTTGTTCATAAGGAAGTCAGGAGCGGGGACGCCTACCCAATGTGTAATAATTTACCTATCACCCCAATAATCCCCACAAGTCCTTTTGTCACCTGAAAGCAGGTATTTAGCGCCTAACATGGGCCCAGGGCCATCTCCCTCTGAGTCCTCTAGATGTAACAACAATGTACTTACCGCCACCGAACTCGACACCTAAAATGGTTCAAATGGTAAATTTTAGGTTATGGGCATTTTACCACAGTGTTTTTAAAAGATACCCACCCACTCCCCCGGAAAAAAAAAAAAAGTTTAGGCTGCAGCCCCAGACACACCTAATCACACTGATGCAAAACAGAAACACTCAGCCAGTGAGTTATTTCTAGCATGTTCCCAAAATGTCTGGGCCTGATGGTAATAACCTCTGCCCTGGCCAACGTAACCATGGCCCTTTGTTTAAGCATCATGCCTGGAACCTCAGAGTCAATCCGCGGCCGTGTCCACCCTTCTCGGGGTCTCCGTACTGAGGCCTAGATGGGTGGCTCTCCAACATCACCACCCTTCACGACCACCTGGGGTGAGATGGAGAGATTCCAGGACCTCCCAGTCAAGATCCTGCCTGAATAAGCCTATCTCAAGTCCCAAAAGGCTGTCCTTTGAAAAGCATCCCAGGTGACTTGGGGGGATCTGGGGTGCATTAAAGGGCCTGGGAGCAATGAGGAGCGGGGGGACAAACCAGACACGGCCCTTGCAAGGGCTTTGGAAATGCCCGGAGGGGTGTGGCCACGGGGACCGCCGCCAGCTCCTGTTCCCCAGGTAAGGCTGCCTGGTGCTCCTTTTTGGCTTCCAGGAGGTCCTTGACTTTGAGTCCTCGAACAAGTCAGGGCAAGGGACACAGTGCACCGATCTACCGCCTTTCCCACTGCTCGTGGACAGACCATCAGCCAGAACCAGAACGCCCAGATTGCAGAGCCAACTGTCTCCACAGTCTCACCGCGGAACCTCGGGCTTCCCCCTCTGTAAAACGGCCCTCACCATACCTGCCCCTGGCCGCCCGCCAAGGGCTGCTGTGGCAGAGACCCAGGCCCCTCTTCTCCCCACCGCGTGACCTTGCGCTCTTTACATTTCCCCTCTCCGGACCTTGGCTTCCACAGCTGTCAAGTGGGAACAAAACCCGTATCAGCTCACACTGTTCTCAGGTGCGCTAACTGGGCCATGCAAACGCAGCGCTCAACCACTAAGACGCACACACAGAGCACTTAGGAAATGTCAGCTGTTCATGGCTTTGTGAATCCGGTGCTTGTGGATGTGCTTGGGAGGGAGCAAGTCTAAGAGATGACCGTTTTCGCACTTGTGTTATTGAAACACACACACACACACACACCCACACACACACACACACAACCTAGCCGTGCGTGCCATCCACCCTGTGATTACAAATCACGGCTCTTTGGCTTAGAGGTGACCAGAATGAATGATGAAGAAGCCAGCCTTTTTATTTCAGATGTTGAGTTTCTCCACTCTCTAGGCAAGAGGCCAAGGGATACTTCAATAAATAATGATTGAGCACCGCTAAAGGAGGGAAGGACGAGGGGGCCTTCTGACGAAGGAGGGGCCCCAGCCCTGCTGCTCACACGGTGGATTCCACCACGTGGCTCAGTGTCTCAGACAGGAAGGTATATGGACAGCACCCCACCCCATCCCAGCCCACGGAATGCCCCCTTCTGGCCACACAGAGCGACGCACACATCTTACGACACATCCAGGGACTTCCGTTCCTTCCAACTGTCAAGCTGTTCCTGCTTCTGGAACTTTCTTTGCCTTCTCAGTCGCCTCAGCCATGACCTACTTCGCCCCCATTTCAGTCAGGCTGCAGTTCAAGTGTCCCCGCCTGAGGGAGGCTTTCTCCAGCACCCCTTTACCCCACGATCCTGCGTGGTTCTCCCGAGAGTACAGGCCCCTTCCCTCAGAGCATCAAGCCCTTGGGTCCCCCTCTCCTGCTCACTGTGATGACAGTGCCCGGCACATAGCACGTGCTCAGAAGATGCTTGTTGACGGAGTCCATTTAGGGGGAACACGGAAGCCGGGCACCCTGCGCGCGTTCCACTTTATGCCCGTGGTCCCGGAGTCATTTTCACACCTGCCCCGCTTAGTCTAACAAGTGGCGGGATCTCATGGGAAATCTTGCACTGCTGTGACGAGAGATGATACAGCCCGGGCGGGGGGGTCAGAAGCCCCAAGTTCTAGAATCAGACAAACTTTGCTATCAGTCTCAAGCTGTCACTTCCTACCACGTGATCCTCAGCGAGCCATGACTTCCAGAAAAAACCATCCTGAGAGCATTTCCCGGAGACTGAAAGGCAGTACGTGTGCATGCACTTGCTACATGGAACAGAGTAGGCGCTCCATAAATAATGTTGTTTGTCCTCTGGAGACAGACTACCAAGTCTGCCCCCCATGAGCTGCCTGACCTTGGTCTACCTACCTTTCCTCCCTGCCGTGTTCTCATCTCTCGAACGAAGAGAAGAAAACGTCTCAAGCTCACAGGGTGTTCACAGGATGAGATTAGATCATTCTGGTAAATGGGCACCTGGGTGGCTCAGTCGGTTAAGCATCTGATTCTTTTTTTTTTTTTTTTCAACGTTTTTTATTTATTTTTGGGACAGAGAGAGACAGAGCATGAACGGGGGAGGGGCAGAGACAGAGGGAGACACAGAATCGGAAACAGGCTCCAGGCTCTGAGCCATCAGCCCAGAGCCCGACCCCGGGCTCGAACTCATGGACCGCGAGATCGTGACCTGGTTGAAGTCGGACGCTTAACCGACTGAGCCACCCAGGTGCCCCAAGCATCTGATTCTTGATTTCAGCTCAGGTCATGATCTCACGGTCTGTGAGCCACGTCGGGCTCGGCACTGACAGTGCGGAGCCTGCTTAAGATTCTCTCTCTCTCTCTCTCTCTCTCTGTCCCTCTCCCGCACGCTCTGTCTCTCTCAAATAAATAAATAAACTTTAAAAAAAAAACTAAAAACATCGTTCTGGCAAGGCGCAACGCCTGGGCACTCATCACACAGCAGCAATCAGTAACCTCCATATTGTTGCCTTTCCGCCCAAATTCGTGACCTCCTTAAGGGCAAGGACTTGCGCCCTCACGTCTCTATCCCTAACACGAACTGCCTGGCCCGTTTTTCTGGAAGGAAGGAAAGGAGCGGGCTTCTCCGTGAGGTCATCCCATGCCCATCGCCAGCCAGCTCGATTCCTCCTGTGAGAAGAAGGCGGACGGGACACAGAGAAGGCACGTGGTTTTGGGGTGGCTGCACAGCGCTGCAAAAGCAGGAGGAGCCTTTGCTGGGAGTGTAGAGGGTTCACAGATGGTAAAAAATCCCCAGCTGCTCACACACCTACTGGTGGGAGGGAGAAGGCTTGTTAAATGTTAAAAATGAGTCAACTTTCTCGTAGACTACAAGAACAACAAAGCCGGTGATGGGGAGAGGAATACACAGGGCGTGGGTGAAGGAGAGAAAGGGGTACCTCAGCCGGACTCTTGTGAAACTTAACCCTTTATTGGGGGGGGGGACGAGGGGGGCGGGAGGTGTGGAAAGCAGCCAGGTGGGGGGAGGGGAGGGAGCCACTGATTGAATTCACAGCCTCGCAAAAGGGCTGGATCGCAGCCCCGCTCACAGATGCTCATTTCAAACTCCTCTGACGCCCCCGGGGAGAGCAAACACAGGGTGTGTCGGTTTTGTGGGCTGTCAGATAGTCCGTTAACTGTTTGAGTTTGGCAATCTGGCAGAATGTGGAGCCGGGCTGCTCAGATGGCCAAGGGCTCCGACTGCAAAGAGGGCTTCTTTCGCAATCTTGTCCTTTCCGCCAACTGTACGAGATCATGAAGCCGAGTCAAGGGTCCAGCACCGAGCACTGGACCTCGGAAGAAGCACGCCAGGCCGTGGGGGCTCCTGGCACAGCGTGTTTGATGATGCCACCCCGGTGATGCCTGCGCCCCATCACCTTCCACGCCCCGTGGCCCCGGGGCTGGGGCAGGCACACGGATAAAGTCCCCATTCCATTATCTTCTTCTCCCAGGCGTAAGATTTCAATTTCCAATCAATCCAGCAAGTTTGCTGTGCCCCCAACGCCCTGCGCCGGGCTCCGCTACGGAGCTACGTGTCAGGAAGATTACAAAATCGAATCAGGCGCCCTCTGGGCTCTCCTCTAAGTTTTCAAGGTAACTGAGAATGTAAAGGAGATCAGCCTGTGAGTATCCTGTCCACCAACCCTGATGACTGTTCCTTTCAGTGAATTCAACAGGTGGTGTTCGCATTTTCCTCCATTCAGAATATAAAACATTCTGACAATCTGAGGAGTCTCGTGAACTGAGCTCTGCTATCTATTAAGGTAACTCCAGGAGGGTCTCTATCCCCTGGCTATTTCTTCCCCCAGAATAACCAAGCAGACAAGCTTGTCTTGTTCAGTTTCACGAACTAGCAGTTTTACTGCTGTGTGTAGAATACGGAATCGGGCTGGCGGGTTCCAGTCCCAGCTCTGTCACGTCCTGGCTCTGTGACCACGGACTGGTTACTAAACCTCTCCTTGCCACCGTTCCTTCATCTGTACGGGGATAACAGTAGCGCTTACTTCTCAGGGCTGTTGTGGGGATTAAGTGCTTTCTAAGAGCACTTGAAAGAGCGAGTGGTACACTTGTAAGTACTCAGTAAGGAAATAATAAATGTAGCTACATATTTAACACAGCACTGCCCTAAAAGAGATTATGACCTACTTCCATTTTAAAGATCTCCAAGGGTAGGTTTCCACTTTTATTTTGTAAGTAGAAAGGCAGTATAGAGTACCGGTTAAGAGCAAAAACGATAAAACCACATTGCCCAGGATGGACTCCCAGCTCCGCTCCTTACTTTCTGTGTGACCTTGGGCAAGTTACTTAACCTCTCTGAGATTTCGTTTCTTTATAAAACGGAGCTCATGCTGCCTTCAGCCTTAAGTGAGTTAATAAATGCGAAACGCACGGTAAGTAACAGCAAAGTATGACCGTTCGCTGCTGTCCTTGCATCTCTAGGGAAGGTCCCATCAGCAATTCCCACCACGGCAACATTTGTAAAATGTCAAGATGCCATTTGAAGTCCTGGGAAGCAACTAGGTAGTCAGCCACGAGCCACTGTCGCCCCATCCTAGCTCCGTGCATGGTTGCTGACTTTCAGCTCATCAGTGAAGGTGTAGCCAGCAAAATTCAATTCAAATTGGCCCGGCTTGCTATTCCAGTCCCCTCTGCCCCCATCCTGCAGCAGGGCTGAGAGCCAAGGGGATGGACAGATGGGCTGATGCACGTATAGAGGGAGAGAGAACCCCAGCAGCGCGGTCCCGCTCGCTGTCCTGTGGCAACAGTTAGTGGAGCAGTAGCACACGGCAGCGACAAGAGAGCCTGGCTCCCCCTGGTCAAAGCACCAAAGCATCCACAAGGCAGAAGGCAAGGAGAACCCCGTCCTGAACAGCAGCCTGGGCACCCAGCCCAACCCTCTGTGTCCTGGGCCTTTCCCATGGCCACCTGCCCTGGGAAGCCTCTAAACCTTCCACGTGGCTCGCAGTGAGGCCCCACCATGGACCAGGAACCCCACTCAACACCTCCAGGAGCGAGCCAAGAGATTTGCAAGGGAGCTCGTGCCCGAGGAGAGCTTGGGAATGTCTCACTGGGAACAGAAAGTCACAACATTACACAGTATATTTCAACAGGAGTCGAACTAGAATAGAAGCGTCATAGGCACTCAGCAGAGGGGGGGTTTCCTGCAGGAGGGACCTGGGTCTTGAAGAACATGAGGAAAGGGGAGAGGAGGCAGGGAAGGAGTGGCAGTGACACGGGTGTCCCCTGCACACCCAGGGAACATCATTCTATCCAAAGAGAAGCTAATTGCTGAACACAAACCTTTCTCTGCCTTCTAAGAAAGGACTGGATTTTCTGCCAGATCTGATTGAATCAAAGGTATTCTGGAATTGCATTTCCCTGCCTACCTAAAAATGTCCCGACTTGTCAACCACCCTCAATCATGGATACGTTTTCCCTGTTCCATGTGACATAGCCAGTCTGACCCATGTGGCTCAATTTCCCAAAGGTTCCTGCAGCTTGAATGTGGCTAGCTTGAATGGCTGCAGCATTTTCTCAGTGTGATAGCACACTTGATTCTTTAGACGCAGCAGCAAATTTGCCTCTGGTGAATAGGTACCGATGGAAAACCTCAGATTTAAAGGTATGGGGAGATGGGCCACCTGGGTGGCTCCGTTAGTTAAGCATCTGACTTCGGCTCAGGTCACGATCTCACGGTTCACGGGTTCGAGCCCCGCGTCGGGCTCTGGGCTGACAGCTCGGAGCCTGGAGCCTGCTCTGGATTCTGTGTCTCCCTCTCTCTCTCTGCCCCCCCCCCACCTGGCTCGCACCCTGTCTTTCGCGCTCCCTCAAAAACAAATAAACTTTAAACAATAAAAAATAAAGGTATGGAGAGAGAAGTTCATATACATACAGGAACACGTGTGTCTATGTGTGAGAGCATGGGTGTGTGTGTGTGTGTGTGTGTACGTGTGTATGTGCATGCACGGGTTAGCCCACCTAAGAAGAAGAGCCTCCTTGAGCTGGACTCTTAAGACTCGGGGTCTCAGTTTCTGTAATTGCAAAGGCACAGGGTTTCTCAGGCTTGGGCACTGCAGGCCAAGGATTCCAAGGCTCCATTCTGGTTCAGCACAGAGAAAGGTGCTGGGGTCCACTGGCGATGTCTGAGGTGGCCACACTAAGGACAGATGGCAGGTATGTTTTGCTGGTACCCTGATCAGCCCACGGGACCCCTCTTGACAGTTCTAAGATCCTGAATAATCATCTGAGTCTGAAACGGGGGGGAGGTTATTTTAGAATCTCTAAAGGCCTATTAGTTCAAACGTTCCGAGCACTGAATTATATAAAGGCCACACTCATGGGTTCAAAGCTGTCCCTTTGCAGCATCGGTAGCCCAGTGGTGAGGTTAGCTGCCTTCCAAAGCAGTCCTTTTGCGACAAATAGAGGGGAAAAAATGCTATTTGTGTTGAGAAGAACCCCCCTGTGTCCAGTCCCGCAAGCCCCCCACGAGCCCATACCACAGGCTCCGGGTCACGAGGGTCTCTCCTCTGCGGGATGTGGGGATGGGGGAAGGAGAAACTGCTGCTTCCCCAGCAATTTGGCAAAGCGGTAAAGGGCACAATAACTTCTCTGAGAATCTAAAATAATTTCCTTTAATTGCAGCTTTCACTCTGTAGACTGACTCCCCTTAATGCAACTTAAAAAGGAAAAAAGAAAGGAGAATTTCACACAAGCGACAATAACGACTTCTATGGAGCATAAGACAGTGCTTAGGAGAAGTAATCGATGGGGACCATGAAGCCTCAAGACCTGTCTGTGAGAACATTCTAGATTCCCATTACGGCAGCGACATTCAGGCTCAGAGTCACGACATTAACGCCCACAGGAAGGTCACAGAACCAGCGAACGGCTTCCAAGTCCTGTTCCTTCCGTGCTGCAGTCATGCCGACTGGACGTGCCACCAGGCTGGGGTGGGGCGGGGCAGGGCAGGGCAGAGGATCTGGAATGTTGACAGGCCCTAGACGGAGAAGCCAAAAGAAGACACATGCACGGAACGGGGAGGTGGTTCCCACGCTGCCCATCCCGCTCTTCTGAGAAACGGTCCACACGGGTCTGGACGTTTCTGTCCCAAGTCCTGGGAGACCATTCCCAATTTCTCCCCAGCAGCCATAGCTGCTCAAGGAGAGAACGGTATGCTGAGCTCCTTCGTATCCCAGAAATGATCTGGGGACCCGCCCAATCTCAAGGGACTGCCGGAAAGAACACCAAATGACCAACTGCGGAGCGCCCTAATTAGCCGTCCCCCTGGGCCCTGGCGTACTCACCCTTTCCCTCTGTCCTCCCCCCCCCCACCCCAGTCCCTGCTGCCCGCAGACCCCCTCCAGGGCTGGCGCCAGGGAGTCCTGCTACTGGAGCAGAGGCATTCTGAGCCCCACACAGCACACAGTAGGCAATTTACTAAAGTCCTAAAAAAAAAAAAACACAGGGGCCGTACAGGGCAGTCTCTGGAGTCCCTTGCAGGATGGGGGTTAGACGCATATCCGCAGCTGGTTCTAAGTAC
Source organism: Prionailurus bengalensis (assembly GCF_016509475.1). Classification (NCBI taxonomy): domain Eukaryota; kingdom Metazoa; phylum Chordata; class Mammalia; order Carnivora; family Felidae; genus Prionailurus; species Prionailurus bengalensis. Next base: position 124,540,386 of record NC_057358.1, on the reverse strand, counting down.
TGACGTTATTTGCCACCGGGAAGCCTCAAGTCCCCACCATCAGAGCCCCCCACCCCCAGGGGTGAAAGACAAACATTTTGTTGCGGGGAGGGGTCAAAATACCTTGGCAAAAGGATCACGGGTTCCCATCGTGCACAATCCCATCCTTAGGCAGACTTGGGGAGAAAGTGGGTAGGATTCGACGGCGCTTGACGTGGAGAGGGAACTAGGCTCCAAAAGCCTTGAGCAGTCAGGGGTCACCATCATAAAAAGAGCAGCTAAATCCTTTGCGCACCCGCCATCTACGGGGACACCATGATTCAGGCTTCAGAAACACCACCTCGCTGAATCCTCTCCACAACACTATAAAGTGAGTACTATCATCTCTATGGTGCAGGTAAGAAACTGAGGCACTGGGAGATTCAGTGACTTGCCCAAGGCAACACACGGTGTTCGTTCATTCCTTCAAGGTATGTTTATTTCACGCTTGGCTCCAGGCACCAGATGGGCAGCCACACAGCTGCTGGGCTAGGATCCAAACCTAAGCATTTGGATGCTAGAACGTAATGCCCCAGATGGGCCCATCTGCAAAGGGAAACACTGTGTCCCCTGAACCAGAAGGACAAACAGAGGAGGTCCCCAGGGGAACCAGGCCCAGGCCCACCCTGCGTTGGGGTCTGCTGCTCAGTGGAACTGCAGATAGGAGGGGAGGCTGCAGGGAGATCCGGTCCCGCCGGACAGCATCCCTGGAAGGCGGGATCTCCTTGCTGTCTGAGCCAGCCTCGTCCTCAATGCCGCCTCAGTGTCTCCACGTATAGGGTCTCAGATGACTGTTCTGAGAACCTCCTCCACCCTCTCACCTCAGTAGCGGCCCTCTGAACCCCTCATGCAGCAGGTAACCAGGACCTGATGAGAGACCACTCTACGAGGTACGTCCGCCAGCCCCCGGTACGTCCCAAAACCCTAGAGAGCCCACACTGTGTCCTTCCTGACCCACAACCCAACAGCCATCGGAGAGCCCCTTATATGTGCTAAAACCCACCAAGAACCAACATCCACAGAGGTCCCACCAGATCCAGAACACCACTCTCACCAGGCCACACCGAGCCTAACACAGCTGGGTTTCTACGGTGCCGATTAATCATGGCGAAAGTCAAGTCCTGGGTAGCTAGAACAAGCTGGAATCCAACTTGTGGAAGAAGAGAATATTATCATTGAATAATACACGTCAAAAAGCAGTGGAGATAATCAAGGCAAACAGAAAGGTCTTAAGCTTGTGATGTGATTCAGGCAGTGCAAACGCAGGAGAAACACAAGGACCTCTATGGTTTTTTAAGGAGCACAGAGTCCCACGAGGGAGTGTGAAAAGGGTTAGAATGGAAGAAACAGTAGCTAACACTTTGAGTGTTTACTTCATGCTAGACATGGTCTAAACAAATTAGATGCTATCGACCCATTTAAACCTCACAGGCACCCTCTCCAAGGCGTGCTGTATTACTACCGTGGCCATTTTACAGACGGGGAAACCAAGGCACCAAAATGTCAAGCAAATATAGAGTAGAGAGCTGGAAGTGCCTCTCCAGCCCATTCCGTGTTTCAAGAAGGCGCCAGAAAGCCGACAAATGCTGAATCGCCGCACACTAACACTTCTCTCGCCTGTCGGAGGTGTGAGAATTCACAAAGCAGTGTCCCTCCTCACGCTCAAGTAGGATGTCCAAAGATGGGGCCTTGACACAACTTAGCTGTGTGACCCCGGGTAGGCCAGGCACCCTCTCTGGTCTTCCGGCATCTTCCTCTGTGAGATAAAGGTTGGACTCAGTAACGCCCGAAGTGCCCTTGAGCTCTGAAATTCTGCAGCTAAACCAGGATATACAATAACCTTTCACTGGGTAATTAATTTGATATCATTCAGAAATATGCAAATGTGTCTGAATTCTGAACCCACTAAACCTGACCAATTTTCAAAATAATAGGAAAGCACAGTCACCGAAGCCAGAGGGGACTTTTAAAGTTCTGCTCTGATCCAGAAAGGGCCAGAGATGGGCAGACCCAGACAGACCAGAGAAGACTCTGGCCCCTGCGCGGGCCCTGTGTTGCCTCTTGTCAGAGTGACCACGGAGCAAAGGGAAGACGGCCTCATTTTCCCCCAGCACTCATGTGACCCTAAGGCACTCAGAGCCTGAATCCCATGCTGATTTGTTATTTCCAAATGACATCCATCCACCTGAAGCCAGGGCCCCTGGTCCTGCCACTCTACCTTCCCGGACAGGTGACCCTCTCAAGTCACCCCCTGGGCCGACTTTCAAAGCCCATTGCTGCCCATGGATTCTATTCTGTACAGATGACACCACAGCAGACGGTCAGGAAGAGCCCAGGGCCATCCCCCCCACCCCCCGCATCAACAGACTTCCTGGAAATGAGGCCCCGAGAGCCGAGAGCCGGGAGGGGACAGAAGAACCAAAGACTGACCAGAATGCAATAGTGAGAGTACGTGCTCTGCGGTCCCACAGACCTGAGTTCAGATCCTTCCTCTGACCTAAGCCTCAGTCTCCCCAGCTCAAAAATGGGCCTTAAGACGGGGCATACCTCATAAGGCTGCTGAGGGGATTCACCGGAACTTGTGCGCGTGAAAAAGCACGACGGCTGTCGCTGAGCAACCGTTCAATGACAATCACAAGAAAACAGAAAATTCGGGAAACTGTCTCTATAAGATTCCAGCAGAGTAAAATCATGTCCAATTCAAGCTGCCCGTGACCCATGAATCATTTCCATTTCAAGGTCCAGAAACATCTTTTATTGGGCTGTGGCGGGGACGTGACTTGTCCCCCCCAAAATGTGATCTCACTTTCTTACACGGGATTAGAAACGGAGTCGGGCACTCGGGCATCTACAATAATCTACAATGAAGACTACGGTTCTTACGTTCCCCGGCGGAGAGTAGGTCACGGGACCCAGTTCCAGCCAATAGCACACGAGCAGGAGCACCGTGTCAACTTCCAGGACAAGCCAGCCCTGGAGGACAAGCGGTATGGCGGAGAGCCATCTTGGACCACACAGGTAAGGTCGACTACAGAGCACCAACATGGAAGGAATCTAGGCCTCTGACACCATGGGACTACCACAGCAGCCCATGGCAGGACCGTTGTGAGAGACGAACTTCTGTCTTTTATAAGCCACTGCTATTTGGGGAACCAGTGACAGCAATCAGAACTATACCTCACAAGTACCAGGTGAGGTTGGTAAAGTTATCTTACCCATCCCATAGTTGGGGGAAAGGCCCACAGAGAAGTTAAGTGATCTGTTCAAAGCCACACAGCCCCACAGAGTGTCTGAGCTCCCATTCTAGGGGTCTTTTTCCAAGTTACGGGACACTTCCATTCCAGGCTCTGTCCCCCAAGGAACACCGCTGATCACAGCAGATTTCAGTTCACAACAAATTCAAAGAGCACCTCCTAATGCCCCGGCATTCTTCAAGTCCAAAAGACACAGGATGTATAAACTGTAGCCCCTGAATAGAAGGTCTGACAGAAGGATTATAATGCAGGATCGATGTCTTCCTTTCAGATAGTGGTGACCGTTTATAAAAGGTTTTCTTCTGCATTACGGAGTAGCACAACAAGGACACCAGCTGCAGATACTAAGCTTGGAGAGGACACATGACTCATCCAAGATCAGTTGGTACAGGGCCAAACTAGAACGAAAACCTTACCTTCTTCTAAATGCGAGTCCTGGTGACTTTCCCGCTACCCAACTGTAAAGCACCAAATGTAACAGGTATTGCCTGCTGAGCCACCCCAACCTACCCCGATTTCCAGATGCATTCTTGGTGCTGATCCTTGTTTACGGGCACAGTTAAGTCCCACCAATGGCGCAACTGTTTCTCCGCCATGTTGAATTCCTAAGGCTAATTCTGACAGCTATACCTTTCTGTGTATGAACCGTGGATAAATGCAGAATGTTGAGTAGAATGACATGAATACAACTGCCCTCTCTTTTCAAGAGTAGTTCAGTTTTCTAAAGGCCTTTGATGAGCATCCAGATCACTGCTAACCTAGCTTGTAAACAATTAAACCTTGACCTTGAAGACTCTGCTTGATCTACCCCTTGCCTGCCTCTTCCATCCCACTCCAGCCACACCATTCCTCTCACATGGCAAGCTCATTCCCACCTCTGGGCCTTTATCCTTGGTGTCCCCCCCCCAGGACTTCACATGGCCCACTCCCTCACATCCCTTAAGTGTCTACTAAAAAGCCACCTCTCTAAGCCAAGACAATGTTCCTATCTGTGAGCTCACAGCTGAGAGGAAGATGCCTACAGAGGTGTCCAAGGCCGAGGGTGCTAGAAGAGAGAGTAGCCACCATGTTCCAGAAGCAGGGAGTGCTTCCGCACCCCCACCCTCTGCTTGACCCTGAGGAACCACAGAACCACATACCCACCCACCCCCACCCCACCCCTCCCAGCAGGGAACCCAAACTGGTGTGATATAAGCCCTGCTCTCAGCCACATACTGTCCACTCGCAGGAGACGAGGGTTCCGCACTGACACCGGGTGGAGAATCTAATTGCACGGTTTCTTTATGCTGAGTACGTGACCTCTCCTGCTTAGGAAGCAGTCACCCCACACAGAAGCCTAAAACCATTAAAAAAAAATAGTTTCTCCGGGGGTGCCTGGGCGGCTCAGTCGGTCAAGCATCTGACTTCTGACGTTGGCTCAGGTCGTGATCTCACCATCTGTGGGTTCGAGCCCCGTATGGGACTCCGTGCTGACAGCCCAGAGCCTGGGGCCTGCTTTGGACTCTGGGTCGCCCTCTGTCTCTCTGCCCCTCCCCTGCTTGCACTCTGTCTCTCCCTCTCTCAAAAATAAATAAACATTAAAAAAAATTAAAATAAAAAACTACTTTCTCTATTTTTTTAATTGAGATATAACGGACATATGATATTACATTAGTTTCCGCTGCACGACATAACGACTCAGTATGTGTAGATAGAGTGAAATGATCGCCGCGATTAGTTAACGTCCCTCAAAAGCTACAGGTTCTTTTTTTTGTGATGAGAACCTGTGCGATCTGCAGCTTTCTAAGGTACCTTAGCACCCGTATTAACTACAGTCAGCATGCTGGACACGACATCCTCAGGACTGAGTTGGTTTTTAACTGCAAGTCGGTACCTTTTCACCGCCTTTCCTCATTGCATCCACCGCCCCACCCCCACCTCGGGCAACGACATGGAAAAATTTTTGAAAAGTCTCTATTAGAGATGCTCCTGGAGCCTGAGGCCTCGGCACGAAGAGTTTCTGGGTAAAGAGAGGTTGACAGCACAACGGAATTAATTTCCCATACTTCGGGAGGGGGGGTGGGAGGCAGAGAGGGGACAGGCATGACAGCTCCCAATCTGCAGGTGGAGGGACTGGGTGCTTTGTTTCCAGAAGCCACGCCATCAGACGCCAAGGCTCCGGGAGCCCCTGCGGCCCGGCTCTCGCGGGCCCACCAGCTGGGATGTGTCAGGTCTTCCCTTTATTCCCTGAAGCTGCCGAGAAAGACAGAAAGGCGGAGGGAGCTGCTCTGTGAAAGCGGAGACTAAAATATTGATGAGGGACAGTAATTGCACATCCCCGTGACAGGAGGGCAGGAGCCACCGCTATCCGGGGAGGGCTCGTGGGCTCGTCAAAGCGGGTCCTTTCCCGGCTGCAGAAGGAACCTCATGCAGAGCAGCCCTGGACCCGTGCACAGGCCCTCGCACCGCTCAACCACCCTCCCTGCTGTCCTGCCCCGAGCCAACGTCACCTCCCCCGGGAAGCCCTCTGGGACTGCCACAGCCTACGCTCCTGGAATCCCAGGAAACCTGCAATGTTAGAGCCAGGAGGAAGCTGCGAGATTAAGCAGTCCAGTTCCTACATTCTCTGGGAGACAAACCCCAAGGGCCTGGGGCGGAGAGACCTCATGGACTTTCCTCCCCGTGCTCACTGGTGCTTCTAGGGGAAGTGCTCCCTTTCTCTCTACGGACTCCCCCGATTCACTCAGCGAATGTTCTCTCCCCTCTGCCCTCCCTTCAAGGGCGAGCTCTGCCTACTCAGCTACCTACATCCCTCTCCATCCTCCCCTGCCTCTCACCCCTCTGCCAGCGCCTGGGCTCGGCCCGGCTCGCCGCAGGGCTGTTAGGTAAGGCCCATTGTGGCGCCCAGAGCCCCTCTTGTCCCCGCCCTACGCATCCTCCTCCCAGAGCTCGCAGTGCCAGCCTGACACCCACATCCCCGCTTCAGATGCTTCGAGAGCCAACCCCCCCCTCCATTCCTAGTCCAGGACTGAGTTCAAAGTCCGTGGCAGGGCCACGGGCCCTCCACAAGCCGGCCACTCCAACCTCAGGGGTCCGAGTTGTGCATGTACCCTACCCCCTCTCTGCCTAGTCCTGCCTCACAGCTGTCTCCCCTACTGTGGGCTAGCTTGTGCTCCCCTAAAAAGATATGTCCAAGTCCTCACTGCTGGGTACCTATGAATGTGACCTTATTTGGACAGAGGTCTTTGCGAACGTAATGAAGTTAAGATCGGGTCATACGGGAGTAGGGTAGGTCCTAATCCCATGACTGGCATCCATATAAGAGGAAAATTTGGACACAGGAATGCAGAGAGGGACACAATGTGAAGACAGAACGCACAGGAAGAATGTCATGTGAAGACAGAGGCAGAGATTGGAGAGATGTGTCTATAAGGATTGCCAGCAGCTGGCAGAAGCCAGGAAAGAGGCATGGAAAAGATTTTCCCCCGGAGCCTCCAGAAGGAATCTTGATTTCAGACTTCTAGACTCCAGAAGTGTTACAGAATACATTTCTGTTGTGACAGGCCACCCAGTTTGTGGTAATTTGTTCTGGTAGCCCTAGGAAAGTAACCCCCCCCCCCAACACCTAAGCTCCAGAACCATGGAGAGCCCTCCCCTCTGGCCCTCTTTCGACCTCTCAGCTGGGGGCCACGGAAGAGAGGGGCTTTGGAAAGGAACATGTGCTTCTAATCTTAGCTCCAGCACCCTCGTGGAACAGGTTCCTTGAGGTCTGTGAGTCTCAGTTTCCCCTCTGTAAAATGGGGCGCCATGCTCTCCGGGGTATTATTGGTGATATATGCTTAGCTCATTTGCACAGAAGAGAAGTAAGCATCGATGCTATTGCCAGGACTCCTCTTTTCTGGGACATCTTCCTTGTCCCTCCAAAGCTCATCCCAGGAAGGTCCTCCACACCCTGCACCTCTGGGACCCCGGCGAGTGGAGCCAGCCCTGCCAAGGATCCCAAGTCAGCCTTTGGAAGTGCTCCCCCCCTCCCTGTCTCAGGAACCCCTCCTCTCTGGGGCAGGGCTCCTTTCCCGCCCAGCAGGCTGAGAGGGCCCTGCACCTCCTGCCCAGAGAGCAGCAGGGAGGCTGGGGTTCCCCAGAGACTTCCTCTGTGAGCCTGCCGGCCCCCAACCTGTTGTTCTTGAGGACAGGCCCCTTGCCAACACCATCTGCCTCAGGGACAAGCTGTTTAATGGAGCGAGAGTTGGCTCCAGGGAAGACAATCGATTTTAATGCTTCCAGACACAGCAGTCACATAGAATCCAGCCTTCCAGGCCTCGTAGTGAGGGGCTTAGAGTTCATGGGTCCCAACCCCCTCCTCCACACCTGAGCTCCAGGTGGCTGGGCGACCTGTCCAAGGTCCCACAGCTGGTTAGTGGCAGTTAGTTCCCACACTAGGACCAGCTGTCACTCTGAGTCCTATAAAGAATAGCATCATTGATAAAAGTTAAAAATATACAGAGAGGAATGGGGCACCTGGGGGGCTCAGTCGGTTAAGCGACCGACTCTCGATCTCGGCTCGAGTCACGATCTCACGGGTCGTGGGATCCAGCCCCTGCTGGGGATTCTCTCTCTCCCTCTCTCTCTGCCCCTCCCCTGCCCACCTGTGCACACTCTCTCTCTCTCTCTCTCTCTCAAAATAAATAAATATTACGAAGTATATATGTGAAGAGGAAGGCAGGAGGTGAGAGGGAAAGAGGACAAGTGAGAGGTGGGTACCACCTGTCCAGAAAGTGAGCAAACGATTTTTTTCTGGGTCATTCCAGATTAGTGGAATTTAACCCGTAAGTCTAACAAGTGGAAACCCTATTACAAAAATATATTTCCCTCTCCTAGGGGTCAAGGCCTCCTTACCCTACTAATCTTTAGTCCCCATTCTCCCACAGATACTCCTTTTCATTGGGTCCCTTAAAAGGAAGGGACAATGACCCTGATGTAGTGATAGCAAAGGAACGGTTTCCCTGCCCTCCTCTAGACAGTGAGGCACAAGGCAAGTAGAACCTGAATTATTACCTGCCTCTCTAACGTGGCCGGGATTGGAGTTTCCTATCCCAGATGCTCAGCATTAACGAAACACGTTGAGGATGAACCTGAGATGGCCCCACGATGACACTGAACACCATGTGCCTGACGGCACGTTGAACGAACAAACACATCAGCGACTGAGGGGACAAATGAATGAAATAGACAGTTCTGATCGCAAGCTTAGACCCTGGATTTCCTAACAATTCAGTGGCCCACCTCCCAGCAACCCCAGTACAGCCTCAACTCGAGCCCCTCCTACTGCTAATTCTGTACGGAAAAAAAAACCATGCCACTCAATGTAATTGACTGACTCAGGATCGAAGGTTCTCTGGTTTTGAAGCAAGCCCACACGAACCCTTAACGGAGCCACGTGGGACCAGCACAGGAGGACCCTCCAAGAGCAGCTAGGCATTAAGGCAACCTGGTTAAGTCATGGAAGCTTCCATTAAAAGAGAGCCCTGGGCAGAAAAGCCCGTCTCCGAGATTGAAACAGAGCTGCTCTGGTGGGGAAGGGCGCGATGCTTCCTTCCCCAATCCCCCATCCTGACCAGGAGCCCCTGAGATTCCTCTGTGGCACCCCAGCTCCCTGGCACCCAGGTGAAAACTCCTGCTCTTGTCTCAGGCAGCAGAGGAAATGGAAGGTGAGAGCAAGGGACTTACCGTCAGTCATCTTCAGGAAGAGTGGTGCCAGTGCCAGGGCGCGTGCGTCCTTGCTCCTGGTCCATTCTCATCTCCAACCACTGCACTGTGACTTCTGGTCAGTCACACCCATCAAAAAGGGCACCTCCTCAACAGCACCTGGTCCCTTGCACCTCTGTGCACCTGCACATGCTGTTCACACTGCTCAGCTTTTCCCTCCTCTCCCACCCGGGGCCCCTCTTGCCTCTGTGGTGGACAGACTGTAAGGTGACCCCCCCTCGACGACCCCCCAATCCTGCTATTTACAGCCCTGTGTGATCTCCCTTCCCTCCTGAACATGGGCTGGGTTAGCATCTCACTTCGGTGACAGTGAGGAGACATCACTTCTGTGGCTATGTTACATAAGATATTACTTCCATTTTGCCATCACTCTCTCACCTTTGATGAAGCAAATTGTCATGTTGTGGTCTGTCCAATATAGACGCACAGATGGCAAAGTACTGAGGGCAGCTCCAGCCCATGGACAGAAGGAACTGAGGCCCTGTGTCCGAGAGCCTGCAAGGAACCAAACCCCGCCTGCAACCACATGAGCTTGGAAGCAGATCCTTCCCCAGTCGGGCCTTCTGATGAGACCCCACCCTAACCGCCATCTTCACGACGGCCTGTGGGAGATCCTGAAGCACGAGACCCATCTAAGCCGTGCCCACACTCCTGACTGACAGAAGCTATGTAATAATAAATGTGTGCCGTCTTAAGCTGCTAAATTTGTGCTAATTTGTTACAAAGCATTGATAACTGATACACTGCCCAGAGGAGTTACTACTTGCCTTTGAAACTCAGCTCAAAGGGAACTTCCTATGTGAAGCCCTCCCTGAAAAGCTAGGCATTCCCTCCTAAACCACCACGGCCACCACCATCACTGTTTTCGTCACGTTGGTCATCACAGCTAACATTGCTCAAGGACCGACAGCCATGCCAGGTACTGTGCTTGGTGCCTTATATCTATAGTCATAGTGGGGAGAGGAATCCTGATGATTTGTACACACATGAAAAGTCTGAGAAACTGGTCTACATCACCCAAAAAAATGCTTGTTGAATGAATGAATGAATGAATGAATGAATGAACGAACACCCTGCAGATCAAATTTCCAACTTCAACTGCACCCCTCATCAACCCAGACGGCCTCCCCAACCCAGGTGGCAGGGAGGGTGCTAGCTTCACACCCTGGAAAGCAGGCTGACTGAAAGGAGACCAGCAGCCCACCTCAGGGTCAAGTCACCCAAATTCCAGCCCCCTTCCACCTCCCTGCTTCCCCACAGCCTCACCAGGGAGCTCCGGATTCCATTACTGGTCCCCAAAAGGCTATCAAACCCACACAGCTTAGCTAAAAATACCCTTCACACTCGTTGGGCCTCCCCACCGTTAAATCACCTGGAGGAATCTGACAGCTAGAATTAGCAAAATATGTAAATCCAGCCTTTCCTTCCACGGGGTACCCGGCTAAGTCACGCTGGCACAGCACAGGCCAGGAAACAAGGGGGGTCATGCCACTTCCTCCTGCGAGACCTCAAAGTGACTGAAACTGGGTGATTCCAGGAACACGAGCAGGGTTTTCGTGACATGGAGCCGAACCACTTCTATCAACAACCAACACATGCTTGCAAAGTGAGGCGACACTAGACAGGTCATCTCCCTGCTCCCGGCCCCTCCTCCGGGAATCACGGGAACCACACCGTCAGCCCTTGGAGCTGCTAACACCTACGTGTGCGCCTATGAGATGCCAGTCTGACCCCGCCCTTCTCCCGGGTCCTAATGTGACAATATTTGTGCAGCGTGGAGTTGAGTGTTCATCTCTCCCGTTGAAAGTCTGTCCAAAAACCGTATTTGTAAAACTGAGAACTGTTTTCCTCTCTTCACAGAGCTTTCCCCAGTCTGGGAGGAAATGCCAGCGAATCCCAACCCACACTTCAAGGTAGTAGAAGAGGCTGCTTTTGCAATAAGACCAAAGCCTGAAAACTGCTGAGAAAGAAGCCGTAATAGGTCTCAAATGGGCATTGTCGGCACTCACCATATTATCTTCTTTACTGAGACTATTAGAAGGATGAAGGAAATAAGAGAAGGAAAGCTTTAGCAAAGTCCTGGAGGGGAAGTTAACCTGTGGCTGGCCATCCAGCCAACACGGGTCATGCCAACGCCGTGTCGCTGGGAGTTCCGGGGGCTGCGTCATCCAGGCAAGACTAGTGACGTCATTAAAGCGACCTGCAGACATTCTCTGCCTCCTTCACCCCTTTGATTCACCCCCACATCACCACCAATAGGATAAGAGGGGGTCTGATGACCCCTTTTGGCTTCACTCTAATTTCCGGCGGGGAAGGGCCTCGGAGCACGATAACGCATCGACTTTTACCCACATTGGCAAGCGACAGGTTTCCGTTCCATCTCTGACCCCTTACAACAGCGACTGGCAAACGGTGGCCTGCAGGCCCAATCCCTCCCTGGCCCCCTGTCCGCTGTTGCAAATAGTTGTACTGGAAGACAGCCGTGCCCATCCACCCACTTTTCACCTGCGGATGAACTTGTTCTACAACGGCCTGCACGACTGTGCAGTTGTGACAGTCAGCGTGCGCCGTCCCCACCCCCTTCCAGAGCCCTAAAATGGTTACTCCCCAGCCCTCAAGAAAAGGTCTGCCCACCCCGGCCTTAGAAGAACCAGCCGTATTCACGGCGAAGTAAAAGTACACGGTATTTTCCATGCCGTGTGAAGAAAGACCAAAGCATTTGGCTGGTGACTGACTCTCCAGATCTTGCGAGACTTAGAGTCTAACTTAGAGCACTGCAGACTTTACCACCCAACAGGACCGACCAGGTGGGACGATGCCAGCTGATCCAGGGGAAAACACGACAAATAACAAAGGACCAGCGCTGCTCGTCTGCCGCGGGTTGTAGGTTCTATACAGGAAAAGCCCAAAGGAACTGTGACTTCAACCCATGCTCCCCTGGGTGTCGGCTCAAAAATGGCTGAGCAGGTGCCTCTTTTTTTTTTTTTTTTTTTTGATGTTTATTTTTGAGAGACAGAGCACGAGTGGGGAAGGAGCAGCGAGAGAGGGAGACACGGAATCCGAAGCAGGCTCCAGGCTCCGAGCGGTCAGCACAGAGCCCAACGCGGGGCTCGAACTCAGGGACCGCGAGATCATGACCTGAGCCGAAGTTGACGCTTCACCGACAGAGCCACCCAGGCGCCCCCTGACTGGGTGCTTCTAAATCGGTTTTACAAACAGTCCAAAGGGGTCAGTAGGGATCAGCTCTGACTCCCAGTGTGCACTATGCAGCCCGCTGAGAGATAACCGCCTCTTCCAATCTCGGCTCTTCCGGAGATTTCTTCCAACTGAAGTGAGCCGTCGCTGCGTGGCACAGTCCGGGTCTTCCAGCGTTTCATCGTTGTCCCCGTCAACTGGATGGGGAGCAGAGCTTAGGCTCCTCCATCACAGGGAGTCCTCTGAACGGCATCATTAATCTCCTCACATCTTCTCCTCCTCTGTCTTTGCTTTTCCTCTCTGGGCTTCTGATGAAGTAGAACCGATAAATCACTTATAATCTTTTTTTTTTTTTTTTAAAGAAACTGACACCGGGATATAAAATCTGCAAAAATTCCTAAGATGATACAGAAAACTCCACCCTCAAAATAGTTCTTGCCTTCTGTCCCCAACAGTGGCCCCAATAATTTTGGCATTTTCCTTTATTATATATTTTCCACCTGCCGGAGGCACATGATAAGTCTGGACTGTGGTGTGAGCCATTTGCCCGGAGAGGATGGATGTAAAGAAGGAAGCTGACCTCACAAGGAAGGAATTTTGCAGTAGACATCCCCATCACCTCATCCTCCCCACCTCGCTCTCCACAGACAGTCTCCACCCCGGCCCCATGCCAGACTTCACAGACCAACTCAAGTGCCTTGAACGTGCACCTTGGGGGCGCTGGTGTTCTCTTCTGGAGGCTTTAGCGCAGTCCTGTTTGCATTTCCTTTCTCCCCAACTCATTTATCACTGTGGTTGGTATCTGGTTGAGAATACCAACTATTCATGCCACTGTGAAGGACAAGGTCAGTGTATGATGTCCGGAGTGGAGGACAGACACGAAGGAAGGCAGGGAAGAATTTTGTAATTTTGATGATAACGGGGCTAGTTAACTTTGCTGAAAAGGCAGTTTGGGTGTCTGAAAAATAACTCATTCTACTTGGAAAGTCTTACCCTTTTGGACACTCTTGGTTGCCCATCGAGCAGCCGTCCTTCATTGCCAACAAATGCCCGCCTGTGTTCAGAGAGGCAAAGGGCCCAGCTCTAGAGAATGACACACGAATGGTCTATTTCAGTGACAGCACACTCACCCCCGCCACACCCCTCTGTTCACTTCTCCTCGGCTCTCCTGCAGCTAGCAAGAGCCACTGTGACCCAGTTCTGCACTGGGAGGTGCGAGAAGACCACTGAGAAGGTCTTGGGGCAGCACCTGGCACAGAGTAAGCCCTCAATAAACGTCAAATATTATTATTGCTATTATCATCATTACTACTATTAATTTTAACAGAACCTTCCCTTCCCTTTTCTCTCTCCTTTTTTCGCTGCATCCCTCCGGTGGTGAGCCAGGGCTGGTTTTGGACGAGCTCATCAAGAGCTGATTGAATGTATCTCTTCCCAAACATGCGTTCAGTGATACTACATTGGTAAGTGGCAATCAGCCATAGTGGGGATATTTACACCGTGGAAACTGGCAAATGCTACAAATCAGTACTTTTTACTTTTATTTTTACTTTATTTTATTTTATTTTATTTTATTTTATTTTATTTTATTTTATTTTAGAGAGAGAGCACGCGCATAAGGGAGAGGGGAAGAAGGAGAGAGAGAGAATATCCAGCAGGCTCCACCCCCGGCACAGAGCCCGACACAGGGCTCCATCTCACGACCCTGAGATCATGACCCAAGCTGAAATCAAGACCTAGGTGTTTGCCCAGCTGAGCCACTCAGGTGCCCCCACAAATCAGGGCTTTTCCCGCAGAAAGCTAATAGTTAAATATTTACCAGCATGCCACTCCACCTGTCTCCTTCTCTCCTTCCCTCTTTCCAACCATCCATCTCCAACCAGTGAGTACCTACTATAAGCAGGGTGTTCTGTTGGGTTCTCCTTAAGAGTTCCAAGATGAGTAAGTCACTGCCGACCTTCAATGAGTTTATAGTCTAGCAATAGATTTGTATCAGTGAAGATACATTTGGCTGCAAGTAACCGAAAACCCAACCAGCAATGGTTCACCTAAGAAAGTCTGGAAGGAGGCACCAGCCTGGCCACCCGGCAGAGTCAAGGATCCCAACCACCCTCGTCAGCCACCCTCTGCATACTGACCGTTCCCCTCATGCTCATTGCCTCATGTGTACAAGAGAGCTGCTACAGTTCCAGGTATCGAGACCACATCCAAAAGCAAGAAGCAAGGGCAGGGCCTTTTTCTTTTTACCCAGAAGGAAAACCAGTTAAGCCTCCTAACAAATTCATGAGGTCACTCCTATAATTATTCTCATTTTATAGATAGGGAAATTGAAGCCCAAAAGGATGAAATAATTTGCTCGAGGCCACACAGCCAGAATATAAAGCCAAGCATTCTGACTGCAGAGCCCGAGCACTATGTCAGAGATACCATCACTAGAGAAGCAAACCCACACAATTTACTGCTTCGTTACCCTGGCTTGTACTACCCTCCATCGTGGCACCCGTTCACCTTCTAGCCCGAGACTTTCTGTTGCTCAGGAATGGAAATTCTGTGTGCTCATTCTTCTCTGACCCCCAGCCCCGATCATAGGCAGAATATCAGGTGCTTGGATTTGTTAACTGACATGCACCCATCCCAGCCCTGAGACTATCCAACCTGAACGGAAAACCTCGCCGCTCCCAGTGCCAGCGGGCCTGTGTATGGCACCTTCCTGTTCCAATTACCCACTTGAAAACCTGGAGACTCGGGCTCCGATCCATTTGGCAATCAGACCATCTTCCTGGCCTATCTGCCTGGAACTGTGCGCGCACACACACACACACACACACACACACACACACACACACCCTTTCTTGGACTGCCTTGCTATGTTCTATACCTGCTGCTTGAGAAGATCTTCCCATCTGTAGCCTCCCAATTGCTCCCCCATCACAGGAAATTCCAAACCCAACTGGCATCCCCACCTCAAACTGCTGGTATTCCTCCCAAGATGCAACAGGAAGAAAAACATTGCTAGTCGCTGGAGTGGCCAGAAGACTTGACTACTCTATTATTCATAATTTCATAAAACAGAAAAAGTTAAGTTCTCTACCTGGTTCTCGGGTGTCTCGATGACACAAGCCAGAAGCAAAATCCTGCTCTGCGAAGCACGTCATCTGGTTTGGAAATCCAAGTACCTCTCAACTAGTGCTTTGGAGGCCACTGTTCCAAAAGGCACAGCCCGGGGCTGCGTGTGTCATGGCAAGTTCGGGCTCACACGCTGAGCAACAGCCAGCTACCCAAAGGGAACACGGCTGGTCCTACCACCACTTGTCTCTTGACTTTAGTCTTGGACTTTTTGGTCCCCTTTGTTTTGTTCTGTCCTAAAGAGAAAAGAGATGGTCCGCCCGAGGCAGCCGCAGGAGCCCGACACGATGGAACTTTCCCCACCCTGGAACAAAAGATCATCGGGGGCTGCACACACCCCGTTCTGGGGCTCCAGTTCAATTCTGTTTTCAACACGTGTTGAATCAAATCCCAGAGCTTTCTAAACGGGCACTCTGGGCTGCTCAGAGAACCCCGGCTCAGCTCGCTAAGAAGAACTTGGGGAGGAAAGGGCAGCTGGGTGGCTCGGTCTGTTAAGCGTCTGATTCTTGATTTTGGCTCAGGTCATGATCTCACGGTTCATGATTGCGAGCCCCGCATCGGGGGCTCTGCACTGTCAGCACAGAGCATGCTTGGGATTCTCTCTCTCTCCCTCTCTCTCTCTCTCTCTCTCTCTCTCTTTGCCCCTGCCCTGTGCATCCTCTATCTCTGTCTCTCTCTCAAAATAAATGTAAAAAAAAACCCAACCAACCAAACAAACAAACAAAAACTTGGGAAGGAAAGCTAAACATCTTACTATCCCTGAAGAATGGGAAATACTGAGAAATAAACTTGACCACTTAGGGTTCCACGACCTGGGGCAACTCACACCGTGCTTCCTCATCTCTGACGCGACGGGTAAGGACACGCTTGGGCTCTGGAGCCAGGAGCCAGCCGGGAGTCCTGCCTCTGTCACTGACTAAGTATAATCTTGGATGCCTTGCTTCACTTTTTTGTGTCTCAGCCACCCGAGCTCTTCCCTCTCTGTTCAGAGCACTGCTCAGGGGAGTCAATCCGTAAATCCTAACACGCAGAAAACTGAGAAGAGAGCCTGACACGGTTCTGTTTGCACGGTTCTGTTCCTTATTATTGCTATTATCCGTCTCACCAGATCTTGCAAGAACTATGGGAAATAACACAGTTAGAACACAGAGTTTCCCTTCGGTAAATATTAGTTTCCTTCTCAAAAAAAGAAAAAAGTTAAAAGATTAGGGACCTTCATATCCATTTTGTTCTATATGTGAACACAGATCTTAGATATTCAACTAATCAGCCAAGCGCGTGCCCAACCAAGAGACAAGGGCAGTTTTTCTCAAAAACCTGCTTCCTTTCCGCCATCCTTCACCGGCACACAGCCCGCATTCATTCTCCGAAGGACTCCGGGACAGGCCCCGCAAAGGAATGCTGGAACACGGATCAGCTCCAAGGGTCAGGGCGCCTGAGTTCGGCAAAGGCAGGGGGCCTCCCCTGCCCCCCAGAGGCCATTCATTCACTCAGAGTCCTTAAACTTCACGACAACATGACGGAACTCAGGAAGGCAATGAATTAATTTTTTAAAAATTTTAAAAGAAAACTTGCCTTGAGTCCTTTTCTTTCCTTCACTCTACAGGATAACAGCAAGGATGCTCAGGCCGGATTTGCACCCAGTTCTGGGGGATTCCTGCCTTCCACAGAGATGATCCACGCCAAAAGGAGTGCGCAGCCCTCCCGGATGACTCTCAGTCCTCAGAACAAGGACACCACACCTGCTGGATCTCATAACACCACCTCCCCGATTTTCATCCACAACCAACACGACAGCACACCGCTACGCCACACCACGGCCGGGGAAAGACCAATAACCACCCGATAGAAATTTACTGGGAGTGATTCAAATGGGGATGGAAAGGACTTCCTTATGATTTTGAGAAACCAAAACGAAAAGTACCTAATCCGTTATCTCCAGAGAAGGATTTTGACCGCCACAGCTCATGACTGTAGCTCAAACTTTTGGTTTCTACAACAGCAAAAGAAACTTTCTCCTTTACCCTCCCTTCTCCCTACCAATCTGCTAATCTCTCTACGCTGACATGGGGCACCGTCCCTCTGGTTGAACTAGGCCATTATTTTCTTTTTTGTCTTTTAATGTTTTCATTTTTATTTCTTTGGGCAGGGGGGAGGGACAGAGAGAGAGGGAGACACAGAATCCGAAGCAGGCTCCAGGCTCTGAGCTGTCAACACAGAGCCCGACACGGGGCTTGAACCCACGAACCGTGAGATCATAACCCGAACCGAAGTCGGACGCTCAACCCACTAAGCCATCCAGGTGCCCCCCTTTTTGGCCATTTTTAAGCATACAGTTCAGAGCATTAAATATTCACCTTGCCATGCCACCATCAATACCATCCATCACCAGAACGTTCTCACCTTCCCAAACTAAAACTCTGTATCCATTAAACACTATTTCCCCCTTCCCTCTTCCCTGCCCCCTGGCAACCACTCTTCTCTAGCTTCTGTCTCTAGGAAGTTGACCCCCATAGGTACCACACATAAAGGGAAGCATACGGTATTGTTCTTCTGTGAGGAGGCTTCATTTATCGTAATGTCTTCAAGGTTTCATCCATGTCACAGACTGTGCCAGAATTTCCTTCCTCTGGGGACTCCCGGCGGGCTCAGTCAGTAGAACATATGACTCTTGATCTCGGGGCTGTAGGTTCCAGCCCCACGTCAAGTGTAGACATTGTTTAACAATAAAATCTTTAAAAAAATGGTTTTCTTCCTTTTCAAGGCTGCGTAATATTCCACTGTGTGTATATACCGCCTTTTGTTTATCCAGTCGTTTCTTGACGGACAATTTGAGCTGCTTCTACTTTTTGGCTATTGTGAATAATGCTGCTATGAAAATGAATATATAAATACCTGTTCAAGTCCCTACTTTCCATATTCGGGGAGGGGGGGGATACACCCAGAAGTGGAATTCCTGGATCATATGGTAATTCTACGTGTGAGTTTTGAGGATCCCCCATACTGTTTTCCATGGCAGCTGCACGTGGATTATTTTTAAAACAAATGTTAGCATATTCTCCGCAACGTTCTACACTACCATTTCAAAAGCACTTCGCACTTTTCTCAGTTAAGGAAAGATGAAGTTACTTGTTAATCCCAGCTTGATCCTTCACATCCAAGATGTTGCAAACAGAGTAACACATGCAAGTTGCTAGAAAGGAAAACGCGTGATATTATTATCCAGCTATTACTTACGGTATATCAGCAGGGCGTCCGATCATCTTTACTCCCCAAACAGTTATTTCCCCTGCAGATCAGCTGTCCTGAAATAACTTTCGCTGCCCTTTCCTCAACTGTTTTCCCAAGTCACCCAAGAAGCGGAGCAAAGAACAAATGTGTCCCTAAAACATCAGACAAATGCACTCTGAGTAAATATCCCATCTTCAACGGGGGGATTTGAAAGGAAGAGGCGATGGCCAAAATTCTATTTTGGAACATCCACTGGGCCACCATGGAAATTTTTAGAATGTTAAAGGGAACCACTTCATAAATGTCAGACAAGGAGGCTTAAAGAAATCAAAAAGGGAAGCCTCGTTATTTTTGTCTGAGTGAAAAGAAAGAACCGTACATGCAAGCTGAACACAGAGCGCTTGTAGAGAAAAGGGTCTTGTAAGCACCGAGAAGGAACCCTCCAGAAGAGATGTTAAGGTAGGTTGTCATTTAAGACGTGAACTTCTCAGACATGTGATGAATCACTCTGTGGGCTGACACCACTCCACACGGGTGACCTTCAAGGATATTTCCATCTCTGGGGCAAAGCCAAAGACTGCCAATTAATCACCAAACAAGGACAGCATGACTAGGGCAGATGAAAACTGTGTGTGTGTGTGTGTGTGTGTGTGTGTGTGTGTGTGCGCGCGCGCCTGTGTTTAAAACAAACAAAATGGGCTGCTGGAGATAATATTCCCCAGAGATGAAGTATTTTCCTGACTTGACCTCAGCCTTAACATAGGGAGCAAAATCTTAGAGGAAAAGTTTAGTGTTCGCTCCATTCCCTCACTTCAACACACACATCATTCGAGAAGACCATGTTTCGGAATGAAAACGCGTGCCCTTTTAGGGCATCAAAATTCTTGCTGGCTCACCACAGGCCACCTGGAGCCCTTGTCTCCAGTGCTCATTAGCCTTGTAATTAGAGAGGATGGAGCCTCCGCATTCCCAGACGGAGCGCTGAGGTTTTAGCCATTTGCAACTTTCCCCACAGGCCCCTGACACGTGTCAATTGCTTCTGATTTTGCTGAGGCATGAATCGGAGTCAAGAGCATCCAGGTGAGGAAAGGGGAGGACAGGAGAGTGGCCTCAGGTCACCAGAGATCTGCCCTTATAGCCCGATGGCTCCAGATTTCTAGCTTCTACACGCTCGCACGTTCTCTCTCATTCTTTGCGAAAATATGGCTCTCCCCCAAAAAGCTGCCTGCCAGAGCTATTGATAGAAGCAAAGCTAAAATAAAAAAGTCTAGAAATTGATGGTTCTTAACTAAAAATGGTGACTTCCCCTAAATCCGAGATGCTACCTATGTTCTTCTTATGGATCCTAAATTCTAAGAAATTTTAAAACACAGGTCAACTCAGTGGCACCTGGGTGGCTCAGTCAGTTGAGCGTCCAACTTCAGCTCAGGTCGTGATCTCACGGTTCGTGGGTTTGAGCCCCGTGTCGGGCTTTCTGCTGACTTCTCAGAGCCTGAAGCCTGCTTCAGATTCTGTGTCTCCCTTTCTCCCTGCCCCTCCCCTGCTCTTACTCAGTCTCTCTCTCTCTCTCTCTGTCTCTCTCTTTCAAAAATTAAAAAAAACATTTAAAAAAAATAGGTCGACTCAAATATATTAATATTATTTAAGTCTTTTATTCCCATATTTAGATATTTAAAAGTCTGAAAAGATGACCGAAGTCTTTCAATCTATGCTTTGCTATATATTCTGCTATTACAACTGACAGTTTGGGGGGCCTGAATGACAACGTCCTGACTTGTTCTGGCTTTCTCCCTGCCTCACACCTCCACCTTCTTCCTGAGCATCTTATCATTCCACTGTGCAGCTATCCCACTTTTAGGAGACAAGCCCTATTTTAAATAGTTCATCCTCCGGTCCCCACACTGACACGTAGTTTGCATCCATGTCTCCCTATTTTAATTCAGAAAGTATGGCAGCGGCATCTGCAATATATGATAAATACTAAGTTTGATGCATTATTTTATCAGAACATCTCGGGGAGGCACAAACGTTATTACCCACACCTTCACGGGTGCAGAGACAGAGAAGGGAAAGAAGTTGCCCAAGGTCACACAGCAGCTAGGCGCTGAAGCCAGGAATAAACACAGGAGCCAAAGCCTGGGCTCTTTGCTAGCACAGGAAGAAGGTGATGAATGGAAATGTCAGCTAATGTGGGCAGCAGGAAAGAACGGTTAGCAAACACGCAGATAACTTCTTGCTTTCTAAATGCTCCCGCCCGGCCCTCAATTTACTACCTGTGTAACCTTGGGCAACAGTTCCCAGTGCACTGCAGCTCTCTGTGCCTCAGTTTCTTCATCTGTAAAACGAGCATAATAATAGCAGCTGCCCTAGAGAACTCCTGCGTGGATGAAACGAGTCAGCATACGTTAAGGGCTAATACCGTGTCCGGCACGTGAGAAGGGTGTGTGTGGAGGAGTGAGCTTTTGTTATCTGTACTTGAACTTCCTAGGCCTTAATTACTCAGAACTCAGCACTTCTCAAAATATGCACAGTGAATGCTTCCCAATGACGAATGACAGAATACAGAAGTAGAGTACGGATTGGAAATGGGGGAGCTGATCCCAAATGTCAAACAATTTGGCCACCTGACCTACAATGTTCACACAAATAAGCCAAGAAGAAAACTACAATCTAGTGGTGGAAAAGACATAGAGTGGATTTGGGGGCGCCTGGCTAGCTCAGTCGGTGGAGCGTGCGACTCTTGTTCTCGGGGTCATGTGTTCGAGCCCCACGTTGGGTGTAGAGTTTACTTAAAAAAAAAAGGAAGGGGGGCGCCTGGGTGGCTCAGTCGGTTAAGCGGCCGACTTCAGCTCAGGTCATGATCTCGCGGTCTGTGAGTTTGAGCCCCTCGTCAGGCTCTGTGCTGACAGCTCAGAGCCTGGAACCTGTTTCAGATTCTGTGTCTCCCTCTCTCTGACCCTCCCCCGTTCATGCTCCGTCTCTCTCTGTCTCAAAAATAAATAAACGTTAAAAAAAAATTAAAAAAAAAAAAGGAAGGAAATGGAGTAGATTTTAATAAGATGCAGGGTGTGGGAAGTACTGAATAAAAGTATGGGCAAAAAGAAATTTTTTTCATTTTCTTGAACACCTAAATGTAGGCTATAGCCAATGACTTCCTCCCGCAGCACAAGTGCGGAAGGGGGGCGGGGGGGGACCATTTTACAATGGAGAAATGACAAACACCACCTCAGCCTGGTGATCAAGGCCACATCAACAGTGATAAGTCATGTTGAAAGTATGTCCCCTTGACATGATGTGACAGCAATGGCACTTTACCGTGCCGTTGAGGGACGTTCTATTAAAAAAAAACCTGACCAGTACTCTTCAACATGGTCACGATTACCAAAAACAAGAAGTATCTTAGGAACTCTCACAGCCACATGCCTCAGGAAGCATGACAAATAAGCGACATGGTGTCCTGGGTGGGGTCCTGGGCCAGGAAAAGAACATGAGGTAAAAACTAAGGAAATCTAAACAAAATGTGGACTTTAATGAGTAATCATCTACCGGTATCGGCTCATTGGTTATGACAAATGTACCACACTACTGTAAGATGTTGACAATAGGGACATCCTGGGTACACGGGGACCCTGTCTTAGCTCCACTATCCATACTAACGTTTCCCTAAATCTACAGCCATTGTAAAACTTAAAAAGCACGAACAAGATTTTGTAAAATTCCTACTGAATTGCCAACCCAAAAACCTCAGGGACCAGGCAGAGCACCAAGGCATCTACAGTTTCCTCGCGAGTGCGTGACTCAGGGAGGCTCAGGTCCAGCTGAGATTTCGACCCCGGTCGTCAGACCTCAGAGCCCACCCAGTTAATGACTTGGCCTCGTTGCCGCCTGACACGAAAGAAAGCCCACGTGGGTATCTGGAGACCAGTGGCACCCAGGAGGCACGTGGTTAGAGTCCCACGGGACGGGCTGCGTCCACGGACGAGCCCAGCCCACCGCCCTAGGATTTGCTGTTTTAGATCTCCTGGATCTCGCGACCACGCCCCGATCCCAGACGAGATCTTCCCAAGCTGGCGGACAATTTAAGCCAATTGGAAACGTGCTTGAGCTCTTCATTCTGCGCCGCATGCCAAAGTGACACGATGAGGGAAGCGTTTTCTCAGCAACTGCGCCTTCCTGCCTCAGCACACCTGCGTGCAATGTGATCTGCCGCCAAAGAGCAATCCGGACTTGCCCGGACCTGACCGCCAAGGAGCTCTCTTGTAAGAGGCTTCTAGAACCCTCCCCCGTGGAGCCAAGGTTCTTAAGACTTCTGCCTCTGACTCAAACTGAATTTTCCAAAGATCAAGGGTGATTTTAAGCTCCAGACACGGGGGCTGGGGAGCAGCTACATCAGTCATCAAACACGGTCTAGGCACAGAGAAGGGGCGGGGGAGGGGGGGGGGGGGGGGGGGGGGGGGGGGGGGGGGGGGGGGGGGGGGGAGGGGGAGGGGGAGGGGGGGCGGGGCGAGGAGAGGCAGCAAAGATGAACCAGGCTGGAGGCCTCTGTCAAAGGCACACACAGTCAGCGGGGGAAGCATGACATAAGCGACCTCACCATCACATTACTACACACCGCATCCCTTTGGCCTGGCTCTTGGATACGTATTTTGGCAATATTCTCTTGCTTAGTGCTTGAAAAACCCCTGTGAGGTGGTTGCTGTTATCTCTGCTTTACAGATGAGGAAAGCAAGGCAGAGAGGTAGGAACTAACCTTCAAGCAGCAGAGCCAAAAGAAACGCACTTGATGGGATCCCGAACCCGGACTCCCCACTACCCAAAGAAGAAGGTACATGGAAGAAGATACATGGTGTCATGAGCTCTCATGGGTAACCGGAACAGCAAAGCAAGGGTGCGGACAGGTTGTATGAGGGCATTTCATGAGCAGATGAGGCCTGAGAGTCTGCATTTCTAAATCTAACGACAGCGGGGAGCCTGAGTGGCTCAGTCGGTTAAGCATCTGACTTCGGCTCAGGTCATGATCTCACGGTCCGCGAGTTCGAGCCCCGCGTCGGGCTCCGCGCTGACAGCTCGGAGCCTGGAGCCTGCTTCGGATTCTGTGCCTCCCTCTCTCTCTGCCCCTCCCCTCCCCCTCTTTCTCTGTCTCTCTCAAAAACAAATAAACATTAAAAAATAATTAAAATCAAATCTAACAACGGTGATGCTGATGCCACTGGCCCTTGGACCACACACTGAATAGGAGGAACAGAGACCATAAACTCGGGGTCAGTTCTATCTGAAGGAGGGGCTGGCCTCATTAGACTTACATCCTGGGTTTATGGACACCAACACCAGACTTACAGTAAATTAAGTGGTCTTAACTCTGCCCTGAAAGGGTGTGAGAAAGTACTCACTATCATTTTTCATGAACCCCAAGGCATCATTTCTCAGCCCTTCTGAACCCACGTCCCTAAGATGCTTTCCTGGTCCATCACGTCCCTGGCTAGGCAAGGAGACTCGTCCAGCTTTACCCTCTGCATTTTATACACAGAAAAATAACCAACTGAATACATATGCTTTATCAAGTTACAGTCTCTCCCTCACTTCGAATGCACATCCCCTCTATATGTTGCTGACCCGCCATCGAAAATAGCGGAAGTAACAGATACCATAAAGGAAAGGTAACGTAATATAATAAAAAGGATGGTCTTTCACAATCTAACTACATACAGGGCTCTAGAATGAATCTGGTCATCATCCACGTTGCATCTGGAGCTATGATCTCTTTCTCATGTCTAGGTATAAATACACGTTTCAGTTAAATTTCCTCTAGCACCACAAATGAATACCTGATCCTGTTTTAGGAAATAATGTCCTGGTTTATAACTCTGAGGTCACCTCTGGTTACATGAATGTCATCACAGACACATAAGGCAACCCCCCTCCCCCGGCCCTTCCCATCTGCTCAGTGTACCCATATGGATTTAATTTTAGTAGACATTGAACCACCTTGGCAATAGCAGAGGAGAAGATGTTTTCAAATGCCTCCGTTCCACAATGTACGGTTTATGTTCCTCGAGGTAAGCAACATTCCACAGTGCTTCTGGAATGCAGCACCGTCAAAGAGTCAGTGTGAGATCTGGCCCTGAGGTTTAAGGACATGGAGACCTCATCGCGAGGAGCAGATTAGAACACCCAGGCATTAAGGCCCTATTACGCAGTTTAGACCCAGGGCACGGTGACCCACGGGGCACCAAGGACAGGCACTTCCCAAAGACCAGCTGCCCCAGGAGACAGTGTTAAGACTCTGATGTCTTTCGACTTCTCTGTCATTCGGCACAGAAACGCGGGATGAGGGAGTCTCCGCGGGGATGTCAAGGACAGAGCCCCCGAACTAGAGCTCAGCCTATAGACTCTAAAGGGCAGGGGGGGCCTCAGAAAAGAGGATCAGACGGGATAATGTGCGATCTTCTCACATGAGCAAGTTTTCTTACAGGCAGAAATCGCTCCCACTGGGAGTGATTTTACAACCCAGTATGATGTAGTCTTCCAGCCCCAAATCTTTGCCGCAGCAGCTTTACAGAAATGCAAATGTGTCAGGTTGTACCATAATTAGCTACTTTTTAAAAAATGTATAATTCCCATCTTAAATTGCCTAATGAAGACGGGGTGGCACGGCTCATCAGAAACGTGGCTTCTGTGAACTAAAAATAATGGGGCTCCTTAATAAAATAAAAAATGTTAGCCCTGATGTTCCGCTGCTTAATAAACCAGTATGCAAATGAAACTAATCAAAACAACAAGCTCCCAGGAAATCAATCAACACATGCATAACGTTCTTCAAGCTGGCAGGCTGGAGATTAGCGGAGCTTCAAGGCCCCCCCCCCCCCCACCCCTCTCCCGGCAGGAACCACACGTGGCCAATACGGGATTAGACTCCGAGTCCTTCCTTCCTGGAAGGAAACACTAAGCGGATAGCGGTTTCTCTCACTTCCTCCATGGGATCAGCTGAAATCCACCCACCCGGTCACCTTCAAATATGTGTTTCTGAGGTTATAAAAATGAATGTGAAAGTCCCTTGACGCTAAGCTTCGAGTCCCAACAAAATAGAAATCGCTACCTAGGAACCATGAGGGGCAAGTGGCTAACTACAACCGGGAAGAATGATTACTGGAATTTTGTTCTTGCTCTATTCCCCTAGCTCTGAGAAAAGAGTCGACAAGCTAAATTTTGAGAGCTGCTAGGGACCACAGACGGCCTCAGGGCCCATGTCTTCATGCAAGGTGTCTATTACACCATCAGAGAAAACTGAAGACAGCAACAGTCCTTGCTAAGCATGTGGTCGCCCATCTTCCTTAATAAAATATTCTGAACTGAGAAACCCAGCGCATCACGGAGATATTTAATAAGCTGGTTTGCTAAATAAGTTTACCCCTAAAACTTCTTTCACTATGACATGAGTAATCTTGGAAGGGAAAGAAGAGCTCAGTCACTGCCATATGAACTGTGCCAAGAAAACCACATTTTAATTTTCGTCTTCTATTAAAAAAAAAAAAAATGCTAGCATCTCTGCTAACCCAAGACCTTCCTTTCATTGTGGGATAACTTTGATCTTATTTAAAAAGAGGGGGAGGAGGGGGGACCCGGGTGGCTCAGTCAGTAAAGCTTCTGACTTCGGCTCAGGTCATGATCTCGCAGTTCGTGTGTCTGAGCCCCGTGTCCAGCTCTGTGCTGACAGCTCGGAGCCAGGAGCCTGCTTCGGATTCTGGGTCTCCCTCTTGCTCTCTGCCCCTCTCCCACTCGCACTCTGTCTCTCAAAAATAAATAAACATTAAAAATTTTTAAGAAAGAGAGAGAGAGAGAGAAAGAAAGAAATGCTTTCACATTGCCAGCTCCAGGCCAATGAAGACACATCAACAAACAGGACACGAGCGTTACCCAAAAAGACTTATTCTGGGAAAGCTGCACGTGACCCACCCTGAACACGCGTTGGCTACAAGGCCATTTCAGAAGGACGCCTTCCTTTCATTGCTTATTGATCTGCATTTGCTGCTGCCTCCTGAGCTTCCATTCTGCCAGCGCCTTAACGATCCACAAACCACCACTTCCGCATCTCAGGGGAGCGCACGTTGGAAGGGAGTGCGAAGAGAAGCACCCTCCTGCAACGCCAATAACCCTCCCCTCATCCATGTATTTATTCTGTTGGTGTGGGAAAGTTCAGATTAAAAGGGTTGTGGGACATGCACCACCATCAAGATGAGACTTAACGAAAAGCGCTCTCAACTTTACTAATCCTCCCTGCCTAATATCTTTCCAAGGGTCTTTTTTTTCCCCCCAGAACCAGAGAAAATCAGAGTAACTGACAGTGCAACCAACAGGACAGCTTCTTCCTCGTACTTCACAAAATACCACCATTTTGGTACGTGGTGCCGAGGTGAGGTGTGACCGAGCACCAAACCCCGAATGAATCTACGATGCTGGGAAAGCTCGACCACGTCCGTGAGTCGATTAAACGTTTTGCAATTCTTCCCACCTCGGGGCTGCTCAGCTTCCTCAACCGTTGGTCTGTAATCCAAGGGGGATGAATGTGAAATCCACGGCCAAATGAGTCACAGTAATGGAGGCAGGTTCCAAAGATGATGGGAACTCGTGAAAGTGTGACCGGATCTATCGGGGGTGTAAGGGTTCTGGTGATTTGTGGACTGGTCAAGGGAAAAGATGTGAGCAGGAGAGGCAGGGACACACAACAAGCATTACTGGTGGCTGGGGGACCCTTGGACAAGGCTTCAGGAGACAGGGAAGTTCCTCACTGCAGGACACAATCCAGGGGCATGGCTCAGCGTCCACCATTCAGAAGGGGACAGGACTAGGGAACTACCATGGGGGAGGGGACAGGAGAGGAGGCTTACAGGCCTAAGTGATGTCACCGTGCAGCAGGTGGAGAGTCTTTGAGACCCAGAGCTCCAAAGGACAGGAACAGCTTGGGGTCTTATAGCCACAGGCCTCTACCTCATCAATGACCAACAGATGCTGGGTGTAGTTTCCCGGGATACGCAAAGCAGGCAGGCCATAAATGGCTAAAAATCTGCACGTTTGGGCTATTTTTAAATCGTGGATGTATAAAAAATGGAGTTCGGCGCCAGGGTTTGAAGGTACGGGGTCTCAGCCTGCATCGAAGAAATAAAAAGCCAGGAGCCAATACGGTGGCCATCTTTTGCACATCTATGTAGCAGGAGGCGGGAGGGGGAGTCATCATAGAGGCGGCTGTGAGCTAGACCTTGAAATAAACTTTGCCAAGTCAGAAAGGCAAGAGATAACTAGACTTCTCATGGTGATCATTTTGTAATGTATACAAATGTCGTATCACCATGCGGTACGCTTGAAACTAATATCGCACGTCAGCTACACTTCAATTAAAAAAAAAAATGGCAAGGGAAGGCAGTCTTGGCAGAGGATCTGCAAAAAGGCACAGGCGCAGTGATGCGGGCAACTTCTAGGCCTTGCTGTTCAAGGCAACAAGACCGGCCGTGGGGGATTCGTGGGGCTGGAAGTCAAGGCCTGAGGGAAGGAGGTAGCCGGAGAAAAGGCCAGAAAGAAACAAGCCCAACACAAGATGTGGTACTTGGGAGTGCCGGTTCTAGAATCCAGTTTTTTGGTTTTGTTTTTTTTTTTAATGTTTTATTTTTATTTTTGAGAGAGAGAGGTGGGGGGTGGGCAGAAAGAAAAGGGACAGAGAGAGAATCCCAAGCGGGCTCTGCACTGACAGCAGAGAGCCCGAGGTGGGGCTGGAACCCACGAACTGCGAGATCATGGCCTGAGCCGAAGTCAGACACTTAACTCACTGAGCCACCCAGGCACCCCTAGAGTCCAGTTCTGATCTCATTACTTTTTCTCAGATCCTCTAGGTAGGTTACTTAATCTGTCTCCATTCCATGTCTTCAGCTATCAAAGAGGGTTATAAATACCTACTCCCATGCTGGCTATTCCCCGTTATTAATATGTCAGCAGACAGCCATAGTAATGACCTGGCCTTGGACCCCCATGCCTAAAAAAGGCTGATGCCATGCCACAGATAGCAATGCAAAGAAGTGACTATCTATAACCAAGACAGTGACCACTCCACATCTGTGCTGGGAGAACCTGCAGGAGACAGAGGAGAGGCAGGAGGCGGGGGAACCAGGAGACTACTGCAATAGTCCTGGCAATGGATACAGAGGGCCTGAACTAGAACAGTAACAGAAGGAACAACACAAAGGAGAGGAATTCCCAAGACATTTCTCAGCGCATCAACAGGGGCTGGGAGGCGGAAAGGATGAGGGAGAGTCAAAAAAAAAAAAAAAAGAAGAAGAAGATTTCAACGTTTCTTTCTGGGGATTTCCCAATCTCTTCTCTCCATGGCCCCCAGTCTTTAAAGAAAAGTGCTTCAGTGGAAAGAAGCAAGGCCATAACCTTGGAACAATTCATTTCTGACACAGTATTTTAAAAAGGAGAAGGAGGGAGACAGATGACGGAAGTAAGTGTGGCTAATGGAAAACGTGAAGGCTAGCTAGAGCGCCATTAAATTAGCCTCACTGGGATTTATAGCAGGAAAGTGGCACCTGTCTTCCTCTATACTTTAATGAGTCCTGAGCCCACGTGATTTCTCAACGAACCACCTCCACCAGGAAAGACTCTTGCAGAGCATTTAAATCGTGAATCAGGGTCTGGAGAACAAATCTCTTCCCTTATCCAAAATTCTTCTGAAGGAGAAGGCACTCAGCTTCCGCATCCTCCCAGGGGTCCGCCCGTGTCGTGGGAGCCCCGGAGGTGAGCCAGGAGGCTGGTTCCGGGCGAACACTTCGGCAAGACCCTCGTGGAGACTCCAGACGTCTTCGTTTGAGGCTCACAGACAGGACGATGGAAGCAGCAAAATAAAACCTAACGAAGGTTTAGCCTACGTTCAAAGGTAGGTGGGCTTTTTCCTTCCCTTCATCAACTTTTTCCTGCAACATTTTAATGAAGCTGCCGAAGGGATCACTACGACTTTATGCTCTGCTCTCCCTTCCTCCTACCTGGTCAATGTCTTCAGCAGCCTTCATCTCCATTTCTGTCACACAGGACACGGGAGGGCTCTGGTCACTCTGCCAACCTCTAGGTAAAAAAAGGCGCCAAAAGTACACGGACATGGAACTGTGTGATGGAATAATGCAGAAGCTAAAATGGTCAAAATGGAAAACGAGGGGGCAAATTAGGAAGTGGGGACATGGAGGAAGTTATAGGCTAAGATCAGAAATGATGATGATCAGGATGATGATGGTGAACTGTTTACTGAGCACTTACCTCTTGAACAAATACTATCAGTTGTCCCCCCCCCCCAAATCCAATCTAGTAATAGAGTAATAGAGTAATAGAGTTCTCAGTGAGGTACCAGCTAAGGCCTAAAATTTCCCTAACTCGCTTTTGAATAACGCGGTCATATGACTAAGCGCTAGTCAAGGGGATGGAACAGAGACATGGGCAACTTTCAGGCCATACCCTCCGCTTCCCTTTCCCCCTTCCTGGCCGGGATGCAGAGATGACGGCAAGAACTAAAGCAGCCACCTTGGACCGCGAGACGGAAAGCACATATTAAGGATGGCCGTGCAACAGGGGAAAGAAAATTAGCTCCCTCTGCTCTGACCAGACATCAGGGAGAAAAGAACTTTCACTTTCCAAAGGCGCTATTATTTTTTGCCATCTCAAAACAGGTAACCGGATCAAACTATGTGCTGTACGCATCCCATGCGTTATCTCATTTAATCCATATGCAACTCTATAATAAAGTAGATACGACAGTTATCCTCATTTTGCCCTGGAGGACACGGGGACCCCGAAGGGCAAGTCACTTGTCTAAGCTTTCACAGTCAAGCAAATGGCAGGGCCTTGTTGCAACCAAGCGGCCAGGTTCCGGGGTTTGGAATATGATGTCTCCTCGCCACACGACCAGTCGACCTGAACCAAGGAAGGAATCTGACCAACTTCCAAAAATGTAAACCCGGCTTAACAATCCCCGCCGCCAAGGGTGAAGAGGCACGACTCCTTGGCGGTTCTTAACGGTCTCGGTCTGCAGGCATCAGTTTGCCCTTCATCTCCTGCCCCAGAGGCAGGGAGGCTCGGGGAGAGACTGGTCCACTGTTCCTTCACTCCAGTCTCCTCTCCTCCCCGGGGGCTGTGTGAGCATCGCAGTGCGAAGGGCGTCCACAGTCACAGCTGCCCGGACGTCCGCGGCTCCCTCAACCCTAGACCGAAGTCCGGTCAGCCCGGTGACATGCTGCTCGCATTTCGACACTTCTTTATCTTCACGCTTCCCGTCCAGAAGATGCCGTCCCCCTCGGTGGATCCCGTGGAGTTGCGCAATTTAGAGAGAACTGCAAAGCCGGACACAGCTGTGCAAGGAAGGGCTGTCAAGTGCACTGCATCGAAAACAGCCAGGACACCACTGTTTCTCACAAGCCGTCAAAGTCAAGAATAACTCAAAAGCCCCCTGTAGTGCCCGGACTGAGGAGTGAGCCGAAAATTCTATCTGGACACCAAAGGAAAGCAGCATAAGAGTCCTGTTCACTCCTTGCCTTTCTCGTGCCCTGACAGAGTCTCGGAAATGTCCCCAGGACTCCATCTCCCTTTCCAAAGAGTGGCACGGAGAAGAACAGCCCCTGGCGACCCAGCTCCCAGGCGGCGGGGTGCTGGAAGCAATTTCTTCCTACATTTGCAAATGAAGTATGAGTCATTTCCTCACCAATTTCACTGAAATTTCACCATGCATTAGGGCATCTAAAGAAAAATCTGCTTTCTGGGGCACCTGGATGACTCAGTCGGTTTAGCGTCCAACCTTGGCTCAGGTCACGAAGTCGTGGTTCCTGAGTCCGAGCCCTGCACTGGGCTCTGTGCTGCCAGCTCAGAGCCTGGAGCCTGCTTCAGATTCTGTGTCTCCCTCTCTCTCTGCCCCTCACTGGCTCGCACTCTGTCTTTCTCTCTCTCTCTCTCTCTCTCTCAAAAATAAATAAACATTAAAGACAAGCAGCTTGTATCCACGAAAGAAAGAAAGGAAGAAGAGAAAGAGAGAAAGAAAGAAAAGAAAGAAAGAAAGAAAGAAAGAAAGAAAGAAAGAAAGAAAGAAAGAAAGAAAGAAAGAAAGAAAAAGAAAGAAAGAAAGAAAGAAAGAAAGAAAGAAAGAAGAAAAGAAAGAAAGAAAGGAAGAAAGAAAGAAAGAAAAAGATTGATTGATTTGCTTTGGGGGTCCAGGCCTGCCAGAAAGGACACAGAGAGAAAGAAGACTTGAACGTGCAGGTCCTACAGCGAGGCCACACTACCTGCCCGGGAGAGGTGGCTCAGGTTTGAAGACAGGCCTACCTGAAAGCGTGCTGTGATGACCAGACGAGGTACATACTCATTTGGCATACAGAACGCGATTAATAAACACTCGCTAGAATCACTGATTTCATTGTTCTCACCCGGGGACATACCCATACCGTGTGGCGCTATTAATACCCTCCTCTAACAGAACAGAGCACAAAGGCAAGAGCAGGGAGGCTTCCTAAGGAACAAAGGTAAGCCTTAACTGAGCCAATAATCGTTGACGAACTCCCAGGCTCAGAGAGAGGCGCTGAGGAATAAAGACAAACAAAAATCCCTTCGCTCAAGGTTCTCAGAGTCCGATGTGGGAAAGACAAAGAACAGATGATAACAGACTGGCTCAGAAAGTTGTGACTGAGGTTAAGACCCAGCGCTGCGCGAGTATCCAGAGGGAGCTCCAAGTCTGCCGGGAGGAGAAGGAGGGGGACAGAGCCGGGTAGTCCAGGAGGGCCTCACAGAGCAGGTGGTCCTTGACCTTGGCCTTGAAGGAGTTGCAGCCCATCAGGCAGAGATTTCTGCTCACGGCCAGAAGGGCAGACAGATGCCAGGAAAGATGCTACTCAACCCATGGGCTGAGTAGCCGTAGGCATGCGTCTGCTGGAGCTGCCCTAACAAGCCACACGCCAGGTGGCTTAAACAACACACATAGTGTCTCACAGCGCTGGAAGTCCAAGTTCTGGGTGTGAGCGGGGATGGTTTCCTCCGAGGCCTCTCTCTGCCTTGCAGACGGCTATCTTCACAGCGTCCTCCCATGGCCTGACCTCCGTGCACGCGCACGTTTGCGCCCTCCTCTCCTTGTCTCCTAAGGACACCAGGCAGCTCGGATCAGGGCCCACCCACAGGACCTCCTTTTATCTTCCTGACCTCTTTAAAGACTCCCTCTGCAGAGGCGCCTGGCTGGCTCAGTCGATCGAGCACCCAGCTCTCGATCCCAGGGTTGTGAGTTCAAGCCCCACGTTGGACCTGGAGCCTACTTACAAAGTAAAAAAATAAATAAATAAAGACTCCTTCTCCAAATGCGGTCCTGTTCTGAGGCTAGGAGAGTTAGGACGTCAGCATACGAATTTTGGGAGGTCACAATTCAGCCCATAACACCACGAAAGGGTTTGCAGGAGAGTGACAGGAGCCAGTTTTCATTTGGGAAAGAGTACTCGGTGAGGAAATGGGAATACGGAAACGAAGAGCCTTGAGGCAAGCAGGCCACCAAGGAGGTGATGTGGTCCCCGCCTGGGGCGCCTGTTCACCTGGAGCCTGGTTGTTTTTGCTTAAGATACAATCTCTTGTCACCCAGTGCAAATCCCTGCCATTCCCTGCTGCGAGGAGCCTACTTGTCCGTGTGGATTCTCCCAACTACCCTTCCAGCATGTTCCCAGGCCGGGCCTGATCACCCACTGCCAGTACCTGCCAGGGTCTGGGAACCCCCAGAAGCTAAACAAGCAGTGGCCTGGGGAGCAGGAATAAAAACACTGCCTTGCATTCCAAACTCAAGTCGTCGGGGGCCCAGGACCCAAGGCCTGAGCATCAACCCTTCAGCAGTGGAAGAACAAGGGCTCTGGTGGCCTGAGGCGCCTCTACCCCCCACCCCCCCCCTCACAAGTAAAGCCCCGGCAGGAAGCCCATTAACACCTCACAGGGGCAAACCTCAGGCTTCGCAGGAGAAACTTCAAAAGACATCCCAGTCGCACAAAATGCCAGAAAATCATCAATCAAGCACACCATCCCAGGAAGTAGCCGGCTGCATTTGGGGAAGGAGTCTTGCACATAAATTAAATGTCCCTGAGCCCCCATATGGCTCTCGATTTATTACCGTGGAGGCCAACTGCGCTCCTTAAGTTTAAAAAGGATCAAGGCCTCTATAAACAGCATATAGCACTACCTTCATAGTCAAAGGGGGAAAAAAAAATCGAGAGAAACTCTTTTTTAGTTCAGAAAATGATCCTTTTGTGAAAATAATTCCCGCTACCACTGAACTCTTTGCCTCAAGTGTTATAAAAATCCAACTGGCCAGGCGGCCCTTTAAAAATGTATAATGTCAGCCATAATTACCAATTGCCTTTTGGATTTGTTGAAATTCATTTCGGAATTGGATTTTCTCCCGAGTAGGTGACCTGCCTGAATGCTATGCTCACATTCGGGCGTGTTAGCTGAAAATCTACGGCATTGCTTATAGACTTAATTAAACTCTTTCTCCTCCCACCTCTGTACATACACACTCACCCACCTTTCGCTGCAAAAACAGCTCAAACTCACCATTCATCCTCCTCATGGCAGAGATGCAAAAAAGGGCCATCTGAGAAGCATTAATATTCCCTGGGGAGCAACAGTTGTGTAACACTGAAAGGCCTCATCCACCTCATTTCCATACTAAGACTTCATGTTGCCAGAATTTCGTTTTCTTTTTTTGAAGCATCCTGGTCCTTTGCTCCTCATAAGAATCAAAACAGCTAGGGCACTTACTCCACGCCAGGCTCACTTCACCTTCCTGTGAATACCGTGACTATGCCAGGTTCAGAAAGAGGGAACCGGGCTCAGAGAGGTTAAGCAACTTCACCAAGGTCACACAGGAAAAGAGTGGCAAAACAGAGAGAGATCCCAGTCGAGGCTTGCAAGATCCAAATCCAAGCTCTAAACTGCTCATTTGAATGGCTGTCCCCGGGCTAATTCGAAAGATGGAAAGCTTGCCTCCCAACCAGCCTTCTAATATAATAGATTTAGAAGGTGTTTGCACTTAAATTTACCCAAGGCTCAAGAAGCCGTTTTGAATACTATATACCAGGAGGCTTTAAAAAAAGCTTTTAGAATTCCAATGGATACCTTAATACATAAGATTTGGTCTTTTCTCCTGGATGATGATTTCTTCCACCTTCTCCCGTTTAATAAGACAAGCACTTACACCATGCTTAGAGTTACACAAAACATGAAATCCAACTCTAGAATGTGGGTTCATCACGATGAGTGGACAAGTCACAATGGTTCCACGCCGTGCTTTGTTCAAAAGAGATGAAATCCAAAACAAAACAGGAATAGGTATGTGTCGGGTAAGAATGTGACTTAAAATTTAGGAAAACATCTTGTACCCTAGACCGCCGATTCCTTGAGGACACGGATCCGGTCTTATTGGGCTTTTTATCCCCAGAGCCCAGCACAAAAGTGGCACACAGTAGGTGCTTAATAAGGATTTGCCGAAATGGAGGATAGAGGGATGGATGGATGGATGGATGGGTGAATGGCTGAATGGAGGAAGAAATAAATAGATGAGTGGATGCTTACACGAATGATTACACCTGAAATTATCTGTAAGGAACTCTCTCTCTCTCTCTCTCTCTCTCTCTCTCTCTGTCTACAATGTTTTTCTGGCCAGATGTATATTTCCCACTGTCCACCCTGGATTTGGACAAATGAATGAGCTGGCTGTGGAGCCCACAGTAGAGCAGAGACGAGGGAACCAAATGTGGGCTGTTACTGAACTATGACCTTTCCCAAGGACAGACAGACAGATACCAACAACTGTCCATTTAACATACACATGCTGAATGCAAATACTTTTTCTGGGAGGCAGCTCCGTTTGTTGGCACCAAAACCCATTTGTGATCTCTGCGTGTCCTTCCCATTCTTGAGTCCCCAAAGGGGAAAGCACCATTTATTCAAAGCAAGCCGCTTTGGGTTAGTAACCACTCCAGAAAACAAGTCCTGTAGTGCCGTTCAATTCCAACTGAGGAGCGAGGAAAAAGAACACATTCGCTGGCTTTCGTGCACGCTGCAGCAATGAGGCTGCTGGTCGGAGCAGGTTCACGCAGGCATCTGTTTTCACAGTCCTGCAAACACAGCGCTTGAGATGGGCTTTTAAAGACAGCCATGTTCCCAGGGCACAAAAAGGAAACTGACATACAAATAATCTGCCATGTTAAACATGGGGAGAAATAAGAGGTAAACCGCAGGCAAAACTCGGGAGGAAATGCCAGAGTTCTAATAAGCAGCAAAATATTTCTTATACAATAAGGTGACATGGCTCTGTGGCTTTACAAAGCATTCACACAGAAAATGTGTCATTTGGGAAAACTCAGGAGAGGAGTGTGAACACCCCGTATAACCAATAAGGGAACCACAGCTCGCTCTACGAGGATTCCGTTACTTGCTCCGGATCACAGATGCGGGAACTAGAGACGGGGCACGTTTTGCATCCTGCTCTGACATATTTCTCGTTGCTCCACAGAAACATTGTTGGCCCCACCCTGAGTACCAGGTTGTACCCAGGTAAGCTGCAAGCTGGAAACGGCTCCTGTCTTTATGAAATTACCAGGCCATTGAGGGTTGGAGCCAGAAATGTAAGCTGCCCTCCCTGGCTCGACAAGCACCAGGCAGTTCTCCATGAAGCAAGCTAACCAGAGGAGGAGGGAGGGAGGGCGTTAGGGAGAGGCAGAGAGAGAAGAAACCCCACCCACATATCTGAAACAGACAGGGAACTAACTGCAAGCTGACTCTCACCCATCCATCTTTTTTTTTTTTTTAATTTAAAAAAAGAACTTTTTTTAATGTTTACTATTTTTGAAGGAGAGAGAGAGAGAGAGAGCAGGGGAGGGGCAGAGAGAGAGGGAGACACGGAATCCGAAGCAGCCTCAAGGCTCCGAGCTCTCAGCACAGACGTGGGGCTCGAACTCACGAGAACAGTGAGATCATCACCTGCGCCGTAGTCGGATGCTTAACCGACTGAGCCACCCAGGCGCCCCTCTCATCCATCCGTCTTAAAGTGATCTCAGAGACCAATTTCTATGTCTTAAAAATGAACCCGGTGGCACCTGAACAGAGAGAATCCACTTGCCTTTCATACCAGAAAGAATGCCTTTTTAAGGTGCGAATTACCTATTTCTAATTAGTCAAGCATCTACAAAAAGCAGACATTTTTTTTTATAATTGCCCTATTTTCCACCCCATCCATCCCGACACACAGAAATAACTTACTGTGAAAACAGAGCCCAAATCAAGCATGAAAAAAAATGGCCAAAACATTTAAATCCTCGAATCAATTATACCACCTCACCATTTTACCTTGATCAAAGACAATTATAGAGACAATAAATAAAGCCCATCCTGCAGAGGTTCCCAAACACAGCTAGGGATCAGAAGAAGCACTAGAGAAACTTTTTCCTTTTTCTGAGAGAGAGAGAGAGCACATGTGTGGGGGGAGAGGGAGAGGGGGAGAGGGAGAGAAGGAGAGGGAGAGAGGGAGAGGGGGAGAGGGAAAGGAGAGAGAGAGAGAGAGAGAGAGAGAGAGAGAGAGAGAGAGAGAGAGAATCTCAAGCAGGCTCCACGCTCAGTGTGGCGCCCAACACGGGGCTCAATCCCACAACTGTGAGATCAGGACCTGAGTCGAAATCGAGAGTCAGACGCTTAACCGACTGAGCCACCCAGGAGCCTTGGGAATCTCTTTAAATGATACAATGCTGAGCCCACCTCTGGAGATTTGAATGAGTGGGTATTCTGGAGGGGCCGGGTTGGCCCAGTGTTTTAAAGCACTGAGAACCTTTGCAACATACCTAGAGAGATCATCCCAGAGCAAAGGCTGTCTGGACAGGACCCACCCCACCGCGTACCAAGCACAAGGGGAGGCTTATTCCACACACACTAGAATCCCACGTCATCCTTACAACGTCTTTAAGGTTGGCACAATGACACCCATCTACAGATAAGACACCTGGGGCTCCATGATTTGCTCAGGAGGTGTGTATTCCCTGGCTTCCCAAGAAAGCCTGCTCTATGCTCCTATCCTGCATAGAAAATCCACTGCTGAGGACAGGAGCCAGGGCGAGCACCAGAACAGAGACACCGTACGAGTATTTGAGAGGCGGGCGCCGGTTCAAGGACTGCCTTGATTTAACTTCTTAGTATTGATTATAACTGGGAAAGAAATGCTAGTGGAGACAGACACCCTAATTTTACAAGCGCCAACCGAGTGGCCTTTGCCAGGCACAGGGAGGGTGCTGGGCGCCTGTCTGGGCTTTCACCACCGAGCAGGAACTACGCAGACCAAGTTCACGAGCCTGCAGCTCCGCCAGCCACAGCCTGGGTGCCCCGGCCCGCAGCCGGGAGAGAGGATACGGGCAGGAAGTGCCCACTGGCAGGGCAACAGGAAACAATTCTCCAGGCCAGGAAGAAGAGGCCCATTTTAATCAGACGGAGGAGCATACCCAAATCCGTTTTTCCCCTCAGTGTCTGAAGCCTCAAAGCATCACCCCGGGATCCCCCCAGGGGCCAGAGTGAGGTACTCTGACACCCAAATGTAGGACATGCCCATCCAGAAATAGCGCCTCTGCCCAGGACACTAGGAACAAAGGTCACAGCCTGCTTTCCTGGAAACAGGCCAGAGCTACGAAAAGTCAGGAGATGAAGGCTTCTATCTGGTCCGCCCGCTAACTCGCCGTGATCTTGGGCAAGTCACTTTGTGACTGAGCGTCCAAAATACAGAGGTGGAAGGAGACGATCTTTGAATTTCCTGCCAGCTCTGACCCCAGACCCACACCAGGCTGGCAGGACAAACATGCAGGGAGATTTCCCAAGGTGCTGACCCCAGGGGACCAGGTGGGAGGGCGGCCACCCTGCTTGGAATTGCATTTGCCCGAGCAGGCCTGGGGCGGATACATGCTGCAGGAGGGCACGCGGATCAGAAGGAAGTGGTTATGGGAGAAAGCAAAGGATAGAGACCCAGGGAAAAAAAAAATCTGTCCCAAAGGTCCCCTCCAGACTTGAATTTGATGGTAACTTCCAAATCTTCCCCTGTGGGCCTCCCAGTCATTCATCCACTCACTGAATAAACACATACGAGAAACTGCACTGGGAACCAGGGGCACTGAGGCCATTATTATTATTATTATTATTATTATTATTATTACTACTATACAATTAAAGTGGCTGGGAAATAGACATATATATCTAAGTGATGCTGGGATTCCCCTAATAGACAAAAAAAGTCCACCAGCAAGACTCAGAATGTGTCCAGTTCTTTCCCCTGCAACTTACATATTCCAAAGGGATATCAGGCAGTCGGCTTCGAAACAAAAGGCCACGGCCTCCAAGGCTCGAACAGAAGGGCAGACTCACACCCCAGGGGCCACGGATTGTCTGGCTCTCTGAGCAGAGACATGCAAAGGTCAAGGGCTCTCAAGGGAATTCAGAAGCACCCCCCCTCTGATGCTCAGAGCCCAGAACAGATTTAGCTCCACCCACAGAACACTGCCCCCCACGGCCTTGACGCACAGAGCTTGGCCTGTGCTCTGCCAGGGTCGCGGCCCAGGAGAAAGATCCCATCCCTGAACAAAATTAACACATCCGAAGAATCTCCTTCAACAAGTGCTCTGCAATTTCAGACGACAGACCCATCCATCCTGGAGTAAACTGAGGGTTAAAAAAAGAAGAAGTAGGGGTGCCTGGGGGGCTCAGTCGGTTGGGCGTCCGACTTCGGCTCAGGTCATGATCTTGCGGTTTGCGGGTTCGAGCCCCGCGTCGGGCTCTGTGCTGACGGCTCGGAGCCTGGAGCCTGTTTCGGATTCTGTGTCTCCCTCTCTCTCTCTGCCTCTTCCCTCTTCATGCTCTGTCTCTCTTGGTCTCTCAAAAATAAATAAGTGTTAAAAAAAAAAATTTTTTTAATAAAAAAAAAAGTAAAAAAAAACACAACTCACAACTGGCTACGCAGCGGCAGGAGTGACATTCATTTTCCTAACTACTACCCACAGACTGACCAGACCTTCTTACAACTAACTACCACCACAAGTATACTGCTAACTTATCACTCACCATGAGGCTATACTGCCTCTCACTGAATGAACCCGTATCTATCCCTCTATAAAGCAGGAAGTATATACTTCTGGATGATCTGACAGAAGACGTAAGACCTTGTGAGATAAGCGAAGCAGGTATTATCAGACCCATCTGACAGATAAAGATACTGATGCTCAGCAGTTCAGAGACTCCGCCGAGGGCTCACAGCTGATAAGCAGTAAGATTTTTTTGGCTCCCTCAGGCCTCACTGCCTGCGGCACAGCTGTGCAGAGAGACGAGCGACTCCTGAGCCCTGCACCCTTGTTCAGTTCTGATGCCAGCGGCCAGGAATGACAGCTGAGGCAGAAGAAACTCCTAGACCCCGACAGAGTCCCCTTCTCTTCTGCAGCTGGGCCTCCTCAACTACACACGCACACTGGCTCCCTCTCCCTCCCTCCCTCTCTCTCTCTCTCTCTCCAAGTAGTTTCCCAGGAAAACATAATCATCACCCTTTAGGAACCCAGGCTGCACCTGCGTCGGACCTTCACTGCACCCGATCGTGAAGGCTTTGCCGAAACGGTTCTCGGGACAGCTGTCGTGGGTCCTGCGGCCGAGCCGGACATCCTTGCATCTCGGCAAACCCCACTGCAGCCACGTTTCTGCGCCGCAGCTCAGAGGAATGGAAAGAATCAATTTAAGCCAAGCAAACCCAACAGGCTATCACACAAAGCGCCGATGTCAAATCAAACCTCATAACCAGCAATTACCCATCAAGCCGGGGCCGTAATGACGGGCTCCTCGGGGTCACCTCCCCGGGAAGCAGGGAGGGGGCTACTGAAGAGAGAGCTGGGATCGGACGAGTGCGATGACAGCCTCAAGAGAAAGGTGTTCCCCTCGCTTCTCGATACATCTCCCCACCCCCGTGTCCGAAGACACAACCCTGTCCTCGGAGGTCAGAGCCCATCGTGCTAGAGGAGATTCCAGGCTCTCATGCTGTGCCCTCTAATTTTAAAGGAAGCCGGCTTTAGATAATGGTCTGCAAGGTGCTTCCTTTCAAAACTGCTGTAATTAAACTAGAAAAACGTTAATTTGTACCCTCGTGGTAAGAGGGTTTCCTGGAAATTCCTGAAAGGAAGTCTATAATCGATGAGTGGGTGAACGTCACACACGCAGCACAAGCACCTGAATCCAGCACAGTCTGTGAAGCCTCAAAAACCCCCGGCTAAAGAAACGGCACTGTGTCCCCAAAAAACATTGTGCCAGACCTCTACTGAGGGCTGGTAGTGTGACAAAGACAGACAGACAGACAGACACACACACACACACACACACACACACACACTCACAGAGGAAACAACATTTGCAGTCCTGGGCCTCAAAGCTCCTTATAAGACGAGCTCCAACTCTTTAATTTGAAGAGAGAAGAAAGCATTAAAAAAAAAAAAAAATTTTTTTTAAGGAAAACAACAGCTTCTATTAAAATGCATAACACTATCTTTCAATAGATGAAAGGACTCAGTAGAAACACCATAAACCTCAGAATTACACGGTAAATCGCTTCTGTTGTTTAACGCAAATTAATATCATCGCAGATAAGAAAACAATAAGCCCAACATCCCCCGTGGGACACTACGTCCATAAGGCAGCTTGGGAGACTGTAGGTTGACTGAGGTGGGGAGAAGGAAGGAAGGGTGGGTCACGGCCACCTTCCCACTCGGATCCTCAAATCCTGTCTCATCACCTGAAGTGTTTCTCCTGCAAGTGACACACAGATGACTTTCCAGTCTCCATTTTCCTTGCATAAGCCACCCGACGCAGAGCCCGAGTATATTGGCTGTGACAGCACATCTGTCCGGGGCCCTCCCAAGTGCCTCCCGGAACACGACGCACAGACGGCGTGGAGTCTGCTGAGTGGTGGCCTTGCCAGGGGCTTCAAGAGAGTCAAAGCGAATCTGGCACCGAGGCAACTAAGCAACCTCTTGACGGTCCCTTCCTGGGCCTCCCAGCAGCTGACTTCCTCGGAACCACATAACTAATGAAGGAAATCCAGCATGAAAATGTGCGTAAATCCAAATCTTCCCTCTTGCCCACAGGCTCCTGGCATGCAAGCCGATGGCAGGCATGCCGATTCAAAGACTGTCCTTGAACTCAAACGAGTTGTACGTCCCACCTCCAAGGTGACCTGCCATCCAAAGTGACCCAGCATGCTACTCAGTGGGGAGAAGAAAGCGCAGGCACATAGTAGGTGCTCAGAAAATGCCAGCTGCTCCATTAAGAAGAGGGGCCAATTATAAAACACCTGGCTTGGGGCGCCTGGGTGGCTCGGTTGGTTGAGCGTCCGACTTCAGCTCAGGTCATGATCTCACAGTCCGTGAGTTCGAGCCCCGCGTCGGGCTCTGTGCTGACAGCTCAGAGCCTGGAGCCTGTTTCGGATTCTGTGTCTCCCTCTCTCTCTGCCCCTCCCCTGTTCATGCTCTGTCTCTCTCTCTCTCTCAAAAATAAATAAACATTAGGGGCGCCTGGATGGCGCAGTCGGTTAAGCGTCCGACTTCAGCCAGGTCACGATCTCGCGGTTCGTGAGTTCGAGCCCCGCGTCAGGCTCTGGGCTGATGGCTCGGAGCCTGGATCCTGTTTCCAATTCTGTGTCTCCCTCTCTCTCTGCCCCTCCCCCGTTCATGCTGTGTCTCTCCCTGTCCCAAAAATAAATAAACGTTGAAAAATAAATAAACATTAAAAAAAAAATTTAAAACACCTGGCTCAATTTCACCAAGCTTAGCAGCAATCAACTTAACTCACACCACATCACATGGACTCTGTGACCCCCCAAAGGATGCAATTCTTCCTGGGGTCTGGTTCCTGAGTCTCTTCTGGGGCCACATTCTCCTTCTAAGAATTCAGTTAAGCCTCAGAAGGAGGGCAAGTTCTCTC
Source organism: Prionailurus bengalensis (assembly GCF_016509475.1). Classification (NCBI taxonomy): domain Eukaryota; kingdom Metazoa; phylum Chordata; class Mammalia; order Carnivora; family Felidae; genus Prionailurus; species Prionailurus bengalensis. The sequence continues at coordinate 124,497,790 of NC_057358.1, read as the reverse complement.
TCACCAACTCCAGTGTGACCAGTGGACCTCGGCATCACCTTGGAACTTGTCAGAAATGCATCCCCGGGGGCAGAAATGCATCCCGGCCCGGGCCGGGCCTACCAGGGGATCAGTCTGCTTTTTGGCCAGACCCCAGACGGATTTCCCCACATCCGAGATCGCTGGGTAAAGGGCGACGGCAGCCTTAAAACTGACAAGCTTCAGAAAGAAAAGACACTGACGGACAGAAGAACGAGACACGGTAAGACTACTGAAAATGACTCCTGAGAAGGATGTCAATCCATCAGTGGTGCAGACAGGCGGGGATTAACCTGGCTTCAAGAAACTCACCCAACACGAAGAGTGAAAAGTGGACTCGGAGACAGGGGAAGCCTGTGGGTGGAGCCCAGGGACCCCCCCCCAGACATTGAGCTTTGGAGTGCAACTTTAATTTCTTTGAAAAATCCTCAGCATCCTCTTACGTTACATCTAAGATTGTATAAAAGAAACGGATTATAGGGCTCAAATTCCAGCTTCCCCAAATTACTGAACTGCCAGGCCCAGGAAAGTTACTTAACTGCTTGGGAGCAAACTCACTTCCGCTAACAGCCTCGCTGGGGAGGATTGAGAAGCAAAACAAAACAGCGCATAGAAAGTGCCTCCAGCCCATCACAAGTGCTCAGCACGTATCAGTTATTGCCCCTTTCTCTCCATAAGTCTAGAAAAAAGAGCCCACAGCAACATTTTGTCCCGTGACCAGCTTAGGCACAGACGAGGAGGGGGTGGGATAAGGCCAAATGAATCCAACATGTAGCACAGAGGCGCTCCCAACAGGCCCCTTTGGGTGCCCTGAGTGCACTGGGAGATACAGACGCCAGGCTGTCCAGTGTCTGTCAACTCCTCCCGGTTGCCCTTCTTCTTTACAGCAGGTGCCCCTTTCATCCAGTGTGGCCCATGGTGACATTAGGTGTCAGGGTGCTCTGGGGGCCCCCCTGGGACAAAGAAGCCGTTTTAAGCAGATGCATTAGCAGGTCGGCTGCAGAGAACAGTGGAAAAGCTCCTCTCCCTTATCTAACCACCCTGCAAGCCTCCCCTCTCACCCCTCATCATGCGGGCTGCCCACAGCCCAACGACCACGGGCGTCCCGGGAGCCCTCCATTTCCAAGCACCCCAAAAAGTGGGAGGAATGGTGTCTACCTCACCGCTTCATGGGGCAATTCGGAAATCGTCAAATAGCAGCCACACATAAGGGACTGATGACTGATAAACGGGAAAAAAGCAAAAGATGACCATTTCGGTAGCTTGTGCTTTAACACAAGGATGGGAGCCCCTCGTAAAAATTGTATCAATACACCTCTCACCGAGACAGAAACAGACACTGCTCTTGACTGAACACCAAGGTGAATGAAAGAAAACCAAGAGCCGGGGTCTCTGCTCCCCCAGCTAACATCTGTCAAGGGCTTGGGCCAGGCCAAGACCCATGCTGAATGCTGGCTATTCCCCGCTTAATCCACTCAACAGCCCCAGGATGGCAGGTCGAGGTATTACTTCACTCTGTCGATGACAAAACTAGGGTCGAGAGAGGTTGAGTAACTTGCCTAAAGTCACGTGGCTAGGAAGCAGCCTAACCCCAGAGCAGCAGTTCTCAGTGGGGGGAATTTTGCCCCCAGGAGGCATGTGACATGGAGACATGTTTGGTTGTCATAACTGGGGGATTATTACCGAGAGTTCGTGGGCAGGAGCCAGAGATAGCACTAAAGATTCTCCAGGGCACAGGACTGCCCCGAACAACCAAGTATCATTCAGCAGATGTGGGGAAACCTCACCCCGAGCTTCTATTCTCATCCATTGCGCTGTACCGTCTCCCTTCTTCTTTTCTAACGTGCCCACAAAACGGCAATAAATATTTTTTTAACATGACCATAAATCAGAGTACCATAGCCCTGGAGTCAATGCTGAAATTGAAAACACTTATCATGCCTTGCTTTCCTTGACTTCCTCCAATGCTTCCACCCCAAGGCTTTGAACTTGCTTTTCCCTCCGCCTGAGCAGTTCTTTCCCCCTTCCCACCAAATCCCTCGGTGTGTTCAGGGCTCACACATCACCTCCTATGCACCAACCATTACCTTCTTTTTTTTTTTTTTTTTAAGTTTATTTATTTTAAGACAGAGAGGGAGAGCAGGAGGGGGAGGAGCAGAGAGAAGAGAGAGAATCCCAAGCAGGTTCCACACAGCCAGTGCAGAGCCCAACGTGGGGCTCAGTCTCACAAACCATGAGATCATGACCCGCACCAACATCAACAGCTGGACACTTAACCGACTGAGCCACCCGGGCGCCCCCAACCATCACCTTCTTAATAAGTCCTTTTCTGACCATCCCACCCTTCCCCATAGCAATCCTCACCCCAGACATGACAGATATGTTTATCTATATGTGATCTAGTTTGTCTCATTAGATTGTAAGCTCTATGAGGGCAGGAATCTGTTTCTGTGTTACTTACTGCTGTTTCCTCAACACACAGAAAAATGTCTGGCACACAGCAGGAACTCAATAGATATTTGGTGAAACAATGACTGACTGCCTGACTGACTGACTGAGTCATAAGTGAAGGAACTAGCTGAGGTTCCTTCCTCAGGAATTCAAGAGCGTTGGCTTTCCCAAAGCCTCAGCATCATTAGGGGGAAAAGATCTCTACAGAACCTGGCTCATCTTGCTACAGTAACCATTAGTCTAGATCCGGGTCGGCACACCTTTTCCTGCAAAGAGCCAGATAAATATTTTTGGCTTGGTAGGCTGTCCAGCGTCTGGAGAAACTACTCAACCCTGCCACTGGGAGTACAAAAGTAACCCTGGGAGATACAGGAACGAATCATTATGCCTGGCTGAGTTTCAGCGATACTTTAAGAACACTGAAAATTTGGAGGCACCTGGGTAGCTCAGTCAGTCAAGCATCCGACTCTTGGTTTCAGCTCAGGTCATAATCTCACAGTCATGGGAGTGAGCTCCACATCAGGCGCCACACTGAGCGTGGAGCCTGCTTGAGATTCTCTCTCTCTCTCTCTCTCTCTCTCTCTCTCTCTGCCCCTCTCCCCACCTCAAGCACTCTCTCTCTAAGGTAAAAATAATAATAATAATAATAAACTTTTTTAAAGTTTATTTATTTTTTGGGGGGGGAAAGAGACAGAGTGCAAGTGGGGGAGGGGCAGAAAGAGAAGGAGACAGAATCGGAAGCAGACTCCAGGCTCTGAGCTGTCAGCACAGAGCCTGGCCCATAGGGCTCTAACTCATGAACCATGAGATCACGACCTGAGCCGAAGTTGGATGCTTAACTGACAGAGCCACCCAGGCACCCAAATAAATAAACTTAAAAAAAAAAAAAACACCTGATAATTTGAATTTCATGGAATTTTCATGTGTCAGTAAATTATTCTTCTTGATTTTTTTTTCCAACCACTTCAAAATGTAAAAACGATTCTTAGCTCACAGGCCCCACAGAAACGGGAGATGAACTAGATGTGGCCCAAAGGCCACAGTTGACTCACTAGTTCCAGATCTTCACGAATTTTGGTGATCTATTCAACAGGGATGGCCCAGAGTCCTTGCAGGATCCTCATTCACCATCATGGCACGCCCCAGTGGTTGGCTCTTCACATCCTTGTCTACCTCAGTTTACCTCTGTGGAGACAGAGGCCTGACATGACTTATCCGAGGTCACAGCACCCGGGCCGCTGACTCCAGGGCTAGAATTCTGTCTGCACTTAACAGATTGTCACAAAACCTTGTCCATAATGGATACAAAGCCCTCAATTAATCCATTACTGATTTCTGAGAGTTAGCAGGGAAGATCCCAGGGATGTGAGCATCGGAATCAGCAACGATTCCTGAGCTGAAATACAAATGCCAAATCAACGACAGGGCAGCCGCGCATCTATCCCCCAGCCCAGAAGGCTGTGCCACCTGCCCTGGAGAAAGAAGACGTGGGTGCCAGCAGCCGTTTGCCCTTCGGTGTTACAGGAAAAAGTTAACGACACAGAAAATTGGCTGTGCTGCCCAGGATGGCAAATAGGAACTTGAAAGGTGAAGGCTTCTTAATAAACGCACAGGGCTTATACTTTAATACCTAAGCCAGGCGTGACCCTTTCCCACCTTAATTTCAGAAACGTTCCTGAATGATAATTAAGACACTCAAACGAAAGGGAGAGACTCGGGGAAAAATTCACATCCAAAATCCAGGAAGTTGGAACCGCATTCCTCAGGAGTACTGTCCCAGAAAAAAACCCTGACTACATATACATATCACGTTAAAACGGCCCCCAAGTCTACTGCACCAATGTTCTCTCGGTGTGTTGAAGACAAAAACAAACAAACAAAGCCTTCCAAGCTCCAGCACGACCTCAAGGAAGGGCTACCTCCCCTGCCCCACCCCCCATCCCCTCCCCCCCCCCCCCCCCCAGGAATCAGGTCATTTTGAAGCACCGATGGATATGCCAAAGCCCTGAGCCTCACCCCTCAGGGGCTGTACAGCTAGAATCAGAACGAAAATGGCCATAAAAACCAGGATGATGACTCAGTTCATCATCTGAAGCAGTGACCCCTCTCTTGCTCCTTCCTCCCCAAATCCTTTTGCTACAGAATTCTTAAGGCAAAGGTTTAAGCCTAATAGGATCTCAATGAAAACATCTGGGATGGGCTGATGAGTGAATCCTAAACAAAAATGCCCAGATGCCTGGAGCCGGCTCTTCACGCTCTGGAATTCAAGATGGCGTCTCCAGTTGGGTTTCCACTGATGACATTGGTGGCGCTTGGCTTGTTCTGTCTCTAAACTGCCTTCCCCTCTTCCTCCTCCGCTCTGGTCCTACAAGCTAACCATCTAGCCTGGATTCGACTTGCTGAGGAATCACTTTCATTGTGCTCCTTCCTGTTCAAGAGAACTGAAATAGACCTTTTCTCAAGCAACTTCTTCTGTCTCAATAATTGACTATATTGGTGACCATAAAATTGATTTCACAAACCAGGATACTTCTTAAATTAAAGGGGTACTATTAATAATTATGCCAGGACTACAGCAATAAACTGGAACTGTCCAGGACATACTAGGGCACAGGGTCCCACAACTATAAGACGTTGGAGGAAGCACCCTGTATTATCTCGTTAACCCTGTCTCACCTTTTTAACCAAGTAGTTCCTAGGGGCGCCTGGGTGGCTCAGTCATTTAAGTGTCCGACTTCGGCTCAGGTCATGATCTTTCAGTCCGTGGGTTCGAGCCCCACGTTGGGCTCTGTGCTGACTGCTCAGAGCCTGGAGCCTGCCTCAGATTCTGTGTCTCCTTCACTCTCTGCCCCTCCCCTGGTCATGTTCACGCTCTCTCTCTCTCTCTCTCTCTCAAAAATAAATAAACTTTAAAAAATTGTAATAAAAAATAAAAAAATAAAATAAAATAAAATAAAATAAAATAAAATAAAAAACAGTTCCCAGCACCTGAAACATCATAGGTGCTTGATAATAAATATTTGTGAAACTGATTCTATAAATTGTAAGAGCCCTACATGGTAACATAGGTACCAGTTGCTTGGGATTTGTTTCCATAAATGCTGCAGATGATTACAAAAATAAAATCCTACTAGAAAATCATGGCTTCTGGGGCGCCTGGGTGGCGCAGTCGGTTAAGCGTCCGACTTCAGCCAGGTCACGATCTCGCGGTCCGTGAGTTCGAGCCCCGCGTCGGGCTCTGGGCTGATGGCTCAGAGCCTGGAGCCTGTTTCCGATTCTGTGTCTCCCTCTCTCTCTGCCCCTCCCCCGTTCATGCTCTGTCTCTCTCTGTCCCAAAAATAAATAAACGTTGAAAAAAAAAAAAAAATTAAAAAAAAAAAAAAAAAAAGAAAATCATGGCTTCTGATAGTATATGTCATTTTATTTCCACCATGGATATTTTAAAACCTCTCACTGTATTGCATATCATAATAATTAACAGTAGTTATCACATACTGAGTCCTGTGTATATTCATTACAGTCAAGAAACCTTGGATACACCCTCCCAAACACCCTAATAAGGAAGCATTAGTATATCCAGTCTCTAAGTGAAGAAAATGAGGCCCAGCAAGGCTAAAGAATTCAAGGTTACAGATTCTGGCCAAGCTCATCCCCTTCCACTGACTAAACTGGCCAACCAGAACTTCCTGGTTCCCAAGGTGGTAGGTTTCAAAACCACTTCATGATCAAGACAAAGTGGCATGTCATTCAGCCAACTATCCCAGAGCCATGAAATTGGCCATGTGTGGTCCAGCCGTACCACTGACCGTCCGTCCACTGCACTAACTACAACATTACACGGATCCAAACTAAATGAAAAGGAGAAGACCTGGAAGAACATTAGGAAGACACTATGATAACATAAAGCACAACCCTTCTTTGAAGGAAGTCAGAGATGGGCACCTTGATTTCTAAGTTCCCAGTAGGCTTTGCAGGACAGCCCCCCAATTGGGACCTGCAAACAGAATTTCCTAAGTGATGGAAGGAAGTGAGCCCGTGGAGGTGAAGGGAGAAGAGCTTGTATTAGTAACAAGACCAAAGAAAATTGCTTTTGAGGAGGGGAGGGAATTTAGGCTGTAAACTCCATAGGCTGGAGGCTGATTCAACCCAGGGTTGCCCCAAACTGCTCGGGCCTTTTGTCCAACTTTTTTTTCTCAGTGAAATTCCACAAGTCTAAAAAATTCATCTCCCATGATGCTTGGATTTGTGGGAGTTTCACCTCTAACACAAGAAGTTTAAAGCCCTCCCCCTTCCACCCCACCCACTTAAAAGTATGTATAAATTCCCCCAAGCTATGAAACAAGGCACTCTCATGGGTACATTCCTCAAATTACAAGCTACCAAAATACTTGACAGTAACACACTGGGTTGTTGACTCCTCTGTAAAAAAAAAAAAAAAAAAAAAAAATTCAAGAAGCTCACATATCCACTTGCAAGAATCACAAACCGACTTCTCCTAAATACACTCCCAGGAAAGGAGCTGACCAGCTCAGCCCCAACAAGGGGAAAGCTTTGTCTGCCGAACAAGAGATTCTCTTCATTAATGTCTCCCTTGTATTGATTATGGACGACATGCTGTATAAACAGTTTCCACACCGAGGAGGAAGGAGCAAAGTTTTGCTGCAGTCACTAAATTCAATAGGAGTCACCAACTCCCTGCAGAGTCCATTCTGCTCCTGAAAACATATTCGGCCATCCCTCATCTCAAAGGCTCTAAACCCACCAAGATGGGCGCCATGTTCCCTGCAGCTGCCAGCCAGAAGACCATATAAACTTTTAGCCTAAAAATTAACTAGGTTCTGGGGCACCTGCCTGGCTCGGTCAGTAGAGCATGCGACTCTTGATCTGGCAGTCGTGAGTTCAAGCCCCGTATTGGGCATAGAGATTACTTTAAAAAAAAAAAACAACAATTAACCGTGCTCTAAGAACAGCCTAGAGCAACACTCTTATCTTCACCATGCATAAACTGTAAACTGCAACTCACATTCTCCAACCCCACCTTTTGGGTTCCAAGATCCTCATTTCTCACAGGGCTGCAGACTAGAACCCAACAGTGCATGAAATGGACCTGAGACTCAGTTACTAAGACTGGGTTTAGGGTGGAAAATCCGATAGAGGTGTTTAAAAAAATAATAATAAAAGAATTGTTACATATCTCTTGCATAAACACTGCTGTGTGGGGTCTTGCTAAACAGAAAATGAATATGTAGCTAAATACATTTCTCTGCCCCCTTGAGACCAAGCTCCGGCCAGTGGCGTGAGAGTAGAGGTGGTGACTCCCAATTCCAGGCCTGACTCAGTATCGGCGTCCCTCTGTGGAAGAAACGGTGAGGTTAGTCATGGTGGCAAATTGCCAACGTGGCCCCACTTCTTCACTCCTCCCCGATGCTCTCCTCTGGCCTCGGAACTCTGCACGCCACTCTGGGCAGCGCACTCTGCCCCGTGTTCTGACCCGGGGCTCGGCCGTGTGACTTGTTCTGGCCAACAGGATGCCAGCAAACAGGGACGAGAGACAGGCACAGCACAGTCGAACCACCTCAGTCATCCCAGCCCAGGCCATTCCGGTAAGTGACCCGCGGCCACAAGAGCAGAGCCGGCTTAGACCACCCAGATGTGCGAACGACAAGCGACTATTGTGTGCTACCGAGGCTTAGCGGTTGTCTGCTAGGCGGAATGTTATCGCCGAGCACCACGGTCATCATTCCCTTTTAACAGATGGAAACACCACGGCACAGAGACGAAAAGTGCATTCGTCAGGGTTACACGACTGGTACCTGGCAAAGCTGGAATGTGAAAGCAGGCAGGGGCTCTCATGGTCTTTGCTCCTCTCCATTTCATCCACCTTAACTTTTCTCAACAAAGCAGCAAGAGTGGGCTCAATCGGCAGGAGGCAAAGTGCTCTGCCCAGGTTCGCCGTGGGGGGTTCTCCAGGCTGGGAGCAGGGATCCTGGGGACCCTGCCAATTGGCGGCACCCATCCTCTTCCAGCCGCTGCGTTAGCACGGACAGTGATGGAGGCTGTCTGTTCACAGGCAGCTGTGCACTAAGCAGAAGGAGCCTGCACCCCGGAGCTCTCCCTGCCCTTCCCTGCACTGCAGTGTCATAACCCAGACCCTTGGCCTCCAGAGAGGCCTCTCGGGGCCAGCGCCTGGAGCCAGCAGGGGCTTCCTCTCCACCAGCCTACCCCTCCAAGGCTTTCTTTCCTGCTTGGCTGCGCAGTGTCTTTTCCCATTCACCAGGAAATCTGCAGAAATGCCTCTGGCACCTGCCTCTGCTCTCACCTCCCTCACCTCCACTTCCTGTTTCCGGACTGCTTAAGCCTGACTTCCAAATTATCCCATCTGGAGGTCAACTGTTGTGACAGCCAGCTGTATATGTCCCCTCTCCCGTCCCCACTGCCCCCCCCCCCAAGTAAGGAATAACGGCTTGGCAAAGAAAGCATAAGCCTCTGCCAAAATAATGTCAGGATGACTCACAGAGTTACTGTGTCCTCTTAGCCCTCTACCCAGCCAGGTCCCCCATGCATTTTCCACCTTCGCCAATCATCAAGGGACCAAAGGTGACCACTCTAACCTGAGCACTAGCACTGGCGTCCTCAAAGCGGCACACCTGTACCAGAATGCCTCGGGACGCTCGCCTGCGAAGCAGCTTCCTGAGCCTCACCCTGGCCCTGCTCAATTAGACCACCTGAGGGAGGCATAGAAGCTGTGGTCATAGTAAGTCTCCCCAGCACTTAAAAATAGCCTTCCTAGTGACAACCTTAAGTTGCAGGACCACAGCAACAGCCGTCAACGGTCAGCAAGTAGCTGACATGCTTTATCCCACATGGCCTCCCTTCAGCTCTAGAAGTAGGTACGACTTTCCTACCATTTTATTTATTTTTTTAATTTTTTCAACGTTTATTTATTTTTGGGACAGAGAGAGACAGAGCATGAACGGGGGAGGGGCAGAGAGAGAGAGGGAGACACAGAATCGGAAACAGGCGCCAGGCTCCGAGCCGTCAGCCCAGAGCCTGACGCGGGGCTCGAACTCACGGACCGCGAGATCGTGACCTGGCTGAAGTCGGACGCTTAACCGACTGCGCCACCCAGGCGCCCCATTTCCTACCATTTTAGAGGCAAGGAAACTGAGGCCCCGTGATATGAAATAATAGCCAGGTCACAGAGCTAATACGTAGCAGTGTTGGGCTTTGAACAGAGATCCACCCCACGTTCCAAACCTGCTCTGAACAACTCCTACACAAGGTGATGTAAGTATTTCCAAATGCCGGTGACCCTGGATGTCTGTGTTCACTCGCCGTGCATCTCTGCGGTCCAGGAAGCCATTATTAGAATGCAAACTCAAAACACAGGCACCTTACTTCCAGAAAATTCTCTGCACACTCACTTGTGGTGAGTGAGTGTAGTGTAACTACTGGATTTCAGGGATGGGAAGGACAGAGCCAATGTCACAGCTTATCCAACCTCAATTCCCACCCAGTGCCAGAGGGTGGGGGGACTCATGAGTAAAGATGACATTGGTTATCTTCATATGTCACCAGCACAGAGAAAATCCTTTATATCTTCTCCCAGCTAATCCTATTTTAGCAAAGCATTAGGCACCAAGTCGGTAAATAATGACACACTGGACAAAGAGCTGAAGTGCTAAGCAGATAATAATAATAATGGTGATGACAGCAACAGCTACATGTATCTCCTTTGACTCCACGGAATATTATCCCCATTGCACAGATGAAGAAACTTACAGAGGTTAAGTAATCTGCCCCGGGCCACGCAGCCAGTTCAGAAGGAAGGCTGTGACACCAACCCACGGCCGAGTCACTCGGAAATCACTGCCCTGAAAACACTTGCTATGAAAAGTGTGGCCCCCCCAGAAGGGCAGCATCGACATCACCCAGGAGCTTGTTAGAAATGCAGAATCCCAGGCCGCACCCCAGACGCACGAAGTCAGGCGGGAGGGCCCGTTAAGTCTGCAAAGCGTTCATTTGCCTACACAACGGTTTCTCAGACTCAGCGCTACAGACGTCTGCGGCTGGATGATTCTTTGCTCTGAGGACTGTCCTATGCTGATATTTAACAGCATCCCTGGTTTCTCCCCACTAGATGCCAGCAGTAACTCCCCTTCCTCCCCAGGTCACGAGGACCAGAAATAGCTCTAGCAGTACCCGACGTCCCCTGACAGAGTCACAGAGCCCCCCCAGCAGAGAACCCTGATTAGACTAGAGCACGCTTCCGCAGGGCTGTCTGGCACAGAGAGGAGGTCTGTATGCAAAACTCACAGAGGCCTGTCCCTAGATGCGACACCGATTGCCCTGTGAAACACAGGCCGACGGAATCACAGATCTGCACCTCAATGTCCAGCCCCAGCACCGAGAAGGCTGGACTAGAGCCAGGCTTTGCCAAACCTCGCCGTATCCGAGGATCACCTGGGAATTGTTTTAAAAATACAGATTAAGGTAGGCCCTACCCAACCATGCAGATCTACTAAATAAGAAACTCTGAATGGGGCCCTGGAATCTGCTTCTTATTTTTTCTTTCAAATTTGTTTAATCTATTTATTTTTGAGAGAGAGAGAGAGAGAGAGAGACAGACAGACAGACAGACAGAGTGAGCAGAGAAGAGGCAAAGAGAGAAGGAGACATAGAATCCGAAGCAGGCTCCAGGCTCTGAGCTGTCAGCACAGAGCCCAAGGTGGGGCTCAAACTCATGAGCCATGAGATCATGACCTGAGCCGAAGTCAGATGTTTAACCGACTGAGTCACCCAGGTGCCCCTTCTTTTTCCCTTTTAAATCTTTATTCATTCACTGAGGACCTATTCTTGACTTTTCAGGTCAGTTCCCAAAGCAATCTCTGGCCACAGAGAAAGGGAACAAGTCCTAACGGGTCCCATATGCCAAGAGTGGTCACCAATGGCGGCCAGGATTCCCAGGAAGGTCAAGGCAGCCCCGTAGTGAACCAGGTCCCCAGTCCTGGTGTGCCTGTCAGGGACACAGGGCCCACAGTCTCACTGGTCATGTCCAATCAGGTAGAGGTGCTCCCAGGTGAGAGAATGGAAAGACCTTGCAGTTGGCCGCTCTGTGTGGGCCTGAGGCTGTTCTAACCATTTACAGCACTCACTCCTTTATTCCTAAACGTACCCACTTTGGAAGGTGGGTGGTAATCACCTACCCCAATTTGCAGGTGGGCAACGAGGCTCTGACAGGGTTAATGACTTGCCCGAGTTTTACGGTCTGGATTTGGGTGTCCCCCCACCCTCCAAAATTCCTATGTTGAAATCTTAAATTCCCAAGAGGATGGGATTAAGGAGGTGAGGACTTTGGGAGGTGCTTCAGCTGTGCGGGGGGGGGGGGGGGGGGGAGCCCTGAGGAACGGGGTTGGTGCCCTTATAAAAGAGGGTCCAGAGAGATGTCCAGCCCCTTCCATGGGGTAAGGACACAGCGAGAAGGAGTCGGCTATGAACCAGAAGGAGGGCCCTCACCCGACCATACTGGCACCGTGATCTGAGATCACATGATTTCAGCTCTCTCCTTTCTAGCCTCCAGACCGCGAGAAACAAACCTCTGTTGCTTATCAGCCACTCCATCTGTATTTTGCTGCAGCCGCCTGAACAGACTATGACACCAAAGTCACACACCTAGAAGGTGACAAAGGTGGGGTCTGAATGCATACCACGCGGTGCCACTCACCACCCTGAGAATGTTTGGAAAGGCCCATTAGTCCCATGTGCCAACAGTTCCTTCTCCCTTGTCACTTGTCCGTTTTAACGCATTATCTGGATCTATAGACTAGTATCTGATCTCTTTACACCTCACTACCCCAAGGGTGCACCTCGGACCAGCAGTATCACCCAGGAGCTCGTTAGAAAGGCAGAATCCTAGGGGCACCTGGGTGGCTCAGTCAGTTAAAAGACTTTGGCTCAGGTCATGATCTTGCAGTTCACGAGTTCCAGCCCCACACTGGGCTCTGTGCTGACAGCTCAGAGCCTGGAGCCTGCTTCGGATTCTGTGTCTCCCTCTTCTTCTGCCCCTCCCCAGTGGGTGCTCTCTCTCTCTCTCTCTCTCTCTCTCTCTCTCTCTCTCTCTCTCTCAAAAATAAATAAACGTTAAAAAAAATAAAAATAAAAAAAGGCAGAATCCTAGGCGCTGCCCCAGACCTGCTGAATGCGGTGTGAGAAGCACTGATAAGATACTTTCTGCACTTGATAGTCTGAACTTGGGTAGTCTGTGGGCTACCCAATTTAACACCCAGAGCGGTCTCCCAGCTAGCTCACATATCCGTTGTTTCACACACGCAGAGAAGTTGGGGTGGAAAGGTAAGATTGGTTGCAGAAGGGATGGAAATAAATTACCACTCACAAATTATCTCCATCCAGTTAAATTACTAGCAGTCTAAAGAGAAGACCCGGGCTGTTGTTTGGGGGGGGCGGGGGGGGGCGGTATTTTTTGGCCCCCGGCAACTGACAGGTACTTACTCCAACAAGTGGACATCTTCATCAACTGAAGTATCAGGCCAACCTGATCCGTTCTAAAAGCTAAGCATGCCTGGGGGCACCTGGGTGGCTCAGTCGGTTGAGTGTCCGACTTCAGCTCAGGACAGGATCTTGCAGTTCGTGAGTTCAAGCCCCACATCGGGCTCTCTACTGTTGGTTGGAACAGAGCCCGCTTCAGGTCCTCTGTCCTCCTCTCTCTGCCCCTCCCCCACTTGCACTTTCTCAAAAAATAAAGAAAACATTTAAAAATAAATGCTAACTAAGCACACGGATGGGCTAAGGGAAGAGGAACAGGAGGCAGGGGCGGGCGGAGCTAGGAGCCTCTGCCTGCCCGTGCGCTGGCAGGGGAAGGGAAAGTGACAGTGTTTGCTCAGAGCTGTGCTCTGCCCTAAAATTGGCAGCGGCTGGCCATGGCTGTGTGTATGATTAACAGTTTCCACAGTGCCTGACACCAGGGTTTGCTGGAAGGCACTTAAGGTTTGCAACTCCCTTCTGCAAAGGCGCTAGGTCCTGCCGTGTTCCCAGAAGGCCGCCTGCTTCCTTCCTCCTGCATGGGGACCCCGAAGGGGCGGAGGCATGTAGATGGCAACCACGAGTTCCCTCTCTCCAGGCTGACTTCACGCAGCCAATCCCTGGGCTGAGCGCTTCACCCGCCTCGGCCGAGTCAGTCTTCACAAAGGCCACGAGGGTGCCCAGAGGGTGCCCACGGTGCCAACTGGAGCCCATCTCTGCAGGTCAGCTGGGCATCTGCAAGCTTAAGTGACTTGCCCAAGGTCAAAAATCTAGTGAAGTGGTTGGGTGAGGATCTGAACATAGGATACGTGTGACCACCAAACGCTAGACCACAAACCCCAAGAGGCAGAAAAGTCCTTCAGGTCCGGCACCTCCCCTTAGCCTCCGCAAGATTATCCAGGAAAGTTAGGGTGTTTGCCTTCAGAAGTGTCCTCTTGACTAACACCTGTCCGTCCCCAGTAACTCCCCAGGCAGCAGGCTTTATGCTTAAGGGCGCAAAATCTGCTAACAGCAGAACCGGGCTCGTGGCCCCGCTGTGAACACAAGGAGGGCGGTCCAATCTGAGCACCTTTCTACTCCACCTCCAGACCCTGGTTTTACCTCTCACCCCAGAACGCTCTGGAAAGCTGCTTCACTCTCGTACCTCTCTCTCTCAGGCTGAGAAACTCAGCGCCCCGATCCTTGAGGACTCTGAGGGAAATGCAGTGCCCTCAACAGCAGGTCCTGGGCACTAGGGATGCGCTCAAAGGGCTCTATCCCACCCCCTGACCAAACCTACCTTCCCGCCCCAGCCCCTACACAGATCAGACCTGAGGAACCTCCTCCCAGTTCATTCCCTAAAGTTACCACACTAATCCCCTGGCTTGCTGCAACCATTCAATTGCATCTCTCTCTAGGTCTTTCAGAGAATCAGGTGCATTGAAAGCCAAAACCCTGTAAAGGAACGCCACACCAACCCCAGGGCAAAAGCTGACAGTCTCGTCATTCAACGGAACCCCCCCACCCCCAACACAAGGGATTGGTAATCTCTCTATGAAATCGGCTCTGGGGGGAAAGCGTATCTCCCACTCTCCTGCTGATGGCTCCTTTCTTGGCTCCTCTAATCCTATCTACCCACTCCACACGGAAACACCATGCCAAAGACAAATCAGTCTCGTACCAGTAGCACACCAAAGGGCAGAAGATGTCACAAGTTCACTTGCCTTCTTCCTTTCTCTTTCTAGTATCCTTGGTTCATTTTGCCCCTGATTAGCCACGAGGCTTAACATAAACCATTGAAAATTCTCTGTGCCGCTTATCACCAGGCTGGGACAGATGATACCTCCCAATCGAAAACACGAGAGGCCAACAAACCCTTAGCAAGCACCAGGTCTTCCAAAGGGGAGGCGATATTGTACGTTAAGGAAATAAAAGGCGAGCGCTCAGATAAGCTGCCAGGTATCAATGCAAAGTAATAAACCAGGAAAAGCCCCAACAGCAGCGCTTTATGGAGACAAAGCAAGAACTTCTCCCAAGGAGGGGGGAGCCCAGGAACGGAGCTTCTAATCTAATAAATCAAAGCAGAAAAAAAAACAAACCATTAACAAGGCCCAGCAAATGTAAATCAGAAGACAGCTGCAGGGAAAAATAGAAAGCTTACAGGTCACCCGGGGCGCCAGATTAAAAATCCACAATCAAATACTGCAAAGCTGTATGAATCTTATTTATAGTGCCACCAAAACATATTTTATAGAGCACTTCCCCGCTGGGGCCTGGGCTGGCTGCACCAGGGACAGGGGCTCAGAGGACGCCCTAGACCCTCCGGGGGTGGCCTCATGGCTGCGAGGGGGCCAAGGGAGGGCAGCAAGAGAGAAAGGGGAACAGAATGAGAGGACCTCGGCAGTGACAGAGGCCCCAGAGGACCCGCCTCTCTTTTTGATGATTTCCCTGTGTTTTTTTGGAGGGGAGGGGGGAAGGCTGAACTCTCCAGCACTGAGCCACCTGCCGTCCAGAGCTACTCTATCTATTTGATTTACATAATAATGCCTTCTTCATATGCATGGATCTGTAGCCATTTGTCAGGGCACATTTTCTCCATCTCTTCCTCCTTGATGTTTTCTTGCAGAAGCCAAGGTTAAAAAATGCACAGTCTGGCCCCAGAACTGCATCAAGTTAATGGCCCAACAATCAATCACTGCTCTAGGCTTGCAGGGGAAGGGTTGGGCAAATAAGGACAGCCCAAGCATCCGGCCATGAGGTCCCGCAGTTCATCCCTTCCCACCTTCATCCGGACAAGGGGCCAGAAGGAGGACACAAAAATGTCCGCCTCAACTGTTGGGGATCCAATGGCTGGTCACAGGCCTCGACCCCAAAACCCCTGTCCCACTTTGGCCTCCACAGACGAGGAAATCAAAACTACCTCCTTGCTTCTCTAACAGCCTGTAAGAAAAGGATGAAAAAACCTAACACCCCTTCCTTCCCCCCAAGAAAAGACCAACCAATACATATTTGCTGAGTGCTTGCTCTATTCTTTCGGATCTGTGTGAATTAAAACTCAAGAACCATGGACCACACAGGGAGACCTAAATTAAACTAGCCCCGGGAGAAAAAGAGGTAAGGTAATTAATAGTGAGCCACTGAAGTTTGTAGAGCAGGAGAGTGGTGGCCATGTTGAAAAGGAGTTATAAAGATCAAGAAATGCCGAGAAGAAATTCAGAACTGAATCACTTCTCTCTCTTCCTACTGCTGAAAGAGAAACAAAACCAACTCCTCCCTCCAGCCACCTGAAAGCCATTATATTAAAGGTTTCCTAAAAGAAACCCGTAACAATGTTATCAGCTGCAAAAGACTATTAAAATCAATGGCTAACTCATGGATCCCAGCTCTTTGAACTGAATCCTTCCCACATCTGCTTGAATGGACTTTCTTGGAAATCATTAAGAGCTGCACAAATAACCCAGACCCCTTGCCGACAAGTCAGATAACGCAGAAGTGAAATTTGCTAAAATCTCCCATGAAAAGGGTCTCTTAGGGAAGTTTCCAATAAAAGCATCTTTGAAGGTTTGGCCCTCCTGTGAACTGAACTCCACAGTAGATTATTCCGGTCATAAGACATTAACACTATCTCTAACCTTCATGTGCACATCCCTTTGTTCCTCTGGCTTTTTATTGGGTTGAAGTTAAGCCCGCCCTGGCAGCTTAAAATTCCCCTAAAACCTAGTCATTTCCCATTCTATCTGCCTGCCTCCCAGTAAAGGTTGGCAGCAAAGCCTTTAAAATAAAATGGACCCATATGCTTAGGGAAGTGGGGAAGCATACGTGTGACCCACGCACAGACACGCAGACCAGGAGGGAGAGGAGAGCCCCTCTCAAAGACAGACACTGTTCTTAACATGAAACACGATGCGGGGCACCTGACTGGCTCAGTTGGTGAAGCATGTGACTCTTGTTCTCAGGGTTGTGAGTTCGAGCCCCACGCTGGGTATAGACATCGCTTAGGGAAAAAAGAAAAAAAATTAAACAAGGTGCCCAACATCCCTGGAGCCACAGGATCCAACAAAGTAGGGACAAAAGACTGGACCTGGACAATTCCCAACAGCAGCACATGCAGGGCAGGGTGGGGCCCGGGACAAAGTGCCACATGTCTGTGTGCAAACAGCGCGTGAAGGGGCAGCTGGCTTCATCATGCTTGCTACCACATGACCCTCCCCTTCTCCACCCATCTCAGCCACCATCACTGACCCAGCTCCTTAGAAAGGGTTGGGGGCGCTTAGTGAAGACCAAAGAGACATCAGTCCCTCGTAAGAACCCGGGAAACACGTGAAGCAGAAACGTCCAAGGAAACGATTTACAGAGCGAATGGGATGACAGCCAAGGTATTCAGGAAGCTGCAAGAGCATCCCAGGAATCAAACAGCGTTGACTTTGCTGGGACTGCCATGACCCAGTACCACGGAGCGGGTGGCTTAAACAACAGACATTCGGGGGCGCCTGCGGGGTTCAGCCAGTTAAGCGTCCGCTTCTGCTCAGGTCATGACCTCACGGTTCATGTGTTTGAGCCCCACACTGGGCTCTCTGCTGTCAGCATGGAGCCCACTTTGGATCCTCCGTCCTCCTCTCTCTCTGCCCCTCCCCAACTTGTGCACGCGCATGCTCTCTCTCTCTCTCTCTCTCTCTCTTGGAAATAAACAAATATTTTTTTTAAAAAATCTATTGCCTCCTAGTTCTGGAGGCCAGAGGTCTGATATCAAGGTGCTAGTAAGGCTGACTTCTTCTGACGCCTCTCTCTGCAGCCTGCGTCTTCTCCCTGTGCCCCCACTGGTCTTCCGTCTGTGAGCACGCACCCCCTTGTACGTCCAAATGTCCTCTTATAAAAAGACACCAGTCGGCGGATTAGGACCCACCCACACGACTTTATTTTAACTTGAGCGCTTCTTTAAAGACTCTACGTACAAGTGCGGTCACATTCCCTAGTGGGGGCGAGGGCAGGGCTTCAACATGTGAACTGGCGGTGCGGAGACACAATTCAGCCCCTAACAGATGATAATGGCAGTCGCTGTGCTTCGAGGCATGCCACCTGTTAAGTGACAACCGTATTACGCCAGCCACTAGATGTTCCCCAGCTCCTTACACCCCTGCACGCGTCCCGAGAGGCAGGTGTTCTCACTCACGAGTCCCCGATAAGAGCTCCAGGGGTCACACGGTTAGAAGAGGCCCAACTACCCACAGGTCGCAGAGGGAGGCGTGAGCCCAGGAGAGGGCTCTCCTCCTCCAGTGGACAGGCTGTTTCTGGATGGCAAGTTCTTTCAGACTCCCCAGTTCAACGATCCCCTGAACACGCCTTATAACTCATCCTTCAAACTGTCTAGGATTTTGTGACAGGAAATGACACATCATGTTTTCTTTGTCTAGCAGAGAAAAAGGGAGAAAAAAAAAAAAAGTCTCAGAGGATTAGTCCGTGAGTCAACTCCTTCACGGAGACTTCACTTAATGGTGCCAAAATAAGAAATATGTAAACAAAACACATCAAAGAGTGAGGCGTGGCCCTGCAGATTTAATTGCCCAGGCTGGAGGGACCCTGTGCCATTATTTACCGATAGGATTAGCCGATGTGAGTGGGATTAGCTCCTTGAAATAACACAATGTATTTTTCCTAATGTAATTGGAAATGTCAGCGAAAACAATGACCCAACGCAAACATTAGAAGTGATACGGGGGATCGGGGGATCGAGGCCGCCAATCTCCGCCAGAGTGCGTAAAGGAAACTGGGCTAATGTGAGGCCTAATCAAAAAACAAAATTAAATAGGATAAAGGCTAACAAAATTAAACCAAATATTTGACATGCATCCCACTGCTTTCATGGCTTTCCAGAAAATCTGGGGGCTCCAAGAATGAACCCTCCAATAGTAACTCATTAATTCAACATCTACCCCCACCCCACCCCCCACACAGGTTAGAACCCCAAATCAGGAGCTGAATGGCATCAATGAAAAATGTTCAAAATGAATGTGGCTCTTTCCTCATTTCCTCTATTGTTGACTCAAGAGTTACGGGAATGGAAACCAAAAAAAGTACAAAGTCCTTCACCAGCCAAGGCCTTAAGAGACTTGGCCACGGTTTGTGGCGTCCCAGCTTTGGGCTGGTACATGAGGCTCCAGTGATGACTGAGACACGGGTCTTATTCCGGAATCTTCACCACCAGAGCTCACCAAGGAACTCTAGTCTCCAGGAAAGATCTTGTTATCTACTATAGCTTTCCCGATATGGGTCGGCTCTGGATGTGAATTTTACATAGCTTAGGGAGAAAGAGAGGAGCAGAGAATTCCACGAAAACCAGGGTCAACTCTAGATGCAGGCCTTCACTAGTTGTGTAACTTTGAGCAAGTTACCAAAATTCTCCAAGCTTCAATTTCCTCATCGGTAAAACGGGATAAAAATGGAACCATGCCTACAGAGTGGTGGTGGGAACTTAGTCACGTGAGGTGCTTAGAAGACTTAATGGTCAATGCTAAACGATGTGCTGATTACAACACGAAGTCACAAAACCGGATTGTTCAACCACGATGAGATACCACCCATTACGATGACTGTGACCAGAAACCCAGAAATCAAGTGGTGGCAAGGACGTGGAGGCACTGGGACCCTTGGGCACTCGCTGGTAGGAACGTGAAATATGGTACAGCTGCCACAGAAAACAGGACGGAGGTTCCTCAAAGAATTAAAAATAAAATTACTATATGACCCGACAATCCCACTTTTGGCTATTTATCCAAAAGAATCGAGAGCGGGATCTCAAAGAGATGTTTGCATGCCCACGTTCAGAACACCACTATTCACCATAACCAAGAGCAGAAGCAACCCGTGGGGGCATTGGTGACTACATAAACAAAATGTGGTACATCCATACACTGGGATATACTAGTCTTAGGAAGGAGAGGCGGGGCACCTGGGCGGCTCAGTCGGCTAAGCATCCGACTCTTGGTTTCGGCTCAGGTCACGATCTCACAGTTCGTGAGTTCAAGCCCCCCATCAGGCTCTTCACTGACTGCATAGCCTGCTTGGGATTCTCTCTCTCTCTCTCTCTCTCTCTCTCTCTTTCTCTCTCTCTCTGTGCCCCCTCGGCCCCTCCCCCACTCGCACACACAGGTGCTCTGTCTCTCTCAAAATAAATAAACTTAAAAAAATTTTTTTTGAAAAGATTAAAAAAAAAAAGGAAAGAAATTCTGACAACCCACTACAACATGGATTAACCTAAGCGAATTAAGCCAGTCACAGAAAGACAAATAGGGCATGATCCCACTTTATGAGGTGGTGTTTAAGCAGTCAGACTCACAAAATGGAAAAGTAGACGGGGGAGGGAGAGGCACAGAGGGAATTATTTCACAGGCTTGCAGGCTGAAAAGAGCTCTGGAGCTCTGTTCCACGACGATGCGAATATACCTAACGCTGCCGACTGCATGCCTAAAAAGGGAAGATAGAAATGTAAGTGAAAATGGGGATGTTACGCGATGTGCTTTTGGACCACGATTAAAGTTTTTGATTATTGTCCTAAATCTCTCCGCACAGAAAAGCAGCTGCATTGTTTAAATGCTCTAGAAAACGAACTCCAGACGCGTCGGAGTCCATCGGCTAGCCCCCCGCCCCTACCGCAGAGTTCGGATTCTGAATCCGTGCTGAAACAGAACTGACGCCCACAAGATTGCTTGGAGAAGGGGTGCAGCTCATCGTCAGGAGTCAGCTGCTAACGAGAAGATCAGGATCGGAGGAGTTTTGAGGAGTTGACTTGAAAAGAAGTGTTCTGACTTAGAACAGATTCTATTTTAATGCTTTGAGACAAAATCCTTCCCCTGCGAAATTACATCCAAGTCACTGATTGCATCCTCAGAAGTGGAGACCCCACCTTTTCACGTCTGAGATGTTATCGCGGAGCCGTTCCAATAAGAGCGATGATAACGTGGGGCGGCGGGCGCCTGGGTGGCTCAGTCGGTTAAGCATCAAACTTCGGCTCAGGTCACGATATTGTGGTCTGTGAGTTCGAGCCTCGCGTCAGGCTCTGTGTTGACAGCTCAGACAGGCCTGGAGCCTGCTTCAGATTCTGTTCTCCCCTCTGTCTCTCTCTCTCTGCCCCTCTCCCACTCGCATTCTGTCTCTGTCTCTCTCTCTCAAAAATAAATGGACATTGGAAAAAGTTTTTTTTTTTTAAAGAGCAATGATAAGGGACATTAAGGTCCCTAAGGGGTGATGAGGCGCGATGGGATCGCTCCGGGGCTCACGCCAACGAGGCCTAGGCCAGAGGGGCCAGCCGGCAAGCTGTCAAGTTCCGGGTGCCCGCCCACGGGGCAGACTCTATCTTTCATCTCCACGCCATCCCTTCAGAGGGGACCCTGTTGGAGACTCGGGGAAACCTGCCCAATTCTATCCCCCCGTCTGTGGCCCCAGCTTCTAGTAAGGTGGATGGGTCACGAATAACAAAGAGTTCGTTTCTGCACATATACAGCCCCAGGGAGCCTCATGCCAACTGATCAAATGCCTCAGAAGGGACTGCCCTTAAATCTTCCTACCCCCCTCTTCCGGACCACCGGCGTGAGCCCGGGTGAGCATCGGCCTGAGCCAGGGGCCGGGGAAGGGAAAAGGACAGAAGGGAGGAAGCTTCGCTGACTCCTCAAGCCCTCAGGACTCGGCTCGCCCCTCCACTGCGTTCCCGAAGCCTGCTTGCCTCGCCTGTCTCCCAGGGAACTAAGGACTTTCCCGACGAAGCATCTGACACGCATATACGGCCCCGCCTCTCTCCTACAGTCCGTCCAAAGCCACTACATTTCAAGCCAGCGTTATTCACCGGCATACCGCTGCACCTAATAGGTGCTCAGTAAGTAAATACCTGTTGAAGGTGCAACCACTTTCCAAGGACACCCATGTTTACTAAAGAGCCAACTAAACAGCCCAAGGCCCACCCAGTTCCAGGCAAAAAGTTCTCTTCCACACGCATCATCTGATGAAAAACCAACAACGATCTGGTCACATGGCTAGAAAGCGATTCCAAGGCACAGGCACGGCAGAGGCTCCCCCCGTGAAGGGGACAGTCGAGGCTACACAGGCTGCTGGCAAAGCACTAAGCTGTGACACACCGTGGCGATTACAGTCTTGTTTCGTTTTCTGATCTTTTTTTGGTCAAGAAAATCTAACTTGGCTGACAGAAGGAAACAAAGTGATGGGTAAGTGTACGTATATGATTTCAACTTGAAACTTTCCTCTGTTACAGCTCAGATTCTTACTAATAAAACCTGCATCAGCTCAACTGAAGTCATGCCCCATGGTGGTATCTCCAAGATGAATCTTGTTCCAGAAGCCCAGTTCAAAAGCCAAAAGTGTAATTTCAAAATGAATTCCATTCTTTACTCGTAGCTTCCAAAGGGTATTAACAAGGATCTACTCATGCAATGAGTCAACAATAATATTTATTGGGTTCTTACTGTGGAAACACTGGAGTACGTGCAAAGGGAGAAGATAACAGGCAGAGATAACAAGGGCTCTGCCCTCAGGCAGCCTCTACTCTAATTGGGAAACGGGTAATAACAAGGAAACAGGAGAAAGCATCTGGGGGTGCCTGGGTAGAGTCGGTTAAGCTTCCAACTTCAGCTCAGGTCATGATCTCACAGTTCATGGCTTCGAGCCCCATCGGACTCTGTGCTGACAGCTCGGAGCCTGGAGCCGGCTCCGGATTCTGTGTCTCCCTCTCTCTAACCCTCCTCTGCTCACACTCTGTCTCTCTCTCTCAAAAATAAATAATAAAATTAAAATTAAGAAAGAAAGAAAGAAAGAAAGAAAGAAAGAAAGAAAGAAAGAAAGAAAGAAAGAAAAGCTAATTTCAGAAAGTGATATGTGCTTTGGAGAAAATAAAATAGGGTGATGTAATAAGGGGGAATTCTTTAGACTAACTAATCAGGACAAGTGTCTCTAAGGGAGTAACATATGAAGCTGAGATTGATTGATGGAAATCAGCAAGTTAAAAAAATTTTTTTTTCAACGTTTATTTATTTTTGGGACAGAGAGAGACAGAGCATGAACGGGGGAGGGGCAGAGACAGAGGGAGACACAGAATCGGAAACAGGCTCCAGGCTCTGAGCCATCAGCCCAGAGCCTGACGTGGGGCTCGAACTCACGGACCGCGAGATCGTGACCTGGCTGAAGTCGGATGCTTAACCGACTGCGCCACCCAGGCGCCCCGGAAATCAGCAAGTTTTTAGGAAGAATGGCATTCCAGGTAACAGCCAGTGCAAAGGCCCTGAGGCAGTTTATGAAACCAAGTGATCTGTACGACTAGAGCACCACAAGTGAGGCCACAGATAGTAAAAGATCATAAAGATGGGCAAAGGCTGTAAGTGGTAAGAATTTCATCCCAAGTGCAGTGAGAAGCTCTGGAGGATTTTAAGGAGAGGACAAAGGTAAACTAAGGTGCAAAGAATAGATCATGGGGGTGGGGGCGAGACTTCATTGTGTGGATTTACTTATACAGCTTTGGCTAAATTCTCCTGTCCATCCTATCTCAGGCAACCCAGAAAAGTCTAGATCAAGTGACGTGGGTATGGTGGATTCTCTCTAATGGTCAGGAAGGAACCCCATCTGGGGGAAATCTAACAGGTTATTCGTTTAATATGTACCCAGTGAGAGAAAACTTGCAGAGAGCTTAAAACCATACCTAAATGCAACAGGCCTTCACAAACGTTTGTCAGAGAAATGAGCAAATGATTAAACACGTGGTCTCCACTTGGCTCGATGCTGAGACAGATCAAAACAGTCAGAGACACCCTGACATACAGCACAGCACCTGGTCCACGGTAGGAGCCCCCAACAAGTTAGGGAAATGCAAGCAAACTGACAGGTTATACCGAAGATTGCCCTGCATTTTTCTCTTTGAACGACGGTCAATATTTTATTACTTCTCAAACCCTACTCTAGATTTCTGGAAACAATTCAAAAACATACACTCCTGAGATCTAAACGTGGTCTCTTCCGGCCCACCATATATACTAAGCCATTTTTTTTCTAGAAAGGTCGGTTGTCATTGTGATGAATCCATCATCTCTCTTCCAACGGTAAAAGAAGCCCAATTTCTACTCCTCCAATTCCCCTGACCAATGTTTAGCAAAAACAGCTTCAAGACCTACACATTAAAAAAAAAAAAAAAAAAAAAATGCAGCATCAAACCCAATACCTCTCTTGATTTTCATGAACTTTGTGCTTATACCTTCCTCTGGGACTAGCACAGGCTCAAGACAAAATGCATATATGGTAAAGTTTTCTGACGGCATCTCATATTGTCTGCAATTTACCTGAAAACACTTTGGCATCAACTGTGTGACATAGCGTATACCCATTTAAAAAAAAAAATTTTTTTTTACATTTATTTATTTTTGAGAAACAGAGTGAGACAAAGCGTGAGCGGGGGAGGGGCAGAGAGAGCAGGAGACACAGAATCGGAAGCAGGCTCCAGGCTCTGAGCAAGCGGTCAGCACACAGCCTGACGCGGGGCTCGAACCCACGAACTGTGAGATCATGACCCGAGCTGAAGTCGGACGCTCAACCGACTGAGCCACCCAGGCGCCCCACGTATTCCCATATTAATGTAGGTACAGCCGGGTCATATCCAAGGCCCCTCAATAGGAAGCACACACTGCCAGGGGGGGTTAGTATTTGAAAGCTAACAGTCTGAAGCTTACTGTCCTTTGGCAGGTTCAACAGCAGATCCAGCATCCATATCTCCCACACGCACCAGAAGGTGGGAAACTCAGCATAATGAATATTGGAAATAACTTCACACTGGCAAGGAGAGGCGTGTTCAAGATGTGTGGTTTGGCTAGACTCGTCTGCTTTTCCTCAACAAACTCTAGGCCAAAACCTACATCTTTCAGACGACACCCTGGCCCAGCGTACCCCGTGGTCTGCGAGGAGACATTTCCAGAGGATTCTGTTGCCTGACCCGGCTAGAAAGTCAGCAGAACGCTTCCCCAGAACTTTCTCATCTGCCCTGAGGGAAACCTGCGTGCAAGGTACAGTCAGAGAACCCAAGGGGACGGACGCCTGCCTGGGACTTCACTGGGCTCCACGCACAGAATGTAACGAATGCTTATGTGAGTCCTTGCTGGAAAATGGGCATGAGGCAGGTTTGGTCTAAGGTTTGCTTTCTTCCTAACATTCCCACAACAGATTCTATGGGAAGTCAATGGCCCTCGGCTCCCTTGAAATGCTAGACACAGACCTCTGCCAAAATAAGGCAGGTAATGGGGGCGCCTGGGTGGCTCAGTGAGTTAAAATTCCGACTCTTGATCTCAGCTCAGGGCACGATCTCACAGTTCGTGAGTTCGAGCCCCGCATCAGGCTCTGTGCTGAGTGCGCACAGCCTACTTGGGATTCTCACTCCCTCTCTCTCTCTCTCTCTCTCTCTGCCCCTCTCCCCCTTTCAAAAATAAATAAATACACTTTAAAATAGGGGCGCCTGGGTGGCTCAGTCGGTTGAGCCGACTTCAGCTCAGGTCATGATCTCACAGCTTGCGGGTTCGAGCCCCGTGTCGGGCTCTGTGCTGACAGCTCGGAGCCTGGGGCCTGCTTCCAATTCTGTGTCTCCCTCTCTCTCTGCTCCTCACCCACTCGCATTCTGTCTCTGTCTCTCTCAAAAATAAATAAACATTAAAAAAAAATTTGTTTTACCTTTAAAATAAGTAAACAAATCATGTAAAAATCATCCATATAAAACATTAAGCTGCCAGATAATGTGTCTTTTCGCAACTTTCAGCAGTACCTGAAACGTGCAAAGAATGGATACAAATAATAAAGTGATTCTGCGACCCTATTTCGCACCCAAGAAGATTCACGTTTTGCTTTTTTTCTCCTTTTAACAGAAATGGTGCGCACTGTGGCAAGTGCATTTCAACAGGATTCTTAACCTGGAGGAGCCAGCGATCGGTGTTGGACTCTGGTGACCTTGGAAGACACCTGTCTGCCTCTCCAAGTCCAGCTTCCTCTGCTGTAAAATAGGGACAAGGAGAACCGCTCCAAAGCTGTTTATCAAACAAGATACTGTTCCCAAAGCACCCTGCATGGGCGGGAGCAGGCACTGAGGAAGAAGTGCCACTATTATTAGTCTAGTAATTATTGCTAACGACAGGGTCATTAGAGGCAAGAATTTCTGACAGAGTCGTGGGGTGGGGAGAAGGCTATTTTTAAGCAGACAGAACCCAAGTTCAGCCAAGGCTGTGTTCTCCATTTATTCGGGCTCTGCTGCATCCACCAACGGATTCCACAAAAGCAAGGTGAGACTCTAAACTATCTCACACCAGAAATGTGGCTTCCTGTTGGTTCTTTTCAACGCTATCCAGCTAGGCCTCATTGTAAAAGCCAAGCTCTATGGAACTGCTAAATTGGACTATTGTCTATTTGTATAACAAAAACAGAAAGCTAGCAAGACCCCCAGGGCCTTTAAACACCGACCCCCATCAGAAATCCCGTTTGGCCTGCAACGGGAGTGGGGCCGGGCCCCACACAGAGGTCTCTCTAGTCCCAGGGAGGAGGACTCTCCCGTCCCGGTTTGCTTCGGGGCCCTTTGGAGTTCTGAGACTCCGCGGTCCCATGATTTGATTTGTGCCAGGAAGCAGCCCCAGCAATCTGCTCATCACACAGGCACCACAGTGGAGCCTGATGGAGAAGTTCCGGGAACATGCCCTCCAGACAGTCTCGCCACCCAGAGGAATGCACCAGAACACACAGCTCATGAACCTGAGGCTCCGTCAAATTCTCACGCTCCCAGGGGCCACGAGGCCCAAGATGAAGCTCTGGCTAATTAACCCCACAGTCCAGCCGTGCAACAGGCAACGGCCGACAGGCTCCAGACCCCACAGGGCTGAAGTCATCATTTTCAAAAGCTAGGCGCACCACGGGCCATTCTCAGGCTTCTGTGTCAACAGCCGTTAGCCGCAGAGTGGTCCCCTCGGCTAATATTCATTTCCATATTATTGAGAAAAGTTCACGCTGGCTTTAAAACACTTTTCTCCCATGGATGCAAAGGGATGCAGGAAGACAGTCCGTGACTCCATTACATCTGCTCGAGAATACAGACTAACGATCCTATTTTTCCCTAAAGACAAAACTCTAAAGGTCAAGCAGGGATGATGCAGCGGAAGTAACACAATGAAAGGAAACTCACAGTCCAGGAGAGAAGGATGGAAGAAGGGAGAAACACACACACGCACGCATATGCACATGCTCACACGCACATACACACATATGCACGTGCACACATGCACACACATGCACACGCACACACGCACACAGAGGTGGGTGATGATTTATGCTCCAGCTTTAGACCAAGACAGGCCGTGCAAAGGCTCACGTCACTTTAGATCACCCTGCTGCCTAAAAATGGGGTGTCAAGTAGTCCCCCCGAGGTGCACGCTGAGCGGAGGAGGAAGGCAGGCTGGCAGGAAGTCTGCGGTCAGAGGCCATTTCACGCTTCCTGTGACCTGCCGGCCCAGGCATCCTGATGCTGTCGCCACGGCGACGTGCCAGGCCTGGGCCACATGCTACCCGTGTGGCCTGTCCCATACACGACTTTCTAAGTTCAGATACAGACGTCCCTTTAGGGGACCACTTGTGCTCTCCACCAGAACCATTTGCCATTGTGGAGGTCAAGTTCAGATTTTGCACAGCCATCCAACCTTCCCAAGATGTGTTTCCAAAATGAGGCCAGGGAACCCCCTGAATCAGAATTCGCCTGTCAAATAGAGTCCGACCTCAAACCTCCTGAATCCAGCCCCAAATCTTCATTTTGAGCAAGGGTTCCAGGTGATTCCATAAGCACATGAATGTTTGAGACTCACTGCCCCTAGTGCAGCAAATCCCCCCCAAATTTCCTAAGGCAGGTTTAAGAGGAACACACATTTCTGGACCCTACAGCCTACTAGAGTTCCCGCCCTGACTCCTGACAGAGACCAGCTGGGGTGGGGCCTGGGAATTAAATTCTCCAGAGAGCACCCGTGTCTGTGAGCTCCTGACATCGGGCCACGTTTCCCCCAAAAAGTGGCCCCCATCAACATGAAATTAGGTTTCCTTACTACCGCCTCTCGACAGCTTGCCTTTCTCTTTCGTATAACTTACCACGAATGTTATTTAAAAAATTTTTAATGTTTATTTTTGAGAGAGAGACAGAGACAGAGCATGAGCAGGGGAGGGGCAGAGGAGGTACAGAATCCAAAGCAGCTTCCAGACTCTGAGCTGTCAGCACAGAGCCCAACATGGCACTGGAACCCACAGACTGTGAGATCATGACCTGAGTCAAAGTCAGACACTTAACTGACTGGCCCCAGCCACAAATGTTTGTTAAATACGTTATCTGTTTGGGGCACCGGGGTGGCTCAGTCGGTTAAGCATCTGACTTGGGCTCAGGTCACGATCTCACGGCTTGTGGGTTTGAGTCCCACGTCAGGCTCTGTGCTGACGGCTCAGAGCCTGGAGCCTGCTTCAGATTCTGTGTCTCCCTCTCTCTCTGCGCCTCCCTCACTCTCACTCTGTCTCTATCAAAAATGAACAAATGTTAAAAAAATTTTTTTTAAGACGTTATATGTTTAATATTAGTTTAATGTCTGATCACCCACTAGGCCGATGATAATCACAAATACTTTTCACTGACACCCCTCAATGTCCCCAGATAGCGACCTCTGTTGAGTTTCACCTGCACTCAGGGCAAAGCCCAGAAGCCAGACCCACTGATTCCAGCTGGGAATAGTTCCCACGGATCAAGGCAAGAAATGCGTTCTTCCTGACTCTATTAGCTTCCTGGGGATGTTGTAACAAAGTACCAGAAACTCAGTGCCTTAAGACAACAGAAATGTATTCCCTCACAGTTCTGGAGGTCAGAAGTGTAAAATCAAGGTCGGCAGGGCTGTGCTCCCTCCAAGGCCTCTGGGGGAGGATCCCTCCCTGATTCTTCCACATTCTGATGGCTCCTGGCATTCTTGGCTTGTGGCTGCCTCCCTCCAGTCTCTGCCTCCGCCGTCATGTGGACGTCCTCCTGGGCACATCTCCATGCCTATTCTCTTACACAGGCACCAGTCAGATTGGACTAAGGGCCCACCCTACTCCTCATGACCTCATCTTAACTAATTACACCTGCACCAACCCTATTTCCAGCTAAGGTCATATCCTGAGGTTCCGGGAAGGACATGAATTTTGAAGCAACACTATCCAACCCAGTCTACTGGGCACGTAACCATCTCAGGCATAGAACCTTAATGTCGCGGAATTAGTGGTCAGCGCCCAATATCCGTTCTCTCCCTCTCTTTAGAGCTAAAAGGCCAAAACATTAGAGGAGCACAGGACCGCATAGAATGAAGACTACCTTGCCCAGCCTCCCTTGCAGATAGGAATGGCTGTAACTCAATGAGACGTAAGCAGAAATAATGGATGCCAGGATACACCGTCCACTGTACCTCTCTGCCTATTCCCGCTAGCAGGATGCAGACATGGAGGTGAGTCATCCTCAACAAGTGGATGAGGACACGACCCAGGTAGAGCGGTGCAACAAGACGGAAGGCGTGTGAGCCTCCAGCACCATGGAATCACTGAATCCGCCCAGAACTAGTTATCAGAGAAACACAGAGCTTCTCTGGGCCACAGTGACGCGTGCGTCTTCTTAAAACAGGAGGCAAATGGAATCAAAAGTTCCTGTCACCACTTTAACCCAAATTGGTTTTCCAAGGAGCAAAACACTGCCAAAGAATACTACCTACTGTAAGAAGGCAAGGTGTCTTTTCAATCCAATTATAGAAATTTCACCTCTTGCCTTTGCCTCGGTTATTCAACAGGGGAAAAAAAAAAGAGAGAGAGAGAGAGTAGCCTTCGACAGCCCACGATGACCCTGGACCTAAAGCAACCACGATGCCACTTGGAGACCACATCTCCAACACCGCAGGTATCTCAATACACGTGGCCCTAAGTTACATATTGGGAGGGAGGGGATGCCCAGATGCTCTCTTGGTTTTCAAAATACCGTAGTTTCAGCAGCCAATTCTAAGCCTTTATTTCGGTCACAAGATAAGTCTTGGACCCTCCTATCAACTCTTCAGTCAAGGCATTGCGCACCTCAAGGATCCCACAGGCTGGCTACAATTCCTACTGGTGGAGTGACTAGGCCGGTAGCAGATGTCACCTTGGTTTCGCTAGGTGGCTCCTCCAGAACTCTCCGCACGGGTTTGGTATCACTGATCCGGCTCAACGCACACCCTGTGTGGTTTCGGTCCAACGTTCAGTGCCCCGTCTTAGACAACACCCAACTTTCTTTGGAAACCGCTCTCCTCCATTCTCCCCGACTATCAGCCCCACTCTTGGACTGGGCAGGGGACCCCAGCCACACCAATGAGATTCATTCGTTCAGTCATGCCAACACACATTTACTGAACACTTCCTATTAGCCAGGCGCTGTTCTGGGAGCTGGGGAAAGCACAGTGAACAAAACAGGAAAATCCCTGTCCTCGCAGAGTTTTACCTTCCAAGACTTTTATGAAAACTGCTGGGAACGAGAAGGACTCTTCCTTTCCGGTGGGATCGCTGAGAGGACAGGACGATGGCTCGAACTGTGACAGCCATCTTGCCGCCGGGAGGAGAGAGACAGGGCGTGAGACCTGACCCA
The DNA here is from genome assembly GCF_016509475.1 of Prionailurus bengalensis. Classification (NCBI taxonomy): domain Eukaryota; kingdom Metazoa; phylum Chordata; class Mammalia; order Carnivora; family Felidae; genus Prionailurus; species Prionailurus bengalensis. The sequence goes on along the minus strand of NC_057358.1, from coordinate 124,467,126 downwards.
GGTGCCTGCACCCTGCCACACTGACTCCTTCAGTTCTCTGTGCCCAGAAAAATAAAGGTCGTTTCGGGTTTTGTTTTGTTTTGTTTTGCTTAAACCAGTGTGAACAGTGTCAGGGAGAGGACCTGCATCTAAAAGTCTCCCGACCAATCAATACCTTAAGTTCCCTCAGAAAGGTATTTGAGGCGTATTTGGAAATGCCAATTAAAAACAGGTTAACTTTTCTGGAAAGGCCGATCCTCGGATATTCTGCACACCCAGACACTGTTTTTTGTTTTGTGGGTGTTTTTTTTTTTTTAATGTTTTTTTATTTTGAGAGAGAGAATTCCAAGCAGGCTCCACACTCGGCACAGAGCCCGACACAGGGCTCGATCTCACGACCCTGAGATCATGACCTGAGCCAAAATCAAGAGTCAGGCAGACGGAGCCACCCAGGCGCCCCAAGCACCCAGGCAGTGTTTTAAAGATTCCTTCCAAGTTGTCATTCCCAGTTTTAAAGATGATCCCTCTAATAACCCCCTAGAATGAAAGAACCAGCCCGTGGCCTCTCCCACTGTGCGCTAAGAACAAAACCATACCAACAGCTCCCAAACGACCAGAAACTAGATGGTTCCAGCCGCCTCCTGGCACTCTCGAAATTACCTGCCACTGCTGATGGCCACAGGTAGCATCAGCTACCTTTATTTCCCAAAGGGCCAAAGACACAGTGGCTTTTCTCCAGGTCGTTACTGGGTCCCAGTGCCTTCTAACGGCTTTCAGTCCTAGGCGGGCATCACCGTGTTCCTGTGTGCTTACAGTTAGCAGGACTGTCTGAACTAGACACAGATAACCAAGCTTAATTAACCACATCCGATTTAACAGGAAACCTAACAGCCAGCTATTTTAGACCATTCTCACTTCCCCTCACCCGCTCCTCCCACGCCACTAAGTTGATGGGCAGTCGGGGTGAGGGAAAAAAAGAAAATGGGGAGAGGGACAGTGAGGACTCCAGGATTCTGACAGGAAAGGCCTAAGGGGAGCTTACCTGGTGGAAGGGAGGTATCTGTTTGCTATCTGCAAACAGTGCACATGTTCTTAGTGTGCATTTCGGGGTGATGCAGTGTGGGCAGACGGCAATTGGGGGGGATTAACATTTCCCTTAAGCCATCCCTTGACCCTGCCATTGGAGTGTTTTGCATCCGGTCTCACTCCAATACCATGAATAAGTGATTCGCCATTCTTGTTTCAAAGACATAACACAAATCTAAAAGACGTGTGTACAAAATGTTAATTACAGCATTTTTTTTTAAAAAAAAAAGGGACAATCTTGTTTTAAAATGTTCAAGAAAAGAGAATGATGAAATTAGGTCTATCAAGCCTCCCTTCTGGAGGCACAGGCCACAGAGTTATCACATGGGAAGCCCCACCTGCCGTGTGTGTGTGTGTGTGTGTGTGTGTGTGTGTGTGTGCGCGTAACCATCAGTAGTATCTTTCACTTTTGCAAAAGGAAAGACACAGTCATCGGTTGGATTGGGTTGGGTTTTTCTCTTCCCCCACCCCTGCTTCCTGTTCAGGGGAGGCCGTCGATTTCCCACCGCCCCCGCCATCTGACAGCATCAAGATGCAGCTTTAAGAGTCAGGCTTGAAGACTGAGAAGACTAAATGGTTTTTTAACACAGGCAAAGGGCACAAAGCAAGTAAGCCCAGAGAGGCTTCGCTCTTCAGGGCATAGCTAACCGAGACCCTTCTGAGGGGGGGGTTCGAGGCACATAAACAACTGCCCGGTGGGACCGCAGCATCTTGGTCCTGGTCACTGACGAGCTCTCTCGCATCTGAATTCCCTCCTCCGTCGGCAGAGGACCACTGGGTGCACCACGCCTCTCAGAGCTATCGTTACGTCAACTGTAGAGCAACTGTCCATTTTCCTTCCAGCTCAGGGCTCGTCCCGCTCCACATTCTTCCTCCTCAATCACAGAAAGGAAGTGTTCACACGGACACTAGCCCCCTGGTTTGCAAGCAGAAGTAAGTTCTCAGTAGGGGCGCCTGCATGGCTCAGTCAGAAGGGCATGTGACTCTTGATCTGGGGGTGGTGAGTTCAAGCCCCACATCGGGTGTAGAGATGACTTAAATAAATAAATAATTTTCGCAGTTCTGGTGCCTAGAAGTCCAAGATCAGGGTGCCGGCACGATCAGGTGAGGGTCTGCTTCCCTGGTTCACAGCTGGCACCTTCTCTCTGGGTCCTCACATGCTGGAAGGGGCAAGAGTTCTCTCCGGAGCCTCTTCTAGGAAGGCACTAATCCCATTCCCTGAGGGCTCCATCCTCATGACCCAAGAAGACGCTCCCCGGTGGTCTAGTGGTTAGGATTCGGTGTTCTCATGACCCAAGCACCTCCCAAGTTCCCAGCCCTTAAAACCATCACCTCTGGGGGTTAGGATTTCAGTACATGAATTTGGCGGGGAAAGGGGCACACAAACATTTAGAGCACGGGGCTACGTCACCTTAATTACGAAATGTGTCTGCATCCACCCAAAAATGAGGACGCCTCCCTCGCCGGACTGCTGAGAAGACTGAAGTGCTTTTTTAACCCAAGAAAAGGGCACACAGCAAGGAAGCAGCCGAGACGTATCTTTGCCTTTCAACCCTGTGGATGATCTGCTGGCCTCGCGGACGCGCGCTGAGACCGCGGAGGTGGCTTTCACACAAGCGCTTGCCTACCCATGAGCTTCCCTTTCCCTGCAAGTCCACAGTGACGTGCTTTGGGACAACGATGGAAGTTCGATTCCCTTCCTTCCCAGGTGCCCGGTGAAACTTCGCCGCGTCCCTCTTGGCTCAATTCCAACGAATGTTCATTTCCTCGCACGGCCGTGACAGGGCAGGCACCGGGGACACAGTCTGTGCTCTCGTGACGCCCATCATCTAGAGTGGACCAAACACGAAGGAAGAGCATCCACGCTTAGTGTGAGGGAGGCTCCGGCAGGCCTCTGGCCGACCGCCAAATCAAACTGGCTGCAGTCGGTGAGACCCACAAACTCACACGCTGCCGGGTGGGGCATAAGTGGACGCAACCGTCTGGGCAACAATTGGCTACACTTAATCAAGAGCCTTCGCAAACTTACAACCTGCGCATTCCCATTTTGAATGTTGATTCCAGAGAAACGTTAAGAAACTCAGGTAAAGATTTACGTACAAAGAGGTACACCATGGCAGTTTTTACAAAGGGGGAAATCTTCTTTGAAAATGCCCAAAAAAGAGAGAACGACTAAATTCTGTCCGTATGATGACATATCCATATGATGGAATATTATGACATCCATGATGAAATATTATGGTGTTTTCAAAGAAAATTGGATGACATTAGGAAATACCCATGATTCAGTACTAAATGGCAAAAGCAGATAGGCTATAATATATGCGCGATGCTTTCATCTTTATAAATATATATATATGTGCATAGAAAAACAGACTGGAAGCTTTAACAGAGATCCTTCCTGGGTGGCAGGGATCAGGAATGACTCTTTCAGAAATGGAGCCATTTTTTTTTCAAAATTCTCTATAATACACCTGAATTAAATGGATAATCGAAATTACATATATACATTTTATACATATACTCATATAATAACATACATATACATATTGTTATATGTAATATAACAATACGTAATAACATATATATACACATATAACAATATGTATATGTATGTTATTATATGCATATATGTACATATACATATATACGTATATATGTATATATGTATACATATACGATATATATTATATTATTATACATATACATGTTATACATATACATATTATACACACACGCATATAAACAAAACACTGCTTTACTCTGACATTACATGGCAGGGGAGGGGGACAATGGCAGAAAAGAGCCAGTAATGTTGCAAACCTTGCCACTTGATACATTGTATGCCAACAATGTCAGCTCCATTTAGACAGGATCACAGTCTGTGTTTGTCCCCCGTCTCCCTAGCACTTGAAATGGTCCTGGCACACACAGTAGGCACCCAGTGCTTGTTGTATAACTGAATGGCTGGAGTCCAATTCAAAGGTTCCTTCTCTGTGAAGTTCTCTGACCTCCCTTAAACTAATTACTCCTTTTTTTCTAGCCACCTATAGCCATTATTACAAAGCTCTGCAACTAACAATTATGGGTCTGTCACCACTTGCCAAATTACAAGCTATTTCAGTGCAGGAACTAAGTCATACTGAGATTTGCCTCTTAGGCAGATAAATGTTTGGTCACTAAACGTTTGAGTGATGGATGGAGGGGCGAATAGGTACAAGTCTGTTCATACTGTACAAACAGTTACTTTAATTACGATTCAACCCTAACTGTAAATGGGTATCAATTTTGAGACCTGCTAACAACACAAGATCTGAGTTGGGAGAAATCGTCATAAAAACAGACGAAGTATGGGACACCTGGGTAGCTCAGTCGGTTAAGCATCTGACTTCAGCTCAGGTCATGATCTCACTGCTTGTGGATTCAAGCCCCACATCGGGCTCTGTGCTGCCAGCTCAGAGCCTGGAGCCTGCTTCAGATTCTGTGTCTCCCTCTCTCTCAGCCTTCCCCTACTCACGCTGTCGCTCTCTCTCTCAAAAATAAATAAACATTTAAAAAAGAAAGAAAGAGGGACATCTGGATGCCTCAGTCAGTTAAGCGTCCGATGTTGGCTCAGGTCATCTCACGGTTTGTGAGTTCGAGCCCCGCATCTGGCTCTATGCTGACAGCTCAGAGCCTAGAGCCCGTCTCAGATTCTGTGTCTCATTCTCTCTCTGCCCCTCCACTGCTTGTGCTCTGTCTCTATCTCTCAAAAAATAAATAAATGTAAAAAAAAAAAAAAAATTTAAATAAAGAAAAGACAGACTGAGCAGTAAACTGCAAAGTTGTTTTGTTTTGTTTTTTGGTTTTAGCCTTGATACTTTCTTCTAACAAAATTTACTCGGAACCCCAAAAAATAAAAGGGACATGCAAGGAGCCACTCTGGTGGGGGTGGGGCTAAGTTATCTGGGCTTAGAGGTTAGTTTGAAAACTGCCAATGTCCACATTTACCCACTGATTAGTGATCCGTGCAAGGGTCCCCAGAAGTGGGGGAGAAGACCCAGGACCAGAACTCAAGTGTCGTGACCAATAGCCAACCCGTACCCAACCCCCTTTCTATTTCACTGCACTGCCTCTTCCCGCCAAGGTCATCCATGTTTTACAACAGATCAAACTTTGCAATGACGGCAGAGGCTTACGTGCCAAGACTGGGTGTCCTGGGGCCACTCCACGTTTATTTCCTATGCAAAATAAAAAAGGAACATCGCTGTGACTTTCCAATGACAACATCCTCTACACAGCTTGGATCCCACATGCAGGAAGGCACTTACGATCAGACCTGTATTTATTTTTAAAAACCTCAATTTGTATTTTACAGACACAGGAAATGAAGTCTGCATAAACCCCAGGAAGAACTCTCTCCTGAGTCCTGTGGGAGCCCTGAGCCACTCCCCTCCTGCATGAAATGCATTATCCTAAAATGAGCAAGGCCACTACTACTAGTTAATATTTTTAAGCACATAATCGTCTTTCATGCATGGCTCACACCTTCCCAACAAAAGCTGCTTTATTGCAAGTAGCCAAAGGATGGCCTGTTCGGCTTCTGATTTCACAGCTGGGCCTCCATTTTTGAATAATAAAATTATACAGAAAGCCGTCCGTACATAAAACCTGGGCTCATAAAAGGCTTCACTATCTAATTCTTCCGTTTTCAAAATAATCTCCATTCCGGTACTTTCGCACAGACTTCCAATAGTAAGTACTGCCTCCGTGAGACCTTCCAATCCTTAATCCCTAAATCCTCACAAGTTCGCCAAGTGTACGCCCAGAAGCCCCTGCCATTTGCATGGCCGCACGCCCCCCTTAAACAATGATGCACGTCTACACCATTATATCACTTTTTAAAAAAATTAAGCCTTTTGGAAAGTTCTGTGTGTTGTTGTTTTAATGGGAAAAGGGGGATCAAAGGGGGATAAAAAGGGGGTCAAATCCCTATGTGGAGACCAGCTCTAGGATATTTATCAATGGGTGCCAAGTGATACAGTCTAGTAGAGAAAATGAAGGGAGCCCTCAGCTTTGTAGCAAGCACAATGCCCCCCAGAAGTGATTCTGAAAGCCAGAGATGCCTTTTTATGCTGTGTGTGAGCTCTGCAATTAACCCGTCATCGTCTCTCCCACAGCCCAGGAGTGGAATGGTAAAAAGAGGGGGCCTTTTGAAATGAAGATTACTAAGGGTAGCATCTCTCAGGGGGACAATGAAACCGGACCCCACACACAGCCCACAGGGCAAGTCTCCTGGTTGGGGGGGGGGGGGGGCGGGGAGCCTGACCCCTGCGCCTTGGCTCCCAGGGGGAAGCGGCCCATTTGATTCTCCAGTCTACACTGCCTCTCTAGGACCGCCCACAGCTGCATCCTGACCCCAGACAGACCCAGGGGCTCACACTGGAGGGAGAAATTCTCCCTGTGACTATTTACACACTTTCCCTTTCTCCTACTGCTTCTTCCAGGGCCTCTCAGAGTGAACCCAGGGCACCATTAGCAACTGAGAGACTGAAACTTAACCTTCACGGCCTATAATTTTGGCACGAGCAAAGCAAACAGCGGAGTTTTAAATCCCATCACAGAGTGCTTTTAAGCTATTCTTTACTTCGCACTTGAGACATTCATGAATAATCTTCCTACCTCCCATTAATGATAATAATAGAAACGACTTCAAAATGGCCCGAGTTCATTTGAGAAAGTGCATTGAAAACTTCTGCCCTTCAAATGAAACCAAAGAGTTTAATTAAATGGAGCTTGAATTTCATCATCTGAAAAACAAGAGACCTTCAACCTTCTATGGCTCCCAGGTCCCAAGAACAAAGTTCAAACTTGAGAGCCTTCAGAGCCCTCCAAGTCCAGTGTCGACTCACCTCTCCACCCTGGAGCCTCCTGTGTTCCCAGACATCACTCTCCTTCCCACCTCACCCCTGTTCTGATTTGGTGAGTGCCCTCACTCACCTGGAATGTCTTTCCTCCCCTTCTCTCATATTCCCTAGCAATTCTCTTACTCATCCTTCTGGGCACAACAAACACCACCTCTCCTATGAAGCTCTCCTCAACACCCCCACTCTAAATCAACAATCCCCCCACCCTGTCCTGAGCTGTTTGTCTCTCTTTGTAACCCTAACCACATTTGGCCCCATAGACAGTTCATCATGTGCATTCTGTCCACCCCAACAGAATGAATGTTGGGCCCGCCTTTGCACTCAGACGTTTGCGTTAGAATCATTTCAAACCAAACGTAAGCAATTCCCTGAACCCCTCTGAGTTTCCACTGCCTCATCTGTGGAATGGAGTTGATAACCTTCTCTCTCTACATTACAGAGTTTGTTAGGATCTCACTAGGAAGGTCAAGGTTCAGGCGGCATTTGACCAGAAGACTCCAGGTATTTTAGAGGCCTGAAATGACTTGAATGACGCATATCTGATTCCACAGCTAACATCTCTTATTTAACACCTAGAGTTCCAGAGGGTACAGCTTAAACCCAGGAAGTAAAACATGCCTTAAATAAAGGGGAAAGGGGCGTTCTAACCCTTCAGAGTAGCACTAGCCAATGTGGAAGCCACAAACACGTGGAATGAGGCTAGTCCGAATCGGGATGTGTTGTAAACATAAAATACACACTTAGCGCAGAGACTTAGTGCAAAAACATAAGATCTCAGTAATTTGTAATATTCATTGCTTGTTAAAAGGATTCTTTAGATATTAATTTCACCTGTTTATTTTTTTCTGTTTCTTTACTTTGTTTCAATGTGGTTACGGGGAAATTTAAAGTTACACACATAGCTGACAGTATATTCTGGCTGGACAATGCTGTCCTAGAAAGGTCCTGTTCCAGGCGCTCTCCCATTCCGGGTGAACCAGCAGATCCCTTCCCGGGACATACCGGTTTACCATCGTGGCTACGGTACCTAACAACCACGTCTTCAAAAGTTGCTCATTTTTTGGCTGGGTCTACACCTAGCCAAATGAATCGTTAAATGAGTTGCTAAATGAATTGTTCTTTGCTCTCTTCCATGACTGCTCACTCACTGCACAAACTGAAAACCTAATCGGCCACGACAATGGCTGAAAACTCCACACTCACCACCTTCACTAGCGGGATTTTCTTCTTGTTTACCAATCGGCATCAATGTCTTCATTCTTTCAATAAATATTGACTGAGTGACTATTGCTATGGTCCCAATGTTTGTGTCGTCCCGCCAAAAGTCATACATTGGAAACATATGCCCGAGGTGATGACATTAGGAGGTGGAGCCCTTGAAGGTGATTAGGTCATGAGGATGGGGCCCTCGTGAATGGGATTGGTGCCTTTCCAGAAGGCCCCAGGGAGCTGCCTCACCCCTTCCGCCACGTGGAACTACAACGAGAAGTCTATGCCCCAGAAGAGGTCCATCACCCAATCATCCTGCCACCCTGCTCTTAAGCTTCCAGCCTCCAGCGCTGTGAGGAGTTAATTCTAGTTGTTTACAAGCCACCCAGTCCGTGGCACTTTGTGGCAGCGGCCTGAACGGCCTGGGACAACTTCTCCGCACCAGGCTCTAGTCAGATGTTGAGGTACTGGGCTGCACAAGACACAGCCTGCCCTCGATGACCCAATACGCCAGAGTGTGTAATAACAGAAGTGCGCACGCACAAAGTACCACGGGGCGCAGAGGAAGGCCGTCCACCTCCTTCATCTGACCGAGAGGGCAGATGAAGATTTTACACGGGAGGTAACATATGAACTGCACTTTGACCTCAGGATACATCCAAGTTGAAGTGAGAAGTGTCACCTGAACACAGCTGACAGCACGGGTCCCAAGAGGGGATGAGCTCACCCCGGGATAGAGTGTAGGGTAAGAAGAGAAGAGGCTATCACTGAATGTTCCGCTTAGAGTCTGCAGCTGAGCGGAAGGTCCTTATAAACAAATTACCTCCTGACCTAATTAGCTGAAAGCAAGAACAGGTAAACGGAGCGTAACGGCGAGCATTGCTCATCTGTACAACGGAACTGGGAAACGCTCACAAGATCGCAAAGATTAACGGTGATAATCCAAGTAAAGCAGTTAGCACGCTGACACGTAGTAGGTACTCAGCAAGTGAGCACTTACTTATGCTGTGAGTGTGAGTGTGTGTTGTTCTTAATAAGGCATCAAGAAACTACAGAATCTAAATAAGAGTGTCCCAGCTATTGCCACTGTGGGTTGGATTAGTCTTTGTTGGTGGGGAGCAGGGAGTGGGGGGGGGGGGGAGGAGGCATCCGGCACATGTAGGATGTTTAACAGCATTTCTGGCTTCTCCCCACTAGATGCCAGTAGGACACCCCTGCCCCCAGGTGTGACAACCAAATTCTCTCCAGACATTGTGAAAGGTCCCTTGCAGTGGGAGAGAGAAGGGAGCAAAATTGTTCCCAGCTGAGAACCACTAATCTAAATCAATAGTCGGGTGAGGTGGAAAGTTCATTTGGAGGGTCCAGTGCCTAAAAAGATAGACTCTTCAACTTGTAAAGAACCCCGAGCATTGATGGACCCCCACCCCTACCCCGTGGCTATCAAGCCCCGGGGGACTGTCTCCAGGAAAGTGAGGGGTGGGGCAGGGAAGGGCACCAAATACACCTTGGCCTCGCCCAAATCAGGATTACAGCCTTTGAACTAAATTTCAGCACCTTCTCTGGTGACCACGGCAGAGAGGGCCTCTGCCCCCACTATGAATGCCATCCCCCAGGGTTAGCTCCACCAGGCTAGCTGAGGGTGACTGGTCCCTGTGCGAGAAGAAGCCATACGGTCCTCCTCTGCACACAACAGGTTCAAGTGTGGTGACAAAGGCCAATCGATTCTGTCCTGTGCATTAAGCCACCCAACCTCGGCTCACCCAAGGGCTGCCACTGAACAACGGCTATTTTTCCAAAACTTTTTATCCTCCTGAGTTCAGCTTTCAGAAATGGCACTGACAGTGCCCTGTGTTTTATTTTTCAAACGCCACCTTTTAAAGTTAATGAGAACCTGAGGGGTTGGTCGGTGGGGGAAAGCCATGGCCTCTGCATGCAGCATGAAACCACAAGGCTGAGTTTTCACCAAATAAACTCTGCTTTTGTAAAATGCGCCACCGAGGCAGAGCTCAGTTTTGGCCTTGGCGGGGAGGTGAGCCGGCAACAGCAGACAGGGGGGTTAGTGCAGACGGAAAGGAGATACTCAGGGGCCCCTGGGTGGTGGCTCAGTCGGTTAAGTGTCCAACTCTTGATTTTGGCTCAGGTCATGATCGCAAGGTTCATAAGCCCCACGCTCTCAGCTCAGAGCCTGCTGGAGATTCTCCCTCTCTCTCTGCCCCTCACCCACTCACTCTGTCTCTCTCAAAATAAATAAATAAACTTTAAAAAAAAAAAAAAAGAAAGAAGATACAGCAGTCTGGAAGCAGGACCCTCTTAGTAAACCTCACAGTGCAGGGCAGACGTAAGGAACGGATAAACACCTGCTCAGGTATCAAACAGAATGAAATACAACAGCATTTTTGTAAACGTGAAGATTAATATCTCAGAATGAGAAACCACAGTGCATTTACTCTAACAATCTGTGTGCACAGTGTCTGCATCCATTTTCAAGGCATTTTCCCATCTAGTTTCTCATTTAATCCTCACCCCCACCACGAGGTTGGAGAGGTAATATTACTACCTTCACTTGGCAAAGGAGGGGACCAAATCTCTGAGGCTACGACTTTCACTCGGTCTTTCAATCCATTATTAAGTGGCTATAATTTGCCGGGCGCTTGCCCAAGTTGTGGGGTGTGGCCAGGTACTACGCCAGATGCTGTTCAAGCCTGGAGAGTCTTGAGGAATTTCTCAAGGAGAAGCATTATTGGCATTGGGGCAAGATGACTCTGATGGGCGGAAAGATTCCATCCTTTGCAGGATGTCTAGCATCCTTAGCCCTGCCAACAAGACTGACGTCATCAGTCCTAGAGACAATCAAGAGCATCCCGACACATTTCCAAACGTGGGGGAGGGGACAACCCCCAACAGAGAGCCCCTACTAGATATCCGAAGCAACAGATCTTAGACAGCCATGGCGCCTCAGTCCTCTCAATGTGACCTCGGATGAGTGATATTCTCTATGCCTCAGTTTGCCCCCTTATAACATGTGATGATAATAACCGTGTGTACCTTGTAAGTTCTGCGAGATAACATATTAAATACCTGGCCCAGGTCGACCTTCAGAACTAGTACTCAATAAATACCTGTATTATTTCCCTGGCTCATCTCCTTCTATCTTTAAAGAAAGCCACTTTCTCAGGGAGGCCTCATCTGGGCATCCCTACTGCAAACTGCAGTCCCCAGGCTGCTTCGGTTTCATATCCTCCTTCCTTGCCTTACTGCCCTTCTCTAGCACTTGTCATCATCAAACATACTCTACGTTTTAAACATGCATTTGGTTATTGCGTCTTCCCCGAGGAGAATGTATGGCGAGGACATGCATTTTTGTCTGTGTCCCTGTCATATCTCCAGCCCCCGAACAAAGCCTAACGCTTAACAAGCATTCAACAAAAACATCTTGAGTGATGTCCAGTGGATATAGTAGGTGGCCAAGGTCCAAAAGCTGGTCTCTACACCGCAAATTCTGTGCTCTTTTCTCTACAGCGAAGGACCACGGACGATGACAATAAAGGGAAAATGCGTCAACCGTTAAGAGATGTAAAGCATGATATGACAATACTCCCTTGGAGGGGCCTTTGTGTCTTCCCCCTTCTAGGATTCTTTGAAGTTAACAGCTTCAGGCAGAAGCCCAGTCACCAGCCTGTTTCAACTTGAGTTGCCTTTGTGGGTTTTCTTCCCGAGGCGTTTAGGATAACCACTCACAAGACTGAAATGGACTTCAACACCCACATTACCAGGTTTCTTTATCCCTACCCGAACCTGCCGGAGTCAGAAACGAACTTCAGGTGATACTGGAGATCTTAGTGCTACCTGTCCTCCTTACCTACAGTCAGACTCGGACTCCCCACTACCAGACCAAGCACGAGGTTACTAGCACCCTGACCCAAAGTTGGCTGTGGCGGGCCTAGCAGTCACGGGTTATACTCGCGACAAGTCCAGACCTGGAGTTCCAAAGTCTAGTGGACACTAGGGCCCTGGGAAGGCAACGTTACGTCTTTCATTCATATTTAGTCTAAAAAAAGAACTTTAATGTTGAAAATAGAAATCAACACAAACACTTCCACGTAACCCATCATAACAACTTAACATGCCTTTTGTGAAACACAGGTGAGGGTGCCTGGGTGGCTCAGGTGATTCAGTGTCTGACCTTTGATTTCGGCTCAGGGGTTGTGGGATAGAGCCCCACATCGGGCTCTGTGCTGAGTGTGGAGTCTGCTTTAGACTCTCTCTCTCCCTCTCCCTCTGCCCCTCTCCCCCGCTCAATCTCTCTCTCTCTCTTTCTCTCTCTCTCTCTCTCTACAGAAAAAAAAGAAACACTGGTGTCATGAGGAGGACGATGGAGAGCCACAAAGTGAAGGGACTCTGTGGCTGTTTCCGTGATCTCATTGCTCCAGCATATTTCATGGCTCGCCATTTACAACGAATCGTAAGTAGGTGTACAGATTATATTATCTACTTTCACCTAAACCAAGCCTCACAAAATGGAATGAAGGCTTAGAAAGATCCCCGCCAAGAAACCACAGCGCACAAATACTCACAATGCACACACACTCCTCTGAGTCTCCATCTGCCACGTTACAAGGTAAAAAGGACGGCAGAATCAGAGTGCACAAGGTGTCGGCCAACAGAATTAACCAGAGGATAATGAACTTGTGGTTTTACAATCACTACTCGTAGAAAGTTTAGAAATATCCTCATGCTGGATATTTAGATGATGGTGGTAATACATATAAATTATCTATAAACAAAACATTGGGAATGACTCCTCAAGGATGCTTCACCAACAGTGTACCAATGTGTGGTGGACTACTGTAGATGTTTGCTCATCATCCATTCCACTACCCCTTCTTCTAGAAGGCCTTCTTACACTGCAAAAGCCATACTTGGCCAGGCTTTCTTGAAGCCAGGGTTCTGGCTGTGAATTTGGTTTCCCCAAACAGAAACACTCACTCAAGACTTAGAAAGCAGACGTGAGGGGCACCTGAATGGCTCAGTTGGAGGAGCATCTGACTCTTGGTTTCAGCTCAGGTCATGATCTCACAGTTCGTGAGTTCGAGCCCTACACTGGGCTCGACGATGACGGTGTAGAGACTGCTTGGGATTCTCTCTCTCTCTCTCTCTCTCTCTCTCTCTGCTCCTCCCCCACTTGCATTCTCTCTAAATACATACATACATACATATACTTTAAAAAAAAAAAGACATGAGGCAGAGACCAACTTCCTGCCTTCTGGGCGGTTTTTCGCAGGCTAATGTGGTGATGGGGACAGGAGAGCATTACAACAGCATTACAAGGTCCTCCCTCTGTCCTTCTGGGTGTCAAGAGGCAGCTGCAGTGGGGAATCATTCCAACTCTGGAACCAGGATTTCTGACCCCTGGTTCTCAGTAGCCTCAGTTTGTTCTCAGACTCAGGAGTTCCGGGACAGTCTTGGAGACAGACAGCTGCACTCCTGGGGGGTCGGTTTGGAGCAGCCAATATAGATTTGTTCACAAATAATTACATGTACTATCAACTGGGGCTCCTTCCTGCAGGCTCAGCGGAGAGCCCTATGCCTCCAGCTGCCCCCAGCAATTTCATAAGCACCAGATCCCCTCCATTAAATACCCTCTGCTTAAAATACTTAGACCATTTTTTAGTTCCAGCTCTGAACTCCGAATCCTAGGAGAGCAGGAGAGCAGAGAGATTTAGAGGACAAATGGAAGAGACCGCCCGGAAGCTGTCTGGGCCTGGCAAAGCAGCCCAGCTCTTCCCTCTGGGCTCTAGACATTCAGGTAAGGAGGGGACAGGAGGGAACAGGTGTCTTTGAGATGAAATGTTTACTCTTGTTTACTCTTGAAATGTTTACTCTTGAAATGTTTCCGAAGGACCTCTGGGCCAACCTCAGAGACAGAATCTGTGCCCTGATAAATCTAAAGAAGAAGGCATGCACGCGAACAAACAACCACATTTCTAAAGGGCCAGAGAAATTATAAAGGCCACGTGAGCTCAGTGGCCATGAAAGAAACTAAAATTCACACTGTGATAGTCTCCCCAAGAAACGTCTACACCTATTTCTGTTGGAACTTCCAGGGTCGAGCCCCGGGTTAAATAAGTCACTTCTCCACCCTTCCCATTCGGGCTCTTCCCGACCCCTATCAGTTAACGTAAGAGAGATATGAACTGCAAGCCCCAAGCCTCTGAAAATGGGCACGAGCTCCCCCAGGAAGAGCAGAAAAGGCTTATGGGCCTACGTGCTGGCCAAGCCTTCACGAAGCCCACAGTCAGGGCTGATCAGGCACTTCTGGGCCCTCACCTGGAGCCTGCGTCTTAGGGGGATGCCCTTTCCCATCACCTTACTAAGGTCACAGGGTGTGCCGTGGTTTGCAAAAAGTACCTTCCCAATTTACAGAGGTGGCCGCCTCCGAGGGCATCAACTCTAAGACAATGGCCACTCTGTGTCCCAATGAGAAAGAACAAGCCTGGCCACAGAAGCATGGCACGGTGCCAAGAAGCCATCGATGACGACACCGTCAAAGTTCATCGCTACGAAATTGCGAAAAAAAATGAGTCTCTCGGAATGGAGGGAATACGGTAATTGATGGGGTTAGGGAGCAGAGGAGCCCCGCCCCAGGACCCAGGCCTTCCACGTCCAAATCACCAAGCCCCCAACCCAGTCCCTCTCTACGCCCTGACTGAGTGCCCGCAGAAGTCAGGGTGCGACCGCGCTTTGTAGTCATGAATGCCATGGATCGCACCCCGAACGTTTTGTTGAAGACTTTCCCAACACCAGTTCCGTTAAAATGTTTCTCAAATCTCTTTTACCACTTTGTGGTCTAGTGGGGGGGGGGGGGGGGGCGGGGTGAGGAGAAACGGGATTAGTGCAGTGACCCCTTTACCAAAGCTCAGGACCAGCTGCCCAAAGATAAAGGTGCAAGTAAGAAGCTTCCTCACCTCCCGCCCAGCCTGCCCCAGGCCCCGCAGCAGACTCTGCTCCGGCCCCTTCCCTCTGCTTTGAACACTCAGTGCTGCCTGTCTGGCAAGTTCCCACCTCAGGGGCAGGCCTCTGCTCCTCTATGCCTGGGACATTCTCCCTGGGATGGACACGTGGATGGCTCCTTCCCTTCCCTGAGGTCTCTGCTCTCCAAGGTCATCCCACCAGTGGCATTCCCTAATTACCTTTATATTCAATTGCAAGCCCCGCCCCCCATCTATCTCTCCCTGCTTTGTTTTTCTCCACACCACCTGACAGGCCTACTTTTTTTTTTTTTTTTTTTTTTTACTTCTGCATTTGCTTCACGTCTGGCTGTAAGTTCCCTGGGGGCCAAAATCCATACTGAGTCCCCCAAGTGCCTAGACCCACCTCCAGGGCCTGGCACCGAGTAGAAGAGAGAAAGACAAGAGACAGAGAAAAAAAAAAAAAAGGCACAACTCAGCTTGTAAATTCTGATCAATCATATTTGATCTCAGATGCGTCAAATAAGCTTCCGGGAATTTTTAATTGATAGATCAGACTATTCAAGGACCTCAGAGGAAGATGTGCCTTCCTCTTCACTTGTGATAAAGACAGGGTCTCGACATTCAAGAGAAAAGAAACGAAAAAGAAAAAGATGAGTACGCAAAACAATGCTGGTTTTTCCAAGAATTTGGACGTACATGCCTGCTGGCGATGACTTTCACAAGGCCTTTTTCACCTACCCTCCCCAGGTTAAGGAGGTGGGTCTTGTGGGTGGATTTTAAGAGGGGGGAAAGGGTGGGGCCTGAACTTGTAAGTGTTTGACTTCCTGTTTTTAAACGGCTGTGCTGATAGAGCTGGTCAGGAGCAAAATGGCTTTCCAACCAGATAAATCTAAACCGCGGCCCCCACTGCTGCAGGATGGATCCCCACGTCCCCTGCCCCACGGACATCTCCAGCCACCCCTCCGCTGACCACCACTTTTATTTCCGAAAGCAACAAAATGAGAGCTCCTGAGCACTGGCTGTAACTGTTGGAGGAAACTGCCTAAGTGTATCTGTCTCCTCTTAATGCGGCCATGACAATGCCTCACCGAGGTGCAAACGTTTCAACCACCAAAGGGAGTCCCCATACTGGACAGGTCTTAGCCTTCAGTTATTTAATGCTGCTTTCAGGATTCATAACAGTCTCCTATTTGAGACCCTCCTGCTGCCTTTGCAAAAGGAAACGCCAGAGAGATAACCTAAGAACCGGCCCTACAAACCGGTGAGTCCAAATTCATTTCATGTATAAGCAAAAAGATTCGTGTGCAGTTTAAAAAAAAGTAATAAAAATGATACAGGACTGACATCCTGCAAAGTGGGGCGGGGGGCGGGGGGGGGACGGCAGAGACATATGCAAATCTATAGATTAAAAAGGTTGAGGTTAAATGTTGTCTTTAAACATAATAACTAGTCACCATAATGATGCACTTGTCTAAAATACATCAAAACAGGTACAAAAGGCATGATATAATCTCAACTTTTTTTTAACATATATATTCTATAATACATAGAATAAAGCACCTGTTGCCTCTGGGTGGTGGAATACTAAATGATGGTTTCTCTTCTACACTTCCTAAATTTCCTAAAATGAGCACATATTATGTTTACAATTAGATTAAAATCATAACACAGAAGCACTGCACATTCAATCTAATCAAGTACAAGTACAAAGGGGTAACCCAAGAAGTCTTTAAATAAAGGGTATAATCTTTCAATACCTTCGACCAAGGCAAAGAAATCCCAGGCAACAGTGAAAGTAAACATACGGCAGGAGGAAAAAAAAGAGAGGAAGAGAAAGAGAGAAAAGGCTTTCTCCTCCGCAGGCTTCTCTTCTTTGAACAGGAGATTTCGAACAAAACCACAATCCTAGGGAGCACACAAAAGGAAGGTTCGGAGGAACTCTCTTCACACGCTGGGCACAAATGCAGCCCCGGGGGCCTCCTCCGCTTTGCCTTGCAGAGCACAGCTCCATCAAAGCCCAGCTGTCCGGGGCAGGTAGGCAAGACAGTTTACTGTACAGGACGCACGTTTACACGCATTTGCTGATGGACTCGAATGTGTGCAGAAACCGCTAGCATGTGGTTCCGTCCTCACCCACTTCAGGGGCTGCTCACACCCACAAAAGGGGTTTGTCCTGTGGACGGGTTTCTTTGAGTCAGTGGCTAATGGAGGCCAAGCTCCCCCAGTACCCAGGACACCGAGCAGTGCCCCAACTGCCTCATACCTCGGGACCTCGGGCCAGCAAATCTAGGCCGCGGGGAATGCTCCACCTGGGGTACAAAGACTTAAACCAAATCCATGTGTGCGGGGGCTCTCAGAGACCAGGAAGGCAGGGAAGGGTGCCCACCACACGGACCCAGGCTCACAGACACAGCATTGTCGGCAAGGCTTGATAACGTTCCTGAAAACCAGAGAAGCGGGTCTTCTGGAGCTGAGCTATTCGTGCTTTTCCCCAGCAATTATTTTATTGGGAACCTACTATGTGTCAGGCACTGCGTAAAACACTGGGATTAGGATGGGGCTAAAACCTGATCCCAGGGTGCCTGGCTGGCTCAGTCGGTAGAGCGTGCGGGACTCTTGATCGTGGGGTTGTAAATTCAAGCCCCACACTGGGTGTAGAGATGACTGAAAAATAAAATCATGGGGCACCGGGGTGGTTCAGTCGGTTGAACACCATACCCTTGATGTTGGCTCAGGTCAGGATCCCACCGTCATGGGACCAAGCACACCCCCCCCCCCCATCAGCCTCTGAGCTAAGCATGGAGCGTGCTTAAGATTCTCTCTCTCTCTCTCTCTCTCTCTCTCTCTCTCCCTCTGCCCTCTCCCCACTCATGCACAAGCTGTGCACACACTCTCTCTCTTAAAAAAAAAAAAAAAAAAGACGTTAAAAAAAAAAACAAACCTGACATAAACAAGGACTATAACTCAGATGTCAGAGATCTAAAGAAAGCTGCCTTACTGACAAGGCCCACTTCTCCTGAACCCTCCAACCAAATTAAAGATCAGCTACTCAAGTTTATGAATTGCTTGGGAACTAGAAAAGTACAGAAGACAATGGGCCCCAGATTAGAATCCGAGGGAGAGACAGCCAGCCCTCCCATCGCCAGCTGTCTCCTTTCTTTTTTCTCCCCCACCTCTCACACTCCAGGTGTTCTCAAGGTACCGATGAAGCCCGGAATCCATTTCTTTCGGAATACTATTTTTCTATTTCAGATACAGGAATGTGGAACTCCTACCGGAGGGCTCCAAATTTTTAGCAACAATCTGTGCCATGGCGTGGTCCCTTATGCCTCTCCCCGGGTGATCTTTCAAGACTGAAACTGCACAGCCAGGCCAAAGGATCATCCCACCAATGACCCCAAATCCTCAAAGAAGCAGAGATCCGGCTAAGTTTTAAAGAAATTCAAAGTAGTAGAAAAGATTTAGCATGAGCTGTCATCAACCGTGAAGTTTAATAAGATGGGGAGGAGGGGAGAAAGGAACATGTTTAATATTGATTTCGAAGCATATTTTTATGGCCCATGTCATAATAAAGTGATGGCACGGAGTTTTCGTGGAACCCTACGTAATTCAACATAAGGAAGACCTCTCAATTGGACCATCTTCAGTCGCACACTCAATAGAAGGTATGGACAGTGGAACTTGCTATGGGCTGGGAAAACATGTCAGGAGAGAACACTCACATAGATAAGAATAATAAGCAAATGCCATTTCTTAAAAGGAAATGGGGCCAGGAAGGGAAGCGAAGGCTGAGAGCAGAGGACAAGCTTCTTCCTGGTGTCTCTGGTTAGAAAGTTATTTCCGAATTCTCAGACAAGAAAAAGCACCGGCTGCATGAAAACCATGGCGAGTGGGGGTATTATCAGTACCTGGACGACTAACAGGTACGGAGAAGTTCAAGTGCATTCCGCATGGAGACTAATATCCGTCCTGTCCTTGGCATTTCTGCAGACAATTACCCGGCATGTTCTGTCCAGGCAAAATTTTAAGCGGCTTAAACACATATCTGAAGTCTAGACCAAACCCCTGGGCCCTTTGTTTAAACTGGTTGAGCCCCAGTGCACTTGCACGTCACCCAGTCCCCCAGTCTCTGGGGCGGAGTCTGGCCTGGCCTCCAGGATGCTGCTGTCTGTCTGGCCTTGCCCACTGGAACCACCGCACCGGCTGCCCAGAACATACGCGAGGTCCATTTTTAAATTCCCTTAGAAGTTTCCCAACCACCGGTTTGGGTGAGGAGACAAACAGGGCTGCAGTTTGCTGACATGAAACTAAAAATACCCAACTGCAAACAAAAGCCATCTTTTACAAGGCTGGCTCGGATGTCCTGAGGTTACCAGTGGTAGCGTCAGGCCATATCCTTGGCCGCCTGAACAACTGCTCCAGGGCGAGCGGGGCAGAGGGGCCGCTCAGTCCCCGACGCTGTCAAGGAATCTCACACCCGCAGCCCTGCCTGATTGATGGAAAGAACAGCTTTATTCCTCTGCCACCCACCCAAACGCAAGCTAGAAGAATTCGGGGCTGCGTCTGCTGAAAGTGTTAGATACATACACACTGAAAGGAGAACGCGGGAGGCAAAAGAGAAAAAAAACCAACCCCATTTCCCTGGAAGGAAATGTGTTTCCAACTCCCTCCTTGCAATTATAAAAGCAAATTATTGCTGTGGCTGTACTGAGAAAGGCAACTCGGAGGCGTAAAAAAAAAAAAAAAAAAAAAGAAAAAAAGAAAAAGAAAAAAGAAAAGAAAAGAAAAAGAAAGAAAGCGAAAAGGATTTCGGAGCCAATGTGGCCCAGTGGGAGCCGGCCGGGGGTGAGGCGGGGGTGTGGATACCACGGCTCCCCGGGCCGAGCCGCGTCACCCGGAAGGCTCCTCGGAAGGTTTTTGTACCTGTTGGGCTTCGGGGTCGAGCAGTGAACCCCCGGCCGCCGCGCTCGAGGGCGCCCCTCCCTCCCCAGGTCCCAAACTTTCCTTAGCGCCTTTTGGAAGGGGCGAGCCTCGATCCTCCCCCAGTCCAGATTTCAGATGTGTAACTTGCCTAAGCTACAGAGGGCTGGGGGAGGGGCTCACTGCCACACGCCCCGGGGCCCTCCGGGGGACTTCAGATGTTCGGAACCCAGGAGAGGGGCAAGCAACCTGACGGTCAGTCCAGGACCGGGCCAAAGTTTCCTCCAAAACTGCCGCGGCCAAGGCGTGACCCAGGAGCAATGACCAGCGCAGGGTCGGGAGAGCCGTTGGGGTGAAGGAAGCCCCAGGACACCAGCCGCAAGGTCAATGAGGAGCCAGACCCCGGGGGCAAACAAGGGGCGCCTGGCCCCTTCCCCAACCTAGTGGAGAGGCAGTGCGGGGCACCAAGCCTCTCCCTACACCTCTGCGCGGCGCTGAGCCCCGGACACGTGGGAGCCTGAGCCTCAGGCTCCCCAGCAGGGACTGGCGACCTCGCCGAAGCGCACACCCTTAGCCCCCAAGCCCCCAACCCAAGGAAAAGGCAGCGCGCCCAGGCGCAGGGCGGCCGCCTCCCGGCGCCTCTTTCATCCACGGATCGCTGCATCCGCGGGGAGTTGCATTCTCTTCAAACCGGCCCCCCACGTCAGCAGCTGCCCACAACCTCTCTACCTTGCTCTGCTACCTCGCAGACAGACAGACAAGAGACACAAAGAAAAAAGGGAGGAAAAAAAAAAAAAAAACGCTCCCCCTTGCTCCCATCCTCCAGCCTGGAGCCGGGAGGAAGAAGAGGAGAGAGAGCACGTCTTCTCTCCTCCTCTGCATCCCGACTCGTCCTGTCCGGGCAGCAAGGAGTCCCGAGGTGGCTGAGGGAGAAGAGGTAAGGTTGGAATAGGCAGAAACCAGGCGCCAGCGAGCGAGCGAGAGCGCGAGAGAGAAGAAAATATCCAACAAAACCACGCTAACGCGCCCCCTACCTGGGTGCAACATACTTTGGAAATAGAAGATGACCAGGATAAAGGATCCCAAGCAAGTGGCCAGCACCATCCGGCAAATTCTGTTCATCCTCATCACTTCCAGCAGCGCCGGCTTCATGGCTTTGTCCTGGCTGCGGGGACCGGGGTGTCCGGGAGGCGCGCCCGGGGCGCAGGAGCCGGGACCCTGCCGCGCGGAGCGGAGCCCGGGAGGCGCAGGGCAAGGGCTGGGCAGGGCTCGGGAGGGGGACGATCAGGAGGGCTTCGCGGCCGCTCTCGGAGCCCCCAGCCCCGGGCAGGGGTACGGAAGGCGCCGGAGTTGCTCTGGAAGTGCCGAGATGCGTGGACCCGCCGGCTGCGCGCTCCTGCTCCTCCCGCTGCTCCTCTTCGCCTCCCCGCCGCCGCCTCCGCTCCCGCCGGCGGCCGCCGCTGCCTCCTCGCGGGCCGGGCGGCTGGGGTGCGAGCGCTGGTGGTGCCGCCGCCGCCGCCGCTGCTGCGCTGGCCGCTGTGGCTGTCGGACGGGCCCCCTCCCTCCGCTCCAAAGGCTACTTCATTGCGCTCCAATGATCTATATATTCCGGGCTGGGTTTTACCAAATGCAACTCTCAGCCCCCGGCGAGGGGAGGGCGCCCGCGGAGAGCCGGGAGGAGGGAGGGGCCGGAGCGCCGGGGCGGAGCGTCGCGCTCCCCCCGCCCCTACCCGGGAATTGGTCGCGTCCAGCTGTTTCCCGGGGAGTGCGGAGAGCGCGCCGCGCTCCCGCAGGGTCCCAAAAGCCCTCAGTCCCCGGCCGGGCTCGGCCGCCGTCTGGAGGTTGTGTCAGCGTTTCCATGACAAAACCCGGAGGAAAAAAAGAAAATGCGAATCAAATCGCCTCGGTGCTGCCACCCACTCCTGCCGGCGTTCGTGGAGGGAAGTGGCAGGGAGCGAGTCGGGCACCGAGAGCGTAAAGGGGGCCGGTGGTCCGCGATTGTTTAAAATCCCTGGACGAGGTGATGGAGAAGTTGCCCCTGAGCCCCCAGGGAGCGAGTGCCCTTTAGCCGAAGCTTCAAACGGGCGGTTTCGTTTTTTTTCTTTCAAACCACTCCCGGGCTCGAGCGACGCTTTGGAAAGGCGTTGGAAACGGCTGACTTGGGGGTCAAGGTTAGGGAAACTGCACTACCCGCAGGGGTCTGGCGACCGCCGAGCTCTCCCGGGAATTTGTGCAGAGTCTCTCCCTCAACAAGGCAAAAGGGACTGGCTTGCGGATTTTAAAACTCTGGCTTCCCCGAGGGTAGAGCTCCCTCCAGATTCTCCCAAGTGCACACGAGTCCCAGAGGGTGGAAGAGAGAGGTGGCCCCCACGAAGTCACCGTCAGCCGAATTCAAACAACTGATGGAAAAATCCAGCCGGCCTTAGCACTGGCAGGTAAATGGAAAGATGGCGTTGTTTTCCTGCATTGTGGGAAGTAATTTACAGTTTCCAACCCCATGCATTTAAGTTGGTTAACAATCGATCGAGTGGATACAGGCTCATAGTGCAGACGTCAGTGGCTCACCTACCCCGTTCTAACTTTTGAAAATCGGCGACTACCACGATCCACTTAGCTACTACCCAACATTGAAGACCTTGTTCTTCTGCCCTTCATGGTTTCTGTAAGCAAAGAGATAGGGGCTGTCATAGTTTTTTATTTTCCTTGTAGGTTTACATTGGGTTTTTTAACGTTAAAGGATTATTTAAATTCCAACAATTATATTTACGGGGGGGGGGGAGGGATGTCATTGTAAAGACTACTTTTGTGTCATATTATCAAAGTATTACTGCTATTAACTCAATAATGAAATAAGAATATGTCTTCCGATGCCACTCAGATAATAGGCATTTGATAAATACTTATTGGGTCTGAATGCAAGGGGCATTACCCTCTTCTCAATACATCAGAGACACAACTTGTAAATAGACACATGCAGTGAAACCTCCAGAGTTTTCCTCCAGAGCGGCGTGATAGGGAAAGTAACAAAGTCAGCAGCCTTGCCTTTGATTACAGAAGATAATCAATGACAGCACGATATTTATGTAACTGGTCTGTACTGTATTAATTTGTAGTCACTTGTGAATGAGCTGCTTTGCTAAAGGCTGTGGAGCTGAACAGGCTCCGGGGCAAAGCCACTCTTCAGTGATTCTCCCCACAGGAGCCTGGGAATGGGAGTTGAACACATGGCCACCCACCCCAACCAAGGCAGGGATTCTTTGCAGGGAGCGTGGCTAGATAAGCACTTGCCGCACTTCGCCTAGAATGCCAGGCTCTCATTTCACTCCCGGTTTTACAGAGCAGGGAGGGGTCACCCACCTGGCCTCTGGCCTTCCAGGGCAGAGCCCACACTGTACTTGGACGAAAGTCCGGACGTGCATAAGGCAGTCTGGGAAGTCACAGAGCCAAGGGAGAGATCAGAGGTGCATCTCTGGTGGGTCATGGAGGGCTGAGTTGGCCCACATGGTGGAGAAGGTGGAGAGCCGTGCCCAACGTCCATTTTTGCATTCCCACAATCAGTCAAGAAGTGGCCCAAGCATACAGTGAGGGGTAAGGCTATGTAGGTAAACTACCACCTCTTCCAAGAAGCCTTCCCTGATGTCTTGCCTGAAATAGCTTCTTTCCTCTTTGGTGCTCTGAGCACTAGGTCCAAACCACTCTTGGGCCACTGTACCCACTAGGCTGGGTTTTCCTCACCTCTGTCTCTCTCCAGTCCTCAGCTTAATGACTGGCACTGGGTAGGTACAGATAAGTCAGAGAGGGACAAGTAATGCCTTCTTGGGCTACAAAGTTAGGTTAGATCACCTCTGAAGTCCACAGGGAAGGTCAATGCTAATGGCCTGTGATTATGCACATTAGGGGGGAGGGAAAAGGTTCTATTTGTCTCCCTCATCACACTGTAAACTTCCCTACGTGGAGCAGAGTCATCGTTTTCTGTAGGTTGCTAGTCTCACAAAACTTTGTCACCTCTTTCACTCATGCTACATGCTGCATACTGAGCAGATAAAGCGCGGTGTTGACTGATAAGACTGAGGAGAAGGGAGAAGATGTGATATTTTGAACTTTGAAGCAAGGACTGCCTGTCAAATCGGGGTTTTTGTTTTCCCAACGTAGCAGTCAGGACAAGCCAGGTTAGGCTGCAGTGAAAACCGAGTCCCAATTTCGGAAGCTTAAGGCTCCCGCCTCACTCCAGCTCACTCCACCACGCCTGCTGTGGGCCAGCAGCCGTCCGTGTGGCATTTTTCGAGGACGGGGCTGAAGCAGCCCCCGCCTGGAACCCTGCTGGTTGCAGTGCCTGAGGAGAGGACGTCTCTGGGAGGTCTCGCCCGGGCAACTCAGCGAAGCACGCAGAAGCAGCTCGCGTCACTTCTGCTCATCGTCTATCGGCCAGAACTGCTCACAGACTGGTCCACATCAGAGGAGGTCAGAGCCTAAAGCATTTCGGGAACAGTCTTTCTGGCTGCAACCCCCAGTTGCTCTTCAGATCTCCTTTTCCCTTATGTTTCTGATTCCCTTTTACCCCGAGGGCTCTTGCACACCAGCACTGTACTCATCCTGGGACCTGGCTAAACCCTGGTGCAACGTTAGGCTTGAGACTTACTCTCCGGACGAAAACAACAGGCAAACGAAACCGGGGCCTGTCCGTTTCAAAAGCTGGTGTGGTCCTGAAAAACGTGTTGAGGAGACAAGTTCTATTTGGACGGATGCTCTTGGAAAACTCACAGGCGAGGGAAAAATAGACGGGAAATCACGATTCCAGCTTGCGTGTGCCGTCAGCAGTGAACCGCCAGGTATTTACCAAGCCCTCCAATACCTGCAGGCAGGGCTCTGCCTCGCTCCTGTGGACTACGCCTTCAATGGACTGTCTTAAGACCTTGCACAACTGGCGGCGTGACCCTTTCTGCACTTGGTCGGAGAGGGGAGTGGGCCCAGGGCAAGGGCAGACAGAGAGCTCTTTAGTATCCTGGGGAAAGGGGGGCTTGTCTTCTGCCAACATCAGCCAGGGGCCCCAGACTGGCTCCTCCGAGGACTGGCCTTGCCCGTTTGCATCTCTCTGGCACCACGGGCACAAAGTGCGCTCAGTTAACCAGAGCACAGTAAATATTTGTAGAGCGGAATCAAAACCACTTGCCCACAGCATGTGGCGATCTTAGGTGCAGATTTTCTACAGGTAGGTAAACCGCAAGTACACAAGTGGGTTACTCATGACATGCCTCTGAGCGCAGACTCTTCTTCGCAGGCTTTTTAGACCAAGGTGGGGATGAGAGACAGGAAGAGAGGGGATGGGAGAAGGGGAAGAGACAGAGAAGGAGAAAAGGAGAGAGCAAGGAAGAAGAGGAGGGAGACAGGGGTGGGGGAAAGAAATACGCACCATTATTCTGCTCACTCTCTGATGCTACCTTTGCCCTCTGCCCAGTTTAGGGCCCCAGAGGCTCGTCTCCTTCCCTTCCGGGGGGAAAGAGGGCCGATGGACCCTAGGACACTCCCCATTCCCGGTGCCCCCTGCATGGCCTCACCCACCCTCCCCACCCACGCGTGGCACAGAAACCAGTTCCTGAGCTGCTCCTCTTTCCAGGGGGCCCTGCCTGACTCCCAAACTCCCATCCAGATGACCTGGAAGGAAGCTCTCCAGCTCCAGTATGATGGCTTCGCTCCCTCTGCCCGCTCCCATGCCCGACTCAGGGCTGGTGGCAGTGGAAGCCCCCCTTCGCAGGGCTCCCTCGGGCTGGGCCATGTTCCAGGCACTAGATATGTCTCCCCTCACCCCCTGCCTCCAGATGGGGGCCATTACTACCCCCTCCCCAGCCTGAGGGATTTGATAAAGGCTTTTCTTGCAGAAAAATGTAACAGTAGGAGAGAGAGAATGCCAGGGAGAAAAGGGAGAGCTTTGGGGGAGATTCCTGAAGGGAGGTAAGAGTGCCCTCCCATCCTATGCCCTGGGAGGCAGAGGGAATCTGTACCAGGGGAAGCAGGAACCTGGCATGGTGGCCCCTGTGTCACCAGGGATTCCAGGGCCCCACGCATGGCATGAAAGTCACAGAGCCGCTGACCTGAGGGAGCTTGGAGGACAAGAGCAGCAGATGACAGGTGACCAGTGTGACCAACGCAGGACCAGAAGGGACTCCGATGCTTTTGTGCCGGGGCCAGATGAAGACACTGAAAACTTTACGATTTCTCACTCCCACATGTAATTCAAAATAGAAATCATATCAAGGCAGAAAATACATTTGAAGAGGGCCAAGAAAGATCAATTTTTTTTTTTTCTGATGTTTTTCTCGCGGCTTTAACACACAAATAAAACCTATTCATTCTTAGGTGTATGGTTTGCCGAGTTTAGGTAACTACAAACGGTATGTAAGCTCCATCACCGCGATCAGGATGCAGAACATTTCCGGGGTCCGGGCAGTTCCCCCTCGTCCCGCGGCCGTCCGTCTCCTGCCCAGATGCTCGCTCCAGGCAACCACGGATCATCTTTCTTCCACCACGGTTTTGCCTTTTCTAGAATTCTATGGCTCTATGTAGCCTGCCATGGCTGGCTTCTTCCACTTAACAAAATTATTTTGAATATTCACCTTAATATGCAGTTCCTTTTTCGTTGCTGAGTAGTATTCCATAGTGTTGATTCATACCGCAGTCATCCGTCCAGAGGTTGACAGACATTTGCATTATTTCCAGTTTTGAGCTAATATGAATAGTACTGCGAAGAACATTTGCATGCAAGTGTTTATGCGAACAAATGTTTTCATTAATCCTGGGCACATACCTAGGACGCTTTTTTTAAGTAGGCTTCATGCCCAGCGTGGAGCCCAGCATGGGGCTTGAACTCACAACACTGACTGAAGACCTGAATTGAGATCAAGAGTCAGACACTCAATGGCCTGAGCCACCCAGGGGTCCCGTACTAGGACCCTTTATAGGACATGGCCTGCCTCTCCTCCAAAGTGACTGCTGTGCCCCCAGATCCCTCAAATCCTCTTCAATACATAGTGCTGTCAGTCTTTTTAACCTTAGCCACCCGGACTATGTAACGATCTCTCATGTTAGTCTTAACTGCCTGTCCGTGATGACTAGTGATGCCAAACATCTTTCCATGTGTTTCTTTTTTTTTTTTAAGAGAGAGTGGGGGAGGAGGGCAGAGAGAGAGAGAGAGAGAGAGAGAGAGAATCCCAAGCAGACTCCACGCTCAGCACAGAGCCCAATGTGGGGCTTGATCCCACAACCCTGGGATCATGACCTGAGCGGAAATCAAGAGTCAGATGCTCAACCGACTGAAACACCCAGGCGCCCCTTCCATGCGCTTCTTAATCATTCACAAATCTTCTGTTGTGCAATATCTGTTCAAATCTCTTGCCCATTTTTAACGGTTATTTCTTTTCTTATTATCAGTTGTGATATTAAATTCTTCCTATATTCTGGATATGAGCCCATTTTCAGACACATGTTTTGCATAAATCTGTTTTCAGTCTGCTTTCCTTTTTGTTTTCTTTCCGTTTTGTTTTTTTTTTTTTTAAGTGGGCTCCACACTGGGGCTGGAGCTTGACCACCCAACCCCGAGATCAAGACCTGAGCTGAGACCAAGGGTCAGACCCTGAACCAGCTGAGCCGCACCCCTTCTTTTTGTTTTCTTCACTGTGCTTTTGAAAAGCAAGCATTTTCAAAACTGAAGTCCGGTTCATCAAGTGCTTCTTTGATGGCTTCTGTTATTGTGTTCTGTGAGAGAAATCTTGGCCGAACTGAACGCCATCAAGATTTTCTCCTGTGTTTAACGGGAGAAGCAACATAGTCTCAGCACTTACGTTGGGGTCTGTGACCTATGCTGGGAGAATTTTGGCGTCTGGTGTGAGGAAAGCATGGAGGCTCATTCTTTGTTCATACAGATGTCCATCCGGTTGTTCCCAGCATCACGTTATATTATTATCATTTTATCCCATGTTGTGCAATTAAAGTATGCCACATCAGGGTATCATCCCCATGTGATTGGTTTAGTCCTCAAGACATTAATAATAGATAAGTTTCCAAGGATGTTCGAGAAATGAGGCCAGAAAAGCATAACTGATTTCATCTTTTTCTCCTAGAAAATCCTCTGGGACGCTGCGTTTTGTTGCCCCATCGTCTGTATCGTTGCATGAGGTAACAGAGGCAAAAGAAAACAGCCATCTCCTTGGTCCACCGACAGACACGAGGTTGTAGCAGCACAAAACCTCAACGGACGGGCCCTTTCCATGTCGTTTACTAAGGACCTGAGTGGATAATCAAAGAAATGTGAACCATAACTGCCCTCATCACAGTTCACAGGAACCCTTTTTTTTTTAAGTTTACTTATTTGAGAGCGAGAGAGCACAAGCAGGGTAGGGGCAGAGAGAGAAGGGAGAGAGAGAATCCCAAGCGGTCTCCGTGCTGCCAGCGAGGAGCCCAAGAACTACTTATTCAATGTCTCTCAACCCTGTGGTCTTTGACCTCTGTGAGGGGAGGGCTGGGGCCATGGCTGTATCATGTCTCACGTGACGGCATTAACATAGGGCAGTCTAGAAAAACCTATTAAGTGAAAGATACAACTTTTTTTTTTTAATTTTTTTTTTCAACGTTTATTTATTTTTTGGGGGACAGAGAGAGACAGAGCATGAATGGGGGAGGGGCAGAGAGAGAGGGAGACACAGAATCGGAAACAGGCTCCAGGCTCTGAGCCATCAGCCCAGAGCCCGACGCGGGGCTCGAACTCACGGACCGCGAGATCATAACCTGGCTGAAGTCGGACACTTAACCGACTGCGCCACCCAGGCGCCCCAATGAAAGATACAACTTTTAACGGGGTGCCTGGGTGGCTCAGTCAGTTAAGTGTCTGACTTCAGCTCGGGTCGTGATTTCACTGTTCATGAGTTCAAGCCCCAAATCCAGCTCTCTGCTGTCAGCACAAAGCCCGCTTCGGATCCTCTGTCCCCCTCTCTCTCTCGCCCTCCCCTGCTGGTTCTGTCTTTCAAAGTAAATAAATAAAGTTTTAAAAAATTTATTTTGCCTGCACCCTGGTGGAAATCATAAAATATCGGCAAGACTCGTTGCCGGGAATGGTGTGGGGAAAAGAGAACCTTTATATACTGATGGTGGAAGTGAATATATATCAATATGACTTCCACAACATTTCTAGAAAGTGACCCAACAATAAGTTGTCTAAAATCACTAAGTCACTGACTGAGAGAATTTGGACGTTCACGTACAGAGTTGTGCCCACATCACCTGTCTAGCAATTATGGTTTGGTTAAAAAAATTATAAAACTTCCATACAATGGAATACTGTTACAACACAGTATGTATATATATGCTCTTGTTTTTTTTGTATAAATACATAAACAAACATAATTATATTTATATATAAATATATGCATTTTATACAAGTATTAATAGTATTTCTGGGTCTGAGATTTTTTTAATTGATTTACTGCATTGTCTAAGTATTTTTTAAAGAGTACATATTATTTTTATTTTTTTATTTTATTGTTGTAAATTTTTTTAATGTTTATTTATTTTTGAGAGAGAGGGAGAGAAAGAGAGAGAGAGTGGGGGGGGGGGGGGGGAAGGGGAGAGAGAGAGGGAGACACAGAATCCTAAGCAGGCTCCAGGCTCCGAGCTGTCAGCACAGAGCCCGATGCAGGGCTTGAACCCACGAACCATGAGATCATGACCTGAGCCGAAGTCGGATGCTTAACCGACTAAGCCACCCAGGTGCCCCAAGACTACATATTATTTTTAAAAAGTATAAACAGAGACGCCTGGGTGGCTCAGTCGGTTGAGCATCTGACTCTATTTAGGTTCAGGCCATGATCCCAGGGTTGTGGGATAGAGCCCTGGGTCAGACTCCTCACTGACCATGGAGTCTGCTTAAGATTCTCTTGCTCTCTCTCTCTCTCTTTCTCCCTCTGCCCCTCTCCCCTGTGCTCTCTCTCTAAAATAAAAGTAAAGTTTTTTTTTTTAAAAAAAGAAAAACATAGCTATTTTCATTCAGAGGGGGAAAACGTCCTAATAAAAAGAGAATAAATATATTTCTTAAATTGTCAAAACCCAATTCGAGCCCCTACTTGCTGTATGAAGCTTTCCCGAAATCTTCAGCCCACAGCGGTAGCTTCCTGCTTGGAAGACACAAACCCCTTTCTCTGTAATTCGGTACTTCGACCCCGTCGTATAGCTGCAGAGTTGTGGTGAGGGGTGCCCTAGCTCTTCGGCCACACCTTGTGAGCTCGTGAAGGTTGATTTGGGGGACCAGTTGCCACTGACCTGATGCAATGCCGGGCACACAGCAGACGACCCGCAAGCACTTGCCAATTAATTTCCTGGTGCATTAGAACGGGCTTCCACGGTGTATTTACTGCAGGCCAGACTCCGCTAAGCATACTCCATGCAGCACCCCTAATCCTTGACCAGTCACACAAGGCCAGCATGAGTAGCCCATCAGATAGATGACAAAACCGAGCCTTTGAAGGATGGGGCACCTGGGTGGCTCCGTGGATTAAGCGTCACCTTTGGCTTTTTTTTTTTTTTTTTTTGCCCTAGGGTGGAGTGAAAAGCTATGCCTCTCAAGAGTTGTTGATGATCGTCTCTCTGGAGATGAAAGGGCTCGTTATAAGCCTGTTGACCCAAAAGTATTGTGAGGTGGCAGGGCACGGAAAAGAGGAATTATCTAAGTATTCGGTGTTAGACAGGTTTCCCCCAGGAACACTCCCTCGTGTCATGTGGCCAGCCTGAAAAACGACTGTTAAATTTTTAGCCCTGAAGTGCAAAACTCTTGTCTGTCAAAGGAAAATGAACAAAGTTCAACAGGAAATTAAAAGATGGTGAAAGTATTCTTTGGAAACAAAAAAAGAAACAAGAAAGAGTTAAACCTCCTTGCTACAGGGAAAGAGCTCCTGCGAACGGCAACTAAGATGATGCCACCGAGACCCCAGTAGACAACGTGAACAAAAAACACAAGTGGGATTTTTCACGCATACAGAGAGGAAATATAAATGGATAATAGAATATCGGGAAATGTTCCGCCTCAACAGTTATGAAGAGAAGCAAACCAAAACAAGAGGTCACCATTTTAGTCCATCAAATGAGCAAGGACGTGTGATAAATGACATCTCCCTTGATCCTGGGAAGGGTGGCGTGAGAAGGGGGTACACTCACATCTCTGGTAGAAGCAACGGGAATGACCCCTTTGGAAGTACACGTGCCCAGCAACGGGGCTGAGGCACCAAGCGTGGTCACTGGGAGAGTGCGCTCCAGATCTAAGTCTGACCAATCACGGGCACCCACTGCCGCATGTCGAACCCAGAGCTTCTGATGCAGAAAAGCAGGGGCAGCAGCAGATCTGTTCCAGGGAGAGCACGGCAAAATCCTGTGGCGGTGGCAGTGGGGGCCCCTCTGGACCAACTGTGTACTGGGATTTGGGCCATGTTCCGCCTCCTTTCTTCCTGTGATTTTTTTTAGCTATTTCCCAGCCCTCTTAGCATCTCCCTGAGTTACCCATCAATCTTTCAATAAAGTCCTTCTCCACCCAAGTCACGGCTGGTTTCCGTTGTCTGCCACGAACAACTCTGAATACACCGATTACAAAGTATGGATGGAGACGGCTGTGCCACCAACATCATGGGGGAGCCGGCCTGTGCCCCCTTCCTGCCAGGCAATCAGGTAAAATGGTGCCCAAAGCCAGTCACCCTGGGTTTTCTAGATACACCGTGACCGGCACGGCCAAATCTGATGGGAGCTGAGATAGGAGGTGGATGCGGAGTCACGTGCGTGCACAAATCCCAGCTCGCCTCTAACCACCGTGTAACTGCTGTGGACGGATCGTGTCCTCCCAATTTCTCATGCAGAAGCGTAATGCCCAATGTGCCTGTGTTTGGAGACAAGGCCTTTCAAAGGTGATTAAAGGGGGCGCCTGGATGGCTCAGTCCGTTTGATGATGTCTTGGTCAATCGGTGAGCCTCGAAGGCTCACTCTTGATTTTGGCTCAGGGTCATGGGATCGAGTCCCAAGTTGGGCTCTGCACTGGGCACGGAGCCTGCTTAAGATTCATCTCTGCCCCTCCCCTGCTCCTGCCCACACACACTCTCTCTCTCTGTGTGTCTCAAAAACAAAGGGGGGGGGCAGTTATCAAGGTTAAATGAAAGAATAAGGGGGCACTCGGCTGGCTCAGTCAGAGGAGCATGAAACTCTTGATCTTGGGGTTGTGAGTTCGAGCCGCACACTGGGTGGAGAGATTACTAAAAATAAATAAATAAGTAAAAACTTAAAAAAAAAAGAAAAAGAAAAAAGAAATCGTAAAGGTGTAGCCTGACCCCAGGGCTCAGCCTCTCTGCATACAAGCCAAGGAGAGAGACCTCCTAGAAATCAACCCTGCCAGACCCTCAGTCTTGGACTTCTGGTCTCCAGAACTGTGGGAAACTCAATGTCTATTATATTATTTAAGCCACTGAGTCTGTTTGTTACAGCAGCCCAGGCGGACTAATAATACAGTGGCTGTGGGTGAGTCCCTTCCGAGAGGGTGCTTGTCACATTTCTAGACACCCCGCATCTTTGAGCACTCCACATTGCAGGTCCCTCCCACTCCGGGTAGGAGCCGGAACGGAACGTACGCTCCACTCCCAGCATGCCTTGCAGCTAAAATACAGCAAGTGACCTTGCTCAACCCATCAGACACAGGCGCTGTGTGGCAAGGGCAGAGCCACGGGGGTCCGGCTCCTTTAGAGGAGCTGCGAGTTCACAGGATTCGGTCCCACATTCATCCACGTGAACCTTGGAGCCTGAGCCAGGTGACAGGGTATTCATGTTCTGCGGCACCCAAAACCCGTGACCACACACGTGGTGGCCTAAAACAACAGCGATTTATTCTCTCACGGTTTTGGAGTCCAATAGCTCAACATCAGGGTGTCAGCAGGGCCACCTGCTTCTGAACATACCAGAATAGTTGCCTGCAACTGAGAACTGATTGACACATACTTGACTTTCCAGCCTCCGTTTTCCAACTGGAAAACGCAAAGAATAATGCATATTTCTATGTGAGAGAAGCCAATCCGAAAAGGCTACACGCTGTATGATTCCAACTACATGACATTCTGGAAAAGGCAAACCGATGGAGGCAGTAAAATGATCAATGGTTGCCAAGGCTTAGCACGGAAGAAGGGATGAACAGGCAGAGCCCAGAGGATTTTTGGTTAAGCGTCCGACTTCGGCTCAGGTCACGATCTCACGGTCCGTGAGTTTGAGCCCCGCGTCAGGCTCTGTGCAGACAGCTCAGAGCCTGCAGCCTGCTTTGGATTCTGTGCCTCCCTCTCTCTCTGCCCCTCCCCTGTTCATGCTCTGCCTCTCTCTGTCTCAAAAATAGTTAAACCTTAAAAAAACATTTTATAAAAAAATTAAGTCTTCATTTTATTTATTTTTTAACGTGTATTTATTTCTTAGGGGGAGGGGGAGGGGCAGAGACAGACAAGGAGGCACAGAATCCGAAGCAGGCTCCAGGCTCTGAGCTGTCAGCATGGAGCCCGACTTGGGGCTCGAACCCACGAACTGTGAGATCATGACCTGCGCCGAAGTCGGATGCTTAACCGACTGAGCCACCCAGGTGCCCCAGTAAAGTCTTCATTTTAAAAGGACATCTTTAAATTATAGAAAAAGATTATGATTAAAAAAACATACAAAGATTGGACAGGTACACTTTAAATTTTTTTTTTCAACGTTTATTTATTTTTGGGACAGAGAGAGACAGAGCATGAACGGGGGAGGGGCAGAGACAGAGGGAGACACAGAATCGGAAACAGGCTCCAGGCTCCGAGCCATCAGCCCAGAGCCCGACGCGGGGCTCGAACTCACGGACCGCGAGATCGTGACCTGGCTGAAGTCGGACGCCCAACCGACTGCGCCACCCAGGCGCCCCATGGTACACTTTAAGATTCCCTTCTTGTCCTGACTCTGGAGTGACTCTAGGATCATCAGATGAGCTGGGTCCGCGTAGATGTGTTAGACGAGTGCCACCAATATTAGGAACTCAAACAGAGATCCTTTTTTTTTTTTTTAATGCTTATTTATTAATTTTAAGAGTGAAAGAGTGGGGTGGGGGAGAAGGAAGGAGCGAGAAAGAGAGAAACAGAGAGAGAATCCCAAGCAGGCTCCATGCTGTCAGCGCAGAGCCCGATGCGGGGCTTGATCTCACAATCGCAAGATGAGGACCTGAGCAGATATCAGGAGTTGGACATTTGGGGTGCCCGAGCGGCTCGGTCAGTTAAGCCTCTGAGTACGGCTTAGGTCATGATCTCGCAGTCTGTGAGTTCAAGCCCCACATCAGGCTCTGTGCTGACAGCTCGGAGTCTGGAGCCTGCTTTGGATTCTGTGTCTCCCTGTCTCCCTCTGTCCCTCCCCCACTCTCAAAAATAAATAAATATTAAAAAAAATATTTTTTTTTTAAAGCAGGTGGAGGGAGTGCTGGTAAACGACAACAACCTTGGAACACAAACCTTACTCCGTGGAGTCAAATTGTTAATACTCAAGATGTTAAATAATCTCGTCATGATCACGATAAACCCAGGGCTCCGAAAACAAAATTGAGAATGCGAATCATCGAGGGAGAGCAGCAAGGACTAATTACACACAGCAGGGTGTGAATTTTCAGAGGCACAAAAGTGGGAGGGGAGGGCACTCACCGGAGAGCCTTTGAGAAAGCACGCTTCAGAGAGCACGTGGTACAGGGAGTCAGAGGCGGGAGTTCTGATCCCCACTCTGCCGCCAGCTGCCCATGTGGCTCGAAGCTTGTCATTCCCCTTTCCTGGGTCTCAAAAGCCACGTGCAATCAAACCTCAGAAAAGCAATGTACCAACAGACAAGCGTTGGGATCCGTTACGTGAAAGGACTCCTATTTTCACCTGG
This sequence comes from Prionailurus bengalensis, assembly GCF_016509475.1. NCBI lineage: Eukaryota > Metazoa > Chordata > Mammalia > Carnivora > Felidae > Prionailurus > Prionailurus bengalensis. The sequence goes on along the minus strand of NC_057358.1, from coordinate 124,432,124 downwards.
GTTTTAATTACACAGTCAGTGCCATTTGGACAAGAACATGCCTCCTCTTGAGTAGTACTAGACAATACTCACTAGCATCAGACTTCAACCAAATCAGTCATCAAATAATACCACTTAGGTGACTCCTGACCAAGCAACTGTATTAGTCAGGAACGTCTGGGCTCAGAAATCTGACTCCCTCTGGCCCGAACAAAAAAGGACTTTTAGTAGAGCCTGTAACTGGAATCTTTGAGGGGCAAAGCTGGCTTCAGGCGTGGCTGGACTTGAGGTTTCAAGCCATGCCTTAAGGACAATGACTCTTGTCTGCATCACCTCCAGCGGCTCTCGGAAGAATCTATTTTCTTGTCTGTTTAGCTTCCTCTGGAGGCCACCTGCATTCCTTAGCTGGTGGTCCCATCCTCCATTTTCAAGGTCATAGCATAGCATCTCCCAGTCTCTGTCTCTCCGTGTCTCTGAAACCCTCCTGTGTCCCTCTTATCAAGACCTCTGTGATTATAGGGGCACCTGGGTGGCTCAGTCGGTGAAGCGTCTGACTTCAGCTCAGGTCATGATCTCGCAGTTCATGGGTTCGAGCCCCACTTCGGGCTCTGGGGCTCTGTGCTGACAGCTCAGAGCCTGGAGCCTGCTTCGGATCCTGTGTCTCCCTCTTTCTCTGCCCCTTCCCTGCTCACACTCTGTCTCTCTCTCTCAAAAATAAATAAACATTAAAAAAAATTTTAAGACCTCTGTGATTACATAGGGTGCACCCAGATAATCAGAATCATCTCCCTATCTCATGACTTAGTCATGTCTGCAAAGTTCTTTTTGCCATATAAGGCAACATATTTACAGGTTCCGTAGATTAAGATGTGGATATCTTTGGGTTATTAATCAGCCATGACTCACCCCCTCCCACTGAATGAGAAAGAAAATATTTTTTTAAGCACATCTTCATCTGTCCAGAGGATACAAAAGTTAATAAAGATTTATTGCTAACAATGAATATCATACAGTAAGAATCTATTGGACATCAAGGTCGAAAGACATAAGTTTCAGTCCAAACTCTACCATTAACTAGCCCTCTTTCAGTCTCTGTCTTTTTTATCTGTACAATGAATATTTTTACCTCAATCCCTGAGTTACTGTGACGTGCTCGTAAGAGCACATTTACATTGTAAAGCATCATATAAATGTAAGTGATCATCTCTAGAATGTGGGGGTATTAAATTTCACCCCGCTTTGAGCCATCCATGCCAAGCATAGGCCATGACACTTCTCTCCCCATGGAAGGAAAGGTCCCGTCTAGATCAAAAAGGTAATTCGTCAGCTCTGAATCTTGAAGCAGCATTGGAAGCCAAGATTTGCCAAGAGAAAAAAGGACTTTCTATATTTCTTTAGCTCTGATGAACACATTAACAGCAGCCAGGCTTGGCTGCCCAGATGCCCAAGTTTATTCTGAGCATGATGTTGTGGCTTTGAAGACATGGGAAGCCACCTGTTCCCGGCTCAGTGGCCTGTGGGAAGGAGAATAGAAAAGAAGGCAGAGAAAGCAGCTCAAATGCCAGGGTCCTACCCACCTTCCACCTCCGGAGCAAGCCACGGGCGGATGGTCAGACCCAAGGGGCGTGTGGGATACTAAGCGGGAGAAGGGTCATGTCATACTTTTCCCAGTGAGGCCACCCTCTAGCACAGGATGATAGCATTGGTGGAAGGCTGTGTCTGGCTGGGTAGGTGGCCTGCCAGGCCACTTTTAGCTTCCTGTGACCAGCTCACGACAGGCACGACTTCAGAAAGCAAATGGCCTCCGGCAGAACCTAGCACCGATTGTGATGCAGTGATCACCCATCCAGCTGTGGAGAAGACGCAAGTGAATCCAAGGCCCCTTGCAGGAAAGAGTTAACGTAGCCAGCTTGGGACTGTGCCAAGGTTGGCTGGCCTCGCGGAACTCGGATTTGGGCAGGGTTCATCACCATTCCCAGAACGGACAAGAGCGGCTCACTGTGCCCGAAATCTCGGTACAAGCAATATGGCTCATGCTGAACACCTGCCTTCCTCTGGAAGTCTGGGATTTTGGTACATGCGAGGCACAGGGTGCCTGCGGGACTGAGCCCCAGTGGAGTCCCTGGCCTCCCAGGCTCGGCCAATCTTTCCTGGTAGACAATATTTCACACGTGTTGTCAAAACTGGTTGGTAAATGAATTAAGTGCCTCCGTGTGTGAGCACTGGGAGAAGAGTCTTGAAACTTGCACCTGGTTTCCTCCAGACCTTGCCCCATGTGCCCTCACCCTTTGCTGTGTCATAAATCACGGCCATGAATAGAGTTACATGATGAGTCCTGTGAGTCCCCCTAGGGAGTCTTCGAAGTTGGGGGGGACTCCTGAACCAGGTCTTTTTCCCTGCCTCCACGTGTCACATGACCTCTCCTCCATGCGCCCCGCTGACATCTTACAGAGAAGCAGGTGTGTGTGCAGTGGAATCTGAAAGACCGAGCATTTAATGTTGAGCAACCCATCACTTCAAGAGGTTGTATCAATGGGGGGGCCTGGGTGGCTCGGTCAGTTAAGTGTCCGACTTCAGCTCAAGTCACGATCTCACGGTTCGTGGGTTCAAGCCCCGCGTTGGGCTCTGTGCTGAACGCTTGCTCAGAGCCTGGAGCCTGCTTTGGATTCTGTGTCTCCTTCTCTCTCTGTCCCCTCCCCGACTCATGCTCGGTCTCTCAAAAATAAATATATGTAAAAAAAAAATTTGTTTTACAAAGAGGTTGTATCAATTATTTAGGGAACCAAATTTTGATTTTTTCCCCTTCTCACCATTCATTCCATTTCCTCTGTACGCTTAGGTGGACAAGGCCACGTTATTATTATTGGAAACCGCCCCCCACCCCGTCCTCACCAGACCCATGCGTCATCCCTCCTATCCACTCAGCGGGGGACTCGGCCATCACCTGACAACCTGGTGCCCCCCCCACATCCACCTACTCCCCCCCCCACATCTGCCTGGCTCCTGCAGCTCCCTGGCACCGACCCCGTGCTCACATCCAGCTCCTCTCAACACCAGCCCTATCGCTTCCAAAAATACACACACACACACACACACACGCGTTTGTTAACGTATATACTTGTTTAACATATGTATATGCTTGGTGGCCTCAGTTTCCTTACCCATCAAATGAGAGTTGGAATGATAGAATATCTGGTTTCTCGATCCCCGCTCAGTAAACTTGCACAATCACCTGTGAATGTGTCTGTGCAGTTCAGGTTGCTGTTACGAAAATACCATCGCCTGGGCGGCTTACACACCAGACATTTGTCTCTCGCAGTTCTGGAGGCTGGCTGTGAGGGAATGAGAGCCTACCTCCTGGGTGCAGACGGCCACCCTCTTGCTGTATCCCTACATGGCAGAGACATGGGAAGCGAGCTGCCTCTGGTGTCTTCTTCTAGGGGCACGATCCCATCATGGGGGCCCACCCTCATGACCCGATTACCGCCTGGAGGCCCCGCCTCCAAATGCCATCATATTGGGGGTTAGGTCTGGGGGACCTAATCATTCAGTTCACAGCACATACATTATATTCCTCAATAGATTTAGGAATTTTTGAATTAAGCTTCCTTTTAAATTCATTATCCTTAACAAAACCTCATAAATCCTCATAATGAAATTATACTTCTATACGGATTCATTAAAAATTCCCAGGTTTGGGGGCGCCTGGGGTGACTCAGTTGCTTAAGCATCTGGCTTTGGCTCAGGTCATGACCTCCCGGTTTGTGGGTTCGAGCCCCGCATCGGGCTCGGTGCTGATAGCTCGGAGCCTGGAGCCTGCTTCGGATTCTGTGTCTCCCTCTCTCTCTGCCCCTCCCCTGCTTTCACTGTATCTCTCTCTCTCTCTTAAAAATAAACATTAAAAAAATTTTTTAATTATTAAAAAAATTCCCAGTTTCGGCTCGACCATGGAAAGTAAAGTTTGTGTTTGTCCATTTGTGTCTAGGTGAGTCAAAAGTGAATACCTTCAGCACTGAAAGTTTTGTAAGTGGGAAAAAAAATTCCCTGAAACCCAATGCCATTCCATAAGTCAGTGCCTGGGAAACATTGGCCCACAAGACCCCAGGAGTCCCTGCCAGCCCCAGTGTGCTATGATTTCTCACATGGAACTCACTCCAGGCAGATGTCTGGATCAGAAAGTTCTTTTCCACCGCTATAATTACATGTTTCTCAGATTGTATGAATCCTTCTGTAACCCTCTCACTTTTAACCTTCCTTTTTAATTTAATTTTTATTTTTTTTAATCTTAGAGAAAGCGAGCATGCAAGCAGGGGAGTGGGGAAGCAGGGCTGAGGGAGAGAGAGAGAGAAAGATCGAGAGAGAGAAAGAGAGATGGAGAGAGAGAATATCTTAAGCAGGCTCCACACTTAGTGGAGCCCAGCACAGGGCTCGATCCCATGACCCTGGGATCATGACCTGAGCCGAAATCAAGAGTTGGAGGCCCAAACAACGGAGCTACCCAGGTGCCCCGTTACTTTCCTTTTTTAAAATAAAGTTTTAAGTTCTTCTTTCTTACTTTAGGGAAGAAGATGTAAGAAGGAAGGAAATGCCTGAGGAAAAAACCCAAACTACCAGAATTTGGATAAACAAAACAGGTAAAAGAAGAAAAAGTGACAGAAACTTGGCCTTCCAGAAATAGTTTACAAACCTTTTTGCAACGGCGGGTTTGTCCAGTACATGTACAATGGAATTTGATTTACCAAAATTCAATTCTTTTTTAAAATTTTTTAATGTTTATTTTTATTTTTGAGACACACACACACACACACACACACACACACAGAGTGTGAGCGGGGGAGGGGCAGAGAGAGAAGGAGACACAGAATCCATAGCTGTTAGCACAGAGCCCAACACAGGGCTCGAACTCATGAACCTCGAGATCATGACCTGAGCCAAAGGCAAAGCTTAACCGACTGAGCCACCCAGGCGCCCCGCCCAAATTCAATTCTTATCCGAGAATCTCCAGTATGAAGTGAAGCTTACCAATAACAGCAAAGGCAAAGTCATCCCCCCCCCAACCCCCTGGCCCCGGAAGATTCAATGCTGCTGGTGACTTTCTGTGTGCCTCTGGAGAAGTCGCACCCCCGTTCTGATGCCTTCCGAATTTATGCCTTCAGCCCTGCCTCCCACTCAAGCCCTGAGCTTTAAACCGAGATATCCAGCTGCTTGTTCGTCTATAGCTCCTCGTGGATGTATAATATGCATCTCACTTTGGGCACAGACAAAAGAGAACTCTTGAATTGCACCCAATCTTGTTGGTTTGTTTTTCCTAGACTTGACCATCTCCTTAAATGGCAACATCTACCCAATTACTCAAGCCAAAAACATAGGAGGAGAAAGGTGGTCTAGACTTGCTACCAAGGCTCCACTCATGAAGTCCTCGATGATACAAGCTCCTTACGTCATTGCTGGGTGTGGGCTACCTCTTCATGGTACAATATGGCAGCTAGGCTGCCAGCCATTGCATCAGGGATCCGCACAGCAAAATAGAAGGAGGCATGGAAAAGAAGCAAAGGGCACATACTAGCTATCTTTTAAGGAAGGTAATTTCGCTAACATCTCATTGGCAGAACTTTTAGTCACATGACCGTACCTGACTTCAAGAAAGGCTTGGAAAGGCAGTCTTTTCTCAGATAGCCATGTGCCCCGCTAAATGTGGGAGGTTTCATTGCGGTGGAAGAAGGATAGGCTGCATACTGGGGGTACTGGGTAGTCAGCAGTTCCTGCCATATATGGCTTCTGAAACCTGCATGACTGAGCCCCTGCCTGCTACTTGACCTCATCTCCTCGACCTTGCTTTAACACAACGTGGCCACCCTGGCCTTTTTGGATGCCATTGGACATACCAAACTCGTTCCTGCCTTGGAGCCTTTGGCTTGCTGCTCCGTCCCCCCTGGGATGCGGTCCCCCAGATATGCACATGGCCAGTCTCAGCTCGAAGGTCAGTTCCTAACCGGGGCCTTCCCTGACCGCCCTTTGTAAAGTAGCATTTCCCCACCAGCCAGCCTCAATCACATAACTGTGTTATCTTCTACAAAGCACTCGTCACTCTCTGAAAATATCTGTCACTTGTTCCGTTTTGTTTCAGTTCGGGCTTGTTCCTCCCAACACAGGAGCATACGCTCCATCAGGACAAGGGTTTCGACTGCCTTGTTTCGACTTAGTCATCCACACTGACGCAGAGTAGACGCTCAATAAATATTTGTTACATAAATGAATGAATTTAACGACCCAATTGCCATCAATACCGCCCGAGCTTCCCACACAGACAGGCTGCTGCTTGGGGAGTTGTTTGCTGCCACGTCGGGGAAGCATGCATTCATGTTTCTTGAGGAAGTCTTCATCAAGAGAAAGAGAACAGAGGTGCCTGGGGGGCTCAGTCGGTTAAGCGTCCGACTTCAGCTCCGGTCATGATCTCGCGGTTCGTGAGTTCAAGCCCCACGTCGGGGTCAGTGCTGACAGCTCAGAGCCTGGAGCCTGCCTCGGGTTCTGTGTCTCCCTCTCTCTCTGTCCATCTTCCACTTGTGTGTGTGCGCGCGCTCTGTCTCAAAAATAAACATTAGAGGGGCGCCTGGGTGGCTTGGTCGGTTAAGCGTCCAACTTCGGTTCAGGTCATGATGTCACAGTCTGTGAGTTCGAGCCCTGCGTCGGGCTCTGTGCTGACAGCTCAGAGCCTGGAGCCTGTTTCAGATTCTTTGTCTCCCTCTCTCTGACCCTCCCCCGTTCATGCTCTGTCTCTCTCTGTCTCAAAAATAAATAAACGTTAAAAAAAATTTTTTTTAAATAAACATTAGAAATTTTTTTAAAAATAAAAATAGGGGCGCCTGGCTGGTGCAGTCGGTTAAGCGTCCGACTTCAGCCAGGTCACGATCTCGCGGTCCATGAGTTCGAGCCCCCCGTCAGGCTCTGGGCTGATGGCTCAGAGCCTGGAGCCTGTTTCAGATTCTGTGTCTCCCTCTCTCTCTGCCCCTCCCCCGTTCATGCTCTGTCTCTCTCTGTCCCCAAAAAAATAAATAAACGTTGAAAAAAAATTTTTTTTAATAAAAATAAATTAAAAGAGAGAGAGAACAGAATTTGGACTCCAAAGGAAGCTGTATTTGGCTCCAATTTTACTGCCCGAAGCCACGACCTGGCCCTAAGCGAACAGGTGAAGAGAAAGAATCTGCCAGTCTTCGTAGGTTGTGCTACCTACCAAGGTGTCCAACAGGTGGACATTTTTGAGCTGAGTCTCCAGGATGGCAGCACCCTGGGCAGAGGGGCCTGTGGCGGTCAAGGTCAAGGGCAGAGTTTCCTTCCCAGTTCTGCCACCTGTGGGTTGTGTCAGCGTAGACTCAGGCAAATTCCCCACGCCCCCGGTGCCTTGGTTTCCTCATCTGTAAATTGAGGCTCAAGACTGCTGAAATGATGAGATGAGTTAAAATATGCAAAATACTTTTCAAGCTGGATATATGGTAAACAGCCAACCCTGCAAACTACCTAGAATAAGTTCTGGTTTCTGAGGCAGTACTGACGTCCTTGGAGTGCTGATAATTCAGCAGATGTGCCTCGAGTGGCCATCGTTCTGGCTTATTCAGCCACCTGTACCACGAAAGTTCTATTGAAGTTGTACTGAGACTTGACTGTGGGCCAAGCCCTGCGATTGGCACCAAGGACCTCAAAGTGTAGTAGGAAATCCGGAGGCTCCTGGGTGATGGGGAGACACGAGCTCTCCAGCATTTCCACTGGAGAAGGGCCAGCGCTCTGCCAGGGGCCACGAAGGCTTCCCAGAGGAGAGAACATCAGACATGAGTGTAGAAAGAATGAGGAGGCAGTCACCACGCAAAGGTGGGGGGTGGCGCTGGGGGAGAGGAAGAAGGGCGTGGTCAGGGAAGAGCACCTCCCACAAAAGGGAAAAAGGCACCAAACGACACAGGGATCTTCGTGTGCCGTTCACTGCTAAATCTGGAATGATGCCGGCACACGGTAGGTGCTCGGTAAACACGTGTTGGCTGACCAGGAAACTAAGGTAAGTTAGGTATTATGACTTTCAGAGAGAAATGAGGCTCACAGAGGCTGAACAATTTTCCCAACGTTCACAGAGCCAGGAAGTTCTGTATCCGAAGCTTGAATCCGGGGCCTTTCAACTGTCAGTTGAGTGTGAACCTCAAACAAACACATGTTTGAGATCGGGCAGATGTAACAGCGTACAAGAGCTTTGGCTTGGTGCGAGCCAAACGGGGAGAACCTTCACCACCAACCTGTCGGTCTTGACGAGCAGCCTACAGCAGTCTAGAACGAATGGAAGCTGAGCGTCTAGAACGGCCCTAGGTGACAGTGCTGGAGGTGGAGGCCAGGGGCAAAGGCCTGGAGGGGGGGTCCCCCTGGCCTCTGAGCCATCAGGAGCCCTGATGGGCCACAGCTATGCTCTCTGTGGCTCAGCTTGGCTCTAGGTAATAACAGCTCCCATCTGCTTAGCACAAAGTCAAGCAGAATTTAGCCACAATCTGAGTTCATACCCTCTACTTACTAACTGTGTAGCCTTGAGCAACCTAGTTGATCTCTCCTTGAACCTCAGCTTCCTCATCCGTAAAATGGAGATAAATAATACCTACTCCCTGGGACTGTTCAGAAGATCAAATGAGGTGACACCGAAGGAGAAAGGGGGGGGTGGAAGATAGGGGGACGTTAAGTACCGACCCCTCAAAAGATCAGAAACACCTATAGGTCAAGCAACACCGTTTGTCGGACTGACTGCAGTAAGGGAGACAGCACCACCAGGGTGATGTCCGAGCGATATATCTCAGAGGGCGCGTGTCCGGGAGGACAGTTACGAGGCTTAGGGCTGGAGACGAGTCTTGCAAAGCTGGGAACTGCCTGGGGTTGGGTAAATTTGATACAATAGCTTCTGGCTCCGCGCTAGCCAAGGTGTGGGAGTCTTCACAAGCAAGCTGTTGGTCTTGACGAGCAAACTCTTCAGTTCGTTTACAGTCTTATAGTCTAGGAATCATGGTTTTTTTCTTTTCTTTTTGCCGATATTAACACAGGGATGGGGAAATGTTGGTTCAGTTCTGAGCTTGTCAGAAACTACCTCCTCTGATCTCACAACAGTCCCAGGAGGAGTCAAGGAGGGGCCTTCGCTGACTCTTCGCTACAGTTCCCAGGAGACAGATGTTCATGACTACTGGAGAGCTGAGGAAACTGACGTCGGGGGGGGCATTATTACCCCTCCGGGAGGAAAATGAGACTCAGAGAGGTTAAGGAACTTTCCCAAAGTTCCCAGAGCTAGTACGTAATCCATCTGGGATTTGAACCTGGCACTTGAGACTGTGAGTTGAATAGGCACGTATAATAATATTACCTTAAACCAAACAATAAAAACTAGAGCTACCTAAGCATTATTTGTAATAGCCCAACTAAGAAAAAAAAATAAATAAAAATCTATCAGCGGCAGAATGGATAAATAAAATGTGCTGGGGTCACACACAGAATACCCTACAGCAAAGAAAATGAAGGGAACGTCGCCACAAGTGACCACGTGGCTGAATCCCACAAGCGCACGCCAAGGGAAAGACACAGACACCAAAAAAACCCAACAAAAACCTACCTACTGTGTGCTTTAATTCACGGAGAGTTTATACACAGGCCACCCTAACCCACATGTTAGAGGACAGGATGGCAATTCCCCTTGGGAAATAGGCAGGGGTCGGGGGTGAGCAGGGGATCCTGGGGTTTCGGGGGAACTGGCAAAGCCCTGTTTCTTCATCTGGAAGCTGCTTACACAGGTGTGCTCACCTGTGCTAACTCACCGAGGTGCACACTTAACAGTTTGTGCATTTTCCTCTACATTTCTTTAATGTTTATTTATTTTTGAGGGAGAGAGAGAGAGAGAGAGAGAGAGAGAGACATCGTGTGAGTGGGGGAGGGGAGGGGCAGAGAGAGAGAGGGAGACACAGAATCGGAAGCAGGCTCCAGGCTCCGAGCTGTCAGCACAGAGACCGACGCGGGGCTCGAGCTCACCAGCCGTGAGACCATGACCTGAGCCGAAGTCAGATGCTCCACCCACTGTGCCACCCAGGCGCCCCTCTACATTTTTATTTAAAGGTTTGTTTTAAGCAGGGATATCTACACTTTGCTTTCAATGTTAATTTCAGGATCAGTATTCCAGAAGATGTCTGTGATCACACAGGCTGAAATGGAACGAGCTGATGCCCCGGGAACACTTAGCGTGGTGTCTGGAACAGAGACCTACGTTCCATAAATGCTAGCAAGTGCGATTACCACTGTGATCATGTCTGTGACTTTCCGAAACGGCAGTGGAGAATTTCCGAAAGGCACAGCACGACTAATTCGCGGCTCGAGCGCCAGGAGTTGGCTTAAAGAGGGGCAGAGACGGTAGCAAACAAGGTGAAATCCCCCACCGCCCAGGCAGGCTGTGGACATGGCCACAGGCCCCGGGCGGGCTGGCAGCAACGGTGGCGGGCACCTCGGGAGGGCCCAGCCGCCTGCCAAGTTCCAGCCCAGATCCCTTCCCAGGTCCAGATGGTTTTCTCTGCCCTTTTTCCATTACCCACACAGGACACCTTTTTTATAACGTGAGGCTTCTGGACTCGGCCAAAGCGCAGGCACATGCGTCCGCGGGGAAAGCAGAGCAGCTGCGGGGCTCTGCGGGCCACCATCGCCGCTGCCATCGAATTCGCTGCGCCCCACACCGAAGTCCTTCTCCTCCCAGACGCCTACGCCCCCGTTTCCCCGCTGGCTCCCCCGCTCCACTGCGGTCCGACTCTGCGGCCCACCCTCGGTCCGGAACTTCCCCCACACTTGGGCACAGTGCTGTGTTCACACTCACACGTTCACACTTCCGCTCATCGAGAACAACCTGTGACCAAGAAATGCCCTTTGTTCACCAGGAGAGGCTCGTGAACCCAGGCCAGGGTTTCTCCAGGCACCGTCTCCCGGTGGCTTACGTAGCACGGTCCCCTGATGGCTTGCGTGCAATCATCTGCCGTGTAAAAAGTCCCACCCTCCTCAAGCCCCAGGTCTGCTGAGGCAGAACCCACGGAACCATGGCCCAGGAATCTGCACTGTACCAAGTCAGCACTGGTGGTTTTCACGCACAAAAAACCTGGGAGCCACGGCTCTTTCTAAAGGAAAGGCAGAGGAGCGTGATGGGGGCAGCAAAAATAATCCCAAGGCGGGAGTGCAGGGGGGAGTGGGAGTCCACACCCCTGACCCCTCGACCCCCTGCTCTGAGCACCACGAAGGTGGCTCTGGCTGGCCGTGGAGGGGGCCGGGCCGGGCCGCAGGACCAGGGAGGGACACAGGGGTTGAGTGACTTCTCTTCATCTTCAGTGCTAAGAGCAACAGTACCAAGGACTGGAAGAGAGCAGATGTCACGCTCCACAATAAGGTTATTTTCCCAACCCCGGCAGCTTCCGAGGGAACTTTTATTCTGGAGTCCTGGATTATCTAATTACTGGGTAATAAGCCATCCCCAGATTTAATGGTCCACCATTTTATAATAATCTCATAATTCTGAGGGCTGACGGGCTGGGTCATCTCTGCTGGTCTCACTTGATGGCTCTCACGTGGCTTCAGGAAGATGGAGGTTGGGGCTGGAACATTCAAAATGGCTTTGCTCACACGTCTGGCACCGCAGCAGGGACGGTTGGAAAGCTGTGCCATCCTCTCTCTCTCTCTCCCTCTCTCTCTCCAAATAGCTAGCTAAGGGCTTCCTTCCATGGCGGCTGGATCTCAAGGGTGGGAGTTCCAAGAGGAAAGAAGTCCTTCTCCCTCACCTCAGGTTTTCACACAATTATTAAGTAATCTTGAATAAATTTGTCTTTGTTTAATAAAGTTAACAAATTTTGTATCATCAACTAGCATTTTCTCGATTCATCACCAAGAGTTTTTGACACCCTCAGATCTCAACAAAGAAAACAGTATGTTGTGACAAGATCCATATTTCCTGTTTCATAAGAGAAGCAAAACCTTGGGGCACCCTCCGTACAGATGTCAAAGAATTCCTCCAACACAGACATTTGTTTTCAGATATGAAAATGCAGCATGAAGTATATTAAATGTCTAGACAAAAACACGAGAAAAAAAAATCCTAGTGACCTTGGGTTTAGCAAAGATTTCTTAAATAGGACACAAAATATATGAACTGTAAAAGAAAAAAAAATCGATAAAGTGGGCTTCATCAGAATTTAAAATTGTTGCTCTTCGGGGCATCCGGGTGGCTCCGTCGGTTAAGTGTCCGGCTTCGGCTCAGTTCATGGTCTCGCCATTCGTGAGTTCGAGCCCCACATCGGGCTCTGTGCTGACAGCGCGGGGCCTGGAGCCTGCTTCAGATCCTGTGTCTCCCTCTCTCTCTGCCCTTCCCCCACTTGTGCTCTGTCTCTCAAAAATGAATAAACTTTAAAAAAAAATTTTTTTTTAAATTGTTGCTCTTCAAAAGACAGCCGTGAAATCAAAATGCAAGCCCCGCTGGGCAGAAAATATTTCCAAAACACGGAGCTGACAAAGGGCTTGTATCAAGAATAGAAAGAGTACTTACAACTCAAAAAGAAGAAGATAAACAATCTAATAAAAAAATGAGCAAAATATTTAAACAGGTACTTCATCCAAGAAGTGATACAGGTGGCAAAACATGCACCTGAGAAGATGCTCACCGTTACTGGTCCCTCAGGAAATACAAATTAAAACCACCGTGGGATATCACCACACACTACTGGAATGGCTAAAATTAAAAAGACTGATCGTATCAAGTATCAGCGAAGATCGAGCCTTGCGGCAGGAACCCTCACAGTCTGCACGCGGTGGATGCTAATGAGGTACAACCACTTGGTAAAGCGGTTTGGCAGTTTCTTGTAACGCTAAACACCTACCTGCCTATGACCCGGCCATTCCACTTCTAGATATTTCCCCAAGAGAAATGAAAGCACCTGTCCACACAAAGACGCGTACATGAGTGTTCATAACGGCTTCGTCGGCCAGTTGAGAACTAGAAACAAACCATACGTCTGTCCACAAGTGAACAGATAACCTGCGGCAGATTCACACAACGGACTATGACTCGGCAACGAAAAGGAGCAGGTGAGGCCTACACGACAGCCTGGTTCCATTGCATCTCAAAAAAAAAAAAAAAAAAAAAAAAGGAGCAGACACAAAAGACTACATCATGATTATATTCTATTAAGTTCTGGAAAATGCCAACTAATTGGTAGGGACAGAAAGCAGATCCGTGTTTTCACCTGGGCACGAGAATGGGGAGCAGAGAGAAATGCATCGCACAAAGATTTCAGGGGTGATGGGCGTATCCGTGATCTTGATTGTGGTGGTGGCACAAAGCGTACAAAGACAAGATGTCCAAACTCGTCAACTGTACCTCAATAAAGCTGTAGTAAAAAATAAAATAATAAAAAAATAAAAAGTAGGGGCTCCTGGGTGGCTCAGTCGGTGAAGCATCCGACTTCGGCTCAGGTCAGGATCTCGCGGTCCGTGAGTTCGAGCCCCGCGTCGGGCTCTGTGCTGACAGCTCAGAGCCTGGAGCCTGCTTCAGATTCTGTGTCTCCCTCTCTCTGACCCTCCCCCATTCATGCTCTGTCTCTCTCTCAAAAATAAATAAACGTTAAAAAATGTTTTTAAAAAAATTTAAAAAAAAAAGTGTATATTGGCCTTTACTTGTTTTAGGCAACTCTTTGGAGCAGGAAAACTACCCTTGGATTCCATCATTTACAAATCTTACAAATGCTACCTTTAGCGAAATACATTGACATATCAACCTAGATGAAGAAGCTATTTTTTGTCTCGCGTAAACCTCTTCAGGGCCGTGTGCCCGTGTCATCAGTATCTTGACTGAATTGTATTCTTTCAGAGTGGGACCTTTCCAATTCCTCGGACTGCATCTCATCTTGGCATTTCACTCACTAAAATTTTACTGGCGTTATTAGGTTTGCACCAGCCGTGTGGCCTTTCCTTTTTGGGGCATTAGTTCTGCTGCTAGATAATTTCGCTTCTTCCGCCTGAGTGACTTTTCCTCAAAAGCTTTATGCTGCTAGCGATTCCAACAGCCATTTCGATGCTTGCCTCCTTCCATATCAAGGGGCCATGCCACTGCTGCGCCTGCAAATTGTGTGACACACGGGAGGACAACAGGACAGGACCTCATGGATCGCCGGCTGGTGAAAAAGCCCGCGGATGAGTGGCTTCCATCGTAAAGAACAGTGTCTCTCGTGTCCCTCGTCTGCCCCGGCGCTGTGAAATGTCTCCGAGGACCGAAATTCCTCATCGCTGACCTCCGGTTTCAGGTCCCACCTGCAGCCCTCTTTCCCCCGATCCCTAACCTCATCAGGACTGTCCACCTTGGACCTAGAGCTCTCCTTTGTTTTGTTTGTTTTTTAATATAATTTATTGTCAAATCGGCTAACGTACAGTGTATACAGTGTGCTCTTGGTTTTGGGGGTAGATTCCAGTGGCTCATCGCTTACATACAACACCCAGTGCTCATCCCAACAAGTGCCCTCCTCGATGCCCATCCCCCATCCCCCCCCCATGGAGCTCTCCTTACTCACTTCCTACCTCGTCTCCAAAGCTCACCACCCTACTCTCAAAAGAGTTTGTAAAACACAAACATTAATAACACATCAAGTAGAAGGGCATGATAGATAAACAAGAAAACTGCACACAGGCGGAAATTCACAATGCAGTTCTCTTCTAAGCTACACAGTGGGTGTTTTGCTATGTTTACCACGGCAGCACAGATGCAGGGTAGGGCAGCTGAGGCACAGTAGGTGAAAATTCCTTTTTCCCTCTTGACTGTTCTCTCTGACTTTCTTTCTTTTCTTTTTGTTTTTTAAGTTTATTTATTTATTTTGAGAGAGAGAGAGAGAGCCTGGACGTGAGCAGGGGAGGGGCAGAGAGGGAGACTCCCAAGCAGGCTCCACGCTGTCAGCACAGGGCTCAAGGCGGGGCTCGATCCCACAAACGGTGAGACCGTGACCTGAGCTGAACTCAAGAGACAGCTGAGCCACTCAGGGGCCCCTCTCTCCTTTTCTATTACACCTGTACAGCTTGGTTGCTCCTGGAAGCCAGTCAGTAGTGGGTCAGGATGGCGGGGAGACGTCATTTGGGAGGGAGGAACTGATGTCATCAACCTGCTGTCCCCCCCGCCCCACCTACCCCCGGGGTAACTGAGAACTCACTAGCTTTCAACAGCCCTTGAATCAACAGACTCGCTGAGAACGGGCTCAGTAGATGAACACAGCGCTGCTCTATACTCCCGCGGAGGCTGGGGTGGTGAGTTTTCTGTGTCAACTTTGTTATCAGGCTATAGTCCCGGGTTATTGAATCAAGCACTAATCTAAGTCTTGCTTGAAAGTATTTTGTAGGTGTGATTAAAGTGTATAATCAGTTTACTTTAAGGAAGGAAGATTATCCTAGATAATCTGGATGGGCCCGATTCAATCAGTTTAAAGGCTTTCAGAGCAGAATTGAGGCTTTCCCCAGGAAGGACGAATTCTGCCTGGAACAGCAGCTGCCACTCACGCCTGCCCCTCCTCGAGGTCCGCCCTACAGAGCTCAGACCTGCCTCGGCAGGCAATCCCCACAACGGCTGAAGCCCCTTCCTTGCAGTAAATCTCTTCACACGTGACTCCTGCTGGTTCTGTTTCTCCGGCGGAACTCTGTCCGACCCAGGGGCCCAAGGACCTTTAACAAAACTGTGAGTCTTTTATTGCAAACGCAAGTGCAGACATAAACATTTAAATATAACGCGTGCTTTTTTATCGATCGCAAATTCTCACAGACACTGAGGTCTACAGAATCTTAGTTTAGAAACTCTGGTTCAAAGTCTTAGTTCCCGACCATTCACCTGGACCTCCTTCAGCGTTCGGAGACAGCACTCTTTCTGACACTGTGACACTTTCTCATTTTGAGTTATCTGAACCGAGCTTTGCACACTGTCTTGAATAAACAACTCCCAGCTCTAGCTGATCCAGAGACCCCCCCACACACACACCCACCCCATTGCCTGCTCCCCTCGCCCTTGGAAGCCAGTTCCCAAGAAGCTATCCACAGACCAAGCAGAAAATAAAGATCTCCTTTCCTCGTAGGCAAAATGAAGATAATGACATTTGTCCTACCCAACTTCATAGAACTGTTGGGAGAATCAAATGCGATAAAGGATTACTTTGAAAACTTCAAGTCATAAAGAAGGAAGGATCATCATTATCTTTGTAATTATCTTAATTATTATTATCGCTTAACTAGACCCACCAATTATTCCCTTCCTGCCCACACCCCTTTCTAAGAGCATTTGCCTCCATCCACAGAGTGAGGCCCTGTTAAGCCACTGCATAGCCTCCTGGGTGGTTTAGACGGAAACATTTGGATTCCTTTAAGAATTGGCTATACTTCTGGGCTCAGTATCCTTGAAAAAGTTACTTTATATCAGTTAGGGTTCTCGGAGTGTAAATTTCAGAAAAACCCAAGCATACTGACTTAAGAAAAACAACTTACTGGGCCATAAACTGAAAGTTTGCAGTGGACTATCACCGCTAATGATTACATAGTACTCCAGGTCATAGCCGATGTTATAAAGAAAGAAGCAAATGGTGTAAAAATTGGAAGGGAAGAGATAAAACTGTCATCATTTACTTAGAAAAACCAACAGGATCGACAGACAAATTATTAGAATTTATAAGCAATGTTGCCTGATACAAGATTAGCCCATAAAAATCAATAGCATTTTTCTACACCAGCAATAAATCAATAGAAGAAAATAACTTTAAGACACATATTTTGCCACATTTTAATGTGTGTGAAATTGGGATGCATCATACATTTGAATACATACAGAAGCAAAAATAAGACGTCATTCACAATAGTCACAGATATTTTAAGTGTCTTGGAAATAACAAAGAACGCACAAGACCTCTACGGAGAAAGCCCTAGAACTCGGACAAAGGATACAGAAGATGATCTGAAGAAGTGAAGTGACTTTTTGTGTTCTTGATGGGATGACTTAATATTATAAAATTGTCAATTCTCCGCAAATTAACTGATAAATTCAATGCAGTCCCAATGAAAATTCCATATGGATGTTTCAGAGGAACTTAGCAAAATTCTACATAGATTGAAGACCTCACTATGAAAAATACTACAGAATTAGTTTTTTAAAAAACAGAGTATCACTGTGACATTGGCCAAGGCTTCTCAACCTTTTTCTATTAGCACCTCCTAAGCAGGTTTTTTAGACATTTTTTTTCCTAATTGTAACCCCACCCTCACCCCAGGAAAATTTTAATATCACAGTTATACTGATTTTCTGTTTATATATTGTATGTATATCTGTGCTTTATATATAAAAAGAGTTAAGGTTTTTCATCCCCCAAGAACCAATTTTCACCCTCTTGGGGATGATCACCCCACTCACCCACTTAGAATGCATGCATGCTTAAGGTGAGGAAGACCTTTTTTAAAAAAAAAAAATCAGATCTATCAATTCCACTCCTGGATATATACCTAAAGGAAATGAAATCAATATGTCAGAGATCTCTGCACCCTCAGGTTCACTGCAGCATTATTTACAACAGTACAACAGCCAAGACATGGAAACAATCTAAGTGTCCATCAATAGATAGATGGATCAAGAAAATGCAATATATATATATATATATACAAACATATACACATATATATGTATATATGTGTATATATACATATACATATATATACATAAACACATATACATATATACATATGTATATACATATATATATGTATACACACATATACATATATACATATATATACATGTATACATATATATGTGTATGTATACACACACACACACACACACACACTGGAATAATACCCAGTCATAACAGAGAAGGGAATCCTGCTATTTGTGACAACATGGATAGAATTCAAGGGCATTATACTAAGTGAAATAAGTCAGAGAAAGACAAGTACTGTATGATACCACTTATATGTGAAATCTTGATTAAAAAAAACAGGGGTGTCTGGGTGGCTCAACTGGCTAAGCGTCCGACTCTTCATTTCAGCTCAGGTCACAATCCTGGGGTTGTGGGATTGAGTCCTGGGTCGGGCTCCACGCTGGGAGTGAAGCCTGCTTAAGATTCTCTCTCTCTCCCTCTGCCCCTCTCCCCTGTCCAAGTGCATGCGCTCTCTCTCTCTCTCTCTCTCTCTCAAAAACAAAACAAAAACAAACAAACAAAAACAAACCCAGACTCATGGGAAAAAAGATCAGATCTGTGGTGATCACAAATGCGGGCTGAGGGGGAGGGGAGATTGGATGCAGGTGTCGAAAGGTTCAAACTTTCACTTATAAGATAAAGTGCTGGGGATGGAGGGCACAACAGGACAACGAGAGCTAACGCCGCCGTGTGCTGAGAAAGTAAATCCTAAACGTTCTCATCACAAACATATCACAAATATGTTTTGTTGCCCTTTTTTTTTTTTGTAACTCTATGAGATGATGGATATTAACTAATTGCGGCAATCATTTTTGCAACATACGTCAGTCAGGTCATTATGCTGTACATGTGAAACTTATACGGTGCTCCTGTCAACTCTATCTCAATAAAAATGCAAGAAAAAATTCAAAAGCAAGCATAAACTGTAAGGCAAAAGACTGATAAATTTCACTACTGTGTTTAGTTTCCTGCTGCTGCCATAACAAATTGCCACAAGTCTACCGACTTCAATCAGCGCTCATCTATCGTCTCACAGTTCTGTAGGTTGGAAGTCTGGTGAGCTCAGCAGGGTACTTGGTTTAAGTTCCCACCAGGCTGGCCTGGGCTCTCTGGTCTGGAGGCTGGAGGAGAATCTGTTTCTAGGCTCATTCCAGTTGTTGGCAGAGCTCAGTTCCCTGCAATTGTGGGACCGGGCTCCCCGTTTTCTTGCTGGCTGTCAGCCGCGGGGGTCCTCCTCGGCTTTTAGAGGCCACATTCATCCTCTTTCCTCCTTCCTCTGTCTTTTAAACCAGCAACATACAGTCAAGTCTGTCTCATGACTGAAATCTCTCCGGCCTCCTATTTCATTTCTCCTCATGCCTCCTTCTGACATCAGCCAGAGAAATGTCTCTGCTCTTAAAGACTCAAGTGTTTAGGGGGTACTGGGCGGGCTCAATTGGTTGAGCCTCCGACTCTTGATTTGGGCTCAGGTCATGGTCCCAGGGTCATGGGATCAAGCCCCGTGTAGGGCTTTGCGTTGAGCTTAGAGCCTGCTTAAGATTCTCTCTCTCCCTTTGCCCCTCCCCCCCACTTGTACTCTCTCTCTCTCTAAAGTAAAAAAAGAAAAAAGAAAAGAAAAGAAAGACTCAAGTGTTCAGATTGTGCACACCGAGACAATCCAGGATAATCCTATTTAGAGGTCTGGACTATGGTCTGAATGTTTCTATGCCTGCAAATTTCATTGAAACCTAACCCCCAAGGTGATGATGATACTAGGAGGTCAGGTAATTGGGAGGTTATTGCATCCTGAGTGGGGAGCCCTTACGAAAGAGGCCCTAGGGAGCTCCCTTGGCCCTCCCTCCATGTGAGGTTACAGCTGGAAGGTGCCATGTTTGAACCAGAAAGTGCGCCTCACCAGACACTGAATCTGCGGGGAGCTTGATCTTGGATTTCCCAGCTGCCTGTACTGTGAGAAATAAATTTCTGTTTATAAGAAAATAAACGTGTAAGCCACCCCATCTATGGTATTTTGTTATTGCAGCCAGAATGAACTAACACAGGGCATAACCTGAGTTACATCTGCAAAGTCCCTCTGCCACAGAATCTCCATTAGTATTTCATGGAATAATCAGGGGACGGGAATCTTGGAGGGACATCTTCAGATTTCTACCTACTACAGTGACATTAAAACTAAGGATTTCTGATTCTCAAAGGACACTGTGGGCAAAGTTAACGAACCGATGAAAGAAGGGGAGAAATAGTTTCAATTTCGGAAAACAACAAGAGTTAATAGACATAATATATTTAGAATACAGAAGGAATCTTTGCAAACCAGAAAGAAGAAATGGGCAGAGAGTACAAACAGGTAGTTTATAGAAGTGGTAACCCAAAATACTTACAGGTATATAAAGAGATGCTCACAATCGTTAGTAATCAGAGAAATGCCAATTTTAAAAACATGAGGTATCATTTTATTTTTATTTGCCTGGAAAATCTTAGAAAGCTGGATAATGCTCAGTGCTGATCGGGAAATAGAGACACTGGAACCTTCAGGTACTGTCGTAGGGAGGGTAGACTGAGACACCCATTACCCAGAGAAGTCAGCCATTAGTCAAACTGTGTAGCCCCTAGGACCTAACAATCCCACTGCTAATGCTCTGACTCTAGGAATCTTCCATAGCTCCATCAGGAGATCTATGCAGCCTGTTCACTCTGCGGAACATGTTTGCTCTGGCTCACTCTTTCGTGGCGGGAGAATGGGTGTGTAAAATATAGTAAACATACACCGTGGGGAAGTACGCCGTAATGAGAGCCAATGGATGATATGGTGCCCGTAGCATCACATACAGACCTTAAAAACATGGTACTCAGTAAAAAAGTAAAAGACTGAAACATGACAAAGTCGTTTGTGTAAATTAAAAATGCTTCCAACAAAGGATACAAAGCTACATGTTACACGCATGAGGATCCCTGCCCACAGGAGGACATGGGGAAAGGGAGGAAGCTGTAGGAGTTAGTGGAGATAAATAAATAGGAGATGTTGAATCAAATGCCACCATGATCTGAGGCTTATGATCACCTCAGCTTTCTTGATGCATGTCCATTTTTGTTTTTGTGTTTGTTTTTGTTTTTTAAGGTGGTAATGAGAAAGGTTTCAGGCACAGCCTCATCCAGGCCTCAGGCAACGTGACCGGGATCATCTCTCTTGGGTTGGCTCTACCCTCGGACTGGCTCGGAAAATCAAATTCGCTGATGCGTGATTTTCAAGGCAAATGTGTGCTCTGCTCGATTGAATGTTTTTATTTACTAGGCCGTACTCAGACTCGTGGAAAATATACCATCTATTAGTGGCCGCCCCTGCTTTGGTAATTTTAGCCCCGTGAACTCATTTGAATGGGGTTCACTAACGTCTCCGGCGGGCCATGTTGAACAGCTACAGTCATAGTTCTCAAGACGAACAGAACACAGGCTCATCTACAGATGAAAACATCTGCACATGGTTATAATCACCCCTGGACATGCTTATGATTTGATTAAGTACTTGAGATAAGCTTGTTTATTTTTCTGACAAATAGAGAGGAAAGGAGAAAAGTTCATTACGTGAGGACACTAGCTTAGTCGGAATGAAAGCGTTAATGAAGGCTTTGTTCCCCTTGGTGGTGGTGGTGCTGGGGGAGACACTTCTCAGCTTTCTTCCAGTCTCCTTGTGGATGAGCTCCCCCTCAGACCCCAAAAGTTGGGGGAGAACCAGGGCAGCAGCGGCTCTGCCCCTCCCTTCATCTTGAACCCTGCGACCCGCCTAGAACATCACTGTCCGTGATAGCTGTGTTAGTTCTTAGGGCACCTCTAATAAATGACACAAACTGGGGGGGGTAACCTCTCACTCTTTAAGAGGCTCCAAGTCTAAAATGGAGGTCCCTGCAGGACTGGTTCCTTCTGGAGGCTCTGAGGGAGAATCTGTCCCAGGCCTCCTGCTCTCTCCGCTTCTGGTGGTCCCCAGCAACCCTTGGAGTTCCTTGGCTTGTAGATACATCCCTCTGGTCTTTGTCTCCATCTTTACAGGAACATCTTCTCTGTCTGTCTCTCTGTGTCCTCTCCTGTTTTTATGAGGACAACAGTGATCAGATTTGGGGACCACACCAATCCAGTAAGATCTCACATTAACCAATTACATCCACAAAGACCTTATTTCCAAATAAGGTCACATTCTGAGGCCCTGGGTGGACATGAATTTGGAGGGGACACTCTTCAACCCACCATAGTGGCCTAGCCCTGCATCTGCCCAGGCCTGGACAGGTGATCCGTGAATACAGGTGCATTAGGCTGATTCACCTCATGCAGAGAGAGGGAGGGCACGTATGGATTATGTGCCATTTGGCCAGACCTAAGCCACGCGGTGATGGCCACCTCATCAATAATAAAGGTCAGGAGCGAGTTCTGACAAACCCCTGCGTTCTGCAGGCAGCAAAGCACCGTATGCTCTGGTAGGGAGAAGTGGCAAAGAACAGAAGTTTACCTTGAGGCCTCTTTAAGACCCCGAGGTCCTCTGGGCTCCTCCGTGGCCATCCAGTGGAGAACAATCACCTTTCTCCAGCTTCCTTGGGTGGCTCTTTTACGTTTAATTATGCAGCAACCAACCCCAGCATGTGACTGGAATCCCTAACCGCCATCCGTACCCTGCAACTGAGAGGCGTATCCAAGGAGACTGACAGGTAAATGTGAATGGTATAAATCAGGATCTTGATGTTGCATTCTTAATGCCTTTTTTCCTCTGAAAGGGCTTCTGTGCTTCTCTCTCGGCAGACTTGGTCGGGATGTAATTGAACTGAGGGCTGCACCTGAATGAGAATGTCATCCTGTCTGATTCCAGACCGAGGTGGGAAATAATCCTCCTACCCTGGAAACCCAATTCCTGGGGGGCGTGGGGGTGGGCGTGGGAATAGATACTGCAGCCAAGTATTGTCTGGAATCTTCCTTTCCAAGTAGCTTCATCTCACAAAGGCGCTGTCCACACCTTTGGCCGGGTCAGCCATTCAAAGCATAGTGGTCATTCTTGAATTTGTTACTTTGCAATTGGTTGTTTTAAGGTGTGAGTGCAGCTAGGGCAGGAGTCATTTGTAAAGCTGTCATCCCTCATGGCCTTTTGGAAGATGCTCCACAAGCTTTAAAAGGATCTGTGGGTGAAAGGCACACGGGTCCTTTACAGCAAATTGTTTTCTGTCTTTAAAGCCTGACGGTGGGGCGCCGGGGTGGCTCGGTTGGTTAAGCGTCTGACTTGGGCTCAGGTCATGATCTCACAGTTCGCGAGTTCAAGCCCCATCTTGGGCTCTGCACTGATAGCTCAGAGCCTGGAGCCTGCTTCCGATTCTGTGTCTCCCTCTGTCTCTGCCCCTTCCTCACTCACGCTCTGTCTCTCTCTCTCTCAAAAATAAATAGACATTTATCAAAAAAAAAAATCCTGATGGTTTGTTTCTTTAGTCATTCGCTGAATAATTTTTTGAGCCTTGTTTTGTTATCTACTGCTGCATGACTCATCAACCCAAACTCAGTGGCTCACACAACAATCATTTCATTAGTTCACAAGTCTGTCATTTGGGCAGGGCTCGGCCGGACAGCTTAGGGCTCTTGCTGTATACACAAAAGGACGATAATGGCTTGTGTATATAAAGTCTCGGAGATGAGCATCCGACGTTGGCAGCCACCTGTCTTTCTTCATTTCTTGACTAGCTTTCCTCTCAGGCAGGCCAACCCTCCCCTTGAGATGGCAAAGGCCCCATCCTACCAGCCCCCTCTGAAGGAACCTACTCTTTGCAAACAGCTACCCCAAATCTTCAGGGATTGAAGGTCATTGAACCAGATTGGGTCATGTGCCCATCCCCAAAATAATCGCTATGGACAAAAGGCAGGAGTAGCTTGAGCGGCCAGGGTCACCTGAATCCTGGGGTCTAGCCCCACTTCATGTGTTCCCGGAGTGGAGGAGAGGTGATTCTCCAAAGGAAAATCAAGGTCCCGTCGTTAGAAGGAAGAGGAGTGAATGTCAAGCATGCAGAATCAGGTGTCCGTCACGCTACCTTACCTGCCTCACAGTCAAGTTTAACGTATGAGGGTCATGCATGTGGCATTTATTCATTGCATGTGGCAGATACAGCTCCACTCCCTCCGCACCCCCATTTCTTGCTACCAGAACCCAGAACCTAGATTTTACTTCAGTAGAAGGCCTAGAGCCCTTGAGTTCAGGGACCAAAGGCTCCTCCACAAGCTCCAAGGGATAAATCATGATTGGTCTACACCAACATGGCGATCCCACTGCACCTTGCCAGATACTGTCTCTCCCATCCTTCCTTGCTGCTAGAGGCGGCCACATCCCCAAGTTCTAGCTGGTGAGATATAAGGAGAAGTCTGCCTGGGGGCTCCTGGGAGAGTTTTTGCTTCCTGGTAAAAGTCAGCAGAGCTCCCTCTGGCCATCCCTTCCCCACTTCTTTTCTTGACCATAGTCGCATCAGGACAAGATGCTTGGAGCTGCAGCAGCCATCCTGCAACCATGAGGCAACAAGCCTCAGACCAAAAGCGGCATGCTGAGCATGACAGAAGAGACAGAAAGCTGTGACTGAGCCACTGCACCAGCCTGGGACTGCCCATCGGCACTCATCTCGTTGTAAGAGATAATTAAACGTCTTCATTGCTCTAGCCATTGTTAGGTATTCTGTAATGTGCAGCCACACGCACCCTGACACTTTATTATAAAAATGAAAGATTGTTACACCCCTAGTCTGTTTTCCTTGAAGGATCACAAGAGACTACGGAGAAGCTTTCACCAAAACCACGAACTCAGATGCTCCCTCTGCCAGAATTTCAGCAGCTGCCCATTAATATAACTTCTGGAGGCAGGCAGGGTATCTGCAGCTAGCATCGCTAATTTATAAAGCTGTTTTCACGGCATAGTGTACTATATTATTAGCTGCATAAAGTAGGCAAGTTAATTCCATTCCCTCTGAAATACATGAAGGAACAGGGTATAATTCAGTTTTTTTTCTGGGTATTAAAGAGAAAATCATCAGAGACATTTGTCAAGCTTTCAGCAGGGTTTTTTTTTTGAATTACGAAAAGCAAAAAGATTTTTTTTTTTTAAAGATGACAAAGTCACGGAAGTCCAACATATAATAGCAGGACACTCTTGAAACAACTGTAGAATTATCTTTTGCTAAATAGAAGTGAACAAAATCCTAACTGTTCAAAAGAGACTCACATAGCAAAATGATTACACACGACCCACCTATCTGGAGATCCACAAAAATGTCTTAGAAAACCGGGGTGGGGAGAGGGTTGTCCGGGGCTTAATTCATTAAATAACAATTAGGTGTCTGTAAACCGTAACAGCAAATGCAACAAATATTTACTGACTGCATACTCTCGTGTATGCAGGCGCTCCGGCTTGTGCTGTCAATGGGTCAACTTACTTAATATTCACACGCATTCGGGAAGTAGCTACTGTTATTATCCGCATTTTCCAGACGAGGAAACAAGCCTGAAGCTGTTCAGTACATTGACAAAGGTCATACAGCTCCACTGGGGTGCTGATGGTTAGATATTCAGGAATTTTGCGAGCCGGTTGTTAAACATCGGTGGCTTGAAATTAGTGTGGCGGGAATATCAAGACCATAGTAATTGGCAAATACTACCAATCGGGGCTCCCCCTCCCCATTAATGAGCACGCTACTGCACAGCTGATAACTGGTCTAATTGAAGTATCAACATTTAACCAGAACAAATACATGATTCTACTGATGGAAAGTGACAGACCAGGTATGTTGCTGACAGATTGGAAAATGAGTGGGAATAGTGAATATTCCAAGTAATGACAAGCCCCCCACAGATCCAGGCAAGGTGGCATATATATGCAAAAACAGGATTTTTAAGGATATGAGAATCATCTCTGTGACTCGGTTAGTCTCCAGATAGAAAAATGTAAATTCCTCAAAGCTTAATCAGTGTCAGGGCCCCCTGCTCAGACATCTGAGTTATGTAAATATCACAGACTTGAGAGCTGGGTAGCGTAGAATACATTTGCAAGAATATAACTACTTTAAAGATATTTGCAGAAGCCTTCATTTTGGGGCTGTTGAAAATATTCTACCTAACCGAGAAAAAGAATTGAATCCTCTTACGAGCCCGGCAAACAAGGACGATGGCGATAATTTTACAGTGTTCAAAATCAGAAAACCGTAACTGAATATGTGTATTATACGGAGAAAACTCACATTTGAACTGATATCAAAAGACAAAATAAACGTCTTTGGCCCTCAGCTCGTATTGGTCTTGGGTCATTTCCTGACATTTCCCGTAGCATATGCTATGCTCCAGTCACTCTGACCGCTTACCTGGCCTTTGCATATACTTTTCCAACGGCCTTTCTTTTGGCTTAACAAACTCCTAGGCCATCGTTGAGGCCCAGATCAAACATCACCTCCTCTTGCTGACCTTCCCTGACTCCTCCAGGCACTCCCAGCCACTCTGTTCTCTGAAGTCTTCCAGCCCTCTTGTAGAGATCTCTATTTTGCTGTCATTTACCCAGTCACATGGTGATCTCTCCCACTTGATGGTAAGCCCCACAGACAATCGTGTCAGATTCATCAGTATTCTCAGCATAATCCCTATCTCTTCTCCTAGCACCCCACCTTTATGCCCACCCTAGTGACAGTGCCCTCTATTTCTTGAACTTAGCTAGGCTCCTTTCCATCGTAAAGTTATTGTGTGAGCCCTACAAAGAATGATCTACACACACACACACACACACACACACTTTACCTGCTTGGCACCATTCCTAATATTTGATTGAATCTTTAGGCCTTAGTTTAAATGTCACCTCCTCCTGGAGTTCCTCCTAGATCTCCCAAGCTAGATTAGATGCCACCCTTCCCCCCATATTATATTCTCATGCTATCCTCCATTTTCCTCCTCAACAAAGATTAGTTAGAACTACATACTAGGGGCACCTGGGTGGCTCAGTTAGTTGAGTGTCAGACTCTTGGTTTCAGCTCAGGTCATGAGCTCATAGTTCATGGGTTCAAGCCCTGTGTCAGGGTCCTCGCTGCCATCATGAAGCCTGCTGGGGATTCTCTCTCTCTCTCTCTCTCTCTCTCCCTCTCTCTGTCAGTCCCCTACTTGTGCTGTCTCTGTCTCTCTCAAAATAAATAACTAAACTTAAAAAAAATTTTTTTTTGCTTCTGTTCCTACTATGTCCCAATGCCTAGCACAGTGACTGGAGTCTAGTAGGTGGTCAAATTCGTGTGCTGAATGAATAAGTGAGTGAATGAGTGAACAGATGAACAGCTGGCCTTCAATTTATGTTTTTGAACGGGTAAAGTGCTTACAGGGGTGACGTGGGCTGGGTTCCTGCTCCTCTCTCTCCTCCTCCCCCTCTCCCATAACCTGAAGGATAGACATGTCGGCATATTATTAAAAGAGTATTCTCTTTCACCCCAGTCTTGTGATGGGTACTTGATTTCATATAAAGGGATTACTGGTCAAAAGAAAGGATTACTTTGGACTATGATCCATTCCTGGTAATAGGCTACATTGTTTCTGAGTAAGAGACTCAAAGAGCTTTTTCTTGGTTTCTGATAAAGCCCAATACATCATGGACAGCAGACACAGCGCCCCTCACATTTAGCTCCCCCTGCCCCTCCCTCCTCCAGATTCATTTCTCTCTGGAGGAGCATTTAGGGGAGCCCTGCTGGCTGTTTGTTAAGGCTGGAATCATCCCAACAAAGCAAGGATTGTCCACATTAGCTGCTAGGGAAGCAGCCAAGCCAAACAGACCCTCTCTCTGGGGCCATTTGGGTAAAGCTCTGACCTCTCATTCCCTCCAGGCTAATTATCTAAACACTCATTAACTAATTAACCCAAAGCTCCACCCTCCTCTCTCTGAGGCCCTTGACAATAAGTCTTCCTCTTCCGGCCCTCAAACCCGTCTCTTGCAGAGTAATGGTGGTGGTGGAGGTGATTTTACACCGACAGAACTCTTGAAGGTTGAACTGTCATTCTCGCCAACTGACCTAAGCCAGTATGGTCACGCACAATCTCTTGGGTTACTTTTGACAGATAGGAGAATTTTCCAGAACGTCTGAAGTGAGCAAGGGTTAGCTAACTTCTCTGCAACCTCGCTACCAGTTATACTGAAAGCAAACCTCCGACTAGATTCACCACACCTCACAGATTTTTAATTTAGTGCATGAGCGTGCAGTTCACAAACAGTTTATACAGCATGAACTTGGTAAAGTTCCAGCTCTCCAACTTTTTAGCTGATCTGCTCACCCATTACAGGGAACGTGTTCTTGAGGATTAGACAAACAAATTGTAGAGGCAGGATCCTGTTATCCCTATGGTTCATATTGGGCAACCGGATAGCCTCCAACGCAATGGCCGGACACAGGCACCATCCCTAAGGGCGCAGGGGAAGCCTTGTTGAATTCTTAAGCCCAGTCATCCAAGCACGGAGAATGTCTCAAAAACATTTCACCCACTCCCCTAAACTTGAATACCACTAATTTTACTAACGAGAGCCCATTTCTGACACCCGTTAGGTCGTTAGCCACGATTTCACCAATAAAAACCCGCTTTTGCTACGCTCTATGCTAATTAGTGAGACACCTGGTGTTGACCAGCGATAAGGCGAACAGACGACCTTGCAGCAGGTGCCTTGAAGTGTGACCCTTGTGATCTCTAATCATAACCATCCCCGGCGTGTGGATTCCCTACTGGCTTAGAGGGTCCCTGACACACACACTTTATATCACACCATCTAGAACTAAGCATGTTAAGCTAACAGCAGATATGATAACCCCAAGACTTTCTTTTTTAACCTGTGGGTCACAAACCCTCCGTGAGGGCGTGCATGGAATTTGGGGGGGAGGTCCACGGCTTTGGGTGGGAAAAGCTTACATCTTTATTTTCATTGACCTTGGTATTTATAAACCCTGTCTCTTTGCCATTAAATGAAGTCAGTTATTTTCATATCCCATTATAGATGCTTTACGTATCTTGAAATAGCAACACGGATCGCTTCTTCTAGATTATTAGATTCTTCCTCTAGATTCTTCTTCTAGATTATTAGACCTACTGACAGGTCTTTTTTTTTTTTTTTTTTTTATTTTCCAACGTTTATTTATTTTTGGGACAGAGAGAGACAGAGCATGAACGGGGGAGGGGCAGAGAGAGAGGGAGACACAGACTGACAGGTCTTTCATTAACTGTCTTACTGTATCAGAATAATTCCTATGTCATGTATTAATACGTCATAAGTCTGTTTTTATAATAGTTTGATAACTATGTTTCAATAGAATTGGTTTCCTTTGCAATCCTATGTATTTTATTATGCATCTACAAACACTACTCTAAGAAGGGGTCCACAGCACAAAAAGAGAATTTCTGACGTGGCTGAGAAGCCTCTTGACCCAGCGGCCGGGCCTCTGGAACACTGCTTTGCTTCTCAGCTTCTAGACTGAAAATTTGCAGTATAGTGTCTAAGTTTGTGGTCAACAAGCCACACCTGATATTCCGGTGGCTTAAAACCATTCTGTCAAGATGATGCGTCACAGGTTGGGTTCCCCGGGAAGCAGACTCCGAGGGAGACACCTGCATGCGGGAAGTCTATCGGGGAGCGCACTTTGGAGCAAAGCCTGCTCTGTCCAGACAGCGAAAGAGGCAGGGCTGGACGGAGCGAGGGGTGGCCCGCAGTGCAGTCACAACAAGGGCCTCAGCCCATCCCACGGGGGGCTCTGGAGCTGGAGCCTGGTGCCTCACCCCTGTCCCAACTTGGTAGGGAGCTGAGCCTTTGGATCCCCACATCTACTGATCTCTGGGTGTAGCTGACCCCGGGGAAGGAGGTGTGTCCTTGGGTGAGACAGGACTCAGGTGTCATCTGTCAGCTACCAACACATCCAGCAACTGGGGACGAAAATGCTTCTGTCCCGCAGGGATTCCGGCTGGCGCAGCACGACCTCCTCTGTGTCTACACCACACTGCAACCCGCCATGAACCCCTCACCTGTCTTGGAACCTCACAACCGTTCTAACAAGGTGTGCTTACCACCCTCATTCCAGAGCGGAGGAACTGAGGCTCAGAGCCGGGGGGGGGGGGGGACGCGTCCCCTGCTATAGCCCTCAGTGTCACAGGCTGACACTCTCGTTAAATTTGGGACTTCGGGTTACATAACTATCAGTTCTCAAGCTAGAATCAGCGAACAGAGGAACCTTTCTATTTTCACTCAGGTTTCCCCGCAGAACCTGCTCCTCCCTGTAATCTCCTTTTTCTGGTCAGAGCAGCACCCTCGTCAGGTCCACACCCCTGGTCCCTGATCCCCACTCAATCCCCATGTCTTGTGACTCCCGTCATCCTCCCCAGCTCCCAGCCCTCACCTGCCTGCCCCCCTCCCCGCCTCCACACCCACAGTCACCTGAACTGTCCTCACAGAGTCGGGACTCTGGCAGCTACCGGTGTCCCCGTGCCAGCCCACCCTCTCCCCCTCCCCCTCCTCACAGCCAGGTCCACACTCTTCGAGCTGAGCTCCGACCATCTCTGATCACAGCACCCCATCACCCAGCAGATTAAGCACCGGCACTCACAGGTGCCCTCTACAGAATGTTCCCACCCTTCCTTGCCATCTGTCACCTCCTACACATACTCCACTCTGGTTCCAGCTCAACTGGGTGACTCATTCTATTCCTCACTATTACTCACGATCTTCCCTTTGCCAGAAATGTCCTTCCTGCTACCCGTCTCCCTCCATTCGCCAACCATGCCTTCATTCATTTCATCAGGGGACTATGTGCTGAACGCCCAGCAGGTGCCAGAAACCATGGAGGAGGGAGCAATGAGCCAGACGAATGGGGGCTCTGACTTTCCGGCTTAACCTTCTGCTGGAAAAAGAAGGTGGTGAGCGAATCAATCCCCACGATAATTGCAGATGTTGGTAATTGGTACAAAAGAGGTAAAACAGGTTCGCGCAGGTGGGCCGAACTCCCTGGCCCTGTGCCGGGAACGTATTACACGTAGATGAGATGTGGAGCCCCTCAACTTTTTGCTTATCCGTATAATCCAGGGAGCCCTTCCCTGTAAGTACCATTTTATGCCTCCACTGGGACGTGAAAAAAGCTTGGAAATAGCAAGGGCTGGAACGTGGCATGTGAAACAGTAAGGGCCCCAGTGGCCGATGGCCTGTTTGAGGTGTGGGCCGTTAGGCGGAGAGTCCAGAGAAGCCCTGTGTGTGGGAGTTTGGAAAGGAGCAGTCAGGCAGAGGGTCCAGTGGGCCGCAGGCCTGGAGCCAGGCCAGAGCTGTGTGTGTTCCCAGGACACAAGGAAGCTTTCCGAGGTGGGTCCTGGGTCAGGTGGAGGCCTGGTGTGGGGTGAGGCTGGAGGGGCGGGCCAAGGACCAGACCCTCCCTACTCCTGGTGCGGCCTGTGGACCAGGAGGGCCACTACATGTGGGAACTCATCAGAAATGCAGAAATGCTCCACCCTAGGCTTACTGAGTCAAAAATAGCATTTTAATAAGCTCCCCAGACCATTCATTAAAGCTGTGCTTCAGAACCAAGCCACCTAGGTTCTTTTAGACCCTTTTAGATTTAGGAATTTGAAATCCTATCATCCTCTCCTTCAAGGTCAGCGTCAAGTGCTTATTCCTCTGGAAGCCTGTCCTGATCCCCATAAGCTGTTGGAATTTACGTCCCTGTAGACGTCTAAAATGCACTTGGCCGCAATTATTGGATCAGAGGATCACAGGTTTCCCGAGATCAGGAAGTACACCTTAGTCAGCTTGCAATCTCCAAATCCCCTCACAACATCTTGCCCACCATGGGTAAATTATCAAAACAAAAACAAAAACAAAAACAAAAAAATATACTCACGTACTGAGTGCATGTCAGTTAGAATGATGCCATATCGGATGGAACTCTTTTAGGGGAAAGTGACAGAATCAAACTCCACTGGCTTAGGCAAAAGAAGAGGGATTTATTATCTTCCATAGCTGAAAAGTATAGGAGAGTAGCTTCAGGCATGGTTGGATCCAGGTGTTCAAAGAATGTAATCAGAAGTCTGTTTTTCTTCATTTCTCTACTTTGCTTTCCTCTATACTGGCTTCATTCTTAGGATCAAGTCTAAGAATTGATAAAAATGGCCTCCAATAGCCCTAGACCTATAAAGTACCTATAAAGGAACCTGGAGAAAAGTAAACCCTCTTTCTTGATATTTGCAACTTTGGTTTATGCCTTTACATTGGGACAAGAGATAAGACTTAGCACCACCTGAACCAACTACTATTATCAGAAACAAAGGAGAAAGGCCGTTGAGCAGAAGGGGAAGCCATTCATTGTAGCCATCATGATGCAGACCTGCTGTGGCATCATTAAAAATCAGGATATGGGGGCACCTGGGTGGCTCAATCGGTTGAGGGTCTCACTCTTGATTTCAGCTCAGGTCATGATCTCATGGGTTCGGGCCCCACACGGGGCTCTGCACCGGCAGTGTGGAGTCTGCTTAAGAGTCTCTCTCCCTCTCTCTCTGCCCCTCCCACTCACTCGTGCTCTCTGTCTCTCTTTCAAAATAAATAAACTTAAAAAAAATTTATATAAAAAATCAGGATATGGAAGAATATTTATTAAGCTGGGGAAAAAATTCATGGAGTCTTGCTAAATGAAAAGAATTGGATGTAAAACATTACTGTGAAATGACATCTATCACATGGGGGGGTGAAAACATATTTCTCATAATGTCCATATGCCTAGAATTAAGGTGTTAGGCAATATCCATCCCAATGGGCCCTAGTGGATTGAATATTTTTTCCTTTTTTATATTTTTATCCATTTTGAAATTTCTATATTGAATACGTACTGTATTTGCTATCATTGAGAAATGTATCTGGGGCACCTGGGTGGCTCAGTCAGTTAAGCGTCCGACTTGATTTCAGCTCAGATCATGATCTCATGGTTTGTGGGATCGAGCCCCATGTCGGGCTCCATGCTGTCAGTGCGGAACCTGCTTGGGATTCTCTCTTCCTCTCTCTCTGCCCCTTCCCTCCTTACACACACACACACACTCTCTCTCTCTCTCTCTCAAAATAAATAACTAAACTTAAAAAAAATGTATTTAAAAATGAATATATGTGTAATCATTCCTTTACTGTGTCACTGTGGCTGAGCCACAGTGCCCAGATGTTATGGTCAAACACTCTGGATGTTTCTGTGAAGGTGTTTTTTAGAAGAGTGGACTTTGAGTAAAGCAGATTACCCTTTATAATGAGAATGGGCCTCGCCTAATCAGTTGAAGGCCTTACTAGAACACTAACCTCCCCCAAGCGAGATGGGATGCTGCCAGCAGACTGCCTTTGGAGCTGACCTGCAGCTCTTCCCCACGCTTCCTGCTCACCAGCCCACACTGCAGAGTTCGGACTTGCCAGGCCGCCATAATCCTATGAGCCAATTCCTTAGCATAAAATCTCTCTCTCTAGGTATATATGTATACACATCCTGTTGGTTCTGTTTCTCCGGAGAACCCTGACTTCTACGGTGTGGTTCCTGCCTTCTATTGTTAACTCCTCATCAAATTTTTAGCAGTCTCTGAGCGAGAAATCCCGTGTTTGAGCCCAGGGACCCTCTTACCAGAAGGCTGGGCTAGGTAAATTCATGCACCTCCCAGAGCCTGGTTTTCTTGTCTCTAACACAGAGATGACCATTCCAACCTCAACTGTAGGGTATGGGGGACAGAGCCAACAATCCCCACTATCACAGTCCTTAATGTCACTTTCCAACACTGAGCTGCCAGTTACCTATTTTTAGAGATTAGGTGTTGCCAAGAATTTCTTTACCTTAGAAGTCTGCATGGAACAAAAAATACATACACACATATATAAATACATACATAAAACCAAATCTCTTGAGCTGGGAGCCTTGTCGAGTCACCGATGAACAGATAAAAAGAAACGCCCGTTTTATCTTTGCACTTAAAACACCTACAATGTCAATATATTTCCCAATCTCATTATTAGCGCGGAGGCAGACTGATCCGTGTTTAAACCCAGCAAGACTTTGCTCCCACAAGGAAAAGACGCTCCCTTCTTGGGTCACCTCTCTGACTTTGTACTTTCTCTGTGCGTTAAACATCAAACGCGTCATGAAGTGAGACGCTCACTTCAAACCCCCACTCTCTGCATTCCTGAAGAGGTTCTGAGAGCAGTGGAAATGAAACAGCCCTCTCTCCTAATTCCAGCTCGTGTTCACGGCAGGTGCCCGGGAAGGAAGGCCTGCCTTTTCCCCAGATGTGTGTGTCATTGAAGACACCGGCAGTATCCCAAGGTCCCCAGGGCTGCCCTTGGTCTGCCCAGAGTTGTCTCGGAGCATCAGAGATGCTCAAGGTGACCCCCCCCCCAGGGCCCGATGTCATTCTGTCTACCCCAATACTTCTCACACCCGTCAGCCCAGCAGCCCCTTTCTAGAACAAAAGATGTTAATGCTTCCTTC
The DNA here is from genome assembly GCF_016509475.1 of Prionailurus bengalensis. Lineage (NCBI taxonomy): Eukaryota > Metazoa > Chordata > Mammalia > Carnivora > Felidae > Prionailurus > Prionailurus bengalensis. The sequence goes on along the minus strand of NC_057358.1, from coordinate 124,397,920 downwards.
ACTGTGCTGCGGTGAAATTCATAGACAATTTTACCTCCCTGCACACACACGTTGTTTTTTTAAATCAATAGGATGTCCTATCCATTATATGAAAGAGGAATAGAAGAAATTTAGAATAAAAATTAGTCATTTAGAGTAAAATAAGATCCACGCTTGCAATCATTCGATGCATGTTTATGAGTGCCTCTTCTCCGGTGATTGTGTAGGCGCTGAGGGGTGGATGAAATTGGCAGGCAGAGGGATAGGAAACGTTGAGGGTGTGGGTTAACAGCTCAGGCAAGACCTCACTGGAAAGCCTAATGAACTAATCAGATGCTGGCACCTTCTTGTGTTAATTTATTCAATATTTACTGAATGTTGATGGGGAGAACAGGGGAAGGGGCGGGAGTGGGGGGGGCAGCACTGTTCTGGGAGATAGGAAACCAGCAGGGAACCAACCCTTCCCCTGTGGAATGCCATTCTAGGCTGGGGCATAAGCTTGGAAGAGAGAGGAATGAGGGGATCGGGACTCGATCTGTATGAGGACGCTGGAGGAGCCGGAGGCGTGGCAGACACGAGTGTAAAAGCTAGGATAGCATACGTCCCACCACAAAGCCTTTGCACTCGGGAGGGAGAGAGAATCGTGGGTCACTCCCAGTCTCCATCCTGTCTTTACTTTAGGGCGATTTTGCTTCCATCGACCACGGCCAGAAATACATCTGCGTCCTAGAAAGAAGGCAACCCCAGGCCTCCCAGCTCTCAAGACCTTCAGAAAGAGACTAAATGCAACCCCCAGACACCCAAGCCCCCTCCCGCCTGCCACCTCGTTGACTTTTCGCTCGTTTTCCCCTTTCCCTAGAATGTTCTTTTCCCAGGCATCCTCACGGACTCACTCCTTCACTTGACTAAGTCTGTGTTCTCGGCACCTCTCAGAGAGGCCATGCCGTGTGCTGTGTGCAAAAGCCCCACCTGTCTCACCCCCCCCCCCCCACTCTGCTTCATTTTCACTCCTCCCTCCTGACAGCACGTTACCTGCTCAGCTGGTTGGCTCGTTTGTCTACTGTCTGTCTCTCCTACTCAATCTACACTCTATCAGGGCAGGGGCTTTGTCTGTTTGGTTTGCTGCTGTCACTTCGGCTTAGGACAGTGCCTGGCACATAGTACGCTCTCAATAAACCTATGTCAGATATAATCTAGACGCAGTGGTGTGCCGGAGCCAGCTCAAAGCAGCTCGCCAGGGGCGACTGCACACATCTCTTCCCAAATGCATGTGCCATGAAATCTTAAAACCCGCCAGGATCGGGGGTGCCTGGATGGCTCACTCGGTTAAGCATCCGACTTCGGCTCAGGTCACGATCTCACAGTTCGTGGATCTGAGCCCCGCATCGGGCTCCGTGCTGACCGCTCGGAGCCCGGAGCCTGCTTCGGATTCGGTGTCTCCCTCTCTCTCTGCCCCTCCCCCGCTCATGCTCTGTCTCCTTCCGTCTGTCGGAAATAAAAATGTTTAAAAAAAAATTTTTTTTTTTAATCTGCCAGGATGGGAGTATTTACTCTGCAGAAATCGGCCAGTACGATACCCCGGGGATTTTTACACCTTGAAAGCTGGTTTTTAAACATTTACCAGTATCTCACTGAACATAAATGAACATGTGCTGTTGGTATTCATCTCCTTTGTTAAGAGAGGTGGTTCCCATCGAACTCCACACCATTTGAGGCATCTGGGGACACACTGTTTCGACCCCAAGTTGTGTTGTGTCATAGGCTAACAGCTGAGCGGTCCCGCACGAAGGCCAAAAACCTACCTCCTGTTTGTTCTCTGCACACTAAGTTACTGATACTAATGTGTGAATGCAGTCGTAACGACACTAGAGCCAGCTAGTGAGGGGAAACATCCTCTCTTTGCTCTAGTAATTAAAAAACGGGAAATGCTAGTCACTAAACTAGGAGAGCTGATAAAGAGTGGTGATAATTTCCGAATTTTTCTCCTCAGGGAAAACAGCAATACTGTATGTAGTCATTTTCGATAAATATAGAAAATAAGTAATTATTGCCGGAGCCATTCATTATGAATCTCTATTCCCAGTCGCACTTTCATAAACACCACGCATTGTTTAAAATAATCACTTGGAGGGGCGCCTGGGTGGCTCAGTCGGTGAAGCGTCCGACTTCGGCTCAGGTCACGATCTGGCGGTCCGCGAGTTCGAGCCCCGCGTGGGGCTCTGGGCGGATGGCTCGGAGCCTGGAGCCTGCTTCCGATTCTGTGTCTCCCTCTCTCTCTGCCCCTCCCCCGCTCATGCTCTGTCTCTCTCTGTCTCAAAAATAAATAAACATTAAAAAAAATTTTTTTAAATAAAATAATCACTTAGAAAGGCCAAGCCAAACTTCTCACTGCTGGATGATGGGCACTCCTTCAACGAGGAGGCTGCAAACACACAAGGGCAGCCCGGGTGCCTAGGGCCTCGCTGGCCGTCCGGGTGCTGATGGTGAAAACGAATTTGAAAAGATCATCTTTCCAACATGGAAAAAGCCAGAAAGCTCGAGAAAAAGCTAACGTGTCTGTGTGTGCCAGCCAGGGGCAGCTGTAGGTTCGGAGATCTAATTAAGAAATGCGCGGGAGGTGAACGGCTCGCGGATTGACTTTGTGTCCACTCAGTCCACAAGAGCTCCCTTTCATGTCTAACCTTGATTGAACCACGCTTCTCAGAAAGTCCGGCCCCGACGGCAAATAAATTCCACGGAATTCGAATGGAGCCATTAACATCGCCCTTCTCGGGTTCTGAAACATTTATTTGCTTTAAAATACACACACTCATCTCCGTTTTATTAGGAGGGAGAGCCAGCTTTTTCCTCTGGAGGGGGCAGATTTCTCCCCAGACGAGACTGAACTGCTGGGGGAGGGTAGAAGGGACAGGGGTCAGGACACGGGGAGTCCCAGGGGACCCACTCCTCATTGGCTGGTGAGAGAAACCTCAGCACCACTTTGACCAACCCCAAAGCCCTGCTCCCCCCGGAGCTCATTTTTTGATCTGAATCAGTCATAGCGCCAGTGACTGGAAGAAGATTATTAGTGCAACGTCAGAGATTTGTGCCCAAATCCTGGCTCTGGCATTTTGGCAAGCCTCTCTCTCCCTCCCTGTGTCTTAGTTTCTAAGCCATTTGGGAGTGGGGGTTGGACCAGTAGGGGCACTGTTCCCCATGGGGGGTCTTGGAGATCCGTCAGAACATATTTGATGATCACAATGACCAGGGCCACCGTGGACATGAATGGGCATTAAGCAGAGATACTAGATGGCCTGCAACGCTTAGGACAGTGTCGCACAATGAAGAATTGTTCACATCCCACGTGACTTTCAAAGGTCCCACTGCACATTCCTGTACCTCTGTGGTCTTTTTGGGTCACTCTGCTTCTCCAGACTTTCCTTTCTTTATCTTTAGCTGAGACGTATTGTTCTCTGGGCTCATTGTAGGAGTCTATGAGAGTGACTAAAATCAACACGTTCCTGGGGCACCGGGGTGGCTCAGTCGGTTAAGCGTCCGACTTTGGCTCAGGTCATGATCTCTCGGTTTGTGGAGTTCGGGCCCCACATCCAGCTCTCCGCTGTCAGCACAGAGCCTGCTTTGGATCCTCTGTCTCCCTCTCTCTCTCTGCCTCTCCCACCCCTTCTCAAAAATAAATAAACATTTAAAAAATCAGTATGTTCCTCCCCAACAAATATTTCCTTTCGTAATCATTTTTTAACATTTATTTATTTTTGAGAGACGGAGACAGAGTGAGAGGGTGGGGGGAGACAGAGCGAGAAGCAGACACAGAATCCCAAGCAGGCTCCAGGCTCTGAGCTGTCGGCACAGAGCCCGACATGGGGCTTGAACCCCACGAACCGTGAGATCATGACCTGAGCCGAAGTCGGGTGCTTAACCGACTCAGCCGCCCAGGCACCCGGACAAATAGTTCTTGAGCTCTAACTATGTGCCAGGTACTGTGCTGGGTGGTGGGACCCAACCCTGGGTCAGACACAGGTCTCGTCTGCAAGGGGTGGCTACATTCAAACTTGTAATCCTAGCGACGATGGAAAAGGGGTCATGCCCCCAGGTCATCAACCCTCGGCCTCCGTTTATTGGCTTTCCGTGAGGTGTCAGGCGCTGAACTACTGTGAGAGGCTCTGAGTGGAATAAAACAGATCTCCATCCTCGAAGAGCTCAGAGTTAGTGATGGTGATGACCAAACAGCGAACACACAACGCAGTGACATAAATCCCGTAACGCAGGTTTGACCGCTAACAAGATAAGAGCTCCCACCTATCACATCCTTCCTCCGTGCCAGGGAGAGATACTTTCCACACGTCACGTCATTTCGGCCCAACAACCTCGCGAAATCAGGCAGCATGAGTGGGCGTGTCACCGGGACAGTTTTTGCCATGGCCACCGAACACCTGTTCTGTTATCAGCTCGACATTTTCCTTTAACAAATTAAACCGGCCCTCGTCTCAGGCAATAACCTCTCTGCGATCATAAGGCTGATGAGTTCGTTTTACGTATATGTGTATTTTTTCCTAATACCTCTAACCAAATGAGCAACAAATCAAAATTTAAAGGTGGACGCCACCTAAGACGTCTTGTGTCTCAGACGTGGGGAAATGCTGTGGATGTGAGTCAGGGTAAAGAATGGTAGCCGCTGCAGAAACAACACGGTCACGGGTGATTTTTTTGCTTGTTTTGTTTTGTTGTTTGCTCATGTTATAGTCCAATGTAAGCGACTGGGGATTGGGGATTCTCCACAAAGTCACTCAGAGGCCCAGGCCCCTTCCACTCTCCTCTGGAGCCTCAAGGCCTTTCCGGGGTTCTCTGCACCCAGAGGGCAGGTGAAGGAAGAAACAGCATCACGTGTGACCCATATGGCCCATGTGACCGCACCTAAAAGCAGGGGATGCTGGGACATGCGGTTTGCTCATGGGCCCAAAAGGAAGGGAAAACAGGTCCAGTGAAGATCTGGCATTGTCTCTGCCACGTCGAGGTAAGAATTCCTACTTTGGCAACACTGAGACAAAGCATTTTCCATTTTACAGATGAGGAAATGGAAGTTTTCAAAAGTCGAGTGCCCCGCCCCAGGTTACACAGGCATTAAGAGATAAAGCTTGGCTGGAAGAACAAGCCAAAGACTGTGTTGTAACCATCGCCTCTGTTCTCCATGAGGACTCCCACACCCTACCTCCACTCAGAACTCACTCCTCACCTCCAGATCTGCACATCAGTCCTTCCGCAGATGTCCTCACCTGAGTGTCCCACAGACACCTCTCACTACGCATGACCTGAGCCCAGGTAACCATTTCTCCCCATATCCCAGCCCAGCCACCTTCTCCTTCTGAATTCCCTTTCGGTAAATGAATCCACTGACCAAGCCAGAAAACTAGGCCTTTTCCTAGAATTTTCTCGTCTCAGAATGTTTTTAGCAGCGAGGAACCGAAAACCCAACTCAAAATGGCTTACACCGTTATGACGTGTCCCATCTCATATAAAATAACAGGCCACCAAACGTGGCAGTTCCAGGATTGGTTGATGGGGTGGTTCACCGTCAGCATCAAGAATCCAAGTTCCTCTGCCTTTCCATTTGGCCACCCTCGGCCTGTTGGCTGGATCTCTCAGCCTGGTTCCAAGTAACACAAGCAGACACCAATGCCCAGAGGCAGAAAAGAAAGTTTCCCTCAACATTCTCTTTTAGAGAGCAAAAAAACTCTCTACAGAGGTACCCCAGTGGAGAGTTCCTTCACATCTCACTGACCATGATTGTGTCACATGCCCATCCTAAACCAGCCATGGGCAAAGGGAATGGAATCATTAGAGTGGTCGAGATTAATGGCGATTTACCTTCTGGGATCATGTGAAAACCAGACCTCTCTGGCCACATGATGTCAGAACCAAAATGGTGCTCTTTGGCGAGAAAGATGAGGGAGAGAATGAGCATCGTACAGTGTCTGCCTGGTCCCTTCTTCCTGACTTTACATCCAACCAATCACCACTGTCTGCCAATTTCGGTTTCTCTTGGCTTCATACTTTAATTTTGGTCTCCATGGAGGCTATCTTAACTCAAAGCCTCAGTAGGTTGAGCAAACTTCTTACAGTGAGTGACTTTGTGAGCAAGTAAATAAGTCCTTCTTAAATGCTAAAAACTAAACATTCTTGGGGCACCTGGGTGGCTCAGTCGGTTAAGCGGCCGACTTCGGCTCAGGTCATGATCTCGCGGTCCATGAGTTCAAGCCCCGCGTCGGGCTCTGTGCTGACAGCTCAGAGCCTGGAGCCTGTTTCAGATTCTGTGTCTCCCTCTCGCTGACCCTCCCCTGTTCATGCTCTGTGTCTCTCTGTCTCAAAAATAAATAAAAACGTTAAAAAAATTTTTTTTAATTAAACATTCTTGCTTTTAAATCACTGGCATGTCAATTTGCTCCGGTAACTCTTCTCCTCATAGATATATAAAGATAAATTTTATCCCGGTTCTTGTGCAAACTGTAAAAAAAAAAATCAATAAATTCTAAAAGTGAGACATCAGAATTAATGGGTTGGTACTGTATTTGATGTTCTCAGTTTCTAGAAATAATTGCGACTAAAATTGTTATAGAATCTGATTTTTGAAGATGCATTAATTAACATTTTTTAAAGTGGTTCGTCAGAGAACATTGAGAGCATATATATTGGTAGCTAACTACCATTTGAAAAATTCACCACCACGTTATCAAGAGAAACAGAAATGTGTGTGTATTGTACATATGCATGACCAAATTTTCTATTTTCCCACCAAAAAGCCCTTCTATCTATGCTCATCTTATGATATGCTAAATGGCAATTTTATTCTTCCAGTTGCCCAAATCAAAAACCTTGTGTTTATTAGTTATGTATAGAACTGCATAACCAATTATCCCCAGAGTTAACAGCTTGAAACCCACTTGTATTATCACCCAGTCCCTGTGGCTGAGGGATCTCGACAGGGCTTGGAGGAGCCCTTGCTGTCGGGTGGGTTCATAGGCTGATATCAGTGTCAGTAGGTGCTGTGAGCTCATCTCAAAGCTCAGCCAGGGAAGGACCCCCTCCAAGCTCATATGGCTGTTGCCAGAATTCGATTCTTCATGAGTTGTTGGGCTGAGGACCCCAGTTCCTTCCTGGCTGTTGGTCAGGGGCCACCCCCAGGTCCTTGCCATGTGGACCTCTCCAGCGAGGCACTCTGTTTCGTTGACGTGTGCACGCACAGAAGACAACAGACAGAAACTGCTAATACAGGAAGTCAACCTTCTGTAACCTGATCACAGAAGTGACATCTCATCAACTCTGCCGTATTCTATTCATTAGAAACAAGTGACAGGGTCCAGCTCGAATCAAGAGAAGGGGAACTACACGGACACGAGCATCAGGAGGTGGGGGTCACCAGACGCCGTGTCGTAAGCCGCCTATCGCACTTTGGAACCATCCTCAATTTCCCTCCTTCTCTCAGACCCTGTATCCGACCCATCAGGCAACACGACAGGCTGTCCCTTCAAAGCAACAGATCCAAATGCTTCAGTTGTTTTGCCCCTCAAAGGTCACCTGCTCAGTGGCATTTGATCATCCTCTTTACTACCGCCACGTACCCATTAACACACACAAGCTCCCATCCCTCTTCCCTCATTTTTCTTTATAGATCACCATGACTCTAGATACTTTTATCATTTTTAAAGTGATCTCTCTCCCCACTTTGGCACATACGCTGCATAAAGGCAGGGATTTTTTTCTGGTGTTTTTGTGGCTGTATTCCTCATGCCTAAGGCAGCTCAAAAATTTTACTGAATGAACGAATGAATATTAAAATACACGGAGATGTGTTCCCTTCATTAAGCCCAATACAACGGGGAAAATGTTATTCAAAGATTTGCAAAGATTCCATCCTGTCTATACAAATAGGTGTGGGCTCTGTTGGTTTTTCCAGGTGCTCTTGCTGGCCTCCCAGACGGCGCCCATCACAGCTCTAACCCCTTACTACACCAAAACCAGATGGGACGGAGCAGAAGAAGGAACTTGAAGGGTGATCTCTAATTTAGCTTCGAAAACCACACAACATGGGCTCCTGGGATGAAACTGCAGGGAACATTCTGCCAAGGGAGCCCTCAACTCCCAGTGCCCACCAATGGGCAGACCATGGTCATGGGTGGACAGCAATGGAAGGCAGCCCAGGACAGAAGGAACCGGGTATACTTTTCTGCTTAAAGCCCAATGGCCATGAGGCTCAAGGGACTCTTTGTAAAGCAGAGTTTCTCAAACTTTTCCACATCGGTGTCCCTCAGGGTAGAAGAAAATGAATGCTCAACCCCGGGGGCTTGGGGGTCTAGTCTGAAGCTGACCAGAAAGCCAGAACTGTATCTGCTCTTTTTAATTTCCTCTTTCAAATTCACCCAGATTTCACATTTTTCTCCGTCATACAGCTGCATTTGATTTAATACAAAAATAATGCTTAAAATTGCTTATAAAATTTTCCTAAAATTTTCTACCCTTTTTTTCAGGCAATGAACGCAATGTTGAAGTACCGAAGCTGTAAAATCCAGAAAATTTGGGCTGAATTGACAAGAGTTCGTGCCGCAGAGCACATTCAGGACCTGGGCAATTTCTTCTCATGGTATTTTGAGAATTCAGATGCTCCCAAACGTGTGGGTGCAGAAGGCAGATGGCGGGGAAGTCAGAGAAGAAAGTGCTGGCAGGGATGAAGTCCCGTGCTCCTCCTGGAAGTTCCTGTCCAGGGAGACTCTATAACCATCTTCTCGCTGAGCAAGTAAGAAGCTTGGGTCAGATGGTGGACTTTCTGGGTCTTTGATCCTGCTCTCTTTTGGGGGCTGTTTTTACCTTGGGATAAAAAAACAGTTTTCCAAAGACATTTTCCATGAACAAAGATGACTGATTCTTTTGTTCCTGTTTTATTACCAAGATTGTAACTTTTGGCATCTTTAAATGAACCGAGCCTCCAAAGATTCAGTCTCCACAATCAACTCCATTCATATCTCATGTTTCATTGTCATCACATCAATTCTGTCACGTGTGGTAAAAAGAAAAGAAAAGAAAATGTGCGCTAATTCAGGCTTTTAAGGAAATCTGCTAAATGAAGTAAACTTGGGAGCAAGGCTTTACCATTAGGTCAACACTGAATCCACATTTTTACCTTTTGTCTTCATTGGTCCATTTACTCCTTCTTGAAGGATAATAGTTTAAGCCTGAATTCAGTCCTTCAGAACTGGGAGTGCCTCTTCCCCTGACAAAGACAGCCAATGTCTGTACAAAATTCATCATTAAATTCACACCCATTTCGGGGCGCCTGGGTGGCTCAGTGGGTTAAGTGTCCAACTCTTGGTTTCGGCTCAGGTCATGATCTCATAGTTGGTGAGTTCGAGCCCCACATCGGGCTCTGTGCTGACAGCTCGGTGCCTGCTTGGGATTCTCTTTCTCCCGCTCTTTCTGCCCCTCCCTCACTTGCTCTATATCTCTCTCAAATAAATAAACATTAAAAAAGATTCACACCCATTTTAATCCAAAGCTACGGAAAACGATGAGTAGCCAAATAACTTTTGTTTCTGCTTTTTTCAATGCTCCATAGAACACAATGAGAAACCATGAGAACCTTTCCGACGTGAGGTGTCCCTGTACAATGAGGCAATGCCTGCTGGGGAGTTCAGGTGAGAAATAACCTTGATCCTGGCTACTTTTTCTGCCCTTTTGCCTGTCACAGGACTGACCTTGCCTTTGCAACATGCTGGCACCTTGTGTTGGCACACTCTCCCCCCTAATCAATACTATGCTCGCTAGAATACAAATCTGGTTGAAAATCCTTCAGCAGGTATTTGACACATTACAAACTTACACACTTCTACGTGAGATCCTGTAGTACAGCGTCTGAGCCTGGACCCTGGAGCTGACCTCTTGGCTTGGATCCTACCCAGCTCTACCAGTCTCTGGCTGCACCTCAGTTTCTGCATCTCCTAAGCACCTCAGTTTCCTTATCTGTAAACCGGGCCTAACAGGAATGAGGATTCGAATGAGTTCATGGGCAGGGAGTCTTAACGCCTGACACGTAAGAGGAGCTACATGTGTGAGCTCTTTCTACAAGCCACCATGTCCAAGATGCCGTCACTTATAAAAAGTACACGATTATTGTATGTACTGTGAAGAAAGGGGGGAAAAACGCTGCCAATTAACTATGATGCAATGCTTTCGGATCTCTGAAAATGTTTATTTGAGACTTCTCAAAAGTATTTATTTAAAAAAAAATTTTTTTTAACGTTTATTTATTTTTGAGACAGAGAGAGACAGAGCATGAACAGGGGAGGGTCAGAGAGAGGGAGACACAGAATCTGAAACAGGCTGCAGGCTCTGAGCTGTCAGCACAGAGCCCGACGCGGGGCTTGAACTCACGGACTGTGAGATCATGACCTGAGCCGAAGTCAGATGCTCAACCAACTGAGCCACCCAGGCGCCCCTCAAAAGTATTTATTTAGCGACTTGCGTGGATTTATCACAGGTCACCCTTGGGTGCGCCTAAAGAGGCAAAAAGCGGAAACAAGTGGTTAAGTCATTTGCAAAATGCTGCCAGAGTCCAAATCTTCTCAGTGATTTTTCAACTCAATGTTGTCAATGTTCATAGTTTTCAACACAAAGTCAGCGCTCCGGGCAATCGATGGCGTGAGGAGGAAGCGTTTCTCTCAAGGCTGCTGCACTGGGTTTCTGAAAGAAGGTGTCAGGCAATGACAACCATGTCACGACCTTGTGTCAAAGACAATAAGACATATTCCGATTATGCAGCTGCTAAAAATGTGTGTGGAGGGGGTGGGCACTGCATCTTAGAATCAATGAAATGTGTTAATAATACATTCTAAGCAGAGCAGACGAAGCTTACTAAAATGGCGGCATCATGCAAACCCATGCCTTTATCAAATTGCAAAGGACTGTTAACCTCGGTCACGATCCCAATCAGTTGTTCAAATGCAGCTTCTGAGAACATTCCATTTGTCATTCCCCAAGGGCACGGTGTTCAGCTTGGCTGTTTCATTTTGACCCAGATCAGGTGCACACAGTCTTTGCCAAAGTTTCTCCTGGGATGTGCAGGTTCCCATCCAAGGAGTTCTGAAAGGAAAGGTCAAGTCATTTTTTATTCGTGTGTTTGATCATGCAGTTGAATGAGAGAGCGGCAAGCCCAGGGTTGATTCCCTTCTGATGGCCTCTTCTCTTTATCCCCTCTGGGTTTTGCTCATCTTTCAAGAGCCCCCCCCCCCACCACCCCAGGATAGTAGAACTCGTGATTCTTGCTCAAATCAGGATGCAGTACAATCAATCACCTGGAGAGCGTGGTAAAAATGCAGAGAAAGGACCCCACTCGGGAAGTGGACTAAAGAGACTCTGGAAGTGAGACCCAAGAGTCTGCATCTTAAAGAACTGGACCCGGGGCGCCTGGGTGGCTCAGTCCGTTAAGTGGCTGACTCCTGATTTCGGCTCAGGTCATGATCTCAAGGTTCGTGAGATCGAGCCCCGTGTCTTCACTGTCAGTGCAGAGGCTCTTGGGATTCTCTCTCTCCTTCTCTCTCTGCTCCTCCCCTGCTTGGCTCTCTCTGTCTCTGTCTCTCTCTCTAAATAAACAGACATTTAAAAAAAAAAAAACAAAACTGGATCCTCCCCATGATTCTGATATAACCGAAGTTTGTAGGTCACAGCTCTAAAAAAAACAGATGGTAGGAAAAAAAACGGGCAGAAGATGGGTCAAAGGACACGGCAGGAGAACATTAAAAAATGTCCTTACGACGTATTTTCAAAAAGTGGTTCTTTTTCAGCTGCTTTTTAAAGGTAATATATTGACTTTATAGTGCTGTTAAAATGGAGTGAAAGATGTGGGGGAAGCTGTGGAAAAGGCCGGTTCAGGCTTTGTACCCTCCATCAGAAGCACTATCCCAGCCGTGTGAAAAATAGAAATGCGCTGTCGCACCCCGTGGGCTGAAGGCTGGGACCCTCAAGATCACAGGGTGACCACCAGGGAAGGTGGGGTAATGTGCTCGCCACGCAGTCCCCGGAAAATGGCAACCAACTGGTTCACCTGTCCAGAAATTACTGCAAGAGTTCTTTTGAAGAAATAAAATATAGCGTCCACTGTAGAAGAGTTTAAGGGTATTTTTAACTGCTCAAAACCCCAGCAGTCTTACAAAATAATTATTTCCATTCATTAATGACGGCTTTCTAATTTTAAATCTTTTTTTTTTTCAACGTTTATTTATTTTTGGGACAGAGAGAGACAGAGCATGAACGGGGGAGGGGCAGAGAGAGAGGGAGACACAGAATCGGAAACGGGCTCCAGGCTCCGAGCCATCAGCCCAGAGCCTGACGCGGGGCTCGAACTCACGGACCCCGAGATCGTGACCTGGCTGAAGTCAGACGCCCAACCGACTGCGCCACCCAGGCGCCCCACTAATTTTAATTCTTACACACCCACATAATCCTTACATGATTTTAATCACAGCAGGTATACACATATATATGATTTTACGCATAAATTTTTCTCCTAATATTATTCTGTAAACTTTCCTCATGTTTCACAGTCGCCGTATGATTTTAAATAACAGCACGGCATTTCTTTTCACTGATACACCACAGCTTACTTAGCCAAACTCCACTGTTTCTTCTAGCTGTTCCATGTTACAGGCAAGGCTGTGATGAAAATCTTTTGCACAGGGCATTTTTACACACCTACGGCTTCAAATGATGTCCATTTTCATTCCTGTCCCGTGCTCTTCCTCGGTTTTCCGACACCTCATTGTTGCCGTCACTGGCTAACGATACGTACTGAGGACTGACAGAGTGGCAGAGAAGCCCGACCCTGGGGGAAGTTACTGAACTCTATTAGATGAAAATTTATTCCTGAAGTCTCACTGTGGGCTAGCTTTCCCACCTCCAATCTTCTCCTTCTTACCCCAGGAAGAATTATTATTAATCACAAACATATTAAAGAAGAAGGGTGGGGAGGAGGAGGAGGAGGAGGCAGGATAGGTAGAAAGGGGAGTCAGGAAATGTGGGTGGCTGGGGCGGGGCATCTGGGTGGCTCAGTGGTTAAGCGTCTGACTTCAGTGTGACTTGGGCTCAGGTCATGATCTCATGGTTCGTAAGTTCGAGCCCCACATCAGTGCTGTCAGCGCGGAGCCGGCTTTGGGATCCTCTGTCCCCCTCTCTCTCTGCCCCTCCCCCACTCGAAATCCTCCTCCCTTCCTCCCTCTCTCTCTCTGAAAAATAAGTAAATATTAAAAAGAAAAGAAAAAGAAATGTGGGCTGGAAGCTGGGTCAAACAAGGAAGTAGATATTCCCCCCTGAAGCCTCCAGAAACAATGCAGCTCTATCAACCCCTTGATTATAGACTTCTGGCCTCTGGAACTGTTACCGAATAACTGTGCTGTTGAAGGCACTAAGTTTACGGGCCTTTGTTACAGCAGTACTAGGAAACGAATGTAGCTGCTCTTCAGGCAGGGCTGGGGAGGACACAGAACCTAACGACAGGAGAGACCGTATAAATAGCCGCTAACACCCAACCATCGAGTGCTTGCTCTGTGCCGCACGCATATCTACCCAGATTCAAGCCGCACAGCACTGTGAGGTGAGTGCCATTATTATCCGCGTGCGACAGACCCGAACCTGAGACTCGCCACGGTTGAGTAGCTTCTCCAAGGTGGCACAGCCTGGGAGGGGTTGATTCAGGACTTGGACTTAATCCAGCCAGGAGCAGTGGTGGGTGCCTGGCATCCCGGCTACTTAGGGGGCTGAGGCAGGAGGACAGCTTGAACCCCGGAGTTCTGGGCCATCGTGGGCTGTGCCTATGGGACGTCGGCGCTCAGTGCGGCATCCGTGGGGTGACCTCCTGGCAGCGGGGGAACACCAGGTTGCCTCAGGAGGGGTGAACTGGCCCAGGGCAACAGCAGAGCAGGTCGGATTTTAGACCCAGTCCAGAATCTAGCAAAGATGCTGTGCAAGACTTTCCCAAGGCACGTGGTTTGTGGCGAGGGGGCGGGGGGGACCTACCTTGGACCTTCCAGCTGACTCCAGAGGACTCTTGCCTTGGAGTATGCTTGATGAGGGGGAGGGGTCGGTGGGACTCTGCAGGGGGCTGGAGCTGGTGGAGGGTGTTGAGGCAGGCCCGGAAGGGAACGAGGTGGATTCTTCAGCACTCTGCGCCGGGCCCAGCTCTGGGTTATCACCGCTTCCTAAGCAGACAGAGGCTCTGGGTGGCCGGCCTTGTCTCAGTGTGGAGGTAGTCTCTCCAGCTGCTCTTTGGTGCTTCTGTACCTCACAGCCGCCCCCCAGCACCACCCTCTCAAGCCTTCACGCCTCTGTCCACAGGGAAGTCTGAGAAAGGGTTGGCAAACTCCACCAGCCCAGGGCTCCTGGGGCCCTTGCAGGCTCCAGGCTCTAGAGTTCATCTCCCAGAAAGAACAAAATGCCCCACAGGCCAGGCTTGCCGAACTGAGCCTCGTAGAGCCACCACTGGCCGCTGCAGGTAACTGTGTGTTCGGAGCGCCACCTAGTGGTGCCCAGGCTCCCCAGAGTTTCTTCCCAAATCTGATCTCCAGGAAGGGGCTCCCACCTCCCTTCCTCCAGGGAGGTTTAGGTGACTAAGAGGGTCTCCAGCCCTGGGCTGCAGGACACTTTAGAGATGCCCAAGGCCAGCTGGTTCCCTGAAACACTGAATTTACATGGAGCCTGCCCCATCCTGGGCTCTGCCTGAGGGTCCAGAATGCGGGCTCTGGGTTGAGATACAGAATACGGTTTTTTGTCATTTATCAGCTCTGTGACCTGAATGAGTGTGGGGAAGGCGTGGGGGGAATCGGCATCTTATTTCAATGTGAGAGGAACTAATGGAGGAGAGTGAATTTTAAAAAGCTGTTGAGAACACATTTTTTGACAACTTAGATAAAATGGACCAATTCCTCGAAAAACGCAAAGACTCACTTAATATGAGCTAGAAAATTTGAATATGCCTACAACTGTTAAGGAAATTGAATTTGTAATTTGAAAACGCCCAAAAAAAGAAGTCTCCAGACCCAGATGGTTTCACTGGAATTCTACCAAGTGTTTAAAGAAGAATTAACACTATCTCTGTACATTCTCCATCAGAAAATACAAGAAGCAGGAAAACACTTCTCAATTCACTGTATGACATGAGTATGACCATGATATCAAAACCAGACAAAGACAGTACAAAAAAGAAAACTATAGATCAATGTCCCTGTGAATATAGACATAAAAGTCAATAATGAAATATTAGCAAGTAGAATTCAGCTAAATACAGGAGGAATTGTACGCCATAACCTAGGGATACGAGGCTGATTCAATATTTGAAAAATCAATGAATGGAATCCACCATACTAATAGGCTAAAGAAGAAAATTCACATGATCATATAAATTGATGCGGAAATAGCATTGACAAAATTCAATGCCCATTCATGTTAAAAACTCACAGAAAAATAGGAATAAGGAATCACTTTCTCAACTTGATAAAGAACATCTACAAAAACACCCTACAGCTAACATACCTAATGGTGAAAGACTGAATGTTTCTCCTTAAGCCTGGGAAGAAGGCAAAGTGTCTACTCTCACTACTCTTATTCAACACAGTGCTGTAAGGTCTAGACAATGAAGTAAGGCAAAAAACAACAACAACAGCAACAACAACAGCAACAACAACAACAACAAAAGGAAATGAAAGGCATACAGACTAGAAAAGAGGATATATGTGCAGAGGACATGATTGTCCATGTATAAAAATTATTGTATTTCTATATACTATGAACAGATGGACATGAAAGTTATAAAAACAGTATCATTTACAGTTGTTCACAAAAAGGTGAAATATTTAGGTGTAAATCAACAAAACATGTACGGGACTTGTATGCTGAAAACTACAAAATATTTAGGGAGAAATAAAAAATCTAAAGAGACATACCATGTTCATAGATTGGCAGGTTCAATATAGTGAGGATGTTAATTCTCTCCAAATTGCTATACAGGTTTAACCCAATTTCTATCAAACTCCCAGCAAGATTTTTGTAGACATAGACAAGATTATTCTAAACTTTATATGGGAAGGGAAAGGAACTAGAATAGGTAAAAAAATTTTGAAAGAGAAGAATAAAGTGGGAGGAATCAGCCCACTCAATTTCAAGACTTATTATAAAGCCAGAGTAGTCAAGGGTGTGTGGTATTGGTAGAGGAATAGACACATAGATCAATGAAAGAGAACAGAGAACCCAGAAATAGATCTATACAAACATACCCAACTGATTCTGGGTAGGTGCAAAAGTAATTCAGTGGAGGAAAGGTAGCCTCTGCATTCAACACATGGTGGTCGTGTGATGGGACATCTGTAGGCAAATAAACAAACAAAACCCTTAACCTAAACCACACACTCTTGTACAAAAATTAACTCTAAATTTGTCGCAGACTTAAATGTTGAACATAAAACTATAAAATGTTGAGGAAAAGACAGAGAAGACAATCTCCGGGATCTAGGTTTAGGTTATTTTAATTTAGTTTTGAAAATACAAAACGCAAACATACTACAATCTATTTCAAAAAAAGTAGGAAGCATTTTCTTTCCTTCACCTTCCCAGCTGCTGCCCTTTCCTACAGAAATGATGAAATTACATGGGAAAATTTTAAAGATACTAATGTCCAAGTTTCAATCTGATTCACTTGGTCTAGGGTAGTGCCTGAACATCTGCATTTTGGCAAGCTCCTGGGTGATTCTAATGTGCAGCCAGGTTGAGAGCCACTTTGTGAAATGCAGAGCTCCCACAAAACACCTCAGTACAGTGGTTTCCCAAGGGTGGCCCCTGACCATGCTGCAGCGTCACCTGGGAGCTTGTTAGAAGCGCACATTCTCAGGCCCCACCCCAGACCTGCCGAATCAGAAACAGCCACCCATGTTTCAACAAGCCCTCCCTCCAGGGGATTCTGATGCCCACTCAAGTTTGAGAACCTCTGCCTCAGTAGACCAATTCTGACACAGACAGGAGCAGCTGGTTCACAAACAAGAAAATACACGACATTGAAAAGCACTGAGAGCACTGTTCAACCTCCCTGGTGATCAAAAGAGAAGCAACATAAAAACAGCAGGGAAATTCCACCTGACACCCGTCCAATGAGCAAATTCAGAAATACATCCAACGAAAGACAATACTTTACGCTTGCCTTTTCACACAACTGAGGTAACCAACCATCCGGTGTGACTAGGACTGAGGGGGTTCCCAGAAGTGGGGCCTTTCTGTGCTAAAGCCAGGACAATTTGGTCCCCTTATACAAGACTTATCAGATTAATATAGTCATTGCTTACTCTGTTTTCCCCCATTAGACAGTGATCCGTGGGGGCAGAACCCTGTGTTTCTCATATTCTATCATGGTCTCTACCCTTGAACATAATATATATTGTGGAGATGGAAGAAAGAAAGGAAGAAACAGAGAGAAAGAGGAAGGGAAGGGGAAAGGAAGGACGATAAAGCATTACGGGGCAGTCAGTTTCTCCTTCAGTATTTCTACAGTCCCCGACACACACCAAGATTTTAATTCTGACTGTGCTACTACAGCTACTTATTTATAGGTCTTTCTCCCTCAAGAACTCACGAGCTCCTCCTGTGCATGGACTATATCCTACCCACCGTGGTATAATCAAAGACGTCAGCGCCTACAGGTTAGGAGACTGAGTGCTGAACTCAAGGCTTCCTGGGTTCAAATCCTGACTCTGTGGATTATCAGCTGTGTGCCCTTGGACAAGCTGACTCACCTTGCTCTACTTCAGCATCATCTGCCAAATGGGTATGAAGAGAATAGCACAGGACCTACCTCGCGGGGTTGTTGTGAGAATTTCACACTGACTAACGCACGTAAAAATGGTGCCCGGGAAATACAGAATGCTCAATGCAGTTAGCTATTATCATTAGGAACGGAAAGGGACCCACAAGCCCCATGTGAAGGACTGAAGTTAGCTTGTAGTGATCAGGAAGCTGCAGGTGGCTGTATTTTCTAGATGGGGGACAGACAGCAGTGTGACTACCTCCAAACGGTCAGGAGGGAACTTTGTAGGGGTGGGAAGACGATGCAGGAGGCTGCAGGCTACCGTGGGGCTCCTCTTGCCCATGTCCTCCTTCTGTGTCCCCTACTCGTTACCCCACGAACACCAGACACCCCAGTGTCTCTGGGGTCCGCAGAGTGCCTGGCCTACAACTACACTTGCCCCCCGGAGAGGGACAATGGGCTCTGACCGGAAAGTCATATTTGGGGGAGCAGACCCTTTGGTTCATTACTGAATCCCTAGGACCTGGTTTCTAGCACAGCATATGCATTCGGGGACTATGTATAAACTGACTGATTTTAATGAGTGTAAATCCTTCTTTTAATCCCGTTCGTTAACCACCTTACCTCTGGTTCTGCCCTCGACGGTGCACTTCCTAGCTGGATCTTTCCTGTTGGGTCATGAATCAGGAAGCAGAATGGCCAAAGTTACTCCACGGGCATTTAGCTGAAGGAGGCGGAACCCAGGTCCACACAAGAACCCGCGTGTGAATGTTCATAGCAGCTTTATTCATGATTATCGAAACTTGGAAGCTACGACCCAGACACCCTTCAGCAGGTGAACGGATAAATAAACTGTGGCACATCCAGACAATGGAATATTATTCAGTGCTAAGAAAGAAATGAGCTAGGGGCGCCTGGGTGGCTCAGTCAGTTAAGCGTCTGACTCTTGGTTTCCGCTCAGGTCGTGGCCTCACGGTTCGGGAGCTCAAGCCCCACTGTGGGCTCTGTGCCAACACGTGGTACCTGCTCAGGATTCTCTCGCTGTCTCTGTCTCTGTCTCTCAAAATAAATAAGTAAAATTAAAAAAAAAAAAAAACGAAATGAGCTAGCAAGCCATGAAAAGACACGAAGGGACCTCGAACGCATATTGCTATGTGAAAGCAGCTCATGCGAAAAGGCTACGTACTGCACGACTCCGATTTTCTGACACTCTGGAAAAGGCAAAACTATGGAGACAGTGGAAAGACCGGTGGCTGTCAGGGGTTAGGGGGACAGGTGCATAGGAGGGGTACAGAGGGTTTTTAGGGCTGTGAAACTCATTTTGAAAACTAAATAGCCCCATCTGTAAACTCTCCAGGCCTCCACCGCTCTCCACAGCCCGCCCCCCCCCTCCCTTGACTTGAGAGCTAGCAAAGGGAAAGAAAACATGTTGGATTAACTAGGCGAGACTTCACACTGTCTTCATCACCACCCTTTTCAGGGACCTAAAAAAGGGCACCCTTTTTAGGCGCCCCCTTTGTCCCGCCTCCTCACTGGCATTCACAACGCAGTCTCGGCCCTGACGCACGGAGCTTGTCTTTCCCATGGAGTTAACCATGCAGTTGGGCACGATGAGAAGACAGGGGCTTGGGAAACGAATAAAGGCTGAATTGGCACCAGTCTCCCCCTCCCTGTACCCCCCCCAGAATGGATCCTCCCTACTGTGTGTCCCCCCCCCCCCGGGACGTGCTACCAACGACACCTCAGCAAGCTCATTTCTTTATCCCTTTCCTGGACCCAGAGTTGTTAAGGACAGGGATCCCGTTCATTCATGGTTAGGTGAGCCAGCCCCCCGCCCCACCACGAGGCAGCAGGGACTACGCTAAACATGGAAGACAGAGACGAATAAGACACAGCCACAGCCGCTGGCAAGTGTTCGATGCAGGAGCCTCGTGTGTTGCTCATTTCTGCATCCTTGGCGTTTAGCACAGCGCCTCGCAAATAAAAGACATGTTTGTTGAAGGAATGGATGAAAGTCCCTACATGACCCCACAGCAGGTTGCAGAAAGCGCCACCACCGAAATCCATTCCGAGGTCTCTGGCCATCTAGGCTTGGCCCTGGGGGAGGGGCAGCGATGAAGGCAGGAAGGGTCCAAGTCACCTAAGGACGGAAGGCGGCTTTTATTGTCACAGATCGACAGCCAGGCCGGCCAGCTCAGCGTCCCGACGGCCCAGCGCTGCCCTCGGTGTGAGAGAGTGTAGCTTGGAGAACTGTCCTCCCAGGAGAGGAAACGTATTGACAGGTACCTTTCTTGTCCTTTGATTTTTTTTTTTTTCTCCCTTTAACAAAAATGGGACCGTATATAGTACATACTATTTTGTGACTCTGGGGGATTTCCTCCGTAGAACATACGAACATTCGCAGTAAGGGAAATAAATCAAAACCGCCAAGAGCCTCCTGGCGGCCCGGGGCAGGATTTGCCACACTGTCTACATTTTGGAGCTGGGAGTATGTTTAAGAGAGAAACAAACACCCAAACTTTCAGCATCCAGAACGTCTGCAGTTTGCATTCATGGAGAGGGGAACGTGGGGTACAGTCACTCTGCTGCTTTGTGGGAGAAACTGGCCTCATAAGGCAGAAGGAGGTCGCGCGGGGTAAGGATGAAGTCCTCCCCCCGGGGAGGAAAGCCCGTCTGTGTTTGGATGCCGGCTTTTCCTACTGCAAGCGGGGTGACCCTGGGCCCGCCACTCGCCCTGTCTGGGCCTCGTCCTGAGGAGCTGTGGAGGAGACTACAAAAGATGAAACTAGCTTAGCAGGGACCTCGCTAGTGCTGGGGAAGGGATGAGAGCGGTCAGTAAGCTTGCCTTGGTGGATGGCAGAGCCGAGAAGTGAAAACCTTTGCTTTTCCTGCAAATGCCACATGGACCCAGCTACACACTCCGTCCCCGCTAGTCCGTCTGCTCCGACTCACGTAACTGGGAGGCCCAGAAATTGGGCTAGAAGGAAGGACCCAACAGGAGCCTCGGGAGACCCTCTCTCAATGGCCCCAAATGGCTTCTGCCCACCCTGGAGGCGCTGGGGTGCTCTGGGTGGGGCAGAGCCCAGGCCGGCCCCACCTGGACCTCCACAGAGACCTATTCCGGTGTCCCGGAATGTGGTTGTTGCAAATGAGGGCCTGGATGGTTCGAAGCTGCGGTTCCAGGAGCAAGTCAACCACATACCTGGGCAGGACACCAGCAGGTCTCACAAAGAGTCCAACTGTCTCGTTAAGGCCACGGGCTGCCCGGCGGGAAGAGGTGTGAGAATGGGCAACCGTCCACTTTCCGCAAGTGCCGGGGTGCTCTGTCAGGCCACAGGTGGGTGCCCCAGCGAGAGGGGGTCGAGGGGGCACTGGACAGGCTGGGGGCTCGGAGGTCTGCGCTCGGCTGCAGGGACAGAGCAGAGGGAAGGGAAGGGGCCAGTGCAAGGCTACTTTCCACGTGGTGCAACCACACAGACCTGGTGGTTGGAAAACTGCACCCCTGGCTTGTGTACTAAAGTTGGGGTGGGGGGCAGAAGGAACAGATTTGGAAATAAAGCCTGAAAAGCCCTCTGTCCAATCCCCTCTGTTGGCGAAGCTTGCCCGCTCCAGATTATAGCACCTTGGTTGCTGGAGGCTCTTTGCGCTGAGAATTCTGAGACCAGCGTGCATTTGCCAAGAATAATTTTGCCAGGTCTGAACCGCTCTGCACCGGGAGGTGGGAGGTGGAAATTTTCAAAAGCCCCCAATCCAAGGAGGCCTTTCACAGCTCACCAAATAGACCCTGGAAAATAGCAAACTGGATCTCATCTCTTTAGAAAGTACTGAAGGGGTTTGTTTCTTTAAAAATATTCTAGACTCCACTGTAGAAGTTATCACAAGTGTTACTTACTTGCTCATAAGCCCACTAATTTTATACGATAATAACCTTATGTCTCAATGTACCTTCTAATCTATATCTTGATTTACATGTTTCTGTTGTTTTAATCAAGTGTTTTTAAATTTCCATCTGTAGCTTTTTCTTTTATAGTCTATAAACACTTTTCCATGTTTTTATGCTCTCCATGTTAATTCTAAAAGTTTTTAAAATGTTTATTTATTTTTGAGAGAGAGAGAGAGAGAGAGCATGAACGGGGAGGGCACAGACAGAGAGAGGGGACACACAGATTTTGCAGCAGGCTCCAAGCTCTGAGCTATCAGCACAGTGGCCCACAGGGATCAAACTCAGGAACCGTGAAGTCATGACCTGAACCGAAGTCAGATGCTTAACCGACTGAGCCACCCAGGTGCCCTTCTCTGTGCTAATTCTAACAATAGTATCCATTTCATTGTATTTAATACCATAGATTTTTTTTTCTGTTTATTTATTTATTTTTTTGAGAGAGAGAGAGAGAGAGAGCAAGCCAGGGAGGGGCAGAGAGAGAGGGAGAGAGAACCCCAAGCAGACTCTGTAATGTCAGTGCAGAGCCCCGTGCAGAAGCCACAAACCACGAAACCGTGACCCAAGCCAAAAGTAAGAGTCGGACACTGACTGGGCCGCCCAGGTGCCCAAATACGATAGATTTCTTAACCAGACCACAAAAAATAGTTTTTAACTGTTATAAATAATGCTGCAAAGAACATCTCATGCCAACTACTTAACTTAATTTTCAGTTATGTGTTCAGCATATATTTATTGGACGCCTATTATGTTAGGCCCTGGGGATAAGTGAGAAAACAGACACGGTCTCTGCCCCAAAGGCTAACAAACATTTTCTATCTTAATAATCCGCAGATTTTTCTCAAATGCAACAATAATCCTCTGATGTAAACAGGGTAGCGCCCACTGCCAAGAGAGCAGACCGGGGCCTGGGACACGCAGAGCGGGGGGCTAATCAACAACATTCCTGTCTCACCCGCTCCCTCCTCAGCTCCCAACACACACACACACACACACACACACACACACACACACACACAGCACAGGGGAGTCCAGGACGGACAGCAAATGGAGCCCACAGCCCCAGGACCGAGGCTGAGGACAGAGGCCCCACTGTAGCAGGACCTTGCTGCCCCACCACAGGGCACGGGTCTGGGCCTCTGCGGGCCTCTCCCACTCCCCTCCCCACAACTCACGCACCCGGGGGCCTCCCCTGTAAAGTGCTGGGATTTGGGGTGCAAGGTGGGTAGAAAGGATGCTTCCTGCAGACGGGCTGTTCCCAAGGGGAGAGGGTTCCCTTCCCTCCTGACCTCCTGATGCAGGCGACTCACCCCCTCCCACCGCCCCCACGCCCCGACAGAAGACAGGATGCTGAAGCATCTGGAGCCGCTCCCTGCCCCCACCCCCACCCCACAAGGAAACAGGAATGGGGGCAGCAAAGGCAGTGGCGATGGATTATGGTGCCGACAGTCGACAGTCAGTCGGGAGCTCTCAGCGCCAGGCTGCTTTTGACTTACTGTTGCTAAATTAACACACTGAACCCCTATTATGTGCCAGGCAGGGTGCCAACCTTTTGACATCACTGTCCTGTTGAGTCACCTGAACGGCCCCCGACCAGGAGCACTGACCGTCTCTCCTTCGCCAGGGGGCTAGTTACCTTCTCCGGGATCACGCTAGTAAGTGGCAGTGACCAGTTCTAACCAAGATGGGTCTGATGGCGAAGTTGGGATTCCCAGCCTCTGTGCTCTGCTGTCTAGACCTGGTCACCCCCCCTCCCCATCCCCCTCGTCCCTTGTGCCTTCCTTCTCAAAAATGCAGGGGTTGAAAGTCAAAATCACTGCTCAGGTTACCAAAGAGGAAGGAAAGAAAATTCAGGCACACACGAGAATTCGTGGGTCTAGCTGGAAGAACCCCCCCCCCCACCTCCCCAGTGGCCAGATCTGCCGTCTGCCGAAGGTTCGCATATAGTCTTCGCTCACACCGGCAGAGGGCTCTCCTTATTTAGTCCTTGCGACAACCACACGAGGGAGGGGCTGATGTTATCACCCCCCTTTCTCTGGCTGAGCGACCCAGGCCCCAGGAGGTTCGACAGCAAAGTCAAGTCACACAAGCACGTGGCTCAGCTAGGATTTGAATCCGGTCTGTGTGACTTCAGGAGCCATTGCTTTCAACACCTCCCTCCAATTCCTCTTGGACCGAAGAGGGAGGAAGCAGTCAGTCCGTAGGACGCTGTGGGGATTGCTCACGGAGGTTCTCCCTCAGGCCTTTTGACATATGCATCTCTAGATTCTCCCACCAAACAGTCTCAGGGAAAAGTCCGTTATTTCCTAAAACTGGGGACGTGGGGCCGCAGGGCAGGGCAGGTGATAGAAGTCTTGCTTCCCTTCTTAGGCGGTAGACTCCTCGGTGCCTTATTCTTACGCCCAAGTTCTTAACCCTTCTTAGCCTCTTTATTGACCCTCCCTGATTCTAAAAGGTCTCCTGCATAAAACATTCCATTCCCATAATGTGGCCTTTCTTTCTCGTGAAGACCTCTCTCCCTTGCAAATATTGACAGAGGTGTTGTCGCCCCCTGTGGATGAATCAACACACGCCACCGCCCGGCCAGCATCCACTGTGCCCATGCACACCTCGAAATGTCCCCAGAAGGTTTTTCGCTGATTTTGTTTGCAGAGAGAACTGACTGGTCCCTGTTGCACTGAGAACAGAGAGTGAACAGAACAAGGAGGGATCACGGGAGGTGAGGTTTTGAAGCAAATGCTCCACCTGCTTAATGATGATGTAAGTCACATCGAGACCTTCTGTAGCAAGTAAACAGGGGAAACACAGGCTGTTCTAGGATGGCTAGTCTTGCTTTTCCTTTTCGCAGCTCTGATATTCGGAATCATGGCTCTAACCTGTGCAGTCCGTTACAGAGCTCTTTCATGTATGCAATCTTCTTGGAGCCCTATAGCAACCCCGGGGTGGGGTGGGGGGGGGGGGTGGTAACAGAGCCCAGAGGGAAGCAGACAGACATAAAACAAAAATTAGCTCCTCCACTGCCTGGGGTTATCTCTGCTTTGCATGGGCTAATCCACTCAATAGACTGGAAAAGCAGAAAAACAAAACAAAACAAAACTCACTTTCCCAGTCTCCCTTGCAGCTGGAGGTGGCCATGGGACACAGCTTGGGCCAGGAAGTTAAAAGTAAAAGTCAGCTGGGGTTTGCTGGCATGGCTGCACAAAAGGTAAAGAGGCAGTAGCACCCTTTTTGCCCTGACTATGGACTTGATGCCTGGAGCTGCAGCAGCCATCTTGTGACCATGAGGAAAAGGACAAGAGAATTGCCAAGCAGCAGACCCAGAACCCTGACATCAGCGAGCTGCTGCTCCAATAGCTGAAACCACTTGCTTGGGACTTCTTATGGGAGAAGAAACGTTTATTAGTTTAGGCCCCTGGTTGTTACTTGCAGCCAAAAACACTTCTAAATAATACACTTGGGTGCTATTATCTCCATTATTCAGGGCAGGAAAATGAGACCAGAGACACTGAGTGTCTTGTTCAAGGTCCAGTTGCCAATCAACAGAATGTGAACTGAAGCATGAACCTTGTCTTGCCTCTCCCCTCCTCTTATTCTTTTTTTTTAAATTTTTTAATATTTATTTTTGAGAGAGACAGACAGAGCACAAGCAGGGGAGGGGGCAGAAGGAGAGGGAGGGAGGCACATAACCTGAAGCAGGCTCCAGGCTCTGAACTATCAGCACAGAGCCTGACGTGGGGCCCAAACCCCGCTGAGAGATCATATGCTGAGCCGAAGTTGGATGCCTAACCAACCGAGTCACCCAGGCGCCCCAATGCCCCCTCCTCTTCTGATCTGGCTTTTGTTCGAGGCTTTGAAAATACAGAGGTCAATAATATTATTGCTAATAATAATAATAGTTAACATTTATATTATTGATAATAATAGTAACAGTTAACATTTATTAAACACTTAGTAAGGATCAAACACAGTGCTAAATGCCTTCTAACCATTATCTCCTCTAATCCACATCCAGCCTCTAAGGTAGGTAGATGCTACAACACGTCCACTTGACGGGGAAGGAAAGTGAGGCACAGGGAGGCTCAGTCGTGTTTCTCAAAAGGCCACACGGCTAGTAAGTGGCAGATGGAGATTCAGTCTGGACTCAGGGCTGCAGGCTCCCACAATTCCCTATGCTGCCCCCAGCTCTCTGGACCCTCCAGCCTGGTTGGGGAGAAAGACATTCCTGAAAATGATCCCACTCTGATCGGCGCTATGAAGCAAACTTCCCAGGGATGCTTGCTTGATAATCAAGTCTTTTGAGATCCAGGAAGGGCCTGTTGGGCACCAAGTTGCTCCTTTCAAAGCTGCCATGGGTTGAAACCATGGGGCATGCAGGGAGAAGCTCCCGGCCTAGGTTCCCGGTCTTCAGAACACAAGGCCGTGGGCAAGCTGGAAGATCCCCAACTAAAGCCAGCGAGAGGCTGCTGCATAACTCCTCCTGGCCTCCTTTCCTTCTGGAGGCTTCTCTTACCTAGCCTGCTCCCCACTCGCCTTTCTTCCTGGTCTCCATGCTGGCTCTAGACAAGACTTCGGCCCTTCCGGGAGGCCCCTGGAATTTACCGTAGAACCTTTCCACAGAGCATGATGTAAGGGAGAGTGTGGGACTTAAGCCACCCCAATGGTGGCATTCAGTCAAAAGGTCACACTCTGGAGGGGCCATCACGAAGTCTGGCTCTCCTGATCTCTGATCCATATTGAAGAGTTTGCTATTTAGCAAAAATAGATGTTAGAAGTAGATTTAGGAGGTGAAATTCGTGGTTAAGGAACATCGTGGAAGCTAGAAATGGGCCCTCCTAGGGGCACCTGGGTGGCTCAGTCGGTTAAGAGTCCGACTTCGGCTCAGGTCATGATCTCGCGGTCCGTGAGTTCGAGCCCCACGTCAGGCTCTGTGCTGACTCCCTCTCTCTCTGCCCCTCCCCCACTGACGCTCCATCTCTGAATAATAAATAAACATTAATTTTTTTTTTTTTTAGAAATGGGCTCTCCTTGGTAAAATCTGTGGTTTTCAGATAGGTGCATTGGCTAACACACTCTAGAGACATCTCATCCATGTATGAGCAGGGAACGGAACCCAGTGTGCCCTCCCCCATGCTAGCGCCACATTCCCAGTTCCTAAAGGGTCCTATGTCCAGCCACCAGCTCAGAGGATTTGGTGACACTTTGCGTCAATGAGGCTTTTATCCAAGGTGCAGGTGGAGTGTCTAAAAGGACCAAGAATCGGGGCCTCCCTGGGTTTAGTGAGCAGGTCTGCACCTCCCTGCTGATGAGTGTCAGCCAACTGGTAGCATTTTCACCAGGGAGCAAAGTCAGGGAGCAGCTTCCTTCACCAACCCCGGCAACTACTGGCCTCCGATAGCAACCAAAGGCTACCTGGCCATTTGCCCAACGAGGCTGGCTGCCATCAGTCCACAATATGTCTTCTACTACTCAACCCAACCCCACATGCGTGGGTCCTTGTAGAGTTCTGTGGGGGTTTTGTGTGGTCTTGGAAACAGCTCTGGAAGATTCTAGAGCAATCCTAGAACAGGGTCTCTCGACCTCCGCACTGTCGGCGATTTGGCTGGATAATTCTTTGTTGCAGCAGCCGTGCTTTGCAGTACGTTTTGCAACACCCTGGCTTCTTCCGCCGGACGCCGATATCACTCCCACCCTCTCGGACCCCTGTGCCCCGTTGTGACAACCAACATGAATGTCCCCTGGGGGTAAAATCACCCCTAGTTGAGGAACCCTTCTTCTGAGTTATTGGGTGAGATTCCAACACAGTTAACATGCCCATTAATCAAAGGAAGGACGCCCTTCAACCTCCTACAGGAACTGAGTCTCTAAAGAAACACACCGGCCAAAACACAGCCCCACATCTCCACTTCCTAGTGGAGACACAGCCTGAAAAGTTACTGAAAGACTAGGTCTGCTGCGCACCCTAATCTTCGGATCATCTCAACATCTGGAAAAGAACACGGTCTGAACGGCAGAGGCGCCTCAGAGATCAAGTCACTGGTGCCACGTCTGTCCCCGGCGGCCGGTGGTGTCACAAGTTCCCACTGCCCTGGGTCAGAGCGGGTCTTCCCACGCTCAGGTTGCTTGGCTCCGCGTGGGCGTGGCATTTGCTCACTGTGTGAATGCTGGAGCCATCAGCACCCTCAAAGCCACTTAGCTTCTCTGATCCTTCAAGCTTCCTTTGGAAATCAAGGCTGGGAGCCCTCACCCTGCTCCAAGGCAGAGCACTGGACAAAACGGGCCCCTGCAGGTTCTTCCCTCCAGCCTGGAGAGCTGGCATCTTCGACACGCACACCTTGCCTCTGCATCCAGGGAAGGTTGTGGCTGAGAGACGCCAAGAGCCTCGGGCGCGCGAGCTGCGTGTCCTTGGAGAAGTCACTCCTTCTTAAACCTCGGTTTCTGCTTCTGCAAAGTGGGTGGCTTCAAGAAGTCCCAGAACTCTTTGCAAATGTGACCGAGACCAGCTACCATCTCCCTGGATCCGAGAACCTGGTCAGGAATATTCGCTTGGGGGGCTCTAAGCCCGCTCTCAGTTCTGACTTCCTGGAGCCTGTCCTGTCCCCGGAACAACGCTGACCACAGGTCGGGGCCAGGATGCTGAAGGCTGGGAGGGAGCTCAGCACGGGGTGGAGGGCGGCATGAGTGACAGAGTGGGAAGGTGGTTCTGAGCGGGTTTTGTTCTTTGATTACATCAGAGAAAGCCTCCGCTGGTTTCCTTACCGCCTCCCTCTGCCACCTAATGCTCTATCGCAGAGAGGCCTGAGGCCCAGCGGCTTCGGGAGGCCACGCTATGTAGCCAGAAGTTAATGCCAACGTTTTGTTTTCATCGCATTTCTTCCAAACTGTTTTTGTTTAATTCCAGAGGCAGAAGGAATCAATGGGATTAAGGAATAGGCACTCACAGTTGTCCCCCACCCCATCCCCGGCCACCAGCTCTTCTCTCCTAGGTCATCACCATGTGCTTCTTACGTGGCCTTCCAGAGACAACTCATGCATTTCAGGCACAGGCAATATGCATTTTTACAAAATTAATATCTGTTTACGGCAAGTGAGGCTGGCTTCCATTTATGATTTTGTTACATGGCTTTGTTTTCAAATAAATGTGTTCAGGGGGTCCCTGGCTGGCTCAGTCAACGGAGCATGCAACTCTTGATCTCAGGATTGCGAATTCAAGCCCTATGATGGGTGTAGACAGACAGACAGACAGACGTATGTACATAAATGTGTTCACATTTAAAAGAAGGTGGGGGGCACCCGGATGGCTCAGTTGGTTAAGTGTCTGACTTCGGCTCAGGTCATGATCTCGCCGTTCACGAGTTCGAGCCCCGTGTCGGGCTCTGTGCTGACAGCTTGGAGCCTGGAGCCTATTTCAGATTCTGTGTCTCCCTCTCTCTCTCTCTGCCCCTCCCCTGCTCACTCTCTGTCTCTCTTTCAAAAATAAACAAACACTTAAAACAATAATAAAAGAAGGAGGATCACTTTATTAAACCAGAGTGTTAAGTAAATACACAGAGATGACAAAAGTGCTGTAAGCTATGTGATGACACCCACAGGAAAGGCTGTGAAATCCTCGGGGACCTGTCCCCAGCTCTGCCCTGCAGCGATCAGGGGGAGTCTTCACTCCCTCTTACGCCCACCCACGGTGACCAGTGACAGAGGCTGGCAGGAACCTGGTTCATATCCAGATCTGTTGGAGCAGCCCCTCCCCAGGACCCTCTCCCCTGGGAAGGAAGGGGAGCCCGGGTGGAGGGCACAGACCCTTGACGCGAAGCCTCCCGGCCATCAAAGGAATCGGGAGACGGGACCCCGGCCTCCTGTTCCGCAGAAGCCTATGGGTCTCTCTGTCTCTATTGTTGCATCCACGTGATGGAGGTTTGCTAACATCATGCCTGACACGTATTTGCTTCCCAAAAGAAGGCATCATCTGGAGGGGCGCCTGGGGTGGCTCAATCGGCTAAGCCTCCCACTTTAGGTCAGGTCACGATCTCACGGTTCGTGAGCTCAAGCCCCGCACCGGGCTCTGTGCCGACGGCTCGGAGCCCGGAGCCTGCTTCGGATTCTGTGTCTCCCTCTCTCTCTGCCCCTCCCCCGCTCCCACTCTGTCTCTCTCTCAAAAATAAATAAACATTAAAAAAAAAAAAAAAAGAACGCATCATCTGGAGATGGTCCTTCTGCCCGCTGTGTGAGTGCCCGCGGGTCCCCACGCGTGTCTCAGCTCCTCCAGAGAAGCCGCAGGTCTGGAGCAATGGCTCCAGACTCGTATTCGGCACAGCACTGGCCTGCCAGCACTTAACAGTCACGAATAAAATATTAATGCATTTTAGTTAGGCACTAATGAATGTCATTATAAATACAACTAACGCTCTCCTTCTTCTCAGACACGACACCTTAGGAATCTAATAAACAAAAGTGAGGGAGAACCACCTCCTGCCGTCTTCCGCAGAGATTAGTTCCACGGGGTCAGATGAAAACACGCTCAGCAGTGCCTGTGTGGTCATAGTCACCCTCTGGTGCCACGAGCCATGTGACAGCCACACGGCAGCAGGCCCGAGTTTCCCGTGACGTTGGATTCTTGCTCATTCGGTGGGTGGCCGGCATCATGAGACCTTGAGGCCCAGCTGAACCTTGGGGACTTACCTGAGCATCTCACGCAGACAGTTTGTTCCCTAGGCGCAAAAAGGTCCGGGTCCCAGGGGCCACCTTCAAACAACCATGCGGACCTCTCGGCAGGCCGTGAGAAGGTTGAGGCCACGCCACAGAAAAACGCGTGGGTCTTCCGCGCTGGCGCACATCTCTGGAGCTGGATTGGGTTGTCGTGTGGTTCTTTTTTTTAATAGCCTTTATTTCGTAGAGCAGTTTAATCTTCACGGCTAAATTGAGTGGAAGGGACAGAGATATATAACCCCTGCCCTTACACACAGGGCGTCCCCCAATTTCAACATCCCCCTCCAGAGTGGTACATTTGCCAAGATCCATGAACCTGACACATCATAATCACCCAAAGTCCCAAGTTTACATCAGGGTTCATTCTCGTTGTCATGCATTCTGTGGGTCCGGACAAATCGTCATCCAGAGCGGTTCCAGTGCCCTAAAAATCCTGTGTTTATATACTGACAAAAGCTATTCACTGTTAGCTATTTCTCACATTATTAAATATTCTCTGGGACAAAAAATGATTTAAGTGGCTGTATTAGCAGGAGTAGAGGCTAAGCTGGGGTATCAGAGAGCCCCAGAGTGCTGCATCTCCAAAGAGGGGTCCAGACACACTTCTTTCTCTCTCGTCTACAAGATGGAGGGGGGGGCAGGGCGCTCCAGGGCTGGTCACCCAAGGACTCTGGTTCCTTCCGCCTTGTTGTTTCCCCTTTGTGTTCTATTCACTGAAGACAGCAGACTGTCCCCATTCCGCACGTGTGCGACCACCCTGAGGTTCTTCTAAAAAATGGGACAATAATGCCCAGCTCTCGGATCCACCTGTGGGCTGAGACCCTGCACGGCGGAGCCTCAGACGGCGGGCAGCACGGTGAATGCTTTTACTGGAGCCTCCTTGTTTCAGAGGCTCAGCGCAGAGCAGAGTGCATGATGGTGACCGCAAGCAAAGCCCTGAGGAAGCAGCTCCTAAATGCTGCACGTGGCCGTGGGAGAGCCCCCACGCCAGTGGCCCAGAGCCGCCTGACTCCACACCCAGCAGGGACAAGTCCAGGCAGGCCCAGCCCTGAGCAGCTGCCGGTGGCCTTTTCTCCCTTCCTTTGTTAAGGGTCCTGGGTATGGACCCAGGCCACGTACCACCAGATTTGAGAAAAAAGAAATTTATAAGAAGGTAGTCATTAACCTGTGAGAGCTACATGGGAGGCAAGGCAGTTACCTTCCTAATCATTTTCCTGTCTCTTCACTTCACCGTGAGAAATTCATTTCACCAACTATTAGGCTCAAATTCACGACCGCAGGAAGGACACCAGGGAAGGGTGGTGCCCGTGATGCAGCCAATCCCCGCCCTACGCCCTGCAGGCGTGGGGGACTCATCCACAAAGTCCCCCTCCCATGGGTTGTTGCCACACTAGACTTGGGAGTAGGGTGTGATATTAGCTCCTGCACATTACACGGTCGTCTTCAAAGGCCTGTGCGGGTTCCAGGCTGGCTGCTGGGGGCCACGGGCTTTTCCTCCCTGCCTCTGCACTTGACCCCTTGGCACAGACAGGCCTCTCCTTCTGGGTCTCCCTCCTGCTGGCCCAGCGCTCTCCTTACCCTAGAGTCACCCCTACACCCTTGAGCGGCACCAAGGGCTCGAAGCCCCACTCCACGGCGGCGGGGCTCACAGTCCCTCAGAGGTTATTTTCAGGTGACAGCCCTCTCCCACCCTCCCTACCCAACCGACAGACTCCCCTGGACATTTGGAGGCTGCTGTGTGTGCAGGAAGCAGCAGGGCTGGGGTAGAAAGAGACAGAGAGTCGCCGTCCTGGCCTTGAATCCCAGCACTGCCCCTTTGCTTCTGTGGACCTCACATGCTGAAAACAGACTCAGTCCTGCTCTGACCCATGTCGCGGCACATCTGGAACACTGCTGCCCTGTCCTGCGCCCACCGCAGCCCACCCAGCCGTCCCCCAGTGAGAGACATCGGGACCGGGCCCAGCTTCCCGATGCCCCGAATGACGCTCCAGTAGACAGCGGCAGGCTCGCTCCCTTACGCACACGTACGAGCTCTCTGGGGCTGGTGCCCCGGGGGGGGCAGGACAGCCGGGTCGTGGGGTACACACATCGGCACAGCCCAAGAGTCCCCTTGCTTGGCCTTCATCAGCCTCTGGTGTCGGCAGATCTTACGAGGATAATGTGACCTCCCGTCATTTCCATTCACCTCTTAGTCACTCGTGAGCCTGCACATCTGTCCTCTTCAAGGAACAGCCAGCTCAGCGTCCTCTGCCCGTTTTCTTTCGGGGGCCCTGTCTTCTTGAGGACGGAGCAGGATTCCTTGGAGTCATCTGGCTCCAAGTCCCTTGTCAGTGTTAGACACTGAGATTGTCTTTTCCCAGTTTTCGTGCGTCTTTATTCCCTCTTGTCCACGGTGGTCTGTTGGGTCAGAACCCGTGACACTGTCGGTCCATTCGATGTTTTTGCCTCACGGTCCATGCTTTCAGACCACGGTTTAGCAGTCCGTCCCCACCTCCGGGTCACCGACGTATTTTCCTATATTACCGTACACACTTGATGTTTGTGCCACACGCATGCATTTAGGTCTGTCTCGAGGCTACCTTTGTTACAGGGTGTTAGACACGGATCCTGTTTGACAGTCACACAAGTACTGATGGAGTTTTCCCAGCATTGTCTGCCCAGCTGTATGTCCTGCCCTCTTGATGTGCAAGTCCTGTAACTTCTTTAGCTCAGCGGGCTTATTCACTCAGCTGAATAGTTTGTGTTCCCAAAAAAGTAATGGATTAGAAGTGGGAGGCGGAAGCGGCAGCCTGCTGTTCACACAGATGAACACCAGGGGGCACACCTTCTCTTTGTGCTACTTCACATCCCCGTGAGTTTGGACTGATGAATGGATGCTTGACTCTGAGCCGCCTCTTCCACCCCCCTCCCCCGCCCCGAAAAATGGGTACAACAGTTCTGAGGGTTCTTACAAGGGTTCATCGAACCGCTGCACATAAAGTGCCTTGCATGTGCACTGCTTTTGTTCTCCTTGCCTGAAGTTTCCATCAATAATGTCTCTTTTGAGCATCTCCTCTGGGGCCGTTTTGAGGTCTTTGTTCTCCCACACACTTGTATTAGCACGTTGCCCCCACATCATCCCAGACATATGAACTATAATGTTTACAAGTATATGGGAGCCAGATTCAATTGCGTTTGATTAGTTGAGATCATGTTAGGTAGACATTTAAAGATTTCTCCATTGAGGGGCACCTGGGTGGCTCAGTCAGTTAAGCATCCAACCTCGGCTCAGGTCATGATCTCACAATTTGTGAGTTCGAGCCCTGCGTTGGGCTCTGTGCTGACAGCTCAGAGCCTGGAGCCTGCTTCAGATTCTGTGTCTCCCTCCCTCTCTCTGCCCCTCCCCTGCTCGCACTCTCTCTCTCTCTCTCTCTCGCTCTCTCTCAAAAATAAACACTAAAATTTTTTTTTAATGTTTTTATCATTCTTGAGAGAGAGACAGAGACAGAGAGCAAGCAGGGAAGGGGCAGAGAGAGAGGGAGACACAGATTCGGAAGCAGGCTCCAGGCTCTGAACTGTCGGCACAGAGCCCGACGCGGGGCTCGAACTTACAGACTGAGAGATCATGACCTGAGCTGTAGCCGGCCGCCCAACCGACTGAGACCCCCAGGCACCCCAACACTAAAATTTATTCTTAAAAAATATAAATAAATAAAAGATTTCGCCATTGCAGTTCTCCTGTGTTAACTTTTTTCCTTCATGTTTTGAAGCATTTTTTAAAAGGTCTAAAGCCCTGAGCGCTGCTGGGGACACAGCCCAAATCCCATCGCTAGACCTACAGCCCCTAAGTCACCTGTGAGTCCTTCCAGGCCAACGGATGAGCTGCTTTAGGCTTGTTTTGTCGAAGTGCCCGCTGGAAGCTGGGGACTGAGCTGAGGCCGCCGTGTGCCCGTCTCCTGTGTTCCCCGGAGTCTGTCTGGGGAGACTGAACTTACCCTGGCTTTCCCATCAAGCCAGTTCTGAGCACAATTCCAAACACACAGTAGGGAATTCATACGTAACTGTGGAATGACACACGGCCATGTCACAATCGGGTTTACTGCTCTTCTCTCCATACCTACCACCCCACCTTCTCCACGGCAACTGCCCTTTCCAGGCTCCCTCCGTCTCTTGCTCTGACTTGGAGCTGCCTATGCATCTGTTTCTCCGACCTCTTTTCCACTCTTCACTCCCACCGAATCATGTAATAACAACAGTCAGTGTTGCCATATGCCTGCTCTCCACACGGTAAGGTTATATTCTGAGCGCTTTATGTTTTTCAACTTCTTTTTTTTTTTTTTTTTTTTATTTAAAAATTTTTTTTTTTCAACGTTTATTTATTTTTGGGACAGAGAGAGACAGAGCATGAACGGGGGAGGGGCAGAGAGAGAGGGAGACACAGGATCAGAAACAGGCTCCAGGCTCCGAGCCATCAGCCCAGAGCCTGACGCGGGGCTCGAACTCACAGACTGCGAGATCGTGACCTGGCTGAAGTCGGACGCTTAACCGACTGCGCCACCCAGGCGCCCCGTATGTTTTTCAACTTCTTAAATGCTCGCAGACATCCTCGGAAGGTACAAGTCAACAGCCCCATTTTACCGAGGAGGGAACTGAGCGAGGCTGAGCGCAGATAACTTGGCCCAGCGGTTGGCACGGCTGAGATTCTAACCGTGCTGCCTTGGTCAGGGCTGGGGCAGGATGTCAACCGGCCCAAAGCCAACTGCCCATCAGGTGCTCGGGACCAGGGTGAGAAGCACGTGGAGCCCAGAGAGCAGAACTCAATTCCCAGAGCTGTGCAAGGGCTGATCCCGCTCTTAGGAGGCCTTCAGGGAGCGGGCCTCACTCACCTCACCCCCATCCCGGCTCCGGCCCCAGAATGCGTCCCAAAGCACTGGCCAGCGCTTGGAATCTTCCACAGGCTACTTACAACTCCCCTCTCTGCCTTCCCATCTTCCGTTTTCTGTTTCCCTGGGATCCACACCCCTATCTCTTTCCCTGCTTAGATTTTTCTCCATGGCATTTAAACACCAGCTCACATTCCATACATTTGACTTGTTATTTTTGCCTGTTTCCCTCCACTATGGTGTGAAGAATTATTGATGTTTTTGTTCACTGCTGAATTCTCCTGCCTGCATAGCATTTTTTTTAAAAGAGAGAGCGTGTGCGAGCGAGGGGCAGAGAGAAGGAGAGAAAGGGAGAGAGAGAAGCAGGGCTCAAGCTCCCCCAATGTGGTACTCAAACTCACGAACCATGAGATCCTGACTTTCGCCAAAGTCAGATGCTTAACAACTGAGCCACTCAGGCGCGCTGCATAGCATTTTGTTTTAAATAATTTTTTAAAGTTTATTTATTTTGAGAGAGAGTGAGACAGCACGAGCTAGGGAGAGACAGAGAAAGAGGGGAGAGAGAGTCGCAAGCTGGCTCCACGCTGCCAGGACAATGCCTGATGTGGGGCTCGAACCCACAGAACTAAGATCATGACCTGAGCTGAAACCAAGAGTCGGATGCTTAACTGACTAAGCCACCCAGGCGCCCCATTCATAGCATTTTTTAAAAAAGAAATGAAGGAGTAACTATGTGCATTCACCCGCCCTACCTGACCACACACACCTTCAGAGTTTTAGACTTCTCTAGAGAAACTGGGCCAATAGGATATATGTATAGGAAAAGATTTATTATAAGAAATTGATTCATGCAATTACAGAGGCTGAGAAGTTTCGCGATCTGCCGTCTGCAAGCTGGAGAGATCCGGGAAAGCTAGTGGCTCCCAGCTCAGACTCAGTCTGAGCCCAAGGGTCTGAGATCCAGGAGCACCAAGGGTAGATAAATATCCCAGCTCAAGCAATCAGGTAGGACAAGCCAAATTCTTTCTTCTATTAAGGCCCTCAATGGATTGGATGGTGCCCACCCACACTGGGGAGAGCAAACGTCTTTACTTGGCCTACTGATTCGATGCTAATTTCCTTCAGAAACACCCTCACACACACACGCCCAGAGGTAGTGTTTAGCCAGATATCTGGGTATCCCCTGATCCAGTCAAGATGACACATAAACTAACCATCATAGTGTTTATTCACCTCGTAACCACTGTGCCTCGGATGGAAGGAGAGATCCATAATCTGGTCTCCTGTCTCTTCATTCATTTAGCAAACACTCACCCAGGGTGTTTGCTTTTGCAGTTATTGGGCAGGCCCCACCGCATTTCCCTGACATACAAGAAGGAATCCCCATCATCCCTGCGGGGCAGCCAACCCCACGGGCTCCCCACGCCTCACCGCCGGCCAGTCGCCATGCACTCCTGCACACCTACTGTGTGCCGACCGCAGGGCCAAGGACCTGCTTATCTATCGGCTTTTTCAGAGTCAGCACGTGCTTTCCTGCCCTTCATTTTCATGGCAGTCGAGAGTGTGCTTGCGTGGCTGGTGTTTTTAAGCATGTGGGACAATCTACAAAGGAGATGGTGGCAGGAACCAAGCGGTATTGTGCTGTGCAAAGGCACACAGCTGCAAGCCGGGATGGCTTCTGGTCGCGGCTCCGTTTACACCTGTCCACCCCTGACCTTGATGTCGAGGAGGCAGCTTCACGTCTGGCTCTGTTTCTGCACCTGTAACTGGACTCAGAGGAGCTGACCTCCCTTTCCAATCTCTATACTATGAAATAGTACCTGACGGACAAACGACTGTCATAAGGCTGGTCATGGGGTGGGGGGCGGGCACTCGCAGACGGCCAGAAGATCCAGAAGCGCCCCATCCCTGCTCTGCTCGGCTCCTTGTGAGACCCCCCCAGGAGTGCCCAGAGGGCAGTGGATGGTGTCAGAGCTATAGGGCATTAGCAGGAAACATCCTGCAGTAAAATCCTGCTTTCTGGCAGTGGAATTTCAAATTCACAAACTCGAAGAAAAAAACAAAACAAAAGCTCTTTTCTTTTTCTACATAAAATCTTAGGAAATGTTCAGAGTTGAGTGCTCTGATTTAAAGTGGGTTTAGGGAAGAGACCTGGCCTGCCTGTTCTCTGACCTCGCTCTTCGGCTCCCATCGTCTACTGCTGTGCCACAAATGACCCCAAAACTCAAGTTTATGTTCAGCCGACTCCTGGATCTCAGATCAAGGATGCAGTCATGGTGAGTGAAGGTCAGGAAAGGCCTTCTGCCGTTTGGGCACACCTCAGAGACAGAGACGGTCCAGTTCCAGTGATACAGTGTGAGAATAAAGTGAGATGATACGTATTTTGGTTTCTTGGTACGTTAAGTTATGCTCATGCTAAACTATAGCTTCTTGTGTGCAGTAGCATTATGTCAGGGGAAAAAAGTACATAACTAAGTTTAAAAACACTTTATTAATAAAATAAAATAGCCATTGGGGCTCCTGGGTGGCTCAGTCAGTTGGATGTCCAACCTCGGCTCAGGTCATGATCTCCTGGTTCGTGAGTTCGAGCCCCGCGTCGGGCTCTGTGCTGATAGCTCCGGGCCTGGAGCCTGCTTCGCATTCTGTGTCTCCCTCTCTCTCTGCCCCTCCCCTGCTTGTGTGCTCTCTCTCTCAAAAATAAAAACATTTTTAAAAAATAAATAAAAACATTTTTAAAAATTAAAAGAATATAAAATAGAACGGCCGTCATCTGAGCTGTGAGTCGTCATCTTTTTGCTGGTGGGGGTCTTGCCTCGATGTTGACGGCTGCTGACTGCTCCGGGCGCCGGCTGTGGGGGGCTGGGGCGACTGTGGCAGTTTCTTAAAATAAGACAACAGTGAAGTCTGTTGCGTTGACCGACTCTTGCCTTCACACACGACTTCTCTGTAACATGCGATGCTTGTCTGACAGCATTTTACCCACAGCAGAACTTCTTCCAAAATTGGGGGAGCCCATTCTCTCAGACTCGGCCACTGTATTACTAACTAAGTGTATGTGAAATTCTAAGTCCTTTGACACTTGAACACTTTCACAGCATCTTCACCAGGAGTAGATTCCAGCTCAAGAAACCACTTTGCTTGTTTCTATGTGACAGGGACGGCTTCTTCCTACAGACCTCATGAGCCAACTTTTCTTCTCTCACCTCTCTGAGCCTTCACGGGACGGGAGAGACTCAGGGCCCTGCGCTGGGTCAGGTTTCGGCCTAAGGGGGATGTTGTGACCGCTCTGTTCTCCCATCCAGACCGCTCACACTTTCCCCGTAGCAGCAGGAAGGCCGTTTTGCTTTTGCTTTCTCGTCACTCACGTGTTCCCCGGAGTGGCAGTCTTCTTGCCTCCACGAACTCGTCGTGTTCACAGCTTGGCTTAACTGGATCAAGAGGCTCTGTTTTGGTTTTTGCCATGCCTTCCTCACCAGGCTGACTCGTTTCCAGTTTGTGATTTAAAGTGACAGACAGACCCTCCCTTCCCCTTGAACATGCGGAGGTCGCTGTGGGGTTATTAATTGGCCTCATTTCAATAGTTCTGTGTCTCACAGAAGAGGAGGGAGAGAGACAGGGGAACGGCCAGTTGGTCGGGAGCAGTTCGTGGTGGCCCCTAATTACAGTCGTAACATCAGATGACAGATCACGGTCACAAACAGAAGAATGAGAAAGTTGGAAATACTGCCGGAATTACCAAAATGGGACACAAAGTGAGCAGGTGCTGTTGGGAAAACGGCACCAATATTATGAAGGGTCGCCACAGACCCTCAATTTGTAAAAAACAACAACAACAACACGGCATCTGAGAAACACAAGAGAAGGACGTATGTCTGGGTTCTCTCTCCTCAGACCCTGGTCTCCCAGCTCTGCGTGCGAAACCTCCTCGGAGATGGTGCCGGCTCCCTCCCAGTCGGCTAACCTTGCGAGCTGCCCCCCTCCCCTTTTAGAGCCGCTTGAAAGAAGTGCTGCGTAGACACAAAGGAACATCCGTAAAAACCATAAATAATGACACAACAGACGCAGAAGTGCTCCAGCGGGGTTAGGAAAGGGACCTTTGGTTCCTAGCGGCCGCTTAGTGACCCCATCCTCCACTCTAAGCTGGTAATGAGCAGCTTACACTCTGGATCCTTCATTTTCAACTGTCATTCTCTTGCTTTCCCTTACGTTTCTTTTTTTTTTTTTTTAATTTTTTTTTCAACATTTATTTATTTTTGGGACAGAGAGAGACAGAGCATGAACGGGCGAGGGGCAGAGAGAGAGGGAGACACAGAATCGGAAACAGGCTCCAGGCTCTGAGCCATCAGCCCAGAGCCCGACGCGGGGCTCGAACTCACGGACCGCGAGATCGTGACCTGGCTGAAGTCGGACGCTTAACCGACTGCGCCACCCAGGCGCCCCTTCCCTTACGTTTCTATGCCAATTTTCTCTCTCTCTCTCTCTCTCTCTCTCTCTCTCTCTCTCACACACACACACACACACACTGCCTAGTCCTGCCTGTTTGTTTACGCAATGGAATCACTGTACGTATTCCTCTGTGACTTCCTCACTCAGCACTGCTTTAGACCGATCCCTCGTGTTCTAGATCTTGCCACGGCTGCTCCAGTCTTCTTGCGTGGATTCGTGTGTCCATCCCCATCTGATGGCTACTAGGGCTGTTTCCAGGTTTTGCTTTTTGCTGTTCCTCACGGCGCCACGGATCCCCGTACGCGCCTACTGTGCTGGCTGTGTATCTGAGCGTGCAAGAGCCGGGCACCAGGCTGTGCAGCCTTCACCTCGTACTAACGTCAAACTGTCTTCCAAAGTGACTGTACCGGTTCATTTACACTCCTGCCAGCAGTAAGCGCTCGATTCGCTCCACACCTTTGCCAACATTCGATGCCGTCAGACTCAAAATGTGCGGTGTAGGTGGAATGCAATGGTTTCTCAAAGCAGTTTAATTTTCTCCTCCCTGCTGAGGTGGACAGTTTGACCTTCCGTCTCTTCAGCTTTCATTAACATGAGAATCAAAGGTTCCTGAGGTAAGAGGAGAGATTAACAGGCTCCCTAAAGTGGCCTTGTCCGACAGGTCCTGAGCCAGGCGCAAGAGGCTCCATCAGCCAAGCCTCTCGCAGGCCTTGTGCTAGAAGCTGGGGGGCGTGGTGGGGGGCCGACAGAGGGGAAGAACCCCGATTATCTAGAGCCAGAGACAGACAAGACACATACGCCAGTCTCCACGCAGAGTAATTCAAAGTGCTCTTGAGAGAACACAGAGTACCGCCGAGTGCATGTAGGGAATCCTCGATGGAGGCGGTCCAGAGCAGGGAGGTCAGGAGTCGAGTGTATGTGGATCACAGAGCAGGTGTGACCAGAAGGGGCAAGGGAAAGCAGAGGTCACAGGTGCAGGTGACAGGCCCTGTGTCCGCCAGCGGACTATGTGCCTGTTTAGAGGCCCCCGACAGACCCTGAGGGCTTGGGGCAAGGGAAGTCTGAGCAATGAAATCCTGGCTCTACAAAGAGTGGAAATAAACTGGCAGCGTAGAGACCAGTCAGGAAAAGCGCTAACACACCTCAGAGTATGTATTAACTGTGCCGACAACACTGTGCAACGGCGTGCGAGAAGAGAGGGGCCCCGGGAACGGACTCTGCAGCCCCGAGAGCTCGCAGGAGTCACAGATGGAGGGGAGGCAGTATGGAAAGGCGGCGAAGAGGCTGGGCCTGTGACGTCACAGACCTAGCTCTGGGTCCGAACAGTTGCTGCGTCACTAAGCAACAGTGTAATCCTGAGCGAGGATTCCTACCGGGGGCTGTTTCTCCATCTGTAAATGGGTGGGTCCGGGAGTACTTCCTGGCAGAGCTGTTGGAGGACGAAGGATGAGGACAGCCAGAGAGGGTCAGGACACAGGGCCTGGCACGTGCTGCGGCAAACACGCACCGGGCTGATGCTGTCAGCCCTCGGCCATCGCCCGGGATGGAACAGATGTTTTGGAAAGGTTTCGGTCCGGGTTAACACAAAATAGACCTTTCTGCTTAACAACTGATGCATAAGAAAATCAGGTGCACGTGAGTGAATCAACTGAGCCCTGAACACCTACCGTGGGCCAGACACGGCCAGAAGCCGGAATGGTCATAACCAGTGGATCCGTACCCAAGGACTGCTCGGTCCGGAGAGGAAGGATTACAGACCCGCACGCGGCCGTGTGGGGAGGTAACAGGGGTATGTAGCTGCGGACGTACGAAGTGCTGGGACCGAGAGAGAGTGCACCTGAGTGTGGTTGGGGGTGGCGGGGTGGGGGGCTGGTGCCGCTCTAATGATCACGACCTCAAGTAAGCTGGAGGATGGAATCGGAAGAGCCAACAGCACTACCACGTAAATCTCAGCAGCTAGTTCTCGTCATCATCGACGCAGAACCTGAACTCTATCCAGCAAAGCATCCTGACACCACCATTCAATAAGAAGGCACACAGTGGATATTAATACCTTTTAATGTTTCACATTGTCTGTTTTTCCCAGAAGATACATAACAAAAATACATGGAATAGGAATCTCAGTACAGTGGGCAATTATAGAATCTAAACAAGACAAATCTATATATAAAGTGTAATCCTTCTTGGGGCGACAGAACATTCCATCCCACTAAGAAGAGAGAATCACAACATGATTAGGCACGTAAATCATACTGCCTATTGTTCTAACTTCAGAGACTGGCAGGCTTGGAGAAAAAAAAAAAAAAAACGGTTAAAAAAATAAATAAAACCGAACACAGTCAACTGCCTCAACTCCCCTCTTTGTCCCTTCCCACCTTCTTCACAGCACTGCAGGGGTAAGGGCGGGAGGCAGCGCCCTGGGGGGGGGCAGGCGCAGGCGCTCTGCTGACTAAGAGCCAGGCAGGCGCAGAAGGTCCCTGAGGTGACCAAGAAATGTACTTTGAACCAAGCATTCGGGGGTGCCGCTGGAATACACGCGGAGGGGAGAGCTGACAGAGGGGCCGGAGGGCCTGCGGACGGGAGGCCCGGTGGCCAGAGCACACGTTTAAAAGCCAACTCAGAGAAAGACAAGGTGGCCTCCACGTAATCCTGGAACAGTCAGCACATTCACGCAGAAATCTACAGCGGCAGAGTCAATCCCTCTTTGTAACAAGACGAGTTGGAAAGCTAACGGAGCGCAAAAACTGCCACCATTCTGCCAGCAACGGTCATCCGTTCAACAGAAAAAGGCAAAACCATTCGGTTTTTCAATGAAAATCCTTCACATCCACCTGTGTTCAAAAATAATAACTTATGATATTAATAGCTTCCTTAAAAAAACGATCACCACAGAAGAGTTAAATCCTAAGTGTGGGAAGACCTATTTTCCTATGAATGTGGTTCTTGGGAAGGGACAGATACAGATAGCACGTGTGAAAAGTAAGGCCGTGATATTTGTGTGTTTAACTTAAAGCTAAAGTTACAACAACAAAAAAACCCAGTTTTACACAAATTAAATGTTTCTTATTGCAAAAGAGCTCACTTTGACCAACACACAATAAACCAAGT
This sequence comes from Prionailurus bengalensis, assembly GCF_016509475.1. Taxonomy (NCBI): domain Eukaryota; kingdom Metazoa; phylum Chordata; class Mammalia; order Carnivora; family Felidae; genus Prionailurus; species Prionailurus bengalensis. The sequence continues at coordinate 124,355,064 of NC_057358.1, read as the reverse complement.
AAAGGAAAACATTTATTGTTTTTCCCCATCTAAGGTGTACCTCTGCCTCCATGATGAGTACTGGCAGGAACCATGGTACAAGTTCCACCCCGGGGAAAGTCACTTGAGATGGGCTGGCCAAGGGGCCATCACCTCACGACTGGTGATGTGGCACATGGGGCAAATTTGGCCAGATTCGATCATAAATGTACTCGTTGGTGGACACGGAACTCATTAGGGGAGACCCTGCTCAACAGGTGAGTCACATAAAACAGGACACTTGGCTCCCGGGACCGTTCTCTCTCACGGGACAAGCCTATGCAGCCTCTGAGGGCCTCTCATGCGCGAGGCACCTTACTTGCACACTCTAGACAAGACTTGCTTTTGGACAAAAATCGACCGCTAACGTTTCTCATCTCTAGTAATCACGTACACCTTGGAGGAAAAAAAAAGAAGAAAGTAATCAACGTGAGAAAGCTGAACAATGAGAGTAAGCAAATCCAGAACAGAGAGGTCGCGCTAAGACTGCTCGGCACTTGTTCCATCACCGCCCACCGCGGGGGCTTGGGGCCGGTGACTTCATGGACGCGCCCTCCGATGCGCTGCCGAGTGTCAGCTCCAGTCGGTCACGGTGACCCCAGTGCGACGCTGTCTGCCTTCCATCCACCACCTTCTACCCGACAGATCCAAGGGGGCCTTGGGTGCCACCAGCGCGGGACACGCGGGTGCCAAAGCACAAAACCCTTCCTAAAATCTGCACCTTGGACTTGGGCAAGTTAACACAGCAGTGGCTTGGAGTGTCGGCAACAGCATCCGCACTGGGGCTTAACCTCAGCAGCCGGCCTGGAGGATGCTTCCCCCAGAGCGCTTGGTCACCGACAAGGTTGTGAATACCTGCGGGGAGGACAAAGCATGAGATTTTCAGACACCTGAACAGATGAGTTAACAGGGAGTTAGAACAGACAGCACCATTCCTATCAAGAGTGACTTGGGGGACCACTTCAAATGAATAAAAACAGGAGAGTGACGTGACCAGGAATGTCACAACTTCTCCCGAGGATAAAAGGGGAAAGACATTTTAAAACCAAGGTGCAAGAAAAAAATTTAGATTATAACTAATGAAGAACTTTATTACCATGAGGGTGATTAAAACAATTAAATGAGACGCCCCGGCTGGTCGTCAATTCTCTAAAAGAACTGCAGGGTGAAATATTTTGGATGTGCAGAAAGGTATAAAGTGTACTATTACAAAACCCCTGTGTTCATACACTCAGCTCAGGGATTACAAATGTGGTTAGAGCCCCACGTGTGTCCCCCCCCCCCCATCACCTCCTTCCTCCCCTCCCCCAGTCAGTGCTCAGCATTCCTACACATTCCCTGCATTCCTTTTGTAGGTTTTTCACAACCTTGCATCTAAATAGCAAGATGACAGATGCACTGTTCTGTCGTCTGCGTCCTGGGCCCCAGTATTCCTCGGAAATACTGTATTTCCGTAATTCACCCATATGGCTACAAATGGCTCTAATTCTTCCATTTGTCACTGAATAGTATTCAGTTCCTCTAGTATACGATACATACTGTAGACTACAGAACTCAACTCTCAAACAGTGAATATATTACACATCACACACCCAGGCTCCTAGAGCTGGCTGTCCCTGCTACTGCTGATACGCTGTTTGCGACAGGCTCCGTGATGTCCCAGTCGTCTCCCTGCACCCAGAGCTAGACACACAATTGATGGGTTGGAGGCTATGCGTCACTTCTAGGCGACTGGATCCCCAGGGTGCCTGACCAACTGATACTTTCATCTGCAGTGACTGATGAGACCACCTCGTGTCATATCCTTACAAACACTCAGTGCTTATGGACTTAGAGCCTTAACATCGTCAGGCAGCTGTTTTACTGGCTACTGCGCAAGAGGGTCTATACAAAAACAAAGATTCTCATACTTTGGTGAACAAAGTCTATTCACATTGATTAAAACACACAGAAATTATACTGATCTTAATATGGCAGATTTAGAGTAGGGCCCAGGAATCTTATTTTTAGCAGGAGTCCCAAATGGCCTGATCCGTTCTAATGCGGGTATGCCCAAGCACCACACAGCAGAATTTCTTGCGGAGTGCCAATGCAGGCAATGCACTGCAAATTGTTGGCCCAATCCAAAGTCTGGAAGTCTACCGATGGTAAGCTACCATCAGTTGCTTACCTTGTAGTTTTACCAAATAGGAAGCCTACAGTCAAGATTTTTAGAAACCTAATACTTCTATACATTTAGAAACAGATTTTCATTCCTGATCTAATGGAGTAATTGGTACCACACCAGCTCTCTGGACAAAACACCAGACAACAGGCAGTGACTGTAATTCCCTAACAAAGAGAAACAAACAAGGTGAGCCTTCAATAGGCCTGGCTTTCCATCTGGAAGCATCTGCAAGACCCTGGTGCAGTAGGAGGAAGGAGCCCGGAGAGAACACAGACATCTCCGGGACTCGAAGAGACAGAGTGAAGGCTGGGGAGGGAGAGGCGGCTGGGATTTGGGGGGTCAAATTCCCAAGAGGCAGCCACCCCGAGGAAGAGCTGTCCTCTCATCTCTGGCTGAATACCAAGCTGTGCACACCTAGAGGGCAGGGCTCCATGAAGCCAGAGAACACACAACACCAGACAGACAGCTGGAAGCTGACCACCACCAGAACCCACTCAGGGCTGGGAGATGCTCCAGTTCTCACTAACCAGAGTCAAGAGGCTTCTCTGAGCAATCAGTAGAGACTCTAGAAAGCCACATCTAAAAACAGGGTTGGGGCGCCTGGGTGGCTCAGTCGGTTGGGCGTCCGACTTCGGCTCAGGTCATGATCTCACGGTCCGTGAGTTTGAGCCCCGCGTCGGGCTCTGTGATTCTGTGTCTCCCTTGCTCTCTGCCCCTCCCCCACTCGTGCTCTGTCTCTCTCTCTCTCTCTGTCTCAAGAAAATAAACGTTAAAAAAACAAATAAATAAAATAAAATAAAATAAAATAAAATAAAATAAAATAAAAATAGGGCTAAGCATTACTAGCGCCAGAATAAAAGCTATTCTAAACCACCCTAACAAAGCGTAAAAACAAGTTTCCAAAGGATCAAATGATGCACAAGGACATCAACGGTCTACCACAAAAACAAAAACAAAAACAAAACTCAGTACTCTTTAGAGGAAGACAACAACAAAGCACAGATTCAAAGTGCTAAATAAACAAAAAAACCTGTCAACCTAGAACTTCCTTCCATGAAGAAAGCAAAATAAAGACATTTCAGACAAAGAAAAGCTAAGAGACTTTGTCACCAGCAGACCTCTACTACCAAAAAATGTTAAAGGAACTTCCTCCAGCTCAGGGAAACGTAACAAAGGGATAACACATTTTCCCACCATCACCTGCCTGCTGCTCGCCACCCAGGGCGAGCCCCTCCTTCCTCCTCCATAACTCCTCCTTCTGCCAGGCTGGGCTTTGGATCCCACCCCCTCACCTTCTCATTTCACCTGACCCCACACCTTTTGATTCTTCACCTTGCCTTTTCCATTGGTTCTTGCTCCTTAGCATTTAAAAGGGCTCACACGGCATTCATCCTAAAACAATCCTCCCTCAACCTTAGGATCACCTCTACCACCACCGTCTTATCCTCTTTACAGACACAATCTTAAGCTGCCAGTACTCCTCATCTATTTTTAACCCTCATTTCACTGAAATCTGGCTTCCATCCCCGCCAGGCCAACGAAGCACCTCTCCTGTGGTTCATCAGGGACTCGCCGGCCGCCAAACCCAGAGGGCACCTTGCGGTTTTCCCCGCGCACAGCCTTCTGTAGCCTTCGTCGTCGACCTCACCTCCCTTTTGACAACTCCTTCTTTCCTCTTCTTGTCCCGTGAGAATGACCGTGCCCACATCCCTGTCCTGTGGCCGCCCCCCACCACGGCACCAGGCCTGCTGGGATGCTCATCTGCCCGGGCTGATGGGCTGAGCCCCCGCAAGGCGGGCCGTGCAGCCCAGCCACCTGCTCTACTTACTCAGTGTGCTGCACAAATGCCGCCACTGAGGCCAGAAGGTGCTGCCCAGGGCATCCACCCCCAGCGCTCCCCCCAGACACCCTCGCATCACACATCTCATTCAGCCCACCTCTCCCTTTCAGGCAGATGAATCCACTATCTCCCCAGCCACCGTGTCCCTCCTCAACTACACGCCAGTAAGACCTAATGAACACCTCTTCCCGGATGGCACGTCAACCTCACCATGTCCAAGACTGAACCCTTAATCCGGCTCCTTGGTGAATGCCATTACCAGGCCATACATCCGGAATTAATGCTTAATTCTTCTGTCTCCATTGCTGCTGCTAAGTAATCAATTATGAGGTCTGATCCCACTCCTCTGTCAAATCTCATCTTTGTGTTAACACTGACACTTAGTTCCTGTCTTTATAATTCTGACTGAACTCCTCTGTGACTTTTGCTAGTTTCCAACGTTTATTTATTTTTTGGGACAGAGAGAGACAGAGCATGAACGGGCGAGGGGCAGAGAGAGAGGGAGACACAGAATCGGAAACAGGCTCCAGGCTCCGAGCCATCAGCCCAGAGCCTGATGCGGGGCTCGAACTCACAGACCGCGAGATCGTGACCTGGCTGAAGTCGGACGCTTAACCGACTGCGCCACCCAGGCGCCCCCTTGCTAGTTTCCAAAACATAAGAGTGCCTTCACCTCCCTGTGAAGACCTTTTGTGTAGACCACACATTATGTACTCTTGCCCTATTAGATGTTAGGGGCCCAGGGCTTGCTTTGACTGGGAACACATGTACGGAAGTGGGATGTGTCATTTCTGAAAATCCTGAGCACCAAGGCACGCATTTTTACATGTCCTTCCCCTCTGCCACTTAGCCAGAAACGCCCCGGGAAGGGGCTGCTTTCATCAGTGGGGCCTGGAGCAAAGCGGCATAGGAGTGGGGTCGCAGCTGATCCACGATGCCCACAGAGCACCGGTGAGGAACAGGCCCAAATCGTCACCCAAACTGTCCATCCGCATTGCCCAGTCACGAAAACATAAAAAGGCTTTGTGTTCAGTTAATCAAACTTAGAAACATATTTGGCTACTGAGTATAATTAAGATTGCGATCCAAACCTTTTTGGCCACACCAAGCAAGCTAGAGGGAAACACTGGTATGTTTCTAGCCTCCCCTACATACAGGCCAAGCTTTTGCAGCCACACTAAGCATCTAGTAAGACTGGAGGCCATGGCCTAGGTGAGTCCCCAGGGGATGCAAGACTCACAGAGTGCCCGTATCCTTGTTGGCACACCTGGACAAACCTTTTGGTCAGCCACCCCTTTGATTCCTGAGAAATAACCGCTTTCCTGGTTTTTAATACAAAGAGGAAAAAGTACAAGAAATCAAGGCCACTTTCACTTATGCAAGTCAAAGCAAGAACAATCAGCACCAAAACTACCTCTGAATAAAAGGAGAAAATACTTTTATGGACAGAAGGAACATTACTGAGAAAAGTCCTTGGTCCATTTCAATCTTAAAGCAGTGACAACGCCTTTTTACTTCCTGCATCAGCACCTTATCATCAGCACCTTAAAAAATGCAGACCCGATGGACAGTATTTTAAAACATTACAAAAATGAAGCCAGGAGAAAATATGAATGATTCACATTTAAAAAAAATAGTAAGACACTCATCTGTTAGCAAAGATATGTAAAAGTCTTTGAAAGTTTACAAGCTTAAGTTTTACTTCTCAGGAATTATTTTAGAAATAGAACTGGTAGGTTTGGATAGAAAACTAAGCCCATCGGGAGCACCTGGGTGGCTCAAGTCCGTTAAGAATCCAAGTCTTGGTTTCAGTTCAGGTCATGATCTCATGGGGTTCATGGGTTCGAGCTCCACATTGACAGCACAGGGCCTGCTTGGGATTCTCCCTCTCCCTCTCTCTCCTGCCCCTCCCCTGCTCACACGCTCTCTCTAAATAAATAAGTAAAATAAACTTAAAAAAAAAAAAAACTAAACCCATCAAAAATGCAAGATTTTTTAAAAAAGAGCTCCTAGTTATTTTTCTTGTACCAATAACATGCTTATGGTAAAGCATGTGCCACTGTTGATTGGTCTAGATGAGAAAACTAATGAGGTCAATTTCTTGTAAGATTTTATTTGTACATAGCTGTTTTAAGAATTTTCGTGTGGAAGTTCCTCAAAAAATTAAAAACAGACCTACCCTATGACCCAGCAATAGCACTGCTAGGAATTTACCCAAGGGATACAGGAGTCCTGATGCATAGGGGCACCTGTAACCCAATGTTTATAGCAGCACTCTCAACAATAGCCAAATTATGGAAAGAGCCTAAATGTCCATCAACTGATGAATGGATAAAGAAATTGTGTTGTTTTTTTTTTTTAATTTTTTTTTTCAACGTTTATTTATTTTTGGGACAGAGAGAGACAGAGCATGAACGGGCGAGGGGCAGAGAGAGAGGGAGACACAGAATCGGAAACAGGCTCCAGGCTCTGAGCCATCAGCCCAGAGCCCAACACGAGGCTCGAACTCATGGACCGCAAGATCGTGACCTGGCTGAAGTTGGACGCTTAACCGACTGCGCCACCCAGGCGCCCCAAGAAATTGTGGTTTATATACACAATGGAGTACTACGTGGCAATGAGAAAGAATGTAATATGGCCTTTTGTAGCAATGTGGATGGAACTGGAGAGTGTGATGCTAAGTGAAATAAGTCAGGCAGAGAAAGACAGATACCATATGTTTTCACTCTTATGTGGATCCTGAGAAACTTAACAGAAACCCATGGGGGAGGGGAAGGAAAAATAAAAGGGGTTAGAGTGGGAGAGAGCCAAAGCATAAGAGACTGTTAAAAACTGAGAACAAACTGAGGGTTGATGGGGGGTGGGAGGGTGATGGGTATTGAGGAGGGCACCTTTTGGGATGAGCACTGGGTGTTGTATGGAAACCAATTTGACAATAAATTTCATATGTTGAAGAAAAAAATAAAATAAAATAAAAGGAAAAAATTTTTCATAAAACACATACTTTAAAAATGAGCATGGAGGCTGCCTCTTCATGCTTTTCTAACCCAACACAAAGAGCACTTACAAAGGTCAAGGGCTGCTGTACCTCAATTCCGGTCTGCCACTACCTCCCAGCCTCACAAGACCCTCCACTCTAGGCCACAATTATGTTGCTAATTAAAACTTCCGATGTTCGGCACTAAGATTCACTTAAAAACATTTCACAGGGGTCTTTTCTAATGTTCTCTCCTCTCGAGCTATTACTTTTCCCCTACGGATAAACTTGGTTAGCTGAAATTACTACTCTAAATGATGTGCAATCAGTTTCCTATTCAATTACTGCTGCTCAGAAGTCCGGAATAAATTATCACCACCCTACCTTCACACTGAATAGCACTAATGCGTTACTGATGCTCCAAGCGTTACAACCCCCCCACCTCCGCCCCCTGTACTGACACCACAGTCCTCATAACAAGAGTACTCTCTCCTCCTTTTATAGCAATTCCTCAACTGACGAATCTGTCGGTTTTTCTAAGTAATTACTCCTCAGAACCACAGATCGCTCAGTTGCCCAGGTTATTTTATCAAAACGGTATGAAGACCACTCGAGCGATTTGCTCCGCAAACAACGCACAGCCAGCCAGGGGAGCTGTGGCTGGTTCTGAACACCTGAAAACAGTGCTCAGACCAGTTTTTAAATTACTTCCAATCCATCCCATGGACTAACATTTGTGAAATTCAATAAAAATGTATTAGAAAATGAAATTTAAAAGGCATGTAAAATTAAAAGCCAAGATCGGATACTGTCAAATAGGTCTTAAAATTTCTAACCCTTCCTTTTTCATTTCCATCCATACCTCATGTGGACTAGTAACAAACATTCCGGGGGCATTTTGTGTGCCACCTCCCTACAGCATGAGGCTGGACGTGAAAAAAACCAATGGGTCCAGTAGCATATCCAATTACTGCCCAAGCTAGACCCACCATTTAACACGGAGAAAAAGAGTCCCTAAAATTCCCTACAAATCAAATTTCACTTTCCCTCGATCAAGAAGCTTTAAAAAGTATTTCCAGGGGCGTCTGGGAGGCTCAGTCAGTTAAGCAGCCCACTTTGGCTCAGGTCATGATCTTGCAGTCCGTGAGTTCGAGCCCCGCGTCAGGCTCTGTGCTGACAGCTCAGAGCCTGGAGCCTGTTTCAGATTCTGTGTCTCCCTCTCTCTGACCTTCCCTCATTCATGCTCTGTCTCAAAAATAAATAAACGTTAAAAAAAAAAAGCTTAAAAAAAAAAAAGTATTTCCATAGTCAAGGGTCAGAACATTTTGGTTTTTCAAAATCTGGTTTCATACTGAGGGGTATAAAAAAAAAAAATGTATAACTCAGCAGCAAAAAATCCAATAACCCAATTAAGTAGTAAGTAGATCTGAACAGACATTTTCCCAAAGACATCCAAATGGCCACGAAAAGATATTCCACATCACTCATCATCAGGGAAATGCAAACCAAAACCACAATGAGATACCACCTGACACCAGTCAGAATGGCTAGTCTCAAAAAGTAAAGAGTAAGTGTTGGTGAGGATGCTGAGAAAAGGGAGCCCTTGTGCACTGTCGGGGGGAATACAAGTTAGCTGCAGCCACTATGGAAAACAACACAGAGAGTGGAAAACAACACGGAGGTTCCTCAAAAATTAAAAACAAAACTACGAATGTGATTCAGGAATGCCACTACTGGATATATATCGCCCCCCCAAACACTAATTTGAAAAGATATCTGCACCCCCATATTCCCTGCAGCATAATAGCTAAGATATGGAAACAACCTAAATGTCCATCAATGGATAAAGAAAATGTGGTGTGTGTTACACACACACACACACACACACACACACACACACACACACACTAGCCAGCCATAAAAAAGAATAAAACCTTGCCACTTACACACAACGATATGCATGGCCTCAAGAACATTATGCTAAGTGAGATGAGTCAGACAGAGAAAAACACAAACTATAGCAGCTCTCTTATATGCGAAATCTAGAAAATAAACAAACAAACAAAACAACAGGGGCGCCTAGGTGGCTCAATCGGTCGAGCATCTGACTCTTGACTTCGGCTCATGATCCCAGGGTCGTGGGATCAAGTCCGTGTTGGGCTCCAGACTCAGCGTGGAGCCTGCTTAAGATTCTGTTTCTCTTTCTCTCTCTGTCTCTCTCCCTCACTCATGTGCACTCTCTCTCAAAAAACAAAAACAAACAACATAAAACACAAGCTCACAGGGAAAACAGATTGCTGGTTGCAAGAGGCGGGTGTGGGGGGTGGGAGAAATGGATGAATTAGTTTGTTCTTGTTGTTGTTTTTAGTTTACATACGTTTCATTTTAAGATTTTATTCTTAAGTAATCTCTGCATCTAATGTAGGGCTCAAACTCACGATCCCCAAGATCAAGAGTCACGTGCTCTACCGACTGAGGCAGCAGGCGCTCCTAAATAAATTTTTTAACAAATCACCAGAGAAGCTTTTTCTTTCTTTCTTTTTAAGTTTTTATTTATTCATTTACGAAATCTCTATCCCCAATGTGGGGCTTGAACTCACGACCCCGAGATCAAGAGGCACATGCTCTTCTGACTGAGCTAGTCAAACGCCCCAGAGAGGAGCACTTTCAAACTATGAATCCCTTCCCAGCACACCCTGCAACCTCCTTAGAAAATACCGTAGGGGCACTTGGGTGGCTCAGTCGGTGAAGCGTCCAACTCCTGATGCCGGCTCAAGTCATGAACTCACAGTGCATGAGATCTCTCACGCTCGCTCTCTCAAAATAAACAAACAAACATTTAAAAAGAAAACACTGTAACGATCCCCTTGACTGAAGCCACATCTTCTATAATGAAATACCACCAATACCAGTACCGGGTGCAGGAACTCTCCCAAACACTTTCTGCACAGCACCGCTCATCAGCCCTAGGACTTAGACGTCACCTCTGTTTGAGTTAACACAGAGACTAAGGTGCCTGAAAAGCTGGGTGCTGCTGTGGCCAGGTTCACAGAAATCTTGCGGAGACTACAATCCAGCTGTGTGTGTGTCTCCACCACGCTCATGTTGCCACTTTTTAAATTCCGTGTCAAATGCCATAGAAGGGGCCTACGAGTGGAGTATCATTCACACAGCGGCGGGCGCCTGGGGGAGCCAGACTGCCTGGGTTAGAATCCTGGTTGTGCCACTTCCAAGCTGGAGAGCCGTGGGCAAGTTATTCAGCCCCTCTGTCCCCAGGGTCCTCCCTCATCTGTCAAATGGAGATACTACTGCCCCCCGCGCCCCCTCCCCGGGGAATTCGCGTAAGCACTTCCGCAGAGAGCACAGTGCCTGACACACAGGACATCAGCGCCACAGCCAGCATGACTCCCCCGGACCCTGCTTTCTCTGCTACTGCTCCCCACTTCACTCCCACACCCTCCCCCTCCCACTTCAGGGAAGCCCACCTCCTAGTTCTCTCTCAAATCCACCAGGGCCTCTCGATGTCCACTGCCGCCCCCCCCCCCCGCCCCCCGCCCCACCTGCCCCAGTTCAGGCCGGCACCACATCCTTACTTCCGCATGTGCCTGCTCTGGCCCACGAGGTCCCATGCCACAGCGTGGCCAGGGATTTCTTTCTCCTCACGGCACGTCTGATCACGGCACTCCTGCCCCATCCAACCTTGTCTCGGCTGAACACCAAGGCCCCAGGATAAAGCCCAAACACCCTGCCTCGGTTTACAAGGCCACCGACCTTCCTACCTCCTTTCCTAGCATAGTTTTTTCACCTCTCTCTGGGCTCTCCAAGCTCCAGCAGTGCTGAGGGCCTTCCAGCTGCGTGAAGAAACACGATCCCTCCCACAGAGGCCCTGTATTTACTATTCCCTCTGACTGGCTCTCTACCAGCACGTTTTACTTGTCTCAGACGAGAACTCCCTCCTCCAGACACCACTTTGGATTTCCCTGATGGGACCTGTCACGCTCCACTGCATCTGGCCCTGGACTCAGCTGCCTCCTCCTCTTTCTTGACCTCATCCTAACTCCCTGCTGTATCCCCAAGCACCCAGCACAGCGCTACACACAGAACCGCACAACAAACATGTTCACGGAGTGAGACAGCTCCCCATTTTTCTCTCATTCGTCAACCACCAGCTTGGAAAAACAAATTTTTTTAAGCCCCGTCAAAGCAGTGAAACTTTCAGTCTGCAAGCTTCACAGTCATACGGGAACTGACTGATGGAGATGCACAGCAGCAGAGACTCACAAAGGTCCCCAGATGTGCCAGGTGTATCCAGGAGGAGAGGCCTCTGGTTGGCTCTGGGAAGCCCTGCCTCTTCAGCGCATCTCCCCGCCCGGCCGGCGGTCAACCCGCCCAACGCCACCCCGCTGGCCGCTGCCTGTGCGGACGGTGGGAGTCGGTCTTTTAACCAGCCCACCGACAGCTAAGTTCAGGTTTAAAAAGTGAGACGCTCACATACACAAGTTGAGAAGTCTCTTCATCCATGTCAGAGATGGCTGCTGTCGTTTTTAAGTATGGTGGCCTGACTTCTGAAGTTGTAAGTATACTCACTGCTGTGGGTTAAGTCCCCCAGAAAGATACACGTGAGCCCTCACCCCGGGTGCCTGTTAACAGGACCTTATTTGAATAAGGTCAGGCTGGATTCGGGTGGGCCCTAATCCAATGACTGATGTCCTTCTCATAACGGGAATCCAGACACAGACATGCAGCAGGTGAGATGCAGGAAGAATGCAGGAAGACATGCAACAGGAAGATGGAAGCCAGGATGCAGGAGCGATCCAAGGAAGGCCCAGGACTGCCAGCGACCACCACGAGCTGGAAGAGGCCAGGCAAGAGTCTTCTCGAGGGCCGTGGGAGGGAGTATGGCCCTGCCGACGTTTGATTTCAGACCTCCAGCCTCCAGAACTAAGAGAGAATCAAGTTCTGTTGTGGTAGGGCCACCCGGTGTGTGGCACTTCGTCACATAAGCCCTAGACGAGTGGAGTTCGTACACTAATGTTCTCACTAAAAGAGTTTTTGAAAAAAAATGAAGCTAGTTGGTTCCCTCCCTAGGCAGAGACAGCCTTAGTCATTACACAGAACAAAAGACATACTCGCCGTACATTCTTTAAGAGCTTCAATCTAGACTCTTTTCAATTTGGGGTCACATTTTTAAAAGTTTAGTTTTATTTCACAAAAAGAGTAGTTTTCTGTGAATAAGGCCCTGGTCACTAGACCTGTTCATACTGTGTGCTTTCACCCTAGCCAGGTGCATATGAACACAGAGGAAGACACTGCCCCTGACCACAGGAAAGGCAAAGCCAAAGGAAACCAAAACCCTCCCTCTTCCAGGTCGTAAAGCCGACATTTCACACGCTCAGCAAAGACTTCAGTTGTTCAAGGGTGAAAAGAACAGAGACCAACCAGTTAATGAGCTCCTGGACGAAATCAGGCAGGAACGTGCACACCTGCGTGCGTGTGAGCACACATACACCCTGGAAACCACGGACGGTGGGGGCCAGGTAACGGCTACAATTTTCAAGTCCGTATCCTAAGCTGGACTCATATGAGCTACCTCCCCCCCAACCTTCACCAGTCTCCAAAGGAGACACATTTGTGGTTCGCGAGCCCTACGTGGCAGTAAGCAGCACACCATTCAACCCTGGCATGACCCCAGACGAGCATGAAGAAACACGGACACCCACAGGCCCAGAGCGGTCGACTTCCAGCTCTACTGTCTGCTTCATCTTTCAAAAGCATCACTTTCGGGGCGCCTGGGTGGCTCAGTCGATTAAGCGTCCGACTTCGGCTCAGGTCATGATCTCACAGTTCATGAGTTCGAGCCCTGCGTCAGGATCTGTGCCGACAGCTCGGAGCCTGGAGCCTGCTTCGGACTCTGTGTCTCCCTTTCTCTCTGCCCCTCCCGGCTTGTGCTCGCTCTCTCAAAAATAATAAACATTAAAAATTTTTTTTTAAAAAATAAATAAAAGCATCACTTTCAAATCTCATCCTTTGACACCAAAAGCTAAAGAGGCAGACAACATCCTTTAGCCTCGAGATGGCTCTGGGACACCTAGGACTGAAGCTCTTTCCGGGTATGAATGGCACCAGTCGCTGCCAGCCATGAAAATAACTGAGGAGATGCGATAAAAGGTTGAATCTCTGTAAATAAATCCCCACCATCATTCCTACCATTTAATAGCATGCTACCACTATCTAGTTCCCATCAGGAACAAAAAATATTTGGAAAAGGAAAACTGGTTTCTAGACCCAAGGCTTTTTTGAGGTACCCAATCACGAGCTGAACTGTAAGGATGCACAGAAGTAGCTGCACTGTAGCAGAAAGACCCCAGCTTCAGTTCAGAGCGCTACACCCTCCACTTGCCAGCCAGGCGACGGGCACTTTGAAACAGAGCTGTCGACGCACAGGTGACCCACCTCTGCACAGACGGGGTGGATCCCGATGGTACTATCCAGCTGCATTTTGGTCAGTCCACACTTGAGTGCAGCTGCAAAGCCTTGCGTAACCTCTCCAGCATTTGGACCCAGGACGTGGAAGCCGACAACACGTTCCTAAGATATAAAATAAAGGAAGACGGTCACACTGATTCTTTCCCCCTTAACAGACTAGCGTATTAACCCTGTGTATTCTAAAACCCTGTTCAGAAATGATCAAAGACTTATATTTACAGTTGCCAAAAGCGATTTGGGCTGAAGATACTCCAACATGGGCCCACAGAGTGTGGTGGTTACATCAAGCAAGAAGGAAGAGACAAGAGCCGGCCTCGAGCGATGAGGGGGAAAACCATTAAAAGCCAACACGTGTGCAACTCCATAAGCACCAAAATGTTCGGGAAAATGTTTTCAAAGGGGCAGATGTGTCCTCATCTCCTTTATTTGGTTGTCTCAAGGCTCCAGATAGACTATCTATGATAGCTGGAAAGTTTAAAAGCAGCCATTTAGGGGCTCCTGGCTGGCTCAGTCAGTGGAGCATGCGACTCTTGATCTTAGGGTTGGGAGTTCAAGCCCCATGCTGGGTGTAGGGATTACTTAAAATTAAAAAATAAATAAATAAATAAAATCTAAAAAAAATTAAATAAAGAAAAGCAGTCATTTAAATTTAAAAATCATTTTAACTAAGGCTTTGGGGGTAGACAGCACAGTTAGACTTAAGATGCTTCCAATCTGAAAACATCTCTGAAACCAATAGAGAAATGTTTGGCAATTCTGAAATACCTATATGGAAATTACTTTGAATAAACTCTATATCCCAGACTCTGGCTACCTCTGCCAAGGGCAGAGAAATCTGATGCATCCTAATGTTCAGATTTTCATGACTGAGCTATATTATCTAGTCCAATCTCCTCATCACAGATGAGGCAACTCAGGCTGTGGGGTGCAGAGCCTTATCTAAGGTTCAATCGCTGCCTGGAAAACAGTTGCCAAAGTATGGTAATATATTCCACGATGGACTCTCACATTATTCATCCTGCCAATCAGGGGTTTAGGGTATGGATAGAGCACAAAACACACTGCACTGAAAATAAACTAGATTTGCATCTGATAATATGAGTTGATCTCAAAAAAAGAGATATATCAAAGTTGCAGGCTTGTCTTTTTAGCTGAGGATACCATTCTTAATTAAACCACAATGCATAATATTTAACGGGGAGCAAACATAAAACCGTGAACAGGGGAGACACTCCAGGACAGTGTTGCCTCTGGGGCAAGGAGTGAGGAGTACAGGATCGAGAAGGAATACAAAAGATTACACAGGCATAGGATAATGCTTAATAGCATGGGATCGACACTGCCTGGGACTGAGTTCCATCGCCATTAACTAGGCAAGTAGCCTGAGCACACTTACTTAACTTCCATGCGCTTCAGTTTCTTCATCAATAAAACAGGAATAATAACAACACATACTGCACAGGACTGTGTAAGAATTAATTAAGTGAAACCATGTAGATTTCTAAGAAGTACAGGGTACATAGTAAGTACTCAATAAACATTTCCTGTCATGGTTTCCCTCTTTCAAGAGGGAAACATTACTGAATCTGGGTGGTAGGTACTTTCCCTATCTTTCTGTAAATGTTAAAGATTTCATATTTTAAAAAAAGAGAATAGCATACAAAAAGAAGCAAAGCCTAGCAGATACTAAATACTGGAAAAACCAAGCACATGTAGACACTGTGAAATGACTGACTCAAAGCGAATAAAGCATATGTCCCAAGCACGGTCAAGTTCTAGAAGCATGCTTTTGTTTAAGACTGCTCATGACAAGGCGCCTGGGTGGCTCAGTCGGTTGAGCAACTCTTGGTTTCGGCTCAGGTCATGACGTCACGGTTTATGATTTTGAGCCTACACTGTCAGCACGAAGCACTGCTTGGGATTCTCTCCCATTCTTGCTGCCCTTCCCCCACTCACACACATTCACATGTCCTATCAAAATAAATACACTTAAAAAAACAAAAGATTGCTCATGACCAAAGAACAATGACAAGTATTCATCTTTTCTAATGCTATCTTTGCCAATGAAAATAGCTGACAGTAAGACCACCCTACTTATGGCCTCGACTATTTTAATTAATTGGGCTCATTAATAGTGAAAACTACTCTTTATATCATATTTAAAAAGTGTTACTTGAACAAATGACACAACAGTGAAAAAAAAAGGCCAAAGAACTACAGGGGCGCCTGGGTGGCTCAGTCAGTTAAGTGTCCGACTTCGGCTCAGGTCACGATCTCACGGCTCATGGGTTCGGGCCCTGCATCAGGCTCTGTGCTAACAGCTCAGAGCCTGAAGCCTGCTTCGGATTCTGTGTCTCCCTGTCTCTCTCTCTACCTCCCTGGCTCATGCTCGCACTCTGTCTCTGTCAAAAATAAATAAACTTTAAAAAAAAGAAAAAACACCAAAGAACTACATACAGTTAAAACAAATTTGCTTGGTTTGAAGGAAAATGTGGAGGTTCAATTGACTGCTACACGCAACTGAACCAGCTCTTGCTAGAGGCAGAGATCAGACTGCCAGCAAGAACATCAGTTTCCCCTTCTGTCCACAGTAGCACGATAGCTAACGTACACGCTCATACAAATACTTTTAATAAAACTTCTGTCTGCAAAGAAAAAAACTGCATAAAAGTGTTCTTTACGTCAACTGTGTCTCAGTACATTCATTTATTAAATGCATCTAGGATGAGCTTTTTTGTAAAGGATCCAGGCTTTCCTGTACTACTGTCTGGAGTAGTAGTTTCTAAACAGGACACATGGTTTAATTATATTCAAATCTCAAAATAAGAAAAGTATGAGTTTATTGGGCTTTTAACTATGGATTCTTTAGCACCATTTACATTTTTACTCAGGACTTTTTTTTGAAAGGTAAGATCCCAACGAAATTAGAAATACCGCTTCTCGAAAGATGTGTGCATACATGTGTTAGGAGTTACAATACAAAATGGGGACAGGGCGCCTGCGTGGCTCAGTCTGTTAAGTGGCCGACTTCGGCTCAGGTCACGATCTCGCGGTTTCTGAGTTCGAGCCTTGCATCGGCGCTGTGATGACAGCTTGGAGCCTGGAGCCTGCTTTGGATTCTTGGTCTCCGTCTCTCTCTGCCCCTCCCCCACTCGCACTCTGTGTCTCTCTCCCCTTCAAAAATAAATAAACATTAAAAAAATTGTTTTTTTTAAAAGGGGGGGGTTGCCTGGGTGGCTCAGTGGGAAGGGCATGCAACTCTTGACCTCAGGGTCATGAGTTCAAGCCCCATGTTAGGTGTAGAGATTACTTAAGTAAATACATATTTAATAAATAAATAAAATAAAATGGGGACAGCAGTCAAAAAAAGACTGACGGGGCGCCTGGGTGGCTCAGTCGGTTGAGTGTCTGGCTCTTGGTTTCAGCTCAGGTCATGATCTCGTGGTTTGTGGAGCTCGAGTGCCCCATCAGGCCCTGCGCTGACAGCATGTGGCCCGCTTGGGTTCTCTCTCTCTCTCTCCCTCTGCCCCTCCCCCTGCTCGCACTCTCTCTCTCTCTCAAAAAGAATTAAACTTAAAAAAAAAGAGAAGGGAAAAAAAAAAGACTGAAAACCAACAATTTACTCAATCATCGTGTAGGTGTGGAAACAAACCCTATGAGGTCAAGGAGTCCGCCACAGGCCTTCAGCTACTGGTTGACATGCAGCGGCAGGCAACAAAATCTGAAACCGGAACCCAATTAAGAGCTCTTCCTATTACACTCTTCTCATTAGTGCCAGCTGCTTAGGATACAAACTTGTGTAACTCCGTTTATATCTTCTCATTTTTAGACAGTGACTTCACTGCTTTCCTTTTATAAACACAAACATCAGTTCTCAAATCGTCTCTGCGGTCTTCGCGCCGCAAGTTCTGCCTGCCTGCCTGCCTGCCTACCAAGGGCAGAGCCCTGTGCCAGTGACACTGAGTAGAGATCAAGCGCATCACCATGACCCCTGCCCTCAGATAATGTCCACTCAGCTGGGGAGACCAACAGGTAAAGTACGAAAGGAATGCAATGTATATCATGGGATCAAAATAGAACCACATAGTAAAAACAAAATGAAATTACTGGAGAAAGGATTAAATGAGGATTTCACTTACATTGTCTTTGATATTACAGATTATTTTTGCATAACACTTATTGTTATCTCTTGATGGAATCGTCCATTCCAATGGCCAAAAGTAACTATGGTAAACCTAAAAAGATACAAACACAATTGAGACCCATTACCGTAAGAAACATGTTTGTCAAACACCCGGTGTGGTTTGAAAACACTGGAGGCTCTTTGATACTTACTTTCATTAAAGAATAAAATTCATGGAATAAACAGGAATTTGGTAGAAGGTAAATGACGTTAAACTTGTGGTTAAGCCTCTTTGCTATAAGCTCATCCCTTAATTACATCTCAACCTGAGAAGAATAAACCTTAAGTAATAATAACAACAAAGAGCAGACAAATGAGAGAAAGAAGCCAGGTAATTACTTGCTGTCTTCCATCAAAAAAAAAAAAAGGAAAAGGAAAAAAAACCCCAACACTATCTTGTATAGAAATGACAACTTTGGGCAAGAAACAAGCAAGGTGCCAGGAACAATTAGAGCAATTACCTAGCTCCTTGCTTAATGCTTCCAAAGACATTTCCTCCTTTGGCATTATTCACCAAAGGAAGGAGAGAAGAAGAGAGGGAGGAAGATGAGAAGGTGGAGGGATGCAGATATTTTTATTGATGTTCCATAAACTTAAGTCTGGGTGACTATAGGGATTTGTTTTCCTCCTCCAGCTGCTACCCTCAATTCAAAATATATATGGTTGGCTACCTCTTAAAAACTTAACTGATTATGTAGCTATTATAGTGTTCTTCAAGGTTGCAATGCAATGTGAATTTTTTTTTTTAATGTGGGTTACAAAACTGAATATAGTGTCATAGTATCACACCAATTATGCAGGGAAAAGATAATTAAAGAAATTACCCCAAATTGCTAGCAACTGCTGTGTTACAGACATTAGTCTATGGGTAACTGTTTGCTATTTCCATTTTCAAAATTTCAACTGAAATGTATTACTTTTATAATGAAAAACGCAAATTCTAATAAAATGAAAGCCAAAGCCTGTCAAGAAATATGAAATATACATTAAGAACCTCAAATTTTAAGTCCCTTTCAATAGAAATCTATCCTCAGAAAATAATCTAGAGAAATGGACAATGAATTATGAAGACGTTCATCATTCTATTTGTAATAGTGAAAAAGTAGAAACAATGTAATAAAAATATGGCTTAAATTACTGTATAGCATCCAAAAATGCAGAAGTCATTTTTTAAAATGCTGTTTTTAGAGGAAAATGCTCATGACCTAACATTAAATGCACATAAGTTAATCACACTTCAAAAAAAAATTAAGACACATGTACCTACAATTATACATGCACACGTATATATACACTATATAAACACATAAATATTTTGAAAAACTAGAAGAAAATATGCCAAAATATTAATAGCAATGATCTCTTCTTGAATTAAAATTTCTTTATATTTTCCTAATTTTTCAAACTTCCTATGAGGATATACTATTTTTACAATCAGATGTTACTAACGTGATACTGATTAGATCAAGATATTACTACTGATGCATATAATAAGAAATAGATTTAAGAGATTTAAAACAGACTTTTAAGGGGCGCCTGGGTGGCTCGGTCGGTTAAGTGTCCGACTTCAGCTCAGGTCATGATCTCACAGTCCGTGAGTTCGAGCCCCGCGTCAGGCTCTGGGCTGATGGCTCAGAGCCTGGAGCCTGCTTCCGATTCTGTATCTCCCTCTCTCTCTGCCCCTCCCCTGTTCATGCTCTGTCTCTCTCTGTCTCAAAAATAAATAAACGTTAAAAAAAAAAAATTTAAAAAAAAAACAGAGTTTTATGTCATAAAATTTACTCTGATTTACAAATCTGGTCTTTTAGAAGGTTTTACTGGTAGCTTTTTTCCTAAATGACTAAAAGCAGCAATCCCTTTGGGTAGCATTGTATACATACAAATAGTGTATTTCTTGCACATGTTCCTTGACTGTGGCAAAGTTACTAGAAGGTAATGATACAAAACTACCCAACTATTGTTATTAGAGTGGTAAAAATGTACTTAATTTTTAGTTTTCTTCTTTGTATTTTCCTGCATTTTTCCTATTTCCAGCAATATTGTTTTAATAATAAAAAGAACTAGTTAAAGTGGTTTTAAAAAGCAGAAGGAAGGGCACCTGGGCGGCTCAATCAGTTAAGCGTCCAACTCTTGGTCTCGGCTCAGGTCATGACCTCACAATTCACGGGTTCAAGCCCCACATCGGCCCCTGCACTGAATGTGGAGCCTGCTTGGGATTCTCTCTCTCCCTCTCTCTGCCCCTTCCTCTGCTCTCTCTCTCAAAAATAAATTAAAAAAAAAAAAAGTAGTCAGTCTGGGTCAACTGACAGAATTGGAAAATGAAAGGTAGATCTTAACCTTCCTAAAAAGGGTAACTATACAGTGGTTACTTAAGAAAATACCCTGTTCACGGGAAACACACACACTGAAGAATTCAGGAGTAAAAAGGCATTTAACTTACTTACCAAACGTGGAGGAAAAAATAATACACACAGACACACAGAAATAAAGAATACTAAAAGTTTATATAAAATAAGTGGGCAAAATGTTGACAGCACACGTCTGTATTGTAGGTCTTTGTGCTACTTTTCACCCTTTCTGTATGCTTGAAATTACTTTTAATTTTGAATAAAAAGTAGTAGTAGCTTAACAGAGGAGGGTGTAACTTACCTCAATGTTTTCTTCCCCAAATTTCTCCGCAGCCTTCTCCTCAGAAAGACCACAAGCACCATACTCCAAAGGAGTAAACACAGTTGTCGGAACATTTTCATAGTCACACTGGTTCAAAATGAAGAAAAGAGTTACAACAGGAGAAATTGTAACCCAAAAAAGGATGTATGGCAAAAAAGGTTCAAACTTAGGAGGGGAAAGCAGACTAATAAATTTCTACCAAAAGTATGGGAAGTCAGAAACCCAAATATCAGACCTACTATGCTGAGAACCATCAACTCATGTGATCATTTCAGGAAAGGTGTGAACCCTGGCAAGACCAGTCACGCCTGCTCCGTCCGTCAACCAACCGATGTCAACAAGGGCGTACTGCTTCTCCCTTTATCAAGCAGCCAAAAGCAATACGAGTGCACCCGACGCTAAGAGTCTCATCTTGGTGACAGGAATTAATAGACTTCTTTTGGGAAATCAATTAGGTAACGCCTATTAAGAGCCATAAAAACATTCTTTACCTTTGTGCCAAGAACCCCACTCTTAGCATCCTATAATAATAATTTACTGTCTAGAAAAAGCTACATGCGTTAATGGAGCACTCTGCAGCACTCAACAGCGGCTGTCTCTTGGGATTAGCAAATCCCAAGGGCAAACAGGAAAGTGGTTCATACTCTCAGTGTATCATTATGCAGCCACTGAAGCGGGAATGAAGACTACAGAAACAGAAAAAGTCAGCGACAGTGTTTCCAAAGCATATTTTATGATGTTAACAGTGCAGGTGACTAAAGGGTTCTGAAGTCAAACAAGTCTGTGAAGCGCTGGATTAAGCAAGCAAACAGGTTTCGCTACTACTGATTTCTCAGAGCCTTCAGTATACAGATGTGAATTGTGGAAAAGGTATTATGTAAGTGCCAAACACGTTTGTAAACGCTATTGGGTAAAAATCTACCAGTCACATCTGTACACAGAGGTGAGCCTAATAAGTAACATTCTGCATTTAAAATATTGGAAATTCAATTCTCAATTCTCATTCTTTAAAACACTAGTGTAAAAATCTTTAAAATGTGTCTCCCTCTAGAAACAATAAATATAATTCTTTTTCTCTAAAAAGAGCATAAACCCTTGGAATTCTGAATCAAAAGTAAAGGTAGGGGCGCCTGGGTGGCTCAGTCAGTTGAGTGTCCAATGTCGGCTCAGGTCATAATCTCATGGTTCGGGTTCCTGAGTTCGAGCCCTGCATGAGGCTCTCTGCCATCAGCAAGGAGCCCGCTTCAGATCTTCTGTCCCCCCACCCTTCTCAAATAGAAATAAACTTAAAAAAAAAATAAAACAAAAGTGAAGGCAGACATCCACGTATAGCCATAATGGTATGCCAGGGACCAATTTACTTTTCTGCTGTCAACAACTAGACCACCAAACAGCAGGCGACAAACACTTCCAGACACGGGACGACAGGCAGTGCGGGACTGTGATCCTGACAGAAGGGAAACAAATGAGGCGAGCCTGGAGATTTCTCTAGTTTACTGCCCAGAGCACTTCCTGAGGACTGGGGGCAACAAGAGGGAAACCAAACAGAGCACAGCGGTATCTCCGAGTTACGGAGGCTGGAAGCTGCAGGGCGGAGCCCCCAAGGGCAGAGCTGCACAAAAAGAACTCTTGACATCTGCAGAGATTTGGGCTGAGAACTGATCTGTAAATGTGTCACAGGAGGGATTCAAGGGTGAGTAAAGAACCACGGGACAGCAGTAAGCAGCAGGCCCCCAGAGCCTTATGGGACTGGAAATAGTTTCGGTTCCCTGAAGCCAAAGCAGAAAGAATTCATAAAGTAAGAGGAATGGGGTGGAGTTCTCCAAAAGGCATCAGTTTAGTGGTGGAACCAATCAGCCCTAGATAAAAGGTGGTTATTGGCAGGCCCTAAAAAAGCTTTTAAAAGCAAGTTACAAAGGGATAAAACTAATTCCATGTAACTTCACAGGCTGCCAGAGCAAAATTGAACACCATATAAAGGAATTCAATAAAACCTGGCACCCAACAATGTAAAATGTTCAACGTATAACGTCCACATCCTTCCAAATTAACAAGACATGCAAAGGAACAAGAACATGTGAGCCAATACCAAGAAACATCAATGAACAGAAAGAGACACCGAAAAATAGATGACAGAATTAATAGAGGACATTAAATAAGCTACTATAAATATGTAGAAAACTGAGAAAAACATGAACTTCCTGAGGAGAGAAAAGGAAAACATTTTAAATAAAACTAGTAGAGATGAAAAAACCCAGTTGAAGCGCAAATTACACAATACAGAATTAATAGCCTAAGAAGTGGAGAAATCAGCAGACTTGAACTTGATCGGGCTCTCTAAGAAAATAATGCACAGAAAGGGGTGGGGGGAAAGAACATAAAAAGAGCATCAGAGACCCATAGGATAATACTGAGTGAACCAACATTCATTAACTGGAGGCTGAGGGGAAAAAATAACCTGATGACAAAGGCAAACAGATAAATCCAAGAATCCTGACAAATCTTAAGCAGAATAAATATAAGAAAAAGCATGCCAAGACATACAATAATTTAGCAGTTAATTGCTAAAAATCACTGATAACAAAAAAAAATCTAAAGAAGAATAAAGATGAAAATGATAGCATACTTCTGTTCAGAATCTATGCAACCAGAAATAGTAGGCAAATTGTTAAAATATTTAAAGAAACACAGTAAGTCTAGAACTCAATATTCAGCAAAAATATCTCCCCCCCCCCCAACAACAACAAAAACCACCACCACCACCAACAAAGAGGAGAAAAGGAATTCACCAGGAGCAGACACACACTAACTGTGAAAGGAAATTCTTCAGGCAGAAAAAGGTGTATCAGATGGAAATCTGCATTCACATAAAAAGACCAGTTTCTTCCAGGTTCCAAAATGCAGTTTCCAATCGACTTAAATGACCGTTGTGGCCTAGCCTGGAAAATGTAATCCTCGTTTCTAACACTTTTATCTGGAAAGCATACTTGGCAGTTTTCACAACCATCAACTTAATGAACTTTTAAAGATATGTGTACTGTAGCTGCTCCAGAGTTTCCACAGAAAATATTATATATATATCTTTTAAGTAGTCTCCACACCCAACACAGGGCTTGAACTCATGACTCTGAGATCAAGAGTTGCATGCTCTACCAAATGAGTCAGCCAGGTGACCATAAAATATTTTATATTTACTATAAAACTGAGTTAACTAATAAAGTAGCACCTTAATAATAAAGATGCTAATGTTTACTCTTTATAAGTTTCAAGTGTTTGAGAGCAATTCTAAAAAGATCCAAGAGAAAACAACGGTTCACTCTGCTGAAGTGCCCATCATACTGTGCTTTAAAGTTTGTACATGTATCTTACCAGTGGGCTTTTTTTTTTTTAAAAAAAAAAAGGGCTTAGTGGAATATCTATCATCCACAGGCTGACTCAACTTTACAGTCTGTTCTCTATCAGTTTTTGAAATGATAAAAACTTTTTTTTCATTCCTTCATTTATGTTCCCTAAAGAATGGAATATTTAGTATTTAGTGGCAAATATTTTTAAGTTTTGAAAATGACGTTAATCATTAAGTGTTAAAAAGGTTCAGTTAAATTTTCCCGATGTATTTTCCACTTCATTTAGGAAAATTACACATTACAGAGGTGTTTGCAAATTGGTAGATCCTTTAAAAGTCTGGAGGCTGGGGTGCCTGGATGGCTCAGTTGGTCGAGCATCCAACTTTTGGTTTCGCCTCAGGTCACGGTCTCCCAGCTTCATGGGGTTGCCCTGCATCGGGCTCAGGGCTGACAGCGCAAAGCCTACTTGGGATTCTCCTTCTCTCCCTCTCTCTCTGCCCCTTCTCTGCTTGTGCTCTGTATCTCTCAAAACAAATAAAAAAAAAAAAAGTAAGGAAACATCATTCCTATTCCATCCCCTATTCTTCTATAATCTATACCTTCCAAATCTTCTTTCTTAGGCAATAAATCATCATGAGTAAGACAGCAGTACTACAGGGGCACCTGGGTGGCTCAGTTAGTTAAGCGTCCGACTTTGGCTCAGGTTGTCACGATCTCACAGCTGACGAGTTCGAGCCCCGTGTCGGGCTCTGTGCTGACAGCTCAGAGCCTGGAACCTGGAACCTGGAACCTGGAACCTGGAGCCTGGAGCCTGCTTTGGATTCTGTGTCTCCCTCTCTCTCTGCTCCCCCCCCCCCCGACTCATGCTCTGTCTCTATCAAAAAATAAATAAATGTAGGGGCGCCTGGGTGGCTCAGTCAGTTAAGTGTCCAACTTCGGCTCAGGTCGTGATCTCACAGTCCGTGAGTTCGCGCCCCGCATCAGGCTCTGTGCTGACAGCTCAGAGCCTGGAGCCTGTTTCAGCCTCTGTGTCTCCCTCTCTCCGGCCCTCCCCCATTCATGCTTTGTCTCTCTCTGTCTCAAAAATAAAAAAAGGTTAAAAATTTAAAAAAAAATTTTTTTTAAATAAATAAATAAATGTAAAAAAAAAAAAATGACAGCAGTACTGGAGACTTCCATTTATGCTCTGGCTGCCTACCAGCCTTGTGACTTTGCACAGTTACCTAATCTCCCTGGACTGTGTCAGCAATCTCCATAGCTGCCCTGAGGCTGAATGAGACAATGCATACAAAGCACTTAGCACATTACCAGGCATGTCTCAAGTACTCAAACGTCACACTCTGTCTCCTTTCCTCTGAACACTCTTGGGAAGCGATGAGGAATAGATGACAGCAATTTTGGAGGAAGGCACGAACACCCACAATTCAATCTGGGCTCTCTTAAAATCCCACAAGGGATTAAACTCAGCCAGGTGTTTATGTTAAGCTAAACTTTTCCATAGACAGCTGCTTCTTCAGGAGACAGGCAGGAATGGATTCCCTCACCCCTCTGATATGTGCTAACGTTCTCACACACATTGGGCGAAATTAAAGGAATTATGCAGTTGCTTAAAAAAAAGTATGTGATTTCCCCCAATACATTTAACCTTGATACCTGCTGGCATTTCGACTTTATTTACTACACTGATGAACAGACCAGTAAGATTTCAAACTCAGAGACCTGAGCAGCACCTGTTGATCTTCCTATTTGGTCAAGCATCTGTCTTATTATTAGACTACAGATAAAGAAAAAAACAAAAAGGAGTCTTTTAATTTTAACTTACATTAAATTCTGACGTTGATAAAAGCTTCTGGCCCTCTCAGAAAACACCTGCTCTACCGAGCAGGGGACAGAATACAGCACCACACCCACACATGGAAGGCTGTCTATGCCCAAAGCAGGTGCAAACATTCAGGAAAGGTTTTGAAGAGTTTTGTGCTTTTAACTTCAAATTTATTTAGGAGTAGATTTTTGTAAGTGCTCCCTTTGGTTATTGTTGGTATATAAAAATATCTCCACTTTAGGGAAACACAAAGACACAGGGTCAAGAGCAAATCAAATGCATCTCAAGCTATATCTGTAGATACGCTTTTCTCAGTTTACTGGTCAGTAACTGCAACAATGAACACAAAACAGGACTCACTCAAAGAAGCAGTTAAATGTACCCCAAACAGTAATATGAACCAGATGCTATACGTCCTGGATGATCAGACAATCTGGGACTCAAACTCTTTTTAGCCTCAATCCTGTTCATTTCAAAACATGAGGTCTTATTATACGATTATGCAAACTAACCCCAGGTGCACTGGGAATGCTTGTCACAAATTTGACAAGCTGTATTCTTTCAGGTTTCTGTTCCCGAAACCAACATAAATCAACCCATGCTGATTATGTGCAAGAAAAATGGGTAGCGACTAAATTATTTACAATCTATGCTCCTGGAATCCTTTCAAAAAATTAATTAGGGAGGGAATGTTGGTAATGAGGAAGGCCATGCATGTATGAAGGCAGGGACTAACACAGGAAATCTCGGATCTTCATCTCAATTTCGCTGTGAACGTGCAACTGCTCTAAAAAATAAGCTTAAAAAAATAATCAGAATATATTTATTCCTTCCTTGACATCTAGTCCCATTAAAACATACTTAAGAGTTTCAATTTCCTACAATGACTAAAAAAATCACTTTAAAACATTAATATAACACATTAAGCATTCCAAGAGCAGAAGACATATTTTTAGAAAGGACAGGGTAATAAAGCCTGAATTCTGGTTTAAGCAGCTCTGCACATGATTACCACCTAGATCCCCAAATCCTTGTATAGCCTAGATAGGTGCCATAAAAAGATTTAGAAAATTATACTGAAATTGGCAACAATGAAATTAAGGTAAAATCCAACTTTTTTTTTTTTTTTTAATTTTTTTTTTCAACGTTTATTTATTTTTGGGACAGAGAGAGACAGAGCATGAACGGGGGAGGGGCAGAGAGAGAGGGAGACACAGAATCGGAAACAGGCTCCAGGCTCTGAGCCATCAGCCCAGAGCCTGACGCGGGGCTCGAACTCCCGGACCGCGAGATCGTGACCTGGCTGAAGTCGGACACTTAACCGACTGCGCCAACCAGGCGCCCCTACAACTATTGTGAGAATATGTAACACAACAATAGTGCTGAAACTTGATTAGTCAAGCTCATTTTTTCCCAGTGTGATTCCAGGAATGACAATTTTCATAACAAAGTCACAAAGACACAGCAGTCTTAACGATGTCTTGTTTGGAATACAGTTAATACAGCACATGTAGGATGCCACCAGCAAGAGAACTAAATTATTCAAGACCTGGAAAACTTCACAGCTACCCCTAGAGAACTAGTGGTGTTACTAAAACCAGTATCAACAGGTGTCAGCCACAAGCTCACCTTGATATTGGAGCCAGCATAGAGCCTCTGAGCCAGCAGTCTCCCTGCCTGGATTGCTACTGGGGTGAGCTCGAGCTTCCCCTCCAATATATCGCCGATGGCATAGATATAAGGCACGTTGGTCTGCTCTTCATCTGTGACAGGTATTTTTCCAGTCCTGAAAATTCATTCAGTTAAAACCATCAGTTACTCCTATTAATTAAGTGGAACAAAAAAATTCCCCTTTCTCCCAAAGAAGCCAAAATTCTGACTCTAGCAAAGGGCAGCATTCTAACGTATTATTTAAAAATACATACATACCTACATACATAAAATAAAATAAAAATAAATGAGTATTTTTTTTTTAAACATTTTTTTTAATTTTTTTTTCAACGTTTATTTATTTTTGGGACAGAAAGAGACAGAGCATGAATGGGGGAGGGGCAGAGAGAGAGGGAGACACAGAATCGGAAACAGGCTCCGGGCTCTGAGCCATCAGCCCAGAGCCCGACGCGGGGCTCGAACTCACGGACCGCGAGATCGTGACCTGGCTGAAGTCGGACGCTTAACCGACTGCGCCACCCAGGCGCCCCTAAATGAGTATTTTAAAAGCTTAGAGACAATTCTGGAATAAGAAAACTGTAAGAAAACCTGGGAGAAAACTACAACAGATGGTTAAGAATATGTGTATTCTAAACTATAGGTCTGTTAGTTGTCACCTCTATGATGTTGGGAGGGCTATTTAATATCTCTGAGCTTTATTTTCCCACCTATTAATGCGAACAATAATAATGAGAACACTGTAAGAAGAAAAGGGATGCCATCAACTACCTTAAGGGGCTGTGAGGATTAAATGAAAATAGGTACAAAATATTCAGCACAACGGTCCACGGCTCACAGTAAGTGCAGAATAAGTGTTAGCTGCTTCCATTATATAAAATCTAAGCTTTGGACCCCCTGGAAATAGGCTAGCGTGTTTATTATGCTGGTGCAATATTTGGTCTGCTAAATCTTATTGGTGACCTCAGCAATTCTGTCTGTCTACCCTAGTTAAAAAATAAGTAGAACAAAAATCCTCACACTAAGATTAGGAAGTCTCTTCTCCAGAATAGATGTTATTCCTAGAAGGGACAAAAACAAAACCAAACCAAACCACCTTTATTTTTTAGCTTCCAAGGCAGTTCCCATTCACAGCACTTGTTTCTACTTGGCTGTACGGAAGGTGATATTGGGAAATACCCCAGACAGCAGATAAGCAGATACCACTGAGTCTCAGTTATCTCCTCTACTGCTATAGGCCAAAGGATTTTAACTTCAACCCTTGCAAGTTTTTCATACTTGTAGCTGTCACTAGAAATGCAGTGACCACTCATCATCCTAAAACTTAGTAGCTCTCAACATGGTTCAGATCTACGTATTATTTAGTAAAGCTCAAAGTACATGCCTGCAATTAACTGGGGGGTTAGACTCTTTTATTCTATACACTGCACATTAAAGAAACAAACTGCAAGCCGCCCTATCTTCCACTTAGATTTTGAAAAGGAAAAAACAAAATAAAACAAACAGAAAATACCAACGTGAGTGGCACTGAAGGAAGAGATCTCTAGGCTTAAAAAGGGAAATCTCCAACTATGATAAAAACTAACTCTAACAATCTAAAACTCCACTATTAATCAGTATTATCAACAACTGAAATAATATTCAGTAAGACACAATAAAATTGTTTTCTTACTTGTCATTTATCTTTACCCCCACGGTTTCTAAGCCAAGTTTTCTTGTGCAAGCGTCTCTTCCTATTGCCAGCAATACCTGAAAAAGTATTAATATACCAGGTGAGTATGATTAAAAAGACTTCACGTAAGTTACTTAATCATTAAGCTACTCTGATTTCACTTTCCAGACCTGTAAAGAAATATTTCATTAAGAAAATAACGTAAGAGTTTATGGGGCACCCAGGTGGCTCAACCAGTTAAGTGTCTGACTCTTGGTTCCAGCTCAGGTCACGATCTCAGTTTGTGGGTCTGAGCCCTGAACTGGGCTCTGCACTATCAATGGACAGTGCGGAACCTGCTTGGGATTCTCTCTCTTTGAGCCCCCACCCCCACCCCACACTCTTTCTCTCTCAAAATAAATAAACTTAAAAAAAATGCAAGAGTTTAAGCAAATTAGAACAAACAAAAATCCCTTGAACAGGATATAGCAGAAATCCTCATCCATTGATTAAGAAGAAAAGTTAGCAATTCCTTTATAAATCTAGTGAAGTTCACAGACAAAGACAACATAGCCTATGACTGAATTAAGGTTTTTTTTTTTTAAGATTTTTTTTTTTTCTAAAGGTTTATTTTTGAGAGAGAGGGACAGAGTGCAAGCAGGGAAGGGGCAGAGAGAGAGGAAGACACGGAATCCGAAGCAGGCTGCAGGCTCTAAGTTGTCAACACAGAGCCCAATGCGGGGCTAGAACTCACCAACGGTGAGATCATGACCTGAGCCGAAGCTGGAAGCTTAACTGACTGAGCCACCCAGGCACCCCTTAAGTTTTGTTTTTCTTTTTTAAAGTAGTGAGCTATGAAGATAAAATTTTGAAGGACAGAGAAGTTCTACTTCTTTTAAAAAGGATGTCTTTTTATAGCTATTTGACAAATGATATTTTTAAGTTACATGGAAGAAAATTTGAAGCCATCCCTATCCCAAAACAAATTACAATATCACAAGCAATATAGATGTCTTAGAATAGGAACATAATCAGGTTTTGAAAATAGAAAGCAGCCATTACATGTACCCAGCAAATATCCAAATATCCAATAAGCACATTATTTGCTTTCTAATAAGGGGCTAACCTGGGTCCATTCCTTACCGTATTATACTCTCCTTCAATGGTTTCACCACCACTGGTGGACTGGGCTACCACCCTGAGTCGGCCTGGTGTCCCTGCTTCAATTTGTTCAACCTATAAAAGCAACAAAGTTTTACTCCACAATAAAGACCTGTATCAACTCCCTCCTATCAGGTTGACCCAAAGTGAAAACACAAAATCTGGCGTGAGAGGTCTTTCATGTCCCACCCCCCTCACCATAACATCATTAGGACAGTAAGAGATTTTTCTATTTTATCCCCCTTTTTCTTGCTGCTTAATGTTTGCCAGAGGGGCTTTCTTTCCAATAGTTCCCAAACAGAATAAAATTCAAAGAGAAAAAAGTGGGAAAGGAAAAAGCCAGAGGAAAAAGCCAGCACACTACGATCCCTAAAACACAGCTAATGACGTCGCTTTTCCCAGGCTCCTCTCTCTTAACTCACCCAGAGCCCTTAATCCCCTGGACAGCCACTACTGCTCAAATTCAGAGATTGTCTTCTGGCTACAGACGTTCAGCTTTGTCAACAAAGAACAGACACTGGAGTAGATCAAACATGATACAGGTAAACAGCCAGAAAGCTCTAAAAAGCATAGTGAGCAAGGAGGTACGTTTATAAGGACGAGGGGTGGTCTTCGTTGTTCAAGATGTAGGGAAGAACAAGCAAGCCCCGGAACGTGCACTATGCCAGATGAGATTAAACATACCAGCTCACCACTCCTGGATGTCAACAATAACCTTCAGACTGCGTTGCAACAAATGAAAACCCTTACCACCTAGAGGCTTCTGCAAGCCTGCAGTTAACCTTGGTCTCTGCACTGGCAGCAAATCATGGGTTCCTGTAAAATATTTACTGGGAGAAACTCATAAAGTCACCTGCAATTTCTACTCTACCTTTTAAATGCAACCACTCTGCATGGGAAAATGGTCAAGGGTCATTTTACTTTCACCATTAATAAGTAGCAAAAATTTCCTTCTCAAATTCCTTCCTTCTTACATAGTTAAGCCCATCTGAACATACCGAAGATGTCTTTCGTAGTTAAGCTATAATCTAATCTTTGGAGAAGAGCTGCATTAGTCAGATTACCTGCATTAGCTCAGATTTACCTAAAAATGATAAGGGCCTCACCTCACCTCTAATTCCTTCCTGCCTCACTCACTTTTGTGTTCCAGTTAGGCTTTTTCTATGTCTACAACAATTTCTGCACTTAGAACGACTTTATTCCCCACAATCTCTGTGCACATCACACAATGCGCTCTCGCCTTCCTCCCTGCCAAAGGCCGCTTCTATCAGGTCACTGAATAACACAGCATGTGTTCACCGTGACCCAAGGAGATCAGAGACACCTTGGTAACCCAGGTAAAATGTTAATGTGCACAGACACAGGTTTATTTCACTAGGGGATAGTCTATGAGATTCTCAAAAGGGCCCACAACTCTCCAAATGTTAAGACATTATAAAGGAATGGTCAATTCACCTTCAACAAAGGAGGCAAGAATATGCAATGGGAAAAAGTCCCTTCGACAAATGATGTTGGGAAAACTGGACAGCTACGCGCAAAAAAAAAAAAAAAAAGAAAAGAAAAGAAAAGAAAAGAAACTGAACCACTTTCTTATACTATACACAAAAATAAACTCAAGATGGATTAAGGATCTAAATGAGAGAACTGAAACCATAAAAATCCTAGAAGACAATACAGGCAGTACTTTCTATGACATCAGCCACAGCAATATCTTTCTAAGATATGTCTCCTAAAGCAAGGGAAACAAAAACGAAAATAAACTATTGGGACTTTATCAAAATAAAAACCTTTTGGGGGCACCTGGGTGGCTCAGTTGGTTGAGCGTCCGACTTCAGCTCAGGTCATGATCTCACAGTCCATGAGTTCGAGCCCCGCGTCGGGCTCTGTGTTGACAGCTCAGAGCCTGGAGCCTGCTTCGGATTCTGTGTCTCCCCCTCTCTCTGCCCCTTCCCCACTCACACTCTGTCTCTCAAAAATGAATAAATGTTGAAAAAAAATTTTTTTTAAATAAATAAATAAAAAATAAAACCCTTTTGCACAGACAGCAAAGGAAAACAATCAACAAGACTAAAAGACAACCTACTGAATGGGGGAAGATATCTGCAAATGACATATCTAATACAGGGTTAGTATCCAAAATATATACTGAACTTATTAAAAAAATAAAGAGTTTATACAATACCAAAAAAAAAAAAATCCAATTAAAAAATGGACAGAAAACATGAACAGACATTTCTCCAAAGACATCCACGTGGCCAACAGACACAGGGAAAGATGGTCAACATCACTCATCATCAGGGAAATGCAAATCAAAACCACAATCAGACATCATCTTACACCTGTCAGAATCAGAATGGCTAAAATCAAAAAACATAAACACGCATTGGCAAGGACGTAGGGAAACAGGAACCCTCATGCATTACTGGCGGGAATAGAAACTGGTGCAGCCATTCTGGAGGAGCCTTAAAAAATTAAAAACAGAACTACCGGGGCACCTGGGTGGCTCAGTCAGTTAAGCGTCCGACCCTTGATTTCAGTTCAGGTCATGGTCACAGGGTCGTGGGACCAAGCCTTGCCTTGGGCTCTGTGCTGCCAGCGAAGCCTGCTTAAGATTCTCTCCCTTTCTCTCTCTCTCTGCCCCTCCTCTGTTTGCACTTTCTCTCGCTCTTTAAAACAAAACAACAGAAAAAGCTAAAGAAAAAAACAGAACTACCATATGTGATGCAGTAATTGCACTACCAGGTACTTACCCAAAGAATACAAAAACACTAATGCGAAAGGATATACGCACCCCTACATTTATCGCAGCATCATTTACAATAGCCAAATTACAGAAGCAACCCAAGTGTCTATCGGTAGATGAATAAAGATGTGGTTTATATAAAAAATGATTACTCAGCCATAAAAAAGAATGAAATCTTGCTACTTGCAACAACACGGATGCTAAGCGAAATAAGCCAGTCAGAGAAAGACGAATACCACATGATTTCACTCATATATGGAATTTAAGAAACAAAACAAATGAACAAAAGAACAAAAACAGATGAACCATGGGGCACCTGGGTTAAACTCAGTCGGTTAAGCATCCAACTTCGGCGCAGGTCATGATCTCACAGTCTGTGAGTTTGAGCCCCACATCAGGCTCTGTGCTGACAGCTCGGAGCCTAGAGCCTGCTTCAGATTCTGTGTTTCCCTCTCTCTCTGCCTCTGCCCTGCTCACACTCTCTCTCTCTCTCTCTCTCTCTCAAAAATAAACATTAAAAAAAAATTTTAAAAACAAACAAACAAACAGATGAACCAAGATACAGACTCTTAACTACAGAAAACCAACAGATGGTTACCAGAGGGGAGGTGGATGGGGGATGGGTGAGATAGGTGTTGGGGATTAAGATCACACTTCTCAGAGTACTTAAGTGGCTCAGTCGATTAATAGTCCAACTCTTGATTTCAGCTCAGGTCATGATGCCAGGGTCAAGGGATCGAGCCCCAAGCTGGGTTCCATGCTGAGTGTGGGGCCTGCTTAAGATTCTCTCTTTCCCCCTCTGACCCTCTCCCCTGCTTGCATGCTCACTCTCTCTCTCTCTCTCTCTCAAAACAAAACAAAACAAAACAAAAACACAGAACACACTTCTCATGAGCAGTGAGTAAAGGGTAAAAGTGCTGACTCACTGTATTGTACACCTGAAACTAATGTAACACTGCATGTTGCCCTGCATGTTGGAATTAAAAATAGACATCATAGAAGCAGATGTTACTTTTCCATTGCACAACTTGTATGTACAGCTGTTTTCTAACCACAGCCCTAAGGCAAATGTATCACATGTACTTCTACTCTCTAAAAGACATCTCCAGGAATCAAGTAGTGATAACTTCCAGGACCTGTGCTGCTTCACCCTCACAGCAGTATTAGACTTACTCTGTGCCAGGTACTGTTCTAATTACTTCCTAAGTGTCAGCTAACGCAATCTTCACAAGAACTCTGAGATAGCTGCTGTTATTATCCTAATTTTATGGAAGAAACTGAAGCTCAGAGAGGTTCAATAATTTCCCCAAAGACATATAGCAAGAAAATGGTAGCACAGTATTGAAAGTAGGTCATTCTCATCCCAATGCTCGAACTCTTATCAACATGAAGCGATTCTTAACATGGTCACCCAAAGGGCCTAAGTTAACTTGTTCCCAATAACTAAGTTCCCAATAACTTAGTTCCCAAGTAACTAAGTTCCCAATGTAACTTGGCATATTTTTCCACCTTCTCAAAAGGAGACTAAATAAGCGAGGGGGGGGGGGGAAAGGAGCCCATGTAACAAATTTAGATAATCATTTTCAGAGAAGCCAGAATAATACAGTGTATCTGTTGACTACATGGTACACAAGGACAAATTTCTCATGAAGAGCATTTAAAAATCAGCCGAGTCTTGAACTCTTATTTCAATCACTGGTGTGTACAAAGAAACAAAGGATAACAGACCAAAGATTATAAAGTGAAGGAATGTATGAAGGGAAACATTAAACAGAAGAGAACTAAAAGTAAGAAGGGTGAGATGAGAATAAAGAAATTACTGAGCTGCAGAGAAGAACAAAGCTCTCCAGGTGGCAGTGGGTACAAGTTCATATACCGACATCACAGCTGAGAAACTGCAGCACTCCCGATGGTTTAGACCCCAGAAGGAACGCTTCCATCACCTACCCCAACCCTCTCTCTCCTGCCTAAACAGGAGTATGAAACCAACAAACCTACCAGCAACTCCACTTACTTTTATTGGTATGAACTGTTTTATAAACTTGACACCATGTTCTTCCATATGTTCGCCAATTTTGTTGGCCATGTCCTGGTCAAATCCTCTCAGGAGAATGGATCGTACCATAACAGTGACATCTAAACCGATGCCAGCAAGAAATCCAGCACATTCCAAGGCGACGTACGATGCTCCAACCACCAGGGTCTTACCCGGGCAATAAGGTAAGGAGAAAAGATCATCACTGAAAAGAAATTTAAAAAAAAAAAAAAAAAAGGTGGGGGGGTGGGGAAGAAAAGAAAGAAATTGAAAATGTTCCTATGTGAGTAATGACTGAATCAATGTAAATATTTTTGCTTTCTTAAGAATACACTTTTAAAAACTAAAAACATTCGGGGCGCCTGGGTGGTTCAGTCGGTTAAGTGTCCGACTTCAGCTCAGGTCATGATCTCATGGTCCGTGAGTTCGGGCCCCGCGTCGGGCTCTGGGCTAACAGCTCAGAGCCTGGAGCCTGTTTCAGATTCTGTGTCTCCCTCTCTCTCTGCCCCTCCCCTGCTCATGCTCTGTCTCTCTCTGTCTCAAAAATAAATAAAACATTAAAAAAATTAAAAAAAAAAAAACTAAAAACATTCAATTGGCTACATAGACAATCTATGAAAACTATTTACAAGGGCTTAGACCCAGTTCCTTTCTTGCCACTCAGTTGCTCTGGGAGCAGCTCAAGCTGCCCATAGCCAAACACAGTCTCCGAGGTGGAAGATCTATCCAGAACACGAATCAGCAAGAGAGGAGTAGGGGAAAACTTCCAACATAACTGTTTTGTCATATAAAAACCCAACTATAAAGAGTAAAAGCTGACAAAATCTTTTAGCCAAGTAAAGAATACACGAGACGTGAGAGGGATCACAAAAGCATGTTTAGGAAATGAGTTTTTTTTTAAATATGAGAAGGAAACCCATCCAAGACGGAGAAGACAACAGTCGCCATCTGAGCTGCCCCTGTATGAGGTGCAAAGGAAAAAAAATCACATACCCTTCCCGAGAAAGGGACTGAGAAGAAATAATGTGTAACATGAGCAGAAACTCCTCAGCAGAAAGCATCCAAGAGGACACATTTGTCAACCATAGTATGTTAACACGTTTACAAAACATGCTCAGACGTGTATAAATTTCAAACAGAAGTTTCAATAGAAGTATGTATTTATATGTTAACAGTGATGTTAAGTGGGTGGTAAGAAAGACCCATGTTTATAGTTTTGAATTTTTTAAATGTTCCTTGCATAAAAGAATTTTTTCCCTTCTCTTTTTCCCAGGCCCCTGTCCCTTTGGGCAGAAACACAGAAATAAAAAAAAATTAAAAAATAATAATTAAAAAAAAAACCCTCGGAAGTTCTAGGAAATGGACTAAATGGGTTTGAAGAAAACAACTGAAAAGTAGAACTCAACAACGGGTGCCTCCTTTTCTCCCTCCGGTGCCCCCTCACCTGCTGATGCAGAACTCTTTGTCACCAGGGATGCCCAGATACCGTGGCCTCTCGCCAGTAGCAATGAGAAATTTCTCTGCTGTATAAATTTTTTCTTTGCCTTTGTTATTTGTTGCCTACAAAGAAACCAAGTGTCAACTTCTAATAAGCTAGTGTTCATTAAAATTGTAGTTATAGTGAACAGAGGCCATTCGCCACATTATCCAATTTGATCCTCATAAAAATTTGGTAATACGTACTAAGGCT
Source organism: Prionailurus bengalensis (assembly GCF_016509475.1). Taxonomy (NCBI): domain Eukaryota; kingdom Metazoa; phylum Chordata; class Mammalia; order Carnivora; family Felidae; genus Prionailurus; species Prionailurus bengalensis. The sequence continues at coordinate 124,318,609 of NC_057358.1, read as the reverse complement.
CTAAGAAATTAACGGACTTATGCAAAATCATAAGGCTAATAAGTGGCAGGGCCAAGACTCAGATCCAGGTAACCTGGCCACAAATCCAGTATTCTTACACTGCCACAACCACACGGAAAAGGTCCATAAGAAGATGTGTCTGCAAAATCATCAAACTGGGCAGTTTGGGTCACAGTGGCTTTTACTTTTATCAAGACAATCACTTTCTCTTTTCCTCCCCTACCCCTCACAAAAGTTCAAGACAAACAAAACAAACATTAGCTCCTCAGGATGTCACACAATTACCTTAATCCTATGAGGACCTACAAACTGGCCATATGCATTCTCATAGGTCACTTTTCTCTCCCGCAGAGCGACCCGGTAGCCCCAGTTCAGGGAGCCGATGTAATTCTGTACAGCTTCTGTCATCTTATCCCAGTCATGTTTAACTGCACAAGAAAATAACACAAAATGTTTTTGGCTTTTCAATCGCCTGGCAAATATCACTTCTCAGGAACTGTTCGCATGGGTTACAAAGGGCAGACCTTTTTGTTTAAAACAGCAGGGTCCTTCATTTCAAACACATAAACATCCTTTTCAAGCTCAAATATTCTTTCCTTTTTTAGAAAACTACCATACAATTACATAATGTCAGGCTTCCTGGAAATTCTTAAAATAACCACGCATAATAACTAAAATAACCGTGCATGATCCTTTTTACTTCTTTAGAAATGAACGGGAATTTTACTTTGATTGTAAATACTGATTGCTGGGGGAATGGTGAAGCCTGGAGGATTCTATACCCTGTAACAATCCCCAAGGGATCTTGATGTAGTCTGGAGTCGCTAAACTGGTAACAGTGTCTAAACCAGAGGCTGGTACACAAAGGCAAATTAAGGCCCCACGGCCAAATGCAGCCCATCACCTTTTTCATAAGCAGTTTTACTGAAATACACCAATGATCGTTTATTTACACGTTGTCTAAGGCTTCTTTTGTGCTATGATGACAGAGCTGAGTAGTTGTGACAGATCAGTAGGTCCCATGAAACCTAAAATATTTACTGTCTGGCCCTTTATAAAACAAGTTCGCTGACCCTTGATATCGACAGAGAATTTTGAGAGTCTGTCTCACTGTCCCCCCAAATCTCTCCCTCACCAAAGAGAGGACAATTTTTAAATTCTATTACAAAATGATCATTTGAGTCAGGCACAAATATACTGAACTTCAATGCATAAAAATCAGTCATTTACTAATTAATACCTCATGAATAACAAGGAAAAAAATAGGATACATAGAAAATATACTCTGGTGGTAGGATGAAGACAGATTCCAGGAAAGCTGTGGTTCAGAAGGAAGGAAAAGAGAACCAACATATACTGAAAGACTGTCATGGAAATGAGGAGTCTCAATCTTAGATTCAGGGTTAAGTAGCTTGACCACACAGGAGGTGGTGAACCAAGTCTACGAGACACAATGGCCAGCGTCTGGAATCGGGAATGACAGCACAAAAATTGGTTTGTGGCCTCCTAGAGAACAGATCATCGGTGTTCGTTTCACGGAACCGTAAAATGTTAGACTTTGGGAGATCAATTCAACTGAAAAGGACAGTGACTGCAGAAGCCACTGTGACTGCAGTACTAAGAGGACTAGGTGCGGGGCGACGGGAGTGGGGGACGCTGCCCACCTGCCCATCTGGCCTCCACCTAGCAACACCAGAAAAAAGACGATAGGGTTCACTTCCGGTTTCTCCACTAGGAATGGAACAGAATAGTAACTCTGCAATGATCTTGCTTTCTTTGTAATGATAATGGGATCCTCTAATACTTAATGTTTGAAAGGCAGATTTAATTCTTGAGCACAGGGAACTCAAGTTGATAAATAAAATATATAAAGCAAAGAAATCTTCCAGAAAGGACCAATTCATCCAGTTTACATGACTGGGCTCCAGGTTTTTTGTTTGTTTTTGTTTGTTTAAAGGCCTGAGGCTTTCTCTGTACGTTCTCAGTTCAGAGCTTTAGGAAAAGGGCAGATCACACTGAGTCCTGGATGTGTTACTCCCCCTACCCCTGTCCCAGGCAGATTCAGCTATGCTGCCTGGTCCAGGTCCCTTTCCTCCTCCACCATGCCTGGAGCTATCTGCAGGGTCAGAGAAGACAACCCTCCCAGACAACTAGAGCGCTGTTCTTTGGTCAAGGACGTGAGATTAGATAGGTTTCTAGTCAAAAAATGTAAAATAAGCCTTCACACTTCATCTGTGGGAACAGGGATCAACAGCCTCTAGGGGGTTCCCATTTGAAAAATACACCTCCAAGTTTCTTTCTCGCTCTAAGATCTAATGACATAAAGTAACGTTTGTTTAAATCCACTATATTCCTCATCACAACCATTTTCAAAGGAGGGAGGTAATTTACTGCTGCCTCAGTGGTAGACTCTGGCAGGCACAGAAGGCCTCTCCCACCAAGCCCAGCTCTGGTTCCTTCTGCTAGGCCACAGCAAGCTTCAGAGGTCCCAAGGCTTCATGAGAAAATTGAAGATAACAGAATAAACAAACCGCTAGGTTTCCATTTACCAAGAGTAAAGGGATTTAAATACAGGGCACAGCTCTCATCAAACACGTTGGGATTGCTGCTGCTAACAAATACAAGAGGAGTAAGGCATTAAAAACAGAAAAGTATGTATTTCTAATGTTAAAACCTGGAAAGGGGGAAGAAACACAAAAGTAACACTGTTAATGTAGCTGAATAAATAATTTCTTTAAAGAGAGACAAATAAAACAACTTTGATCTGGTCCAACTTTTAAAACCCCATGAAATTCAGGGAGCTTTTACTGATGTTAACGTATAGATCTGGACCATGCTACTAGTGACTCTTTATTACCTCAGTGGCGAGACATTTATTAGTTCTTTATTATGTAACTTAGAAATAAATTCAACATAAATAAGCACAGCCAGTCCTTATTGTTACATGACAGCTACAGAGATATTCTTTTGCTGGAAAGATCCGCCAATTCACCAAGTTCTATTTCACCATCCACCTGGTTACTGAATTTATTAGAATGAACTCACTTGGCCCTGTTAACAAAAATCCACATTCAGCGGAGGCCTGTACTTAACTCTTATCTTTTTAAGATTCTAAAGACCCACCCGCTATATATACTTCCTACATTTTTAAATTAAGAATTCTGTTCCAATGACTTCATTTTTCTTAAGAGTTGACAGTTTAAAGCTAACATCAGTTAGTACAATATACCAATTTGAGTACTAGACCCCTGTGTGAATGAATAAAATTTGTGTGGTTGAGTCGTATAGCTCCCCGGCACTGTTTTTACCTAGATTTAAGGGACAGATAGCATCCACTACGTAGATGACAGTACATGGAAATTATAAAGCTGCGTCAATCAAAATTTGCTCGGAACAAACTTACTTTTTCCAACAAATTCTAGACTTCTTCAGATTAATATTCCTGTTACGTGTCCTCTTTAAGAGGAAACTAACTTCGTTCAGATATACAACTTCCTTTAGTATCTGTAAAGGTTTTCCTACAAACCAGCAACCAAAGAACCAAGTGCTTGCCAAGTGCTTGCCAGGGTCTACTCTAATTTATTGAAACTCTGAACGGAAGAATTAAAAGCAGCAAGTCCAGAGGAAAGGACAGAAACTAATGTTTGCTGAGTGGCAGCTATCTTACCACCCTACTGTATCCAATCCTCATCACAGGCAGTAAATGGCAAAGTCACCAGTTGTGCCCAGGTCTACCTACGACAATAACCCACCTTTAACGCTGTCAGGAAGGCTAGGGTGAAGGAAAGGCTACGTGACACCACTTCAATCACATTACCCATCCTCCCTCTGGGCTCCCAGGGTACTCAGTCTGTACAGCGATGACGTTAGTGCATGAGTGATTAACAGAATCTGCATGCTAACAGAGTTTGTATTATTCACCTGAATTTCCCCAGCACAGACTCACCTGCAAATAGTGGACGCTCGACAATAAGATTATATGACTTTCTCGGCAGAATTTCTAAAATTTCTAAAATGTGTACTAAGAAGTCTAATAAATTAACTGAAGGGAGACCCTCTTATGAACCAGGTACATTAAAAGCAGGCTCGTCCCCCTTGCCGGTCACGTAACACGCATTTGTGGGGAACCTGGTGCCAAACCATTCGTAAACGACCTGCTTCTGGGTCCGGGCTTCATATGTAGCAGAGCAGCTCCCTCACTGTGATCTAGCGAACGTCAGCCCTCGACACAAGGGTTTGTAAAAAAAAATTTTTTGATTTAAAAAGAAAAACAAAAGTAGGCTTCCCGAAAGGAAAGAGTGTATTAATGGCAGACTCAGTGGGGAGACATTCAGACATGGGAGTAAATAGTAACTTGGAGGGGGGGGTAGAGGTGGGAATAGCGGTGGACTACGGCTAGATTATGTGTTAGATTCATATTCCACAGGTCAAAGGAATCAGCTCAACTACCCTTTTTGTTGGAAAGAGAAATGGACGTGAGGCTGCCTGAGGCCCCAAAGGTCACGGACAGAGAACAGCCTTGTAAGGATCTGGGAAAGAGATATGACCCCAACGTAAGAAAACTTTTAAAGTAACTGATTTTCTTTTTTTTTTATTTTTATTTTTATTTATTATTTTTTTTTTTTAATTTTTTTTTTTCAACGTTTATTTATTTTTGGGACAGAGAGAGACAGAGCATGAACGGGGGAGGGGCAGAGAGAGAGGGAGACACAGAATCAGAAACAGGCTCCAGGCTCTGAGCCATCAGCCCAGAGCCCGACGCGGGGCTCGAACTCACAGACCGCGAGATCGTGACCTGGCTGAAGTCGGATGCTTAACCGACTGCGCCACCCAGGCGCCCCAAGTAACTGATTTTCTAAGATTCCAGACTTGAAAAAAAAAGTGCTGTTGATTTTAAACAGGAAGTAAACACATCAAACAAAGGAAGCATGACTAATTTGAGTAGGAGCAAAATTTTTCAAAGCATGTATTTATGCCCTGTTTTTTTTTAATATTTAATAAACAATTAAAACTCAGAAAAAGTTATAGAATAATTTACCCTAGCAAATGTCCCATACCCTGTAGATCTAGAAACTAATATTAGATAAGGTTAGAGTTTCCCTCTTCAAGGACACGGTGACCTATGTCATTGATTAACTATGAAGCTGTGCCAACCTCATTTTATTCTTCTACCAAATAATACAACCTACTTTCTAAAGGCAACAAATTCCTCTTCAAGTTCTCTAGGGTTGCTAGGGTACTCTAAATATTTTATCCAAAGACTAACCAACGCTTTCTCAACAAACAGAAAAATATCCACCCCAAAAATATCGCTCATAAACTGATTTCTTTGGACAGAGAAAAACAAAACAACTTCAAAGGAAAGCAAATAAATTTGCACTCCCTTATGAAACTCTATGTAATTATAAGAATTGACTTGAGGGGCATCTGGCTGGCTCAGTTGATAGAGCAAATGACTACTGATCTCAAGGTCGTGAGTTCAAGTCCCATGCTGGGTGTAGGAGATTAGTTTAAAACAAAATAGGAATAATACAAAACGAATTTACCTGAAAAAATTCTGGTTTTCTTTTTTTTTTTTTTTTTTATGTTTATTCATTTTTGAGAGACAGAGACAGAGCATGAGCAGGGCAGAGAGAGAGAGAGAGAGAGAGACACGGAATCCAAAGCAGGCTCCAGGCTCTGAGCTGTCAGCACGGAGCCCGACACAGGGCTCGAACTCACGAACTGTGAGATCATGACCTGAGCCGAAGTCGGACACTTAACCAACTGAGCCACCCAGGCACCTCTGAAAAAATTCTGGTTTTCTATTACAGAAAGACACTCTAAGGACAGTATCCATTCTGTGCAGCTAGTGACGCAAGTTAATTGCAGTGATTTTATACATAAAAAACATAAACAATAAAAACTTCCAGATTATCCTCTAGTCTTGTAAAAATGGATGCTGCGTCCCCAGACCACAGTTCGCACCCCTCAAAAACACAAGCAGCCTCTCCCACCATACCTGTCTCCTCGATCTTCCAACCGTAGTTTCGAGAGTCTTGCACGGCTTGTCCTAACAAAGCCGCTTGGTGCATCAGTTTTTTAGGTATGCAACCCACATTCACGCATGTTCCTCCGAGACCTGCAACAACATCAAGAAATAAGTTTATACCCTGCTTCACGATTCTTGATGGAGAAAGGTCAGTAATCATTATAATGTGCTACAAAAGATCATAATTTATTTGCCCAACGTAGCCCAATACTGTTTATGCAAATTCATTCCTAAGTTTCAAGGCATTTCTAAGCTCAGAGAGCCTTATGTATCAAACACAGTGAGTGACCTCACGCTCAAACAAAAGAAAAATGAGATTTCCACAATTTCCATACCCTCAAAAATTCAAAATGAACTGACTGCTGATAAAGATGCCAGAAATTGAAATTTTACTTTGCATGCAATCCTATACTTGCCACCAAATCTTTGAACAGAACTGTATGATAAAGGGGTTATTAAGCTAGCCACAGTTGGACTGCAGTGGGTCTGGAACTACATATAAAATGTGGTGTATGTGAGCATTTTTTTTAAGATGGTGGTCTACAGCTTTCATGGATTCTCACAAAAGGATTCATGACCAAAACAAACACAAGCTTTAGCATCTCTGAGACTAAAGAACATGGCGCTAGACTGTCTCCATTAGGACAAAATACAGGCAGGCAGGGAGGCAGACAAAATGGCGTGAGATCGCAAGATGGCAGCAGACGTCACAGCTCAGAAAACAGAAGCCTTCTGAGGAGAATGCTTCCAGACTGCCACTATGGAGTGCAACCTCCCCAGGCCAGAGGGGCTATCCCCAGCACAAGAATAGTGCCTGGGGCACCTGGGTGGCACAGGAGGTTAAGCATTCGACTTTGGCTCAGGTCATGATCTCATGGTTCAAGCCCCATATCGGGCTCTGTGCTGACAATGAGAAGCCTGCTTGCTTGGGATTCTCTCTCCCTCTCTCTCTCTCTCTGTCCCTCCCCCACTCACTCTCTCTCTCTCTCAAAATAAATGAACTTAAAAAAACAAAAATGGGGCACCTGAGTGGCTCAGCTGGTTAAGCATGTGACCTCAGCTCAGGTCATGATCTCACAGTTCGTGGGTTTGAGCCCTGCATCAGGCTCTGAGCTGACAGCCCACAGCCTGGAGCCTGCTTCAAATTCTGTGTCTCCCTCTCTCTCTGCCCCTCCCTCACTCACGTTCTGTCTCTTTCTGTCTCTCAAAAATGAGTAAACGTTAAAAAAAAAAATTAAAAAAAAAAATAGTGTCCAACACAACACTGACACCTAATAAATATTTGTTGAATGGATCAATTAGAAAGTGAGACACTCTCTTATCCAAGAGTTCTGCTTCTTGCCTCCTAATGAGAGCAGCTAAGTCATCTTGGTAAAATTTATGTATCACATCAATCCCCTTCTCAAAGGCTTCCTACTAGGCTTCGATTAGGTCCAATTCCTCATCTCGGCCTATCGAGACCTGTACAGCCTGACACCTGCCTTCGTCTCTAATCTTACCTCCAGCTCGTATCACCCATGCTACCACCATGAAGAACTCCCACCTGCCTCAGGGCCTTTATATGTTCTATTCTGTGACAGAGACCGAGAAAAGTCCCCTGGAAGGTTCTTCCTCAGCTTTTGGCATAGCTGGTTCATTCTTAATTCTTTTGGCCTCATTTAAAGGCCACCTCTTCAGAGGCCTTCCTTGATAATCTTCCCAAAGTTAAACTCTTTCCTCTACCCAGTTTCTCTCTATCCCACCATATAATTTTTTTTAGTACCACTCATCATAATTTGTAAAGTTCCCCGCTTATCTCTTGTCTCCCCGCTAGCATATAAACTCCACAAGGACAAGAACTTCACGTCTACCACACCCATTGCTACATCTCCAATGCCCTGGTTCGTAGTAAGTGTTCAATTAATATCTGTGGAATAAATGAATACAGAACACTGATTCAACAAGATTCGGAAGCAGCACGGGCTCTCCACTGAGATATCTGATTCCAGTTCTTATTGAATGTAGGAACTGGTTTTAAAACAGAAACCCACAGGTAAGTGTTTCAACTTTCAGTCATTAAATCCCTAAGTTTACCAAATTACTCAAATCTTTAGTTTTAAATCATCATGACAGCTGTGGAGAAGGTGTTGCATCATCCTGACACTGCCAGAAACTCCAAATTTTCAACATTTAACATTTCCATTTTAACTTAGCACAAGTGAAAGAGGCATATATCTTTTTTGTTGTTTTAATTTAACTTTTAAATGTTCAGTTGGGTTTTAGGAGCCATTTAAACATATGCCAGGGAAAAACCTGCTCCTACCAATCCACTTCTAAAATACTTCAAAGCTTACCCCATCTAGTTCCATGGGGGGTTGGAGTGACAAAATCCAGGACCAATATCTTCTTGTCATATTTGGCTGCTTCCTAGAAAATAAACGTATGAAAATAAACTCGAAAGGTGACCATGACAGACTAGAAATGGACTGTTAAAAATCCAAGCTATTCTTATTAAGCTACAGTGCCCGCAGCATAACCAGTTATTACTGCCTGGAACTTCAGATACTGCACCAAGGTGGTTAGTGAGACTCCAAAATAAAAATTAGGCAACTGAGACAGTCACAGGGTAGTTGTAAAGAACATACAGAGCACAGCTGTAAAACTGTCTCCCGGACACACTAGTATCCTCTTGCATAATTCCATGCAAACAGTAACATATTAAGCAATAATCTGAAGAACCTGGGGTCTTTTCTAAGCAGGCAAGAGGTGAATAGCCAGTAAAAAAGATTTAGGACAGTCTACAACCCTTGATTCAATCTGTATTCTGTAAGTATTTCTGAAAGTATTTTAAGTTTTATCTAATTCAGTATCTAGGCAGAATATTGGAAAAGTTTTTCTTCTAAAATCGTCAGATTTCCTAAAATTTCACATGAAAAGCCAGTAAGAAAGTTGATGGTATCTATGAGCTTTCCAAACAGATTTTAGGGGAGTGGTGACAATAGTCAGAAGTTCATTTTGCAGAGCATCCTTTATCTTTTTCAGAGAATAAGTTTTGTGTATTGGCAACTACAACCTCCAAAGGTTATTTCAAAGGATTGAGTCTATGTTTCCTTTAAAACCAACAGAACGAGGGGCGCCTGGGTGGCTCAGTCGGTTAAGTGTCCAATCGCAGTTCCTGAGTTCGAGCCCCACGTCGGGCTCTGTGCTGACAGCTCAGAGCCTGGAGCCTGCTTCGGATTCTGTGTCTCCTCCTCTCTCTCTGTCACTCCTCCACTCATGTTCTATCATGCTCTCTCTCAAAAATAAACATTAAAAAAAAAATTTTTTAATAGAAGAAAAATAAAACTCACCAGAACTAGAGTAAAATACATCCGGTATTATTACTGAATTATTTATAGCTAAGTATGGCTTCATGCCAGATGCTGGCCTGCTCCTCATTTGGGCAGCTTCATTTGAATCTACCCTTACTGACCCACAAGCTACACCTTTTAAACCATGTCATCTTTTATTTAAAAAAAATTTTTTTAGGGGCGCCTGGGTGGCGCAGTCGGTTAAGCGTCCGACTTCAGCCAGGTCACGATCTCGCGGTCCGGGAGTTCGAGCCCCGCGTCGGGCTCTGGGCTGATGGCTCAGAGCCTGGAGCCTGTTTCCGATTCTGTGTCTCCCTCTCTCTCTGCCCCTCCCCCGTTCATGCTCTGTCTCTCTCTGTCCCAAAAATAAATTTAAAAAAAACACCAAAAAACGTTGAAGAAAAAAAAAAATTTTTTTAATGTTGGTTTATTTTTGAGAGAGAGAAAGACAGCTGTCAGCACAGAGCCTACTTGGGATTCTCTCTCTCTCCCTCTCTCTCTGCAACCCCCCACCCACATGCACACGCATGCATGCCCATGCTCGCTCTCTCTCTCTCTCAAAATGAATAAACTTAAAAAAAAATAAAAGTACCTGTTGGAGAAGGATGACAGGCCCAAGGGCCCTTGGCCCCTCACACATGGAAGATGTATCTCAATTTAGGACCAGGAGTCTCATTCCTTAACCTCCCTTATTTATACTTCCTCTCCCCCATGACCCCCAGACCAGAGTTAGTGGGTATACTCTTAGTTCACTTCTTATACAAAGGAGGCAAACATTTTCAATTTTTTTTAATGTGTATTTTTGAGATAGAGCGTGCGCGAGCGAGCGGGGGAGGGGCAGAGAGAGAGAGGGAGACACAGAATCTGAAGCAGGTTCCAGGCTCTGAGCTGACAACACAGAGCTTGATGCAGGGCTTGAACTCACAGACCTCAAGATCAGACGCTTAACTGACTGAGCCACCCAGGTGCCCCAGGAGGCAAACGTTTTTAATGATTAAGTTTAAGGAATCCAACTGCTCTCCATTTTTCTACTGGGGAGGAGGGCCTGTGAACAGGAAAATCATCAAAGTGAAAAAAACCTAATACTGATATTTATAAAGAGTAAGAAATATATTTATTTAATTTCAAACTGTTTCTATACCACACCTTTATTATCTTTGAAAAGTCAGCCAAACTTAAAATGAATGAAAATGTGTCCCAAAATACGGGCCACGGTACTGTCATGTAGAAGTACTTTCACAAAGAAGGTACAGTTCAACCTGGAAAACTGATTTGCAAAACAGTCCCTTTGTAAACATGTCCTGCCCGAGTTAAGGTGCAGAATGTCACAAGAGTGGCTCAACCTAATTCCAGTGAGAACCGGCGGACGTCTATCAGGAGCGTGACTCCTACCCATCACCCAGATGACACACAGGAACCTTGCCTTAGCAGCTGCCAGCCCTCCTGAGCCGCCTCCAACGATGATGAGGTCATAGTCATAGGACTCGGGAAGACCCTCCGAGCCGTTCATTTTCAGTAGCTTTTGAAGTCTGCCCTCCTGATAAGCCTAAAGAAAAGGAAGAGGAAATACGTTAACTTAAAAGCAGCAATGCCTGAAAAGTTTTGTGAGAAAACCTTTCTCTGAAAAAAGCACAAGGAATATTCAAAGGAAAAACATCGTTTAACTTCTATCACAGCACGCAAGAAGAAAACGTTCAACCCTCTTTTCAAGTGGTGACCAAGAATCTGCTTTTTGTTAGGACTGTCCTAATTCCTTTTCGCATCACAGATAGCTAACTGAAATGTTCATATAGTACTTCCAGTGTTAGACCCTGACATTCCAACAAAATCAACTTAGTCCTAAATGAAGTATGATCCTCAGTCCTTTTTCCCCAGAATTATTACACTAGGTTTTAAATTTGGTTTTTAAAATATTTGTACTGTATGTTTTTAATAAAACCATCAATAACCATTCAGTAGTCGTCTTTATTTTCTGGCCACAAAAATAAGTGGCCTAAGTTCTCAGATTAGGATAGCGGTCTGGTAGGGGCACCTGGTTGAGCGTCCGACTTCGGCTCAGGTCACGATCTCACAGTTCTTGAGTTTGAGCCCCATATTGGGCTCACTGCTGTTATCCTGTCAGCACAGAGCCTGTTTCCGATCCTCTGCCCCCCTCCCTCTGCCCCTCTCCCGCTTGTGCTCTCCTAAAAAATAAATATTAAAAAAAAAAAAAAAAGAGGCCTGGTAAATAGCAACTGAAACAGATTAGCCAAATACTTAAGACTTTTCTACATTGCTCAGGTAAAAGTTCAGAACAAAAGCATTAATTGACATTTACCTACAAGAAAAGTTAACTGTAAAAGTCCTGCTTTTTCCAAAGCATTTTATTTATTTTTTTATGTTTATTTATTTTTGAGGGAGGGACAGAGAGAGAGAGAGAGAGATCGTGCCTGCGCACAGTGTGGGAGGGGCAGAGAGAGAGAGAGAGAGGGAGAGAGGGAGACACAGAATCCGAAGCAGGCTCCAGGCTCTGAGCTGTCAGCACAGAGCCTGATGTGGGGCTTGAACTCATGAGCCGTGAAATCATGACCTGAGTCAGCTGGACGCTTAACTGACTGAGCCACCCAGGAGCCTCCCAAGATACTTTATATAAGGAAAGAAATAAAAAGTGGGGGAGGGTGCGGGAGACAATAAATTAAGCACAACTCTGTACAACTTTTTTTTAAGAGGACATTTTTTAAAATGTATTTTTTAGTTGTTTTAAGTAATCTCTCCACCCAACATGGGGCTCGAACTCACAACCCTGAGATCAAGAGTTGTATGCTCTACCCACTGAGCCAGCCAGGCACCCCTAAAGCTTACTGCTTTAATCTACCTAGGCACGAGGCCTCCTATACTGTATTAGTTTCCATGTACTTGGCACATAACAGACTTTATAATATAAATATTATAGACTTTTAACTTCAAAAGCCATTTCATTTCGCTAGGTTTTATATACATGAGTTATATTTCATATTAGCTTGGAACACTGTTTTGGTGATTATTTTTTAAAGCAGGCTTCACTCCCAGAGCGGGGCTTGAACTCATGACCCTGAGATCAAGCCCTGAGCTGAGCTCAAGAGTCAGATGCTTAATCAACAGAGCCAACCAGGTGCCTCCTGTTTTGGTGGTATTTTTAATATTACCTTTTATTAAAACAAACATGCGTGCTAAATGTTATACCAGCAACAAAAAAGTGTTTCTAAAAATGAAGTTTTAATCTCAATAATCGATAAAAGTCCCCCAAACTTACCAGCCCCGACGCCACATTTTTCTCCTGCCTACCATCAGCTGCACGGGGCGAAGGGCAGAGCTTAGGGTCAGTAGAGCAGGATGCTGGGGACGCGGAAGGGGGCGCACTGGAGGAAGGTGCAGGAAGAGGCATGGCACCGTGGCTGCCCCTTGGCAGGGTGGCAGGTGCACCTGACGGCGCAGAGACTGAAGGAAGAGCACGTGGGTACCAGCAACAATGGGGACAAAAATGCATCAACCTGACCGTCTGTACAAAAGGTCTAACGTGAGAGGCTGGTAAACACAGCCAGTATTCATCTACTGGCATTTTGGCAGAGGCTCCTCCTTCAGTACAAGGCACTGTGGGGGGAAAAACAATTTGGTAATAATAGCCATTCAGATCACAGGACCGTTACAAGCTTCAGGTAACAAACATTACTCTCTAGTTGGTCTCCAGGAGCACAGGCTGACTTGCTGGCTTAAAAGAATTAATAAATGCAGCCAGATGTCCTTTTGGAAAAACAACGTATTACCATTTTAATCTGAGCCTCAGTTTTATCTGCAAGTACTTGGCACAGTGCTGGAAGACCGTCACTGGCTGTCTAAATGAAAACTACCCATTTCATAACCACCCCCACCATTATCTACTAGAACAAAAGAAAGAAAACGCACTGTCATGCTGAAAAGCCACCAATGTATAATCTGTTCTGTCCTGAAATTCTGGATCACACCTGATTCTTATTCAAGCTTGAAGTCAAATTGTATCAACCAGAATACAGATTTTATGAAGAAAACTAAGTGAGCCTGAGCACTTTTGACTCTGTAAGTATAACGGTAAGACACAGGCAACTAAAGCAGTCCACTGACCCCAAAAAATTCCAATCCAACTTAAAACTGAAATTGCTATCCTTAAGGTCTAAGTTAAGTGGTTTGCCACCTAAAACATGAACAAGATAGGCAGTAGAATAAAGCTCCCCCAATGTCAAGGAGGAGCACACAGTTGGGTAAGACAGAAAAGAAAAATGCCCCCCCCCTTCTCCTCCAATTATGCTTGTTAGAAATAGTGGCCACTGACTATATTACCTGATAAAGAACAAGAATTCTCAAACTTTTTAGTCTTAGGATCCCTTTACAACCTTAAATTATATAGGACCCCAGAGAGCTTTGGTTAATGTGAAGTTTATTTATCAATTTTAGTGTACAGAAGTTAAAACTAAGAAATGTTAATATTAAAATATTTTAAATTAAAATATTAAATGCCTTAAGCATTACTGTTAAACACACTTGCTAAAAATAACTTTTTAATTAGTGACAGTACAATTCTTTTTAATGCCTGTCTTAATAAAAGACACTCGTATCTTTAATGCGCTCAGTCTGTTACAAAGTCACCTGTCTGGAAAACTCCATGGTAGACTCGTGAAGGAATTAGATGAGAAAAGCATCTCAGTATTATGGAGATAATTTTAACTTCAAGGTCTTCCTGTTAGGGCCGCAGGAAGTCCCCAGAAGAACTCACTTTGAGAAGCAGTACTATAGGACACAGCACCTCACCCCTAGCTGGTGTTTGCCAGACTTACATACTGAATATTCTTTCACTTTTTCCATCTGCTTCTTAGGAAAAATGCCTATTCCCACCCCTACCCCTAGTGAAACACTGCTCCAGACTCACCTCTGAAAAGGCACAACATAGAAAACAATTCAAGTGTCCCAGATTTCTTCAAAATTAGAATGATTTTTACGTTCCTCCCCACCAAACATGATTCATATCCACTGAGCAGAGACATGTACTAGTTTTTCTTACCATTATATATCAGCTCTGGTGTTGAAATGACCTGGGTTAAAACACTTGCTCTACCACTCTCTAAGTTAGGTGACTTGGGCTCATCACCTAATCCTTAGGGAGTCTGTCTTTTTATTTTGTAAAATGAAATTAACATACCCTTGTACTACACCAAACGGCAGGGTAATGCATATCGGCACAGACGCTGGTAGGAACAATCTCTTTAGGTTACTAATTCTCCCCTTCCCAGAGAAGGAAACCTGCATGGTCAAAAAGCTTCTGGAGTGTTTAATAGATATCCCCTGCACTTCCCTGTGCCACACCTCACTTGAAATGCCCTCTTCCCATCAAATCCTGACACAGTATATAAACAGTAAGTAAACACCGATGTTGTATTATTTTTATTCAATACACACAAACACATCACCCTTTCTAAGGCATTCCTTCAGGAGTTGGGGGGGGGGGGGCGGTGGGTTCTTTTACCAACATTCTAAGTCTCCAATACAATATCCGTTTCTTCCATTAAGGTCTTCCTAAATTTCCCAAACAACTTTTTCCTTTTGCTTCTTGCAACTCCATTAACACATACCATAACCTTATACAAGGAAGCAGAGGGAGACTTCACTACAGTAGTAAATGTGAAGACAGACTTAAGAAGTTGCACCAGCAACTCTGAAAATGGGAGGAAGACCCTGTAAAGCAAGGATTACAGGTGGCCTCTGAAACTGACAAGAAAACAGATTCTCCCCTCAGAGCCTCAGCAGAACCAGTTCTGCTAACACCTTGATTTTAGCCCAGAGAAACAGATACGAGACTTTCAACCTCTAGAACTGTAATATGATATAATACACGTTTTCTGTTATTTTAAGCCACTAAAAGTGTGGTAATTTGTTACAGCAGCAATAGGACACTACTACATGCACTAAAATATAAATTCCCTAAGAGACGGTCCATTTCCTGTCCACAACTTTCCCCCCACTGCCTAGACCAGTATCTGGTACAGTGAACACTCAAACAATTGCTGAGTAAGTAACAATTGCCAATTCCAATCACTTGATAATAGATTCCCCAAGACAAAGGCAAAGGCATGAGGAAGTCCTATGTAGATATAAAGTGAATGAACCATGACAGAGATGTCACCACTAAAGTAGCTTACAGCACAGAATTTCTGACCCTGAGAGGAGGCCCTAATATGAGGGCTCACTCCTGAGCCAGACACTGTGCGAGGTGCTTTGCATATATTATCCCATTTGTATATATTATCCCATCTAGTCCTCACAATAGCCTTCCAATGTGGTCATCTCATAAACGATAATATAGAAGCCCTTAGAGATGAAAAAAGTCGCCCGATGAATTAAGAATTGAACCCAGGAGTAAATGATTACTAAGCTCTTGCTCTTCTCACTATACCATACCCCGGAACTCAGGTTTCTAAATACAGCTGACCCTCCAACAACATGGGTTTGAAATGCAGTCTACTTATATGCGGGTTTTTCAATAAATAGAGTATTATAAACATATTTCTCTTCCTCTCAGTATTATGATTTTCCTATTTTCTCTAGCTTCCTTTATTGTAGAATATAGTATATAATACATATAACATACAAAATATGTTTTAATTGACTTTATGTTAACAGTAAGGCTTCTGGTCAACAGTTGGCTATTAGTAGTTAAGTTTTGGGGGAATCAAAAGTTACAGTTGCATTTCTGACGGTGCAGGGGGGATGGTGTCCCTAAACCCCTCATTGTTTAAGAGCCAACTGTCCTTGTCACATACATTTTCCAATTTTATCCTTATTGTAAACTTAAGAGACAGGTGTTATTCCTATTTAGCAAATCAAAAACCTATGGTTTATACGTTCAATAATCTGCCCAAAGCCTCTAACTAGAACGTTAATTAAGTCAGGATTTGATTCCAGGTGCTTTGATCAGAAAGTGGTTCTGTTACACAATAAAGTTCTAGTTAAAAATTCTTTCTGTAATATTCTCCTAAATTTCAGTTGATTTTATTGAACCTGTGAAATTTAAGCCCCTCTAATTATATTCCTGGGAAACCAGCAGATCTGCAGTTTGCCTCATATCTAATCTCTGTAATTATCTATCGGTCAATTCTTTTTTCCTTCAAGGTAAGCTGTCACTTTAATTTCAAAATGATGTGGCAACTAAGGTGTCACAGTAAAAACAGAAACAAGTGGTCAACATGATTTAGATTTTAAAAGCTGTTAACTTTAGAGAAGGCCCCTAAAATTACCTTCCCCCCAAATCTGTACATTCTCTACTGATGCTTTTAGTCAAGTCTCCAATACTCTGTAAAGACACTGGGCACTTAACTGAGCAATCCAGTGATGAGTAAAAAAAGTGAGGCAGAATCCTCTTGCTACTAAGAAATTCTTTTCCTCTAATGGCAAATCTCTGGAAAACCCAAGGAACTTGGGTACTAAAGACAGGCTAAAATGAGAATCAGCAAAACCAAATGATACTTCCATGATGCTAAATAAATCAAAGGGTGGCACACCCAGCAAGGTTAGCATTCCTTTATGAAAAAGGGGGAAAGAGGGGCGCCTGGGTGGTCAGTCAGTTAAGCATCCAACTTGAGTTCAGCTCAGGTCATGATCTCGCTATTGAGTTCGAGCCCTGCAGTGGGACTCTCAGTGTGCAGGCTGCTTGAGATTCTCACTCTCTTCCTCTCTCTCTCTGCCCCTCCCCTGCACTCTCACGTTCCCTCTCTCTCAAAATAAAAAACTTAAAAAAAAAAAGGAAAGAAAGAAGGAAAGGAAGGAAGGAAAAGGGGAAGGAATGGCTACTTTATTTTTTTTTTAACGTTTATGTATTTTTAAGAGAGAGAGAAAGAGACAGAGCACAAGTGGGCAAAGGGCAGAGAGAGGGAAACAAAGAATCCGAAGCAGGTTCCAGGCTCTGAACTGTTAGCAACAGAGCCTGATGCAGGGCTCAAACTCACAAACCGTAAGATCATGATCTGAGCGGAAGTCAGACCCTTAAACAACTGAGCCACCCAGGCACCCCAGGAATGGCTACTTTAGAAAACAACTGAACAAGTTTCGTGAGAAATTTCTATTTTGGCAAAAAACCTCAACTACTACTGAAGAATCTGTCCCCAACACACATTAGGATCACTCCTGTCAACCTTGATGCCATTTATTTAGTCTTTGGACTTCCTTTCCCTATTCTACACAAGACTTAGTAGGAAAGTTCGTTGTTACTTCTTCCCAAGCCAGATACTTATCCACTTGCCAAATAATGCCTAATGGCAAAGTCCACTACTACCCCAGATTAAGTTCCTATAGGGATGAAAAAAAGCAGCCTAAGGGGCTCCTGGTGGCTCAGTCAGCTAAGCACTTGACTCTTGGCTTCGGCTCAGGTCATGAAGCCTACTTTGCAATTTTGTCTGCCAGTCCCCCGTTCACAGTGTCTCTCAAATAAGTGAACTTCATTTTTTTATGTTTACTTATTTTTTTGAGAGAGAGGGCGTGAGTGGGGGAGGGACAGAGAAAGAGGGGGGACAAAGGATCTGAAGTGGACTTGGTGCTGACAGCAGCAAGTCAGATGCAGGCCTCCAACTCACGAAAGGTGAGATCATGACCTAAGCTGAAGTCGGACCCTCAACCGAGCCATCCAGGTGCTCCAAATAAATAAACTTAAAAAAAAAAAAAAAAAAAAAAACTTATGGGCAACTCAGTCCATAGGGCAAGTGACTCTTGATCTCTAGGTCCTGCATTCAAGCCCCACATACAGCATGGAGAAGGAAGGAAGGAAGGAAGGAAGGAAGGAAGGAAGGAAGGAAGGAAGGAAGGAGAGAGAGAGAGAGAAAGAAAGAGAAAGAAAGAAAAGTAGCTTACAAATAGACATGCTCTGCACCTTCAAGATTGTTTTCTTAAAGACCCACATTTTTAGCATAACTTCTAAGATTGTAATTCATAATTGCAAGCAACAAAAAGAAAAAACAAGTCTTTATGGTGAAGTAAAGAACATATGGGCAAGTTAGTTATATATTTCAGCATAAACAGAGATAGTTTCCAGGCATTTAAAGCCCTCATAAGAAACACAAAATTGAACTGGGAATATTCAAGGCTGTTACATAATGAAACACCACTGATTCTGAAGGCCAATCTGTGTACCAGCAGCAACCACAAAGGGTTTGGAAATTAGAGGCCAGAGAAGACATTAACCAAGTAGATAAAGACTGTAACTCTTGGCCTCTATTTGGCCTCCATATTCCCCCTGCCGAGAATACCTCTGCTGTCTTTGATTAATCCCTACTTACCTTTCAGCACACACTTAAATGATGCCTCACCTATCTACTGTAGAGGTTATTTTGTCCAATCACAGGAGAAACTATTTAGAATATGGATACCCATGCATTAATCTTATGGAGTCTTCCTTGCAATGAAGCAAGGAATCTACATTTTTTAAAAATAGTGTTGCATCGCTTATTCACTGACCTATGTATAAAGTCTTTCTTGACTTTTTTTTTTTTAATACCCACTCTTCCCCCAACCTTGTCGGAGCCTCATACGGGATTCCTTTGGTTCCCTGTAACAAAAGAAGCAATGTAGTATCACAGTGCATCATAAAATTGAGTTTTTGGTAAATTATCAATGCCTTTTAGGAAATTCAGAACTGACTTTTATTGGTAAAGTCTTAATGGGCATTCAAAAAAAATCTTTCCGTGAACATGCCAATGAATATTTTTTAATAACAGATCATGACAACTTCATAAACTACCAAAAAAAAAAAAATACATTGCACAGTAAAACAATTTCTGATGTTTTGAAAATACTTTTTCACTTTACATGAAATACACTATGTGCTTCTACTTGGATCTTACTCTCAATTTTGAGATACTTTGGAAAAGCCACAAAATACATCCTATACTAAGAACAAAAGTCCCTAGTATGAGTTTGTGATCATAGCCTCTGAAATCTCAAAAGTTGCCACAATATTTTTCCAGTCCTGTAAACTTAAAGATATAACTCCTTGTCTCCTGCCATGAGAACTGGGATCATTTCCCTCACCCACTTGGTTAATATTAATCGGCTCTAATATTGGCAGCCTGTCTTGGTCAAGCCTTATTCTTGCAAAACCATCCCTTATAATGAAAGAAACATAAAATATATTCTCCACAGTACGAGAAAAAGAGTTTGGATCAATCACAAACTCAAAATAGGACACGGGAGTATCAGGATACTTTCGAAAGTAAGTTTGCAACAATCCCAAGATTCTTTCTACTTCTTTTTCTGTTGCTTCTTGATTATTACTCAGGTCCAACTTCCTCAGCTTTGTAGGCATAGCCCCATTTTCTTCCATTTTGTGAGCTTTCTTCTGGTGTTCAAGTCGGGGCTTTGGTGCAGAAGACTTAGACTTGAATGAACCAAAAATAAAGTGGAATGTTTCAGCTTGCACTATCCAGGATGTTGCTTCCTTCTGTACTGTCTCCCAGAAGGAAAGAGCTATATTATCATCACAGCCACTCAATTCATCACGTTCATCATCTTCCATCCAGTTCAGGCCCACAAATATAAACAGAAAGTCACAAAACGCTACTTGATTAAAAAAGCTCATATCACAGTTCAGTTGCTTTGCTTTCTCTTTACCCAAATCAGAAGCCAAAACAAGAAACTGGGCATCGAGTGCTGCTTCTCTGGTTCGGCTCACTCCATCAAACAGGACATTGGCTTCTTCAAGGGCCTCGCTTAACGTGTCGCTCGCCGTGTTCACTATGTCATCACGGTTCTGCTGGACACTATAGATGAGCTGTCGGTACTGCCTGCGGATTTTCCGGCATTTCTCCTCGTCATCCGCAAGCCCTAGGAGGTATGGGTCTATGTCGGCCTCCCGGCAGCTGAGGTCGTCAGGGCAGCCATCAGCCCCCACCGCCACTTCCACCTTCATCGGTTCTTCCTCGTCCTCCACCCGCTTCACAGAGAACGCACTACCAGCGATGGTCCCCGCTGGCTCCTCTCCTTTCTCTACGCCTCCCCTCAAGGAGCCTTTTTCATCAGACATTCCGGCGACCGGCGCGCTCAGCTGACACCCAGCTAACTGCATTCGCTACGTTTCCGACCATGGCGGAAATTGAAGGGGGTCCGTAGGAGAAGACGTCGCCCATGCGCACTGGCGGGGTCCCGAGGCCCCGCCCCCAGCTGGCTCCGGTTCCCGGCGGCCCAGGCCCGCGGAGCCCAGACGCACCCGCGTTAGCAACCGGCTCCCTGCCGCACAGCACAGAACGTGCGCAATAATGGGGCCCCTGTCCACACTACGATAATACCCGCTCAACAGATAGCTATTATTTTAGCAATTACTGACAGTGTCCTCTGGCTTTCAAAGAAATACCTAGACAATCATAGCAAAATGGGGGAGGGGAGGGTCAAAGCTCCTGCACTTTAAAACATTTGCCGTGACCTTGCAGTTAGGTCAGCCTATGTTTTTCGTTCTTCTCTGATTAAAAGGCAGGGTCCTTGGGGTTTTGGTTTTTTGAGAACTGAATCTGGCTGCGTTGTAAACTGCCCATAAAGCCAAGCATTGTGAGTTGCTGAACCTCCACTACAAATAGGCCGAACTCTCAGAGTTCACTTGCAAAGTGGCTGTTTGGATTAATTACCTTCACGGGCCCTCAAAAGCCAGACCCCCTCCAAACTAGGGCAGAGGCAGTTGCGAGGCAAGAGAGTGTCGGCTAGCGCATGAGCTAAAGTGGTGGCAGGTCAGGCATTACTCAAGTGACCTTTGGTTCTCCACCACCCAAGTGTGGAAGAATAAAGTGGGTGCAGTCTCTGCAAAAGCGAGGTTTCTTTGAAAGTTTGCCAAAAACTAAAGACCACAGACTGAATGGAGAGTAAATCTGAACCCTAAAAGGTAAGCAAAGCTATGAAAAAAAAATTTTTTTTAATTTTTTTTTAATTTTTTTTTAACGTTTATTTATTTTTTTGAGACAGAGAGAGACAGAGCATGAACAGGGGAGGGGCAGAGAGAGAGGGAGACACAGAATCTGAAACAGGCTCCAGGCTCTGAGCGCTCAGCACAGAGCCGAACGCGGGGCTCGAACTCACGGACTGTGAGATCATGACCTGAGCCGAAGTCAGACACTCAACCGACCAAGCCACCCAGGCGCCCCAAAGCTATGAAAATTTTAAACACATTCTGTTGCAAGAAAAAGGAAGCAAATGATGTAAATCGAGTGACTACATTGGAAAATTCACCGGGAATCCCCGCACAGTTGGGGGAAAGGGCTTATTTAGCTCATCAGTCTCACAAGCAGCAAAGCAGATGTAACAATAAGGAATACATTTTGTTTTTAAAGAGAACAAAAAAGTACACTCTCAACCCAGATCAAAAGCTTTTCACTTCAACAGGTGCCATTTTAATTGGGGGTGCGGGGAGACAAATACCACTGCACCTGTCAATTCTGGTTTCAAGGCACCAAGAGGTAGTAAATTAGCCCTACCTTCCTTCCCATGCGTCTAGACTGGGTCATTTTTCCTGTCTTTACCAGAAAGTTTCTTGCAAATGTGTGAACAGTAAAACCTAGTATTAAGTTTCTCTAAACTATTTACATTACTCTTCATCCCCCATTATTTTAAGTATAGGTAATTCAGGGGGAAAAACGTGCATTTTTCAAAAGCACCAGGCATTATAGTTACTCATGCATATATATTATCCTGCTCTATTAGACTGAACTTCTCTAAAGCAAGAATCTGATTTTAAATCTTCCAAGCAAAGCTGTGTTCACATGGATACATTGGAATATGCATGTCTGAATGTATAAATGAATGTAGATGAAAACTTTATTCCAGCCCCTACTGCAAGTTATTTGGCAGCAAAATATTAATTTCACAGATCAGTGGGAAAACACAGATCCAACACACTGAAAAGAAAACTTGACTGCTTTTCAGAAAGTCAGGTTTAAGTCTTCTCTGAAGTACAGTAAAAGCAAGAGAAAAACAAAGGTGGGCCCCAGTTTCATCAAAGGGCCATATTTTCTTCCCCAAGTTTGGCCAACTACAAACTATTTAAATCTGTTCTAAATCTTAGATGAAAACATATAATTAATCCCAAGTTCCAAATACAAAAATGTTTCCTTTTACAGTTAACCATATTCTTGGGAGCTTCTGTGAAATCCTGTGAAATCCAGTGAAAGCAATTTATGAAAAGAACTCCAAAACAAAGGCCAACCTTCCCACCCCAAGGTGCCTCTTCTCCTGTCTCAGAGAAGGGAAAACGGGCTGACACCAATGTGCTCCATACACAGCCTTTCATCTAAGAATTCCAAAACGGTTTAGAAAAATAATTCTCCCAACCTACTTCTAAAGCATTATTAATACCATTTACAGGGATTTCTCAGGAGATAACAGCCCACACAACTTGCCCAGAGCAACAGAACGCATCAAGACAAGCATCGTATTATTAAGTAGTGATTTCCAGTGCTGAATTCTGTGCTGGATCCCTGTCCTTAAGAACCTTGGGAACCTGTAACTCAGATCATCCTCAGAAAGCCATACTTGTGGGGCACCTGGCTGGCTCGCTCAGGAGAGCATGTGACTCTTCATCTCGGGGTCTTGAGTTCCAGCCCCACATTGGGTGTAGAGATGACTTACATGAATAAATGAATAAACTTAAAAAAAAAAAAAAACTCATACTTGCATTATATTTTGCCTTTTCAACTCTGCCTTTAGAGCACAAGTTTTGAATGTCGCTACAGAGCAAAAATCTCAAGTGTAACAATTTTCCTTAATCTTTTAAAGAATGGGATTTCTACACTTGCGAATCCTGAAATCACTAAATAGCGATTTTCTACCCTAAGGTCCAATTACTCGTAATAAGTATATAAACGCAGCTTAAAAAGAAGAACGCAATGCATACGTTCAGTTATACTGGTAACCTTCTCTATGAATTGTAACAGCACAAGCACACTAGTGCTTCGAAGAAATCACTCAAGTTTGCCTTCTTCGTTCAGTAAGGTGACAAGTTCAGGCAACCATGACGTACAGCCTGGCCTCCAAAATAATTCAGCTCTTCTCCTCCCCCTTTTTTCCTCTTTCAGGAGTTGCTGGCAAGAGCTCAACATGGCCTTATATTTCCTTTCTTCTTTCCTCCAGTTTTTTCCCATTTTCCAGTCCCTTGCTAAGAGTTCGGACTCATTCGAGTCCCAGCTCTTAAGCGGTCTCCCGCAACCCCTGGTGGTCAACACAAACGTGATGGGATGGATGGCACAGATTACAGGTCCCTCTATGGCCAAATAAAAAAAGAACTCCCAGAGGGTCAGTGGGGTTTCTACTGCAGGATTAATCTATAACAAATGGGCATACGAGAGACCTCTGAGCCGAAGCCAGGAGCCAATCAGGTCTGGGTGGCCATCCAGCACGTATGCTTCTAATGCTACCAGCTAGCTCCCTGAACTTTTCTGTTCCTTCTTTCCCAGCCCCTTCTCTGCCCTTATCCTGCCACGGTGACTATTCAATACTTAGATAAGAAGAGTCTTTTTTTTTTTTAATTTGTTGTTGTTGTTTTATTTTTGAGAGAGACAGAGCACAAGCAGGGGAAGGACAGAGAGAGAGAAAGACACAGGATCTAAAACAGGCTCCAGGCTCCAAGCTGACAGCACAAAGCCTGACGCGGGGCTGGAACTCACAAGCCGTGAGATCACGACTTAAGCTGAAGTCGGACGCTTAACCGACTGAGCCACCCAGGCACCCTAGATGAGACGAGTCTTACTGATCAAAGTACTAGTTTGATTTGTCAGAATAGCAGGACATTAAGTATATTTTCTCTTTCATCTTAATTTCCTTCAAGGTTATGTTTGTGTGCATACGTTTTTGCTTTAGTTGGTGTTTTAGTATTTCAGGTAAACTTTGCCATGATCAAGGTAGATACATATTTTTTAAATAACCATGGACAGTGGAAGGAGGCAAACCTGGGTTCCAATCTTAACCTATTATTAGTTATTAGGTTTCTCTTAGGTAGGTTGCTTAACTGCTCAGTGTCTGGTTTCCTCATTTGTAAGGTAGAGATAGTACTACTTAAACACCATAAGCTACTATAAGTTTTGAACGAGAATTATGTGACAGATTGGATAATATTTTCAAATACTTAGTAGGTAATTAGTAAGTCTTCAATCATCCCAAAGATAGTAAATGTTTAATAAACATTATAAACTAAATGGGAAAAAAGAAGTATACAAACCAGTAGCTTCACTCCTGCATGTTGTTTTAGGAAAAGAAAAATATTTTAAAGGTTAAATCCAAAGGAGGCATACAAGAATATATCCCCACTGTAACTAATACCAGTGAAAAGGCACTTGCCACATAATGCAATTTAAAAACCTAGGAAGTCTTCAACTAATGGAGTGCATATAGTACTTTGAAGAGATAAACCTCTGTACTAAATATTCTGAAGCCGGTCTATTAAGAGTCTGAGATTGGGGTGCCTGGGTGGCTCAGTCGGTTAAGCGGCCGACTTCGGCTCGGGTCATGATCTCGCGGTCCGTGAGTTCGAGCCCCGCGTCGGGCTCTGGGCTGATGGCTCAGCGCCTGGAGCCTGCTTCCGATTCTGTGTCTCCCTCTCTCTCTGCCACTCCCCCATTCATGCTCTGTCTCTCTCTGTCTCAAAAATAAATAAACGTTAAAAAAAATTTTTTTAAAAAAAGAGTCTGAGATTTATATGCAAAATTATCGGGTATATTTTTCTCATGAGTGGTTCCTTGGATTTCAGCAGATTCTTAAAAAAAAAAAAGTATCCAAAAGAAGCTCTGAATAACTGTTCTATTCAAATAACATGGGATTTATTGTTGGTGAAGTAAAAGTACACAAAACCTCCGCCCTCGCTCTGTAGTCAGAAGCCACACGCTTCGCGGACACCAGCAAACCCAGTGCTGGCTGACTTTCCAAGCCTCAAGAGCAAACATAAACAAGGGTGTGAGTTGAGAATAGAACCTTTCAGGTTATGAGAGCAATTACCAACCCTCTCGGGACACACCTCAGAAGTCAGCAATGACCGGGAGCATCATTTTGATAGACGACGGGCAGGAAAGCACAGGGTATGTGGTTTCTAAGAAGGCAGCCTTGAAGGAGTTCACGCTGGAGGTCTGGGCTCCAGTCAGAACTAGTGCTGTATTAGTTTCCACTTATTCTCCTCAGAGTCTGAGTTTCCTCATTTGTAAAGTGGATGTATTGGATGTCAACCCAGATTGGCTGTCACTCTATAATCACATACAAATATTTGTTGACAAACATATTTTTAAATATATACATTTGCCCCACAGATTTCTGCTACAGATAGCAAAAACAGTGCCTAGCCCAAGGTGGAGAACACAGGTACTCAAAAGTACCTGTAGCTAAATAAATGTAATGGGACTTCCTTCTCAACTGACCTTGACACACCTGCATAAAACAATGAAGGTAGCCGCTGCTGCTGTTATAGAGCTCTTTAAAATTCTGAACCATTTATATGCTGCCTAGAATCTCTCCAGGATATCTTAAGTCTTGGTCTCAGATACAGACAGTCCACCTTCATAAAATCAGACATCTTGTAACTAAATAACCTCACTTGAAGTTAGTCTCCTCTGGCCCCTACCATCATCCAGTCATTCAACAAATTATTTATTGACTGCATACCAAGTGTTACACACACACACACACACACACACACACACACACACACAGAGAGAAGGTACAAAAATAAGTCGTTTTTGTTCTAAAGGAATGTAAATTTAGTAGGCACGGAGGAATGCAGTTCCACTCTGCAAGCATTTAATGAATGAATGCCAATTTGCCAGAGCTATGCTAGAAATACTGAGATATGCATGGGCTCAGCTCTGAATCATGAGCACACAACCACACTGGGGAGCTCAGGCATGTATCCCAATAGCTGTAACACAAAGTCAAGTGCCGGGAAGTATGAGTACCCACACAGTGAATTTCACAGACAGGCCTGGATTCCATTCCTGGTTCTGCCACTTAAACTAGCTGTGTAATGTGGGCACGTTCCTTAAATTCCCAGGGCCTCCATTTTCTCCTCTGTAAACCTAGATAAAACCACCTTCTGCAGAGGACTACTGTGAGAATTTAATCAATGAGGCAATAGAGCATTTAGAGTAGGCATTCAATAAATGGTAGCTATTATCATTAATAGGCATGTTCATTTAAATAGTTTTTGAACTCTAATATAGACCTGGGATCCTAGGCACAAAGAAGACTAACTCTCCACTGCTGATATGTAAGCCAAAAAATTATAATTGGCAGGATTCTTCCTCTTCCAGAGAGCAGATTCTCGGGGGTGCTGTGGGAGCACCGAGGGAAAGAATGGGCAAATCTGGCCTTGTACTGTAACACAGGGAGGCGGTTGGAAAAGTGTCTCAGAACAGGAAGATAAACCAGAAACTGAAATGAAGAACAGAGGAGAGAAATTTTAGGGACTCTGGCTGCAATGGTAGCCCCACTGCAGATAGGTAAGGGAGCAGAGCAAGAGATAACCAGAGAAGCAGGTGGGGGCCAGGCCCTGCCACACAGAAGGCCAAGCTAAGGAGTGTGCCCTTTACCCTGGATGCAGACCCAGGGGCAGCGAAGCAGCAATCAGAAGAGGACTCCCAACAGCCCAGGGACGAGAAGGGGAGGGAGACCAAAGTGGGAGGCCGGGGCAGAAGCCTCTGTTACAGGCAGTGGGCACGTATGTGGGAAGCAGTCAGGCCCTGGCACAGGAGGAGCCAGGAGAGGCCAGAGTAGCAGCACTGCTGTGGAAGGAAAACGAACAGCAAGAAAGAGGTTCATGCTGTCAGTCCAAGTGGAAGGAAGCGAGACGGGGTCTCAACGTGGATTCACAACTAGTAAAAAGTTTACTACGTAATTCAGCCCCAGATAAATTTATTTGTGGTCCTAACAATCCAGGCCTCTTTTGGATCTTGTTAGTCCTTCCCCCCGCGACCTTCTTAGTGTCAGCCAGTCGGTGCTCTTCCCCTCTCCTTGGGCCTCAATCAAGCTCCACTCGGCCACAGCAGGTACACCACTAGTCTCCCCAGAAGGATCAGGTCAGAGCAAAGAATCCAAAGAAATGAAGTTCTCTGCCAATTTTGGTAGAGTATTAAGATAGAAAGGGGATGGTTGGGGAGTTATTAAATTACCACTCATTTCCTGATGTCTACTCAGTTAAGAGTCTGGTTCCTGGTAACTTTAGAAGTTAGGCTTCAAAGGAGGAAACCTGCCTTTTAGTGTCTACCCGTAGAGCCTGGACCGCGGGGCCCGAACCTCTGCATGGGCCTGAGCTCCTCCTACAACTGCCTCCATAATTCACCTCCCTGTTAACCGGGCACTGCCTTACGTCTGGCATCTCTCCTACTATGGCCTTGAAGAAATGAAGTCCTGGGGGCACCTGGGTGGCGCAGTCGGTTAAGCATCCGACTTCAGCCAGGTCACGATCTCGCGGTCCGTGAGTTCGAGCCCCGCGTCAGGCTCTGGGCTGATGGCTCGGAGCCTGGAGCCTGTTTCCGATTCTGTGTCTCCCTCTCTCTCTGCCCCTCCCCCGTTCATGCTCTGTCTCTCTCTGTCCCAAAAAAATAAATAAACGTTGAAAAAAAAAAAAAAAAAAGAAATGAAGTCCTGTGTTGCCAGTGTTAGTCTTCTCTCCCAAGACTATGGTCTCAAACTACTTGTCTTAATTCTGTCCTGCACTTAGTATCCCCATAAACACTTTTTCATGCACTTTGCTTTTCCTCTCTATACCACCACCAACCATTTATACAAGTGGTTTCAAAACTCTGCGATCCTGGAGACACTGACTCACATACAAGAAAGGCTCCCTGCAAGACTACTTGCAATCTTGCCCTTAGGAACTAAAATGTTTATGGGGCGCCTGGGTGGCTCATTTGGTTAAGCGTCCGACTTCAGCTCAAGTCATGATCTCATGGTTCAGTGGGTTTAGCTGGATGGCCGACATCAGGCTCTCTGCTGTCAGCGCAGAGCCGGCTTCGGATCTTCTGTCTCCCTCTCTCCCCCTCTCTCTCTCTCAAAAATAAACAAACATTGGGGCGCCTGGGTGGCTCAGTCGGTTAAGTGGCTCAGACTAGGGTTAAGTGGCCCCTGCCTGTGGGAAAACTATCCATGAAAACAAAGATTTCAAAAATAAGACAATTCAAGACCCAGCATCAAAACAGTCCTTTAAGGGGCACCTTGGTGGCTCAGTTGGTTAGGCGTCCGACTTCGACTCAGGTCATGATCTCATAGCTCGTGGGTTCGAGTCCCGCACTGAGCTCCGTGCTGACAGTTAGGAGCCTGGGGCCTGCTTCAGATTCTGTGTCTCCTTCTCTCTCTGTCCCTCCCTTGTTCATGCTCTGTCTCTCTCTCTCGAAAATAAATAAACATTAAAAAAAATTTTTTTAAACATTAAAAAAAAGGAAGAAAAAAAGGAACTAAAATGTTTATGAAAGCCAGATGACTTTGAGCATAGGAATTTTTTCATAGTTCTTAGAATTCAGTAGGCTCCTTAGTTCCAATTTCACACCTGCACATTCAAGTCCTGGCCACAGACAGCATATTTCTCTATTTTTCTATTCAGGTATAAAGTGTTAGTGGCCTGGTGAGTTACCCCCATTTGCTATCTTCTAATGCATATCCTTTGGGTATTAAACAGCAGTACTTTGGGGGCACCTGGGTGGCGCTGTTAGTTAGGTGGAGTCAGACTCTGATTTTGGCTCAAGTTATGATCTCACAGATTGTGGGTTCGAGCCCTACAACAGGCTCTGCGCTGCTGGTGCGGAGCCTACTTGGGATTCTCTCTCTCTCCTTCTCTCCCTCCCCTGCTCATGCTCTCGCACGCACCCGCTCTCCCTCAAAATAAATAAAACATTAAAAAAAAAAAAAGTAGTACTTTTTTGGTTTTCTCCGATTGTAATTATTTAGCAACCAACCCTGACCAAACTACCTTCTACATTAAAGTAAGTCTCAAATGTGAGATTTATCCTAATAATTACTTGAGGGGACTTGCTTAAAATAAATTAAAAGGCAGATCCTAGCCCCTTCCAGAAAGTTCACTTAAGAAGACCTCAGGTAAAGCCTAGGCATGCACATTCAACAAGCACTCCAGACATTCCGTGCAGGTGGCCCATAGACTAGATTTCTGAAACAAACTTCCTTAAAGCTTTCAGCTTCCTATAGGTAGTCATCTGGACTTATAAGTGCCTTCAAGCAGGATTCTCACTCCCTGTCTTCTATAGGACACTGTGACAGCTAGGTAGATTTTGCTGCTGCTGCTGTGTTTATTTAGGGGAAAGAGAGACAAAGGAAGAAAGAAAAGAGGAGAAAAGAAAAGCAGGCATTTTAAAGAGCTCCCTCTCCCCTATTTACCTTGCAATTAAAGTATAAAATCTTAACCTTTTTTTTTTAAGGTGTGAACTTTAGGATCATAACACTACTCCTATAAAATCAATTCTCCACTAAATAAATGTTTTTCTCCACTCAAACCCAATGTTCCCTAAAGATTTTCAGAACCTACCACTTAACCCCAAATTGGGACAGCAGTTGGCTGGAAATTCACAAACATTTCAAACCAGTGGTCCTTACTTTGTTGTGTCTTAGGACTCATTAGAAACCAAAAATAAATAATACAAAGTAGAGTGGTAAGCTTACTTTAAAAACTGTGCTAAATAACTTTTTTTAATTTTAATTATGACTTGGTGGTATACTTTTCAACCTTGGCACCGCACCTCATTAAATGTCTGAAATTAACTATGATTACTGGATTGAAAACATCAGAACATACCAATAAAGTGGGTTCAAAGCTTATAAGAAGAATGATTCTTTTTACTCCCAACGATGCTAAAACCAGAACCATTTGTAGAATTTATATAAAGGTCAAATACCCATGTAACTTTTTAAGTGCAAATTTATGACACAGGTGGAGAAAACAGAACAATCCAGACAGAAAGTAATATTAATAGACCTTTGTCTCATTTTACTTGCAAACTAAAGGTCTGACTAATACTTTCAATCAAGCTAAAAGCCTTTTTATCCTTTAATTATTTTCCATGAATTTTCCATTTGTCTTTGAAGTCTATCTGTGTTTCCTATTTCATCACCCATTCTTCAAAAATGGTAAACAAGATTCTTTTAGAAGAAAAGGTAGTAAATAAAAATGCAAATTAATTGTTAATATTCTTCCTAAATGTGCAGGCATCTGAGTAGACTTTTGACATTTAACCTGAGGCCTCAGGTTTACTTCTAAGAAGGCAATGTTCAAGCACGAGTTCCATTTCTTAAGAATTACACGGATACAAACAGACAAGGACAAAAAGATAATCAGCAAAACTTAAAGCAGACAGATGTATCAAGGTGATGAGATTATGAGACTTTCTAACCGGGTAACCAACCACACTCAATGGAGAACATCACGCACGACGGGTATTCCTCTACAACATGCACGGGGACCACAGCCATGACCCACCCACCCCACGGTGCGGGGTCCTAAGGGAGGACTGCCACCGCGCCTGCCACTGGTCAAAGGAAAGATTTTTCTCCCTCTCCCTCCACCCAATAGTTAACTCTGGGCTACAAGAGATACCAGAAGGGAAATGAACTCACTCCAGGAGCTTGCAGGTTACTCTCCCCAGAGCCTGGGGCTTCTGGGTTTCCCTCCCAGTGAATTAAAGAGAAAGAGGATAGGGACCGACGAAGATATGCGTTTCCTGATCTCCTTTGCTCAGTACTTCTCCCAACAGCTCACTTTCAGCAGTTTACACTGCTGCTAAAATTTAAGTTATTTAGATTGATTAGAAGGGGCAAAGGCAGGGAAAGTCGGGAAGGAAAATTCTTCTGAACGCGTATTTTAGAAGACGAAAAGTTACATACTCCCTTGCAAGCTCCCCAGTTCTGAATTTACCCGCCGTCTCATCAACTTCCATTAACACGTGAGCTGGCCCCTACTGCTTCTTTGTCGTTTTTAAGGACGCGCTCCGTTTGGAGGTTCGTTCACACATCCACCCTGGCCCCGAAAGGAGGGCCGCGAGCACGGTGGGCTCCAGGAGCTCCCTCCCGGGACCGGCGGGTAGAGAACGTTAATGTCCCCCCCGCCCCCCCGCCCTACCTTCAGGGTTGGACCATGGCCTCCTATCTTTCGCCGCTTCACAAACACCACCGGCACGTCGGTTTCCGAGGTCAGCTCCGAGAGCGCTCTCTCCAGGCCCCCGGCGTCCTCTGCGGCACAAAAGCAGAGAGGGGCGCGGGTCAGTCTCGCCGCCCCGGGCCGCGGCGGGAAGTGCACGGCGGGGGCGGGGCTTCCGCGTCCCCGACCGCGCCGCCCCCTGCCTCGGCCCGGGGCCCGGGCCCCTCTCCCCGCACACCTGCGCGCGCCGGCCGCAGGGTCCCCGGCCGGCTCCCGCACCCGAGGTCCCGCCGCGCTCAAATCCTGGCGGCCTCGCCGGACCAGACGCCCCGAATCCCGGTAAATCCCCAATGCAGAGAAGCCTCGCAAAGGAGGCTTAAGACAGTCATCTCCACTTCTATAAAACGCCTCCCAATTTAATCTGCCTTTGAACTCTGCATTTATATAGAATGCCAAAAGCCAACTTCCCAGGTTTCTTTGAAATTTGAAACCACGAGGCAAAATTAGGAACACTCTGCCCTCCTAGGGTGCTTTCTTTCATTTCAGAACCTTGAAGCCATACAGCAACACCCTGCCTGACAGACCGGGAGCTAATGGCCCAATTTTACAAACGGGTGAACTCAGGTAGGCAGTGAGTCAATGATAGAATTAAAAATAGACTCCAGTTACTCTAACATCATCCGGCCCATTCATGACACAAAAATCACACCAACTCAGAAGCGCTGCTGCTTTGACAACAAACAATGGCAGCTAGCACTTCTGCGATGCTTTGCACATTACCAACACTCAATCTTCACAACTACTCTTTGCAAGCAGGTCCCGTCCGGCCCGTCTCACACACAGGCAGAGCCGGCACGGAAAAGCTAACGTGCCCGAGTTCAAAGCAGCTAGGTCTTCAGAGCAGAGCCAGGGTTCAAACCCAGGCAGTGCAGTGCACGCCTGTAACCCTGTACGCCCGATACAGCGAGACCAGCCCTGGGTCCCACTCGCAGCTGTCGCGTTGAAGAGCCTGGGGCAAGTCACGTGATTCTGAGCCTCGGTTTCCCCAACTGTAAATAGGGAGGTACGGGCATTTTGCCAACTCGGGATTTCCGGGGATTAAATGGTGCGACAATTTCTTAAGAGACATCTTTAAATTATTATACTCCTTTAGTGCTGTGGAGGATCTGTCGATCTATTCGTCACATTGTCATCCACATTCCGACACTCGTACAGTAGGAAACGATACAAACACCCATTTTCTCACGTTTCTGCACACTGTCTATACAGAGGGCGAGCGGAAGGAAGCCACCAGCCGACAAGGGCCGGCAGGTCTCTCCCCAGCCCAGGCTCGGCTTCCACCGACCCACGCGACACAAT
Source organism: Prionailurus bengalensis (assembly GCF_016509475.1). NCBI lineage: Eukaryota > Metazoa > Chordata > Mammalia > Carnivora > Felidae > Prionailurus > Prionailurus bengalensis. The sequence continues at coordinate 124,285,764 of NC_057358.1, read as the reverse complement.
GAACGCGGCCCGCAAGAGCACCGCCTTACACCAAGCTTCACCCCTACTCAGACACACCTTAAAACATCCCTTTCCGGGGTTCGAAGCGCACCCGACAGACGGCTGCCCACGTCCCCAGCCTCGCAGCCCAGAGGCTCGCAGCCCTACCCGGGTTTCTGGGTCCCCACCGCTTACGTGAAGGGGAGCGCCGGGCCACCAGGCTCTTCTGGAGGGCGGCCCCCCACCTTCCGCTCGGAGGCACTGCGGAGACACTGCGAGGGACTGCTGCGAACCGAGGGGAAGGGTGGCGGGCTCCCCGCCGCCACGAGAAGCCACGCCCTGCTCGGAGCGGGCGGCCGGGCCGCCAGAGTCAGAATGACAAAGCAGAAATCCACTCCGGTGCAGCCCTGGCGACTACGCCAACGGGCTTAGCGAAGCGAGACCTCCTAATTGGGTGACACCACATCCTCTTCCTGCTCAGAGCGCCCCCAACCCAAGGAAAGAGCAAAAACAACGTAAGAATGTTTGGAACCAGAACGCAGAGACAAGTGTGTTTAAATTAAGCAAAACTGGACCGTGCCCTAAGGCAGTGACTCGGGAACTTTTGCTGCCCATTGTGATCACGAGAGGATCTTGAAGAACACCGACGCCTCACTCCCACCCCCAGACATTCTGGGTGAATGGGTATTAGGTGTGACCCGGGCGGGCATCCGAGGGGTTTTTGTTTTTGTTTTTAACTCCCTGGGTGATTCTAGTGAACTGCAAAGTTTGGGACCCTTTGCCCTAGCGTAATGGACTTGTCAGTCTGGCAGTTCTCTAAAGGAAATTACCAGGCTTTTAAAAGAAACATCTGGTCCATTCTGACTAATCCTGAAAAGTGACAAATTCTCACCAACACATAACTTCCCCTTACGTCCTTCCTCCTTAACCCACTCAGGTTTTGGGTTGTCACGTTTGTTTTAGGGAAAACAGCATATTTAACTCCAGTCATGCCAAGCCACCTGCAGCTGCCCAAGTGAGCCATGCTCTCTCATACTTCCTGCTCTTACTCCTATTCTTACTCAGCACCTTGGATCGGTAGGGAAGTAGGAATATTTGCTGAATAAATAAATGAATGAATGAATGTCTCTCCCACCGCTTTGGATATTGGCCAACTGAAGCACACAGGGGTGAAAGGGTTGTTGGTTTTTGAAGGCTGCGAGAAACCACACCGTCTCTGAGGTGGCAGGCAACCACAGTTTGCTCCTTTGAGTTCATTCCAAGGCGCAGTTGGAGGCTTGGTGAACACACACGCACTTGTGCAAACACACATACACACACTCACGACGCACATGAATGGAGGTACTCTCCTCGCATGGTAGGTGTTTGCCTAAGTGTGTGCCTCACCGGTTCTGGGGTCCTTAGAACAGAGTATGGGTCTAGCACAGGTGTCCAGGAAACAAGGAGCAAAGGAGAGGGAAAGAAGCCAGGACTCCCAGGTGGAACACAACATTTCCTCCTGGCTGCTGTGCCCACCTCTGTTAACTGTCTTATATGCCTTAGCTCAGTTAATCGACACGATAATGTCCCATGAACCAGGCACATAAACTCCTCATTCCTGTGATGTATAGAACCTACAGCTTCTTTCAAAGGTCAAGATAGAGATGGACTTTAAACTCATTTCACTTGAAATAATGTACTAAACGCAAGCGATAAGGACTGATTTTTATGATCCTTATATGACAGGTCAGCGTTGCCATAGTTAGTATCTTCTAATAGCATACCAGAAAAGGCTAGATAAGGCATTTTAACTTCACACTGTTCTTAAGTGAGCAAATTATAGCACAAATACGTAGAGGAGTTCCATGTAGTTGTTTTTTTTTTAAGTTAAACAAATCGCCACTTAAAAAAAAAAAACAAACCTTCATGTTTCTTTCAAACCTTTCTTGCTGCAATTAAGGGACCAGATGCCTTACCCTTGTCACAAAATACAGAGAACTCCAACTCCTTAGTTATATTTAGTTTCCGGGCAGTGGAAGAAGTGCCTCATCTCCCACCATTTCTCATCGCGCAGCATTTGTTTCACGCATATGTCTTACATCTCTTGACTGAGCTCATGTTATTCCCCTGCCTAAAATAATCTACCCTCCCTAAGGCCGATTCCTTCAAAGCTCATCTGAAATGTCATCTCCTCTGGGAGGGCTTTCCTGATTCCCACCCAGTGTTGATAGCTCTGTCCCTATTCTGAGATCCCAAATACCTAAAAATCATTATAAATCATGTATATCCAAGAGGGCTTTAGGAAGGCAAACCCTTGTTTGATTTATCTTGTCTCCCCAGAACCTGCTACATATAGTAAGTACTCAGAAAATGCTGGAAAAGACCCTCTCCATTCCTGAACTGTCATCTAAGCACACTATAAACAGATCTATTAGGGGTATTAGATCAAGGGTCCTATTGCACTAAACTATTGTTCCTCCTATAATAAGTTTCTCACACACACCCCACCACATTGAGCTAGAACAATCTTTCTGACACTCAACTCTTCTGCGCTCAAACCTTGTCACTCTATAGGACCCTCAAAATAAAGTCCAAACTCCTCAATTGTACTGACTTGGCAAGGCCCACCCTTGTTAAACCCAGCTGTCCACATATTCTCTACCCTACTTACATAGCAAGACACCACTGGAGAAAACAGAACTTAAAAGTGATTTCACTTTAAGGTCAAGACCACAAACTTCAACGTGTCCCCAAAGCTTCTCCGAAGAACTGTGAAGCAAGCAGTGTGTCTAAAGCTCAGTGAACAAGGAAGAAAGTGGTAGGTAGTGAAGCCAGAGGCGTAGCCAGAGGTCAGAACCCAAAGGCCATAGGACTTTGGATCTCACTGTAAGTGTAATAAGAAGCCAAAGTGTCACAAGCAAGGAGATGGAAATCGGCTAGTTTGTATCTTAGAAGGATTGCTCTGCTGCGTGTGGTATCGACTAGGGCGGGTAGGGACTTAGGAGAAACACAGACCAGCTGGGAGGTTGCTGTTGTGGTCCGAGCCAGAGACAATGAAGGCTTGGATTAGGAGGTGAGAAGAGATATTTGAAAGTAAAGCTCATAAATGTTGCACGTGGGTGGAAGAAGGAAGGTAAAAGAAGGAGAACAATCGATGATGACTAAGGAGTTTTAGCCTTCGCAACTGGGTGAATGGGGGCACTGTGGAATGGAAAGGGGGAACACCCAGGGAGGGGGAGGAAAGGTAGGAGTGGGGCAGGTGGAAAGCAGTAGTTCGGGACAGGTCCCACACTGGTTTGAGAGACCTGTTGTCACCTGAATGGAGATGCTCAGTATGCAAATCTGGAGTTCACGGGAGAAGTCAGAGCAAGAAATAAGAATCTGCGAGTCAAATACAAAAGACATTTAATGCCGTATATGTTAGTTCTCCAGAGAAACGGGACCAATAGAATATATAAATAGAGAGAGAGAGACAGAGAGAAACAAACTGGCTCTCAGGATTGTGGGGACTAGCAAGTCCTAAACCTACTGGACAGGCCAACAGGCTGGGAAGGCCAGTGGTCCTAATGTTGCAGTGTTGAGTCCAAAGGACAATCTCACTTCCTTTCTCTGCAGGAGGCCTCGGTCTTTTCTCTGACCTTCTCGGAAGGTCTTTTCCATTCAACTGATTGGATGAAGCCCACTCATGTTGTGGAGGATAATCTGCTTCACTGAAAGTCTACTGTTTTCAGCGTTAATCACATCAGAGAGTACGTTCACAGCAACCGTCTACACTGGTGTTTGGTCAAACGACGGGGCACCATAAAATTAGCCTTCACAGGTGGGACTAGATGAAGTTACCCAGGGAGTTAATATATTTAAGGAAATGAAGATGGTCCAGGAACGCAAAGTGCAAAGGAGGAGAAGGGGCCAGCAAAGGAGCCTGAGAAGAAACTGGAGGGAGGTGGGAGAGAAACCAAGAGAATGTGGTGTCTCAGAGGCCAGTGAAGAAATGCTCCCCGAAGGAGGAAGGCCAACTAGACGAGAAATAACGACAAGATACAAACCGAGTCATGGAAGCCAGTTGTTGTTGATTTTTATGAAAACGATGGAGGCAACAAAGCCTAATTAGAGGACGCTCAACCAGAAACAGAAAAAAAGGACACGAAGGTAGTGAGGACCGCCAGCTCTTTGAAGGAGTTTTGGTATAAAAACACAAAAGAGGGAAAGCAGCTGAAGAGCAACATAGGATCAAGGAGGGTGTTTTGTTCAGTTTTATCTAAGAAGGAAATTATGATAGCACGTTTTTATGCTGAGAAACCAATCTAGTAGAGCGAAATTTGGCAATTTTCAAAGAGGAAAGGAGCAAGAGGAGGTCATTACAGAGGCAAAGTCCTGTGAATGTGCATCCATTGCACAGCGTCGACTTCAGTCAAACCCAGGCTCGATCAGTGACTAGACTGTCCAGTTACTCCGCCTCTCAGCTTCCTTATCCTCTTTCTACGAGACCCTCTTTGGTCCTTCTACCTCTTTATCTCACCCAAACCTGCCCTCCGTCTCTACAGCCCAGCCGTTAGCCTTTTTTCAGTGTCTTTAATTACCTAACCACAGGTCTTTGCTAACTCCCAGTCGTTCATCAGATCTGAGAACAAGCATGCCTTCCCCGAGGAAACTACCACATAGGTCAAATCCCCCAATGAGGTGCTCCTGTCTTACCATGCATTCTTTCTGCCTGCTACTTATCACAACTGCAGTTATATTTTTATAGACGATTATTTGATCAATGTCGGCCTCCCCCTAGAACAGCACGGCTCAACGGAATTTTCTGTGATGATGAAATGTTCTCTATCAGCACTGTCCAACCCACATGTGATTACTGAGCAGTTACAATGTGGCTGTGCAACTGCAAGTCTTAAGTTTTTATTTTATTTAGGTTTAATCTGTTTAAATGTAAGTAGCCACATGTAGGCAGGGTCCAGGATGACTTACGCTCACCACAATGTTCTCAGTACTTAAAACAGTGTCCACACACACAACAACAACAACAACAGTGCCCACACATGGTAATAGCTCAATAAATATTTCTTGGAAGACTCAATCTGTAAAATGGAGATAATACTGGTTAATTTGTGGATCCCATCTTTTTCGGAGGAAAGGAAAAAAGACTTTACATGGCAACTCTCAGGGGTTCTCAGCCCTCCTACAAAGATGAATTTGCCCTTTTAGTTTGATCCATCCCAGAGGGTAGCGGGGATAATGAATGAGAACTCTTTGGGTGGTCTGAATGAAATAATATCTGTAATATGGCTAGGAGCGTGCCTGAAACATAGTAGGTGCTCAAATGTGGTGGGCCATCAACTTCAAATAGGGAAAGCAAATAATGATGTGGGACAATTAGGGAAGGCCTCACAAAGCAAGTGATCTGAGGGATAATGAAGGTAAAAGTAATGGGAGTGGGAGAAATACCTGAGAATGTTTCTGTGCTTGCTGAAAAAACCCTCAGGTATAGAAAGATAATTATCTTGTCCATGGCCACCTAACTAACAATCGGCAGAGCTGAGACTGACACCCGGTCCTTGGCAATTACCACAATGCTGTTCTATGTCTTGAACAGAACTTTTTCTAGGCAGAGGGAGCAATACGTATAAAGGCACAGCTGTAGGAAAGAAATGGTTTCTGCATGAGAGGCAGAAGCATAAGCGGAGATGAAACCATCAATATATGTTGAATTCACTTTAGGTTCACAATGCAGCTAAGTGTCTGGTTCATTCCCCTACATTCTCAGTTAATCCTCCGAAATCACCTTAAGGTTACACCATATGAAAAACTGAAATTTCAGGAAGTTACGAATCTTGCCAAAGGTCACAAAAGAGCTGTGTTGGAGTAAGGATATAAATCCGTTGTTTGCCTCACAATTCAGTAGTAATATATAGTGAGGTAGGAGCCGGAAAGAGGCGAAAGCATCATGCTATAGGGACACACACCAAAAGACGCACTGGCTTTCTGACAAAGACCAGGGTAGACTTCATCCATGAAACATCCACCCTGAAAACTTCGAAATCCTGCGTGGAGGACCATGATCTCTGCGACGCCTTCTTTGACCAAACATGGAACTAGCCACTCCTTTATTTCTCACATCAAGCTACATCACAACTGTCTGTTTATGTGTCTGCCATGCGTAGAACACTCATTTATTGAGCACCTCTGTGCCAGGACCTTTATGTTCTTTGGTTAATCAATGCAGTAATGCTCTGGGATATGTATTACCATTTCCATTTGCAGATGAGTAAACCAAGGTTAAGTGAGTGACCCAAGCCGGGTCTGACAGCTAGTACAGGATTGCCGTCTCATAGTCTTCTCTCTCCACTACAATATTCTTCACACAGTGCCTTTCCCATGGTAGGCTGGCACTGGAGCAGGCTTTCAAACGCGAGCGGAGAAGAGAGTCAAAGGTGTTCTTGTAAACCAGCTTGGGCAGGAGAGGTGGGGGGAGTCTGAATTTGTCAATTTCTGTGATACAAGTACTCGCGCTTTGGCTGATTTCAAGCTATCAACCTGCTTGCAAAATTCCTCAATGTTTAACTACAGCTGTCTTGAGCCGGCAGCAGCAGCTCCAACACACCCCCTGAAGCTCAAGGTCATCAGGTACAAGCTCCTTCCCCTCCTACATTTCCTCTTCACTGCACTTCTCTATTCTTGGACTTGACTGCAACCTCAGAAGGATAAGGATTGTTCTACCTCTGCTACAGCACACCTTTACCAGAACCCCACAACCTATTCCAATTCCAAGTGGTGTTAGGAGACCCCACATCCCTTAAACATCCTCTCCCTATCTTATTTATATCCAGGACTATGCAAGCCCTTCTGCCTTCAAACACGCCCAGGTCTACTCTTTTGTAAACATCTGACCGACCCCACAGCCTCATCCAGCTTTCTACTGACAAGCAGTATGGCCCAATAGTCATGAGAATCTCCTCTGAAGTCACGTAGCCTGGCTTGGCCGCAGACAAGATGCATGCCTTTAGGCGAGCTCTGTTATCTCTCTGCCTCAATTCACTCAGCTATAAATGGTGATAAACATAGTGACTACACCTCATGTGGTGGCAGTGGAAATCAGATGAGTAAGTAGATATAAAGGGCTCAGAACGCGGTATGTACTCAATATCCAAGTTATTATCATCATTATGTCCTTATGCATGGTGTAAATCTAGGAAGACCACAGAGCGGCTAAGAGTTTGGATTTTCTCCTTTGACAAATTATTTATTCACTGGCAACAATGTGTTACACTAGATGCCATTAAAAGCTTAATTCAAGGGGGCAACCTATTCATTTTTCTTTTAATTAGCAGTCTGTGGCTAAGCACACCTTTTTCCGTAGTTATCTATCCCCATTACTCAAAACTTGTGCTTTATCTGCCGGAAGAAAAATGTAATTTCCTTAAACAACTTGCTAAAAGAAATGGAAAGGACATGAGAACTTCTAAAAAACATGAGCACGTGCATTTTGTATTGTATGTACGTATACACATAATGTACATATGCTAGAACATGCAGAAATATTCTCTTTCCGTGCTCTACTTGTTTTAGGTCTCTTGGTATCTTATCTCAATTCTAGAGGAAAGAAAATGTTTTTAATGTCGAAAACCACTGGCCAGCAGAACCTCAGGAGATGCAGGCTCTAAAGAAGAGTTGCAATCAACTCTCGGATGTCTCGTCTGAAAAAACTGGAGATCAGCCACCCTTACCGCCAGCCAAGGGGTTGTGTGAGTACTCATTAATAGTGATCCATAGCTTTTGGCTCCTATGAAAGAACAGCCATACAGTTTATTACCATTGTTAGTTTCTAAATTTTAAACCCTATTAGGTAGTTGATACCGAGAAGAAGATCCCTCTCTAATTTCCCCAAGTGCCAAAATTCCAGAATCCCAAGACAGTTGATGACTACAAGTCATTGGTGGAGGGCTACAGTCACCTCATGAAGTGGCCTCGGATCTTGCCGGTTGGCAACCCGTACTCCAGACCCTGATTTGAACTGAGAGTGATCTATGTCTCATTTACCACCGTAGATGTATTAAGACCAACTTTTCCACTGTAAAGATAAATGAGAACATTGTAGTTCTCCACCAAAATGTTTCTGAACTTCTAAATCTACAGATCTACAATATCTGTAATAATCTTTCAATAATCTCAGAAACTCTTTTGATGCTGTATTGCAATGGGTAAGGCTGGACTACCTCCTACTCCCCTTGATAAGGTTCAATGTTAACCATTACGTTAGTTGACTAGGCCTCTAGTTCAGTCATTGTTCAGTCACTGTTCAGTCACTGGTCTTTCTAAGACAGCAAAGTATTTGCCAGCTCACTACCATTATACAATAACCATAGTATGGCGCCTCTATACTTATGATTTAACTAGGAGAAAGGGGCACCCGGGTGGCTCAGTCGGTTGAGCGCCTGATTTCAGCCCAGGGCATGATCTCACAGCTTGTGAGTTTGAGCCCCGCATCAGGCTCACTGCTATCAGTGCAGAGCCCGCTTCAGATCCTGTCCCCCTAGCTCTCTGCCCCTCCGCCCCCACTCTCTCTCTCAAAAATAAATAAAACATATACAAAATAAAAAAATAAATAAATAGGAGACAAATGCAGGGTTTATATGGAAATTATTATCATTATCTTCAGATGAACCAACCTCAGCTATTCTGTAGGCAAACCCAAGATGTTATTAGCATCACTAACTGGACTCTCGGCTTTTCACTGTGCACTTGACTCCCAAAATAAAGGTTTCATTTCCCCGTCTCCTTTCAGCACACATATATGACTAAGTGACCAAATTCTGGCCAATACAACATAAGCAAAATATCAAGTGCAACTTTCAGGATATGTTCTTGAGTGGAAAGGACATGCCCTCCTTCAGCTCTTCTTTCAAGCGATGGCCAAAATTTGGACCCCCATCTTGGAACATGAAATGGAAGACAACTGCTGAGGACTGTGGACCGTGAACACAGGTAGACTCAACATTGGATCCAGCACTGTGGAGTACCATGCAAGCCTTGGACAGACTACCTCTAGCTAGAATTCTTTTAAGTGAGGGAGAAATGAGCTTATGTTTAGTATCAGCCCCTGTCATTTTGGGTCTCCTGTCACATGTGGCCAAACCTAATCCTAACTAAGACACTTATGTTACATTGTAGGAAACACATTCACATTATAGGATTTTTAAGACTTTTTTTAATATTTATTTTTGAGAGAGAGAGAGACAGAGCATGAGCAGTGGGAGGGCAGAGAGAAAGGGAGACACAGGATCCAAAGCAGGCTCCAGGCTCTGAGCTATTAGCATAGAGCCCAATGTGGGGCTCGAACTCACAAACTGCGAGATCATGACCCGAGCCGAAGTCAGACGCTTAACTGACTGAGCCACCCAGGTGTCCCTACAGGAAATTTTAAAAAGAAAGAAATAAAGAAAGCAAAGGAAGAAGAAAAGCCATTCCAAATCTCACCATCCAGATGCAGTCAAGATCTAAGGCTCCCGTTTCACTCCACAGACTTTCCCTGAGTGTTCTTCTTCACCTCACCTGTAGTTCAAACGCTCCCAAATCTATACCTTCCGCTCGCCCAGACCTACATACCTACTATCCATAATGGACAATCATCACATGTCCAACACCAAATTCACCATCTTCCCTGGTCTAAATCCTGTCTCTTCTCTTAACGAATGCTACCACCGTCCTCCAATCTTCATTGCAGAAATCAAAGCATCGGGTTTGACTTCTCCCTCCACTTCATCCCACACTGGGTTGTGAATGTCTCCCTTATCAAAACTTTTCCCTGACGAAGAACCAGATTTTATTCGCCTGTATTTCTTCAGTGTCTATTACACTGGCAAGATAGATGCACAAAAATATTTGAGGGATTATTCATATTTTGTGTATTTCTTTCTAGTCCTTTTCCTATACTTTTAAAAGCAAGACAGAACTATTCTATAAAATTGATTTTAAACTCTTGGCTTTTTTCATTAAACATTATGGTATACAAAATTCCCCCATTCTATTAAAAACTCTATGTGAGTCATTTTTTTAATGGCTGCATAATATTACATGAGTTAGCAGCTTCCCCTAAGCACTGACTGTATATCAAGAACAGTGCTAGGCATTTTACATACATTCTCATTGAATCCCCACTTTACAGATGAGGAAACAAAGGCCCAGAGGAGCAAAGAGCCCTCTACTTATGGTGACTATGACTAATGATGCACAATAGATAATGGGCCTATGAAAGACAGAACTCATGTCATTTATGTGTGAGAGCAGGCCCTCAAATATTTGTTCAAAGAATGAAAAGAATCAACACTTGACTAGAATGTATATCTGGCAATTAAAGAGAGTTTTATCTTGCTTTATAAAAAGCTTAATCTAGGGGCGCCTGTGTGGCTCAGCTGGTTAAGCATCTGACTTCGGCTCAGGTCATGATCTCGCAGTTTGAGGGTTCAAGCCCATGTCGGGCTCTGTGCTGACAGCTCAGAGCCTGGAGCCTGCTTCAGATTTTGTGTCTCCCTCTCTCTCTCTGCCCCTCTTCCACTCACGCTCTGTCTCTCTCCCTCTCTATCAAGAATAAACATTAAAAAATAATAAATAAATAAAAAGCTTAATCTAAATCTAACTTTTTCATATCTGAGTATACTGGGAAGATGACATTAATTAAACACTGTGTTAGATGCATTATAAACATTATCCTATTTTTTAATTTTTATTTTTTATTGAATTATAGTTAATATACAGTGTTATATTCATTTCCAGTGTACCATATAATTATTCAACAATGCTGTACATTGCTCAGTATAGTTTTAATCCCCTTTATCTATTTCGCCCATCTCCACACCTCCTTCCTTCTTCTATGGCAACTACCAGTTTGCTCTCTGTACTCAAGAGTCAAACATTATCCTATTTTTTTTAAGTTTATTTACTTATTTTGAGAGAGAAGAGAGAGAATGAGCTGGGTAGGGGCAGAGAGAGACGGGGACAGAGGATCCAAAGTGGGCTCTGTGCTGACAGCAGAGAGCCTGATGCGGGACTCAAACTCACAAACAGAACCATGAGATCATGACCTGAGCCACAGTCGGACACTTAACTGACTGAGCCACCTGGGCATCCCAACATTATCCTATTTAATCCTTACAACGAAAACAGAGGAACAACACTATCCCATCCTACCTGGCTCAGATTTGAACCCAGGTCTGTGTGACACAAAAATATATTTTCTACTTCTTATTTAAGAGGAATCCTTTCACGGGCGCCTGGGTGGCTCAGTCGGTTAAGCGTCTGACTTCAGCTCAGGTCATGATCTTGCGGTTTTGTGAGTTCAAGCCCCACGTCAGGCTCTGTGCTGACAGCTCAGGGCCTGGAGCCTGTTTCAGATTCTGTGTCTCCCTCTCTCTGTGTCTCCCCACTTGTGCTCTGTCTCTCTCTGTCTCTCAAAAATGAATAAATGTAAAAAAAAAAAATTTAAGAGAAATCCTTTCATAACATGTGTGAGTTGTTCTCTTAAATAGATACTCAGCTTCCCCTACCTACCTTGCATTCATTCCAAAACAGAAATTTACTTGAATAGAGGTGTATGTGTACAAATTCTTATGTGACTGCTACATAACCACTGGTCTCCATCCTCTTGATCCATCACATAAGGGCAAATCATACACAATTGGTTCAATCAGCGCAGTGGTTATTTCCACAAATAGCACTAAAACAGGTGTAAAAAGCAGTCTGGTTGGAGGCAGGGGGTGTATGTACAGAAGTTAGTGAGGAACACCGTGACCTACAAGATCATAAGCACAGTTTAGATCAAAGCACGGTTCAGCATTAAGAGCCTAGCCTTTGGAGCTGGATTCCCTGGAATTCAAGTTCCAGCTGTATCACTTACTCCTCGTATGACCATGAGCGAGTTACCTGGTCTCTTTGTGCCTTCGTTTCTTCATCTGTGAAATGGAGATAGCAATATCTGCTTCACAGAACTCTGATTAAAATAGTTAACATTTGAAGAGCTTGGGGCAGTGGCTCATCGATATTGCCATAAAAGGGTTTCTTGCTATTATTATTATTATTCCATAAGGAACATGAACAGACAATTCAGATAACTGAGTACAATAAAGGAAATACAATTCAGATCTTTTAAAAACTGCCTCATTAATATCAAAGAAATACAAATTAAAATAAGGCCACATTTTTTTTTTTTTACTTCTCAAATTGGCAAACAATAAGTTTGAAAAAGCTCTTATCATGTGGCACTGGGGTGGCTCAGTCAGCTAAGCATCCAACTCTCGATTTCCTCCCAGGTCTAGGAGTTCGAGCTCTTGCATGGGGCTCCATGCTGATGGTGTGGAGCCTGCTTGGAATTCTCTCTCTCCCTCTCTCTCTGCCTCTCCAGCATTCCCTCTTTCTCTCCCTCTCAAAATAAATAAATAACTTTTTAAAAAAATAATATTTAAAAAAAGTTCTTATCATTTCTTAACATTTCTTAACTAACTATGGGGAAAACTGATTGAATTCGTGCAATTATCAATTAGCACACATCATTTAAAAGGCTCTAGAAATTTAGAAATGTTAATACTCTGACTCAGATATCCATTCTGGTAATCTGTCTTATGAAAAGAATTCTAAATACAACAAAAACTTTACGTACAGAGAAAAATATTTCTAACCTATTATTCCATAATAGCAAATAAAACTGGCAACAGACTATTTATCCAACCATAGTGGAATGGCTAAATAAAAGTACTGTATGGAATATGTTATAGCAACTGAGAAAATCATTAATAACTTTTAATAACATGCAAAAATATTTTTAAATAATAGAACATAGGATACATAAAGCGTATACAGTAACAGTGGTTCTCTCTGGATATAACTACATGTGCCCTTTGCGTTTCATTTTACTGCATTCTGCAAATTCTCTAAAATGAACATTTTTACAGGCAAAATCAAAATGCTTAAAGAACATTTTAAGCCGCACCCATAAAATAAACAGAACAACCTTCTATGGATCCCCACTCCCTACAGCACAAAGCCTCTTTACTTTCCCACTTTTATCTCTCATCATTCTCTCTGCCAGGCATTCCTTACTAGATTCAGTCTAAATAAACAAGCCATGACGTTTTCTCATTTGTTTTGTTTACAGCTATGAATTCCTCACTCGCCACTTTTTTCCCACCAGGAAAACACCTGTCCAACATGCTGTCACAAGCACTCTGTGATCCTGCAGCCTTTCCAGACACTGGATCACACTGAAATTAGAGGGGAGGCAGATGGGAACAAATAGAATGACCTGAAAAAATGAGACTGTGCCTTCTTCATCTTTTTTCTCCATCGGTGCTTAGTACATACACAGGTGCCCAAACACATCTGTTGAATGAATAAACATCAATACCAAAGTGGTAAGGTCTGAGCTAGCCTAGGGTACCCCTGAAGGGGTTCCCTATGGTCTGAGCTAGTCTAGGGTACCATGTCCCTTATGGTACCTCTGAAGGGGTTTTTATTTATTTAAAAACAGCAACCCCTGGAGAGGCAGCTGGGGAATCAGACAGGCCTGGGCTTGACGCAGCAACACTGAGCAAGTTACTAAAATGCTGAGTATCTGCTTCCTCACTCATAAAGCAGAGTTAAATCCAGCCACCTCACAAGGTCACTGTGAGGATTAAGTAAGAGAGATGTGAAACACGGGCATTAAAAAAAAAAGTTCATCAAGAAAAATTAAAAAAAAAACAAAAAGATAAAAAATTTTAAAAAGTTCATCAATATAACTCGAATGTTTGTTCCTTTCCCTCTCGGCAAAGGCATTAAAGCCGTGCCCTCTATAGGCAGCCGGGGGCAAGGATGATACACTTCGGAACCTCTGAGCCAGTGAGTGACATATGGCGTCCAGATACTCACTTCTGGCACACTGTCACCCAAGTCCTCTCAAACCTTCTATCTGTTTCCCACGCCGACGGGTGAAGAACATGGCAGCAGCTACCAGACCACGTGAAGATGATGACAACGATGTCTGTTCCTCAGATCAAAGCCCCCGGGCAGATACCCAAGCCACGATCCAAGGCTTCATAGAGCACCAAGCCCGGTGAGTGGCAGCTCATCCACGGGGCAGCTGAGGCGCAACCATCACGGGGGCAGCTTGCACAACCTCCGGTTAAACCAGCCACTGTCACATCCAGGAACACGGATCATAGTATCAATACCACGAACATCATACATAAGGAGGGAGGGTGAGTCATGAAGGGCTCTGAGAAGGCAGCCAGAGGAAACCGAAGGGAGGCACCAGGAATTACCAGTGGGTTCACCAGCAAGCCAACTCTCCTCTATGTGAGTACTTTTCCAAGCCTCGTTTCCTCATCATAAGAAGGTGATATCACTACGGACCTCACGGATGGCATTTGGAAGATTAAGTAGGAGGACACACATAAGCCTCTGGCACAGGGAGGATGGCATTTTTGACCATTACCACTGCCCACACACAAATACTAACACGTGCCTCCGGGGTGCTGAGCTCTTCTCTCTCCAACACCGATCTTGGGAGATCTGAGTGGATCTGGACAGCTGTTCTCAAATAATAACCTTAATTTGTATAGACTGGTCCGAAAGACACCCCAGAAGAGGGAAGAGGGAACTGTCAGGGTGGCAGGGCAGGCTCCTGGCAGCACAGCCTTCCTTCCCGATTTTCCTTGACAGATGATACCGCTGCCATCAGGACCTCCACAGAGCCGCTCCAGTGCCAGTCCGGTTAGGCGGGACCCTGCGCCGGCTGCCACAGACATCAGCTCTACAAGCAGCGGAGGAGGCTTGCTGGGGGGGGGGGGGGGGGGGGGGGGGGGGGGGGGGGGGGGGGGGGGCACAAAGCAAGTCTAACTTTGCAAGAGCACAGTTCCCTACTCCACTTCCAGCGCTGAGTACACAGCAAGTCCTCAATAAACACGCTGGATGAAGAAAAGCACCCGCCTGATTCTATACTGAATACCCCTGCCCGCCAATTGACCCCCTGGCTCTTTGAGAACCTGCTGTGCTCCAGGCACCGTGATTAGGTAGCCAACACGGGTGAGAAAATAACGCCTGTGGAGGGTTCCTCATGGAAGCGATTCCTTCACAAAACCAGCACTTAGAGACCACACGAGCCCAGTCCAGCTTTGCAATCCCCAGCTTCTTAAAGACACGGACCTGACCGCGCATCTCTCCTGTGTGGCTGGTTCTGAGGCCCAGCACATGCTGAGCAGTGTTCTTCCTATGCCGAGGACAAGTAAATCGCATAGAATCCAAAGTTCTTAGCTTAACACTCATATGTCCTACTTGCCTTAGTACTCAAGATGTCAAACTTTTGGTGTCAGTATGCCTTTATACTCTTTTTTTTTTATATAAGTTCTTTTTTTTTTTTTTTTTTTTAAGTAGGCTCCACACCCAACGCGGGGCTCACACTCATAACTGCACGACCAAGAGTCCCATGCTCTACAGACTAAGCCGGCTGGGCGCCCTGCCCTTTGTACTCTTAAATAATTATCGAGGACTCCAAAGAATTTCTGTTTATATGGGTTATAGCTATCAATACTTACCACATTAGAAATGAAAACTGACATATTTTAAAAGTATTTATTTATTCTCTTAAAATATTCATAAACCCATTACATGTTAACTTAAATAACATACTTTTAAAATAACTATATTTTCCAAAACAAAAAAATATTGAGAAGGTTGGCATTATTTTACATTTTTGCAAACTTTTGTCTATCTGGTTTAATTGAAGACAGCTATAGTCTCCTATCTGCTTCTGCATTCAATATATTGCAATATATTGTTTCAGTAGAAGCATACGAAAGAAAAAACCACTCTCGCAAAGACAACGAGTTGGAAAAAAGGAGAAATATTTAATAGATTTTTCAGATAATTGCAGATATTCCTTGATACTACACCAAAACTCAACAAGTAATAGTTGATTAAAGGTAAGTTGCAACATGGAATCCGAAAGCAGATGCATGAGGTTTCATACTCTGTCACATTAAAAACCATTGGAGTATCTTGAACTCTGAATGGCTCTTTCACCCACGAACAACTTTGTAAGATCAAACATTGATCATTCAGAAAACAGTCATTCACTAATGTATACAGATTTTCTAAATGCTGACATATTTCAATACACAATATCAAAATAATTAGATTCGTGAGTGTTACATCGAACTTCATCAGAAAAATCTTTAAGTCCCGAAAAGCTTTTGAGCTCACACGCCAGGTACAACTTCTAAGATTCTGATTTTCATCTGAAAGCCCAAATTTTATCATGGGCAACAAATACGATCAGTAGTCTCCCTGAAGTGACTGGCTTGCCTTGTTCATTTGGGGAGAGATGTTTCCTAAATACCTTGGTATGAATGATCCAAACAATTTGAATAATTTGATTGTCAGTCAGTCTTTAAGGTACACCTGGTGTTCCCTGAGAAAAGCAGCCAGTTCAGTTTGCAGTGCAAACTACGAGTTGCACTTCTCCTGGAGACAACCATCATGCTTCATGGCAGCAAAATCACTTTATGCGTACTTTCCTCATCACACAGAATATGAAAAGATGTCTGCTCAAACGGTTGAGATTCAACAAAGGCAATGATTTTCCCTACCTCATCGAGAACAATCTTAGGTAAAAGTGGCCATTTCTTTTATTATGAGTATGGTGGCAAAGACTATAATGTAAACTAGTACCATCTGGCGGTACTTGCAAAGTTTGGTTCATGCTAAACTTCAGCAGTTTTACCCACAACTGCTTTTGCACCGTCAACGAAACTGTCAAAACGGTAAAACAGTAAATAACATCTTAAACTTTATTAGAAAACCGTTTTGACCTTGAGGACCTCCAAAAGATCACAGGCATCCCCAGGGGTGTGCAGACATTTTGAGAAACGCTGCCTGGCTCCGTAAATCCTGATCTGTTCCCGCAAGCTGCGCGGCCAGTAAGTCAGCACGAAAAGGAAGACAGCTTCTCATGTGTGATGAAGCGGTAAGCGAAAACCCAGAGATCACCAATTCCCTCACCCAGCACGAGGCTCCCGTCCTTCGACTACAGAAGCTGGTTCAGGCCAAACCTGTCCCGACTCATATACTTCAGGTTTTCTTAAGGTGGGACTTTACCGAGGGGTGAGTGGGAGCGCCCAGCTGTGATCCGTAGATCCACGGACACTTCCTCGGTAAGGGGAAAGAGCTTCCTGTCTGATTAGTGTTGCCAGAATTAAAATGCCTTTACTAACTTGCCATCCACCCGTGGCACCTTTGTCATACTCTGTGCCGTCCGACTCATGCCCCCTTTGGGGCATCTGGTACCTCTGCCATACCCATCCTCCTCCACTGTTACTTCCCGTATTTTCCCCATCCTTAACAGACATGTTCATTTGTTTTATCTTGTTAGTTTAGTTAGTTTGTTGTAGGTTTCCCGATTCACACCAAGTTGCAAGTTGACTTAACTCTCCCAGGAAAACTTACATTTTTAAAAGGCTACTTTTTGACCCAGATGAAATTTTAATTATTGGGATTTCCTTCTATAGACTATGGAGTATTAGGGGCAAGAACTTTCCTTGTTCTTCTGGAACAGAAATGCTACCATATGAGGGGAGACAGACAACACGGTATTATGGGAAGAACACAGACTTCGAAATTAAACAAGGCTGTGTCCAAATCATAGCTCCACTACTTATATGACTTTAGGGAAGTTGTTTGACTTCCCTGGAACTCGATTTCCTCATCTGTAAAATGTGGATATGTTCCTTGCAGAGTTCTTGCGAGGATTAATGAATTTGAATACAAGCCCAGAATAGTCCCCATGAAGCACAGGCACTCAGTGGGTGGGAGGCTCTCTGTGTCGGGGAATCTGTCTTTAGAAGGATCAAAGAATAGTTTCCTGCCCCACAACTACCTCCTTCCTCCCGACCCAGAAATGAGCTTTCTATCTCAATTACCATGTCTCTCTCTCTCTCTCTAGTGGAGTCTCTTTTATTTTCAAATACTATTTGGTATTTGAAAGGTGGCAAATTTGTAAAAATAATAAAGGTACCATGAAACCAGTACATACTGTACCTGTAACTAAACTCAAGGTTAATAGGAAGAATGATTTCAACAACAGGAAACTCATACCAAGGTTACAACCTAGGTAGACTACAGGCAAATAGGAGTAGTCCCAGGGAGTGGCTTAGCTAAATGGTCAAAAAGAGGAATCAACGGGTGAGAGCTCACTACACAATACAAACCTCAAAGGAGAAAAATAAAAGCCAGACAAAACAGATTAAATAAAATATACAGACAGCAGATATAATTTACATGTTAAGCAGAATCTTACCTGCTTGATCAATTTCGAGCAAAAAATAAGGAACACACATGGACTTAAATAACTTCTTTACCTGGAAAAACAAGAGGGAGAATAAGGCAAAAGAAAAAAAAAGGCTTTTATCCAGCTTTTTACTTTCCTCTTAATCAGCCCTCTCCTTTGCAAATTTACCAGCCCATTTTTATGCAACCCACAAGATTCTCCCTGTTGACGGTAACGATACTTAATGGGTATTTGAAGTCTGTTGACTCTACTCTATGCTCAATGATTCACCTGTATGGCTTCATAAAATACATTTTACATGTGGAGTGACTCCGTCTACCCCATTATAAGATGGGTTTAATACTAACCATGTTTAAAAATACACTGGAATACTACATATTTCCAAAACAGGGGCGTCTGAGGGGCCCAGTGAGTTAAGCATGGACTCTTGATTTCAGCTCAGGTCATGACCTCACATTTCCATGGGATTAAACCCCTGCTTGGGATTCTCTCTCTCCTCTCTCCCTGTCACCCGGCTTGTGCATGCTCACGAACTCTTTATCCCTCTCTCTCAAAATAAATAAACATTAAAAAAAACATATTTCCAAAACATACATGCAACCCTGAAGAAAAAAAAAAAAACACATCCTACAATAGTCAAAGTATTATTCATTTTTTGGCCAAGTAAACCTCAACCAACAAATCAATTACAAAAGTCACATGCTCAAGATTACACAAATTGTAATGGTAAAAAAATTTTACTGGAAGGATAAGAGTTAGTTTTGCCAAATCTGCTCCACTAAATGACATTTAAATCACTGAGGAAAGAGACTTTAAAATGACATTTATATTTAAGACACAATAGCCTATCATTAATGCTTTAGGAAAGAACTACATTTCCTCCAGCTTCTACAATCAAATGGCAAAGGCCAGTACTATGGCCTGGAGTTTATAGAAATGGCCACTAGAGAGAAGGTACTCTTGTCTCATTCTAATTTAACTACAAAAACAGTAGGCTGAAAGATTTCTATCACTTTTGTAGGACCCAATACACCATTTTGATAAAAATGAGAAAACGAGTTCATTCACACAGCCTCGGTGGCCTTCCTCTTAAACTCCTCTGGACAGCCTCTGTGCCCCAGTATGGATGGAGCTCCCCCGGGGAGCTGAGTGTACAGTTAAAAACAGAAGAATCCTTTAGAAGAGTGATGGGGTGAGAAAAGAAGAACTTTAAGGAAAGAGCAAGGAAAGCTACAGCTGGGAGACCATCTGGACAAAAGTCAATTCATATTCCAGTGCTCATTTTCTAAGACTAAAAATAAAAAGTTCACACACACATAAAATCATGGATTCTTCAGACTTCCTTAGCGACTTAATTTTAGAAATAAACCATTTGCAGTTTGTTACAAGAAACAAGTTTTCCATATTTACAGAGTAATCCTAAAAGCGGCTCCTAAAAGTATCAAAATTTGACAGTACGTGAAATGTAGAAAATATATGCTCTCGGTTCTGGGGTACACATGACCCTACTTCAAGAAACCATTAGGTCGGTTACTTTAACTCTGACTAAACTTTAGCACTGATTCACAGCGTAAGATTAAAGGTCTGTATTGAATACCATTAGCACCGGTTTCCAGGATATTCTATTTGATAAAAGTAGGGGATGGTCAACTTTGCCCGCAAAATAGACACACTCTGGAGAAACGGCAGTGGATCTGGGTGTCAAGCAGTAGATGAACTGTAATGAGACCTCATTTGCTAATTCCAACTTCATACTTTTAATCTGCCACTGAAATATCCATAAGAAACAGATACCACATTTTCTGAAAAAGGAGAGAGTTATCTCTGCACTATAAAGCCCAGTCTTCGCAGTAGGATGTATGCAAAGCACACACAGTAATGTGTTATGCAACAAGCAGGAAACTAACTAATGTAGAATTTCATTTCTCTGTGGGCATTTCCCAACTTGAATTAATGCAAATTGCATTACTCATCCCGCAGAGAGGAGAGAGAGAAATATAAATTCATCAGGTCAAGTACCAATTTAAAAATGCGGTTTCGGGGCGCCTGGGTGGCGCAGTCGGTTAAGCGTCCGGCTTCAGCCAGGTCACGATCTCGCGGTCCGTGAGTTCGAGCCCCGCGTCAGGCTCTGGGCTGATGGCTCGGAGCCTGGAGCCTGTTTCCAATTCTGTGTCTCCCTCTCTCTCTGCCCCTCCCCCATTCATGCTCTGTCTCTCTCTGTCCCAAAAATAAATAAACGTTAAAAAAAAAAAAAATGCGGTTTCTCCAATTCTGATTTACTCACATCACAACTGCTAGATGATAAAATCAAAACTGAAAGAAAATAACCTGGGCAAATTCTGTGTCAAGGTAATTTTTAAAAGTAATATAATAAAAAATTAAAATAAAACAAAAATTAAA
Organism: Prionailurus bengalensis; assembly: GCF_016509475.1. Classification (NCBI taxonomy): domain Eukaryota; kingdom Metazoa; phylum Chordata; class Mammalia; order Carnivora; family Felidae; genus Prionailurus; species Prionailurus bengalensis. The sequence continues at coordinate 124,265,096 of NC_057358.1, read as the reverse complement.
AAGGCATGCCAACAGTCAGTACATAAGTTGTATCCTCACAGAAGAAAATCACTATTTTTTACTAGAAGAGACACCTAACCATCCTTCACAACCAAAGACATTGAAAATTAATTTCCATATTAATTGGCACACATCTGAAAATAGCTTATCTATGATGCATTCAGAAAAGCTAAGGAACTAGTACTGGTTAAGGTAAAACCAGAGGATTATTTGTCCAAAAGATCTGGCATATCCAGGAATGATTCAGATAATGGCATTAAATAAAGTTGTAAGAATTACTATATATTTTAATACAATAAATATGCAAATATCTGCCACAAATTTTATTTGGGAAATTTGTTCCCAAATTTTATTTTATTTATTTCCCAACTTTTACTTGGGAAATGTCCATCATTCCCAGAGTACACTTAATTGAGTAAAACTGAAAAAAAGAGAAGACTTTGCCTTTCCAGAGTCAAGGAGGAGAGCTAGGAGATGAAGAAGTTAGTAGAATTCAGGGAAAAGATCGTAGAAATAAGTGTAATTATAGATCAAAGAGCTCTGAGATGTCAGGGAACATGGAAAGAAACTGCCCATCATTACTAGCAATCCTGTATCCTCAATGCAGAACTAGAGCAGAGTCAAGACTGCAATTTTCCAATTCCTTACTAGTGTTTTAAAATATAAGTAGAGTGACAAAATACTGCCTGGCATTCAATGACAAAACACTGTAGGCATTCAATGGTGACTACTAATACTAAGTGTATGCTATAGGCTTTCAAGTGCTTTCACATAGATTTGAAATTATTTGGTCCTCAGAATAAAGCTGTGTATTTAACAAGTATAGTAGATAAGGTGGTGTTGTCAACCTTATTGTTGAGGAAACTGATTTACAGAATGAGAACTGGCATCTTTCAACTACAGTGTTCCTTCAACTACACCACCCTGTGCATAGAGTTTTGGAGGGAGAGGTTAGTTTAGAAAAAACAGCCACTTTATAATAGGAGTAACTGTACTTGGAACAGAGTTAGATATTTGTTGATTTCCACTTAACTGAGCCTCAATATTGAAGGAAGATCACCATCCAAGATTTGAAGTCTTGACAGAAAAACAGGAGGGAAAATAGTTCTTAAAAACATTATATAGGGACACCTGGGTGGCTCAGTCAGTTAAGCATCCAACTTCAGCTCAGGTCATGATCTCGCGGTTTATGAGTTCGAGCCCCGTGTCAGGCTCTGCACCAACGGCTCAGAGCCTGGAACGTGCCTAGCATTCTGTGTCTCCCTCTCTCTCTGCCCCTCCCCTGCTCACACTCTGTCTCTCTTTCTCTCTAAAAAAGAAATAAACATTAAGGTTGGCTGTTTTTTTAAATAAAAATAAAAATAAAAACCATTATTTGAGCATTTATTATGTGCCAGGCATGTTCTATGGCTTCTATAAATATTAGCTAATTTGATCCTCATGACAAACTTATGAGATGGGTACTATTATTACCCACATTTTACAGATGAGGAATCTGAGGCACAACAGGTAGGGGGGGAAAAAAAGCCAAGGTCACATGGCTAGTAAGTCACAGAGTCAAGATCCAAATTCTGACTTTAGAGTTCAGGCTCTTCATCATTATTTGGAAACAGAAAAGATGATACAACCACTTAAGTTCAGAACTAAAAGGAATCTCAATTGTCAGCTAATCCAAGCCCTTCATTTCACAGATTACACAAACAACGAAGATGAGCCTAAAAAGACCACCAGTGCTATATGAGGAAGCTCCCAGAGGCCGAGAATTATGCGGCAGATTTCCAATACCCAGCCCTCTACCAAATTCTCTGTTTACCGCCTATGCTGATCATTTAGAATTACCTTAGATCCTGGGATACCTTAGATCATTTTCCTCTTTAAGCCTAGGATCTGCCTTCTCAGTTTGACTAAACCCCGTCGGGATGGAACTTGGGCCTCCTATGTCTTTGCAACCCTGTTCCCAATATGATGTCCTACACAAAACGCTCCACGATGGCATTAATAGGGATGAAGCTTCAGGTGACAATGAAGCAGACTATGTATGGGCAAGAAACCGAGATGAAAGGTTCTGCCTACTTTCAGTGTTTCCACTGCTTGCCCACCTTCCCTTCTTCCTTATTTAGAACAAGAGAACACACACACACACACACACACACACACACACACAGTCCAAGAAGCCCATCTCTGTGTAAGACTTCCAGAATAAAAAGGCTTCTGAATTCAGCCTCCCTGAGAGATGGGAAATAAGTCAAGAGATAGACAAGCTGAGAGAAAAATTGAACTTTATGAATTACAAGTGAACCTGGACAGAAGGCCAGCTGTGTTCACTTAAGAATCCACTGTGTCTCGTCCTGGAATTATCCAGAGTATAATTTAAAGCTAAGCTTCAGTGACCTTTGAATGTCCTCAACCTTCCTATAAAGCACCCGATCGGGTCTTTCAATTCTCGACATCATTCTGTGGTTAAATCAGGGCGGATTAAACCAATGCTCCCTATGGCTGCGATTGCTGACCTTTTCTCTCAGATAACCTAAGGTTAAGAACCAAGTAGGAAGCACAGTTTATTCTTTGGGAAGTCATTTTCCCCCATAATGAGCATGAAGAGATACTTAAAATTTGGAAGTACCTTAAGTAACAGCATCTTAGGAAATGTTCTCTGTAGACGAGCCTAATGAGGAGCAAATCGCCTGGTTTGGGAACTCCCCCACCCCAACTTTCCCTGACTTTGAGTACCTGAAGACATCCAGTATTTTGCAAAAGCTCAGGAAAAGATGACTCAAGCAACTTTTTGTTCTCAAATCTTCACTCTCCAGGGACTCTGAAGAAACATCTACACAAACCACTTCCTAAGGTGAAATCCAATTGTTTACAGCTGAGCCCAAAAGTCTGTCAAATTTCTAGAAGGCAACAGTTTGTGGCCCCTCCTAGAAGTTGAAGCCTTACCTCAGCACAGCGCTCGCATGTGGACTTGCTGAGGAGGACGACAGGGTGGCTGTCTATACAGGCCCTAAGCCGGGCTCTGGGGTCCAAGACCCTCGCGCTGGTGGACACTGAGGGGCCACTCGCATCAGTGGCTGGGTGTTCTGGCAAAGGTGGACTGGGGGGATGAACCTTAGCTACAAGTAATGGAAGCAAAGATGGTAATTATCAGAAAGGAAAACATGATGATGCATTTCCTAATATTAGGTTCAGTCTCAAAGCCTTACAATTTTAGCCCCAACCACCAAAAGAAGGAGTCTGAGGAAGGACTCTAAAATGGATTACACGTCTAGTCCTGTCACCTGACTGGAGCCTTCTGGCAACTCACCCAAGATTTCCAATTTGCTTTGCCACACTCGAGATTCGTTCTCAGGGGACCCTGACAAAAGACAGCAAGAGTCTGGAACCTCCCCGAGGTAAGAGAGTAAGTAACAGGTTCTAGACACTGAGGGCCACTTATTACCCCACCCCCACCCTACCCACTGGTTTAAAGGCAAGGAGGCCAAAGATCAGAGATTGTGGCCTTTTCTCACATAACCCTGCTCAGAGGCACAGGATTAGGCAACTCAAACCAAGGCTTACTCCTTTTTCTCCAGCTAACGCCTGGACAAGCAGACACAGGATCTTCAGGCCACAGGCACAGCAAGATTCAAAAAAAAAAAAAAAAAAAAAGTACTTTCTTCAGATTCTTCGCTTTCCTGCCCAGGATTTTGCTGCAGTCCAATCGGACACCATAACAAACATGACCCAGCTTAGTGGTATGTTACCCCACATGACACCACTGTCATCCTGGGCATCACCACCCTCCAAAACCACTGAGAGATTGCTACCTCTGGCTTGTAAATATTTTAAACTAGCTATCTTCTCCAGGGCCCACAAACAAACCAAGCTCAATCCTACCCTTGTGACCTGCTCTGCAAGTTATTTCCTCTCATTTCTGCTTATCTAAGACCTATCCATTCTTCTTCACTCTCCTCATCATCTTCATAGTTGATATTAATGTTTACCCAGAACTAGACAGGGGGTTAATAGTTGTATGCATCACCTAATTTAATCTTTACAGGGATATCATTAGATAGGCATTTCTACCATCATCCCTATTTTGCAAATAAGGAAACAGACCCAGAGACGCTAAGCAAATTCCCCAAGTTTGCACAGCTTACAAGAAGTGATGGAGCTGGGATTCAAATGTACATTATAATTCTCTAGAACCCACGCATCTTTTAAAAACAGCTTTATTGACATATAATTCATATACCATAGAATTCACCAACTGAAAGTATACAATTCGATGATTTTTGGTCAGAGCTGTGTAACCATCACGAGAACCAATTTTGAAACATTTTCATCACCCCAAAAAGAAGCCCTGTACCCATTAGAAATTGCTCCCCATTTTCCCCCAGCCAGCCCTCCCCCTTTGCCCACCTTTAGGCAACCGCTACCCTACTCTGTGGAGTTATACAATATGTAGTCTTTTGTAACTGACTTCTTTCACTTAGCATAATGTTGTTTAAGGTTCACCTATGCTGACAAATAGTATTTCATTGTATGAATATACCATATTTTTAATCTATTCATCAGTTGGTGGGCATCTGGATTGTTTTGGCTATTGTGAATAGAGCTGCTATGAACATTCACGCACAGGTTTTTGTTTTGAATTCCATTTTTCAACTCTTTTGAGTAAATACCTTGCAGTAGAGTTGGGTAGTGTTAAATCTTCTGAGGAACCACCAAACTGTTTTCCAGAGCAGCAATTCTATTTTACATTCCCACCAGCAACATATGAAGGCCCCTATTTCTCCGTATCCTTGCCAATGCTTATTATCTGCTTTCTGATTCTAGCCATTCTAGTGGGTGTTAAATGGTGTCTCATTGCAGTGTGATTTGCATTTCTCTGATGGCTAATACTGCTGAGCAACTTTTCATGTCCTTATTGATTATTTGCATATATATCTTCTTTGGAAAAATGTCTGTTCAAATCCTTTTCCCATTTTCTAATTAGCCTAGTCATCTCTTTATTGCTAAGTTGTAAGAGGCTTTTTATTGTTTTTGTTTTTTTTAATTTTAAGGAGGCTCCACACCCATAGTGGGACTTGAACTCATAACCCTGAGATCAAGAGTCACATGCTCTACTGGTTGAGCCAGCCAGGCACTCCTAAGTTGTAAAAATTCTTTATATATTCTGGATACAAATCCTTTATCAGATATATGATTTGTGAGTATTTTCTCCCATTCTATGGGTTGGGTTTTTTTTGTTTTTTTTTTTTTACTTTTTTTGGTGTCCTTTGAAGCACAGACATTTTTTAATTTTGATAAAGTCTGATTTCTTGATTTTTTTCTTTTTTCTTAAGCTGTTGATGTCATATCTAAGAAATTGTTGTCTAATCCAAAATCATAAAGATTCACTCCTATGATTTTCTTCTAAGAGTTTTATACTTTTAGCTCTTACATTTAGTTCTATGATCCATTTTAGGTTAATCTTTGTGTATGGTGTGAGGAAGGAGTCCAACTTCATTCTTTTGCACAGAGATATCCAGTTGTCCCAGCACCATTTGTTGAAAATATTATTCTTTTCCCATTGAAATGTCTTAGCAACTCTGTCAAAAATAAATTGACCATGAATGTAAGGGTAGAGCCCTTGCTTTTAACCAGTATGCTATACTGTCACAGCACCCAAACTGATATTTAAACAATGTGTTAACAAAATGTGCTAATCCCAAGAAAGTTGACAGTGGTTATCTCTACTAAGCTTGAATTTCACTTTTCATCATATAATCTTTTGTAGTATGTGTTTTTAAACCATAAATACGTATTATTCTCATAAAAAGTTTTTTGAAAGCTAGTTATAAATTTTAAAAATAACCCCTACTATACACTGTCAAGACAGGGTCAAAAACTAAGCGACAGCTTTTTTATATACCAAACATTCAAATATTACTAATACCTGAAATATAGATATAAAAATAAAAAAGGATATAGAAATCCCCATATCTAATATGAGGAATGTGTGCTTCCTAAAGAAAAACTAGAATCTATGCCAATTAATTATAGGATCCCAAACGAGCAATGGGGCTTTGTACTTGTTGCAGAATATTCCAGACCAGACCATACCTTTAGTATCTGCCATCTATAAGCTCCACCAATGCCCTCCAGCCTCACCAATGACACTTCAAAAATTTTATATTAAACTCTGGTTTTCATATTCTCTTTCCCATGTTGCTTTTTTTGGAAGGCAACATGGAAATAAGGATTCTTAGTGGTAACATCTCATGGAAAGAAAATCACAAAATGTCAGCATGGGAAAGACACTGGAGGTCATAGGCCAACCTATTCGTTCTACTAATGAGGAAACTGAGGTCCAGACAGGTAATTAATTGGTGTCAGAGTCACGGCTGCCATACAAGCCTTTTGATTTCATTATGCCTTCCTGACTCCTCTGACTTTATGGGATGACTGACTCTAAAAGAAGGTGACAATTCCTTACATAACATCTATGCTAAGGTCACCACCCACCTATGAAGCTCAGATACTTGCCAATACACAGAACACAGAAATCAGGGCCAGCACAAGGAAAGGGATATCTTCTGTAACCAAAAAAGCTGCAACCTTACTGGGTAAAGACTTCACCCAAAATAAACATAAAACAAACAAATGAATAGATAAATAGATAGATAGAGATTGCCAACTAATCAAAATCATTAGAATCTTTCCTTCAATTCTGCCTCTAACAAAAAAGGCAAATTTTGTTTTTAAATATTTTCCCTTGTTTTGAAATAAAACTTGAAGCAGCACTCAAAGAAATATATTAAGTAAATGCAGCAAGAACAGCACAGAACCATGTGACCAGAAAAACTCAGATAAAATTGTAATTATGAGTTTCTTATTTCACCTCAACTCTTCTGCCTAAGATCAGTTCCTAATATCTGGATCCATGAAGTACTTACTGTCCTATTTGTAAAAACTCAAACAAAAAGATAATAATAAAAGTGCTCCATTTACATAATTTACAAAAATTATGTATGTCAATAAAAAAGATCAGATAGCTCAATAATAGACAAATATAGAACAACTTACGTTAAAAAGATATTGCAAGACAATAAAGAAAAATGTATTTTTAAAAATAGTATGGTAATGATGGCTTGATAATTTAGAAAAAAGTTTTTTCACTTATCTATTATAAATGTTTTTTAATGTTTATTTATTTTTGAGAGGGAGAGAGAGTGCAAGCAGGGGAGAGGCAGAGAGAGAGGGAGACACAGAATCTGAAGCAGGCTCCAGGCTCTGAGCTGTCAGCAAAGAGCCCGATTCAGGGCTCAAACTCACGAACCGTGAGATCATGACCTGAGCTAAAGTGGGACACTTAGCCAACTGAGCCAATCAGGTGCCCCTACTTATTTATTATGTAACAAAGCATTTTAAATGGAATATTTACCGGATCTCTAATGATAACTTCCTAAACTTAGAAGTAAACACAAAGAGAGGCGCCTAGATGGCTCAGTTGGTTGAGCATCCAACTTCAGCTCAGGTTGTGATCTCGTTTATGGGTTCAAGCCCTGTGTCCCATTGACAGTGGAGAGCCCTCTTCAAACCCTCTGTACCCATCTCTTTTTGCCCCCCCCTCAAAAATAAATAAACATTAAAAAAGAGAAGGAGAACGGGGTGCCCAGGTGGCTCAGTCGGTTAAGCATCCAACTTCAGCTCAGGTCGTGATCCCGAAGTTCCTGAGTTCGAACCCCGTGTTGGGCTCTGTGCTGACAACTCAGAGCCTGGAGCCTGCTTCAGATTCTGTGTCTCCCTTTCTCTCTGCCCCTCCCCCACTCACATTCTGTCTCTGTCTCTCTCAAAAACAAATAAACATTAAAAATTGTAAAAAAAAAAAAAGAGAACAAAGGGAAAGAGCAACAGACTATATTGCAAAATAATATTAATTTTTTTAGGCAAAAGAGCAGCCTATGGAAAATACTTACATAAAGAAAAAACAAAAGAACAAAAAGAACTCAAGCAAATTGGTGAAGGAACAGCAAGACCACAAATGATAAAGTGAATAAAGAACAGTAACAACCAATTTATTAGAAAGAAAAGAGCAAACCTAGAATAAAAAGTCTATTTATTTTAGTTTTCTTTCAAAATCAGAAATGCAAATTAAAGGAATGGAGTATCATTTCTTCTATGTTAAAAATGGAAACTCCCAGTGCTGGTAAATGTATACTGAAGTAAGTCCATGTACATCAGGGGGTATATAATATAAGCTGTTACTATTCTTTTGGAAAGCAATTTGACAGTATGGACCAAAAACCACTGAAATAGCCATACCTTTTAACCGAGCATTTTTACTTATAGGAATTTACCTTTAAAACTTTTTAAAAATTTAAACTAACAAAGACATAACATTCATAAAAATGACCCTCACCCCCTAGTCTTCTCACAGGAAAACCTTTTAGTAATTTCTATTAATATAATTAACACCACCTAGTTAATGGGAAAATTTCTCAATTTTCGATCTGAGCGCTATAGCTTTAGGAGTAATCATGTTAACCTCCTGTAAACTCCGACAGGACAAAATAAGCCACTGACCTGACAACACTCTCCATCCCTACCTCCTGCGCATGTGTATCCTCCTTTGTAAGGACAGGAACAAAGTTCTATTTATGTCACCTGCCTTTCCCTCTCCAAAGGCTAAAAGACAAACAACTTCTATACCTGCTCTCTCGGCTCCTTCGCCCCTTTCTATTCCCAACCTCAGTCCACTCTTTTTATCTACATATTACCAATAGTTGAATTACAGCATCATTGGTTATAGTAAAAAATTGGAAAACAGCACATGTCCAACATTAAGAGAATGGCTAAAATATGGTAGCTGACTTGTTTTTCAATAATTTTAATGGTTCTATACTATGCAAGATTCAAAACAATATGGAAGTAGTTTAACATAATGTTAATTGCAAAGAAACAGAATACCAAATCCTATGTGCCATAGTTTTACAATTATGCGAAATCTTGCATCTAGGAATCCTGAAAAGGGATATGCAATAGGGTCATAGAAGTTTTACTGGCACAATAGAATTATACATGGCTTTTCCTTTCTTATATTTCTCAAACTTAAAAAAAATTTTTTTGCAAGACATAATAACTGGCCACAAATTGCAATATATGGTCCTTAATTAGATCTTTGATCCAAATAAACTGGGGATACAACTGAGTAAATTTTATTTTTTATTGTATTCTATTTTTTTAAGATTTTATTATTTTTTAATTTTTTTAATGTTTGTTTATTTTTGAGATAGCGACAGAGCATGAGCTGGGGAGGGGCAGAGAGAGAGAGAGGGAGACACAGAATCCAAAGCAGGCTCTAGGCTCCAAGTTGTCAGCGCAGAGCCTGATGTGGGACTTGAACGCACAAACTGTGAGAATTTCTAAGTAATCTCTCCATCCATCATGGGGCTCAAACTCACAACCCCAAGATCAAGAATTGCAGGCTCCACGGACTGAGCCAGCCAGGTGCCCCACAACTGAGTAAATTATAATATGAACTTAACATCAGATGATATTATTGTATTAAGTCCACCAGGTTTATGTGGAAGAGTACTTGTTCTTAGGAGACACATGCTGAAGTTCTCAGGGCTGAAAGTCATGATATCTATAACTTACTTCAAATGGTTCAGGATAAAAGTGTGCGTGTCGGGGGGGCGGGGGAGGGGGAGAGATATTGGAAGAGAAAAGAGGATATAAGGAAGAAAAATGAAACAACTGTAGCAAAATGGGAATCTTAAGAAGGGAATATGAGTACTCATTATATTAGCCTTTCAATCTTTCTGTTGACTGGGGGAATTGCTAGAATTGCTGGGATAATGGCCTTCAAAGGTTTTCGATAGAGCCCGTAAGAATATATCCCTGTTGACATTTGTGGTAAAAGTCTGGCTCATTCATCTTGACTCCATCACCTTCAGTCATGTCTCTGCATATGGCTGGTTGCAGTTTGAAAAACTCAGGAAGCTGTAAGTCAGCCCACTTTGGGTCAATCAATCTGTACTAGTAAGGAATCTCTAGGACTGATTACTTGATTTCCTTTCTTCAGGAGACATCTCCTACGCCAGTGACCATCAAGATGTGGTAGGCATGACTCTGGAGATCCCTGAGGTCAAAACTACTTTCATAATAATAAGATGTATTTGCCTCTTTCACTGTCGGGGTCCTTATCAATGTTGCAGAGTCAAGGGGTACTAAGACCAAAAGTTTGAAAAACAACAACCTTGATAGTTTTAAAAATTTGAAAGAAAGAAAACATGGAAAGTACAGTTTCCATAGGAGCTAAATTTTTTTTTAACTAGGATTGAAAAAAGTTCTTCTCTTAAAACTAAGTAAAGTAAGGGGCATCTGGGTGGCTCAGTTGATTAAGCATCCAACTCTTGAACTCAGCTAAGGTCTTGATCTTGGGGTCATGAGTTCAAGCCCCACGTTGGGCTCTGTGTTGGGTGCGAGGCCTGCTTAAAAAGAAAAACAAAACAAAACAAAACCCTAAGTAAAGCGAACACAACTTGGCTTCTCTTCCAAAGTCCCCAAAACTAATTAGAATGGGGCAGTCCTTCAATCTAGACCTCTCTTTACAAATTAAAAAAAAAAAAAATTGCTTCTGTTGTTGTTGTGAATTCTAATTCTGTGCCATTTAAAACAAAATGTAGCAACGGAAGGAGGAGGGGGAGGGGGAGGGGGAGGGGAAGGGGGAGAAGAAACAGCTTGATTCCAAGTAAAAAATCGATTCACCAACATTTCCTCTTTTCTTGATCCTTAACACATCACATGAACCTACAAAGGCCTGCGTTTCTATGCTGCAGTTGGTCGTGAGGACAAAAAGCCATGATCATTATTAGAGTCGACTGATCAGACTTCTGAGAGCACCAGGTCAAAAGATTAGAGAAGTAACTGGTAAATTTCAGAGCAGGGAAACAAGGGGGAAAGCAAAGAGGCACCCAACAAAAGAAAGCAAAATAACAAAGTTAAACACAGCCTAAAACTGGCACTTGTTAGAACTTGAATTTCTGCCATTAATAAGCAGCAGGATCACTTCAAATGTGATGATGAAAATTTTATAGCACTCCACTCTGCCTGTTGCCATCACTTTCTCGTTTGGAGGCTTGTCACATGCATGTTTTTACCCTGTTGCCTGCGGTTAAAACATCTGGACTGTAAAATGGCAGAAGAAATCAAGGACTTCTGCAAATCCTATAGCTCTTAAACACATTTTTTTTTTTAATTCGGCTCAAGAGTTTTGCAAACATACCACTGCTCCCAGATTTCTTTTAGCAAATTAATAATTTGAATAGTATTTTATTCAATCCACATGACACACAGAATATTGGGGCGCCTGGGTGGCTCAGTCGGTTAAGCATCCGACCTCCACTCGGGTCGATCTCACGGTTTGTGAGTTCAAGCCCCGCATCGGGCTCTGTGCGGACATCTCAGACCCTGGAGCCTGCTTCGGATTCTGTGTCTCCTTCTCTCTGCCCATCTCTTGCTGGTTCTCTGTCTCTGTCTCTCAAAAAATCAATAAATGTAAAAAAATAAAATAAAATAAAAAGACACACAGAATATTATCACCCACGGGTCTAACAAGACTCCGTGAAATAACGAGTTATTCCATAAAAAAACTAAGAGGGGGGAAGCTTTAATGGGGAAGCATGACATGATCTATAAAGTGAAGAAGACCAGATAATTATGCCTGCTTTTTGAAGTCTATAGGGTATGAGACATGCTAGAAAAAGAAAACATAAGAACATAAGAAGGAAGACTAAAGACTTCTTAATAGGACGTGATGATGACTTCTCTGACGCGAGACATAATAAATGTATCCTAGTTTTTAGCGCCATTTATTTGACAAATTAAAAGAAAACTCTAGGACACTTTTTTTTTTTAACCTCAAAGGGATTTCTAGTTCTTACAAAGAACCTGTCACATAAAGCGCTTACTGTGTTCCAGGCAAGCTGCTACCAACAGGCCTACAATGTCCTGGGCAGAGCTCTTCTTGTATTGATGCTGTTAGTACGAAAATAATTTTAAAAGAAATACTATAGAACTTTTTTTTAATGTTTATTTATTCTTGAGAGAGAGACAGAGACACAGAGCACAGCAGGGAGGGGCAGAGAGAGAGGGAGACACAGAATCCGAAGCAGGCTCCAGGCTCTGAGCTGTCAGCACAGATCCCAGTGTGGGGCTTGAACCCACGAACTGCGAGATCATGACCTGAGCTGAAGTCTGACACTTAACTGACTGGGCCACCCAGGTGTCCCATAGAACTTCTTAAGATCAGAAGTGTAAAAACATAAAAGATGTTACATGAAAGAATAAAATTGAAAAGTTTTCCATAGTACGTCATCTTTAAAAATGGCTTTCAGGGCACCTGGGTGGCTCAGTCAATTAAGCCTCCGACTCTTGATTTTAGCTCAGATCATGACCTCATGGTTTGTGGGATGGAGCCCCGCAGCAGGCTCCATGCTGTCAGCATGGGGCCTGCTTGGGATTCACTCTCCCTCTCTCTCTGCCCCTTCCCCACTTATACCCTCTTTCTCTCTCAAAGTCAACTTAAAAAATAAACTTAAAAAAAAAATAAAAATGACTTTCAATGACTTGAGAGATGTAACTTTGATTTAATAATGCCTTCTCAGGGCACCTGGGTGGCTCAGCCGGTTAAGTGTCCGACTACAGCTCAGGCCATGATCTCATGGTTTGTGGGTTCAAGCCCCACATAATAAGGCTCTGTGCTGACAGCTCAGAACTTGGACCCGGCTTTGGATTCTGTCTCCCTCTTTCTCTGCCTCTCCCCCACTTGTGCTCTGTCTCTTTCTAGTCTCTCAAAAATAAATGAACATTAGAAAAATTGTTTAAATGCCTTCTGGACTTCAATTCTTCATCTGTGATATGAGTTGGTCCAGATACATGCAAAACTTATGCAAATATGCCCTTTGTGAACACAAAGTATATACATAGAAGAAAATATAGATGCTACCTTTGATTGTATAACATAGCCACTATAAAACCTGAATACAGTCATTAAAATACAGTAAGAATCTGTGGAAAATGACTGAACCGATCTCTCACACACATGCACATGGGCACACACACACATTTACTAAATACCATTAAAGAGCTAACTAAAAACTCTCGCCTACACTAGACCATTAATTGTCATTAATTTCAATAAGCATGCTTCAAACATACATACAAAAAATATTTTGCATTTTTCATATTCTTTATGTTACCTAATGAGTGTCAAGAATAGCCAATGACTGGGGCGCCTGGGTGGCTCAGTCGGTTAAGCGTCCGACTTCGGCTCAGGTCACGATCTCGTGGTCCGCGAGTTCGAGCCCCGCGTCGGGCTCTGGGCTGATGGCTCAGAGCCTGGAGCCTGCTTCCGATTCTGTGTCTCCCTCTCTCTCTGCCCCTCCCCCGTTCATGCTGTGTCTCTCTCTGTCTCAAAAATAAATAAATGTTTAAAAAAAAAAAAAAAGAATAGCCAATGAGTGGAGTAATCATAGTATGCTAAACATCTAGACAACGTGACCAACGTTAGGGTTTTAAACAGTCTCAGGGCACCTGGGTGGCTCAGTGGGTTAAGCATCTGACTCTTGATTTCAGTTCAGGTCATGATCTCACAGTTGGTGATTCTGAGCCCCACTTCAGGCTCTGTGCTGACAGCGCAGAGCCTGCTTGGGATTCTCTCTCGCCCTCTCTCTGCCCCTCCACCCACCGGCTCCTATTCTCTCTCTCTCTCAAAAGTAAATAAACAGTTAAAAAAATTTTAAATAAACTGTTTCAATCTTTCCAATTCCCTCTTAAAAGAAACAAAATATAAGGTTGCATTCTATTCGAACAGATTTTTTCTAACCCCAGGGCTTAAGACAAAACTAGAGAAACCAGGTACATTTAGAAGTCCCTCTGGTTCAGCAAAATTTTCACACACACACACACACACACACACACACACACACAGAATACCAGAAGGCTGGCTCAGTCAGTTAGACATCTGACTCTTGATCTCAGCTCAGGTCTTGATCTCAGGGTCCTGAGTTCAAGCCCTGCGTACTAAACATGAAGCCTACTTCAAAAAGCAAAAACACAAACAAACAAAAAAACCCTCTACCAATCTACATAATCTTGTCTAGAAAATACAAGAGGAGGAATTATCTTCCAACTCATTTTATGAGGCCAACATTACTGTGACACCCAAACTAGACAAAGATATTACAAGGTAAGAAAAATATTGACCAGCGTTTCTCATAAACAAAGATATAAAATTCCTCAGCAGAATGATGGCAAACTAAGTCCAGCAATATATAGGGACTCCTGGGGGGCTCAGTCGGTTAAGCATCTGACTCTTGGTTTCGGCTCAGGTCATAACCTCATGGTTTGCAAGTTCGATCCCTGCATCAGGCTCCACGCTGACAGCGTGGAGCCTTCCTGGGATTCTCTCTCTCCTTCTCTCCTCCACTCTCTCTCTCAAAATAAATAAACTTAAAAAAAAAAGTCTAGCAATATATAAAAAAAGTAATATACCATGAGCTAATGGTGTTAATCCTGGGGGCATAAGGCTGGTTCAATATTCAAAACTCAATCAATATAATCTACCATATTAACAGTCTAAAAAAAATCAACAGTATCCCAACATATTAGACACCCTACACCAAATGGACAAATTCCTAGAAAGGTATGCTACCCAAACTGACTCAAGAAGATATGAAAATCTAAATGGATCTATAACAAATGAAGAGTTGAATTAGTAATCAAAAAAACTTCCCACAAAGAAAAAAAGCCCAGGCTCAGATGCCTTCATTAGTGAATTCTACCAATCATCTAATGCAGAGTTAACACCAATTCTTCACAAACTCTTCCAAAAAAACAGAAAAGGAGGGAATATTTCCCAACTCAATTTATGAGACCACTATTACCCTGAAAACCAGATGAGAACATTATATTTATTTTTTTATTTTTTTTAATGTTTATTTATTTTTGAGAGAGAGAGAGAGAGAGAGAGAGAGAGGAGACAGAGCATGAGCAGAGGCAGAGACAGAGTGAGACACAGAATCTGAAGCAGGCTTCAGGCTCCAAGCTGTCAGCACAATGCCCGATGTGGGGCTCGAACTCACAAACTGTGAGATCATGACCTGAGTCAAAGTCGGATGCTTAACCGACTGAGCCACCCAGGTGCCCCGAGAACATTATATTTAAAGAAAAACACAGAAAAATATTCCCTATAGACATAAAAATCCTCCATAAAATCCAGCAACATACAGAAATAATTATATATCAATATCCAAGTGGAATTTATCTCAGGATTAACTTTGCATAGGTTGACTTAACATATGAAAAAAATCAACTGATGTAATCTTATAATAATAGAATGAAAAACAAAAACCATGTGATCATCTCAATAGCTACAGAAAAAACATTTGACAAAATCTAATACCCTTTCATGATAAAAAAAAAAAACACTCAACAAACTAGGAATGGAAGGAAACTTCTTCAACCTGATAAAGGCCATCTTGAAAAACTACAGCTAACATCATACTTAATGGTGAAAGATGGACTACTTCCCTCCTAAGATCAGGAACAAGATAAAGATGTCTGCTCTTGCCACTTCTATTCAACACTGTACTGGAAGTTATAGCCAGAGAAATTAGAAAAAGAATTAAAAGGTATCCAAGTTGAAAAGAAAGAATAAGACTATATTCACAGAAAACACGATCTTCTGTGTAGAAAGTTCTCAGGAAAACACACACACACACACACACACACACACACACACACCTTTTAGAATGAATAAGCAATTTCAGCAAGGTTGTAAGATACAAGATTAAAATAGAAAAATCAATTATATCCCTATCTATTAACAATCTGAAAATGAAATTAGGCAAGCATTTCCACTTACAATAACCTCAAAAAGGATAAACTACTTGGGAAAAAGTTTAACAAGAGTACAGACCTACACATTGAAAACTACAAAACATCACTGAAAGAAATTAAAGAATCAAATAAATGGAAACACAACTCAAGTTCACTGACTGTAAGACTTAATATTGTTAAGATGGCAATATTCTCCCAAATTAATCCACAGATTCAATGCAGTTCTACCAAAATCCCAGTTGTCTTTTTTGCAGAAACTGACAAGCTGATCATAAAATTCATGTGAAAAGACAAGGGACCCAGAAATGCCAAAACAACCTTGAACAAGAGGAACAAAGTAGGAGTACTCACACTTCCTAATTTTAAGACTCACTCCAAATTAATAGTTATCAAGATAGTGTAGTACTAGCATATGGACAGACATACAGATCGATGCAATAGAATTGAGACTCCAGAAATAAACTGTTATGTTGATCTTTGACAAAGTGTCAAGACAATTCAATGAGAAAAGAAATGTCTTTTAACAAATGGTGCTGACATAATTGGATAGCCACATGCAAAAGAATGAAATTGGACCCTTTCCTCACACCATACATAAGAATTAACTCAAGGGGCGCCTGGGTGGCGTAGTCGGTTAAGCGTCCGACTTCAGCCAGGTCACGATCTCGCGCTCCGTGAGTTCGAGCCCCGCGTCGGGCTCTGGGCTGATGGCTCGGAGCCTGGAGCCTGTTTCCGATTCTGTGTCTCCCTCTCTCTCTGCCCCTCCCCCGTTCATGCTCTGTCTCTCTCTGTCCCCAAAATAAATAAACGTTGAAAAAAAAAATTAAAAAAAAAAAAAAAAGAATTAACTCAAGATACATCATACACCTACATATAAGAATTAAAACTATAAAATTCTTAGAAAAAAAAATAGTAGTAAATCTTTGTGGCCTTGGACAGTTTTAGATACAATATCAAAAGCTCAAGCAACAAAAGAAAACAATACATTGAATTCATAAAAATTTTTAAAGTTTCATGCTTCAAGAGACACCATGAGTGAAGTTTAAAAACAATGCATAGAATGATAGAAAATATTTACAAATCATATATCTGATAAGGGACTTGTATCTAGAACATATTTTTAAAAACTCTTTTAATTCAGCAATAAAAAGATAAATAGCCCAATCACAAAATGGGAAAAGGGTTTGAACAGATGTTTTTCCAAAGAAGATATATAAATAATTTAAGGAATCTACTCCTGAAATCATTGTTGCACTATATGCTAACTAACTTGGATGTAAATGACATACCACCTCACACCTGTCAGACGACTAACATTAACAACTCAGACAACAACAGATGTTGGCGAGGATGCAGAGAAAGAGGATCTCTTTTGCATTGTTGGTGGGAATGAAGCTGGTGCAGCCACTCTGGAAAACCCAGCAATTGCACTACTAGGTATTTATCCAAAGGATACAGGTATGCTGTTTCGAAGGGGCACATGCACCCCAATGTTTATAGCAGCGCTATCAACAATGGCCAAAGTATGAAAAGAGACCAAATGTCCATCGATGGATGAATGGATAAAGAAGATGTGGTATATATACAATGGAGTATTACTCGGCAATCAAAAAGAATGAAATCTTGCCATTTGCAACTACATGGATAGAACTGGAGGATATTATGCTAAGTGAAATTAGTCAGTCAGAGAAAGACAAATATCATAGGACTTCACTCATATGAGGAGTTTAAGACACAAAACAGATGAGCATAAGGGAAGGGAAGCAAAAATAATATAAAAACAAGGAGGGGATCAAAACATAAGAGACTCTTAAATATGGAGAACAAACAGATGTTTTTCCAAAGAAGATATGTAAATAATTTAAGGAATCTACTCCTGAAATCATTGTTGCACTATATGCTAACTTGGGTGTAAATTTAAAAATTAAATAAATATATATCTATATGTATATATACAGAGAGAGAGACAAAAAAAGACATATAAATAATAAGTACATGAAAAGATGCTCAACATCATTAGTCATTAGGGAAATTCAGATCACAACCACAATGAGATGCCACTTGACAACCTCTAGGTGGCTAAAATAAAAAAAATAGACAATAACAAGTGTTGGCAAGGATGTGTAGAAATTGGAACTCCATACAGTGCTGGTGGGAATGTAAAATGGTGTGGACCCTTTGGAAAACAGTTCAGCAATTCCTCAAAACATTAAACGCTATTATCATATGATCCAGCAATTCAACTTCTAAGTATATACCCAAGCAAAAGGAAAATGTGCCCCCACCAGAGTTGCACACTAATGTTCACAGCAGCATTATACATAAGAGCGAAAAAGTAGGAACAACCCAAATGTCCATCAATAGATGAACAAATAAAATGTGGTACATCTATACAATGGAACATTATTCAGCAATAAAAGAAAATGAAGCATTGATTCATCAACAGCATGTATGAACCTTGAAAACATACTAAGTGAAAAAAGCCAGTCACAAAAGAACAGATAATTTATGATCCCATTTCTATGAAATGTCCAGAATAGGTAAATCTATAGAGACAGAAAGTAGACTGGTGGTTGACAGAGTGTGGGGCAGGTAGTATTTACTGCTAATGGGTCCAAGGTTTCTTTTAAGGGTAATGAAAAGTTTCTAAAATTCCATGGTGGTGATGGTGGCACACTAAACTAGGCACTTTTAGATGGTAATTTTTATGGTATGTTAGTTATATCTCAATTTTTTAAAAGCCCTAAACAAGTGTTTATAGCAGCTCTATTTATAATAATAATAATAAATCCAAATATCATTCAGTGAATGAAAGGTAGATAAATTATGGTACATTCACATAATGTCATAAAATAGAATAAACTATAGTTACACACAGAAAATTGGATGAACCTCTAAGGCATTACACTGTGTGAAAGAAACCAGTCTCAAAAGGTTATATGACAATCCTGAAAATTAAAAACTATATTGATGGAGAACAGTGGTTCCCAGAAGTTAGGAGTGGGGTTGGTTGTGTCCACGAAAGGACAGCATGAGGGAGTTTTTTTGAGGGCTATGGGGCTGTTATGCATCCTGATTCTGTACACATGTGTTAAAACTAACACCAAAAATGTCAATTTTACTTATATGTTAAATTAAAACATGAAATTTAAAAAGATATACTCATTTCCCATGCAGTTGTTATAAAATATAAAACAAGACTGCAAAAGAGATCTTATATGGAGAAGCGGGACGTGCATTTAAGGATCATTCCTTTCAGAGAATGTGTTCCAGAAATACACTTGAATTTATGCACACTCCTCTACTCAAATCTTTTTCAACTGCAAGTAAGACATTGTTTGGATCTTTATATTTATTACTTTAAAGCAAGTTCTTTCTTGCTGTGTCAGAAGTTACTGACTTGTCCACATAAAATGAAATGAATGAGTTAAAACCTCAGTAGTTATTCAGGCACGCATTTCAGTAGCCAAGACTGGAAAAAAGACATGTCTTAGACAACACAAGTGAAATTACCTTGTGTATGATGGAATCCTATAAAATGCTAGGTATTTTTATTTGGAATTATTACATTTCCTACGCACTGGGGACCCGAGGTTTAATTTTTCTAGGAGACAGATCCACAGAATTTTAGAGCCGGAAAGGATTTAATGTTTATCTGTTCACTTTATTTTGCCAAGGAAACCAAGGCCCAAAAGTGCTATGGAACTTGTCCAAGATCAGAGAGCTAATGGATGGCACAGCAAGAACTGAAACTTGTTTTCTTAACTCTAATTCTTTGGCCCTTGCCCCTCAAGTCACCTGTGGAGTCATGCTCTCAATAAGGAGCTGTCTGTAATGTTGGGGACCACATTGGGGACCTACCTTGGAAGCTGAGTTCTTATATGTCAAGTTCTTCCCGTCAGTGTAAGGCTATTTTCCAGGGACACAACTGATCTTGTGGACATGAAGTGATAAAGGACATTCTACTCTGCTTTGCAGACAGGTCAGCGAGCCCACAACATTAAGCATTCACCACCTAAACTGAACATTTTGGGCTATTCAGGATTTCTATGAGTAATTTTTATTCTACTTGTCCTTAAATATAAAGTTAAACTGTCTGGAATATGCTTCTTTTCCCACTATTTCCAGGTACCGGCAATCCTCCAAAAAGTTGTATTTTAATTCAACTGCTGGTTCTCGTGATGACACAACAGTTTATCTCTGAGTCTTCTGAGGGGACAGAAGGCTGCAGGTTCTCATTACATTAGAAATGGCTAATCAGTCTATTGAGTCAGGGATTAAGTGAGTCAGTGTGGCACGGGGATTAAGAGCATTAGTTCCTGGGTCAGGATTCAGGCTCCACTCCTGACTAGTTATATGCCCTTGACTTCTCTGTGCCTCATTTGCCGCATCTGGTTGTTTCAATGGTTAAATGACTTAATACATGTAAAGCAATCAGCACAATACCTGGATCACAATGAGCATTCAATAAATATTACAATTTTTCATTAAGTCTCAAAAGTTATACATTACTCTTGAGAACAACCCCAGAAAGACATGTTCACCCATAACCCCAGCATGTACAACCATGAATAGCATCTATAAGGTGGTTAGTTTAAGTGTTGATTGAGTAAATGTAGCCTAATTTACAAGACTGCCTTCAGAGTTACCCTGTCTTTAAGAAACTATTTTACTGGGAACTACAACATTCCATATGTGGTGTTGGAAATACCATTCCCTCTCCCTCAGGACAAGGGCAGCTTTACCTGCCTGTGGTGTCCCATTTGTAGGATTCCAAAGAGTTGGGGAAAGAGAATTAGATAAAAGAAGAAGTTTCCAAACGTTCCCCTTGGCAAAGTTTCCTGGGTTGACTGTCACTGGGACAGAAAAATCAGACACAAGGGAGTAACTTGACTCACTTCATTCAAGCATTTATTGAGCATCTACCATGTGCTACAGTACAGCATCCCAAACAGGAAAGTCAACTCTGAGCAAGACATCCTTGCCCTGGGAAGTCAGCCTAGTAGGGCACACTACCCAATGCACTCTATGTCTATAGCAGAAATGGAAAGGGCCATCGTTGTCCCCAAAGGGCAATACTAACTCTATTTGGGGAATCACAAAACTGTCATTTGGAATGGGTCTTTATGAGTAAGGAGAGTCTGCACAGCAAAGAGGAGAAGGAAGAGTATTCCAGGCAGAAAAAAAAACAAAACAAAACATTCAAGAATAGATGAATGAGGGAGGTTGGCAGGGTTAGGGAACAGGAGAAAAAATAAATAAAAGTGTGCCAAATGGGAGAGAGACGAGCTCAAAGAGAGGCCTAAACCTGTCAAAATTTCTTTGTTCTTAAAGGAAACTTCACTATGACTTCCAGCATTGATCTAATCTCATATGAATGTTTATTAATGAGTGCCTAAGCAAAAAGAAAAGATCCGACATACAGTTCTCTATCAAATCTACCCCCTCCCTTTCCCATACTACTCTGCCCACATCTGGACCCAAAGATGTTGATTTGACTTTGTTTTGTTGTGTTGTTTTAATAAATACAACTAGCACTCCTTAGCAAGTCTGTTCTGGCTGTTGTGCCCTAAAACAAGCTGCCAGATAAACGCTTGCTCGTGGTTTTCGCCTCCCTCCTTGCCAATCCCTACCCCCAGCTGCTTGTTAGTGATACCAGAGAGCTGTTACCACTATTCCCTGCGCTTGACTGAGGACCAAGTCCCAGTTCAGCTTTCTTTTCATTCTACTGTGGCCCGGACAATCCCTCTTGCCCAGCCAGATCAGCCCAACCAAACCCTGAGGGTTGTATTACCAGCCTAGCTGATCAATCACAGCCAGAGAGATATCATGGAATCCTACTGCAAACAGGTACAAGGAAACCTTACTTCCTGCTCTCCCAACATAAAGATTCTTTGCCTCAGTATTACATTTCTGACAAAAACTGGTGGGGGTGGAGAGCTGCTTACCAAGTTCCAGTTCCTTCTACTCCACCCACCTCTTCTTTGATCTCACTGCATACGATAAAGAAAAAAAACAACTAGCTGTTGCTCAAATACGCACAATTACTTCCAGAAACCTAAAACAAACAGGACGGCCAAGAGCACTGTATCCACTTCAAAATAAATCTTCGTGATAAAGCATTCAGTGAAACGATCATTAACTGGACGTAGAGCGGAGCAAGTCTTCAAAATGGTCATAGTGGTTTTAAACCTTTTGCAGGCTGCTGCACATAACTGAAAAAAGTAGTCGAATTTGGGCAGCACATTGGGGAGGGAGGAATAGACAGCTTAAAATACCCCTAAATAAGTGAGCAATAACTCCAAGGTAATCATAACTGTGGTATAATGGCCACGATCTTAAGAAAAAGTATCCAAAACTTGAAAATAAAGTAAGAGGGTAATGATGCCATTTCAGCACCATACTGGGCCAGTGTTTAACAAGCCCATTGAAGGATCATTCAGTCCTCTCGGGAATGTACCTGTTCTTGACTCTG
The DNA here is from genome assembly GCF_016509475.1 of Prionailurus bengalensis. Taxonomy (NCBI): domain Eukaryota; kingdom Metazoa; phylum Chordata; class Mammalia; order Carnivora; family Felidae; genus Prionailurus; species Prionailurus bengalensis. The sequence goes on along the minus strand of NC_057358.1, from coordinate 124,242,751 downwards.
TTATGTAATATTTTATCAGCGTCCAGATACGAAGTTTTGTTGTATTTTTTTTAAGATTTTAAGTAATCTCTACACCCAAAGTGGGGCTTGAACTCACAACCCCAAAAGCAAGAGTCACGTGCTCCACCAAGCCAGCGAGGCGCCCACGAGACGTTGAAGTTTTATGCTAACTTGCGTGTGTTTGTCCAGTAATACCAAAGGTTACAGTTTATTGCGCTGGAGGACATTAACCAGTTTTGTAACTACTAACGAATTCGATTCTGCAATCCTTTGACTGATTAAGGCTCTACTCCTTGGATTCTCCTTCAAATCAGCAACTTTAGCACCTAGTGATTCCTTTATACGTTGAATTTAATAAACTTTTATACATGTTCATCTTATTTTTGTATAAGCATCATGTTTTTAACTTTATGAAAGCCATACTTTAGTCATTGTATTGTTCATTCAGCCATTTCTCTGCATTGTGTTGCTATCCACGAAAAACTGTCTTCTGCCCCGGCCACTTCTCAAAAGGCACCATCTTTTCTTTCTTAATGTGCACCAGCTTGACGCTAACACATTGACAAGCCAAAATGGCCTGTCAATGGCCTGATCGTACCTTGCTTGGCCTTAAGTGGTTTATTTAATTGAATTATTGCTGACATTTCCAAACTAGAAACAGTCACAAAAACAATAAATACAGATTTCTAGTTTCTCTTGAAAAAAATCAGAAGGTCTGGCAACAATAGAATCACCTCCCCCCCAAGAAAGGACAGCTGAGTCCCTTTTAGAGCATTCCGTCCCTCGTTCATCCCAGTCTCCACCACCACTGTCACCTGCCTGTCCTTGCAGTTAATTTAAGTTTTAATCCCTCAACTATGGCCTCTTAATTCTTCTCATAACAAGCTGTTTCTCAATCTCTCCCACTTTCCACCACCTGCTCAGCTTAGTTTTTCATCTAACAGACACCGGCATCTGATGTATGTGTGTCTGTGTGTGTATACATACCGTATACACACACACATTCAATGGTGACATAAAATAACTTTTAAATATTGATCAAAACTTGGTAGCACATATTTAAGGCATCCTTAACACATCTGACAGTTGAAAGCTGAAAACCATTGCACTGTCCAATTTAAGCCAATAGGCAACAAATTGTTCTTCAACCAAATAGATTTGTGATGGTGATTTACAGCTGTACACATGTAGACTAGTTTGTGCCAGCACAGTAGAGCTCAGAGCTTAGAAACAGGAGATAAGGAACATTCATGAAATATTCAATGATGTATGAAGGTTAAAAACACTAACAGAGTAATCCCTTCTTTCAAGGGTTTAATCCAACTGTAAATCCAAAATATACTTTTTTAAAAGACAAATTTAAAAGCTTTAACTACTCAGAAAACATGAATAGAAAGAGGTGAACATTCTAGTGTGAAGCTCCAAACAATGGACAGAGATTTTAATTTTAAATTACCTAGCTAATGTGCACTAAGATCAAGTTTTCTCTCAAATTACCTAGTAAATTATGCAATATTAACGTCTGGCTGCAGATTCCTAGCATGTCAGTCAGGATGATCTTAATTTCTACACCACGGCTTTCAATTCCCTGTCGTTACATCTTCCACCCAAGCCTCAACCCCACCGCTGAGGACAAGAGCCTCTCCCCAGGAAAAGGTGGGTTCACTCCGGCTCAAACACCTCACTCCCATGTTATCAGACTTTGGGTCAAACAGAATCACCTGAGGCTCCAAACATGGCGATTCCTGGCCCAAAAATACCCTGAGACTTGATTTAGTAGGTCTGGGATAGAGGCCAGGAAGACGGAGTTTTTACCTTGCACGTCCCCACCCTTTATGTGATCAATTCTCTTGCAGGTGGTCTTAGGACACACTTTGACAAACACGGTCTCCTTGCCTTACTGGAGAGCTGGTTGTAGAGAACAAGATAGTGTCACTCGTGTCAAGCAGGGGCCTGCAACTAGCAATGATGCAAGCGGTTAAGGGTACTGCAGCTACAAGGTATCGCCGAGACCAGCATCAACTGACTCACCACAACTGATAACGGGCAGAAGCAGAAGAGGTCTGCAGGGGCCTAAAAAGGGAGGATTTTTTGCAGCAAACTGTCAAACTCCTCAGACACTGACCCCTCTATATCTGACCACTTTAAAAAGGCAGCTGCCGGGGCGCCTGGGTGACTCAGTCGGTTAAACGTCCAACTTCAGCTCAGGTCATGATCTCCCAGCTTGTGAGTTCAAGCCGGGTCGAGCTTGGTGCTGACAGCTCAGAGCCTGGAACCTGCTTCAGACTCTGTGTCTTCCTCGCTCTCTGCCCCTCCCCTACTCACACCCCGTCTCTCTCTCCCCCACCTCAAAAATATTTTAAAAATATTAAAAAGGCAGCTGTCGCTAAAGGCTCTGCCCGACGCATCTCGGAACAGAGCCGAGATCCTTCCCCCCTTGAACGTGATAAGCAGGAAGTGCTGAGAGCTGACCTGCACCAGACTGAGGCCTTATCCTAACTGTTTGCCACAGACCGACTTCATGTTTGGTTTGTTAACTTCCCACACCCTCTGTTATCTCATTTGTTGTATGACTTGTCTTATGTTCTGCTTTGTGTGCCGGGTAAGAAGCCAAGGCAATTATGTGGTGAAATGTCATGGAGTTTGGAAGCCTGAAACTGCTTGCCCATGACACTGGTCAACGTTGGTAACATCGGCTTTTCCAAAATTCCTCACAAAAAGTTGCCCTTTGCCACGTGGACTCTACGGCTACGTTTGCTGAGTCTCAACCATCCGTAGGGAGCTGTGCCAAAGGACTATGGCCGATAGAATAATGAACAAAACGTATTCCTCACCCTCAAATATCGAGCAGGAAAAATTAATGTTTACAAGTTAGTTAAAACAGAATGGAGTATGTGTCGTAGCAGGAATACAAATTAAACTCCACGCGCCCGGAAGTTAAGTCCCTCTGACATTCTCCAGAGCATCTTGCGCCCATCTATCTTTATGATTATGCATGATGACACAGCATTTTCCCTGCCATTCCTCTCCACTAGACTGTATGCTCCAGGGCTGAGATCATGCCTTGTTCACTCCTGAGTTCTTAGTGCCTGATAAATAATAAATGCTTGGTTGAAGAGTCATTCAATCAAGATGGTCTTCATCATTCCAACTTGGCCCCAATTGTGAGAGACTTCACGTTAGAGTCTGGCTGCTCACTTAAGAAGTCAGTTCCTTGAAAACTAGCCATATAATTTCACATTTGGAGGGAACTTGGAGAACATGTGGTCCAGTGTGTCACTAAATTTGGTTGTGTAGATCATTGGTGTGTAGATCATTCAGAAGACAGCTTCTGGAATGTTCATAGGTGACATATGCAAAGACATTTTAAATTTCAATAGGATGCATGTATGTGTGTAGAAAAGATCTAGAACAAAGGAGAGCTTGCATAGATTAATGCTTAAAACAATGCTAAATTTATTTGAGAAAGTAAATATAGAACAGGTGAAACTTTTATGTTATTAGAAATCATAGTGGTGGCCCTTGGTATGGGAGTCAGAGGCCTGATGGGGGTTTCTGGGGTACAGAAAATGTTTCTTTAGCTGGGTGCTGGCTGCATGGGGATGGTCAGTTGGTAAGCTGTATTATGATGACTGCTCTTTTCTGTATGTCCAATGTATTTCAATCCAAAAGGGTTTTTAAAAGGTGAATGTAGTTAGTGAAATTAATGGTAGCGCATGGATACTGGAAAAATCCTAACGCTGGAAAAGGAAAACCAAATTTGGAACACACAGACTCCAATTCCATTGTGTACATGAGAAGAAACTCGGTGATTGCCACAAATTAGCGGCGACCTTGAGCAGGAACTACCTTCATCCAGCCTTTTCTCCCATTCTCCCTTTCATTCTCCCATTCTCAATTCCAGCAGGATCTGTACCCGCATTGTCTCCACAATGGTTTTTATGAGCTGCTCCCAGCTCAGACACCCCTGACAAATCCTAACTCTTGCAGGGAGGTGCCCTTCCCCATTTGGCTGTTTTCACCATTCCTCTAAGCCCTTAGCCATATGCTGCCTTGCAACTAAATTGTCAGACTCTCAAAGAGACAGATCCTACAACATGTAACAATTCCATCCATTGGGCAAGCTACTTTCTTGGTCTCACTCTTACCACCCGTAAACCCGGGGAGGGGGGCGAAATCATGATTTGTGCTTTGGAGTCAAATTGCCTGTGTGCCAGCTTGTATCCCAGCTCTAGCACTTACTGCTGTGGGACTCCGGGCAAGTTTCATAACCATTTTGTGCCTCAGCTTCTTCAACTGTAAAGTCAAGGTTATGATAAACCTATCTTCTGCTGTTGTTGGTGAAGCGAAAGAAGATGGTCCATGTGGAGTGCTTGAAAGGGTGCTTAGTTAACTGTTCGCCATCATTACTCTTATCTGCAAAGTGGAGAAAACACAAGCACCTTTCGCCTGCCAGAGTGAGGGAAAGGATAGAGTGGGCTGGAGCTGTCGGAAATGTGCCTAAGCCTCAAGGGGGCGAGGACAGGGGAGGTCAGGAAGATCTGAGAAGATTCTCCAAGATGGAAGGTGTGTGCGGGCAAGGCAAGGAGGATACAGGGGCACCACCCCAGACTTCGCGAATCAGAATCTGCAGTTACAAAGGCCTAAATTTCCCTTCGGCGCTTAAGCTCCTTCGACCTGGGCCCCTGACACCCTGCCCCCAGGGTCCTGGCATCTCGAGAGGTGGAGGGGATTCCCCTTTGAAACACGGTGCTTTGAAACAGGGGCGCAGCAACAGCACGCGACCAAAAGCGGCCTAGTAACCGCCTTTTTGCTCGCTCGTGAGCCATCTTCGGGCAGGTCCTGCGGCCGGCACAGTGCTCCTTCCGCCTCCTACCTCCGGGAAGGCCACCGGCCGGGCCGCCCCTTCTGGGCGCAAACTGGGGAAGGCCGTTCGGCGCCGGCGGTGTTGCCCCGGGCGCTTCTCCACTTCCCGGCGGGGCGCGGGGCGGCGCGGGCAGTCTGGGGGGGGCGCTTCCCCAGCCCGCGCCTCGCCCACACTCATACCTGACGAATCGCGGCCCCGGCCGCCCCGGCCGTGCGCCCCCGACTGGGGCCGTGCGGCCGCCCTGCGCTCCTTGCTCTTCCCGCAGCCCATCGCGCGCGGGGCCCTGTGGGAACGCAGGGCTGAGGGGCAACAGAGCGGAGGCCGCGCGCCCCCTGCCGGCGATGGGCGGGGCTGCCGGCGGTGGGCGTGGCTGACGGGGGCGGGGCGACGGGCGGAGACACCCTGGTGCCCACGCCTCCTCTCCTAATAAACTCGTGGATTTTTTTCACATGAAGATACGCTGACTAAAGTAGGAAAATGCAACGTGGAAAGGAGGGGAAAGGTATCATCACAGATCTTATCTGTCAGATGACTGTTGCCGCGTTTACTATTTCTTTCCAGTTTTTTTTACCCTCAATACATAGTTTTGCTCGCAGGTCTTCACTTACTACTAGCATTTTCCATACGATCACATAGTATGGTAAGCCACCCAGATAACTTCTTGACTTCCACCCTCGCCTCAGGGTTTTTCAACGGATGAAACTGACACTGACCATTTTATTTCAAACAGAAGCCTGCTCACCCCATCCTCACCTCGATGGGCACAATTTACCCTACTCTTCCGTTTTATATAGCAATGACAGTCTTCTAACTTACCCTCTGTTCTCTCTCCTACTCACACTTCCCTCCCCTTACCAGAATAGCATCTTAGCATTTTTTTTCTTTCGTTTCATGTATCCCAAAAGCTTAGAACTGTGCCTGGGACATGGTAGGAATTCAATATTGAAAGGAAGAAGAGAGGAAACATTATCTTTAATAACTACCAATATAAAAGCCCTCCCAATAGAGGACTGTACTAGGCTTACCTAGTCTTCTATTGATAGATATTTAATTTGTTTCTTATTTTAAATACCATGCATAAGACTGCAGTGAACATCTTTGTGTTTAGAGCTTTAAGGCTCTCCTTGCACATTGCCACATGGCCTTCCAGAATGGTGGTCCCCCTTTATACTCCTAGGAGTAAGGAATAACAGTTCCATACTACCTGAGAGTGATTTTTAACATGGAAGCCACATTGGGCCACATCAGATGGGGTCACTCTTCTCAATCAGCACAGTGCTTGGTTTTTCCTTCTTTCAATGAATTAACATACGTTAAGCATCCAACCCATATCCGGCTTTGTCCTAGGGTTACTGGATGTCTAAAACCAAGTTGTCTGCTCTTAAGGAACATCCATCCCAGCTGAGATTTAGTGAGCTTGTCTGGTCACCAGATGTGTGGCGATGGTGAGGCCCTTTGTTCTCATCTGGATTTGTGGGCAAGCTTATTTCCTGCTCCTCTTGGGAGCAACCCAGAGTCAAAATGCTCTTGGAAAACATTGGGTGCTTATTTGCTTAAATACAGAAAACAAAAGCTGAACCCAAACCTTTTGAAAACAGACACTGCACAAAGCCAAAGTGAGGCTGAACAATCTCATCCAGGTGCTTACACTCTGTTATGACGGTAAGTAATATAACTAAGGAGGGGACTTTTAAAGGCAAAGAGAAGTTCCCTCCCTCCGTGAGCCAGGTCTATAATTCCTTTGTTCGGTTGGAATTATTATTTCAGAGATCTTTTTTAACATGGTTTTCTTTTTTTTTTAATGTTTTTTTTTTTTAATTTATTTTTGAGAAAGAGAAAGAGAGAGCGAGATACAGAGCATGAGCAGGGGAGGGGCAGGGAGAGAGAGGCAGGGACACAGAATGTGAAGCAGGCTCCAGGCTCTGAGCTGTCAGCCCAGAGCCTGACGTGGGGCTCGAACTCACGGACTGCAAGATCGTGACCTGAGCCAAAGTGGGACGCTTACCTGCTGAGCCACCCAGGCACCCCAAAACATGCTTCTCAACGTATGCTAAAATTACTACATATTGTGTCAGCAAAATTCCAGTTGTGGTTGTCTTTTCTTTTTCTCCATTTAAAGCACGCATTTCACTCAAATGATGGCTTTTCCTTTTTTTTTTTTTTTTAAATACCTACGCAAAAGTAGCTGACAGTCATGTGCTTGCCTGAGTCATCTCACCACATACCAGCGATTTGTTGGACACTCAAGATGAGCCAAGCACCCTGCTTACTGTTTTTCTCACATCATCTCATGTTGTCTACACAGGAGTCCTATGTGGTAGGGCCTGTTATTGTTCCTATTTTACAGTGAGAAGCCTGAGGCTTCTGGGCTAATTGCCCAGATACACGGGCCTACTATGCAAATCCAGGTCTCCTTATTCCAGGGCTTCTGCTCTTAAGCACGAACTGATGTAATGACTGCAGTATCGCAGTCCACTAATCCCTATAACACGAAAGGACTCTTTGGGAAATGTTTTTGAGGGTTGATTTAATTATACATGATCTGTGTCAAGCACATCAAAAAAGAGGGCTCTATTTGGTCCAATAATAGTGACTGTTCAGTCCTCAGCTTACTTGGCCTGTCCAGAGCATGGTACCTCCATTTTTCATTCTCTCCTCCTTGGAACAGTTGCCTTCCAGGATACCATGCTCTCCCATTTCCTCCTATCTTGCAGGCTGCCCCTCTCAGTCTCCTTTGCTGGTTCCTTCCCCATCTCCCTGGCACTTAATATTTAAATGTCCCAGGGCTCAATCCTTAAACTTTCCCTGCCCTTCCCTCCCACCCCCATCTCAGTCTGCATTCGCTCCCTCGGTGACTTCATCCGGTCTCAAAACTTTCTGTGCCATCTGCCAAACTTACATCTCTTGCCTTAACCGTCATCTGCACCTGAGTGTCCAATAAACTGTTCAAACCTAGAGGGTCCAAATAGATTGTCCCCTCCCCAAACCTGTACCTTCCTAGGTCTTCCCCTGCCCAGAAAAAGGCAACTCCATTCTTCCAGGTGTTCAGACGGAACACCTTGGAGTTCTCCTCAACCCCTCTCTCATATACCCCGCATTCAGTTTGCCAGAAAATCCTGTCCGTGCTACCTTCAAACGATATTTTTAAATGAATAAAAATAAACAAACAAGCAAAATCCCTCTAACTACCAGTGTATAGGAAACGGAGGACAAAGGAACAAGTTAAACAACACATAGGTATGTAATCAGCAATATCCAGAATGTACCGATTTCATCAACGAATACTGACAAGAGAGGAAAAGAAAAAGAAGTGGGAGCCTCTCATTTCAGAGACACTTAAGATATATGAGGTATCTAAGGGGAGTCAAGTTCATAGACACAGAAAGTAGAGTAGCAGTTGCCAGGGGCTGGGAGAAGGGGGCAGAGGGAGTTAGTGTTTAATGGAGCAGAGTTCGGTTTGGGAAGATGATAAAGTTCCAGACAAGGATGGTGGTGGTGGTGGTGGCATAACAATGTGAATGTACTTAATGCCACCAAACTGTAGACTTTAAAATGCTCCAGATTGGGGGGGGGGGGGGGGTGGGTCGGTGCCTGAGTGGCTCAGTTGCTTAAGCGTCCAACTCTCGATTTCTGCTCAGGTCACAGTTTCTGAGTCTGAGCCCCTTATCGGGCTCTGCACTGACAGTGCGGAGCCTGCTTGGGACCCTTTCTTTCTCTCCCTCTCTCTCTGCTCCTCCCCTGCTCATTCTCTTTCTCTCTCTCTCTCTCTCTCTCTCTCTCTCTGTCTCTCTCTCTCTGTCTCTCTGTTTCTCAAAATAAATAAACATTAAAAAAATAATCAAAAATCAAAATAAAATGCTCCAAGGGGTAAAATTCTCATGTTGTACATATGTTAGTACAAGGCAGCGTGTGGACTTTGGATCCTGATTTGAACAAATCAATTGTAAAAACCTTTTACGGGTGTAAAATACAGACTGCATATTTACATATTGCTAGTGTTTTAATGTTACAGTTCTTATCTTTTAGAGATACACTTTGAAGTATTTACAACTAAAATTATATGTCTGGGATTTTCTTTAAAATAATCCCATGTATTGGGTAGAAATACAGATAAAATAACTTTGGCCCGGTGTGAATTGTTGAAGCTGGCTGATGGGAACGGGGGGATTCCCTCCACATTCTCTCTGATTTGTATGTTTGACATTTTCCGTAATAAAAAAGTTCTTAAGATTTTTCAAAATCCAAAAACGGAGTACCTCTCATCTGGATTATCACAACAGCCTCCTAATGGTCTCCCTACCTCTGCCCTGCAGCGCCGCACCCCCCCCCCCCCCCCCCCCCCCCCCCCCCCCCCCCCCCCCCCCCCCACCCCCCCCCCCCCCCCCCCCCCCCCCCCCCCCCACCCCCCCCCCCCCCCCCCCCCCCCCCCCCCCCCCCCCCCCCCCCCCCCCCCCCCCCCCCCCCCCCCCCCCCCCCCCCCCCCCGCTTCTGCTATTACAACAGGTCAACCAGAAGCATCCTGTTAAAATCATGTCACGCCTCTGCTTAGAAACTGCCATGGCTCCCAATCTCCTAGGAGTGAATCCAGTGGCCTAAAAGGTCCTATGTGAGGCATCCCCAGCCCGACTCTCTCTGACCTTCTCCCCTTTTCTCCTCTTTGTTCACTCTGTCCAGCCACACTGATTTTCTTCTTTCCCTAAAACACACCAAGCACATCCCATCTGAAGTCTTTCCACTGACTGTTCCTTCTTTTTTTAATTTTTTGTAATGTTTATTTATTTTTGAGAGACAGAGAGAGAGAGAGCACAAACAGGAGAGAAGCAGAGAGAAAGGGAGACACAGAATCCCAAGCAGGCTCCAGGCTCTGAGCCGTCAGCACAGAGGCAGGTCTGGAACTCACGAACCGAACTGTGAGATCATGACTCGAGCCAAAGCCAGATGCTTAACCGACTGAGCCACCCAGGCGCCCCTCCCCTGGCTGTTCCTCCTGCTGGAACCACGATCCTCTCATGTACCCATGTGGCTCACTCCCTTGCCTTCCTCAGATCTTCATGCAAAATGCAGCTTCTCGAGGAAGATTTCCCTGGCCACTCTTCTTTTCTCTTGCACCCCTTGCTCTGCTGCTGACCCCAACACCTCCTTTCCCTCTTCTGGGCTTCAATTTCCTCCTTAGAGATGATCACCATAGAGCTGGGTGGCTCAGTTGGTTGAGCATCTGGCTTTGGCTTAGGTCATGATCTCAGGGTTCATGAGTTTGAGCCCTGCATCTGGCTCACTGCTGTCAACATGGAGCCCACTTCGGATCTGGGCAGGAATTGCTGTCTGTTTTGTTTGGTACCCAGAGCAGCATCTGACACCAGAAAGGCCACCACTAACTATTTGCTGAAAGAAAGAAGGAGAATCAACGAGATTACTCGTTGGTGATCTTGGAGTGGCATTCATCCATCCCCACAGAAAATACTTATGGAGCCCTTGCTGTGTGCAGGGCATCACTACCGGACAAGAGTTTATGGATGCCCACCCCACCCCCCACCGCTACCGTCTTTGTGATTTTCTATGGGATGATTGATGTCAAAGCCGTGGTCAGAACATCTCATTTACATTAAATCATCCAGTCCACCTCAGAGGGCCACTCCATAAATGGAATTTGTTTTATTTCTTCGTATTTTTTTAAGTTTATTTATTTTGAGAGAGGGAGTGTGAGCAGGGGAGGGGCAGAGAGAGGATCCCAAACAGCCTGCCCTCCATCAGCCCAGGGCCCCACGCGGGGCTCGAACTCACAAACTGTGAGATCGTGACCTGAGCCAAAATCAAGAGTCGGATGCCCAACCAACTGAGCCACCCAGGGGCCCCCATAAATGGAATTCACGAACAAAGCCTTAAAGTCCTAACAATTAGAGCTTTGCAAGTATTTGATGAATTTAATCTCTAAGTGTTGGCAATCCAGGTACGGTACGTTTCTCCTCATCCAGAAGAGGAGTTCCCTTTTCTAGTTAACTCTGTGTGGCTTGCCCGGGTTGTCCTGCTCCCGCCTGTCCCTGGTTCCATGGCCAGGTCCCTAGCCCACCAGCTGCTCCTCCCTCTACTTGCTAAATCTCTGGATTCATCTGCTGCTCCCAGCCCTCCCTCTGGTGCCTCGGTCACCCGGCCGCACCCCCACCATTTTCCCTCCACCATAGTGAAGTTCTCAAGGGCAGGTCTGTGTCTAATTCACCTTTGTGTCCCCAGCACCTGGCTCAGTGTCCAAAGAGAACTAACGTGAAAATAATATAACACAACACCTACCATCAATCATACATTGAAAAACATTCTAGTTTTTTGTTGTTTTTTTTTTTTTTGAGCTTTCCAGTTATTTGGGTTTGCCATGGAATTTACATTTTAAAGCAATTTTCCTAAATTGAAGTTCTCTACTATTAGAACTTTCTGCTTGAGTCACATGCAAACTCCACGGTCCATTTTATTCTTTTTTTTTTTTTTAATTTTTTTTTTAACGTTTATTTATTTTTGAGACAGAGAGAGACAGGGCATGAACAGGGGAGGGGCAGAGAGAGGGAGACACAGAATCCGAAGCAGGCTCCAGGCTCTGAGCTGTCAGCACAGAGCCCGACGAGGGGCTCGAACTCACGGACCGTGAGATCATGACCTGAGCCCAAGTCGGCCGCTTAACCGACGGAGCCACCCAGGCGCCCCTCCACGGTCCATTTTAAAGGTGATTGTAACACTGCGTCACCCACTTGTAGGACTGTCTGTTGTCTGTTCGCCCAAGACAATTAACCAAGTATGCCAGGCCAGATAAATGCCAGGCAAGGTAAAAATGAATGCTGGTTTTGCTACGGATGGAAACGTGGGCTCCAGAATGAGCCGGGGCATGTCGTGGGGAAATGGAGTGACCAACCGCTCTTCCTGAAGCATTCCAGACAGGGCTGCTCCTGGCCTCAGAGACTTCCCACAGTGCCCGTCCTGGGGATTGAAGTCCAGGCGAGGAGGGTGGAGAACCCGGCTGTGTGGCTCCAGACCCCCATTCAAACCCTGCTTCCCTCGCTCTCAGCTGTGTGATTTTGAGCAAGTTCCTGAACTTCTCCGAGCTTCCACCCTCTCTATAAAATGAGTATCTACATGGCATGATAACTAGGAGGATGAAATAAAAGACAGGTAAACACTCAGTGTGACAAGTGGCACACAGCAGACACAGAGCAAGGGAAATCTCCTTGCTCTTCCCAAGTCTTCCTTGGGGAGCTGTGCGCTTCAAAGTTCCCCTGAGAAAAAACACCAAATGCCCTTACAACACCCCAAGTAACGGCTGGGCATTATTATCCCCATTTTTCAGGTGAGGAAACTGAAACGTGAAGGTGTTAGGTTCCTACCAAGTGGCAAAAGCAGGGGCGCCCGGGTGGCTCAATGGGTCGAGCATCCAACTCTTGATTTCAGCTCAGGTCATGGTCTCACGGTGGTGGGATGGAGCCCCGCACTGGCTCCTCGCTGGGCAAGGCACCTGCTTAGGATTCCCTCTCTCTCTCTCTCTCTCTCTCTCTCTCTCTACCTCTGTTCCAACCTCGCTCTCTCTTTCTCTCAAGAGAAAAAAAAAGTGGCAAAACTAGAATTTGCTCCAATTCTATGTGACTCCCACATTGTTTGTTGACAGATTCTTCTTTTTTTTTTTTTTTTTTTTTTTGGCGTTCATTTATTTTTAAGAGAGAGAGACAGAGACAGAGCATGAGCGGGGAGGGGCAGAGGGAGAGGGGGACACAGAATCCAAAGCAGACTCCAGGCTCTGAGCTGTCAGCACAGAGCCCGACGCGGGGCTCGAACCCATGAACTGTGAGATCGTGACCTGAGCGGAAGTCGGACACCCAACCGATTGAGTCACGCCGGCGCCCTGTTTGTCGACAGATCTTACACACTGTTGCCTTTAAAGCAACTTCAGGGGCGCCTGGGTGGCTTAGTCGGTTAAGTGTCTGACTTCGGCTCAGGTCATGATCTCTCAGTCCGTGAGTTCAAGCCCCGAGTCTGGCTCTGTGTTGACAGCTCAGAGCCTGGAGCCTGTTTTGGATTCTGTGTCTCCCTCTCTCTCTGATCCTCCCCCGTTCATGCTCTGTGTCTCTCTGTCTCAAAGATAAATAAACGTTAAAAAAAAATTAAAGCAACTTCATCTGGTTTACAATTTTCTTTGGGCTGGCTTTGTCTTCTGATTCAAGAACTGTTTCCTCTGCCATTTTAATCTTTTTTTTTTAACCAATGACTCAGAGGCGAATGAACACAGGGTTAGTATTTCTTCTTCCTTCAAGAATAATGTTTTTATTTTTTCAGTAAAACTCAACATAACATTTCCCCCGGAAAAAATACAGAAGAATTTACACTAAAACATACGCTCTCTCCCACCTTACCTCAAGCCCCAAACCTCCCTGCCTAGAGGCAAGTGTTAGGTTCTTGTGGATCCTTCCAGAAAGAATCTTTGCATTTATAATCATGGCACAGCTGTAAGAGGGGAATCGAGGCCTTTTCCTGTATCAGGCAAATTAGTGTCCATGATATTGCAAATCAATCAAGTGCTGAGGGGAAAAAATCCTATTAGTCTGAAAGAATACGGAGAATTAAGGTAACCAAAGGCCGACCATTTGGGGAACAGATTGGATTTTTATTTCATTAAAGTGGCCTTTCAGCTCGGAGCTTCTGGAAAGTCCCATGGAAGGATGCACCTGTGACTAGCTTCTACATAAAAACGCTATTGTGTGCCCTCTGAAAAATACTGTCCTGAGGAATCTTCCTGTACAGAGTAAGCCGGGATCTGGGAAAACAAGTTAAGCAACCACACAATTGTTATTTGTGCTTCTCTCTTTTTTTAAATTTTTTTTCAATGTTTATTTATTTTGGGACAGAGAGAGACAGAGCATGAACGGGGGAGGGGCAGAGAGAGAGGGAGACACAGAATCGGAAGCAGGCTCCAGGCTCCGAGCCATCAGCCCAGAGCCTGACGCGGGGCTCGAACTCACGGACCGCGAGATCGTGACCTGGCTGAAGTCGGACGCTTAACCGACTGCGCCACCCAGGCGCCCCTGTGCTTCTCTCTTTATCTCTTTCCAGCCACTTCATTTTCATCATTTCATCCGAGCCCCCCAGAAACCCCAAGGCGTAGAGAAGTGAAGAGATTTTTCCCAATGGCATGTGGCTCATATGTGGCAGAGAGAGGACCTAAGCCCTTATCTCCTGCCTGTGTGCTTTTCCCCCGACATGGCTACAGGTCTGGGAGCCCAGCATCTAAGTGCCGGAGTCAAGTGAATTACTTACGAAATGCTGGGGCTGCACCCACGTTCACAGCAACACCATTCACAGGAGCCCAGAGGCGGAGCCAGCCCGCGTCCATCCCTGGAGGGCTGGATAAACAACACGGGGTACACGCATACAGCGGAATATTACTCAGCCTTAAAAAGAAAGAAAATTCAGGGCGTCTGGGCGGCTCAGTCAGTTTACGTGGCTGACATTGGCTCAGGTCATGATCTCATGGTTCGTGAGGTCCAGCCCACATCCGGCTCTCTGCTGTCAGTGCAGAGCCTGCTTTGGATCCGCTGTCTCCCTCTCTCTCTGCCCATCCCAACTCTCTCTCACTCTCTCAAAACTAAATAAACATGCTTAAAAATGTTTTAACAAAAGAAAGAAAATTCTGACACATGGTACAACACGGATGAACCTTGAGGACATTATGACAAGTGAAATCAGCCAGTCATAGAAAGACAAATCCAGTATGATTCCACCCATAGGAAGTATCTAAAGTAGACAGATTCATAGAGATACAGAGTAGAATGGTGGTGACTAGGGCTGAAGGGAGGGAGAAACGGGGAGGTACTGTTCAGTGGATACAGAATTTCAGTTTGGGAAGAGGAAAAGTTCTGTGGACGGATGCCAGTGATGGTTGTAGAACAATCTGAACGTGCTTAACGCCACTGAAATGCACACTTGAAAATGGTTTGGGGAGGGGCGCCTGGGTGGCTCAGTCAGTTAAGCGGCCGACTTCAGCTCAGGTCACGATCTCGTGGTCCGTGAGTTCGAGCCCCGCGTCCGGCTCTGGGCTGATGGCTCAGAGCCTGGAGCCTGCTTCCGATTCTGTGTCTCCCTCTCTCTCTGCCCCTCCCCTGTTCATTCTCTGTCTCTCTCTGTCTCAAAAATAAATAAAACGTTTAAAAAAAAAATGGTTTGGGGCACTGGGTGGACTTTGGTTCAGGTCATGATCTCACAGTTCCTGGGTTCAAGCCCCGTGCCCGGCTAAGCGCTGACAGCTCAGAGCCTGCAGCCTGCTTCGGATTCTGTGCCTCTTTCTGTCCCTCCCCCATCTGTGCGCTCTCTCTCTCAAAAGTAAATAAATATTTTTTTAAAATGGTAAAAGTAGCAAAGTCTGTTATGTGTATTTTACCACAATTTTTAAGAATTGAAAATGAGAGGCGCCTAGGTGGCTCCGTTGGTTGAGCAGCTGACTTTGGCTGTGGGTTCAAGCCCATCGGGCTTGCTGCTGTCGGCACGGAGCCTGCTTCGGATTCTCTCTCCCCCACCCTCTCCACCCCTGCCCCACTCGCTCTCTCTCCCTCAAAAGTAAATACACGTTTAAAAAGTTTTGAAAATGAAAAACACGGCTGAGACTCCTCTAACACAAATTCGGACAAGACAAAGGGCACGTCTCCGTTGCAGTCTGTTCACCTTGACGCTTGCTGAAACCAGACTGGTGTGGGCAACAGACATCTGGACACATCTGACTGCCCTGCACCCCCTTCCCCTTCCTTCTGAAAACGGAATCCTTCTTTTTGGTGGAGGAACCCACAGCGTAAAGCTCAAGGAAACCCAGACCTCACCAGTCACATATGCCACCACTAGAGCAAACAGAAGCTTGGAAAAATTAAGGTAAAACACATAAATGCAGAGAGCGTATGCTCAGTGCACGTAGGCACAGATATGCCAGCCCTTCTGGCTTCAGGTCTCCAGGCCTGTGTCAGCACAGATTGGCTGTGTTGACTTGAGGTGATTTCTTTAGTATCTCCGGGCTTCAATCTTCCTCGTTTGTGAAGAACGGGATGATAATAATAGTGTTTATGAGACTGCATAAGTTAATACACGTAAGACACTGAGAATAGAGGAAGCGTATACAGTCTGCTTGGGCTGCCATAAATAAAAAGCATACAATGGGGAACTTAGACAATAGAAATTTACCTTCGCACAGGTCTGGAGGCTGGAAGTCTGAGATCGGGCTGCAGGTAGGGCTGGATTCTGGTGAGAGCCGTGCTCCTGGCTTGCACAGGACCACCCAGGGCCATTTCCCTGGGTGTGTGTGAGGAGAGAGAGAAAGAGAGAGAGAGAGAGAGAGAGAGAGAAAAGGAGGGATGGAGGGCAGGGGAGGGGGAAGGGAGGAGGCAGGAGACCGTGTGGGGGGAGGGAGGAGATGGGGGGAGAGCGAGGGAGGAGAAAGGAGATGGGGAGAGGAGGGGAGAGAGAAAGGGAGAGATCTCACTTCCTTTTCTTACAAGGCCACCAATGTTGTCAGATTAAGACCCCATCCAGTCACTTGAGGGGTTGGGGTTTCAACATATGAATTGCAGGGAGTGGGGAGGACACACAATTCAGTCCTTAGCAGTAACTACTAGCTGGTTTTCTTGTTATTGTAAGTATTAGTCCTATTGCATTTCCGGAGGGTAACCGACATCATCTCCTTTTTTTGAGAGCGGGCTTTGCTAGGGAGAAAGGGGCAAGTCACTGGAGGAAAAGGTGAAGTCTTTGGTTGCCTGAGGATGAGGAATCTGAGGAAGAAGAAGGGAGGGTTCTTTCCAAAGAGCCTCCCGGTGGTGTTAACCTAGTGCCAGTCCTAAGTTGTACTTTCCCCCAGAAGCAGTGCACTTGAACTTTCACACAGGTATTTTTAAAATAAATAGGGATTTGGCACATTAGAAAAAAAGTAGAAAATGTGGAAAACTAGAAAGAAGATAAAACACCCATAATCCACCTTCCAAAGACAAGTACTGGGGCACCTGGGTGGCGCAGTCGGTTAAGCATCCGACTTCAGCCAGGTCACGATCTCGCGGTCCGTGGGTTCGAGCCCCAACGTCGGGCTCTGGGCTGATGGCTCAGAGCCTGGAGCCTGTTTCCGATTCTGTGTCTCCCTCTCTCTCTGCCCCTCCCCCGTTCATGCTCTGTCTCTCTCTGTCCCAAAAATAAATAAAAAATGTTGAAAAAAAATTTAAAAAAAAAAAAAAAAAAAAAAAAGACAAGTACTAATAGCAATATGGTGTCTTTGGGTGCAGGCTGGAGGCACCCCACGGATGCATGAGGCAAGGGGAGAGGGAATTCTCGAGGCTCATTCCTTTTGCCACTTCAGTGCTCTCATGAGCAGCTCCTGTTACCAGATTAATGGGCGGAGAGGTCCCTGCTGCCCATGAATCTGGAACCACCACCTTTTTCCTGCCCACTTGCCACCGGGGCCTCCAGCCTCACTTTGCTTTTGGGTGGCCTCAGCCCCAATATCTTGCCACAAGTCCCCTTTTGCTTAAGTAGGCCAAAGACAGTTTCTGTTGCTTACAATCAACCAATCCTAGCTGATAAACCGAAGCTGTCAATTTTTTTTTGAAAACTGCAGTTTAAAAAAAAAATTTTTTTAGTGTTTATTATTGAGAGAGAGAGAGACAGAGACAGAGCATGAGTGGGGGAGGGCAGAGAGAGAGGGAGACACAGAATCTGAAACAGGCTCCAGGCTCTAAGCTGTCAGCACAGAGCCCAATGTGGGGCTCGAACTCACAAACTGTGAGATCGTGACCTGAGCCGAAGTTGGGCGTTTAACCATCTGAGCCACCCAGGTGCCCCTATTTATTTTCATTTTTTTAATGTTTTTATTTATTTTTGAGAGAGACAGAGTGGGAGCAGGGGAGGGGCGGAGAGAGAGGGAGACACAGAATCCGAAGCAGGCTCCAGGCTCCGAGCTGTCAGCACGGAGCCCGACGCGGGGCTCAGATCCAAAAACTGTGAGATTGTGACCTGAGCCGAAGTCAGCGCTCAACCGACTGAGCCACCAAGGCACCCCTGAAAACTGAGTTTTTGATGGCTACATGATCTTCATTTCAGGGCTGTATCCTGAAATATACATTAAGTACACGAGGTGCACTCAGCCAGGTCCATTTTGCCAGACACTTAGGTTAAATAAACAACTTTCCCCGGGGGCCTGGGTGGCTCAGTCCGTAGAGTGTCTGACTCAGGTCAAGATCTCACGGTTTGTGGGTTCAAGCCCGTCGTCGGGCTCGCTGCTGTCAGCCTGTCAGTGAAGAGCCTGCTTCAGATCCTCTGTCTACCTCTCTCTGCCCCTTCCCAGCTTGCACTCTCTTTAAAAAAAATAAAAATAAAATAAACAACTTTCCCTCCTGGATATCAACAATAATACCAAATTCATGTAACAGTTGCTTTTCTGTCGTCCCTTTCTCCTGTCTCTGTCCCCACTCACCAGGACTTTACTCCAGCTATCACCTTTTTAAAGTTTCTTTCTCTTTATGTATTTATTTGATTTTATTTTTTAGAGAGAGAGAGAGAGAACAGGGGAGAGGGATAGAGGGAGAGGTGAGGCATCTCTCTGGGACCTCTTTTATAAGGGCACTGAAGCCATTCATAAGGGCTTCACCCTCATGACCTAATCACCTCCCGATACCATCACATGAGCAGTAGGATTTAACATGTGAGTTTAGGGGAGGTACACAGACATTCAGTGTTATGGCATCCAGCAAGAGGGGACTGGTTACGTAAATTATGATACATCCATAAAATGCAATGCTAAGACCCCATAACAAGAATGAGCAAGCTCTAATGTACTGATATGCACGTTCTCCAAAATAGTCTTTAAATACAATAAAGCCAGAGCACGGCACATAGCCGTGTGCATGGCATACTACCATTTCGTTAAAAAAAAAAAAAAAAAAAAAGGAAAGGAAAGAGGAGAAGAATCTATACATGTACATGCTCATGAATACAGATAATATCTCTGTAAGAATTTACAAATTAGTAACAGTAGTCACCTCTGTTAAGGGACTAGGAAACTAGAGACACATGGGAGTAAATTTTGCTGCACGTGTCTTTTGGTACCTTTTGAATTTTGGACCATATGATTGCAAAGAATATTAATAATGAGGAAGAAACCTAAAAAAAAAAAAAGTTGTAGCGAGAGTAAAGTCCTGGTGAGTAGGGACAGAGATAGGAGGAAGGGAAGACAGGGTAGACAAAAAATAATACCACGAATTTGGCATTATTGTTGATATCGAGGGGAAAAGTTGGACCTACAAAGAAGGGAGAGGATGGTCTAGGTGTGTGGGGCTGAAGAAGTGTGCAAATTCACATGACACGCCGGCCGGCCATTACCATCCAAGCCGGGCTCATATTAGTGATGTGTTTGAAAGGGCAGGTGGGTGTGGCCTGGAGTCAGGGAGAAACAGTCGGCCCTCAGGATTCAAGGTGCCGTGGTTGACATGGAACTTTCCTACAGGGCTTCAGGTTATGGGAGACATTGTGGTAACTAGTCTTTGTGGACCAGGTGGCGGAGGAAGGTTTATTTCGCAAAGATGTACGTGAAAGGTTGGAGTCAGGAGAAGGGAAGGAAACCAGGTCAGGGAAAGAAGAAAAAGAAGAAAAATTAAAATGATAGAAAACCTAGTTTGGACCAGCCACTGTCCTAGCAGTATGTGTGGACTTGTGGACTTTGCCAACATCCGGGCCTCCTGTCTTCTGGTAACAGCAGAAACGGGATGGCTGGATCTATTCAGAATTTTTTGAGAGCCCCCAGACTGTCTCCCCAAGTGGTCCCACTATTTTGCGTTCCCACCAACAGTGCACCAGGGTTGTAATTTCTCCACATCCTCGCCAGCATTGTTATTTTCTGTTTTCTTCAGACTAGGTTTTATTATATTTTCTTAAAACTCACTGGATGCAGGGCGCCTGGGTGGCTCAGTCGGTTGGGCAGCCGACTTCAGCTCAGGTCATGATCTCGCGGTCCGTGAGTTCGAGCCCTGCGTCGGGCTCTGTGCTGATGGCTCAGAGCCTGGAGCCTGTTTCAGATTCTGTGTCTCCCTCTCTCTGCCCCTCCCCCGTTCATGCTCTGTCTCTCTCTGTCTCAAAAATAAATAAACACTAAAAAAAAAAAAAAAATTAAAAAAAAAAAAACAACTCACTGGATGCAACATAGGGAATGGATCCGAGGGGCTCCAGGGTTAACTCCTGTGGGCCTGGATGAGTTGCTAAAGTGAGAGATGTGCCTGCGCAGCACTGGCCTCTGTTCAAGACATAATAATGTTCTAGTAGCGCTGCTTTGTAACCACGGAGCCAAGGCAAGTTTCAGGGAAGCTTGTCACTGCCAGCCTGTCAGTGTTGTTCATTGTCACCTGTGAGACTAGTGATGTGTGCCTTGTCTCAGTGAAACCCCCTTGGGCTCTGCCTTCGGGATGGTTACAGAGCAGGAATCTCCCATGTGACCAGCAGGGTATAAGCAGCCCAGCCTGCACACCAGTTTGGACACTGATCCTAAGATGTTGAGGGCGCGTGTCGGTGGTTCCTGATCTGAAAGAGAAAGTATACCCACTCCGCCCTGTAACAAAAGGACAATGGTGCCCACTTCCGGCCTCCCCAGACCCTTTGTTGTGATGCAGACTTCGGCGACTCCCTGTGCATGACCTCACTTTAACGCTATTACCATATTTTAGCCTTTTCCTGCAACATTGTCTTGGGGATCCTGATAGGGCTTCCTTAGGGCTCACCCCCTGTCTAACTGCTCCCCCGACCACAAAGGGGAATGACTGGTTCTATAGTTTCCCAGTGCCTGGCACAAAATACACCTGTATCCTAAATATTTGCTGAAGAGTCCAGGTTAGGAGAGGTAAGGAGTGCAGAGTGGGGACAGGAGTCCTACCATCTAGCGCCTTCTGCCCCCCACCGGGTCACACAGATCACTCCGCAGTGCCTCGCCTGTAGTAGCTGCTCAGTAAACATTTCTCAAATGAGTAAGTGAACGTACAAAGAAATCAATGTTCCGTTTACCTGGGCTTGGCAACGACATCAAAGGTGCTACAGAGCAAAAGAAAGGAAGGTCAGTGAGGAAGCTGCACGGGGCTTGTCTTTCTCCAGGCCTTCTGGACACGTCTCTCTCATGACTGCTTCTCTCAACCCTTTTAGACAAGATGGCCTGAGCTTATTAACTTGTCCTGAAGTTGGTTCTCAGCGAGAGGTCCCAACTGACTTTATTCTGACATTTTACCCACATTTCACCCATGCGCCTCAACAGCACTGTATGGGTTCGCTGGCCTGTTTTGAACGGCCAATAATGGTTTAAAAGCCGATTTCTTTTTCCTGCCAGTTTTTCTTGTCAATCTTGCCTTTTTACCAGTTTCCTTTTCCCAAAATTGCCCATAATTTTTCTCTGCCCTAAAAACCTCTAAATAGAGACTTTCTCCACTTTGAGAAAAATGTCTTTTGAAGTCCTATATATATATATAAAGAGATCTTAAAGTGCCATCATTTCTTGGGCTTCTCTCCTTTTATCGTCCTTAAGTACCAACTGGCTCCCCACAATGTGTGAAGTTTTTCTCAAGCTCCGTTTTATTTCTATTCGGTAGCCACAAAACTCCTTTTGTGCTTGAGATGGGCTTCGGCGGAAAGATCTAGGAGTAAGTGTTCATTTTTAGATTTTTCCGAGAATAAATCAAAATGACCTCAATGTTTCACTGAAATTATTGGGGGGAGGGGAGAGTGGAGTTGCCCCTGGCTTTGGTACTTGGAAGATGAGCACCCAGTTTCTTAATCCAGCCCTTTTAAAACAGCTACACAGATAGCGTTTGTAACCATAATAATAATTAAGGTGTTAGTAACACAAAAGAGAAATAAACCAAAGGGCTTATTTTGGGCAAAGGAATGCACTTTGGTATTTATATCTGGAAACGGGTTTGCCCGAATTCTGGCAACTTCCTTGCTACGTATCCAGACAAGAAGGAAGCGGCTCTGTGAGACACTGACTCAAGAAGGGCTAGAGAGATACATGGTTTCCTCACCCAAAGATTCTGCCTCAGTCATGTTTCCTACCCCATGCCATGAGGCCAGGGCCTTTCTTTTCACGTCTCATCCACACCTCCTCTGAGTAAACCTGAGATAATAGTGAAGCATTTTTTTGTTTTAAAGGTATAGTAGTTGGGGACTCCTTCAGATGCAACTGGCAGAAACTCCAAACCAGCTGGATTAAATAAGAGACAATTTATTGGTTTAAGGAAAGGAATGTCAGCTTCAGGCACAGCTTGATACAGGAGCTCAAATGATGTCATCAGGACTCCTGATCTCTTAAATTTTTTTTTTAATGTTTATTTTTGAGAGAGACAGAGACAGAGTGTGAGCAGGGGAGGGGCGGAGAGAAAGGGAGACAGAATCCAGAACAGGCTCCGGGCTCTGAGCTGTCAGCACAGAGCCCGACACGGGGCTCGAACCCACAAACTGCGAGATCATGATCTAAGCCGAAGTCGGACGCTTAACCAACTGAGCCACCCAGGCGCCCCAGGATTCCTGATCTCTTAAACAGGCTTTCTCTACTGGAGATCATAATGATCAATGGAAGCACATACCAGCTTAGCATCCTCAGAGGAAGGAGAGGATGTTTCTTTGGCAAAAAAAAAAAAAGTCTTAAGGAAGATTTTGAATGGTATCGTTTGGGTCATGAGCCCAATTCTCCCATGAAGGACGTGGCTATGACCCAAGCCACTCAAACCAGACAGGGCAGCTTTTCCCATAGGGAAGAAGAGGGAAGAGACATCGGGCAGGAAAACGCAACAGATCATTCTCACAAAAGGCCTTTCAGAGTAACTTAGTGGAAGAGCGGGCAGGAGGAAGTAAGTCGGGGGTGGGGTGCTAGCTATGGGACAATTTCTTTCCCTTCCAAGTTTTTCCTTTCCTCCTCCCTTCCTTCATGTCTTCCAACAACGCGCCTTCCTCGCTGGAAAACAGCAGGAGCAGCAGCTGCTGTTGGCTGCCGCAGGGGAGACGAGGCAGGCCAGGCAGAGAAGATGGCCCGCATCACGTCATGGCTTTGCAGCTGGGGAGTCACAGTCATTCAGTACTGTGGCTGGGCAGAGGCTGCATGGTGGGAAAGGGGGGCCTACGGGAGAGGAGCTAGGAGGAGGACCCCAGGGCAGATTGGAAGGCTTATTGAACCTCGTGCCGAAATGGTTGCACTTGATCCTATCTCTGGGTTCGAGAGAGCAGGGGAGGTCTTTAACCCTAGAATTCGTTTTTCAAATATTTTGATGATGACATCTCTGGCAGCCGAGGGGGAGGTGAGGCAGGATTGGGCAAGACTGTTGCCAAGGAACCCAATTAGGAACCTGGGGTGGGAATCCGGGCAAGAAGTGACAAAGACCCCGAAAAGGCCGCGGCAGAAGGAAGGGTGGGGGTCCAGAGGCAGAGCTCAGGTAGAATCCATGGGATTTGGTTCCGCTACAGTTCGGGGAAGGATTGATTTACAGAAGAGGAATGTGGAGACCAAGAGTTGGAAGCAAGGAGCTACTGCCCTCCCCTGGCAAATTATTGACAGAATAAATCATCCATAAGAGACAAAGTCCACTGTATTCTCAGAACAGAAGCGGCCTGTCACCAGGAAACAACATCAGGAGGTACTTGTTGTGTAAGTGTAGCTTTTCATTTCATTCACTTCTCTGCAAATATTTACCAGGCTCCTGTTATGTGCCAGCTCCAGTGCTGCATGCTGGGTGTAAGCTGGGGGAATGAAACACACATGGGTCCCGTCATCATGGAGCTTTCTATATACCCTCCAGGGGGAGAAGGACAACAAACAAATGCGTGTAGAATTAAAATTTACCAACTGTGTATGGAGGCAATCGATTCCGGGTCCAATGAGAAGAAATGAAGAGATAGGGAGCAGGAGACCTCCCAGAATAGGGGTCAAGATGAAGTTGGGTTCTGGGTGGGACCGTTCACATCTCCTTCGTCTGGGGCGGACATTTCTGAAATAACAAAAATATTGATACATGGATAAACCTCATTTTGAGTTCACATATCTCTCTCCCCATGTATCTTGTGGTTTCAAATACACCCTGAGTAACAACACTTGTTTTGCCTTCAAGGGTTTATGACTATAACTCACTTTGTTGTATTTTATTTTTATTTTTATTTTTATTTTTATTTTTATTTTTATTTTTATCTTTATTTTTATTTTTAAAGTAGGCACCACACCCAACCTGGGACTTGAACTCATGACCCTGATATCAAGACTCGCATACTCTACCAACTGAGCCAGCCAGGAGCCCCCTCACTTGTTATTTTAAAATTTACAATATAATTCTTCATATAGGGTGATTGAGTTACCCGATGTGCCTGTGGTAACAACAGTGGCTCCCACCGGGGGAGGCTTTCCTCTTCCCAACCTCTTGTGTAGACCCCTCCCACACTGACGTTGTGGCCATGTGACTTGCTTTGACCAATGGGACATTAGGAGACATGGCACGGTGCTCCACATTGGGCTTGCCCTCTCTCGCTGCGGGAGGAGGACAAGTGAAGACGCCTGAGCTGTTTTACTGGAAATGAAGGAGCAGGGATGAGGATTCCGGCGTGGCGTCCTAGGTCCGTCGACTCTCAGCCAGCTTAGAAACTATCACCACATCAGTGACCCCAGATGAAACCAGCAAAAAAGCTCCCTAGCTCAGAATATCTAACTAGCTGAATGCAGTCCGAAGGACCAACACTGAGTAAATTAAGGGATTGCTGTTTTCAGCCACTGCATTTTAGGGTAGTTCTTTTTATGCAGCAATAGATAACTGATAGGGTGTAATCTTCAAACAGCTTAATTATTTTTGTTTTATAAACGAGGAAACTTAAAAGCAGCAAAGTGAAATGACTGTCCTGAGGTCTCACAACAATTTGGGGGTAGACCTAAATTCTTGACATCACGTCTTAGACTCTAAGGCCCAATTCTTCTCTGCAACTTCCAATATCTCTTAGAAAATACCCAAACCTTAATCTACTACTTAACGATGGCTCGCCAACTTTCTGGTTTTCTTAGCAGGCAACTCAAAGTGTTATTGGGATCGTGGACTTCGATTCAATTTTAAATGATTAAGAACCAAGATTAGATGTAAGTGTAGGAATAAATAGAACTGAACTCATCATTTTCAAAATAGCCACACAACCTCATAACCAAACCTCATAACTTCTTGGGAAATATATTATTTTATCAATTCCAGACAACAGACTAGTTGAGAGGAAACAGAAGAACATTTTACTCAACTTGTTAAAAAGAAATCATTGTGACTTTCTTTAATGTGCTTATAGAAGAACTGCATTATTCTAGTTCTTTGAAATATTAAAATAACAAACCTGAGGTGGTGTAATCTAACACATATGTGTCTAAGTCTTTACAGATAGGAAATCATTTGTTTCCCAGGACATAAAAGAAACCCATTTCTCTTAAATGTTTTCTGTCCTTTTTTTTTTTCCAGTTTGAAAACTACTTTCAACTTTTTAATAATAAAGACTTGAAGATGTTGGGGCGCCTGGGTGGCGCAGTCGGTTAAGCGTCCGACTTCAGCCAGGTCACGATCTCGCGGTCCGTGAGTTCGAGCCCCGCGTCAGGCTCTGGGCTGATGGCTCGGAGCCTGGAGCCTGTTTCCGATTCTGTGTCTCTCTCTCTGCCCCTCCCCCGTTCATGCTCTGTCTCTCTCTGTCCCAAAAATAAATAAAAAACGTTGAAAAAAAAAAATTTAAAGACTTGAAGATGTTAAATTACTTGCCCAAAATTACACATTACAAATCAGAGAGACGGAATCAAATATTTTTCTTTCTGATGCCAAGGCTCATTCTCTCACTGCCCTAAGTAAAGTAACTATTATTATACAAGTAACACAAGCTCATAAAAACCCAAACTACGAGAGAAATATACAGACTAAAAGGTCCCCTCTCACCGTAGGAAGCCCTGTTGGTTACTTACCTGACTTTCATTCCCCACTTCCTTCTTCCTAAGAGCACCTGGATTTTTTCCCAGTTTCTTATCCTCCCCCCAAGAACCAAATGATTCCAGGGAGGTGGGTGCTAGCTGAGTTGGAGGTGTGGTTCTGATTTGTCTATTTTTAATTTTTTTAATGTTTATTTATTTTGAGAAAGAGAGACAGAACATGAGCAGGGGAGAGACAGAGAGAGAGAGAGAGAGAGACAAAGACAGAATCCGAAGCAGGCTCCAGGCTCCAAGCTGTCAGCACAGAGCCCAGCACCGGGCTCGAACCCACGGACTGTGAAATCGAGACTGGAGCCGGAGCCAAAGTTGGATGCTAAACCAACTGAGCCACCCGGGAGCCCCCTGATTGGTCTATTTTTAAGTCAATTATAGTAGTCTTGGTAGGGACAAGGACATGTGACACACGTAACACATAGGGGGCGTCAGCTGCCCATTTGTTCTTCAAAAGACAGAAAGCTTGTGACTGTCCTGAGGATGTCCTCTCAGATAGGCAGCCGCAGGAGCCCGAACCGAATGACGGCCACTGCACCGCCTGGGTATTGGAACCAAGTTTCCCAGGGGCTGCGTCCAGCCGTGCTGGAGCGTGGCCGGGATCTCAAGACAGGCTTGTGGCCGGGTGACCTGGGACTCCTCTGGCAGGAGACTCTGGCCTCCTCTGCTGCCGATGTGAAGTTTGAATGTTTCTCCTGAAACTACTGACTGCACCTGTCTCCCAAGAGGTGCGCTGCCTGAGAACAAAGCCTACTCACTGACGATGGCAAAGCAGAAAGATGGAAAGAACCTGGGTCCCCAGTGATGTCCTGAGCTGCTGAGTTAATGAACCCCAGAGTCCCTCTCCCCACGGACTTCTTGTTTTACAAGATAATACGTTTCCTTATTGTGTGAGCCACTGAGTTGGGGTTTTCTTTACTTGCGGCAGAAAGCATTGCTACTGATACAAATCACCCTCCGAACCTACTTCCCAGAAAGAACTTCTGAGAACGGTTTACTCTGAACGTTTCCAATACATTTACCAACATACATCTCATTTTGCAACTTGATTTATTTCGTAGTCATCAATATATACTATGTACATCCTTCCACATCAGTACATAGAGATCTTCCTTCATGTTTTTCATGGACACATAGAATTCTATATAGGGATGTGCCCTAATCACTGTGCTTTTATCCTTGACCACTTATCTTGTACCCTTTTTCTGCATCAAAAGACAGGAGGAGAGACCCACTGGCAGAGCCTTCCCTAGAGGTCAAATTACTGTGTTCTTCCTCTTTCCATCCAAGTGGGGCCACGTTGAAGGCAAGGGAAATATACTTTTAAATGAACACCAAAGGCAGTCTGAGCACATAAACCAGCCTTAAGAACAAAAGAAGGCAGATGTTTTGTAGAAGCAAGATCTCCCAGCAAGGCCTGGTCGCAAAGAGGCAACCTGAGACTATGTGAGGAGCAGGGATATTCCAGACTATTCCAGCCACGGGAGCCTCCTCCTACCCTCTCCTCTTTTCTTCATTGATGCTCCACTCCGTCGACCTAGCCTCCTCTGGTGTGCCAGGTTCTAGGGGCCCCGGGGGAGGTGGGGCGTGAGGTGGCTTAGCGGGAAGAAGCGTCCAGCAGGAAGAGATCAGGAGGCACAGCGACCTGCTCGGCCTCCAGCTCGGTCTCCCGCCCCCCACCACCCGCGGGGCCCCGCCTCCAACACGTTCAGGCCCCCCCGGCCCCGCCCCCTCCTACCCCGGCCCCGCCCCCTGCTCCCTTCCTGGAACACCGACCTCTGGAAGAGATAGTCCGCGCCCTCATCACTCTATATGGGGTTGTTTTGAGTCTGTAAACAAGCAAACAAACCAAAACCAACAACAACAACAACCCTCCCCCCCCCCCAAACAAAGCAGAACAAAACTGCCAGGAAGTATTCATTCTCACCTGCGGCTATTTATTGTTAGAGCGAAACAGCCAATGTAGTTCACCTAAGGTGAGCCTCCACCTTACCTTCTGAGAGATGGAGGGGTCCTCAAATCCTAAACCCATCACAAAAGTCGGATGCTGAAGACCCAGCTCTGCACCCTGATCCTCACAGGAGCTGCTTCTGGCAAGAACTGCACTTGCTCGCCGTTCCGGGATGCGTCCCACGTTCAGCCAGCTGATTTCAATCGCTCTATCGACCTCAAACTGGCCCGGCTTAGAGATGGATTTTGTCTGGGTGGGAAGATAAAAGCAGCTGGCTTGACTTTTTCTGAGCTGTTGGAGGCCTGCCTACCTACCATGGCAAAATTAAAATAGCACCCAGCCACATCACACGTTAAATGCACTTTTAGGGTTTTGCTGTAAATGTTACTCGATCAAAATGGAGAACAGTGAGTATATTATGCCAATGTTTACATAAAAAGAGGGAAATACAAATTTATATGTATGTTTACTTATTTGGAAGAGAAAAGGATAATGGAAGAACACACCATTAAAAAGAACAGTCATCTGTAGAAGAAAGGAAGAAACTAATTAGAACAGAAATAAAATCTAGACTTCTTCGAGTATACCTTGTTTTGTAGATTCAAGGAATCATGCAATATTTTATATGGTTGTAAAAAATAAAATCAAATGATAAAACAAAGCAATATCGAGGGGTGCCTGGGTGGCTCAGTCGGTTAAGTGTCCGACTTCGGCTCAGGTCATGATCTCACAGTTGGGGAGTTTGAGCCCCACACGGGGCCCTGTGCTGACAGCTCAGAACCCGGAGCCTGCTTGGGATTCTGTGTCTCCCTCTCTCTCTGCTCCTCCCCTCCTCGCTCTCTGCCTTTGTCTCTTTCAAAAAGAAATAAACATTAAAAAAAATTTTAAGCGGTATCTAATACTGCAAGTTAAATTTTTAAAAAGGAACAAAAAGAAGGTAACTGTGTGTTCAAGATCCAGCATTAGCCACATTGTGAAGAACTAAGACCAAGATCACAGTCAGCACTCGTGGGGCACCATTCGAGGGTTTCAGAGAACCAACTCATGCTTTTGAAAACCAGTAAATAAAAGAATCAAACATTTCTCTTGTCTTTCCTCTACAAACTCTACTTCAGGGGAACGAAATAATCGATGAGGGGGTATTTCCTCTTATAGCATCCCAGCTATTAAAGGAATGATGAAATTAGAATATCAGCATTTTACAACTTTTAATGAATTCGTGGCTCTAGGCAAAGATCACCAATGGTTGCAAATATCTCACAGACACTGTGAGGCCCTGATGGATGGAGGTACCTCTGAGGAGGCTTCCAAAAGCAACTGCATCTGAATCTAATCAAGTAACTAGACTGACTACCCCTCAGAGGAAATACCGAGGAAAGGACACGTTAAATGGCACCGTGAGGGGCGCCTGGGTGGCGCAGTCGGTTAAGCGTCCGACTTCAGCCAGGTCACGATCTCGCGGTCCGTGAGTTCGAGCCCCGCATCAGGCTCTGGGCTGATGGCTCGGAGCCTGGAGCCTGTTTCCAATTCTGTGTCTCCCTCTCTCTCTGCCCCTCCCGCGTTCATGCTCTGTCTCTCTCTGTCCCAAAAAAAAAGTTGAAAAAAATGGCACTGTGAGGTGCAAAGTAGCAGAATCCACACTGTGGTAAAGTCCTCAAGACAAGCAACCTGGTTTATTCAACAATAAAAATTGTTAAGTAAAAAGAAAGGAAATGAAGGGGAAAATCTATAGACTGAAAGTACAGTAAGACCTTGGATTGTGAGTAACTTGTTCTGTGAATGTTCCACAAGGCAAGCAAGCATTTCTAATAAATTTTAACTTGATAAACGAGCGAAGTCTTGCAATATGTGTAGTATGCGACACCGAATGTCCCATAATCACAACTGAGCCAACGGTTCTTGAAATTCGCTCTGACATACAAGTGCTTTGGATTACAAGCACGTTTCCAGAATGAATTATGCTCGCAAACCAAGGTTTTACTAGTATTTTTGAGGGGCGCCCGGCTGGTTCAGTCGGGTGGACTTTGAGACTCTTGATCTTGGGGCTGTGGGTCGAACCCATGTTGGGTGTAGAGATTACTTAAAAGTAAAATCTTAAAAAAAAAGTATATGAAAACATTCATTTGTAATGAATTGACTTCATTTGGATCCTGCTTCAAACAAACTATTTAAAAAAAATCTTTTCTCGGGGCGCCTGGGTGGCTCAGTCAGTTAAGCGTCCGACTTTGGCTCAGGTCATGATCTCGTGGTCCGTGAGTTCGAGCCCCACGTCGGGCTCTGTGCTGACAGCTCAGAGCCTGGAGCCTGTTTCGGATTCTGTGTCTCCCTCTCTCTGACCCTCCCCCGTTCATGCTCTGTCTCTGTCTCAAAAATAAATAAACATTAAAAAAATTTTTTTAAAAATCTATTCTATAACAAGCACAAAAACATTAACACTGGCTAGGTATTTGATGGTATTAATATTTTATGTTGTCTTTGGGTTTTTGTGGTTATGTGATTTTTTTCTAATTTGTTTTTTACATTTATTTATTTTTGAGAGACAGAGAGCAAGCAGGGGAGGGGCAGAGAGAGAGGGAGCCACAGAATCCGAGGCAGACTCCAGGCTCCGAGCTGTCAGCACAGAGCCCGATGCAGGGCTCGAACTCACAAACCTGAGATCATGACCTGAGCCGAAGTCGGACGCTTAACCGACCGAGCCACCCAGACGCCCCTTTGTAATTATCT
Organism: Prionailurus bengalensis; assembly: GCF_016509475.1. Taxonomy (NCBI): domain Eukaryota; kingdom Metazoa; phylum Chordata; class Mammalia; order Carnivora; family Felidae; genus Prionailurus; species Prionailurus bengalensis. The sequence continues at coordinate 124,212,214 of NC_057358.1, read as the reverse complement.
TTTTTTTTTTTTAATTTTTTTTTCAACGTTTATTTATTTTTGGGACAGAGAGAGACAGAGCATGAACGGGGGAGGGGCAGAGAGAGAGGGAGACACAGAATCGGAAACAGGCTCCAGGCTCTGAGCCATCAGCCCAGAGCCCGACGCGGGGCTCGAACTCCCGGACCGCGAGATCGTGACCTGAGCTGAAGTCGGACGCTTAACCGACTGCGCCACCCAGGCGCCCCTAACGATTCCATTTTTTACACAGGATTACAGAAGATGAGGAAACTGAACCTCAGAGAGATTAAACGACTTGCTGGAAGTCCCAGTAAATGGAGGAGTCAGGATTTGAACGCAATTTGGCTTCATAGTCCATGCTCTTAACCACTATGTTAATCTACGAATTATTTTCCAGTGTATATGGGACATTTTTATGAACACTAGATTGAACAATTAGTGAACCTGACAAATATGATACTTCACGCACATTTAACATTTATTGACTTAAAAAAATGTTTTAGTGTTTATTTATTTTTGAGAGTGAGAGAGAGACAGAGCATGAGCGGGGAAGAGAGAGAGAGAGAGGGAGGCACAGAATCCAAAGTGGGCTCCGGGATCCGAGCCGTCAGCACAGAGCCTGACGTGGGGCTCGAACCCACGAGCCGGGAGATCATGACCTGAGCCGAAGAAGTCAGACGCTTAACCGACTGAGCCACCCAGGCGCCCCAACATTTATTACCTTTCTGAGATTTTTTTTCTTTGTATTTTAAAGCAATGTGTTTTTTTGCAAGGTCCCAAATATTTTCATGGGCCCCAAATATCCCACAGGCCCTTATATCCTTAAGACGTCTGTGGAATTCAACCGTTGGCCTGTTCAATCCTTATCTAGGTTAGGAAACTTTAAGATGACCCAAGCAAATAAGACTCCGAGTCAGAAACACAGCCTCGTGTCACCGAGGAGAAAAACAAGAAAAGGAAACCGCCAAAGCCGTACTGCATTTTGTAAATATCGATGTTGCTCTTTGCATCCTTCCAGCCGAAAGAGGGTTGGTACGCGAATTAAGTTCCCTATGGTTCTTGGGATGCGAAAGAGTCCAGAGTGTGCCAGGCAAGGGTTTTCTGAGCACGGTGGTGGTACCGGAGTGGTAGGGGATGAGTTAAGGTGGAGCGCAAGGCAGGACAGGTGTGTGAAATGGGGTGAGCCACGGTGTTGCCCAACTGCCGGGGATGCTATTTGTTGGAGGCTAAGTGAATGCTGCTCCCTGGCTGCTCCCTGGCCGGTGCAGTGCACCACCTGTCCCCGAGGGCACAGGGTAGGTCCTCAGTAAATGTTTGTTGACCTGGAATGAATTCAAAGGAGGGTTTCATCTTCTTTCAAATTCAAATCTAGAGATAAGATAAGCATTTCCTAAAGTGTGGCCCACAGACTAGTTGTCCTAGAGAAATGTTTTTTCCAGCAAAGCAAACCGCTGCAAGCATATATCCATTCATAACGCTCTAAGTACCGGCGCTAACAAGTCCTGCAATGAAAATAATTTTTTTACACTTAGTTTTGAACCCAAAATTTCCAATCCTATTTGAGCATAGGCTTCCCCCTTCCCTCCCTTTTTGGGTAACATAACATTTCTACAGACACTGAAGAGACTCTACCAGGGCATCTCCGTGTGTGTAAACCAAGCTCCATTCACACCCCTCAACTCCACATTGGAAGGCTGTTTTCTTAGTTTGCCCATAGGAAAAAAAGCGTTTTATTTACTTATTTATTCATTTGTATATTCACTCGACCAACATTTGTGGAGTGTCTACGATGGTTCGTATGCTGGGAATAACAAAAGATGCCCTAGACTTCCAAGAATCCATGGTCAAGATAGGAAGACAGAAGGCTAAGCAGTTGAACTGAAAGACTCTGAGAGAGAGCAAGCAGGCACTGCCTCTCGCGCTGTGGGCCGTCACTCGTGCTGACGCCCAGATCCGGCTAGGAGGGGGCAGGGAGAACTTACCTGGCCCGGGTGTCTCAGGCTATTTGTGGTGAGGAGCCCGTTGGTTTTTTGCCACATTTTGATTTACCATAAGAGATATTCATCTGGTCTTCCTAACACCCTTAGAATTTTTTAGATAATGAGAGGAGAACAAACCCCTTTTCCAACACATCTGAGTTTATATCATTGAGCGACTTTTGGAAAACCCCCAAGGATGGGGGCTGGTTGCCAGGGGACCCAACCAGGTGATCAGAGACTTGGAACTCTCAGCATCCCCTTCCCCACCTCCAGAGAGGAGGGGCTGGAGATTGAGTTCAATCACCAATGGCCCATGCCTTCATCAATCATGCCTATGTAATGAAGCCTCATCAAATCCCAAAAGGACTGGGCTTGGGGGGCTTCTGGTTTGGTGAACATGTGGAGGTGCTGGGAGAGTGGCGCCCCTAGAGAGGGCCCGGAAGCTCTGTGCCCCTTCCCTCGTAGCTTGCCCTATGCTTCTCTTCGATCTGACTGTTCATCTGTTTCCTTTATAATATCCTTTATAATAAACTGGTAAACGCAAGCAAATGTTTCTCTGAGTTCTGTGAGCTGCCCTAGCAAACTAAGTGAACCCAAAGAGGGGGTCATGGAAATCTCCAGTCTATAGCCCATGGTCAGAAGCACAAGTGGCAACGGAATTTCTGACTGGCAACTCGAAGGGAGGAAAGACAGTCTTGTAGCACTGAGCCTTCAACCTGCGGGTCAGACATTACCGGCAGGTAGTGTCAGAATTGAGTTGAATTATAGGACACCCAGCCGATGTCGGAGAATTGCTTGTTGGTGTTGAAAAAAACCCCCACACAGTGGGGTTTCTCTTTTTCAATCCATTGTGAATTGATACCTTTGCAAAAATACATTAAAAATGTATTACTAAGTCAGTGTGATACTGGCATAAAGAAAGTCATATAGATTAATGGAACAGAATTGAGAGTCCAGGAATAAACCCTCATGTTTATGGTTAATTGATTTTCAGCGAGGGTGCCAAGACCATTTAATGGGGAAATAGTACTCTTTTCAACAAATGGTGCTGAACAACTGGATATTCACATGTAAAAGAATGAAGCTGAATCCCTCCTTATACTGTGCACAAAAATAAACTCGAAACTGACCTAAATGTAAAAGCTATTCTTAGAAGGAAATATGGAAGCAAATTTTGAAACCTTGGATTAGGCAAGTTCTTCTTAGATACAACAGCAGAAGCATGAGAGACAAAAGAAAGGGGTGCCTGGGTGGCTCAGTCAGTTCAACTGCCGACTCTTGATTTTGGCTCAGGTCACGATACCAGGGTCCTGGGATCGAACCCCGTGTTGGGCTCCACCCTATCAGAGCAGAGCCTGCTTGGGATTCTCTCTCTCCTCTCTCTGCTCCTCCTCCATTCTCTCTCCCTCAAAAATAAATAAACTTAAAAAAAGCAAAGAAGAAAGAGAGTGAAAAAAACAACCCATAGAGTGGAAGAAGGTATTTGCAAATCTCATATCTGATAGTGGACTTATATCCAGAATTCATAAAAAAATTCCTACCACTCAGTAAAAAAAGGGTAAAAATGGACAAAGGGTCCGAATAGACATTTCTCCAAAGAAGATAAGACAGATGACCGAAGATGTGATGTGAGCAGGGTTTAGGAAAACCAATAGGAGACAGTGCAGTTCCCCTGGGTTTGCAACATCAGGAAACCATTAACACCCGTAGGCCTGAGGGTGCAAGGGGACGGAATAGATACCAGAATCTATGGAGGGTAGCTGACTGGAAGGGGCTGTACTGACAGGACTGTGTACTTTGGTATGGGAAGGCATCAAACCCACAGCTTCTAGCAGGAAAATAACTGGGGAAATAAATTTCCCAGCTCCACTCTCTTCCCGCCTTTGATCTCCTGTAAGTACCTCCCCCGTTGGCCAAACTCAAGAGTGAGCTTGAGTTCCACAGTTGGAAGAATGTGGTAGAAACAGGCCTGGGCAGAAGCGAATATGGGATTTAGGGAGGAGGAGGAAGAGGTGAGATTTATGGGTGGAAAATCAAAAGAAATCTGAAGGCGTGGTGGGGGTGGGGAATGAGATGTCAGGCTGATTTAGGTGTGACAACATTTGCTGTCCTGAGCACCGGGATGTTCCCTGATGGGCAGATCCAAGGGACAGTTCGGCTTGGGGCAGAAGTGACCTAAAAACTGTTGTGCAGTTTCCGGAGGACTTCTGTAGGGTTTAAGCATCGCCTTGGGCCGGAGTCCACAAACTTTTTCTTAAAGGGACGGCTGGTAAATATTTTAAAGTTTTGCAACACAACTACTCAATGGCCATGGTAGTGGGGAAGCAGCCATCCGTCCGTAATACATAAACGAATCGTGTGGCTGTGTTCCAAACACAACTTTATTCATAAAACCAGGCAGCCGGCCTGCAGGCACTAGTCTGCCAACCCCTGCCCAGGACACGTAGGAATTTTTTCATTATTTTGCCTCCAGATAGCCTTGATGTGTCTATTTGAACAGGCCTTTCCCCAGGCTGGCTTCCGACAGGTAAGCAGCTGGACACCTTTCAGAGAACCGGGAACGAATGAGCCAGTAGATTCGGCTTTAATTCCCACGGATGTGTTAGAAAGAATGCGTGTGGAGCTGCCTCACCCATAATAAGGGATATGGGACAGGAATTTGCAGCTCAAAATATTGGATTTCACATATTTTCCTGAAGAAAAAAAAAAAAAAAGCTAGGTTAAAGGAAGCTTTCCTTTTCATGCCAGGAACATACCTTAGTTTGGTGCAATGAAGGCGGAGCTTTGAAATCCTACAGACCTGAGTCAAACGTGTCACTGACTTGCTGTTTGGTCTCACCGAGCCGCTGTCTCACCTATAAGATGACGAGAACGCTTGCCTCCTGGGTAACCATAGCTATGACCAGCAAATGTTTAAAATGAAAGCAGAACTCGGGGCGCCTGGGTGGCGCAGTCGGTTGAGCGTCCGACTTCAGCCAGGTCACGATCTCGCCGTCCGTGAGTTCGAGCCCCGCGTCGGGCTCTGGGCTGATGGCTCGGAGCCTGGAGCCTGTTTCCCATTCTGTGTCTCCCTCTCTCTCTCTGCCTCTCCCCCGTTCATGCTCTGTCTCTCTCTGTCCCAAAAATAAATAAACGTTGAAAAAAAAATTTTTTTTTTAAATAAAATGAAAGCAGAACTCAGTGTCTCCCTTTCTTGACCCTCTTTAGTGCATCTCTCACTCTCTGGGCGCTGCTGGGCACTAGGAGCATCTTGGCGGTCCCTTGGATACCAGCCAGCCTTGTTTCCCTCATGATAAGCTCTGTAATGATTTCTTTCGCAGGGCACATCACCCACAATGGTGGTGGAGAGGTGAGTATATATACTAATTCAGACGAAAGGAGATGACAAGCAGGCCACAACGGGCAGAATTAACTTCCCCTTTGCGATTATTATTCCTGGGACCGCACTAGACACGGGACGCGTTCCTCAGGGCTCAATTTCAAGGGAGGAAGACCCAGCAAGGACTAGCTTAGACAGCGTGGAGAACCAGAAATGGAGTCTCTCCTCTGTTCCTCCTCTCCGCTTCTCCCTGTGTGTTGGCTTTCTCCACAGGGCTGGTGGCCAGGCAGGCGACAGCCCACAGGCCAGCTCCTCCCAGCTTTGACACCAGAGACAGACCAACACCCGCTGTCCTTGGTGTCAGCTTTACGGTCCTGGGTAAGGAAGGGCTTTTTACGTGGCGGAGTTGGAGGTCAAAACCAGCATCAGCATTGGGGCCTGGGGCAAGTCAAAGAAGCCATCACTCCCAAACAACTTAAATTCCTCCCTCCCCACTCCAAAGCTTGTACGGGTCAAATAAAAATGTGTGCTGCCTCCAAAGCCCCACACTGGCTGGGTAGGAGTTTGTAACCTTGGAGCTCAAAGATCTCAAGAACTTCTTAGCAATACAGCAAATGAATCCGTGACATTGACTGGAAGCAAAGGTGGAAGGGGCCTTTCCAGGCAGGAAAATGCTGTTTCAGAAGGATAGTTAAGGCGGGGCATGTGCCAAGTTGGGAGAGGCATCTTTCTCTGAGACTTCTTAGAGCGAGGTCATAAATGCTTTAAAAAAAAAAAAAAACTATCACTCTAGGCTCAGAAAATTCAGTCATGTGAATTCCGTCTGTGCTTGTAATTTTGTATCCTTTGATTGGATTGGGTTCTCATCGGACTCAATCGGTGTCAAGTCAAAAGTGTGGGGGTGCAATGGTCTCTGATCCTGAGATGGGGGAGGCGTCAGGATCCTGGAGACAGGTGATCGTAAGTTCCACAGAGCTGGCCAGATAACTTTGTCCAGGTGCTTGTCAGTGGCCAAAACTTTCCAGGGTTCGGAATTACCTATCATCCAAACCAAGAATGTGCTTAGGTACCAATAAAGCAGGAATATTTAAAAAGAGAGAGAGAGAGAGAGAGATTTAAAAAATGAGGGGAAAATATTTGGGAGGAAGAATTTGATATTGCAAAACATATCGAGGTGCCCGTTTTGGAGAAAGCTGGAACTTTTCAGAACTTTCATCCATGTAGTTTGCACTGAAGCATCCTTTCTATTTTGAATTATATATGGGAGGCATGGCATCATAATCCTTTTGGTGTTTAGAGCTACTACAAGAGCCGTCCTGGATCTGGAGTTGGGAGGGAGGTCTGTATCTCTGTTTCCTCCCCACCAGGCACCTTCCTCAGTTCCTTCTGCAGGGCTCAGTCTGCCTCATCACCCCTCCCTTGCTAGGACCATTCCCCAGAGTCCCTATTAAAATGTACTGCCCTTTTATTCCTTCCCCAGGCACCTCTAATCCACAGTGATGATGGTGTTAATGATGACATAGCATATAAATTACTCCCATAACTGGATAAACTAGATAATCTTTAAAGATGGCAGGATGCCACTGTAATAAAGACATACTAATAGCTGTTACACTTCTTCAGTACTCAGTCTTTCTTAGTTCTGATTTTTTTTTTTCAGTTGTCCCCATCTCAATAATTCTAGCAACGGTAACAGTGACTAACAATTTTGGCCATTTTTCAATGTGCCAGGAACTCTTCCAGGCTCTTTCTCCTAACTCACCACCTCCCCACCACTCCGAGTTAGGTTGTTATCTCCAAAATGGATGAGGAGAGGCATCACTTTGCAGATAAGGAGACTGAGGCGTGCAGAGGTCGCGTAGCCCATTTACACAAGGTCACTCACCAGTAGTCGACCGCATCAGGATTTCATATGAAGGAGTCTAGCTCTAGAATCCTCCATTCAAGTTAGCCAAGCCAATCCCTCAAGAGTAAACCCTATTTCTTCACTATTCCTTTTTGGCACAAAAATGTTCTACCTGGGGGCGCCTGGGTGGCTCAGTCGGTTAAGCATCCGACTTGGGCTCAGGTCACGATCTTGTGGTTCATGAGTTCGAACCCCACATTGAGCTCTGTGCCGACAGCATGGAACCTGGAGCCTGCTTCAGATTCTGTGTCTCCCTTTCTCTCTGCCCTTACCCCACTCATGGTCTGTCTGTCTTTCCTTCTCTCTCTCTCTCTCTCAAAAATAAATAAACATTAAAAAATTTTTTTTAAATGTTCTACCTCTAAAATGTATTGCCAGTCTATCCACTACTCTCCACCTCTCTATCTCCAGCCACCATAAGGATGAGAAGATCTCATCAAGAAATACGTTTCACCAGATCAGGGACTTGGTCTTGTGCCCCATTGTCTCCCCAGGGCTGGCTGACACATTGCAGACACTCAGTAAAAATGGGCAGATTTCCTAACTGAAATCAATAAGCACGCATTGAGCACCGATTCTGTTTTTCAGAGAAAATTGTTTGCTTTCAACATTTTTACTTGCAGGTTTTCTCTTGGGTTTATATATAGACTTACAAAACTGGGATTGTATTGTATATCTTCCTATAGTTTGCTTTATTCTCAATAGTGTATTCTGAACATCCTCCCATGTTATTAAAATTTCTTTAGACATTTTTTTTATAAATGTTTATTATTGAGAGAGAGAGAGAGAGAGAGAGAGAGAGAGAGAAGGAAAGGGGCAGAGAGAGAGGGAGAGAGAATCCCAAGCAGGCTTCGTGCTGTCAGCACAGAGCCTGACACAGGGCTCGAACCCACAAACCGTGAGATCATGACCTGAGCCAAAACCAAGAGCTGGATGTTCAACTGACTGAACCACCCAAGTGCCCTCCCCCCCAATTTTTAAATAGTAATCTACTATTCTATTTCATGACATTAATAATTTTCAAATTGTTAAACAATTAGATTGTATTAGTTATCTGTTTCTGTGTAACAAATTACCCCAAAACTCGATGACTTAAAACAACCAACGTTTATTACCTCACAGTTTCTGTGGGGCAAGAAGTCTGGGAGTGGCTGTGGCTCAGGACTTCTCAAGGATGCAACCAAGATATTGGGTGGGCTGCAGTCATTTCAAGGTTCAAATGGGGGAAGACCCGCTTCCAAGCTTACTTGGCTATTGGCAGAATTCAGTTCCTTGCTGGCTGCTGGTTGGTGGAATCAGTTCCTTTCTCCCACGGTCTATAGATAGGTGGGTAGATGGGTAGATATCTATAAATATCTACTTATCTATCATGTAATTTTTTTAATCTTTTATTTATTTTTGAGAAAGAGAGAGACAGAATGCGAGCAGGGAATGGGCAGAGAGCAGGGGAGACACAGAATCCGAAGCAGGCTCCAGGCTCTGAGCTGTCAGCCCAGAGCTCGATGTGGGGCTCGAACCCATGAATGGTGAGATCATGACCTGAGCCGAAGTCAGATGCTTAACTGACTGAGCCACCCACGCACCTCTCTATCATCTATCTAAAGACAAAACGAGAAAGGGTACTCAAGACAGAATTCAGAGTCTTTTTATAATCTAATTGTGCCTGTTGTAGTCTATTCATTAGGAATGAGTGGATAAGTCCAGCCCACGAACTAGGGGAGAGGATTACACAAAAGTGTGAATACCGGGAGGTGGGGATAATTGGGGGCCATTTTAGTCTGCCTACCATATAGTTTTCCCCCAATTTTTTCTACTGCTACCACGTTCTTCTGAATATCTTATTACCTGCATGGCAAATTATTTCCTTATGATACATTTATTGACTAGAAGGATGACAACATCGTAAAGGCTGCCAATGCACACTGACTAATAATTGCTTTCTAGAAAGCTTCTAGTCATCAGTGTATGGGAACACCCATCTCACCATCCCTTCATCATCATCTTTGTTGTAAAATTCTTTGCTTATTTGAAAGATCTCTCTTTCTTCTGATTTGCATTTGAGAGTAAACCTTTCTTCCCACCATGTTTATTAGCCATTCATATTTTTCCTCTTAGGAGTTTTCTATTTTATGTCCATACTTATTTTTCTACCGGAGATTTAGTGGTTCTCTTATCAATTTGCATGTGCTTTTCAGATACAGATATTAACAATGGGTGGGGTATTTTTTTGGTAACGATTTTATTGGGATATCACTTACATACTATGCTATTCACCCATTCAACATGTACAATTCAACGTTTTTTAGTGCATTGACAAATTTGTGCAACAAATCAATTTTAGGACATTTTCATCACCTCAGAATGAAACCCTGTGCCTTATAGCTACCCCTCCTTACTCTCTCGTCCCTTCTTCCAGCCCTAAGGAACCGCTACTTAACTTCCTGTCTCAAAGGATTTGCCTATTTTAGGCATTTAATATAAATGAAATCATATACTCTGGCTTCCTTCGCCTTTTTAATGTTTTCGAGGTTTATCCACGTTGTAGCACGTATCGGAACGCCCTCCCTTTTCATGGCTGAATAAGGTTTCGTTGTATGGGGATGCCATCAGTGGATAGACATTTGAGTTATTGCCACTTTTTGGTTATATGAACAATACTGCTCGGAGCCTTCATGTAAGAGTCTTTGTGTGGATATATTTTTAAAATTTTCTTGGGTGTAGACCTAGGAAGGGGAATTGTTGGATGAAATAGCAGCTCGAGGTTTAAGTGTTTGAGAAACTGCCAGACCGTTCTCCACAATGGCTGTAGCATACTACATTCCCGCCAGCACTCAACGTGGGTTCTGATTTCTCCACATCCTCAATAATACTTGTCATTTTTAATCTTTTTTATTACAGCCAAACTAGTGAATACGAAGAAGTATCTTCTTGTGGCTTTCATTTGGATTTCCCTTAGGGTTACTGATGCTGAGCACCTTTTCATGTGCTTATTGGTCATCTGTATGTCTTCTTAGAGACATGTGTGTTCAGATCCTGTGAATGGGTAGGAATTTTTATCAGACGGATTGGGGCCAGAATGAACCTGCAGTGGGGCAAGACTAAAACAGAGCAGGTTTGACACGTGGTTCCCCCAACCTCTAGCTGCGTGATTTCCGGGTTTCTTAAACTCTTAGCCTGTTTTCAAGTCTTTTAAATAGGGATAAGAATAACATGATGTCATTGTGTGGCTGAAATGAGAAAATACACATGTAGAATTTAGCAAAGTACCTGCTACACGGCACCCATGCAAGCAACGGAAGCTATTTTCATGATTTGTAAAAGGTTACATGGTAAGAACTGTGTTTCAAGAAGATTAATCTGGCCATGTTATTATATTAAATAGATTAAAGAGAGACTGCAGACAGGGGCATCAATTCAGAGAAGACCCAATAGCTTAAGCAAAAAGCAAACGAAATGAGAAAAGTATGTTTTCTGGCCTTTCCTACTACAGACGGGTTTTTCTCCCGTCCACAGCCTGAGCAGCCCTGGAAAGAAGCGATCCGGTGGCTTTTTCAGGTAAATCAAAGGTATTTGCACTGTTTCCCCATGGATTAGTGAGTTAATTAGCTAACTAATTAATTAATTAATAACTCACTAATCCATGGGGAAATCGTGATGAATACATTTTGAATATTTTGATTAACACTTCATAATAACTTGAAGAACTTTAAACGTGTTTATTAACTCTGTCTCTCTGGAGAGAGATAACCTATAAGGCTCTAGTAATTTCAGGGTCATTTATATTATCAGTTAAAATACAGCTGTCTCCAATGCCTGCTCAGGCATTCAATGCCACCACATACCTATAGAGCAACATTATGTGCTGGGCACTGTTCCAGGCACTGAGCATACAGTGGTGAACTCTTTATATCAAAGAGTTCATATCCTAATAAGGTGAAATATTAACAATCTATTCATTCAACAAATATTTATCGAGCACCTACTATATGCTCGGGATGCATTGGTGAACAAAACAAGCAAAAATCCTTGTCCTCATAGAGCTTACATTCTAATGGGAAGATACAGACAATAAGCCATAAACAAAATAAATAAGGAAACTCTACAGTTTGTTAGAAGGTGATAATCGTCATTGAAAAATAAAGCAATGAAGGAGAGTGGGGATCAGGAGCTGGAATCACAACTTTTAGATAAGTTGATCAGGGTCAGCCTCATTGAGAAATGGAAGGAGCTGAGAGAGCGAGCTATGTGGATATCTGAGGGAAGAGAATGTACCGGGCAGGTAGAACAGCAAGTGCAAAGGGCCTGAGGCAGGAGCATTCCCGTTAGAAATAAGGACAACAAAAAGCGGAGCGAGCAAAGGAAAAAAGGAGACGTTAACAGAAGAGCGGTGAGGGGATAGATCATAGATACCATAGGGCTTTTTCCAGGGAAGAGGCAACCATTCATTTCTGAAAGAAACAAATCAAAAGTGCTGATTATATTTCTTGCTAGGCAAAGGACAGGTGCACTGTAAGGCAGAGTCTGTGAACAAAGAAATCTGTGGCCTTCCATAGTGTTTTGGAAAGCGTGGGTTCGGAGATTCGCACTTTTAGAAGCTGGACCGTTTGGGGATGAGTTGACCTTTAGCTAAGGAAGCAGGATTACTCGAGTGTGGCTGTCGCTGATTGGCTGACTTTCTGAAGCAAGGAGCTGTCGCCGCCAAGTGAGAGGCTGTCCCTGATTGATTTTAAAAGAGATTCTGGTTGGTTGTACTATGACCAAAGAACAATTAGTCTTTTCCTTTGTTCAACTTGGAACGAACAAACTTGTCACCCTCCGCTTTGCAAGGCCACTGTAAAGTCTTTGTCTCTTACTCTGAGGGAAAGGGAGAGATACTGGAGGATTTCTGAGCAGAAGGGTGACAGGATCTAATTTACATTTTCCAAGGCTCACTCTGGCTGCTGTGTAGGCAAGGGTGGAAGCAGGGAGACAAGTCAGAAGGCCAGGTTGCTGCCGCCGTCCTGGTGAAACGAGATGTGGCTTGAACCATGGGGCTAGTAGTGGGGGTAATGAGAAGGGCCCCCATTTGGGATATATTTACTTACAGACAACAAATAAGTAAGACAATCCAATTCGGCTAAGTATATGGGAGTGAAAAAATGTTTACCATCACATGAGTGATACGACCAGATGCCCTTATAGAGTAACCCAGGGTGGGGGGCTACTTTAGGAGGGCTGAGGGAAAGACTCTTTGAGGAGGTAAGATATCAAAGATGAAAAGGAGCCAGTTAAGACCTTGAAGGCAGGAGCCGTGTGTGTGTGTGTGTGTGTGTGTGTGTGTGTCAGAGCCAAGACCAGTGTGTTTAGAAGGTGGAAAGGGGTAGGGGAAGAGGCAGCATTTGGGGAGAGGGGGAGAGAAAAGCAGAAGCCAGATCCTTCCAGGCACTGAGTGCACAGAATGGATTGAGAAGAGAGGGCGAGAATAGAATCAGGAAGTTGGAAACAGAGACCGTTCTATACAAGACAGTGTCATCATGGAAGTTCTATGAGGCCTCATTAAAGTAATAAAGTAGAATCCAACCGGGAAGTCTTCATTGTGCTTTGTTTGCCGATTTATGACTCCTATAAATAATGGTATAAGTTAAGGGGCAGCTATGGTGTGTGGACTAGTAAAAGAGACAATCACCTGTCCTCTGACCTTTGGTGAAAAGTCTAGATTACTCTAGAAGCAATAAAACATCTGAACTGTCAAAAAAAAAAAAAAAGAAAGAAAGAAAAGAAAAAAGGAAAATATAAATTAGTCTAGATACTGTCTTTTCCATGACTAAACTCTGATACACGTCTTTCACCATGTGATCATGAAAAACAGTTAATGTTTACTGGGGGGGCTTCCTGAATGCAGGTATAAAAGGCACAGAGAACTCAGGTTGTCCAGATAGCATGACCTGGGATCCAACAGCAGAGGGGTGTGGCACAGGTCCTGCGTCTTTTAGAGTTAGCTCCTCAGGGTAAGGAGAGGGCTTTACCCACCTTTGCAGCCCAGGGCTTCCAGCCTAGCTCCTGGTAAACAGAGGGAGCTGAATAACCCTTTTGTTGAATCTTAATTAAACATGTCAGTTAGATCAACGGTACTGAAATACCAGCATGTTAACTCAGCGAAAGCAGTCACCTTGCAACTTTTGGTTCATCATCCAGTGTGTGGATTAGTCATGCTTCTCTCAATCCTACTACTTCCTTTTTTATATTTCCTGTCTTTGAGCACATCATTTCACTCTGAAAACTCCACTTGTAGGGGAAATCATAGGGAAAGGGAGGAGTTCAATGCAGGCCAATTTTACTACTTTTTAGCAAATAACACTTAAAAAGTTTGATAGAGATTGAAATTTTTATCATATAGAGATCTTAAGATAATGGACCAACTTTTTTTTTTTTTTTTTTTAGGGCTTTCTTTGTGCATTTTATTTACTTCCAAACAATCCTAAGAAGTAGCTAGTATTACTCCCATTACAGAGATGAGGAAACTCTCGCGGAGAGATACAGAAATCTGGCTAGGGTCACAAGCCAGGACGAGGTGGGCATGGAATTCAAATCAACTTGTTTGATTCCCCAATGGCATTGCTACTTACTCCTCTTGGAATAACTTGGAGGCTTTCACTTGTCTTCGCTTCCTTATTTGCTCTTGAAATGTTAAAATATGCGGAGAAACAGTAGGAGCTCTATAAATAAAACATGCCTATATATTTTTAAATGATTAAAGCTGGAAAGTTTAATGTGGCACCAGGCCACTTGTTTAGTGGAAGTAAAGGGAACGCGATTCCCGGCTCCCGTTGCAGAAATCCTGCCGCCCTTTGCAGTGAGCGGTGTCTGGCTCACAGCCCATCTGTGATGGTCACAGCCGAGGGAAGTCCGACCCAGACTGCAGTCAGGGAAAGACAGCGGGGGAGCTTGGGCTGCAGAAGCGAGAACAGGCCGTGGATTCTTGCGGCCCAAATAATCATCCGCTGGGAAAAGCTACTTGTCAGGTAGCAACTATTGGGGGGTGCGGGGGATGGGGGCGGGAGCGACAGGAAATGCAACATTTTAGATTCAGGGTTAAGGCTGGCTAGACTGACCAACCTGTTAAACCTGAAAGAGAGGGTTGTATCTTTAGATGAAACCTGAACAAGGAACCCCCGAGCTCAAGTTGACCGAGGGGAAGGCTTTGTGCATTTGGCAACGTTTACAGGCACACAAGGAAAACACGAGGCGCTGAAGGCATTCCAGGAGGTAGCTGTTGCTCAAATCCACCTGGTAGATCGAGTGTCGCCCTGGAGGGCTGTTTCTGCCCTTGGTTTCCCCTTCTTAAAAAATCGAGGCGCAGGCACGCTGCCCTCAGGCGGGTGAGACACTTTCATGTGGGGGAGGGAAGGGACTGAAAAGGGGGGGAAGCCTGGGATATCACGCTTCGCAGAGGCCCGGGAAAACACCGTGGGAAGAAAGCCCGCAGAGACCTCAAGAGGGTGCCCGGGTCTCGGCCCCGGTAAGCCCCGCGGAGCTCGGAGGCCGCCGGCCAGGGCAGCGCAGCCTCTGCGGGAAGCCGCCCGCCTCGGCCCGCAGCCTGCTCTGCAGGCTCCCGCGGCTGCGGCCGCTCTGCACACCCGGCGGAGGAGGGCCGGGGCGGGGCCGCGGCCGGGGGCGGGGCCGGGGCGGGGCCGCGGCGGGCGGGCGGGCGCGCGGGAGGCGCGGAGGGAGGGTGCCGCGCCGAGGGAAGCGGCCCGCGGCGGAGGGAGGGGAGGCCGAGTCCTGGAAGCGGAGCTCCGCGCTGGGACTGGTTCCTTCGCAGCCATTTTCTGTCCAACCAAACAGCCGATTGGAGACGGGAGCCAACCAGGGCTGCATTGGAGGTTTGTGTCTCGCTTCGGCCAATGATCGCTCCTAAACCGACTCCACTTTAGCTCGAATGAAATGTCCGTCTCCTCCCGGCGCCGTCCCCGCCGCCAACGCCGCCGCGGCCGGGGCCATTCGCCTCCCTCCCGCCCGCCCTCCCGCCCGGGCCGGGGCCGGGGCTGGGGCCGGGCGGGCGCCTGCGAGGCCGCTCCCGCTGCGGGCCCGGCCGGGGAGCGGGCGCGGGGCCGCGGCGCGGCTCTTTGTGCGCCGGGCCGAGGAGCGGCGGGACGCGGGCCAGGCCGCCTCCTGCTCGCCGCCGCCGAGCTCCGGGCCCGAGGCCGAGGAGGGGGCGTCGGGGCACCGTCCGGCCCCCTCTCGGCGGCGCCCCGGCCGGCTCCATTTTGTGCGGGGAGCCGGGCGGGGGCATTGGCCCGGACCCCGGTCCCGACCCTGCGCCCTTGGCCGGGCTGCCGCGCGGAGTCCCCGGGGGCGTCCCCCTCCCGCCCGGCCGGCTGGCCCGCGGGGGCATGGCGGGGCCGGGCCGCTTTGTCTGCCCCGGCGCCCCGGGCGCGGCGGGCGGGCGGCAGGCGTTGGGCGCGGGCCCGGGCCCTGGGCGGGCGAGTCGGGGGATGCGCGCCAGGGGCGGCCGCCCCGCACCGGCGGGACTGACAGTCGGCCGGGCCGGGCGGTGGGGCCGGGGCCAGCCCGCGCACCTTCGTGGGGAGGAAGCGAGGTCCCCGGGAGGAAGGAGTGGATTTGGTTTCCCCGCAGTCTGGCTTACACGTAAAGAATGCAGCCATCTGGCGGCTTGCGGTCCCTGGACTTGCCCCGAAGGTGGGAAGGAAGCCTTTCGGATTGGACTAAGGTTTTAATCTTCGGTGGGAGGCGGGGAGGATCTGCCGGGCCTGAGGAGCAGTAGTAGTCTTCGAGAACAAAGAATTAGAGAGCACCCACAAGTCGTAATCTTGCCCAAAGTACTGTAACAAGGTAATTAAACAAGGTTAGCTAGCATACGACCTTTAAAAAAATTAGCATCCTACTAACCCGCATGGACTCCCACGGTGCCACGGATCGTGCCCCGAATCACTGGGGTGGTTTGGGCTTTCTTAGTACGGAAAGTACTCGGCAGAATAAAGTGATAAGATAAACTGATCGATATGAGTGGCACTAATAAATAGGGGTTTTATTTGTAAAGTATTGAAAGTTTAACTAGAATGCCTTAAAAGGCAATTATTCCCTCCCTGCACTGCTCCTGTAGCTTAATTTAAGGATTCTATTGATGCAAAACTCTGGTTGTTGATGCCAAAGAATGGAGGGTGGAGGAAGGGTCTGCTGCTTTTCTTGGATACAAATTTGCATTTCTTCAAACATTAAACAGATGTATGCATTCCCTTGAGCTTTCACATATATCATAACCTGCCATTAGGAAAATATATACCATATGAGGTGACAGTGTTTATCTTTAATGTATTGAATCTAAATATATACGGAGTCAACTATTTGGGTGAGTGTGATGAGGTGTGTCCCCCGCATCCCCCCCCCCCCAAGCAAAACACATAAATATATATAGCTCTATTATTTTAAGTGTTCTGGGGATTTTCTTTCTCAAAGACACCCTTAAAAAAAAACACGCTTCTAGCTACAAGGAAGGACTCTCCGGGCAGTTTTGGGGGTTAGAAAGAGGGCAATACTTAAGAAGAAATTAGACGTTGCTTTTAAGATTATAGCAGAATAGACAATGTCATCCTGTCTTTGCTGCCTGGACTGACATCTAAAGAATTCAATTCAGTGGCTACAATTTTTTCTTCTGTTTACTAGATTTCGTGCTTGAATGCATATCATTATTTTCTCTTCCTTTAAAATTAATACTGAAAGGAAATGTTTTTGTTTTGCCCCTCCCCCCAATTTAATTGCTTCACTTGAAAAAAGGAAAAGAACAAATGAGAAATGGAGGTTGTAACATTGTAATTGATACCAATTTATTCAGCTATTTATGCTTTGCAGTGAAAATGAAGTGCTATTCAGATGCAATTTTAGTCCAAAATGGTGGTGCTTTAAAATGATAAATAAAGGTCTTAATTGATCGTGTTCCATGTATGCTTTCTGGGCAGCATGTTTCTTCTTTCAGTATAATCCGAGGTGTTTAATTTAAAAGCATTGTATTCTGAGATATTTTTCTCCCCTCTTGAGTTTTTGGACTCCTAAATTTCACTGTAAAATATTAAGATCATCACCAAGAAATTAAGTTGGGGCATTTGTGTCTTGAGTGTTAATATTTTGAATAATTTAGATGTGTAAATTTTGGTCTCTGGCATATAATCTGGGTGTTGTGATGAATATTTATGATGAACATGACTAAATTCAGGGTTATGTTAGAAAAGCAATTCCTCCTGCCATAGAATTAACTTTTTTGCAAAGTCTCCAAAATATATCTGCCAATTTAAGAAACCTTTATTGGGTGCCTGCTTTTTTGCACTCTATTGAATAAGAATAGTAGGCGAAATTATACATGCCTTTTAAATTTTTACTAGGAAGGAAGCCTGTAGGCTATACGTTGTTACTACTAATAGATGTTTATCTTCTAGGTTGAAATTGGGCGAAGGGTAGACACCTTTTAGACAGGTGTTCCTGAATACCACTGGCAACACGGTTCTGACAGTATTTCATAACAGTAAGTACGTTTTACCATTTTGGTTGTTAATTAGATTTGAACAGTAATTAGCTGGGAACAGAATTATAACGGATGTATATTGGAGGTCCCAGGTAGAATGAATGCCTTTCAAGTCTAGACAGGCAGTACCTACTCATTCCTGTTGCTTCCTTCTTTTTAGTGACTTGCATGTATTGTTTCCTGTGGGCCCCTAAGCGCTGTGGAGGCTACAAGATAAAAAGCTTGTCCCAGCTCTTAAGAGGCTGTTTTGCTGGAAGGGCTTTAATGGAACTGAATGCTTAGAGGACATTATGCAGGGAAGGGAAGACGCTGGTTTTAAGGGTAGCACAGGTGGGGTCAGTGTGGGTAGCTGGGAATGTCAGGGACCTAGCTTTGAAGGCTGAGTGGAGTTTGGATAGGTGGCTATCACCAAAAGCAAAAGCCTGAAAGCAGGGATTAGTAACTTCTGTTTAGGGGATGGGGAGTAGATCTGCATGGTCCAAGTGGGAAAATCCTAGGATAATCTAGTGAGAGATACTACATCTGTGATGTCAGGCACGTCACAACTTCCTTGAGCCGTGACTCATGCCTCACTCCTAAAATAAAAGAGCTGTACCTGGTGATCCTTAAATAAGGCACATTCTAGCACTAAGATTTTTATCAGCCCTGAAGATAGAGTTGGAAACAAGTTTAGTTAGGTTAAATGGGGGATCCGCTCGTGTAAAGCCATGAAAACCTAGGTTTGGATTTGATGCTGAACTTTTAAAACCATTATAGGTTCAAGAGCTATAGAAACGGTGTTTTAGTGAGATCGGTCTTAAAACAGTATGTACCCAGGTACGGTGGGTAGTAATCCAGTGGCAACAGAAAATGGCTGGGCATATCCACAAAACTTATTAAAAGAGGTAACAGTTCAGGTGGAACTTACAGGAGACTGAAGAACGTAAGATGGCACGGGTGTAATTAGCCTGGAGTGTGGGATTGAAGTTGTGAAAAGGAGATCAAGGAGTTCTTGTCCATTGTCTCGTTGCAGGACACGGGGAGGGTGAGTTTCCTTTTCCAAAACCTTAAGTTGGCAGTGATGGGCTATCAGACACGTTCTACAGGCACGGCCTGCTGGAGCGGCAGGCAGGATATGGTGGGAGATTTAGGATTTCTAAGCATAAAGTGCTATTTAACGAGTTTTCCTTAAGAGAGTGAGGGAAGAGAGAGAAAACATAACCTGGGATGAAACTAACAATTGGGAGGTGGGGAGGAACAAATAAACCAGGAAAGAACATTGCTTTTGAAATCAAGGGAGAAGAGAATTCCATGTGTGAGTGTGTGGTCCACAGTGGGCAGCACTACTAACCACAGGCAGGTAGGATGAAGGCAAGACTATTGGCAACTTTCGTTTTTTAAGTTTGTTTATTTTTAGAGAGAGGGAGTGGGGGAGGGGCAGAGAGAGAGGGAGGGAGAATCCCAAGCAGGCTCTGCACTGACCTGAGCTGAAATTGCGAGTTGGACACTTAACCCACCGAGCCACCCAGGCGCCCCCGATTATTGGCAACTTTAAGAGCAGTTTCGGTGTCATGGTGGGGTGGAGAAGCACATGTCCGGGGGTTTAGGAATGGAAAGGTGCATGAGGACCATCAGGGGGAGAATGATAGCTAGACAAGGGTGTGGAGCAGAATTACGGTTTACGAGTCTGTGCGTACTTGTGTGTGTTCAGTGGGGGAGACTAAGCATGTTTAAGAAAGAGTGAAGAAGCTGGTCAAGGAGGACTGAAGATCCGTTAGAGGGGAGGAATCTTGTTGTCATTTCTTCTCCTCAAAGAGATAAAAAGGCATTGGTCCAGAGGACAGGTGACAGTGGTTGTGTGAGAGAGAAAACCATGCCTAGAAAGAAGGGTGAGAGCTGTATCTGAAGGGACAAAAATAACACTAGGTTACATTAGTTGAGTTCTTAGTATGTATCCTGCACTTGGCTAAGTATTTCTTATATAATAACTTCACTTCTCATAGCAACTCCATTTAAAAAATGGGCAAGTTGAAGCACAAAGAGGATGGTAAGTAAAGACACAAAACCCGGTGGTCTATCCTGAGAGATCAGGTCTGTCCTGATCACAAACCCAAAACCAGGTGCATGGCTTACACCTCACAGATACTGTCCTGGCTCGAGACGCAGCTTTAAATGTCTTTAATACATGAGGTCAGTAGATCTAGAATTGAGAGAGGGTAAAGTCACGATTTAGGCTGATGGGCTATGGGAAAAACTAGCAGGAACAAGTACTGTAAAGTACTTGGCATCTGAGACTCTGGATTTAACTCCCATTTACTGTGCTGCCTTTGGGCAAGTCATTAGCCTTCCCTGACCTCCATTTCCTCATCTGTTTCGTGGGGTTGTGAACACTGACTGCATGAGATATTTAGAAACTGTTCAATAAATGTTAAACATACTAAGGAGGGAACTGTTTCCTGCATTTGTGCAAATGATTAATACAATTTAAATACTGCTGTATCACAAAATTACAGAATGAACATGTACTGGCCAGCTATTTCACAGAATATTCTAGAAAACAGTATCAGTTCAACTAAGTAATTAGAATAGCCAATAAAATTAATTTGACGGGAGGGGTGCCTGGGTGGCTCAAGTCGTGATCTCACACTTCTTGGGATAGAGCCCCGCCGACGGCACCGAGCCTGCTTGGGATTCTCTCTGTCCCTCTTTCTTTGCCCCTCCCCCACCCGTGCACACGCACTCTCTCTCAAATCAATAAGCATTAAGAAAACTTAATTTGATGAGACTGAACTACTCTTTGTCTATATTTATTAGTTCTTCTGGATCTAATGATTTGTCACTTTACCCAAGTGTTGTCACTCTCCTACATGCTCTGCCCTCTTCATTGTCTAGATAAAGCCCAACACTTCAGCTTCTCTGTTCTTACACCAGGTACAGATGTGCCACGACTGGACATCCTGGTGCCAGTGCACATTCGTGGTCACCAGCCGCAGCTCCGCTCCTCTCATGGCTCAGCGCTTCTATTCCCCGCCCTTCCCACTGTCTGTCTCCCCAGCTGCAGCCATTCCAGCAGCGTCCTCTCGGGCCTTCCTCCAGTTCGTTTTCAGTCCGTCACCAGGACTGTCGATTTGACCTCCTACAAGGCTCTTTCCTCTGCTCCCCCTGTTCCCCAGGGCTGTTGTCTAGGACCAGACACGGGGAATGTTCATCGTCTTGCCTGAAGTCATGCGCTGACCGCAGCCTCATGGTCCTTAGTGGTCTTCTGCCTCCATTCTTGCTCCCCTCTGTCCATTTCTACACCGGACTATAGCCAGAGTGATACCGTGAAAAAGAAATCTGATTTGCACAATTCCGTAAAACTCCCCTTTGATTCGCTCTGACTCACGAGGCACTGCTTGCTCTAGCCTCTACTTAGTTCATTCCAGTTCACCAGTACTATATTTTGTGTTTGCTTTTCCTGGAACATTCTTTTCCCATTTTTCTTTGCCTGATTTCTGTCTTTCAGTCTCAGTTGAAATTTCATTTCCTATGACTGCTTCCTTGACTCCCCAGACTGGTGTGGTCCCTTTTGCAGTAAGCTCTCAAAGCATGTAACACAACACCTTTGTTTTCCTTAGCATTTGGCACTAGCAGTTAGTTAATTGTCATTATTTAATAGCTATATATAACATTTACTGAGTACTGCTATTATACTATGCTAAGTCCTTCCATGGTGAGTCCTGTCTCGTCCCACGTGCTCAAGATCTCATGGCAAGTAAGTAGGAAGGAATTCAAACCAGGTGATAGGATTCCAGAGCCTGGGCCTTGGAAGTATTAATAGACTGCATTCCCCAGCCCTTCCCCCTGCTACTAGTTTACGTAATATTTGTCTTCTCTGCAAGATGAGGACAGAGATCTTGTGTGTGTTGTTGACTGCTACGTCACCAGCACATAGCGCGGACCTGATAAATACCATGTGCTTACTTGGTAAATATTTGTTAACTGGCTTACTTAAAATCTACAGGCTATTTTGTATATTTTTAAAGGAAGTTCAGACCTTGAAAAAGCCTTTGGGATGTATCTAGCAAG
Organism: Prionailurus bengalensis; assembly: GCF_016509475.1. NCBI lineage: Eukaryota > Metazoa > Chordata > Mammalia > Carnivora > Felidae > Prionailurus > Prionailurus bengalensis. The sequence goes on along the minus strand of NC_057358.1, from coordinate 124,190,447 downwards.
TTTCCCTGCCTCCTTTCCCCCCTCATATATATGAGTGGCTAGCATAAGCATCAAAGATGAGGCTAATTTGTTGAATGCAAGGTACTAAGTTGCCTTGGGGATTCAAAGAAGGGGACACTAATTTTAGGCTTCGAAATGGGGTCTTATCAGAAAGATTTCAGGAGGATGGGAGAACGTTGGGATTAAAGTATGGGGCAGGATTTTCATGGTAGAAAGATAGAGGAGAGGAAGACAGAGGTGTGGTGAAATGACAGAAAAGGTAAGACCTGCAGACCCAAAGACACAGCTAAGCCAGTGCCCTCAGGGTGGATGGGACCCGCCACCTCCTGAGAACACACGCGCCAGACATAGCCCCGTAGCAAGTTCCCTTTATTTCATTCTGACAAGTCTTGAAATACTTTCAGAAGTATTTCTTGGAAGACTGCCGTTCAGTGGCTAATGCTGTGAATCCAAATGATAATCTTGCTGCTAATCCAGTGCATGAGAAGATAATGTGATTTAAACTTTATGCCTTTAATATTTTTTAATATTAAAAAATGTGTGTTTATAAATTAATTAATCTCTCATATTCCACCCCGCAAAGATTTTTTTCCAGTTGTAGATTCTGAAACAGCCACTTTGGTTCTTTCTCCTGAACCTTGATCTCCCTTAGGGCACTGGAAAAAACTAGTCAATTCACAGATATCCTCATTGAGCTGTCTTTATGGCTAATAAATCCATCACCATATCTATTAAGGATCACTCTCTTAGTATCTTGTTAGCATTTTAGAATTAAGATAGCATTTTATTTTGGGGTAATGTTTCACATGTTAGCTGTTTAAGATGGGGAAGGTGGTATTATTTCCATTTTATATAGAAATACATTTAATGGGTAGGGATGCTGTTTTCAGGATCAGTAGAAGAGTCCGAATCAGAGCTCACTGCCTGTTGTTTACCACTTCTTAGAAGACACTAAGAAGTGTCATCAATAAACAGGAACCCTTGATACCTAATAATAGGTACTTGCACAAATTACTAAAGGCAGGTGAATTCTATTTTCTAGCCCCTTAGAAAATTATATAAATTATGGAAATGTGTCTTTATCTACAATTAAATTAGATACCACAGCCAACAGATGCATCAAAGAAATGCCATGTTTTTGAAGACGTGGAAACTAGCTTGGTTATTTTACTACTAGATGAAAATCTAACAGAGATGGAAAAGACATGTTAACACAAGGGCTTAAATAGTGCAGTCAAAACATTAAGTCCTAGGCCTTGAGAATCCTTTAGGATCAAGTGTCTCTTTTGGATTGGTCTGAAAGCATGTAGAGATTGTATTTAATTTTTGCTACACTTTTTATTCAGGTAATGCGTTTAAAATTTTTCTACCCACAAATAGCCAGTCCCTTCCTGCTTTGAATAGTATTATTTGCAAAGCAGAAAGACTTCTAGGATTTGCTATGTTGGTGACATGGAATGGAGACAGTTCAGGGTTAGGGTTCAGTTTTCTCTAGATTTTCCCTCTTAGAATTCTTTTAGCTTTGAGCAAACTAAATTAAGCAGGCTTCTTTTAAAATAAAGTCACTTTAATTCTCATTCTTGTCTATGGTTATGGTTTTACTGTCTTTATATGTAGATGCCCAATCTCCCTGACCCCTCCTTTTCTTTTTCTTTAAAGGATCTAAAGTTTGAGGGTGGGAGAAACTGTTGACTAGATTTAGAGATGACAGCCTCATTCAAAACATGGGTGTGCTTATAAACATGGAGAACAAACTGAGGGTTGCTGGAGGGGTTGTGGGAGGGGGGATGGGCTAAATGGGTAAGGGGCATTAAGGAATCTACGGAAATTATTGCTTCACTGTATACTAACTAATTTGGATGTGAATTTTAAAAAATAAAAAATAAAGTTAAAAAAAAGGGTGTGCCTTCGGGTTGCATGGGTACAGATGTGTGCAAGGAATCCATATGCTTCCTATACCAGACAGTTTGAATCAAGACATTGTCCCTTGAACTTCTGTGAGACAGCAGAGACAGTTTGCGGCAGGCGCAAGAGGGTTTGCGTAGGGATAACAGGCTTTACTGTAGCAGGAGAGCGCAAAGTGATGGACACGGGTGCTTGTAGGTGACTGCTGAGCTGGTTTTGGCTTTGCTTTTCATTCCAGGGATAAGCTAGGTTCTAAGTCGGGGTTATCTGCACTATACGTGAGGCTTATGGAATTGAAAAGAAAGAGCTGTGTGTTTTAGATTCATTTCCTCGTTTTGTTTCTCCATTGGTCTTGTGCTTATCACTTATGGAGGGTGGATTGGGGAATTTTGAATCATTGGGAAATTATCCAAAGGTTTCCAAATCAAGAAATATAAATGTTTTCTTTTAGTAAGCTTAAGGCCTTGAAAACTAATTGACCCACCCTGTGACAGCTTATGAGGATTGAATCTAGTATGCTTTTTTAATACAAGTTTTACTGAAGGGTATTGCAAACCTTTTTCTCCTCGTAGATGGATGGCGACAGTGCTACAACAGACGCTTCTCAGCTAGGCATCTCTGCGGACTACATCGGAGGAAGCCACTATGTGATACAGCCCCACGATGGTAGGAAAGCTACGACTAAAACACTGACTGGCAGAAGTAACTTAGTGAAAATCATATTACCGTCACATTCTAGGTTACTTGGGTCTTTACGGGAAAATTAGCAATCTTGTGTCAAAGGTCAATGATGGTCTAAGAAGATGTATCATGCTTTTTTTTATTAGAAATAGTCTTCAGGGGCGCCTGGGTGGCGCAGTCGGTTAAGCGTCCGACTTCAGCCAGGTCACGATCTCGCGGTCCGTGAGTTCGAGCCCCGCGTCAGGCTCTGGGCTGATGGCTCAGAGCCTGGAGCCTGTTTCCTATTCTGTGTCTCCCTCTCTCTCTGCCCCTCCCCCGTTCATGCTCTGTCTCTCTCTGTCCCCAAAATAAATAAACGTTGAAAAAAAAAATTAAAAAAAAAAAAATAGTCTTCAAAAGAATGATGAGTTCTAGAAAAGAATTCTATAAATAAATTATGCCTTTTAAAAACTGGTACCGTTTCTTTAAAAATTTGTTACTGATGTCCTACTTAAGTACTGAGTATGGCACATTCTTTTTCAGTTGATACAGTAAAAAATTCTTTAGAGGGTGAGTTGCTAGCTATTATATTTCTAGTACTTACGAACAGACTTATTTTTGTTTTTCATTAAGTATTAAGTTTGATCTGTGTCAGCTGTTAGGATGGCAGTGTCATGTCGGCCTGTGAGAAATAATTTACTTTGTGGCATTCTGATGTGTAAGATTAAAAAACACTAAGATATATTTTTTTAGAAGGCAGTTGGGGGTGGGTGAGAAGTTACCTCATCCTAAGACAGACACACATAAAAATGTAACTTGAATCAGCTTAAGTGCCTTTCTTTTTTAATACACGTAAATAGTGGGAAGTTTACTTACAAGATACTGCATTTAGTCATAAAAGGATATTACTGGTATTGTGAAAGCTTCAGTTATATCTAAATCTATACAATTTGAGAATTCGCTTTTTGTAAGATCGCTGGATCGGTGCAATAGCTTTGTTCAAAAACTTAGTATCAATCTAATTGGGTCAGTAATATTCAAGGCCACTTTTCCATTCTGTATAAACTTGGCTTTGGATAAACATATAAATAACCTCCTAATCTAGCAATATGAAAGGAACCCTCAGTCATAGTCTGTAAGTTTTCCAGCTAAGTTATGTAATAAATATTTCTGAGTACCCCTTCTATGGAAGATGCTATACCAAGTTCTAGGAAGTACACAAAGCTGATCCCTGGCCTCTGGCAGCAAACATCTAATAGGGAGGATGAGAAATAAAAAGAATTCTAAAATGTGTCAGAAAAAACACAGAGCAATCCTGTGATATTTTTGTGAAAGGAGAGATCACTTCTGAAGGTGCTGTGGAGATGTTTCTGAGCTTTTTGGAGAATGGATAGGTGAGGTTTTAGTAGGCAGATCTGAGGACAAAAGTGTTTGAGGCAGTGGGTTGGAAATTAAGGAGTGGGTTTGGTTATGGCTATGAGAAAACCGTGAAAAGAACTGCTACCCTCCTCCCTAAAAATGCCTAGGAAATGAACCAGGATGTTCTGAACTTAGATTGTTTCAGGTAGTCTTCTCTACGACGAAGTAAAGGTTGTGAGAAACGTTAAACCTGAGTTATTTTTATTTTTTTAGATACGGAGGACAGCATGAATGATCATGAAGACACAAATGGTTCAAAAGAAAGTTTCAGAGAACAAGATATATATCTTCCAATTGCAAACGTAGCAAGGATAATGAAAAACGCCATACCTCAAACGGGAAAGGTAATGCAGGGGAGACATTTTACCCGGCTTGCTTTTTCCAGGGGAGAGGGGAATGTAAACTGCATGAATATGTATATACAGTTTCTGTGTATAGTCAGCTATTGTTTTCAGTCCTTTAGTCTCTCTTTCTCTCTTTCAGTTCTACACCCTTAGTTACTGGACAGTATTCCATTTTCAGTTCCCGCGGCCCCCGGTGCTTCCCCCTCCCCCACTTGAAGCAGATAAAATAGAATTAAGAATCTTTTTAAAATATCAGGTTTGCCAAAATGAACAAATCAGGAGACTATAGATGCTGGAGAGGATGTGGAGAAACGGGAACGCTCTTGCACTGTTGGTGGGAATGCAAACTGGTGCAGCCGCTCTGGAAAACAGTGTGGAGGTTCCTCAAAAAATTAAAAATAGACCTACCCTATGACCCAGCAGTAGCACTGCTGGGAATTTACCCAAGGGATATAGGAGTACTGATGCATAGGGGCACTTGTACCCCAATGTTTATAGCAGCACTCTCAACAATAGCCAAATTGTGGAAAGAGCCTAAATGTCCATCAACTGATGAATGGATAAAGAAATTGTGGTTTATATACACAATGGAGTACTACGTGGCAATGAGAAAGAATGAAATATGGCCCTTTGTAGCAACATGGATGGAACTGGAGAGTGTGATGCTAAGTGAAATAAGCCATACAGAGAAAGACAGATACCGTATGTTTTCACTCTTATGTGGATCCTGAGAAACTTAACAGAAACCCATGGGGGAGGGGAAGGAAAAATAAAAAAGACGTTAGAGTGGGAGAGAGCCAAAGCATAAGAGACTCTTAAAAACTGAGAACAAACTGAGGGTTGATGGGGGGGTGGGAGGGAGAGGAGGGTAGGTGATGGGCATTGAAGAGGGTATCTTTTGGGATGAGCACAGGGGGTGTTGTATGGAAACCAATTTGACAATAAATGTCATATATTAAAAAAAAAAAAAAGCAAAAAAACAAAATAAAATATCAGGTTTGGGCAGATGGAGTTGTAACTTCTATAATGTTGCAGCAAAATTGGGTCTTTTTTTTTTTTAAGATTTTATTTTTAAGGAATCTCTACACCCAGCTCAAACTCAACAACCTCGAGATCAAGAGTCGCATGCTCCACCAACTAAGCCAGCCAGGTGCCCCCAAATTGGGTCATTTTGGACTGATACAGAAAAATCCTTATATTTGGAAGCAGCTATTTTTGTACAGTCATAAATACTAACACACTTTTGAAGTTAACAGGCAGGATTCTGTTTTAAGTAGTTCTGTCTTGAGACAAACAATCATATAGACTGTTATTTAGAACAACTTAAAAACACTCATTGTCACTCTACTCATCACTTGGTCTGAATTAAAATCCACACTTTTTATATTATATATAACGCAATAAACTTTCTTTCTCACTGCAGCTTATAAAGTACTTGTGAAAGTAATAAAGATCACAAATAAATAGATTATTAAAATACATCACTAAGGGGGTCCCTGGGTGGCTCATTCGGTTGAGCATGTGACTCCTGATTTTGGCTCCAGTCATGATCTCATGGTTTGTGAGTTTGAGCCCTGCCTTGGGCTGTGCGCTGACAGCATGGAGCCCACTTGGGATTCTCTCTCTCCCTCTCTCTCTACCCTTCCCCTGCTCGCATGCTCTTTCTCAAATAAATAAACTTAAAAATATGCATTGCTAAGCCTAGAAGTTCCAATGTGAGAGGTCCTCCTTATATTTTAAGGGGAAATAAATCAGAGCTGCTGATTATTGTTGAAATAGGTTAAGGCTGCATGCCTCAGCCACCGGCTACGTACGGTTATTGAGCACTTGAAATGTGGCTGGTCTGAATTAAGATGTGCTGTAAATGTAAAACATACTTCACATTGTGAAGGTTTCGTATGAAAAGAAGAATGAAAATCTCTCTGATTTTAAAATGGATGCTGTGTTTAAATGTTAGATAATAACTTGGATTTGTTAGGTTAAATAAAATCTCAAAATTCATTTCACCTGTGTTATTTGTATTTAAAAAAAATTTTTTTAATATATATATACTTTTGAGAGAGAGAGAGACACAGAGCACAAGTGGGGAAGGGACAGAGAGAGGGAAACACAGAATCTGAAGCGGGCTCCAGGCTTTGAGCTGTCAGCTCGAACCCACGAACTGCGAGATCACGACATGAGCCAAAGTCGGACATTTAACTGACTGACCCACTCAGGCGCCCCTCACCTGTGTTTTTAAACCTAGCTACTAGAAAACCTAAAGTTATGTATACAGCTTGCATTATAGTATCTTGCCTGACTGCATTTATGCAGCTCTTGTTTGCTTTTCTCCAGGATATAAAATAGGCATGGAGATAGGAAACAGTATGTTTCAGCAAGGATTTTTCTTACTCCTGTTAGAAGTGACTTGGAATTGTACGATTTAATTCATTAGCTTTACTTTGAAACCCCACACCCTTAAAAGAATTCTCGCTTTTATAATGAGGTAGCCGGTGTGCCCCTTTTTGGTGGGCTTTTTAATAAACTCAAAGCCTGTACCTGACACTCTGGATCTTCAGTAGTAAAAATGTCGCCAAATGTCACTATTGTAAGCCTTACGTGAATTCAGTGTTTTGTCTTTTTAAAATTTTCCAGTGTCCTTATTTGCAGAAATGCTAGGGCAGAGAAGCGACCCCTAAGTGTACCCCCGCGGTACACTATATACACAGGAGACTGATTTTCTTGGGGCACCTGCTTAGTAAGTGTTCATCTTTATGGGATGGTAAGGACAGCCAGTGGTTGCTTCTATGCCTAAATTGTATCTGTTTCCTGTGAATAGTTGTCAAGGCTTCTCTCACTTGTATTCGAGTTTTTGTTCTCATTCCAAAGGTTGGAATTTTGATAGCACACAATTTGTCAACGTTATTAGCATATATTTCAGAGATTAAATGTTAACAGCCATAAACTGAAATTTATAGTCTTCTGAATAGCCTTTTATTTCTGCAGGTTGTTAGGAAGGGGATGGTTACATTCCCTGCAGATTTACCTGTGATTTTTCTCTTCAGATTGCAAAAGATGCCAAAGAATGTGTTCAGGAATGTGTAAGTGAGTTCATCAGCTTTATAACATCTGAAGCAAGTGAAAGATGCCATCAGGAGAAACGGAAGACAATCAACGGAGAAGATATTCTCTTTGCCATGTCTACCTTAGGCTTCGACAGTTATGTAGAACCTCTAAAATTATACCTTCAGAAATTCAGAGAGGTAAATAAACTGTCTTCCATTATGCTTTTAAGAAACTAAGATATATGATTTACTTTAACTTTTTAAATGTATCATTCATCAGAAGTATATGGTCACTTCTATTACTGTATTTAAATAGTAAGTCCTTTCTTTTTCCCTTTATTACTAATGACATCATAGTTATTATGTAATGATTAAGAGCACGGACTCTGGATTCCGGCCACCCGGAGGCTGGTTCCAAGCTCCACCACCTGTAACCTCTGGGACCCTGGGCAGATTATTTCAATAGGTTAGGCCTTGGTTTCCTGGTCTGTAAAGTGACGTGAGTAATAGCACCTACCTCACAGAGTTACTGAGAGAACTAAGTCAAATAGTCCACGTATAGCACTTAGCTTGGCTGATCGTGAGCACTCAATGGTAACACGCTGTTATTATGATTAATTTAAAAGAGGGAGCGTCTCAAAGCTTGAGGCCTTGCAGATAAGAAAAACGGAATTATAACTATCCTTTTTTATTGATTAAATTCTTCCGCATTTCTTACTGGGTTTATCTTTGCCCGTGGTACGAATTTTGTGGAAATAAATTGAGATCAGCGTATTTATTTCCACACTACCACTCGGGTGTCAGATTCACATTGCTTTCAAAATACTTCCTTAATAGCTTTAATGTTAGAACCCCATTAAATTAGTGACTTAGCATTGAGTGATTAAAGTAGGAAGAGAATGTGTTAAATTCTTCACGGTACTTTTCCAAATCTTCTGCATCATAGAACCTTAGAAGTGGATGGAAACTTAGAGCTCTATGGTACAAACTATAATCTTGATTTAGGAATTTGAAACTTTAAACTTGCTATTATAGTGCTGTACTGTCCGGTTGGCTGAGAGCTTTATATGTATATAGTTAAATGATAACTTGGATCATTTATAGTAGATTTATGGGCTGAATATTTATAGTGCTTTTCAACAGACTACTTCATCTGTAAATAGACTTCTATTTTCCTTTTGATGCAGTGTGGAATTAGAATGATTTTATTTTTATCCGTAAATATTTTAGATTTTCTAGGTCATTACTAACGCTGCCTTGTGATGATTACTGCTTATATAAAAAGTTAGCATTTTGAAGGGCCTCTCTGTATGTAATTAACCAGAAGTGTTAATACTCTGTGCAGTGTTTGTAATAATAGAAACTCCTAATTTTAGGAAACAAGCATTCTCATCTAGAAAACAGTGTCTTTTGAATGCCAGTGATGACTTTTTTGATTTGTCCTTCCCCAGGCTATGAAAGGAGAGAAAGGAATTGGTGGAGCAGTCACAACTACAGATGGATTAAGTGAAGAACTTACAGAGGAGGCATTTAGTAAGCAGTGTTATGATACGTTTATGCAACTGAATGTGTTCTTATAAGTCACATAGTTTGTTAGCAGTGACTAATACTAAATGTGGGGGTACTTTTGGACCATCAGCTCTGAGTATTCTGACATAGCACTTCTTTAGTTCATGCCCTTATAGTTGAAGTCAGTGAGGGATAAGTATCGAGATTGAAATTCTGCCGACATTATGACCTTTCACCCATAGTTCTGATTTCAGTAGCCCCTAGTTTTTGCTTTAAGATTTCACATAAGATAGGAATATTGAGAATTGTAGTTTGTAATATAAAATCTGTGATTTAAATAAATTTGAACTGATGGGTTTTTTGAAAAAAATTTGAATAGGGGCACCTGGCTGGGTTAATCAGTGGACCGTGCAACTCTTAATCTTGGGGTTGTGAGTTTGAGCTCCATGTTGGGTGTACACATTACTTTAAAATAAAAAATTTGTGGGGCACCTGGGTGGCTTAGTTGGTTAAGCATCCAAGATTTCGGCTAAGGTCATGATCTTGCGTTCCTTGAGTTCAATCCCTGCTTCTGCAATCCCTGCTTCTGGCTCTGTGCCGACAGCTCAGAGCCTGGAGCCTCCTTCAGATTCTGTGTCTCCCTCCCTCTCTGCCCCTCCCCCACTTAACGCTCTGTCTTTCTCTCTTAAAAATAAATGAGCATTAAAAAAAGAAAATTAAAAAAAATAAAAAATCTGGAGAAAAGACCCTGAATATTGTCATATGGGTGAAATAAGAGGTCTATGGTGACTCTGTGTCTCATATAAAATTTATACGCATATATTTTCTTTTTCTCATACGTAAAATATATACTGCTTAGTTATGGAAGTGTGGCTCCCAGCCAGGCCTATGGTGTAGATCTACTTAATGAATTAGAAACTCCATCCAGTCTCTCTGCAGATTTGTACACATGGGCAGTTAGCTCAAGTGCATTTAATTTTACTTTATTTTTAGTTTATTTATTTTGAGAGAGGAGGGAGGGGCAGAAAGAAAGGGATAAAGAATCCCCAGCAGGTTCCACACTGCCAGTCCAGAGCCCAGCGCAGGGCTCAAACTCACAAACTGCAAGATCATGACCGGAGCCAAAATCAAGAGTCGGATACTTAACCGACTGAGCCACCCAGGCGCCCCAGCTCAAAGTACATTTTGGAGAAATGAAAATTCAGAAAATTGAAAACTGCAATAGGAAAAATGTACTTTTTAGGGAGTTTTTTTTTTCTAAAATGCTAAATGTGGGGGTTTATGATTTTGTCCAAGATGACACTGATTAGTGGCAGAATTGTAATGAGACATTAATGGCATGACCTAAGGTTCAGTCGAGAGAGTAGATGTAATTCTTTTCCTGCTTTAACTTTATCTTCCAGCTAACCAGTTACCAGCTGGCTTAATAACTGCAGATGGTCAACAACAGAATGTTATGGTTTATACAACGTCATATCAACAGGTAAAATACAACCTTCTTTGTATTTTAAATTATTGTAAAAAATTGATTGTACCCATTGATTTTTATCGCAGGTAGTTAATTTCAGCACATTACAGTTGACCCTTGAACAACACGGGTTTGAACTGCACTGGTCCGCTTAATTATTTATTATGTTTATTTATTTATTTTTTGAGATAGAGATAGAGACAGCATATAAGCAGGGGGGAGAGAATCTCAAGCAGGTTCTGCACTATCAGCACAGAGGCCAACACAGGGCTCGAACTCATGAACTGTGAGATCATGACCTGAGCCAAAATCAAGAGTCGGACATTTAACCAACTGAGCCACCCAGGCACCCCTACACCAGTCCACTTATATGCGGATTTTTTTACAGTACTATAAATGTGTTTTCCTTGTAATTTTCTTCTTTTTTAAAAAATTTTTTTTTCAACGTTTATTTATTTTTGGGACAGAGAGAGACAGAGCATGAACGGGGGAGGGGCAGAGAGAGAGGGAGACACAGAATCGAAAACAGGCTCCAGGCTCTGAGCCATCAGCCCAGAGCCTGACGCGGGGCTCGAACTCCCGGACCGCGAGATCGTGACCTGGCTGAAGTCGGATGCTTAACCGACTGCGCCACCCAGGCGCCCCTCCTTGTAATTTTCTTAATAACATTTGCTTTTCTCTGATTTTGTTGTAAGACTATAGCATATAATACATATAAACATAAAGTATGTGTTCATTGATTTTATGTTATCAATAAGGCTCTGGTCGACAGGCTGTTAAATTTTGGGGGCGGTCAGAAGTTACATGAAGATTTTCAACTGTGCAGAGGTTGGCTCACCTAACCCTTGTGTTATTCAAGGATCAACTGTGTTGTTATTATTAAGGACCTGATAAAGAAAGTTGTTAAAAAATTGCTTTCTCAAAGTATATAATTGTGTATTCTCTTACTAATTAAATATGTACACACATATTCGTATCTGCATAGATTTCTAGAGAGATGCATTAAGAAATGTGTAGAAAGAATGATTTGAGAGTGGGAAGTAGATTTCTTTTTCATTGCCGATTTTTTTTTTTTAAATTTTTTTTTAACGTTTATTTATTTTAATTTTTGAGACAGAGAGAGATAGAGCATGAACGGGGGAGGGTCAGAGAGAGAAGGAGACAGAGAATCTGAAACAGGCTCCAGGCTCTGAGCTATCAGCACAGAGCCCGATACGGAGCTCGAACTCACAGACGCGAGATCATGACCTGAGCTGAAGTCGGACACTTAACCGTCTGAGCCACCCAGGCGCCTCTCCTATTTTTATTCTTTAAATGCTTATAACATGTTATTTGAAAATTATTTTAAAAATCCTGCTCAATTTAAATTTTCTAATCTTAGATTTCTGGTGTTCAGCAAATTCAGTTTTCATGATCTGAAGAAATGGTGGAATGGGAGTGGAGAGAAGCGAGTCTGTACGATTCCGGAACCAGAGACATTAGAAGGAAATGACTGGGGGAAGATGTCTCTTTGTATATTAAATAGCTGTAATGTAGCTTCCTGATGCTTGACTAATTGAGGTGTTAATTCTGACTTGAGAATCTTTTTCATGAATGATTTTAAAGAAAAATTTGGATTTTAAAGGTATTAAAATATTTTTGTTTTGTACGAGAGTTTGTCGCTCTGTATGACTCCTGTATGCATTGTATATTGCAATTTATTACTGTCAGAGATTTGTAGACAGTTTCTTATTTTCATATTGAATCATGTTACTTTTGTAATTCAAGTAAGCAGCTGGGTTAATTCATGATGTTTGCCCTTTTAATAAAATATAAGGGTAGAGTTCATTTTGAATGCAAGTTGCCTTTATTATAAATTTGAGTTTGTCTTGGTTATATAATATCTTGCATGGTAACCTAGCTAGATTTTTAGCATTTGCCATATTTATTAAAATTAATTTTTTGTAAAACATTCATAGCTTAAGCAGCACCATTTTTTACAAAATGTAATTGAAAAATTAAGTGTGAATGCAGAAGCAAATATTGTCTGCCCTGTTAAACTTGGTGCCCTTTAACAGTGTTTACACTGTTCATTGTGCCTGTTAAGATAGTTTTAGTTTATTGGAGCTTTTGTTAGGACTAGATTTGTTTTTGAGCTACATTATTATGAATGTTGGGATTCATTTAAGTTTAATGTAGTCCTAGTGCTCTTGAAATGGTGCCCCTTTCATTTTTATATGATTTTTCCTAAGCATCTCTTCAAGTACTAGAGTATCCTCTTCCAGAAGAGGAATTTTATAGTCTGATGGTAAATGTCCTCATTTTACCTTTTTAATTGAAACGTCAAGTTTCCTGTTACACTCTGGGAACCAGGAAGCGTTAGACATCCTCACGTGTCCACAGACCTTTTTCCGCATGGGTGAGTGAATGCAGTGAAGAAGAGTGAGTGCTGCGGACGGATGGCGGACGGACAGACGGACGCTGTGAAACAGAAGCCCCAGCTCCGAGTGCGCCACCGTCTCGATCTCTGCAATAAACTAAACTTAAGACAGTTTGACTTTGTATAATTTAGTAGTATGTGCTCGAGTTGTTCCTTTTTTAAAGTGAGGATTTGTATTTCCTCCTTTTTGTTGGTAATTGAACTGTTTTGTTTTAATATCAACAATTGCTACTGTACAGTTTGCCTAAAAGGCAGTTTGAATGTCATCTTGGAAGGACACTCAAATTTATAAGATAGAAGCAATTTCACAGATACAGGCTGAACAGAAATATTTACTTTGCCAGAAGGCGCCTTTGGGGGCACATCTGGACTAATCTGAGGTTAAGAACTCCCTCACTACCCTCCCATTTAAAAGATAATCTTCATTACAGAAAATTCAAATAGGCAAAAAAAGGAGGGGCATTAAGCAAAATCAACTATCATCCTACTATGCTGAAATAACCAATGTTAATATTTTGGTAAATATCATTAGTCCTTTTACTTTGCTAAATATGTATATTTTTATAAAAATGGGCTCATACTTGCATACTGTTTTGTAACCTGCTTTTTTCACTTAACAATATATTGTAAACATCCTTCCCAGGTCATTACATGGTCTTTTATTTTTATTCATTTATTATTCTGTTGTATGGCTGAACCGTAATTTATTTAATCCTCTATTGGACACTTTGACTATATGCATCTTTTCACAGTTATAAACAACACTTCACTGAATCTTGTGTACATCGATGACTGTTTTCTTGAAATAAATTCTTAGAAGTAGTATTGCTAGGTTAAACAGATACATAAAAATTGAAGGCCTTTGATACTTCTCTATTAATGTATTTATGAAATAGTTTCTACTTGATCCAGGCAGTATATCACTATATAACTGATAAAGGCCCTTGGTCTTTGATTATCAGACTCTTCCTCTAAAATCAGTTTAAAGATGACAACTTTAAGACTTGTGTCAATACAAACCACAACAAATGTCTAACGTTAGTAATTGGTTGGTAGTACTGAAACTTGAGGTAAAATCAGGTCAAGTCTGGGTTATGTGGCCTTCATCCTCTGAAAGGACACTGGCACCCTGCTGGGGTCAGGTACGCAATCTCCTTCCGTGCATGGGAGAGGCAGTGTCGGCTTCTTCCTTGGCCTGGGTTGCATTTAATTGAATGTCACATTTTCTTCCCCTAGAACTTCTTAACCAAATAAGCTTGTACATTAACCTAAAAGTGTTTTCTTTACAACTCTGGAGATACTGATTTTATGAGTATTTAAGAGAGAGATGGGCTTCAGTGACTAAGTCATAGATGGAAGGACGTTCGTCACCTCGGTCTTCCCCCTCACTACCTCATTCTAACACAGATGCTTTAGTCCAGAGAGAATTTTGCGTGTTACCTTCCCAATGTCATGTACTTGAGTATGATGATGTAATCTGTGTTTCTTTTCCTCCTACAGTGTAATATCTATGTAGTATTTTTTTTTTCTTCCAAAACATGCCTTATTGCCTGTTTTCTAGATTGCCTTAGTGGGATGAAGGAATGCCAGTTACCTTTAATGATTCCGGCTGAACCTAGTTATGAGGGCCCAACTAAAAGGATTTCTGCAACAGTATCAATTAAGCATGACAAATGAAAAAAAAAATCATTTCTAACATATGCCAAGAATAAAACCTTGAGTACAAGATTTTTAAGAAATATGTATTTTCTCTTTAGCGTAAGTCATTTTATCAGTAGTCCAAAACGACCATATTTGTTGCTTTATATGATAAAATACATTTCTGAATCACTCACATGATACTGGGTCAGATCTATACCAAAAGCTAGGCTATCTTAAATATGTATGTTTGGTTTCCCTGAATTAGACAATTTATGTTTAGGTATATTGACCTTAAACTCATATTAAGTGTTAGTGTGCTCATGAGTAAAAAATAGAACAATCCCAACTAATACTCAGTTTTAATTTATGGTTTCTTTTAGAGCTGGATATACTCCTTTGCTCACTTCAGGTTTAGCTTCCTCTTGCTTGTTAGGCTCCAATCCTGATTTCTTGGCTCCTTGTGCCAAGTGCTTTGTGTCTTCTGCCCTCCCCACCATGGCCTTAAACACGTATGCTTCCCTCTGCCTAGAACATTCTTTCTCTTCCTGTGCCTGGCTAAGTCTCACCCTTCAGATTTTAGCTTAAACTCCATCAGGAAAGCCTTTAAAACTTGTTAAACCTTCGTATTACCACATAGAGAAAATGTCACCACCCCAAACCGAGTAGGTTTGTACACAGCCTCTATGTTGGCTGCTACAGCCCCTTAGACGTTTCTTTCAAGACAATGCTGCTTTTTATACCTGATTTTAAGGATTTTAAAACCAGAAGGCAGAATCTCTTCAAGTCATGGGCCACAGATGACATTGGGATGGGTCCGTTTCTCTGGCTGCTGGCTATCACCTTTCAAGATGTAGGCTTGCCTAACAACACAGTTCCAGCTTTCCCTGACCGGCTCCAGAGTCCGTTTCCTTTGGCACGGCACGGTAGATGGATACCTGTGCAAAGCAACGTATTGTAAAAACTCCTTTGCCAAGGTTCACGCCAGCAAGCGTGCCAGATGACGGCAGTAAACTACATGCTGGCTCTGTAGAAACCTAATGGCCATTGGGGGTGGAAATGACAAGTTGACAGGTAACTCCTCCATCTTTCACAACAATACAGAAGATGACAATATTGTGACAGGGCAGAGTGCACACTATGGGCTCTTGGCAGGTATAATTTAGGTCTTCCTTGAGTGTCCTCTAAGAGCAAACAGTAAGTCTTTGGCACCTATTTTCCAGGGCTCAATTTCAGAGTATATCTGAATGAAAGATATTTCAAAACTTTAAGCACCAGGTACTTGGTTGAAAACACATTGCGGGGCACCTGGGTGGCTCAGTCATTTAAGTGTCCGACTTTGGCTCAAGTCATGATCTCCTGGTTCACGAGTTTGAGCCCTGTGTCGGGCTCTGTGCTGACAGCTCAGAGCCTGGAGCCTGCTTTGATACTGTGTCTCCCTCTCTCTCTTCCCCTCCCCTACTGGTACTCTGTCTCTCTCAAAAATAAATTAAAGGGGGCGCCTGGGTGGCTCAGTCGGTTAAGCGTACGACTTCAGCTCAGGTCACAATCTCGCGGTCCGTGAGTTCGAGCCCCGTGTCGGGCTCTGGGCTGATGGCTCAGAGCCTGGAGCCTGCTTCCGATTCTGTGTCTCCCTCTCTCTCTGCCCCTCCCCCGTTCATGCTCTCTCTCTGTCTCAAAAATAAACGTTAAAAAAAATAAATTTTAAAAATTTAAAAAATTAAAAAACAAAACACATCGCTAGGCAAAGAAAAGTCATAACGGATGGTGCCTTACAGCCAGGGCAGGTATGCCAAGGGGGCCTATTCTCGCATACATAATGCCCAACATTCGGTCTGCAAGAGACCAAGACCAAATCCTTATCTCAGACCAAAGCAATCTCTAATCAAAGAACAGAAAGAAATATTTGAGCTAACAGCCATTTAGGAAAATGGCAGAGCCATGCCTCACTTTGGAGGAAAAGTAGAACTTTAAAAAAATGGGTTCTTTGTGTACATTCCCAACCTTGCAAGTAGCAGTACCCATACCACAGGAGTATTACACTGCAGGACAGTGTGAAGGAGAGAACTAAGCAACCTATAGTTGTTTATGGAGCACAAACTGCCGTGTGAGCAGGAATACTCACATCAAGGGCAGAGGGAAACAAATTCTAGTTTAGACTTCATTTCTTGAGAGTAAGGCAGTCTAGATACCCTCAATGACTCCTGGTTCAAAAAAACCAAATGCCGGGGGTGCCTGAGTGGCTCATTCGGTTAAGCATCCGATTTCTTGATTTCAGCTTAGGTCATGAACCCAGGGTTGTACGATCGAGCCCCATATTGGGCTCTGCGTTGAGCATGGAGCCTGCTTGGGACTCTCTTTCTCTCCCTCTCTCCTTCTGCTCCTCTCCCCAACTCATGCGCGTGCTCTCTCTCTCTCACTAAAAACAAAACGAATGCAAATGCTGAATAAGACAAAGTAATATTAGATAATATATTTAAAATATATCACTGCATTGACACGAAAGTAGGCAAAACTCCACAAAAATGAAGTGAAAACAGGAAAGCTGTGAGGTAAGCCAGCACCAAAGCCTGCTTTTGCCCCAAGAGTTCTGTTGAACTCTGGAGACCATGAACTGATGGGAGTGGAGGGGCACTGGACATAAAGCCTAAGGCTCACCTAGGCTGGAGTCTAGTAGGACTGCCACAGAGAAATGGGCAGCAAGGAACCTTGCCTGTCGCGATTTTGGTGCGGGTGGCAGGGGATAAATAACGACTACAACCTCAAATTCGTAATTACAGACCAGCACTCAAGGTTTGTGATCTGAAATCACAGAACCATCAAACTGGTAATACAAAGTGCTCTCAGAGATGCCTGGGTGGCTCAGGTGGTTAAACATCCCACTTCTGATTTTGGCTCAGGTCACAATCTCAGTTTGTGAGATCAAGCCCTGCATCGGGCTCTGTGCCCACAGCGTATCTCTCCCTCTCTCTCTGCCCATCCCCAGCTCTGTCTCTCCCTCTCAAAGTAAATGAATATTTAAAATGCTCTCAGGTTCGTAGTCTCTGGGTATCTGGCGGAGCAAACATACTCCCTTAAAGGTCTCAATTTTAGTCCATACTTCAAATAACCCCTATTTTCTAACAAAAGTAAGTTGAAAGGAAAATGGTACCATAAGTGAAAAAAACAAGAAAACAAAAACACAGCTTATACAACAAAATCACCCACGAAGACTCTTAATATTGGTACCAACACATGGAAATTGATATGTAGAAAATATGAATAAGGAGCAAAAGAATACACAGAACAAATAAAATTTATAAGCCAAACAGAGTTCATAAGTAAAAAATAATATTTGAAAACTAAAAAAAACCAAAAAAACAGGAGGGGAGAAAAGAGTAAGAAAATGAAAGATGTAAGACAAAGCAAAAAGCGGGGAGTGGACAATTAAAAGATACATTTATGATGAGGACCTAGAAATAAACCCAATTTATATCTGTCATCACTATGGATATAAATGTACTTAAGTATCCAGTTAAAAGGGCAAATTTTCTTTGGCCTTATCTTTGTATTGTGTCTCTTGCAAACTCAAAATATAAGGTCAAAGAAAGATCGATGATAGTCAGATAAAAACTAACCAAAATATTGCTACAGCAACAACAACAACGATGACAGAAGACAATGAGCATTAATAGAGATAACAGTCACTACATAATTATAACAGGTTTAAATCACCAAGGAAGATCCAAAAATTCTAAATTAATATGCACTTAATAATAAAGCCAAAAGAAAAAGCAAACAGAACTTCATGAGAAATTGAGAAATCTAGTTATAATGAGATCTTGAGACTCTTCTATAAATAAATCAAGTATCAAGTAAATCAGTAAAGAGAAGATTTGTACAGCATGACTGACAAGTTTGATTTAATAGACACTATACTCAACAAGTGGGGAATGCACACTCTTTTCAAGTATACATGGAGCATATATGAAAATTGATTACATAAGTCATAAAGCTAGTCTCAAATTTCAGAAAATTAAAATATTGTAGCTCATATTCACCGGTAAAATATTAGAAATAAAGATTAAGACAACCATAATGCACTTTTAGCATTTAGAAATCTACTTTTAAAATAACAATGGATTAAATATTCAAACCTCTGGACTAATCAAATGAGAAGGCACAAAATAAACTCACAGGAATGAAAACGGGTCATAACTACAGATGCCGAGGAAACTAAAAACATAAATATGGATTACTTCATATCAAAAAACTTAATGAAATGGAGAAGTGTTAGAAAAATTTATTGAACTTAATGAAATCAACTCAATAATATAAAATCCTAATATTCCTATGATCTGTAAAGAAATGGAATCAATAGTTAAAAATCTTCTCTTAAGGACCAAATGTTTTTTTTTAAAGTTTATTTATTTTTTGAGAGAGAGCACACACACGAGTGGGAGAAGGACAGAGAGAAAGGGGGACAGAGGATCCAAAACAGGCTCCATGCTGACAGTGGAGAGCATGATGTGGGGCTTGAACTCATGAACCATGAGATCATGACCCGAGCCTAAGTCAGACACTTAACTGACTGAGCCACCCAGGCGCCCAGACCAAATGGTTTTAAAGACTCGTTCCAATCTTGAACCCTTCCAGACAATTGAAAAACTCATTTCATGAGGCTAGTATACTTCAAAACTAGTCAATGATGGAGCATAAAAGTACTATAAGCTAGTTTTACTCATGAATACAGAAGCAAAAATCCTAAACAAAATATTGGCAAACTGAGTCCAGCAATGTATTATAAAACACACACACCATGACCAAGTTGCTTTATCCTGGAATTAAAGGTTGGTTCAATAATAAAGTCAGCCACCATTACTTAATACATTAACATCAAAAAACATTCAATCATGTAAATAGATGAGAAAAAAGCATTCAATAAAATTCAACACCCATTCATAATAAAACTATTAGCAAAGCAGAAATAGAAGAGAATCTTCTTAATTGATAAAGGCCATTTACAGGGGGAAAAAATTACTGAACTGAAATGTTGAAAGCATTCCCTTAAAGGGATGCTTTAAAACTGGGATGTTTAAAACAAGGATGTTCACTATCAGTTCTTTTCAACATTGTACTACAGGTCATAGCCAGTGCAGAAACTAAAGAAGAAAAATTTTTTAAAGGTAGAAGCATCATAAAGGAAGAAAATTCTCACTACTTGCCAATAATGATTGTATTAAAAAAGTCAAGAGCATCTAAATACATTAGAATAAAAATTTAGCATGGCTGCTGGATCCAAAATCAACACATAGCACATGATCTATATTAGAAACAACCAGTTAGAATAGAAAAAATTTAAAAATTTACCATAGCATTAAAAATATATAAATATTCATAGGAAGAAATCTAATATAATACATGAAGGCCTTTATGGAGAAAAATCATTAAAGTTTATTGAGAGATATTAAAAGAAGACCAAATAAATGGAACACAGTGTTTTTGGCTAGGAAGACTTATTGCTGAAAAGACATCAATTTTCTCCAGGCTGATCAACAGATTCAATACAATTACAAAAGATAATACACAAACTGGGAGAAGATATATATACAACATGTTTAACTGACGAAGGACTGGTACCCAGAATTTATAAAGAAATCCTATGAATCAATGAAAAAAAGACACACCTAATACAAAAATGGGGAAAAGACATGAATAAGTACTTCACATAAGAGGAAACACATTCATGTATTTAAAAAAAAAAAACCCTCAATTTCATTAGTAATCAGGGAAATGCAAATTAAACCCACAGTAAGACACCATATAATCACCACCCAATTGGCAAATATAAAAGATAGTCAAGACCAAGTGTTTGCTAAGATATGGAACAATGGCACTCAACCACTGCCAGGGGGAACGTAAACTGGTACAAATGCTTTCAGAAACAGTTCAGCATGACCAAGCAAAACCTGCTTCTTAGAGCTGTGATTCTCAAATTTTTGGTCTCAGAACCTCTTTGCATCCTTAAAAAATACTGAGGACCTCAAAAATCAGTTGTTTGTGTGGGTTATATTTATCAATATTTACCAAATTGAAAATTAAAAGAGGCATTTTCAAAACACAAAAATACACAAGTATACACTTGATTAGCTGTCAGAGTGATGATGTCATCATTTCTGGAAAAATACATAAACTCATGAAAAATGACAGTGAAAAGGACAAATAATGTTTTAGTAATTTTACGAAAATAATTTTGTCCTCACAGAGCCCCTGAAAGGGTCCCTGGACCATACTTTGAACACAACCTCCCTGGAGCAAATCTTGTACATGTTCGCCAGGGGAAAGGTACAAGAATTCATTCATTCCTCAAATATTTATTGAGCATCGCCATGTGCCCTCCATTGTCCTAGACATCGTGAGTGTCTCAACAGACAAGATCAGACAAAACAGACAAAATCCCTGCCCGCATGGAGCTTCCATTGTAATTGGCAGAATGTTCCGGGCAGCACTGTTTGATAGCTCAAAATGGAAAACAATCCAAATCTCCATGAACAGAAGAACAGATAAGTGTGGGAGAGCCACACAATGGAATACGATACAGCGATGAGAACAAATGAAATGCGGTTACATGCATAAACACGGATGGGAATTTCAAAACCAATGCCTGAAAAAAGTCACAGAAGGATATAATGCAGCAGGAAACCATTTACATGAAAGTTCAAAACCAGGTAAATCTAAACAGCATACTATTAGGGATACATACATAGATGGTAGAACCATAAATAAAAACATGGGAATTATTAACAAAAAAATCCAGAATAATGTTTACCTTATGCGGGGCGGGGGGGGGGGGGGAGGAAAAATAGGGGCATTTGGGTATCTGAGAATGTTCTAGTTCTTATGCTGAAGGTTGAATACATGTGTGATCATTTTATTTCACAAGAAATATTTTAAAAGAAAAAAGCTGTAAGGTTATTTAATACATAATTTCATCAATAAAGAGAGGGAACATCTCGTATTTCAGCTACTGCTGTGCACTGCAAATCAGCTAATTGTTTTAACTGGTAGGGAAGAAGCACCTGATAAAATAGAAAAAGAGGGATGAGATGCGCTACTCCTCACGGAAGTTAACCAGTTTCCCAAAGGTTCAGATCCAACGAGATGGGAGTATTACAGTCCTGCTCTGCCAGGATGAATCAGAGTCACCAACATGACACTGGTTAACCGGTTACTTTGCACATTGGGTGTAATCTCTTGTATAAAGCAGAAAATAGAGACAGGTGATGCGAATTCCAAAATAAATGGATGGAGACGCTGTCTCTTTACTGAATTCTGCTGACTTTCAATAGTACAAATTCCCTTTGGCACATTCTCCTAATAATGTATTTATGTATTAAGTAACCCCCCAAATACAGAAAGCGCATGGTAGTTATTGTTTCTCCACATTGGTCAATAACAGTGTCAGGTTGGTCACACAAATGTCATAACAATTTTGTAATCGTGACTTTGCCAAGGTCATTGCTGGCAGTGACACTGCGCAGATTAAATAAGGGATAGTTAAGGTGCAATTTTTCCTGATTCAGGAAAATAGCCATAAATTTGTTACACAATTTCAAAACTTGAAAAAAAGAAAAAAAAAAAACAAAACATCTTGAAACATTCCATCCATCCCCTTTCCCCAAACGGCAAGCTAAAGTTATTATCTTGGGTGAGTTGCTTCAAGAGGTAGATCAGGCCTGGCAGCAAAAGGACTGCAACCCATTCCCAGAAAATGGGGAAGTCCAAAGTGTATTCTCCAGGCCCAATCTCGCCCCCACTGGGTCTAACACAGGGCCAACACACTGGAAAGTTCCAGATATTGCTGTAGCTATTTTAAAAATCCCAGGCAGCTACAAAACCTAAAATCTCACCTTTATTTAAAGTGGAAGGGACAACACCACCAGGGGGCGCTAAACTGCAAGTGGTGGCAGGATGACTGTAGAGGAGGGGTGGGGTGAGCTAAGGGTCCAGCTACTCCACCATCTTGCACTCCCCAGGGCAGGATGACTTTTATATCAGAAAGTCGGACCTTCAGAACTCTGCCCACTCTCTTACATGCTATGCTGCCCTAAGTATCACACCCACACCTTTATTATGATGGACGGTCATTAATATACTGGCAGCTTTTTCCTCCCTCTCCAGTAAGAAACAGAGAAATTAGGAGGGAACCTTTCTCAAGTTCTTAAGGAACTTCCACTCTGTCTCCCCAGATACAAGGAATGAGTGATCCTCTTGGTCACAGCTGGATATTTGTTGGACCATGATTAACTAGCGGATAGAGTTATTCCATGTTCAAAAACAAATACAAGTCCTACCTTTTCTTTTTAACCTGCAAATGCTCAGGCACAGGTTCTCCTGTGCCTTCCTCAGTTCTCCTCCTTTAGCTTTTTGTCCCTGGGTGGTAAGGAGACCAGGAAGGGGGAGGTGGGTAGGAAGGGGGCCATTTCCTTCTCTGTAGTAGCTTTCATTACTGATATAACACAAACTCATACTTTCTACATTTTTATTTTATCTTCAGGAGTAAACACCCTGACATCTCTAAATACTCTGCAAAGACTTTTTGTTGAACCAGCAAAATCAAAACAGGAAATAGAGAATCCTTCTGTTGTCTCTACTGCCTCATACCTGTGACTTCCTAACCTTCTCTCTATCTAAGGCCAAAGGCTTTATAACCTGTATTCTCAAGACTTTTGAATTTGAGACACTGGCATTACTAGTAGTCAGATTGCAAATATGATGGCCTTTAAGTATCAGGCCCTTGTTCAATTCAATTTATCCAAGGTACTAAATACACAAAAGAACCTCACACTCTGTTTCAGATGACCTTGCTGAAATTAACAATCTCACAAGTGGACATTTCTTGATTTTAGCTCCTCAGAGGATAGGAAAAAAGCAAATAGATACTAATAAGATACAGAAATCTATTCTGAACAAGGAGGCTGATATCCTTGGATCTTAAAGCCTTTTCTTTCTTCATTCAGTTTATAGAAATTTTTCTCCCCAGAATGTTGTATTTCATGTTTTTTCAGGCATGATTAAAAAAAAAAAAGAAAGAAAAGAAAAAAGAGTCTTCTTGAGTTACAGAAATAGTATGGGATCCCAACTCTAACTGGGAAACCTGGAAGGAAGTTGTGCCAATGTCATGTTGTTTTCTAGTGGTGTAAGAATCCTTTGTCCTATAAGCTTGGACGTGACAATAGTGGCCTGACTTGATATGTATTAATGCTGGTGTTCTATGTCTTCCAGCAGTTCCAGTGCTTAATATCAAATAGGTAGGTTGTTTTTTCTAATGTTAGACAAGAGTCCATGGCTTTTCTATAAGGAAATAGTTTGGAAATATTTTTAGCTCATTTTCCATTTCATCCAATGTTAAAAATCATAACCCAGCAATACCTACCAATCTCACTAAATGCTCAGATCTTTTTAGGTCAAAGACTTCTGCTTGAGACCTATACATACCTATGTTAAATCCCGTTTAGCCCAGTATATATGTGACATATTCTTTATTTATCCCAGAACTCTTAGGAACCGAAGTAAGAACTAAAATCTGTTTCCCTATCAAAGCCTTCCTCCCACTCTGACTCCAATTTGAGAGAGGGGAGTGAGAATATGGAGAAATGTGAAGGTGACAATTTTCCTTAATCATGTTAACACATATTTAAGTACCAGCTAAATGGCTGATATGTAAGAAATAGAAAGACCCACTCTCTACCTCAAAGACCTACCATCTGGCAGAGGGAGAGAACAATGCTAACAAGTAAGGACACAATGTTTTTTAGGCAGCTATGACAGAAGATTTCACAAAGGACAGTATGGGCATAAGACAAAGGGGTCAAATCTACCTGGAAATGGAGCATGTCAGGAAATGCTTCATCTTGAAATCTTGAAAAAGGAGGTGAGTCTTGAAAAAAACAAATGAAGGCAGGTGCGGGTAGAAAAGGGGCCTACAGACAGGGGGAGTTACGGGAAGGAAGAGCTAGCGGTAGCACAGAAACCAAGAAAATGTCCAAGTGTCCAGGGAATGGTTAAGTTACGAATGACAAGAGAAATCACTAGATTTGGGAAATGAGAAGTTATCCCTGACCTTTGCTAGAGCCGTTTTGATGGAGTAGCAGGACAGAAGTCTGGCTGCTGTGAATTAAAATGGGTGAAAAGCATACAGACAAAAAATTAAAAGCGACTAGAGGACAAAAGAGATGACAACAGTTTAGATTTGTCTCCTGGAGCCATGTGCCTTTTTACTTACTAGCTCAGCCACAGTAAGGGTTAGAGAGACAGGCTTTACATTTCTATGAGAAAATGACTCCCAAACACAATTCACTAACTTAAAAACAAGTTTTCGGATACAATCTATTCTTTATGAGACTGCCTATGTTATTTTAAGTGAACGATATAAAATCAACATTTTACAGATTTACTCTGCCATCCATCACTAATTTTTCTCTCATATAGTTCAAAACAAATAACACCTGTAATTGGTTATAATAGAAAAGGTGCTTTATTTTACACATCATTGGTACATAACACATAAAACTGCCTAAAATCAGTCTTGGGAAATGTAACTGTCAGTTTATACCTTAAGCAGTCAAAGACCAAGTCTATTTTGCAACCTATTTCATTCATGGGCAGATTACTGCAATAACTTTCAACCTAATTATCTCTTCATAGGCAATGTTACAAGTGATTTTGATGCTACAAGTGCTGCCATTTTTTAAAATAAAAATACCTTCAGTTATAATAGACCAGATCTCTAACCAGAACAAATCTTGGCTAGACTACAAGTCTTTGAAATAACAGGTCAACAGTTTCACCTGCGTAGAGATGATTATATTTATGTAATTGGGTTATAGAGCAAGGGGGCCTCATACATGCAATCAGATTGGTTTTTTTTTAATGCAGATAACAGTGAGTTTATAATACCCTATTTCTAGTTAAACTGCCAAAACAGTTTACTAAGCTAAAACAAAGCCAATACAATATCTTAGAAAATATAATTCTAAGAGCATGCAACATCAAAATCTTTTTACTACATATGTGAACCAAAGTTGTAGAGCCCAGGTAGAGGACTATGGCACAAAGGCTTGTACATCTGAATTGCTTATTCAGCAAGGAGGAGTAAAGAGTCATTTAACTCAGTGTAAATCCTCATATGAAAGATACCTGCATGATCTAGCCCACTGCTACTCAAAGGGATCTTCGCTTAGAAAATGTGCAAATCATAGGAAGCTAAATGCACTTCTCTTGTTATTTACCCTAGTACATTCTATTCATGAACACGCAGCTTAAAGATCTGTTATTAACTATGAATGTCAAGCCACAGAGATCTCTCAATGGCATCTTTCAGTCACCAATAAATATGACCAGTGCTTAATGCACAAATGCCAAAAAACAAAACAAAACAAAACGATAACAGAATCTGGGCTAATTGTCAAAGTAAAAACATTTGTTATTTTCACAAATCCCTTGGTATATAGCAAGACTGCCTTTCTCTCTAGAAAATAAGATGTATTTAGAACCACAGGTTCATAGCACAACAGAGGCATATAAGCAAAGTAAACTAAACCAAATACTAAATAGTTACAAATGTGCACACTCAAACAAATATTCTATTCTTTGCTTAAAGTCAACTTCGTCCTTGTCATTAAGGGAAGTGCTTCAAGATGCAAATTGTTAATTAATGCAGAGAATAAGGAGTTAAAAGCCAGACTTTTTTCTAATAAAGCAGATAAATCATTAAAGTAATTGGACTTGAAACATATACTTACTATAACTTTTCATTCTTCCTCTTTTTATAACTAAACACACATATATACACAAAAAACCCTAGCATTTAATATGTGCAAAAACTGCTTACCATTTATTTTAACTTTGGTTAAGTATTTGTTTAGCCTATACCAGACATATTATGGAAGCTATACAAATGATTACAAACATAATAATGAGGTAAGTTAAAATTCTACTAGTGCAAAAAGCAAGCATATGCTAAAAGCAAAGCATATGAATTTAACAAATGCAGAATGAAGCTCTCACCAAGGGAGGTGCTGAGACAACAAACCAGAGAAGCTCCTTGTAAACATTGTTTGTAAAAATACACATTTAAAGATTTAGGATTCATACAGCCACAAAAAAGGTATTCTAATAACACCAGAGTAGTGCATTTATTTTACCTTTAGAGTTTGGAAATCACTCGTTATGTGTCTAACAGCTTGCATATTTTCTTCAAGAGAAACTTAATTAGTGAGACACATTAATTACAAATACTGTAGTATAAAAATCCAAGTTCTTTACAAAAATCATATATTAAAATATTCTATACACTTTAAATTAGTAACTGGAACATACATATATATCAATCCTGCACAATTAAATCCATCGTGGCCGGGAGTATTATACGTGAAGCTCGAGGACACAGCTACTCAGTCCACCTGACCTGGCATAAGGTCGCATGGTAGAAATAGATAGGCCTGGGCCCCTGCAGTTATTACGGCTCTTAGTTTGAACCATCTTTTCGGCAGTTATATTGCTCTGTATATTCACTCCAGATTTGTATCGGCAGCAGAACCGGGAAATTCCTAAAAGGTTCAAAACAAGCTACCTGTGGCAGAGTATCCATAATGCCTATCTGCATCTTTAAGGTTGCCATGGGACCTGAGTAAGCTGTCTAATGCTTATTTTTCAGTTGTAAAAAAGTTTATACAATTTTGAGGTAAAAACAATGCAAAAATAAAACATTTAGAGCATTTACAAAAATCTTACAAATGTTTAAAACACTATTTCAAAACTTGTGTCCTGTTAAGGTGCTTCTTTCTTTCTGCAATAAAGAGGACATGTACTTCAATTTTGAATTTTAAATTCGCATGTTTTAGTTTCAGCAAAAGCAAAGTTAGAGCCATTAAAACACTTGCTAAAATGTTCACAGATATACTTTGCTTCTGATGAAAAGACAGCATTTTAGTGCTGAAAGAAACATTACATGTAAATTCTTTTAACTCCCTCTTGTATTAATGAGGAAATCAAAGACCAGGTACATTAAGTGCTTTGGCCAAAAATATATTCCAATGTATCAGCCTGGTATGAATCAAGAAAACCCATTACTCTTTTTGTATTTTGCCATGATTCTTGGAAAATAAAGAAAATTCAAAACCAGAGTTTCTAAACTCGCCTCTTCCTTTTTTAATTTCTTAAGCTCTGTGCTAACTGTAGGTAAACAAAAAAATGAATCAAATAGCGGCTCCTAATATTAGCATCACAGATATTATCCAGTAGAAGACAGTTGTTAGAGAATCACTGCTCATATAGAATAATAAAGTTATAGGGAGTACTCAAAGACAGGGCCTTTACAATGGAGAGAACATCTACTAAGTAAGACAGCACAGTGTACAACAGCCAGTTACTAGAATCATCTCAATACCTCTAGGATGACTGAGTTACGTGGCCTTTAGAAAAGATATTGGGGTAATAAAGCCTTCTAGCTTTTATCTTAATTTTACTATTTTCCTTTATAAAAGAGCAGTTATATAACTGTAAGGACGAATCCATACACTAATTTTCAGAGAGTCTTTGCTTCTTTTCTATTTTTATTTGGATCTAAAATTGAGCAAATACATTTTAAGAACAACTTACAAACTCAAACTCATAAGTGCTAGAAATACAGTCAGAGAATACTCTTTTAAATGACAAATCTTCATAACCAGTTACTAATAAATAATCATCACAATAGCTTCAGTAAAAAAAAAAAAAAAAAACAAAAAAAAACAAAACTCAATTTAAAGGTGCTTTTTTATTGTTACCTTGAAGCCATCGAACTTGCGTAGCTGGTCCATATCCCTTTTCATTCTTTGCTGATATCCTGAACACAATGGCAGGCCTGGACGTATAATCGATATGTGCATTTGCAAGTTGCCCAGCAGTTACTATACATGATGTCTTAAGACCACAATAAATCCTCATAAACACAAGTTGACTTGGATTATCTTGTATTTGTGCTGTGCGGATAGCCAGGTAGGCTGAATATTCCAAAATATTTCCAGAAGGTGAAGTTGGAGGTTCCCAGGAAAGGTGGATACCCTCAACATTCTTGAAGAGAGGAGAAAAAACAAAAACAAAAACAGGTAAAGGTTCTGAAATTTTCTCTAATATCACTTATAATGTTGAGTCTATCTTTAGAAAACAAAATATTGTTTTTTGCTAAAGTAATTGCATTAGATATTAGAACTTTTATTACCGATTTTTTTAAACTTACCTTAATTGGATTTACAATGTTTAATTCATTGCCCACTTTTCAATATCATAACTAGGCTTAAATGTCTGCCTATACCATCCCAAGAAAGGGATTTTTCTTACCTGAAAGCAGATCTTTTCTTCTCTAAAGAGGGGCAGGACCTTAGGATAAAATATAATTCAATTTCATGTGTTCTATTAAAATTCTCCAACACAAACTTTTTGGTTCCATACAACAAGAACAAAGTTAATATTAAGAAGCATACCAGATTTCTCTGACTTTCTAGAATTTGGATGCTGTAATTCTGCTTGAAATTTGGTCCTTAAAATTATGAGTTATTAGCAAGCAATATTTTTTAAACTTTTAATCCACCCCACTTATTACTTAATTTTTCAAAAATTGAAATAGTGTTGACACACAATGTTACATTGGTTTTTAGATACCCCTTTTAGATACCTCTCATTTCATCTGTTACTAACAAGAATCTCTAAACTGATGGTTTTACTTCATGTATAAACTTTCAATAAATAAATCACCAAGACTTGACCGGACATCTCACCTTTGAAATTCTGACTGCAGAAGGAGCTCCAGGAAAACCGGGAATACAAGTTTTAAATTCACTGATTTTGCTGAAAGGGCCTATTCCACATCCATTGATGGCTGCTACCCTGAATCTGTATCCTGTGCCTGGAACAAGATCTTGTTTCTTAAGTAAACTGTAGTCAGGTACGTCCGCATTTCCTATCTAAAATGTAACATATACAAAAGTCAAAGAAAAAGTGCAATTAATTATTTTGTCATTAAACAAGAAAACTTTTCAAAGAATGAATTATGTTTTAAGGTTCTAGTTCACATTTAATTTTTTCCCTCTGTCACACATGGAATAAACCCTCCAAATACAAAAGCAACTAAGCCTATAAATCAGTGATTCTTATCTGGAGGAAAAGTGACCTTTCCAGTTAAAAACCACTGATTATAAAAAGAAATTTAAGCATATTCTGCACATGAAGAATGTAAAGGTAGAAAAAAACTGACAACCACTATAAGAAAAGAAACAACCGTCCATATAAACTTAGAATAGAAATCTCAGAGGAATTCTTCTCAGTCTAACCAGGAACAATACCCTTTGGACACAGGCAAGCAAACTTGCCAGAAAAGAAGTGATCAGCATGTATTATGGAGCATTTTAAAAATTAATATTCAGCAGATGCTGAACAAATGTTAAATAATTGGATTGTATACTCTGGGTAGAAAGATCATAACATTCATAACTTTCAAACAATTTTTCCATATTTTCCCTCTCACTGCACCACTGTGAGACAGGTAGTCCTAATGTATCATTCCCATTTTTAAAGGAGATTTATCATTTTTATTTTATAAGTGAGGAAACTGAGTCTCAGGTTAAACAAGTGACTTCTCCAAGGTCACACTGTTGAGTGCTGGAACTAATGATTCAAACCCAAGTTTACTGACTCTAAATTTTATGCTGTTTTTCTTTTGGGAAAAACAGGTAATTACTAGGCCCTTAGATATCGTTATTTCTAATATATGAAATTAAGCTACAGCCAGAAATTTCATTAGGTATAATACTAACAAATTATTCACCAGGATTTTCATTTTTGTCAACAATTGGAAAGATTCTATATGAAAAAGAGAGATGCCAGAGGTAATATTAGAGAAACTAAAATATAATGATAAATGATATATTGTCCGTTTGTGCAGGTCTTTGGGAGAGTCAAACTAAGTAGCTATTTCCTTGGCAATTCACTCTCTGAAATTCCCCATTCCAGAAAAAAATTAGTTCAGTGTGCTTTGGAGCTGTTATCTATTTGATAATTCTTACAGGGTTAATGTTTATATATATGAGTTCCACTTTAAGGGGTTTCAGAATCAAGAGAAAACTAGATTGTATTCCTTCATCTACAGGGGCTATTAAATTTTTTAAGTTGTGAAATCAGGAATTAAAAAAGTTCTAAGAAAAAATGTTCCATTCTCTAAACATACCAGATAACAAAATTAGAGGTATTTAAAAGACATCCTTATCTTTACTGGCCAGACCATATTAATTTTGACTCAAAATCCAGCCCAGTGATTGTATAAGATTTTTTAAGTGACCTGCTTATGATACAGTCCATAAAAAGAGCCTTATAAAAGAATACAAGATAAGAAGGCATATAGAACTCTTAATTATAGACTGTGAACAGATCCCAATTTCACTCATCCAAAGTGACTTCAATCAGGGTTATAAAAAAAGACCTCATTTGTGACACTTACAAACTCACAGTGTAGAAAACATATCAATAGCTACCTTTGAGATGCTTTGCTTCCCTTTGGGCAGCAAATAAAACTGGCTCACCAAAGCTGTGTTATTTTTAAAAATTCCTACATCACACCACTGTCGTTCTCCTGCTTTCACTGTGGCCACTGGATTTGAAGGAGTCTCTTTCTAATTTTAGAGAAAGAAAAATTTATCAAGACTCTTATTGAACATATAAGAAACTTCAAGATTTAACAAATCCATGCAGTGATCTACAAGTAGGTATACGGGTAAACACCACAACATTAACAGCTCATAAGTAAATAAACTCTTAACAGATTAGGTCAACTGACAGTGAAACAGGGATGCCAATTCAAACATGGGGAGTGACAGGCATTCTCCAAGTCAGTAGCTCTGGACTATCAACCTAGCTAGAGTTAGCATGCTTTCCAATCAGTGATTTGTTAAAATGCCAGCTGTTTTATAGAACATTGTCATTTCAGAGACTCTCTCAGAAAATGTAATCCCTTTAGTGTGACATTATACCTTGCTCCAAAAGGAGCAAATAAGGAAAAATTCATTCCAAGCTGGCTTATTTCTAGATTCAAAAACAACTAGCAGAAATTCAGTGATCTTTGCACTTGAAATACCTGTGATTCTCCAAACCTAAAAGGAGAAAAAATGTTCAAAACTAAAATGCAATTTGAATATACTTTAGTATATACTAAAGAGGAGCAGATTAAACAGTTTTACATTTTTTACCTTGCTTTAAAACAAATACACTTCCTCTACCTTAAACTACTTTTAGTGATAAGTGAATTATACTTATCCCTGGAACTAACCTTTTTAAGCCATCTTCTTTATAAATGAGACACTGTTTCCAGAAGCTCAAAACAAATGTGCACTTCAGTTATTTATTTCTGTCTTAAATATATAACAGCAGAGGTACATGCTTATAATTCACATTATTTGTTATTTAGGCTATCACACATGACAAAGTGAGCTAACTAGAAAAGTCTTTAAGGTTTTAAAAAAAGGAATAGCTTTAAACTTGTTTTCATTTTTAAAGTGGTAAAAACTCTCTTCAACAACTTTTATAAAACAACTGGCTCCAACTGAAATAACAAATACCATTCTGTCTGATGTGCTGCAAGACAGATTGAAGAGAAAAACGTTCCCTTTAATAATTTTTCCCTGAGTCTAAGAACTCTAGGACTTAACGTAACATTCTGGAAAGGTGAAAGCTGATGAAGATAAAACTATGATCAAAATCCATAAAATCATGATTTAAAGGAAACTAAAACTACAGATAATTCTTGAAGATGCTAAAGAGGTAAATACTAGGTCAAATAAAAACTCTTGCTCATAGCAATAAAGCTGAAATGACTCAGCATTTTAAAATAAATTAAAAGGTATATACACACACATGCACACACACACATATGTATTACCCTTGTATTTATGTAATTAAGACAGTTGTGTATACTTGTGAGGCACATTCCTAGCATTTTAAGTTTGGTGCCATGCAGACCAGTTCTGGCCTTTCATAAAACGATGCCATATTGTAGATTATTGGCCTACCCAATAGGTATGCCTACTCAATTTTTATTTTCATATTGCAATATTCTGCTGTTCTCCTAATAAGTAGCTAGTAATAGAGCCATTCAAGTTTTCCATTCTGTACCATGTCCTTTTACTCTTAAACCACTAATGTAACTTACATATATACGTATATATGTTCACATACACGCATACATATTTCTGATTATGAAAATAACACATTTCACTATACAAAAATACTGAAGGCCCAAAGAAGAAAATAAAAAGCATCTATGGTCGCACAACCTGAAGAAAGTCATCCAGCATTGTAGCATGGATGTATGTGGATTCACGTGAGAGTAGGAATGTATCTACTGTGTGAATCTTTTAATAAAATTGGGACCACAGCGTATCTATATTATTTTTTATGCAGCTTTTTTTCACTTAACAGTATACTGTAAACATTTTCCTATTCAAGCCTTCATTTCTCAATCTATGTCAAGTCATTACTAAAGGACACTCAAGAATCTTCTCATGAATTCACGCTGAAGTTGCTCAGCATTTAAAGCAGACTTGGCCACCTGTAAACACAAGTGATCTTCAGGTCACGTACTTACAGAAAATGACATCGCTGTGGCCTGTGTTTCCACACGGCTGATCTTAGTTGCAGGCAGGGCACATGTATCATCAACTAAAAACCAAACAATTCATCATATAAGACTTACATGATCACTTATCAAACAGACACATTAAAATATAATTTATAAACATAAAAAAATAGCCCCAGGGAAAAAAGCACAATAATTAGAAATATGGACCCTCTAACTCAATTTCATTCACAATGTTCATTTCTCAAGGGTTTGATGGCCAGCTAGAACTTCAGAGAACGTTTACCAAAGATGAAACACAATTCCTATAGCAAAAGAATGAAACGAGAATTTATAAAATCAGAAATCTATCAAGCTGGAGGAATTGTTACCCCATAGTCTAAAGAATAAATCTTTTCTACGGAAAAAAAATTTGCTGAATATATTCATGGTAGGAAAAACACATTCTGAACGTATTTTGGTGTGTGCTGATTTAAATATTTTATGGAAGGCAGAAGAGTATGTTATATAATAATTTTAATTGGAATGTTTTATCCGTTTATATATAACTCAATCCAAGATGAAATGCAATTCCCATCTCAACAAGTAAGTTTGATGAATTTATATACACAAATGGTTCAAAATACAGTATGTGAAACACATTTCAAACCTTCAGATTTGGTACTGAATGTTGTTAGTGAAGTTTCATCTTTAACAACTGCCCCATTTGTACTGGATGATTCAGTTTTAATGGTCTGCTGGGTTACCATAGTTTGTGCGCTGGAAACAGAACTGGATACAGAAGTTTCAGGGATTACTGTTCTTAAGTCCAGGCAACTACTTAGAACACCTATATTTGCTGAAGTATGAGGACCTAAAATTAAAGTGAAAAAACAATTATTAACATAACGCCTGCAATAAGTATGCTATCTTATTATGGTTCTTGTCACACGTTCTTGGTATTTCAATTTTAAAAATCATAAACACAGGCACTGCAAATGTCATGCATATGAATTAACCATTAGGCTAAACATAAAATGTTTAGAAAAATAAAGTGGACTACAGGGGCACCTGGGTGGCTCAGTCAGTTGAGCTCTAACTCTTGATTTCGGCTCAGGTCACGATCTCACAGTTTGTTGAGATCGAGCCCCATGTCGGGCTCTGCGCTGACAGCATGGAGCCTGCTTGGGATTCTCTTTTTCCCTCTCTCTTTGCCCCTCTCCTGCTCATGCACTCTCTCTCTCTCTTAAAATCAATAAATATTTTTTAAAAAATAAAGAAAAGAAAAATAAAATAAAATGTACTACATAGATAACAGATGTCCAACTTCTCAGGTCCTTCTTCCATTCTAAACACTGAATCATTGTTCTTGGACTCTTCTAAATCATAGATCAAATGCCTTGCCTCCCACTTTAGGGGAAAAAACAGAAGTCATCAGGCATGAATGCCTTGAGTTTTCTGCCTTCTTCTGCCCTAAACTAGAAACACATTTATGATTGGGCCCATCCTTTCTATCTTCTCTTCCATTTCAGAGGACGAACTGACCTCTCTCCAGAGGAAGGATAATCAATCCTCCTGTGATCTTGGTTCTATCCCTTCCCCATATTTTGGGACCCTCTTTCATCAATCATTCCTTTCTCTTCAGGGTTTTCAGATTCTTTTTTCATTAGCAGTTTTTGGCGCTCAGTCCTTAAACATTATCAAGTCTCTCAAGCAAACAAAACACCCATCTTCTTTGACCCCACAAATCTCCAGTTGCCATTACCCCTCACTAATTCCTTCAGAGCAGTCTCTACTTCCCTGACCTCCTCAAATTTGGTTTCTACCCCTCTACTCTAAGGAAATGGCTCTGGCAAACGTCAATGATTTCTAAGGGATGCTTTTCAATTTCCACTTACTTGACCTTTCTGCAACATAAACAATGCCGACCACATACTCCTTTTTTGAAGTTGTTTCTTTCTATGACTTATAATTACTCATTCCACAATATTTTTTATGCTTATTTGTTTTGAAAGAGAGAGCGAGAGAGAAAGAGAGAACAAGCAGGGCAGGAGCAGAGAGAGAGAAACCCAAGTGGGCTCCACGCCATCAGCGCAGAGCCTGAGCAGGGTTCCATCCCACGAACTGTGAAATTCTGACCTGAGCAAAATCAAGAGTTGGATGCTTAACCAACTGAGCCACCTAGGCACCCCTCACTCCACAATACTGAGGACTTACTATTTACCAGATATCGTGCATGCTTCTACAATGGTGAAATAAAGCAGGCATGGTTAATACTTCATGAAGTTATAATCGTGTGGTAGAGAAACATGCATACACAAACTGAGATGACCACTACTGAGAAAAAAACAGGACATCAATCTACTTGGTTCTTTTCCTGGCCTTTTAAGAACCCCTTTTCAATCTCTGTAGCTGGCTTCTTCTCTTCAGATGACTTTTTAAATGCAGGTGTTCCCAAGCTTTCTCTTTTCTCCATTTACATATTTTCCTATGTTTTCACTACCATTCATAAATCATACATCTCTCAAATACATATATCCTGGACACTGCCAGGTGCTAAGAATCTCGCAGTGAACAAGTAAGATAAAGTCACTGCTCCTTGTGGGGCTTATATTTTAGTTACCCTTAATTTCTAAATTTATACTCCAGCCAAAAATTACCACCTAGACTCTACACCTAAATATCCAACTGCCGATTAAAAATCTTTACCAGTATGTTCCTCAAGTGTCTCAAAAACACTAAGTTCAAAGTTGAACTTACCTTTTTCCCAAATCTGTTCTGGCTCCTATATTTCATTTCTTGATAAAGAGTATCATCACTCATTGAATATCCAACCAAAAAACTGGGAGTCATGGTAAACTCGTTTTTATTTCTCATATCCAACCAGTTTCCAAGGCTAGTAATAGATGCTAGTTTCTAAAACTCTCAGAAATGATATATTCTCTCCTCTCCAATCCACCCACTGCTTCAGTCTCTGGTTATCTCTTAGAGTCCTAAAAGAACCTTCTACAAAGCCTCCCAATCATTTCCTACTCCAGTTCTTCTGATGGTGAGGCCAGAGTGTTCTTTCCAAAACAACAATAACAACTAATCATGTCACTCTTCCACTTTTGAAACATACCAGCTACTCCAACCTACAAAGAAAAAGGTCCAATCTCCCCTTGTTAACCTGAGATTGGGTAGCCAATCATTCACAGATTTGAATGTCTACGATCTGTCAGTGATACTGTCGCTGTACAACCACTCTGGTTTTCCCATTTGTTTCGTACTAATTTTTTCTAAACTGTCTTACAACATACGATTTAGAGTACATTAAGATTCTGAAATCTCAAAGCTCCTATTTGTTTTCAAGAGCATAAACTTCTTTATAAGATAGACATAGAAAATTACTATAAGAAAGAAATATAAATTGAGGTCCAGGACCAGGCTTTTATAATTTTAACCAAATGATTCCACCTGAAAATCAATAAAACAAAAGTGCTCTCCTTTTGCACAGGTGATGAAATAAGGAAAAATTACAGGAAATTATTTTCATTGAATATTCTTACCTACCACAGACTCATTAAGAAAAATGGAAATAAAGGTGTGCCTGGTGGCTCAGTTGATTAAGTGTCTGACTTTGGCTCCAGTCACGATCTCATGGTTCATGAGTTTGAGCCCCACATCGGGCTTTCTGCTGTCAGCATGGAGCTCGCTTCGGCTCCTCTGTACCCCACTCTCTCTCTGCCCCTCCCCCTCTTGCACTGTCTCCCCAAAATAAACATTTAAAAAAATGGAAATAAAAATAATATTCATCTTGTTAAGTTTGTATCACTGAAGAGGCATTAGATTTATATCAGCTGTCATGACTTTCTCAAATTAAAAATAAAGTCACGTTTCTTTTCTTTCTCTTTTTCTTTCTTTCTTTCTTTCTTTCTTTCTTTCTTTCTTTCTCTCTCTCTCTCTTTCTCTCTCTTTCTTTCTTTCTTTCCTTTTTAATTTTAGAGAGAGAACACAAAAGTGAGGTAGGGGGGCAGAGGGAGAGAGAGAATCCCAAGCAGGCTCCACGCTCAGCCTGGAGCCCGACACAGGGCTTGATCTCACAACCCTGGGATCATGACCTTGGCCGAAATCAAGAGTTGGATGCTCAACCAACTGAGCCACCCAGGCGTTTCTAAAGTCATATGTTTCTATATCAGGGACATCAGAATGAGATTTATAAAATAACTTTAGATACTGAAATCAGATACAATTATCTGAAATGGCATCAGAATATTCAAATGAACTCATTTTAAATATAAGGATCACCAAAGTACAAGCTGTCGCATGAATGTAATCAACAGTTCTCATAAATGAACTATCTTTCTGAGGATAATCCAGTTATTTCCTAAACAAATATTTACTAAATGACTACTATTAACCAAGCATGGATCTGGGTGCTGATGAACAAGATAATCCCTGCCCCAAATAGATAATTTCAGATAGTTCTAAGTGCTAAGAAAATACAGTAATGGGAACGTGACACTGAACATACTGGCCAACCTCAAATGTCATACAAGAGCTTGCCTCATTTGAGTTCCATACCTCATAACTAAGCTTTGCAATTCAGGTCAGTGCTTTCTTAGTATCCTGACATCACTCTAACTAGGGTCAATGTGGATAGTTTATTATTATTTTGAAAATGGATCAAAACCATACAACATTTACTTTTTCAGAGACTATAATTCCCTATCGTTATTATAAAAAAGCTTTGGCTTTACTTAAAGTGCCATCTTTGAGGCACCTGAGTGAATGAGTTGATTAAGCATCTGACTCTTAGTTTTGGCTCAGGTCATGATCTCATGGTCTGTGAGTTCAAGTCCTGTGTTGGGCTCTGCACTGATGGCGCGGAACCTGCTTGGGATTCTCTCTCTCTCTGCCCCTCCCCTGCTTGCACTCTCTCTCTCTCTCTCTCAAAATAAATAAACATTTTTTAAAAAATGTCATCTTTATACCTTCATTTTTCCTTAACATATCCACAACACAACTATTATGATTAGAAGTATTAGTTGCCATAGATGGATGTAAAGCAGCATTAAAATCAGTTGATGCTTTGAGATCTGGTCTGTTTTTCACAGAAGTTCCTTTCATAGGTGTATGTTCAGTTTTTGCACTGTTCGTTGTATCGCTGATCTATAAGAAATAAAACAGTTTACTGTAGCAAACAATGTTCAGTTAAATAGAAATACATGTGAAAAACAAGCAAAATAATTTACAACTTGAATGCTTTTGAAAATAAATTTACCAAGATATAAAACAGTTTAAATTATACACTTAATTTGTATAGGATTATTCTTTAAATTTTACAACAGTTTAAAAACCCATTTCCTCTCTTAATCTCCATTCTCAGAAGACCAGTTATAAAGGGGAATAGGAGGGTATATTCTGTGGGGGGGGGGGGCAGACTATGTTTTATGAGTGGTAGTTAGCATGCAAGTAAATATGTATGCAGCACAGGCGACAACACCAGAGCTACTGAGTTTAACACATTTGTCCAATTTTCTTAACAAAGTCAACATGGATTTTAAAGACCTGATGACTCCTAAAAATAAAATCTCAGTTCAAGCAAATGAATTATTCTATATGACTGAGTTTCCAAATAGATATCAAGATTTAATACATACACATATCAATATTCTTTGCCATTAAACATTTTTAAATATCAGTCTCTTTAATTCTGTTT
Source organism: Prionailurus bengalensis (assembly GCF_016509475.1). Lineage (NCBI taxonomy): Eukaryota > Metazoa > Chordata > Mammalia > Carnivora > Felidae > Prionailurus > Prionailurus bengalensis. Next base: position 124,151,718 of record NC_057358.1, on the reverse strand, counting down.
TTCTTTGCCTTCTTGTACACACTATAATGAACACATTTAAACTTTTTGATAATTCAGGTCATCAAGGTCAACATCAGTTACTATACAGCAATATATATGGGTCTACTGAGCCATAAAAGTTACCTGGCTTCATTCAAAAACCCCAATATTGCTGCCCCCTTCTACTTACCTGTTTTTTGTGACTTTTCTGTCTCCATTGTCAATTATAACTTCTCATGGCTCTAGGATATTTGTCCACAACAGCCATGTTCAGAACACGTGAGCTTATCCCTACATCATTTCCCTTGAAAAGAATCTACTGTATACGCAGACAGCAGCTTGCCATAAAAAACCAGTGTAAATCCTAGTGAGCTTATTCATTAGTCTCTACAGATACCTACTGTGAAGCACTTCATAAACAAGAAATAACCTCACAAACATCAGTGTTCAACTTAGCAACTCATATTCTTTGGCCAATGAAGTACATAGTAAAGAAATATATTTCATATGCGTTTTTGAAGTACATCTTTAGAAACTTAAAACAGGAGTGTGTACGATACTTAGAAATGTCAAAATACAGATTTCAAGACACCGTAAGTATAAATTATAATGGATTAGCCTCTGATGCTGTGTGCAATGAAGGTAGACTTTAGTCTCCTGGTTAGGGGTTCTCAATCCAGGCCAGTGCCACAGTGCTCTATGGAGCTTTTCCTTAAAACCTGAGTTACCTGGGCATCATCCTAAAGATTCTGATTCACTAAATCTCGGGAAAGGCTTGGGATTCTGTGTATGTTTGTTTGTTTTTTAATCTCAGAGGTGATTCTAATATGCAGCCAGAGTTAAGAACCTCTGTCCTAGGGTAATATGCTACAAATATTAATAAAAATTGGGACTCTAACCATAAACATTCATTTACCATCATAAATTTTTGTTTTAACTTACACTGTTAGGAACGGTGCTATTACTGCCTGGTCTGTGAGGGTCCATTCTGACTCCTGTAGGAATGAGAAAGTTCAGACTGACATGCTCTAAATTAGCTTCAATAAAATATATTACAATCAAGTATTTCTGAAAGTTATGTATTAAAGCTTAAAAAGTAGTATCTTTATCAAAGTTAATCTATTTTCTTAATAGTCTGCTTACTGGTTGGTTGAAATCCTTTCCAAAAGAACATGTAAAATGAAATCTGCTTTTACTTTCCAAGTGCCTATTACTTTGAATACTTGTTTAAAAAGCTGAAATATTTATGAAAGCTAATTAAAACCATCTCCTGAAGTCACGTAGCATGTCGAAACAAGGAAGTACATCAGAGTGAACTGCAGAAAAAACATTCTATCCTATGTGTCTATGCGTTCTACCTACCACATCATGATGGGAAGACAGGCAAGTTTTGGAACTGAAATGCAACATATTTGATTAACCAGGCAGAAAACATCACATCATAACATTTTTAAAACTAGGCCTAATCACAGGCTTTCCTGTAGTCACTTTTTAAAAAAGCATCTGAACATGCAAACTTCCAGGTGAAAATTATGTTACCTTGTAGATTTGGTGCCAGTGAGGAATCTGATGATGCAGTTTGGTGTGGCAAGTCTGTATTCAGCTGCAAAAGATAGCCCTCAACTGTAGGCACTTCATCCCATTTGACGTGGAAAGAGTTGGTAGTGGCTTTGATCAGCTGTACTTGTGATGGTGCTGGCGGTTTCTCTAAAGAACAATATTGATATTATACTTTTAAGTTTCAAATGTATCAAGAGTTTGCTTGTACAATTTGTGTGGGCCTGGGGCTCTGAAAACATCAGCAATGAGTATTTCACCTGTTTACCCACAGGGAGATGTATTCAGATACACTTAGCTATAGTAGGTCAAATGAAAACAGTTTGGGGTTCTGGTCCTACTTATTTATTTAATTCCTTATACAAATAGAAAAATTCCAAGCCATGTGAGTCACCAGAATCAGAAAGAAATATTTAATCCTAGAAGTGGGGGCAGGGCACCAAGTATTTTATAGTTAGAGCTACATTATTTTACCTATGTAAGTTTTTAATTTAACGAGCCAATTTTCAGCCAATAGCATACATGTTAGAAATACTGTTAGTGTTAGCAAATATGATTTGGACATGATATTTTGGGAAAACACAACTTCTTGAAGTTAATACCCTTTTATCAAAACTTGTACTACCCCAAACAGGTAACTACTTTGATATGAAATATTACAACATTTCCAAAACAAGTAACAATCATAGGCTTTTAGAACTAGAAAGAAGGATCTGAGATTATTTCTACAATATCCTTGTCCTCTTTTTGTTTACCTACCAATTCAGGGAACTCACAATTCCTAAGGGAGTACATTCCATCTTTGGACAGTTACATAAGAAAATTTAGTCTCCTAGTGAGTTGATATCTATAAGCTATATTTTAATCATTACAGAACATGTCTGATATCTATCTTTTTGTATCTTTTAGAGAAGGGGTCAGCAAACTGGCTGGCTTATGGGCTAGATCCAGTCTATGCCTGTTTTTGTAACTAAAGTCTTGTTGAAACACACCCATGCTCATTTGTTTATGTATTAGTTATGACTGTTTTCATTCTACAGCAGCAGAGTTGCATAGTTATAACAGAGACCATACGCGGCCTGCAAAGCTTAAAATATTTACTATCTGACCCTTTACAGAAAAAAACTGATGACTATGATTTGGAGGATAAGTAAGCCTAGTTCCTTCAACTATTCCCCATGTAGATTCCTCCATGATCCTATTCTCAACCCAGTTTATTTATGTTTCTTAAAGACAACCCACATAAGGAAACAAAAAGAAGACAGGTCCAAGAAGTATACTACTTACACAACAGAAGCTTGCATGAAGAGAAAATAGAGAAAACAGAAGGGTGCACATCAATGAAATAAATCAAGAAAATTCCCAGAACTGAAGAACATGAGTTTACAGACTAAAAGGGCACAATGAGTATTCAACACAATGGGTTAAAAATAGATGCACCAAAGCACATCACCATGAAATTTAAGAATAATGGAGACAAAAGTCCCCAAAGCTACCAAAGGTGACGGGGAAGGTCACATTTAAAGAAACAAAAATCAGGGGTGCCTGGGTGGCTTAGTTGGTTAAGCATTCGACTCTTGGTTTTGGCTCAGGTCATGATCTTGCAGTTAATGAGTTTGAGGCCTGCATCGGGCTCTGTACTGACAGTGCAGAGCCTCCTTGGGATTCTCTCCCTCCCTCTCTCTCTGCCTCTGTTGCATACACTCTCTCTCTCAAAATAAATAAGTAAATTAAAAAAAAAAGGAATAAAAATCAGAAGTGGTTTGGGTTTCTCAACAAAAACACTAGAAGCTTAAATACAATATAACAATGCTTTCAAAATTCTGAAGGGTAATGACATCCAGTGTCGAATTCTATTTCCCTGCAAATAGCCAATTAAATGGAAGGAAGACTGAATATATTTCCAGACAATGCAAGATCTGAAAATAAATTTATCTCCTGTGCACTCTTTTCCTGGGATGTGCTCCACAAAAAAAGAAAAAGTTAACTAAGAAAGGGAAAAATACAGGAACTAGAAACAGGGAATCTGGCAGAGGTGAGAGGCAGAAGATATCTCCAGGAAGATGATGAAGGGAGACTCCAGGATGACAGTGTGCACGATTTGTGGAGCAGGAGAACCATGCCAACCATCCCAGATTGGAGCAGGAGATGGTTCTTGTCTTTCCTTTTTTTAGTTTATTTATTTATTCTGAGAGAGAGAGAGAGAGAGAGAGAGAGAGCACGAGCAGGGGAGGGTCAGAGATATCATGACATGAGCCGAAACCAAGAGTTGGATGCTTAAGTGACTGAGCCACCCAGACCAGGAGACCCAGGAGAAATTTCTTCAAGATGATGAAATATGATAGAATATATCTGATGCATCTAACCATAATGAGAGAAGATTTAAACAAATTAAAGAGTATGGACTGAATTGGTGGTAAATACATACAAATCAAAGACAAACAAAAATGACAATTATTAATCCATGGCATGGCTCACCTGTGAACAGTGTTTATACGGTCATAATGTAAACAATGACTACTCATCTAACAAAATTGCTGCATAACCATATTGAGAGAATGAGGGTAGGAAAGGTATAGAGCAGAGAAGCAAGGCATGGTGGGAAGAAGAGATAAATCCTTAACTGTTATAGTAGAAAGTGATCATTTTATGCCTAAACTGAAAAAAATCAAAGTAATATATTAATGTTATATGGAAATATGGAAGGAAATCCCAAAAGGATTGTTTAACAGAGTTGAAAGCAGATGCTTGTGAAGCAAGGAAAATGAGAGGAAGGTGGGAGCAAAGGACTGTTTTTAATAAAAAGCCTTATGGCATTATTTACTCTTAAATGCTATCAAATTCACAAAGATTAACTATAAGTGAAAAAGAGCAAGATGAAGAGCCCTCATTTCCGCAGTTCCCAAAATTCATGCCAACTTATCAAGAGGAGAAGCAAAATCTAAATTCCAACTTTATGATAGTAGCCATGATTCCTTTTAAATTGACATCATCTAAGGTTTATGGAAAAACTGGCCATTCAGAGCCAGTAATTTTTAATCTTTTAAAAGTCACAGATCGCTTAGACAATCTGCTTCAAGTGATGTATTCACTACCAAGAGAAATTTATACACACACATTTTTTCTTCCAATCTCAGGGATTGAAGTTTATCCCTGGACTTCAGGTAATAACTCCCAATTTCAAAGATGCAACAGTAAGTTGGATTTTCTGTATTCCTTTCCCGCTTGCTAGTATGTGCCTCTTCCATACAAAGCATTTAGTCTCTAACTTTGTTGTTCAATTTATTATTTTTTCAATTATCTTTTTTTATTTTTTTAAATTTACATCCAAATTAGTTAGCACACAGTGCAACAATGATTTCAAGAGTAGATTCCTTAATGCCCCTTACCCATTTAGCCCATCCCCCCTCCCACAATCCCTCCAGTAACCCTCTGTTCTCCGTATTTAAGAGTCTCTTATGGGGGCGCCTGGGTGGCTCAGTCGGTTAAGCGTCCGACTTCGGCTCAGGTCATGATCTCACAGTCTGTGAGTTCAAGCCCTGTGTCGGGCTCTGTGCTGACAGCTCAGAGCTCAGAGCCTGGAGCCTGCTTCGGATTCTGTGTCTCCCTCTCTCTCTGACCCTCCCCCGTTCATGCTCTGTCTCTCTCTGTCTCAAAAACAAACATTAAAAAAAAAAAAAAGGTTTTTTTTTAAATAAAGGATTTAAAAAAAAAAAAAGTCTCCTATGTTTTGTCCCCCTCTTGGTTTTTATATTATTTTTGCTTCCCTTCCCCTATATTCATCTGTTTTGTCTCTTAAAGTCCTCATATGAGTGAAGTCATATGATATTTGTCTTTCTCTGACTAATTTCACTTAGCATAAATCAATTATCTTTTTTTAAAGTTTATTTATTTATTGAGAGAGAGAGAAAGAGAGAGAAAGACAGAGGGGCAAAGAGAGAGAGAGAATCCCAAGTAGGCTCCGCACCAGCAGCATGGAGTCCAATACGGGACTCAAACTCATGAACAGTGAGATCTATGACCTGAGCTGAAACCAAGAGTTGGATGCTTAACCAACTAAGCCACCCAAGTGCCCCATCAATTATCTTAATTTTTTTTATAATTTTTTTTTAAATTTTTTTTCAACATTCATTTATTTTTAGGACAGAGAGAGACAGAGCATGAACGGGGGAGGGGCAGAGAGAGAGGGAGACACAGAATTGGAAACAGGCTCCAGGCTCTGAGCCATCAGCCCAGAGCCTGACGCGGGGCTCGAACTCACGGGCCGCGAGATCGTGACCTGGCTGAAGTCGGACGCTTAACCGACTGCGCCACCCAGGCGCCCCTTTTATAATTTTTTTAAAATGTTTATTTTTGAGAGAAAGAAAGACAGAGCACAAGTCAGGGAGGGGCAGAGAGAGACGGAGACACCGAATCTGAAGCAGGCTCCAGGCTCTGAGCTGTCCGCACAGCCTGATGCGGGGTTCAAACTCACAAACCACGAGATCATGACCTGAGCTGAAGTAGGATGCTCAACCAACTGAGCCACCCAGGCGCCCCAATGTTTATTTATTTTTGAGAGAGAAAGAGAGACAGAAACAGAGTGCGAGCGAGGGGAGGGGCAGAGAGAGAGAGTGAAACACAGACTCTGAACAGGCTCCAGTCTCTGAGCTGTCAGTACAGAGCCTGATGCAGGGCTCGAACTCATAAGCTGTGAGAGATGACCTGAGCCGAAGTCAGATGATTAACCGACTGAGACACCCAGGTGTCCCTCATCTTTTAGATAACACTTTGGCATACTACTGTACCCTTCCAGAATTTTCTATTTATACACTTAAAAAAAACCCTGGAATTATAGATATGCTTTATAATCTGCTTTTCTCATATAACAGTGCACATTACATCATCTCCAAATCTGATTCTCCGCTGGCCTCCAGACTTCTTTGTTCCTCAACTACTTATTTGATCTCCTTATTTCAAACTTAGCATGGTCTAAATGGAACTCTTAATTTTCTCCCCAAGCCAGTTTTCTCCTCAGTCTTCTCCAGCTCAGTAAGAGGAAATACCACCAAATTATTCAAGCTAAAAACTTCATCCTCCCGTCCTTTCTGTCATATGCCACCCCCAATTCATCAGCCAGTTCTGTCAACAAGAACTCCAAAACACATCCTGAATTCAGCCACTTCTCTGCATCTCCACTGGCACCACCGTAGTCTAAGACTTCTCTGACTGCTGTGAAAGCCTCCTAACTTGTCTCACTGTGTGCACCTTTGCTCACCTCCAATTTTATTTTCCACGCAACTGCAGTGGCCATTCCAAAATGTACATCAGATCACAACACGTCTCTCCTTCAAACTAATAAATAACTTACCTTTGTACTTTATAAACAATCTAAACTCTACCATGATGTTTGAGGCCCTACAAGATCTGTCCTGTGGTCACTTTTCTAACCTCCATCCCTACACTCTCCTCTTTCACTGGGCCCAAACGAGCCACGCATTCCCATTTCAGGGCCCTTGTACTTGCTGTTCACTCTTCCTACAGTGTTGCTCCCCCAGCCTTTTCCACGGATAGCATCTTCTCCCCATCTGGATTATATTCCAAATGCCATTTCATACTTTTCTAACTACCCACTCCAAAGTTAACCCACCCCTCTTTACTCCAGTGCCTCCCATTACTATCCCACTGGTCTTACTGTCTTCACATGCTTACCAGAAATGGAACTGATTTTGTTAATTTGTTTGATTAGTGCCCATCATCCCCTGCCCTCATACTCTCTAAGAATATAAGTTCTTTGACATCAGGGATATTATCAGTCTCTTTCACTGCTGTAGCATTTCACTTCTCAGCATTTAGAACAATTTAGAACAATTCCTGGTATACAGTATCAATCAATAAGTATTTATTAAAAAATAGATGAGTTCCATATTTAATAAATTTGTAGTGTTGTAATACTTTTTAAAAAGTGGTTTTACTTTGGAATACTTTTAGATTTACAAAAAAAAAATGCAGAGTGCCCATATATTCTTTATCTTTACTCAGTTTCCCCTAATGCTAACACATTTGTCAAAATTAAGAAATTAACACTGGAATAATAATGTTAACTAAACTACAGACCACTCAGATTTCACCAATTTTCTATTTACATTTTTGTTTGTTTTAATCCAATCTAGGGTGTACCACCTTGCATTTAGTCATCATATCTCCTTAGTCTCCTCCAATTTGTAACTATTTCTCACTTTCCTCGTTTTTCATCACTTTGAAACTTTTTTTAAAGTGCATATCCATTCATTTTGAGAGAGAGAGAGAGAGAGAGAGCAGAGGAGGGGCAGAGAGAGAGAGGGAGACAGAGAATGCGAAGTAGGCTCCACACTGCCAGCACAGAGTCCTATGCAGGGCTTGATCTCATGAACCATGAGATCAGGACCTGAGATGAAATCAAGAGTCCAACTCATTGCTTTCAAAGCCCCCCTCATCACTTTGAAACTTTTATTTAAGAGTATTGTTCACATATTCTGTAGAATGTCTAGAAAGTCCCTCAATTTGCGCTTATCTGATATGTTCTCTCAGAGTGGGGTTATAGGTTTTGGGGTAATACAAAGGTGACGTTTCTTCTTATCACATGATATGAGAAGCAGGGATAAATGATATTAACATGACTATCACTAGTGATATTAACACTGATTACTTGATTAAGGTGGTGTTTTCCAGGTTTCTCTACCATACAGCCACTGTTTTTCTCTTTTCATATTCTATGCTTTGGAAGGGAGTCACCATATCCCAGTCTACACACTCAAAGAGAGGGGCTCTCGTGGGCACCTGGGTGGCTCAGTTGGTTGAACATCCAACTTCGGCTCAGGTCATGATGTCGTGGTTCGTGGGTTTGAGCCCCACACTGGCCTCTGCACTGTCAGCACAGAGCCTGCTTGGGATTCTCTCTCTCTCTCTCTCTCTCTCAAAATAAATAAATAAACTTTAAAAAAACCTCTCATGGAGTGAGAAATATCTACTCCAATGTAATATTTCTTCCATTCATTTTTAATTATGGAAAAGAGAGGCAGTGGCATTTACAGTAAGTCTTAAGAGACAGACAGTGCTCAGGTATTTATTTACCTAAAAGAAAATTCTATTCGTTAAATACTCTTACCTACCAGTATCAAGATACCAAAGATCCTTGCAGCAAACTTGACTATTCAGTGCTTTTTTGTAGCCATCTCTTCCACTCCAAAAATACAATCGAGTGCCAATTGCAACAGCACAGTGTCCAGCTCGTGGTCTTGGTCTTGAATTTTTTTTATCTTCCTGAGAATCCGATACGAGGGTGGTCCACTCTGCTGTATCTACAAGACAGCAATATCCATGACTACAGTATTGCTCTTAAATAACAAAATCACAAGAACTCTTTTATTAATAAATTTTATTTCAATAAGTAGCTCTTAAAAGACTTACCCAGATTTAGATAAGAAAATGAACTAGTACATCTCCATTCACAATCATGAGGTGAAGTCTCAATATTCTCCCCCTTATGTGGAACCCATCCACCAAAAATGTACATCCTGAACAACAAAAAGAGAGAACATAAAGTGGCTGACTTTTTTTTCTAGAGCTTTACTTTTTTTTTCTTTTTAGATTTTCAATGCTAAGAATAGACTTAAACTTACTTGTTTACTCAAAGCTTCAGGACTATTAACTCACTTATTATGGTCAAGGTAATGGGAATAAGATAATGAATAAAGCAATCTTCTCTGAAGAGTTTACAATTCTATGAAGCAATACAGAATCAAATTATTTGTCTCTGGCAAGTTACTTAAGTGGAAAATATTTCAATTCTAATACATTTGAAAATCAATACTATTTATAATGAGTGAACCTCACTCAGAAAGACAGTCAAATGATCTATGATATCCAAAGTCAAATTTAGAGTTGTATGCATACAGTAACCAAAGAAGATTAAGTTTCTTATAACTTTGGTCACTGATATCACTCAAATAAAAAACTTTTGGGGCACCTGGTGGTTCTGTCAGTTAAGCGTCTGACTCTTGATTTCGGCTCAGGTCACAATCTCATGGTTTGTGAGATCGAGCTCCCCGCAGGAGCCTGCTTGGGATTCTCTCTCCCTCTCTTTCTCTCTCAAAATAAATAAATAAACATTAAGACAAAACAAAACACAAAAAACCTTTAACTATGTCCCTCGGGCCCCTAAAGGTTCTGGAGACATGCCTAATGACTGCTTGAAGGAGAAAGGCTCACCAGGCAGAGCTTAGGGCCGATGTGACAGCATGCCAACTGGAGAAGCTCTATTTTATACCTATTTTCTATATTAGAGTTCCAGGGGAAAACCACATTTTATAAAAGGGTTCTGAGATTTTTTAAAATGTACCTATCAGATTTTGTTTATGGCTATCTTTTAAAAGGAACTAATGAGGTTGTAGCTGTTTCCTAAAACATTACTTTTAAGGTAAAGTCCCTACACAAGAAAATATTTAATTAAATTCTATTTACACAATAATGCACAAGTAAGGGAACTTGCTGATGATAGTAATAGCTAACCTTTATGGCGTACTCCTTATGTAGCAGGCACTGTTTGGAGCATTTCATATGTATTAATCCATTTAATCCTGAAGGCAACCTCGTGAAGTAGGTTTTATTATTGACTGTATTTTATATGTAAGGAAACCGAGGTATAGACAGATTAAATTTCCTTGCCCCAGGTCATACACAACAAGTACCAAAACTGGAGACGTGAATTCAGGCATCTGGTTACAGAGTTTACGGTCTAACCATAACTCTATCCAAAGTTTAACCAGTGAGTGTACATTCTGAGTACATACCTGAGTGTAAGTCAAGTACTACCAAAAATAAGTAAAACGAAACATTGAGTTAGGTGTGTCAAACCTGGCAACAGAGAACAGATCTGTTCCTCAGATGCCTGTGCCTCAGACTTAAGTAAATGTACTCTGTGCAAGGAAAGCACTGTGAGGAATGCACACAAGTATAAGAGACAGCATGACAAGAAAATGCCGAAGTATTTTAGCCTCTGTAGGCTTATTATTTTTGCTTCAGGAAACAATCAAACACTATTAAATTCAATAATCTATTCCTAAGAACTTGGTAGCACCACTCTTCCCTGTGTGTGTCTTTCTTAAGTTGGTTAAAAAAAAGTGGAAAACAAAAAAACCAGAAACCACCACCATACTTGTTTCCTATAACACTGGCTGTGTGAAGGCTTCGTGGAAGTGGCACCGTCCCTTTAGTTTCTGGTTTTGACCACGACATCGTTTCTAGAAGTAAAAATTAAGTATATTAGCAATTTGGTCTAATAATAGCAAATTACCTCAACTTGCAGAATCTTAAAAAATAAAAAAGGACTTACCAAAAAGAAGCAAAACTGTTTCAAAACCATTACTTGAATTTCATCTTAAAATGAGCATTTACAGCCAACATAAATAGCTAATTATAGTAATCTATTTATACTTGAACGTTAGTGTTTGAAATACAGAGGTGTATTTAGGGTGCCACCAATTTTGAATTAAAACCAAATTAGAGATTTTCACATTTTAAGTAAGAGCACATTGTGTAGAAGATAGTCAAAAGTGAGAGGCACACCTACCTCCCAATCACTTCATTCCTAGGATCCTTTTAAAAAGAGCTAGCTAGCCCAGGGTTTTTCACTGACCAGTAATAACATTACTAATGCTACATTTTCTGTAGACAGAGTAACCATATAAATTTGATCATCCCCAACTGGGACATTTTACAGAGTGGTAATTGGTACTACTGATAGTTACATGGGACAATAAGCATTAATCAGTCACCTTAGACAAACCAGGACATATGGCGACCCTACTTATAAGGAACACAGGAGAGTTACGGCCATAAACCAAACATTCATTTGTTTAACTTTATTGATCAGCAACCACTCACGTCACATCTCACCTGTTCCAGAGCTGGCTACACGTGCCTTCTATAAACCTAAGTGTGACTCGATAAATACTTTAACAAAAATATTTTTCAAAGGATTTTTACATTTTCCTTTATCAATCAAAACCAATTCCTGAGTCTGAATCAAGGTAAGCTTACCTAAGTCAAGTTGCCATAGATCATCCAGGCGAGCACCACACATTCCACCAAAGACATACATTTTAGGACTTCCAGAATCTTTTTTGCAATATATCACAGCTGTGTGGGATTCTCTTGGAGAAGGCACAATCCCTTTAGTCACTGGAATGCTCCAACCCACAACACCAGAACCGTGCTGTAGCTCCAACTCATAGAAATCATTTAAATATCTAGGATATCATGAAATAATATTAAAACATTAACAGAACATATATCTTCTATTTGATTTTTGTTTCTATTTATAAAGATAAGATATGCTTACTATGAAACATTCATTTAGTACAGAAAGGCATTAGGAGAGCAAAAACCCCTTCCTCATTTATTCACCACGTATTTATCAAAAACTACCATGCACCAGGTACTCTTGCGGGGATCAGCAGCAAACAGAAGAGATTAAAAAAATTCCTGCCATCATTTAACCAACACTCACATCCAAGACAACAACTGTGATGGTTTGAAAACATAGCCACAAATTCTCTGACACTTCCATTCAGGAGGCAGTTATGTCTGTCCTCACCCTCAATTCCAGGCAAGCTTGTGACTGCTTCAACTAGAGTGTGGTGATATGACACTATGTGACTTCTGAGGCTTGGTCACAGCCAAGCCTTGGTTCTGAGGCTGTGACCAAGTGTCAGAAGTCACTATAAAATACTTGTTCTTGGAATCCTGAAGCATCAGGTAAGTCCAACTAACACAAGTCTGAAGCAGCATACATAGGCATGCAGCATGATGGCCCCAGTTCAGTCCATCCTTCAGCCATTTCCATTGAGGCATCAGATGTGGGAGTGACCATTCAAGCCTTCCCATCTCAGGGTCTAGCCATCACTGCTGTGTCCTATCTTAATTCCTGATGCACAGGATCCCTGAGCATAATGTTATTTTGCATCACAAACTCTTTGGGGGTTTATTACATGGTACTAGATAACCAAGACAATCACTGTTGACAATAATTGGTAAATACCCCCTTTTGTTTTTTTTAATTTTAGAGAGAAAGCGTGAGTGGGGGAGTGGGGCAGAGGGAGAGACAGAGAATCTTAAGCAGGCTCCACGCTCAGCACAGAGCCCGGGGAGCTCAATCCCATGACCCTGGGATCATGACTTGAGCCAAAATCAACAGCTGGATGCTCGACCAACTGAGCCACACAGGTGCACCAGTAAATACCCTTTCTGACCCCCCTTTCTGTATGGATCTCCACATATGCATAAATGAGACATACTACAAATGTTGCTTTGTAACTTTTTTCTTTTAAAATTTTCACTCTATAATGTCATAGCAATGCCCTGCATAGCTTTTTTTTTTTTTTAACTCTAGAAACTGGCATAAAACTTCTCATGCATGACATTGATGTTTTCAATGTTTTGAGCAAAATGACTTTTATAGGAATATATTTCCTATCAAATTATTACTCAAATATGAGGGCAAAATCAAAACACTTTAGGACATATAAAACTTCAAAATGTAGCTATATAATTGTTTTGGGGAAAAACATGACACTAGATGCCATTTCAGAAAAATGAAAGAAATGAAAGAAATCCAAGAAAGAATACACTGAATAAGAGAAATGGCGGTACAAAGAAATCAGTGATTTGTAATCACATTTAAATTTATGTTTATAAGTGTGGTTGTGAGATCTAAGCAAACAGTAAGACTAACCAAATAATTAATTTCTTAACGGTATTATAATCTGGAATAAGATTCAAAAATACATGGAACATATGGGAAAATAAGGGTAAGTAAAAGAAGGTGAAGACAGTAATCTACTCTCAAAGATGACAAGATCTTCTCAGTTTAAATGTGTGTAATAATTTCTGAACAACTAACAGAAGCACAGAATTAGCACATATAACTTTCAAATCATTAAGAGGAAAGAAGAAAACAGTACATCAAGAAAAAGTAAGGAAAAGGAAAAATAAGCAAAGCAGTGTCAGTCTATGGAAAACAGTTAATAAGATGGTTAGGGGAAAAAAAAAACACTACAATACAAAACCATGTCAAAAGAAAGACAAACTATAAAAAGAAATTTGGTACACATCACCAAAAAAGATAAAATTTTCCTAATGTAAAAAGCTCCTACAAGATCAATATTATAACTAATCACACAATAGACACAAACAAAAAGATATAAACTGACAGTTCACAGAATGAGAAATAAAAACTGTATAAATGTATATGTATACACACACAGAAACACATATACAAACACATACACAAATGTTCAACCTCATTACAATTTTTAAAAATCTTGCAAAGGCAGGAAAAGGCAGGAAGCTGGAGGTAGAGAAGCAACAATAAGCAGAATAGATGGAAAACATAAAATAACAAAAGTAGGAAAAGACTTCCCTATTAAGAGACAAAGTCTCTTGGGGGCAGGAAGCGTGTAGGGGAAACAAAGTAAAAGAACCCTAAATCCAGCTATAAGCAAGTAACAGCAATGATAATATTAAAATTAACAAGTGATGTGGCATAGACTTACACAGATCTGAATGGGTACCAGCCAGTATGCTGTACCAGCTCATACTGGTTGTTAATCCTATTTAAAAAAGGTAAGTCTACAACAAAATAATACACACAGGCTGAAAATTAGATATACAAGGAACAAACCACAAATGCATAATCACACTGGGAGATTTTAACATGTCACTCAGAAGTTGATCTGACCTAGACTCACAAAACAAAAAAGCTTAGAGTAATAATTTAAAACATTGATTTAATAAAGAACCTAGTCCCCGGGGCCCCTGGGTGGCTCAGTCGGTTGGGCGTCCGACTTTGGCTCAGGTCATGATCTCGCGGTCCGTGAGTTCGAGCCCCACGTCGGGCTCTGTGCTGACAGCTCAGAGCCTGGAGCCTGCTTCAGATTCTGTGTCTCCCTCTCTCTCTGCCCCTAACCCACTCTCATTCTGTCTCTGTCTCTCTCAAAAAAGAGACGTTTAACAAACATTAAAAAAAAATTTTTTTTAAAAGAACCTAATCCCCAAACAGTCAAGAACTTACAATCTTTATGAGTACCTACGGAACAATCACATATACCACATATACCACAAAGACAATCTCCAAGAAGGAAAAACCCCATACACCACATATTTTTATCACAATATAATAAAACTAGGTATTAGCAACAATAACAAAAGTTTCCATTTGGAAACTAAACTTTTATGTCAAATTACTTTTGGGTTAAAGAGAAAATAGGGGCACCTGGTTAAACATCCAATTCTTGATTTCAGCTAAGGTCATGATCTCACAGTTCATGAGCACAAGCCCCACACTGGGCTATCTACTGAGTGTGAAGCCTGCTTGGGATTCTCTCCCTCTCTCTGCCCCCCTCTCTCTCAAAAATAAATAAATAAACATTTTTTAAAATGTAAAAAAAACATTAAAACTAATGACAATAAGAGCACTATATATCAAAACCTATGGAATATGGCCAAAGCCATAACCAGAGAAAAATATGTAGCATTTATTTGAAAATAAATGAATAATCATTCAAATTACTAGAAGTTAGAAAAAAATTAGAAAAGGCATCCAAACTATTAAAAGTTTAAAAGAAGTTAGAAAAAAGGAAAAATGTAAAGAAATGGAATACGGTTAAAGAAAATAAATGAAAAAGAAAAATAATAAAACTAAAAAGTGGTTCTTTGAAAACAAGTAATATAACAAACCACTAGCGAGTCTGGTTAAGAAAACACATGCATTTAAAAATGAGAAAAGAGCAGATATAGAGATTTCAAAGAGATACAGAGAATTGTCTTACAGTTTTTATCAATAAATATAAAAATCTAAATGAAATGGGTGATTTTTCAGGGAAAACATAAATTACCAAGTGACTCAAGAGAAAGTAGAAAATCTAAATAGATCAATAACTATAAGAGATATTTGAAAAAGCAGTCAACGATCATCTTCCTAAACTGTACCAATCTCAATTATGGGAAATTTCTACTAAATATTCAAGAAATTATGTTAGTTAAGCATAATAAAAAATGGAGAGCTTCCCATAACCTCAAAACACAGCCCTGGTTATGTTCCCAGGAATAACTGAACCCTGATACTCAAATCAGATTAGAACAGGATCTCACTACCCCAAATAAAAACACTATAGGAAAAATCACTAGTGAATACAGATAATATAAATGAATATTAGCAAAGTGAATTCAGCAAAGTATGAAAAGAACACTGTAATGCAACAAACTGGGGGTTAACTACAAATAAAAAGATGACTCATTTCAGAACCTAACAATATAATTAACAAAATTAATGGATTAAAGGAAAAATCAGTAAGTTCATTTCCATGTCTGAAATGAATACAAACATCCATTTTTGGTTAAAAGGAGAGAAAAAAAACCAATTAGCAAACTAGAAATTAAAAAAAAAAAAAATTTCTTTAACCTCACCAAAGGCAAATACTAGAAACCTACAGCAAAGATCACAAGTAATGATAAAGGGTAAATATATTAATGAAACAGAATACAGTCTTGAATAAGAGTTGGCAAACCTTTTCTGTAAAAAGTCAGACAGTAAATATTTTAGGTTATGGAGGCCTTCAGGTCTGTCACAACTACTCAACTTTGCTCTTTTAATATGAAAGCAGCCAGGGGTGCCTGGGTGGCTCAGTGGGTTAAGCGTCCGACTTCAGCTCAGGTCACGATCTCGCGGTCCGTGAGTTCGAGCCCCGCATCGGGCTCTAGGCTGATGGCTCAGAGCCTGGAGCCTGCTTCCGATTCTGTGTTTCCCTCTCTCTCTGCCCCTCCCCCGTTCATGCTCTGTCTCTCTCTGTCTCAAAAATAACTAAATGTTAAAAAAAAAAAAAAAAAAAAAATACGAAAGCAGCCAAAGACAACATGCAAATGAATCGGCATGGCTGTGTTCCAATAAAACTTTATTAACAAAGAAAGATAGCAGGCCAAATTTGGCCCATACAGTGTAGTTTGTAACCCCTAGTCTAGAGAATTTAGAAAAAGACCCATTTAAATGAGGATTAAGATATGACAGAGATAGGACTTGAAATCAGTGAGGAAAAAAATGGCTTATTTAATAAATGGTGGTGGGAGAATTAGAAATCCATTAGGAAGGAAAAGTAAAAATCTTCATACTAGTCATAAAAATATATTCTAAATCTATAAATATTTGAAACATAAAGAATAAATCTGTGAATATATCAGAAAAATACAGAATGTACTAGAAATTATAGAAAATATAGAGGGGCGCCTGGGTGGCGCAGTCGGTTGAGCGTCCAACTTCAGCCAGGTCATGATCTCGCGGTCCGTGAGTTCGAGCCCCGCATCAGGCTCTGGGCTGATGGCTCGGAGCCTGGAGCCTGTTTCCAATTCTGTGTCTCCCTCTCTCTCTGCCCCTCCCCCGTTCATGCTCTGTCTCTCTCTGTCCCAAAAATAAATAAACGTTAAAAAAAAAAAATTTATAAAAAAAAAAAAAAAAAGAAAATATAGAAAAATAATTTTGGCATAAGAGAAACTCCTAAGCAAGAAAAAAAAAAAAAATCCCAGAAAGCAATAAAAAAATATTGTCAAACCTGATAAGACAAAAATGAAACTCTTTAAAAAAAAAAAGGTAGACAAAAGACACGGAAAAAATATTTGGAATGTAAGAACAAAATATATAAAGAGCTCCAAAGAATCGATGATAATAATAATAATAATAATAATAATAATAATAAAACTGAAATCCACCGAGGTATAATTAGAGATGACAAATGATGGGGCGCCTGGGTGGCTCAGTCGGTTAAGCGTCCGACTTCGGCTCAGGTCATGATCTCACGGCCCGTGAGTTCGAGCCCCGCGTCGGGCTCTGTGCTGACAGCTCAGAGCCTGCAGCCTGTTTCAGATTCTGTGTCTCCCTCTCTCTCTGCCCCTCCCCCGTTCATGCTCTGTCTCTCTCTGTCTCAAAAATAAATAAATGTTAAAAAAATTAAAAAAAAAAAAAAAAAGAAATGACAAATGAGGGGAGCCTGAGTGGCTGAGTGAGGTAAGTGTCTGACTCTTGATTTAAGCTCAGGCCATGATCTCACAGTGGTGAAATTGAGCCCTGCATTGGGCTCCATGTTGCTGGGTGTGGAGCCTGCTTAGGATTCTCTCTTTTCCTCTTTCTGCCCCTCCCCTGCTTGCATGCTCTCTCTCTCAAAAGTATATAAATAAATAAACAAAATACATACATACATACATACATAGAAATAACAAATGAATTTGGCAAGGTCACGGAATACAAACTCAATATACAGAGAGCAACTGTGTTTCTATATATTAGCAATAAACCAATTATATTTCTATACACTAGCAATAAACAATCCAAAACTAAAATTAAGAAACCAAATCTATTCACGTCATTGAAAAGAATAAAAAAATTAGGAATAAATTTAATAAGATCAGAGCAAGACACACACATTTAAAACCTCAAAATATTGCTGGGAGAAATTAAAGAAGATCTAAATAAATGGAGAGACATTCCAGGTTCCTGGGTTGGAAGACTCAATATTAAGAAGATAGTAATTCTCCATAATTTTATCTATATTTTTCACACAGTACCTACCAAATTCCAGCAGACCTTGTTGCAGAAATTGGCAAGCTGATGCTAAATTTAAATAGAAATGCAAAGGACCCAGAATAGCCAAAACTCTCTTGAAAAAGCGTAATAAAATCTGAGAACTTATATCTTCCAATTTCAAAACTTACTACAAAGCTATAGTAATCAAAACAGTGTGGTACCAGCATTAGGCTAGACATATAGATCAAGAGAACAGAATGGAGAGTCCATAAATAAATCCTTACAGTTACAGTTAATTGATTTTCAACAAAAATGCCAAGCACAGAACACACAGTTCTGGATCGCTGACTAACAGAATGTGAACAGAAATGAATCTGCTTTAACCAGAGGCTTTAAAAAGCATTGCGTCTATTTGCTCCCTCAAGCTGCAAAAACTTGAGAGGCATGCCCATTATATATAATATATACAATATAACCTAAAAAAAAAAAAAAGCTGACTAATAAATGTTACAAGAAAAAGATTCTAAAAGATGCACATCAACTTGAATTATGTTTGCCTCTGTTGGAGGACAGTGTTGTTGAGAGAAAGAACTTCATATATTTTCTAATTTCTTGAATTTTTATAGGTCTATAACTAAAAACATCTATTTAACTTAAAAATGAAAAAGACATGTGCTAGAAGTATCTGGATTAGTATGGTAGGATAAATTTTTCTTCCTTTCTCCAGTTTCCAAGTTTTCTGTGATGTTTTAGTATGTGTTATTTTTTACAGTTTGAAAAACCAAAAAAGCTAAGCCTCTAACATCAATGTAATGTAGATACCATGCTGATGACAACCTGAAAGTGTCAACAATCTTATTGAAAGATTGATGCCAACAATCTTATTTAGCCATTATAATGACACTGAAATGTTAAGTATTTAATCAGTCCCATTTCACAGTCAAGGAAAACAGGGTTAGATTACTTCCACTAAAGGACACACATGGTAAGCAGTGAATCAGAAAACAGTCTTTTGGACTCTAAATCTCCAAATCCTGAGTGCTATGACAATGTGATCAAAACACTGTGATCAAAAAAGAAAAGAGGTAGTGATAGTTCTGTTTGGAGAAAAGAGGAGAGGATTGGTTCACAAAGTATTTGCTTGTATGAACCACCTTAATGGCTTCCTGTATGAAAAATGGATATGATGGCCTTCATCTTGTAGTGAAATTTTTTGTCACCAAATCCCTAGAGACATCTAATTTGAAAATAACCATTTGTTACTTTTTATTATCATTTATGACAACTAAAATACATCATGACTCAAAACATACAAATATGTTGCTATAAGCAGTTATATTAGTATCATTTAATAAGATGCTTTCTGATTAGAAAAGGCATAGTTTTGAAGACAGATACATACTCCAGGGACTACGGAAAATATAAGTGCACCCAAATTTGTTCACTGTTAGGTTCAAATGCAAAAGGCTAAGCTTCATCCCTTTTAGTAATTAAAAATGAAAGAAACTAAATGTTCTTAAAAGTCATAAAACAAACATTTGGTCTGAAAAAGAATCAGCATACCTGGGAACATTATTGTTTGAGTCTTCACTTTCATTTGCCAGACCACCAAACAAATAGCATTTGTTACCATATAAAGAGAAGCTATGTCCAAGCCGGGGACAAGGAGGTAAACCAGAAGAAGGGGGGTGGGGTTTCACTTTTTTCCATAACCAACGACTTGCCTAAAAAAGAGCATAAATACAATCAGGCAAAATCAGGAAAACATTCCTATATTGTCAATAGTATAACATCATACCAATACATTTTAATCGAAATCCAATTAGAAGGCTCCAATAAGCTATCCTGGGGACAAATGACAAGTAAGCAGATAACTTCTGGAACTAAAATAAACACTGCAATAGAAATTCAGTCTACTCTTCCATATTCACAGCTTTTCTCAACAGCAACCTAATAGTAAACATGATAATAACTCAAACGCTAACAGTTTCAAAATATTTTCCAAATGAAAAATTAAATATATATAGCTTTAAGAGTAAATGTAATTTGGGGCGCCTGGGTGGCTCAGTCGGTTGGGTGTCCGACTTGGGCTCAGGTCATGATCTCATGGTCCACGAGTTCAAGCCCCACGTCGGGCTCTAGGCTGATGGCTCAAAGCCTGGAGCCTGCTTCCAATTCTGTGTCTCCTCTCTCTCTGCCCCTCCCCCGTTCATGCTCTGTCTCTCTCTGTCCCAAAAATAAATTAACGTTAAAAAAAAATTAAAAAAAAAAGATTAAATGTAATTTATACATTCTTACTTTCTGAAATTAGGTAATACATAGTATATATTTCAACCTTTAAGTATGCATAAAGGTCATTTAACAAACCAAAC
The DNA here is from genome assembly GCF_016509475.1 of Prionailurus bengalensis. Lineage (NCBI taxonomy): Eukaryota > Metazoa > Chordata > Mammalia > Carnivora > Felidae > Prionailurus > Prionailurus bengalensis. The sequence goes on along the minus strand of NC_057358.1, from coordinate 124,131,222 downwards.
TCCAAAACTTATACTCTGGCCATGGATGCTCTATTTATCTAAAATGATTTGCTCATAAATAGGTATAATTCACCCACATCTGTCAATTACCAGATGCCCTCGTGATAATAGCCCTGTGAACACATGCACAGTTTGGGAATAAAAGTCAATTAAGGGCTGTCAGAGAGGGCTCTGAGTGCGGTTTAGGAGAATCAAACATAAAAGGACATAAGAAACTGTCGTGTGTGTGTGTGTGTGTGTGTGTGTGTGTGTGTGTGTGCGCGCGTGTGCGTCTGTGAGCATGTGCACATATACTGCCAGGGGGAAAAAGTGATTATTAGTGTAATGGTAACAATTTCTATAACTGAGCAGAGGTTTTCAAAATATGGTCTGGGGACCAGCAGCAGCACAGGGGAAGTTGGTAAGAATTCAAGGGGGGAGGCCTCACATCAGACAATACTGATTCAGAAGCTCTGGGAGCAGGGCCCAGCAATCTGTGTTTTCACAAGCCCTCCAGATGCTTCTGTTGCTGCTAAAATCCAAGAACTATGACACTAAGATACAAAAACCCAAACATGTAACATGTACAATTGATGCTAAGTAACAGATATCTTTATGTTACAAATGTTACACTGAGTATTAAAAAAAAGACTCACAGTTAGAAACTTTGGCTCTTTAGTGAAGTGGAAACATTTTCTTTGAAGCTCTAAAATGTGAAGTTCACACTATCTCAAATACATTAATGAAATATTTGACAATCTTTCAAAGAATGAAGAGCAAGATCATTATTAAAGCTGCAGATTGAGATAAATTTTAAATACACTTACTTGCAACTCATACAACTCATTGCTGTATCTTCCATATTCAACCATTCCCCCGAACACTAATATTCTGGTACCATCACAGACAAATCCATGGGCAGCGCAACCTGGAGGGATGTCTCCTCTAACCGCTGGTAGGAACCACTGATTTGTAACTAGTTGCCAAAATAAAATTAAGACCAATTATGATACAATGTTGTCACAAACTATGAGTGTGTACTTTATATGTATCTTCTAGATCAGTGGCTCTTAACTGGGGATGACTCTGCCCCCAGGAGAACAACATAACTTGGCGGTTGCCTTACTGGAGAGGGAGAGGAGAGATGCTTACTGGCCACTAGTGGGTAGAGCCCAGAGACGCTGCCAAACATCTTACAAGGTCCGTGCAAGCTCTTCCAACAACTAATTCCTCTGGTTCAAAACGGCCACATGCTGCTGTTGGAGAAACCCTGATCGATGTCATTAATTCTTCCCCAAACCTTGCTTGGTATCATCATCTCCATTCTACCGGTGAAAATCTATTTAAGTTTGGTGACTTTAGCGCTGATCCTGGTGACCCGGCAGAGCAAAATTCAAACCAGGTCTCACCTTCCAAAGCCAGGATTTCTACACTACCCCAAACTGTCAAATAACTTTTTAACTAAATAGTGGAGTGCTGGGGGGGGGGGGAGGGTGAAAAAATAAAATAAAATGTCCCCTATCGCCTACGCCACTACTGTATTCAGCACTATGACTAAGTTATTTGGTCCGAGTCGCTGATCGTGACATAGACCCCCAATTCAGCAATCAGCCTCACACCGAGGAAACAGCTCCTGCGCGACAGCGGGCGCGTTTCCACGGCGGGGAAAACGGAACGCCGCCCTCCTATCTATCCCCGGGGCCCTCGGCCAAGGGGCACTGGTGAGTCGCAGCGGCGCTCCAGCTGACAGTCGCCTTCCGGAGCGCTGCACAGCTGAACTTGAGCAAGCACGCCCCACTGTGGGAGCCGGGCGCCCGGCTCAGCCACCGGCCGCTCCCCCGCCAGCGCGCAGGGGGACCAGCGGAGCAAAAACCCCGACTGCCACCGGCCAGATGCGGGGCAGTATTCGCGGGGAGCCTACCAGAACGCCTCTCGCTTTCCCTGCTCGCCCCCCGCCCCGCCCCGCCTCTCTCCCTCCTAAGGAAAGACCGCAGGCAACGACGAGAAGGGCCCGGCGCAGCTTCGGTTTGGAGTTGGTTTTGGTTTTTGACAGGGGAGGGATCTCGGACCCCCGGAGTGGGCGAGACTCCGGGAAGAGGCCCCGGCGGGTGAAAACGGCCTCCCTCTCTCTCTCTGTCTGTCTCTCTCGCCTACGTCCGCCAGCAGGGCTGGGGCGCGGGGGGGTGGGAGGGGGTGGGGAGGAGGTCCCGGACCGCCTGCCTGAGGGCCGGCGCGCCCCGCTCAGGGCCCGGTTCCGCCCCGCGGGGCCCCGGGAAAACGGAGCTGCCGCCCGGGACGCTGAGGACCCCGGACCCGCCCGGCCGAGCCGCGCTCCCCGCAGCCCGCCCGAGGAGGCAGTGACCCGGCGGTGACAGCTGTCAGGGCCGCGGCCGCCGCCTCGCCTCCCCTCCCCCTCCGCGGCTCCCACAGGCGGGGCCGTAGAGTTGCCGCCGCGCCTACCCGTGTTGTAGACGTGCAGCTCGTCCGCGATGCCCTCGTTGCCCCCTCCAAAGATGATCATCAGCTCCCGGATAGCCACGGCCCGGTGTCCGTGCCGGGCGCGGGGGACCGGCCCCGTGAAGGAGGAAACCCGCCTCCAGTTGAGGAGGCTGGGAGCCGCCATCTTCCCAACCCCCGCCCCTCTGCCCACAATGCACCGCGCCCGCTCCGGCGCCTCCGCTCCCGGGGGAGGGCGGGGACCCGCCTCCAGCTGTGCGCCGGGGGCGGGGGGGGGGTGTCACGTGACCGCGGGCGCCCGGGGCCAGGCTGGAGGCCCGCGGGGCGCGGAGGGGTCCCGGCCGGGGGGCCCCGCCCTCGCCTCCGGGCTACGTGTCCCGGCCGAGCCCCTTTGGCAACGGGCCTCCGGCTGGAAAGACCTTTCCCCCCGACCGAGTCTCCCGCCCCCAGCCCTCGCACAGGGCCCCCTCCCCTCCCCTCCCCCCCGTTTTGTATAGCGGGAGAAAGTACAGCGTTTGCCTTTACGGCCACTTTAATTGAGCATCTACGATGCCCGGGCGAGTCAGGCTCGGAACAGTTAGCGCGACGGGCAGGAAAGCTCGCGTAGAGGTTCGAAGTGCCGCGAGCGCGGGGAGCCGAGAGGGACGTCTGCCTGCGCCGGCGGGTGGCGCCGGGCGTCGAGGATGCCCGCGAACGCCGGAGGAGGCGCGCAGCCTGCCCCGCGAGCGAGCGGCCGTCCCTGAGCACCGCCCCCCCCGCCGCCCCGAGGGAAGGTCGGAGCCGAGCCTGCACCGACGAATCAGGCACTTGAGCGTTTGGCGGCTGTACCCATGCCGAGAAGTTTAGGAACAGCGAGCCGCGGAAGGCTGGTTTGCTTCAGCAGGTGGGAGACTGTAGGTTCCTGTTTTATTGCTGGATAGCGTGTGAGGGTCTTCCGTTGCCAAACGCAGTCCTAATTGCCTTGCGTGTGTGAACTCACGGTTCTCCCAACGATCCAGTGCAGTGGGTACTGCTGTCTCCCTTTTCGTGGATGGGGATTTGCGGCACAGAGAAGTAAAGCAGTTGTCCCCGGACACACAGCAGAAGCGGATTGGGAGCGGGATTCAAACGCAGGGCTTCTGACTCCAGAGCCCTTTTCCCTAACCACTATACAATAAACTGCCTTTGCTCACATTCATATATAATCCTAATAAGGCTGAGACGCTTTATTGCCCGGTCCTATAATGAATCACACTCAAAGAGATACAAGTCCAGAAAAAGACAAAAAATATTATTGAAAGCAGTTTAAATCTCTACCTCACACTCTCGAGAAGGTACCAAAGGGGGCTACACACAACATCAGGCAGATTTCCTAAAATTCCTTTTTCCTCATCTCTTGTTTTCAAGTTCTCTCCTATGCCTGTATCATCCCCCTCTCCCCCAACTCCCTCGATCCTAAGCAGGCCTCTCCACCTTTTCATCTATCTAAACTTTCTTTTGAGAAGTGATTCTCTACCGTTTTAAAAAGGAATTCTCACTATTCTTTCAGCTGCTGCTTCTCAAGTTCTTCCTCTCACTTTTTTATTATCCCGATTTTGCAAGATGGTCAAAGAGAATTTGGGAAAGGAGGGGGAAGATGGCTGGAAACAAGGAAAGGAGCTTATGAATATGTATGTATTAATATTTTTCTCTGCCACAGAGAAACTCATAACATAAACTCTTAAATGTTTGTGCTATAAAGTATGCCTCTGAAACAATACTGGGAAAGTTGGGAAAAAGCAGTGAGCTTTCACAGAACTTAAAATATTTAAAGAACTGTACCTTATTCTGAGAGTTGAGGGTTAACATGTCCTAACTTAAGAATGATGCTGTAAGTAGATGGTAGTGGTGTGTGTGTGTGTGTGTGTGTGTGTGTGTGTGTGTGTGTGTGTGTTTAATGCCTTTATAGCAAAAGACTAGTGACAAAATTGAAAGTTGTGAACCCAAGTTGTGTGTGTTTAATGACTTTAGAGCAAAAGACTAAGGACAAAATTGAAAGTTGTGAACCCACGTATTTATGATATGTGGAAGACCGAACATTCCTGAATTGGGAGAAAGATGAAGGCAAAATATTCAGAGAAGAGATTGTAAGTCATAACTGGTTGTGTAGATAAGGAAGTGCAGGACAATGGAGGAACTGTGTATTCGATTCCTAGGACTGCTGTGACAAAATACCACAAACTGTGTGACTTGAAACAACAGAAATTTGTTGTGTTGCCGCTCTGTGTTGCTGCTGTGTTGCAGCTCTTGTTTGCAGGCTACAAGCCCCAAATCAACGTGTCAGCAGGGCCCTCCGAAAACTGGAGGGGAGAATGCTTCCATGCCTCTTTCTGGCTCCTGGCGGTGGCCATTGATCCTAGACATTTCCTGGCTTGTAGCTGCATCTTCAGTCTCTGCCTTCATCATCACATGGTGGTGTTCCTGTGTGTCTGTGTCTCTTCTCTGCTTATAAGTTCACAGTCGCATCCTAATGACCTCATCTTAACTTGATTACAACTGCAAATAAGGTCACATTCACGTGTATTGGGCATTAGGATTTCCACATATCTTTTTGGGGAACACAATTCAATCCATGATAAGGCATGTCATCCAATAGGAATAATATTTGACCACAGCAGCTTTGACTCAACTCTGCCTAGTGAGGAGTTTAGTATAGGTCTCTGATTCTCGAGAAAGCTACCTTCAATCTTTGAAACTGCAGGAATGGAAGTTACCGCCTAGAAGGAGAGTGAGGCAGAATAGCATCCCAAAGAAGCCAACCTTTCAAGAGGTAAAGACAAAAAAGGAGGCACTCGTGAAGGAAATGGAGAATGAGGAGCCAGAGAGGTCAAAAGGGAACCAGGTGAGGGTGATGTCAAAAAAGCCACAGGTGAAGGGGGTTTCACAGAGGCGGAAGTGGTTATCAAAGCCAAAAGCCATAGAGAGGTCAGATAAGAAAAAGACAAACAAGGGTCTTGTTGGATTTGCAAATTAAGAGGTTATCAGTGGCCTAGATTAACACACCCAGTGGAATGGGAGAAGGAAAGCCACAGAAGATCAAAGTGAGTAACAGGGAGGTGCAGATAAGGTGTATAGTCTATTTTTTACAGAGCCTCGCCCATGAAAGGAAAGAAAATACAGTGGCTGCAGGGAGAAATGGATACATGGCAAGCTGTTACTATTTTGCATGGATGAGACGAGCATGTCTGAGGGCCCCAGAAGGATGCAGTTGAAAAGGAGAGCCTGTAGGAGCAATAGAGATGTCTTAATCAGTTTGGGCTGCTGGGGCTGACTCAGTCGGTAGAGCATGTGACTCTTGGTCTCGGGGTTGTGGGTTTGAGCCCCACATTACATGTAGAGATTACTTGTAATCTTGGAAGTCCAAGATCAGAATGCCGGCACAGTCAGGTTCTGGGGAGAGCCCTCTGGCAGGTTGCAGACTGCTGACTTCTCGCTGTATCTTTATATGATAGAAGGGGGTGGGGTAGCTCTCTGGAGTCCACCCTCATGACCTACACACCAAAATACCAAAGGCCCCACCTCCTAGTTTCATCACCTTGGGGGTGAGGATTTCCACCTATGAATTTGGGGAGGAGGGCACAAATATTCATAGCAAGAGAATATGTCACTTGGAAATGTTTTCTGTTGCAAGTAGCAGAATATTCAACACGGAGGCTAAATGATAAGGCTGTTCATTATCTTGCACAAGAAATCTGGGGTAGGCGGGTCCAGGATTAGTTCAGTAGTTCAATAGTGTCACCGTTCTGGTTAGTGGCTCTGAATTTTTCTTGGCCTTGCCTTTGTGGTCATCAGAAGGTTGTTGCAGCTCTGGGCATTATGTCCTCACGTAATCATGCCCGAAGATGTAAGGCAGGAAGACAGCCAGGATGGGGCAATAGAAATCTCCTTTTACAAGGAGAAAAAGCATCTTGCCTGGAAGCCATCTAGCACACTCACCCAAGGGTTTCATTGGCCAGAAGTAGGTCATTCAGTATATTAAGATTACATTCACTATACTGACAGAAATACCAAAACAATAATGGCTGTAAAAGCTTATATTTATCCCATAGAAATGAATTTTACAGGTAGCAGTCCAAAGCTGGGAGGCATGGCAGCTGTATTTCACCAAGTACTCACGAATTTGTAGACTCTGTGGATTGGAATTTGTGGATTGGAATTCCTCCTTCCAACTCATGGTCCAAGATGGCTGCTCCAGCATCAGCTATTGAATCTGCATTCCAGCCAACAGGAAAGAATGAAGGAAAGGAATATTCCCTTCTCAAGAATACATTCTGGAATTGTACATGTTATTTCTGCGTATATCCCATAAGCCAGTATTTGGCCACAAGGCCATGACTAGTTGAAGAACGTCTGGGAAATGTAGTTTTTATTTGGAATGGCCATGTTCCCAACTAATGTTCAAGGTTCAGAAAAAGAAGAAGAGAACAGACTTTGGGGGTCATCTTCCAGGAGGGTAGCTACAGGAGTTTGGGAAAGTAGTTTTGTTTTGTTTTGTTTTGTTTTGTTTTGTTTTTTGAAGAAACAAGCAAAGGAGAGTGAAGTGGGAAATGAAAGTTGCTTGAGCCAACCAACCAGGCCTGCCTCAGGGAGGATTGACACTTGATGGAGCAGGATGCTGAAGGATCAAGAAAAGATGGATTCAGAAGTACACATAGGGGCACCTGGGTGGCTCAGTCGGTTGAGCGACCGACTCCGGCTCAGGTCATGATCTCACGGTCCGTGAGTTCGAGCCCTGCATGGGGCTCTGTGGTGACAGCTCAGAGCCTGGAGCCTGCTTCGGATTCTGTGTCTCCCTCTGTCTGCCCCTCCCCCACTCACACTCTGTGTCTTTCTCTCTCAAAAATAAACATTAGAAAACAAAGAGAAAGCCAACTCTTCTTGTTGGTTTTAAGTGCCTAGGGAAATGAGAAAATTAGTAGACCCAATATTTATTTGTTATCCTGTAATTTGAATCGTTAGAAACATTGAGAATTAAATGTTTGAGTTTGGGGGTTTTTGTTTTGTTTTGTTTTTGTATAAAACTTAATCAAGGGTAGTTTGAACAGTGCTTACCTTCCTGTCTGTCATATAACTTATTGTACAGAGTGAGCATTTTTTCCATGCCTTGGCAAACTGTCATACTCCTTTCCAGATTTGGATCAGCTTTCTGTATTTTATTCTTTGCACTTCCGATGTCATGAAATATCTTTGAGATGACAGATGATTTTTTTTTTTATCCATGTCTCTTCCCTTGGAACATCTTCATTCTTTCCTGCACAGCTACTCTCTGCAGGTATGTTCATAAATTTACCCTTACTAAATTCTTCTGGCTGCATATCCAGAGTAGAATAGTGACAGAGTGACAATGTCATCCCACAGCCAGCTGTTTCTTCTCTATCTCCATTTACCTTTGACTTGAACTTCACTCTCACCACTATTGCTTTTTGTTTCCTTGCTACACTATTATCTTTGTTGGCAATTCGATTATCCTTTTTTTTTTTTTTTTTTTTTTTTGTAAATATCACAGGTGTTTACCACTGGGAATGAAGGAGACAACATGACCACATGCTTTGTTGTCTGTGCATAAACTGAATAACAAATTCCAGTCATCTATTGACTGGCTGACTGACAGAGAAGTGACACGATTGGTCACAGATCATGATTTGGATCTGTTACTTGCATAGTCATTTCATGCAAGTCCATTTCATGGACTAAAAGGCTAGCAGCAAAATTTGTACTTAGGCAAGTACTTACAGTTAATGTACTCAGGTAACAGATTTGAACGGTGAACTGTATTGTTGAGGGCCTGATGTATGAAACCAAATGATTGATACTTGAAATTTGTGCTGTCGCCATGCAAAGCAAGGGCTATGCTGCACGTAGGTGGTGTGTGACATGTAGTGAGCACTTAGTACATAGTAGATTGTTTTCCTTGCATCATCTTTGTCATTTTCGTTATATTACTACTGCTTTTACTGTTCCTTCTGAGCTGCAGGCCACTGAGGAGTCAGCCAGGGAGGGAGGGGCTGGTGCCGGGAGGTGGCAGACGACTCTGTGTTCTCAGCCAAGAGTGTAAATGGCCACGTCCAAAGGATACCTTAATCTCGACTGAGGACTCAGGCCAAGGGCTTATTGGCAGAGGTCTGGGGAGGAGTTCAGGGGAGTGCCAGTAGGTGGGCAGGACTCAGCAGAGAGGCAGGGCAGGCACTGCTCCTGAGATGAGAGAAGCAGATGGTGTCTGAGAGGTCTGTTCACAGATCGCAGGGCTCCAGCCATGGGTCTTGGCTAGGGCTGTGGCCAAGGCATGGGAAGGGCAGCTGGCAAGAGCCAGGCAGGACTCTAGGCCAGGTAGTGCCCACACCAGTTACCGGAACAGGCAACTGGTGCACGAGTCGAGGAAGAAAAGCACTCCTCTTGTGCGAAAGAGGGCGAAAGAGGCCCATTGCAGGTGCAGTGGCTGTAGCTTGGTAACAGAGAAGAGCCCGGAGTGCCTCCTCTTGGGACAAGAAGATGACCCATCATTGAGCCCCATCAGGAAAAAGTGAGGGAGCCGAGGCTCCTTTTAGTTCTAGTTCCTGCCCCACGTGGGTGATCTTGGAGCCCAGCCCTGGGAGACAGAGGCAATAACAGAGGCTCTCAGCCTGACCCAATGTAGTGATTCATTGCTGCTATAGATTGCTTCTTCCTTTCCTTCTAGTCCTTCTATCAGCCTTAACAGATTTTATCTAAGACCTTATCTACCAAGTAGTACACTCAGCCAAGGCAGGCCCTTTGGGTAAGAAGGAATGACGAACATTTGACTCTCAACTAATACAAAGTAAACACGGAGTGAAAATGACTCAGATATACTTTGTATCAACTAATAATACCACAAATGTAAGATGCATACAAATCACACAGGACTGCTTGTGGGCATATAACTGAAACCGGACCAACGTGACGTACCCACATGATGGTTTATTTTCCTCATACGGTTAGATGTTTCAGAGTACTTCGTTCACAGCTGCTATGGTGACTCCCGGTGCCATCGGGGACTTAGGCTCCTCCTATGCTCTTGCTCTGCCCTCCTTAACATGTGCTGGGCTGCTGAATCCTACAACATCAGGGGAACCTACCCACATTGGGCAAGGATATTTTCCATTTGCTTCTATGTACCTACGCTCCACTCTTCTTCAACTTGTTCAGTGTCCTGAGAGGCTGACTTAAAGACAATATGTCACTGGAGCTCCCCTGCCCTCTGATTTCCAGTAGAGTTTGGCCAGTGGGGGGCACCACCAACAGGAGATTGTAAACTTGGGGTAATTAGCCTTCTAGTCGCTTTCGTGTGATCGGTGCAGGCTGCTCCTTTTCCAGTCCTGGAAACCCCTCCTCCCCTCGCCCTTCAGAGTTACAAGTGGTCATAGCTCCCTAACTGCACCCTTTCTTAACCTGTGTTTCCTTAATACCGACCTTTCCAAATAATGCCCTTTTTTCAGAGTCTCTACCATTAGTTTGGAGAGAGCCATCTGTGTCCTGCCAGTGCTGGAAGCCGAGCTACCCAGCCTGAGTGGCAGGGCCCGGGCTGTGGACGGATCGGTGACTGCAGGGTCACCACCCACAGTGAAGCTTCTCGTACTCCCGCTTTTAGGTAATTCGGCCTTAAAACTACCTGGGGTGTTGTCTGTTGGGGAATTGCCCTCGGCAGGCCCCCTGGGAAAAGAACCATTAGGGAAGAAAATAAGGTTCCGCAAGAAATTGTGCGGCCTTATGTGTAGCCCTTGCCATCCCCTATGGAGACTCCTCTACTTACAGGAAAGATAGCCTCATACATTTGCCAGCAAAGAGGGCCTGTATAGGAGAGACGTATGGATTTTGAAAGCCTCACTCCGGCAACTAAGGAGTGTATCTCTGGGCACAGGTGACTTCAACCCCTAGGCCCACCTGGCCCCCCGGAGGCATTCCAGATGATGACTAAACCTAGTTGGTTAAAGTACAGAATGGTTCATTGGTTCCTCGGTGCGTTGTGTCTCTGAGAATGTATAAGGCGTGGGTTTCTAAGGCCCTCTTGGCCCCCTTCCTGGCACCTCGGACCCAGGCGAACACTTTTGTTCTTCAAAACCACTAATGGTTCAGGGAAACAGCTAAGAGGTCATGTCCCTGTAGCTGTTCCACTTGAGGTGTTGAGAGACATGACAATTCGTGAAAACAGCGAAGTAAATACTTTATAAATTATAAACATAGATACATAATAAAAACAATAAAAGAAATTAATAAGCAAAGGGCAGGAGGGAACGTTACGACAAAACAATCATGTTATTCCTTATTGGGTGATTATACAAAGGAACAATTTTAGAATTGGGTAATGTTAGAAAAACTTAGCGTATGTTACAAGGAAATCACTCGCATATATAATGCCACGTTTACTGCAATAAATCGGCCAGTTCAACACACTGCTGTTGTCTGTGTCCATTTTTATTTTAGTTTTTTATTTTAGTTTTATTTTATTTTCACCGACGCCGTTCTTCCTTCGGGAACCCCTGGTTGCTGGAGCTGGTCTCCGGCATGCCAGGACCTTGACTGACTCAAGACTGCAGTCTGTGCATATGTGGTCATATGCAGCAGCACAGTGTGGACCTCTCATCCCCAGAGCTTTGAGATGGCCACTCCACCTCCGGGCATCCAGGTTGGACTTCAGACAAGAAGAAATGGCAAAAGGCACTAAACGGCTCTTTGCCAGGAAAACAGTAGCTTTTTAGGAAGTCACAGACAGCAAACTTCCTTCTGCTCACCTGCCATTCTAGCTGCAGGATGTCTGGGGAGGTATGTCTTCTTTTTAATATTTATTTAGTTTTGAGAGAGAGAAAGAGAGAGCAAGAGCACAAGCAGGGGAGGGGCAGGGAGAGAGGGAGACAGAGGATCCAAAGCGGGCTCCACACTGACAGCAGAGAGCCCAAGGTGGGAGCTCGAACCCAGAAACTGAGAGATCATGCCTTGAGCTGAAGTTGGACGCTTTACTGACTGAGCCACCCAGGCGCCCCTGCGGGGATATTTGTAACTAGGCTATTACTGCCCCAAGTGAAAGAGTGTTTCTATTTCAAGGAAAGAAGCAGAGAGGGTTATTAAGTAGGCTACCAGAGTGTTTGCAACATCATATAACTCTTTTGGATTTTGTAAAGAAAAAGTTGCAAATAACTTACTCTTATAATTCCTTTCCCTAGTTCATACCTTGGGGTGTCTTCATCTAATGGTAAAAATACACTAGTCTCCCATTATTTGTGGTTTTGCTTTCCAAGGTTTCAGTTACCCTCAATCAACCACAGTTGGGAAGTAGATCTCCATTCTGATGACAGAGGGCACCGTAGCCGAATACTATGTCACACTTCCTGCGTCATTTACGTCACTTTGTCCATTTCATCTCATTACGCAGGCATTTTGTCATCTCACATCAGCACAAGAGGAAGGGTGAGTACAATATGAGATATTTCAAGAGAGAGACCACATCCACATAGCTGTTATTACAGTAAATTGTTGTAATTGTTCTATTTTATCATTATTGCTGTTAATCTCTATGCATAATTTATAAATTAAACTTCTGCATAGGTATATATGCAAAAAACGTAGGGTTTTGAAAACTATCCATGGTTTCAGGCATCCACTGTGGGCCTGGGGACAGACTCCCCGAAGATAAGGGGGGACGGCCGTGATAACTTCCATGTGTTGAGCCCTCACTGAGCCCTTTACAAGCATGACGTCTTTTAACCCTCATACAAGTCCTTGGAGGCTTCAGGAAATTGAAGGTGAGATATTGAGTAATGTGTTCAGTATAAAGTCTGAGCTAATAGTTGGGTCTGTCTGTCTGTCCCCACAGCCCATACTGGTAGCCACTGCACTTATCAGAGTATCCCTTAAAACCTGTATCTCTTTCTGGTCTCATTTCTTCTCCCAGCGAAGCATCTGTGCACACAGTGTGGAAATCAAGGTCGTAGGTAGTAAGCCTCTTGCATCCTTAGAACATGGCCCACTGGAAATAAAGGAGACTGATTCCAAAGTTGGAGACAGTAAAGTTTCAGAGAGAAAGGGTACGAAGAACAATCAGAGAGATTTGGGTCCATATGGAAGTTAATATGAGTAACAAACAGAGCCTATGAAAACAACATAATTATTATTTCAATTGTGAGTCTCCCTCTGGGCTACTTTGGTTGTCATACTCTCCGAACCTGCTTCTTCACCAGCTCTCACACTGTGGCAGGCATTCTGCTAAGTGGATCAGAGGTACAAAAGGGGGAGAAAACCCCGTCTTTGGAGGAAACTGGGAGGGGCAGGAATCAGTTTGGAGGGCTTTCCACCACGATGCCGTGGGACACGTCTGATGGACTGTCCTGCTGCTCCTAATGGCACATGATTTTGGAAGGGCAGGGGGAAGCCCTGAGCCAGGAAATACGTTTGCCCGAGTGAGAGCCAGGAGGACTGGAGCAGGAGTGCTTGACAGCAGTACTCTGTGCTGCCACGGAACCTTCTCACTCCCGCCAGGGGATCCGTGCATTCAATGTATCTGCCACAACCAGAGACGAATACATCACAACCATGTCTGTTAGCTAAAACACTGAGTAAAGTTGTCCCATAAAATAGAGTACATCTCCTTGAAGTGAAAAGAGGAATAGCATAATGTCAAGCCTGCTTCAGAGAAAAATGACACACTTCCTGGATTGTGTGAGGACTTCAGGATAGGAGGATGTAAGGGAACACCACCAGGGCAGCAGATAGGATACTTCCCTACGAACAGTGACAGTGCTAACGGCCAGGTAAGTGGAGAATGCAGAATGCGAAAACAGTGGATGTGGTTTAACCCTTCGAGTTGCAGCCACAAATCCTAGTACAGCAAAACCTTGGTTTGCGAGCACAATTCGTTCCAGAAACATGCTTGTAATCCAAAGCACTTGTATGTCAAAGCAAATTTCCCCATAAGAAATCATGGAAACGCAGAAGATTCGTTCCACAACCCAAAAATATTCATATAGAAATGATTACAATACTGTAATATGATACAAAAAATAAAATACAAAATAGAAAGACAAAGAAACAAATTAACCTGCACTGACCTTTGAAAACCTCCGTGGCTGGTGAGGGAGACCTGGGAGAGGAGGGTTATTGTGCAGGACGACTTTCACTATCACTATCGATGTCACTACTATTGGCTTGATGGAATCTTTCTCTGCATGGGGGCCATTGTATATGCTCGCGTGGATGTTGACTACAGTCCAGGGTTAACAAACTCTTGCCGTGCACTGTATTTAATGGAACTGGCAATAAGGCAGCAGAGGAAAGGGTCTCTCTCTGTCTGCAGGCAGCCTGAGCTAGGAGGAAGCAACGCATCCCTAAGCTTACTCTTGGATGGAAAAGCAAAGGCCTGTCTTTGGTGCTTTGAAGTGACAAAAAATATACTAGTGCCAGTTGTGGGCACCTTCCAGTGTTCTGGAAAATCACTGATTTCTGCCAAACACCGTGGCCTGAGACCAAGCATCTGAGCAATCACCCACAATCTTGCAGCGAGAGAGAGAAGACCCATTGGCTCAGCTGTGATCATGTGACGTTCAGCATCACGGACTACTCGTATTGCAAGACACTGCTCTACATCAAGTTAAAATGCATTAGAAATGTTTGCTCATCTTGTGGAACACTCACAGAACAAGTTACGGTCTAAGGTTTTACTGTATTTGGAACACGCCTCAAATAAGAAGCAGGTGAGAAGTGCTGACAGGCATTCCGGTCCTGGCTTCATCACCAACTTGCTTTGGGAACTTGGACTTTAACAAGCTCAAAGCCTCAGTTTGCCTATCTGCAAATTGGGGCCAACAACATCTGTTCAACTTACCTGACAGCAATGTTACGAGAATAAAAACAGAAGATGTGCGGTTGCTTTGTCAATGTCCAAAGTTCTGTACAAATGGAAGCTATTCCAGATATTCCCTCTCCAAGCTCAAGTCTGAAAAAACAAACACTAAATCCTTTAGAGATGCCTGTTTAATATAGTAGCCACTTGTCACATTGGCTATTGAGCACTTAAAATGTGACCTAGTGCAACTGAGGAACCGACTTCTAAATTTTACTCACTGTTAATGAATTTAAGTTGGGACACTGATACTGGATTCAGTTATTGGAAAGCCATTAAGTATGTTTGCAACATCCTGAGTATGTGAGTCTACTTTTTAAACTGTAAATTTTGTGAAATCTAAATACATACCAGTCTGTGATGAAATTTAGTCTCTGAATTGAGATGTGCTACAAGTGAAATACACACCAGATTTCAGACTTAATGCAAAAAAGAATGTAAACTATCTTGTTAATAATATTTTAGGGATGCCCGAGTGGCTCAGTCGGTTAAACGTCTGACTTTACCTCAGGCCATGATCTCAAGGGTCCGTGAGTTCGAGCCCTGCGTGGGGCTCTGTGCTGACAGCTCAGAGCCTGGCGCCTGCTTCGGATTCTGTGTCTCCCTGTCTCTCTGCCCCTCCCCCGTTTATGTTCTGTCTTTCCCTCTCTCTCTCTCTCTCTCTCTCTCTCTCTCATAAATAAATAAATAAATAAATAAATAAGTAAATAAAATTTTACATTAATTACATATTGAAATAATATTTTGTATATATTGTGTTAAATAAAATATCATTAAAATTTTATCTCTTTGTACTTATCTTTCTTAAAAAATGTTTTAAGTTTATTTCTTTAATTTGAGATAAAGGCAGAGAGAAGGAACAGGGAAAGCACAGAGAGAGAGAGAGAGAGAGAGAGGGAGAGAGAGAATCCCAAGCAGTCTCACCACCATCAGCACAGAGTCCAGCACGAGGCTCGAACCCACAAACCACGAGTTCAAGACCTGAGCCGAAACCAAAAGTGGGATGCTTAACCAAGTAAGGTGAAGGTGCCACCCAGGCACCCCTGTACTTACACTTTTTTTAATTTAAATTTTAGTTAACATTCAGCACAATATTGTTTTCAGGGGTAGAATTCAGTTACAGCACATAGAATTCACTTACATACAGTACCCAGTGCTCATCACAAGTGCCCTCCTTAATACCCATCACCCATCTAGCCCATGCCCCACCCACCTTCCTCCATCAACCCTCAGTTTGTTCTCTATCATTAAGAGTCTCTTGTGGTTTCCTCTCCTCTCTTCTCTTCCTCCCCTCCCTCACCTCCCATATATTCATCTGTTTTGTTTCTTAAATCCCACATACAAGTGAATCATAAGTTATTTGTCTTTCTCTGACTGACTTATTTCACTTAGCATAATACATTGTAGCTCCATCCACATTGTTGCAAATGGTAATATTTCATTCTTTTTGATGGCTGAGTAATATTTCATTGTGTATATACACCACATCTTTATCCATTCATCAGTCCATAGACATTTGGGCTCTCCTCATAGTTCAGCTATTGTTGCTAATTCTGCTATAAACATTGGGGTGCTGTACCCCTTTGAATCTGCATTTTTGTATCCTTTGGGTAAATACCTAGTAGTGCAATTGCTGGGTCATAGAGTAGTTCTATTTTTAACTTTTTAATGAACCTCCCTACTGTTTTCCAGAGTAGCTGCACCAGTTTGCATTCCCACCAACAGTGCAAAAGCGTTCCCCTTTGTCTGCATTCTTGCCAACACCTGTTGTTTCTTATGTTATTAATTTTAGCCATTCTGACAGGTGTGAGGTGATATCTCATCATGGTTTTGATTTGTATTTCCCTGGTATCTTTTTTTTTAATGCTTAGCCCAGCACCTGGCACATGGTTTTTCTCTCTCTCTCTTTTTAAGTTCATATATTTATTTGTTGAAGGAACCTTACGCCCAATGCGGGGGCTCGATTCACTACCCAAATGCCCTTCCTACTGAGTCAGCCAGGCACCCTCTCTTTGTACTTACCTTTTTAAAAAATATTTTTAATGTTTTTGTTTTATTTTTGAAAGAGACAGAGTGAGAGTGGGCGAGGGGCAGACAGAGAGGGAGACACAGAATCCCAAACAGGCTCCACTGAGCTGTCAGCACAGAGTGGGACACGGGGCTTGAACTCATGAACCGCGATATCATGACCTGAGCCAGAGTCGGATGCTTAACCAACTGAGCCACCCAGGAGCCCCTGTACTTACCTTAAAGTGACTTTTAGAAAATTTAAAATTACATGAGGGCTTGCATGATGTTTCTATTGGGAAATACCACTTTAGAAAGAACCAGTGAGCAGGGGATCTTCATATCCTTGTAGGAGCTAAGGACAGAGGTTGCAGAACTAAATTCCATGATCCCAGGCAACGTGCTGGCACCATTTCCTGGGTTTCTGAGAATCAATAGCAGAAACTGAACAGCCCAGAGCTGGGTGGGGTTGAGTCCCTGCCTGATTCCTTTCCATGTTCAGGCTCAAAACACGCCGTCTTAAAACTTCTATTGCTATTATTGCCTTGGTAGAATGAGACCATAGCTGTTAGCTGGGCTTTAATTTGGGGACCACAGCATTTTAATGACTGGGACATTTCAGGAGAAACCAGTGGCTGTGAAGATAGTCTTAAAATCAGTGTGAACTTAATTCTTCCACTTCTGCTCTTGCAAAGTTTACCTTAGACCTATCGTGTGGTGGAAATTCACCCTTCAAGAGTCTGCTCTTCTCCAGTTTTGAATCGTTTCCTCCAGCACTGCCTTGTTTTCGAAACGATTTGCACGCAGATTGCCGGAGGAGGATGCGAGAGGAAGCCCGGGCCAGGCGAGGAGCTGGCCTGCCAAGCACATCTGGAAGTGGTTTCAGGGGCCGCCTCACCCCGCAGCCAGCGCAACGCCCCGATTCCCAGCTGCTTCGCGCAGGGGTGGAAGAAACCCGAGCCGCTCCAAAGTCAACGCAAGCAAAGGGGGGGGTGTTGGGGGCAGGGGCAGGCATCCTCTCTTGGAAACGGAATATTGGCCTCGGGGCTCTCAGCGCTTTGGGCTTTCCAATGGGATGTTAGCAGCAGCTGAAGCAGCCCGGGGGCCAGCCGCGAGCGGAACGCTCTGCCCTGCAGCTCTTCTGGACGGAGGCGCCCGCAGCCTGCCCTCACCGTTCACCAGGTAAACAGAAACTGGCAAGCCGCGCGGCGGCCTCTCCATTGCAGCCTGGCCGGCCTGCAGCGGCCCTTTATTTCGCTATAGACTCAAGGACGTAAATCAGAGGTGGCCTGTCCCACGAGAACTTTGCTTACAGGAGCTCCTAGCCAATGTTTGTAGCATGCAGAGGGAACTTTTTCTTTTCTTTCCTTTTTTTCTTTTTCTTTCTTTCTTTCTTTCTTTCTTTTTTTTTTTTTTTTTTTTTTTTTTTTGCCATTGCAGCAAATCCAGGATACTCAGTGTGCAAGTTGTTCACATGCTGGCTGGACTGTTTTTTTTTGTTTTTAATTTTTTTTGAATGTTTATTTTATTTTTGAGACAGGGAGAGACAGCATGAACAGGGGAGGGTCAGAGAGAGAGGGAGACACAGAATCCGAAACAGGCTCCAGGCTCTGAGCTGTCAGCACAAGGCCTGACGCGGGGCTCGAACTCGCGGACCACGAGATCATGACCTGAGCCGAAGTCGGATGCTTAACCGACTGCGCCACCCAGGTGCCCCTGGCTGGACTGTTTTTATCCAGACCTGGGTTGAACCCCCTTGTCCAGTGTGATTTACTATTTTCATCGTATTTTAAGCATGGCAATCAGTGGTTAGGTAGGACGGGATAAATGCTAGTATTTAAATGCAGGTACATTTCTGGCCACAAAAGATTTCAAAATATATTTTTTTAATGTTTATTATTTATTTTTTGAGATAGAGACAGAGTGAGAGTGGGGGAGGGGCAGAGAGCGAGGGAGACACAGAATCCGAAGCAGGCTCCAGGCTCTGAGCTGTCAGCACAGAGCCTGATGCAGGGCTTGAACTCACAAACTGTGAAATCATGACTTGAGCCCAAGTCGGATGCTTCACCTAATGAGCCACCCAGGCGCCCCTGAGCCACAAAAGATTTAAATGAGCTGTGATTCACATTTTCAGAAGCTGTCATAGGAAGCTATTCATAGGTCCCCCATTCTAAAAAAGGAATTGGTAGTTGTGGAAGTCTAAGTGAGGCTTGTTTATAAATGCAGTAATCATAGTGTTTGGGTTCAAAATGCTTTTTTAACATTCAAAAACTGTCTTGTGCTCACTTTATGAATGAATGTACACATTGGATAAGCCTGATGTAGGCTGATATGCAACTTATGATATCAGTTAAGGAGGAATAGTTAAGGGGATGCCTGGGTGGCTCAGTCGGCAAAGCATCTGATTTTGGCTCAGGTCACGATCTCATGGTTCCTGAGATCGAGTCCCGCATCGGGTTCTGCACTGACAGTGTGGAGCCTGCTTGGGATTCTCTCTTTGTGTTTCCCCCAAGCACGCACACACACACACACACACACACACACACACACACACACTCTCTCTCTCTCTCTCTCTCTCTCTCTCAAAATAGATAAACATGAAAAAAATTTTAATTAAAAAAAAAGGAATAGTTAACACAAGAGTAAGAAGAGAGAGCGAGGAAGAAAACATGATGCTATCTAAAACATGGTGGGGGCGCCTGGGTGGCTCAGTCGGTTGAGCTTCCGACTTCGGCTCAGGTCACGATCTCGCGGTCTATGAGTTCGAGCCCCGCATCGGGCTCCGGGCTGATGGCTCAGAGCCTGGAGCCTGCTTCCGATTCTGTGTCTCCCTCTCTCTCTGCCCCTCCCCCGTTCATGCTCTGTCTCTCTCTGTCTCAAAAATAAATAAACGTTAAAAAAAATTTTTTTTTTTTTTAAATAAAACATGGTGCTAGTCTTCTAGTTGTTTGGCCCCGTGTCATTAAATATCCAAAGTGACATTGGCTGGTTTGTTTTGTCTTCTCCTCCACGTGTCTTCACATTGCATTTCTGTGCAGCACCCATTTTGGGTTGCACATTTCTGTGTAGGACGTGTTTTGGGTTTCACATTTCTATGTAGGATGCATTTTGAGTTGCACAGTGGACTCCAGCCCTGCGTCGAATGCAGGTACATGTGGGGCAGGGCAGCAGGGAGACCATGGGCCCTGGCTCCAGGTCACAGAGTCAAATCTGTGCGTTGCCACTTAACAAGCTTTATAAGCTTTGACTCGGAGTAGTTACTTGTCTGTGCCTCTATTTCCTCATCTGGAAAATGGGAATTAAGTGACATCGTGTGTGTAAAGGATGTAACACAGCATCTGCAGAGTAGTGAGGCCTCGGGGAAGGTTAGCTTCTCGGGTGGTGCTGATGATGACCGTGGTGATGACGAAGTGACCACACGTCCTGTGTTGGGTGGCAGCCCAGCATTTGGCAGATTGTTCCCTCTGATAGTCCAGTCTCCCAAGTGTTCCTCACTTCCTCATGTTGTTTCTCCAGGGTCCTGCTTTCTTTCTTCCTTCCTCCCTTCAAACACCTCTTTCTTTTCTTTTCTTTTTTCTTTTTTTTTTTCACCCTGGCTCTTTTTATTTCTTCTTTGTTCTCTTTCCTTCCCGAGAGAAGCACAGCTCATTAAGCCACGGTTCTCATACTTTTCACTTCTCATTGCCAGGGAGCACGATACTAAATACTTCTTTTATTTCAGCATTTCCCAAAGAATGTTCTGAAGAACATAGTCCCGTGGGGAAGATGCGTTCGGTGAACCATATCACACTCTGAGAAATCCCAAGGCAAAGTGGCATTTTAAAGGTCCTGAGAAGTCCTGCAGTAGAGAGATCTGCTTAAGGATGTTTGACACAGAAGTTCCCAGTTGACCCCCGAACCGTTTTACCACATAACATTGATTAGCGCTTCTCAGAGCACACTCTGCAATATCCTCCTCTGGCCCCATTTGTTTTCACTTCAGCTCCCCTTGTAGACGGACATCCTCCTTCACACCTCCCCTGGCAAACACCCAAGCAGACATGGTGTCCTTCCTTCCCTAGGTCAGGACATGAGCTCGATCGCCTGTGCCATATTGATATCTAGAAAATCTGACCTGAAGCGGCCAGCTGGGATCAGCAGTTTTTCTGCAAAGGGCCGGAGAGGTGGCCACGTAAGCCTCACCATCTGCGTTGCGCCTACGCAGATCTGCTGTTGTCGTGTGAGACTGGCCTTAGACAACACATTAAAGAATAAACCTGCCTATCTTCCAAGAAGACTTTATTTACAAAAAGCCCCCCCAAAAAACAAAACAAGTAAAAAAAAACAGTAATGGGCAGGATTTGGCACAGAAGCCAGAGGTTGGGGACACCTGCCCTAAGGCCATTTTGTGCAAGAATGCGTCGTTCCAACACAGGAGAAAGCAGAACAGACCCTCCACACACTGCACCCTGTCCCCTCTGGCTCCCCTGTCTTTGGGTCCATCTTGACTGAACCTTTCATGCTAGAGCAAACAGGTAAAAAGGCCAGAGATGTTTTGTCAGAGACCAAATTCCTGAGTCCCGATGCTGTCCTTTCCCTTTTCTTCAGGTGAATCCCTGCTATTGTCCTGTTCGTCGTGGCTCTTTAGGTGGCATGGGTTGAGGCGAATTGCTCTACTGGTTGCTTTATGCCGTGTGTGAACCCCAGGGGTGAAGGTCCCGAGGGGTGAAGTTAAATCACGGAGCTTACGTCAGTTGCTTGACACAGGATGATTGCAATCAGCAATGGAAGGCGTCAGCTCTGAAGATGGTTAGGAATGTGAGCTCAGAGCCAGACTGCCTGGGCTCTGCAGCTTGTTAATTGTATCACCCTCCCTGAACTTTAGTCTCCTCGTGGGTGAATCAGGGATAATCACTTTACGGGTCGTTGTGAGGACTGAATTAATGAACATATGTAAAGGCTGTTGTGTGAGTGTTACCTATTGTTACTATAGGCTATTTAATTAAATCTGCAGCGCAGCCCCAGTGTGCTCATGAGGTTTTGTAAATTGCCCGGGATTGCATCGCTAAGGAGTGGGGCAAAAAAGCCTGTGATATTTCCACCCAGGTAGGTGCCCTGCGAGATTTAACCACTCAACAGTAACTTGAAGGAGCCCCCCTCTTTTACCTTTCCTTCTGGTTTCCATGTTCTTTCCTTTCTTTTTCTTTTTTTCTTTTACTTTCTTGTTCTTTCTTTTCTGGTGATGGCGTTAGATTCCTTCTCAATTTAGCCATACTGAAAGTCCTTACCAACTGATTAGAGCTGGCATGTAGAGTAACACTTAGGGGCTCTGATTTTTGAAATATATTTCTGGAGTCCTTCCCACTTTTGCCTTTTCTTCCAAGGCAGAGCTCAGTCACTTAGCTACTGCCAGGTCTTAAAACATTCTTTCCAGATTTGGCCATGCGCCCAAACTCTTTGGCATCTGGTAAAATAGCTCCCTGTGAAAGGTCTTCAGGGGCCCATTTTTATTATTTTTTTTAATTTTATTAAAAAATGTTTTCAATATTTATTTCTGAGAGAGACAGAGCATGAGCAGGGGAGGGGCAGAGAGAGAGGGAGACACAGAATCGGAAGCAGGCTCCAGGCTCCGAGCTGTCAGCACAGAGCCCGACGCAGGGCTCCAACCCAGGAACTGTGAGATCGTGACCTGGGCCAAAGTCGGATGCTTACTCGACTGAGCCACCCAGGCGCCCCCCCCCCCAAAAATGTTTATTTATTTTTGAGAGATAGAGCGTGAGCAGGGGAGGGGCAGAGAGGGATGGTGACACAGAATCCAAAGCAGGCTCCAGGCTCTGAGCTGTCAGCACAGCCCGATGCGGGGCTCGAACCCAGGAACTGGGAGATCACAACCTGAGCTGAAGTCGGACGCTTAACCGACTGAGCCACCCAGGCACCCCCAAAAAATGTTTATTTATTTTTGAGAGATAGAGCGTGAGCAGGGGAGGGGCAGAGAGGGAGACACAGAATCTGAAGCAGGCTCCAGGATCCAAGCTGTCAGCACAGAGCCCGACGTGGGACTTGAACCCACAGACCATGAGATCATGAGCTGAGCCGAAGTTGGACTGAGCCACCCAGACGCCCTTCAGGTGCCCATTTTTAAACTTAACGGACATTTCTCAGGTCCAGACCAATTCCCTAAACTCTCCTTTTCTTCCTAGTCCCAGGCCCCAGGACCTTGGCCTTTTTCCTCCGCCCTTTGAATATGCCGCCATCCCGTCCCCTGCCCAGGGGTTCTTCTCTCCAACACTGGCTGTGTGGCTCCACCTTCCTTCCTGTCTTGAGGACAAGCCCACAGACTCCTGAATGCCAAAGGCTTGGCTATCTACTGCTGCAGAGAAACCACGACACAGAAAGTCACTCAGCCTAGGAAAGCTTACAAAGGACCAGGGGACACAGTTCCTAGGGCTTGTTGTTTTGACGGTGGGTAAAAGGCTGGTAAGAAGACCAGAGCCCTCTGCTTTCATTCCTCCACTAGATCCACAGTCCCTTCCTTCTGGCTTTTTTCCTTAGTAAAGGTATGCTGCCCCCTTTCTTCCTGGGATTGAAGAACAGGGCAAGAGCCCCTTTCCCTTTCTTCCTCTCTCCTGTTTGTCACTCATTCATTCCACACACATTTGTTGAGGCACACAGAGGCGGGCAAGCCACAGTGCCTGCCCTCAGTCACCTCACAGTCTAGTGGAGGAGACAGGCACACTCATAATATTAGAACAGTTCTGAGTGCAGGGATAGGGACAGGAACGAAGATCAGGGGAGCAGCCAGGCAAGGTAATCAAGTAAGACTTCCTGAAGGAGGTGATGCCTGCATTGAGTTTTTAAGAAATAAGTAACAATCTACTGGGGAAAAGAGGAGAAAGGGCATTTAAGGCAGAAGGGACTGCATGAACTGAAGTTCAGAGACAAGGAAAACATCGACTGGGTGTGGAGGACAGTGGATGGCTGGAGACAAAGCCTCAAACAGTTCAGCTTGGACAGAAGTCATGGCACAGAGGACCTATGGACATCTTAAACTCCAACCTTAACCTTCCAGTAGTGGATTTCCAGTGAAGGACTTTAGGCAGGACAGGGACATTCAGAGTTGTGTTTAATTTTTTTTTTTTTTACTTTATTTATTTATTAAAAAAAATTTTTTTTAACGTTTATTTATTTTTGAGACAGAGAGAGACACAGCATGAACGGAGGAGGGATAGAGAGAGAGGGAGACACAGAGTCGGAAGCAAGCTCCAGGCTCTGAGCCATCAGCCCAGAGCCCGACACGGGGCTCGAACTCTCGGACCACGAGATCGTGACCTGAGCCGAAGTCGGACGCTTAACCAACTGAGCCACCCAGGCGCCCCTATTTATTTATTTTTAAAAGAGAGAGACAGAGAGAGCAAGCATGAGCCGGGGAGGGGCAGAGAGAGAGGGAGACAGAGAATCCCAAGCAATTCTCTGTGCTGTCCGTGCAGAGTCCGACATGGGGCTTGAACTCATTAACTGTGAGATCATGACCTGAGCCGAAATCGAGTTGGGCACATAACCGACTGAGCCACCCAGGTGCCCCAATCTGAGTTGTGTTTTAAGTCAGGCAAAAGAATTCTACAAGACAACTGAACTTGATTTCTTCAAAAAAAAAAAAAAAATTTAGGTCATGAAAAATAAAAAGGCAGTGTGGGTGGGGGAAGATTGATTAAGAGTAAAAGAAACTAAGGATATGACAAGCAAACTATAAAAGATGATGTCACAATAATGGGAGATGTGAATATGAATTATTTATAAGATGTTATTACATTAATGTTCTTGTTCCTGGAGGTGATGATGGTGTTGTAGTTATGTAGGAGGACGCCTTTGTTTTTGAGAGATGCATGCTGAGATATTTAGAGGTCAAGCGTCATGGTGTCTGCCCTATATATGAGAGAGAAATCAGAAAGAAAGTAAATATGGCAACAAGTTAGCAATTGATAAATCTGACAGAAGGTATGTGAGCGCTAAGATTCATTCTTTCAACTTTTTGGTAGACTTGGATGTCTCAGGTAATAAGAAGAAAAGGAAAGTCGACCAAAAAATTAAAGGTGCTGTGTGGGACACCTGGGTAGCCCAGTTGGTCAAGCGTCTGACTTCGGCTCAGGTCACGATCTTGTAGTTCGTGAGTTCAAGCCCCTCATCGGGCTTGCTGCTGTCAGCACAGAGCCTGCTTCAGATCCTCTGTCCCCCTCTCTCTGTCCTCCTCCCTCTCTGTCCCTCCCCCCTCTTCCCCACCTTTCAAAACTAAACATTTAAAAAATAAAGGTACTCAAACTGCATGTAAAATTAATGTGATTAGCAAACAACAAAAAGAGTCACTATGTTATACTGGTGATAGATTGCGGAAGGGCAGGGGGCAGAAATTCTGGAGGCACGAAGGCCAGGTGGCAGGTGATTGCAGAGTCGATGAGTGGGTAAGACGAGGCAGAACAGAAAAGGGATGGGCTAAGAACCTTTTAGGGGGTGAAACTGTAGGCGTTGGTGGAGTGAATGAGCCATCAGGGAGGAGGTGAAGGGGATGCCCAGAGCTCAGCAGAAGAGGACTTCTGGGGGGTGGGGGGACACCGATTTCAGTGGTGAACAGACAGGGTTTGGGGTGCTTGTGCAGCTCCGGAGGGGAGGGACCACGTTCCTCTCTTCAGTCTAGAAGTGGTTTTGAGGGTGTATAGTGCCGGGCACTTGTGCGAGACCCATGGCAGTGCACAATCAGGCATTTCCTGCCTTCGCGGAGCTTATAATCTGTCTTCGGGAGGCCGGACGATAAACCAGTGATGACACAGGCAGCTGCTGAGGGGAAGTGATACATGTATGGCTGGGGTGAGGAGCTTTTGATGAAGACTCTGAGGGACATGAAGGAGCTAGCCACATGGATATCTGGGAGGAGTGTTCCAGGTGGCAACAATAGCATTCCAGGTGGAGGGAAGAGCATTCCAGGTGGAGGGAACAGCAAGTGTAAAGGTTTTGAGGCAGGAGAATGTCTGGCAAGGAGGCCGGTGTGATCATGTGATATCTTGGAGGAGGTTATAAGGACTTGGGTTTTTTGCTCTGAAGGAGACAGGAGGCCTTGGAGGGTTTTGAACAGAAAATGACATAACCTGACTCCTATTTTTTTTTTAAGTTTATTTATTTATTTATTTATTGAGAATGAGAGAGAGAGAGAGAGAGAATCCCAAGCAGCCTCCGTGCTGAGAGGGCAAAGCCTGATACGGGGCTTGAAGCCACAAACTGTGAGACCATGACCTGAGCCAAAACCAAGAGTCAGACGCTCAACCACCTGAGCCACTCAGGTGCCTCGCAACCCGACTCCTATTTTAATAGGCTCACTCTGGATGCTTTGTCGAAAATCAGCTAAAAGGAAACAAAAGCAGAGCAATTCAGTCAGAGGGTGATGGTGACTGGGCCACAGTAGAGGCACTGCTGGGGGCAAAAATTCTGGGTATATTTTGAAGGTAGGACTGACGGGACTGGTCGCTGTCTGTATGGGCGGAGTGACCAACAGAGAGGGCTCAAGGATAACAGCAACTTTATTTTTGCTGGGGCAATTAGAAAAATGAACTTTCCGTTAACGGAGTTGGAGAAGATTAGGGGTGGTACACATTTGGGGGTGTGGATATCAGGAGCTCGGTTTCGGACAGGTGGACGTCCCCACGTGGATCTGCCCCAAGGGCAGTGCATTTTAGGAGTCGGGGTCCACAGGACGGGTTGGGGCCGTAGACAGTCCTTTGGGAGCTGGCAGCATGTAATGGGATTTAAAGCCGTGAGACGGGATGAGGCCTCCTAAGGAGGGAGTTGAGAGAGAGAAGAAATCAAACACGGAGTCCTGAGGCATTCCAACATTTAGAAGCTCAGGCAATAGGGGGAACCAGCAAAAGAGACCGAGGATGAGCCGTCAGAAAGGTCCCACACAGGGTGCCTGGGGGGCTCAGTCGGTTGAGCCTCCGGCTTCGGCTCAGGTCATGATCTCACAGTTTGTGAGTTCGAGCCCCGCCTCGGGCTCTGTGCTGACAGCTCAGAGCCTGGAGCCTGTTTTGGATTCTGTGTCTCCCTCTCTCTCTCTGCCCCTCCCCCACTCGCACTCTGTCTCTCCCAAAAATAAACGTTTAAAAAAAAAACAAAAAACAAGACCAAACAAAAAAGCAAAGAAAGGTTGCGGACAAGCAGGGGAGTGTGGAGCCTTGCGGGCTGTGCCCAGGACAGGATGTGCCCAGGACAGGACATGTGTAAAGGAGAGAGAGCCGGCAGATGATGTATCTCCCACGTACCCGGGCCTCTGCAGCACGGGAATGAGTCCCTTGGTGCATTTCTTCACACACAGGGACCGTGTTGACCCACAAGATGATGCTCTGCCCCCAAACATGCCAGTTTCTCTGGGCCCCAGGTCTCTGCCTCCTATTCTACGGGGTCTTAGGATGCTCCTCAGCTGTTCCCTGAATCCCGAGCCCCTGAACTTCCTCCCATCAGTTTTCTACCTCTTTACAACTCTGATGCCCCTACCAAATCCACGTAATCGGCTCATATATAGGAGCTGCAAATGTTTCGTGAGCACCTACTTGATCTCTTAGAATGCTTTTGACTGCAAGCACCAGAAACACCAATTCACAGCGGCTTACACAGAAAGTGCCACCATCAGACATGAGATGAAATTACAAAGAGGGAAAGGATGCCAATCTTTACAGTTTCGTATTTAAAAAATTGTTAATAAAACAGGCTTTCTTTTGGAAGTACATGCTTCTCAAAGACTCCACTCCTGCCTTCTACACTCAAAGCTGCTCAAAAGTTTCCTACAAGAATCTGCTTCAGGAATTTCTCTCCTTGGCTTGCTGCTGCCATGCCTTGCAATTCGATGTGCCCTTACGAGTTTCCTGAAGCCTCTGGTTTCATTTATTTATTTTGAGAGAGGGAGAGGGAGAGAGAAAGAGAGAAAACATGAGCGGGGGAAGGACAGAGAGAGAGGGAGGGAGGAAATCCCAAGCAGGCTCCACACTTTCCATGCAGAGCCCGCCATGGGGCTCCCTCTCAGGAACCCCGAGATCATGATCTGAGCCGAGATCAAGAGTTGGACGCTTAACCGACTGAGCCACTCAGGCGCCCCAACCTCTTGTTTCGTTTTAAAGGGATTTTCAAATTGGCAGCATGCTGGATGGGAGAAAGATGAGCCCCCTTCTCAGATGAGCCAGCCGGATGATCTTTCTGCTTCTGGCGTGATCTCAGCCGTTACAGTAACCGAGCACTCAGGGGCAAGCAGTCCAAACTTGACTGACACCCCATCAGCACACAGTGCCGTCACCTGCTTCCTGGGGTAACCCGAATGGCCCTCGAAGGGCTCCAGCACCTTGCAGTTAAAGAGCATAGGCTCTGAAGTCAGAGAGCCCTAACTTCAAATCCCTGCTCTGCCCTTTAGTAGCTGTGTGATTTTGAGCAAGTTACTGAACCTCTCTGAGTCACAATTTCCTCATTTGAAACCTGGAGAGAGCAATATATCCACCTGAAATGTGTAAGAATTAAAGGAGATGGTATTCCTAAATGGTCAGCACAGATTCGGGTGCAAATTAAGCTTGCAATAAACGGTAGCTATTATTATCATCTGGCCCCTGCAAATCTCTCCCCATATGTGCACATGATTCTGGCCACAGGGAATGTATTTGTAAGGACTCTTGTTTGCAAGAAACTAAATGTATCATTTTGATTAACAGGGTTGCCCAGGGAAGAGCTGGCATCAGGGGCTCAGGTTCAGATCCTTTTGACCTTCTCCTCAGTCTCTCTCCCCTACTACCAGATGGCCTTTGTTCATGGACTGGGGAGGAGGGGGCCTGTGGCCAAAGACCATTCTATGCTTACATCATCTTAAAGAGTTAGCTGAATGCATATCATCTAAAATCATAAGTGGATAAAAAGTACCTGAAATCAATATCCAAAGAATCCTAAGTAATGTGCTGCTTTGACGCGATTCTTTCCCAGGCGTAGAGGGGAAGAGGAGAAGGGCCAGTGCACATGCACCCTGGGTGTTCAGCCTAGAGCCTGGGAAAATAAAAAGGATGTTATAGCTGGTTCTTTACAGCGAATTAAAGACTTGAACCAAATTCCTATTGAAGAGTTTCCCAAGATCACTGCCAACAAGTTCTCACAACACTTTGATTCATGAGGGAACCCTGGGGTGCTTGGACTTCCCCCCCCCTTCTTGCTTGCCTCCCGTAGGCTCTCTCTGTCCATGTTGCTGGTTTCTAAAGGTTATTATTCCGTTTGCTGACTGCTGCCTCCAGTCAAATGTCAAGTTCAGAAGTTCCTTTGAAGAACCGTAATTAAGAAGGCTCAACTTAATTTTAAAATAAACTTTGGGTTTTCAACACAAATTGTTATTTATAGCAAATTAACTTTTTTTTTTTTTTTTTTAAGATAAAGGAAGTCATTTACCTGCTCCTGGGTGATTGGCAAAATGCTACAAAGAAGGGAATGAACATATAAATGTGACATAATTTTATTTTAGATTTCTAGGCTGAACTGAATTTTTAAAATAATCTAAATTATTTTATAATCTAACTGTAATCTAAATTCTAATCTAGGGGCGCCTGGGTGGCTCAGTCAGTTGAGCGTGAGCGTCCGACTTCCGCTCAGGTCATGATCTCATGGTTTGTGAGTTTGAGCCCTGCATCGGGCTCTCTGCTGTCAGCACAGAGCCCATTTCAGATCCTCTGTACCCCTCTCTCCCTGCCCCTCCCCCCCCTCAAAAATAAACTTGAAAAATAAATATAAATAAATACATAAGTAAATTCTAATCTATTTTTATAAGCTAAAATTCTAACAGCTAAACTTCATTTTCTTCATCAAGCCTATGTTGTTATCCTCTGCTTCTCTTTATGCCACTGCTTATTCTAATGAGTATAGAAAGTACTGTAATAACCATAAAGATAAATTGTGAACCACGAAAGCCAGGAAACAAAGTTGTTACATGCATTTTGAGGAAAAGGGTGTGTTAGCTTCCTTGGATTTCAGGGCACAAAATACTCCAGAATACTGTGCAAAGATAAGATTTGAATTTGGGGAAACGTTCACTTGACACTTTTTCATGATGTTTCAGCCCTTGTTTTGCCTCTGTGTAAGCAGGGTGCTACTTTGAGAACATTGTGGAATGTTTGAGGTTTTAGCCACTGACAGCTGTCCAGATCCGCAATCGTTATAGAAAGCGTAGGAGAGAATCCTAACCTTTGGCTGAGCCCTCTCTCCTTTCTTTGGGACACACAGACCTCAAGATTCAAACGCCTTGGCAGATCTCAAGTGTCCTTTTGGACACTCTGAAATTGGAATGAATCTTAACAAAAATAATTAGTTCGGTGGAAAGGACTGTCTTCCCAACAAATGGTCCCGGAACAACTGGATCTCTATATGCTAAAAAATTAACCCACAACTCATGCCATATGCAAAAATTAACTCAAAATGTAGATGTAAAATATAAAACTACAAAACTCTCAGAAGGAAACACAAGGGAAACCCATCACAGCCTTGGATTAGGCCAAAAGTTCTTAGACATCACATGAAAAGCATGATCCATAAAAGAAAAAAAATCGATGAATTTGACATTATCGAAATTAAAAACTTTTGCTCTGCAAACGTCATTGTTAAGAAAATTAAAAGACAAGTCATGTCCTGGGGAAAGTATTTTTCAAATCACATATCCAACAATGGACTTATCCCCAGAACATATAAAAAACTCTCAAAACTCAAAAGGAAGAAAAGCGGTGATCCAATCAGAAATTAGGCAAAAAGCGACGCCTGGATGGCTCACAGTCAGTGAAGTGTCTGACTTCGACTCAGGTCATGATCTCGCGGCTCGTGAGTTCAAGCTCCACGTCAGGGTCTGTGCTGACAGCTCAGAGCCTGGAGCCTGCTTCAGATTCTGTGTCTCCCTCTCTCTCTGCCCCTCCCCCACCCATGCTCTGTCTCTCAAAAATAAATGAAAACATAAATAATTAAAAAAAAGAAATTAGGCAAAAGATTTAAGCAGACACTTCACCATTGTATTAGCCAGAGTTCTTCAGGGAAACAGAGGCAATTGGATGTATACGTATGTAGAAGAGATTTATTATAAGAAATTGGCCCATGTGATTATGTGACCGACAGACCCAAGATCTGCAGTGTAAGGTGGCAAACTAGAGACTCAGGACAGCCGGTGGTATTGCTCCAGTCCCCTTCTGAAGGCTGAGAAGCAGGAGGAGCCGTGAAGTGGCTCCAGTCTGATGGCGGCAGGCTCAAGACCCAGAAAGAGCATGTGTTTCCGTTTGAATCTGAAGGTAGGAAAAGGCCAATGTCCCAGTTTAAAGGCAGTCAGGCTGGAGAATTTCTCTCTTAACTCAGGGCAAGATCAGCATTTTTGTTCTATTCAGAACCTTAACTTGTTAGATGAGACCTACCGGCATTAAAGAGGGCAATCTTCTTTACTTAATCTACCACTTTAATATTAATCTCATCCATAGGCTCAGGTCAGTTAAGAATCCAGCTTTGACTCAGGTCACGATCTTGTGGTTTGTGAGTTTGAGCCCCTGCATTGGGCTCTCTGCTATCAGTGCAGGACCAGCTTCAGATTCTCTGTCCTCTTCTCTCTCTGTCCCTCCCCTGCTTGCTCTCTCTCTCTCTCTCTCTTTCTCTCTCTCTCCCTCTCTCTCTCAAGAATGAGTAAACATTAAAAAAAAATAATATTAATCTCATCCAAAAACATTCTCGTAGGAACATCCGGAATAATATGTGACCAAATACCTGGGCACTTCATGCCCCAGTCAAGTTGACATGTAAAATTAACCATCACAAACATATACAGATGGCAAATAAACACATAAAAAGATGTTCGACGTGAGTAATTGTTAGTGAAATGCAAATTAAAGCCATAGTGAAATATGCCTTATTAGAGCAGCTAAAATAAAAAAAAATACAACACCAAGTGCTGACGAGAATGCAGAGCAACTGAGACTCTTTTACATGGCTGGCGGGAAATGCAGAATGACCCAACCACTAAGGAAAACAGGAAATTTCTTATAAAGTTAAATACACATCTACCCAATGACCCAGGATTCTAAGTATTTACCATTGAGAAGTGAAAATTTAAAATCACACAGAAACCTATAAATAATAGTTTACAAAAGCTTTATTCACGATAACAAAACACTGGAAATAACTCCAATGTCCTTCTGTGGGTGAATGGATAGACTGTGGTACATCCACACAATGGAATACTACTCAACAATAAAAAGGAGAAAGCTATTGATACACTCAACAACAAGTATGAATCCCAAATATATCATGCTAAGTGAAGGAAGAGAGTCACAAAAGGTCGTGTACTGTATGATCCTTTTTTAAAAAATTTTATTTATTGTTGAGAGAGAGAAAGGGGAATACAGAGAATTCTAAGCAGGTTCCACACCATCAGTGTGGAGCCTCATGTGGAGCTCGAACTCACAAACCATGAGATCATGACCTGAGCCAAAATTAAGTCAGACGCTTAACTGACTGAGCTACCCTGTATGACCCCATTTATATGGCATTCTGGAAATGGCAAAAGCATAGGGAAAGAGAGCAGATTGGTGATTGCCAGGAGCTAGGTGTTGGGAAGGGTCTACCTACAAAAGGATAGCACAAGAGAATTCTTTGGAGGTGTTGAAATTGTTCTCTATTTCATTTGTTGTGATTAGTATAAGAATTTATGCATGTGTTAAAATTCATTCTCCGAAGAAGCAGTTGGCTTCTTCTGTTAAAAGATGTTCCTGGGGGCACCTAGTTGGCTTAGTCGGTTGAGCGTCTGACTTTGGTTTAGGTCACGATCTCGCCGTTCATGAGTTCGATCCCCGCGTCAGACTCTGTGCTGACAGCTCAGAGCCTGGACCCTGCTTTGGATTCTGTGCCTTCCCCCTCTCTCTGTCCATCCCCTGCTCATGCTCTGTCTCTGTCTCTCAAAGATGAATAAGCATTTAAAAAAAAAAAAGATGTTTTTCCTGGAATACGTCTGGTTGATAGGCCTCTTAGAATTTGCCCAGAATTTGTCTCATGCAAAGGCAAGTGGTCTGTGTAAAAAGTTGGACTGGTAGCATCTTTGTGTGTGTGTATGTGTGTGAGTGCACATACACACACACTCTTAGAATCTCCTGTACTTAACTATTTGTTTGAACAGATAATCCATGCACATGATTCAACACTATAGGTGCCAAGTCTTCTGTTTATTAGAACATATCAGTTGGGTCTGCTCCAGCTTTTACAGCTGGGGCCCATTTTAATTGTTCGGTGCCGAGGGCCATGTTGGTTATTAAATACGTGCAGTATAAGCCTTGAAAGAATATCAAGTGAAAGTCCCCCTCTGTTTTGTATCCTGGCCCCTCCTTTAGTTTCTGTAATCTTCAATATAGAGGCATTTCAACATTGGCCTATATGACATTGCCAGGATGGGCATTTTAATGACCCTTAACAGTGTATGGCAATGCAAGATAGGAAATCTTATCCCAAATCTGTCTCCGGCATCCCTCCAGCCTTCCTCCCAGGGCTTGCTTTTCCATCCATACTCCTCTGTCCCTGCGCATCAGCCTGCCCCTCTCTGATGTTTGCCTGGGACCGGGTTCTCACCCTGCCTGTCACCTGGAACATCATGTCGGGAACCAGGGCGAATGAAAAGCCTCAGGACAAACCAGGCAAATGTGCCCAGGGCAGCAGTTTTTCTAGGTGATAAAACAGCACAAATGTCATCTTATCCCAGATGTCAGCTGAGTCTACCTTGCCCAGGGGTCTAACCTTCAACCTGGGGTGCACAGACCCTCATGGTGTCCATGGATACATTTCAAATGATTTCATGTACTTAGATGAGAGAAAAATCATAACTTTATTTTCACTCACCACTGAATGGAAGTGAGCATTTCCTTCAATTGTCAATGTAGGCTGCAAGTCACAGAAGTTACCGCAGGACCTGCGCCATCATTGCCTGCAGAAATCAGATGTGTTTTTTGTTTGTTTGTTTGTTTTTAAAATGTTTCTACTTGTGTGTGTGTGTGTGTGTGCGTGTGTGTGTTTGTGTGTGAGAGAGAGAGAGAGAGAGAGAGAGAGAGAGCGCGAGTAGGGGAGGGGCAGAGACAGAGGGAGACACAGAATCTGAAGCAGGCTCCAGGCTCTGAGCTGTCAGCACAGAGCCCGACGTGGGGCTCGAACTCACGAACCGCGAGATCGTGACCTGAGCGGAAGTAGGATGCTTCACCAACTGAGCCCCCCCAGGCGCCCCCCAGATGTTTTTATATTATATTATACTGGTTACAGATACCTCACACTTCTTTAAAGCTCACCATCACCTCAACTGACAGCACCTTTGCACTTGCTAACACTTGCTACTTTATTATGTCACAAGTTTGGGTTCCCCCCTCCCACCGATGTTCTGATGGCTTCCTTTTCTTTAAAATTTTGTAATTGGTTTTCTTTGTAAAACAATATATTTTTTAAGCTTTAAAAACATTATTCTAGACAGAGGTCTGTAGGCTTAGCAAAGTTTTGAGACTTGTGTGTCACAAATAGTTAAGGGGTGCCTGAGTGGCTCAGTCGGTTAAGCGTCTAATTTCCACTCAGGTCATGATCTCATGGTTTGTGAGTTCAAGCCCTACGTGAGGCTCTGTGCTGACAGCTCAGAGCCTGGAGACTGCTTCAGATTCTGTGTCTCCCTCTTTCTCTGCCCTTCCCCTGCTCACACACACACACACACACACACTCTCTCTCTCTCTCTCTCAAAAATAAACATTTAAAAAAAGGAAATTTTTTTTAAAAGTTAAGATTTCTGCCAGGAGCCATAGATTTGGAGATTCAAGTAAAATGGACTGACCTTCCCCCCATCCAATATCCCCTCCAAAATCCTCATGACTTCCTGACAGCTTACATTCTCCTACGTTCAGAGTCCCCACAGAACTTCATCTCAGTTGGGTCTCTCCCCACTTCTCCACGTCCGGCATGGGGAACACGGCCCCCTTTCCTTGATTTCCCCCGAACACATTGATACATGTGTTTAGACCCAGGGGGGAAAGCAGAGTGGCGACAGGGTGGGGCTCAGGAGATGCAGAGCATGACGGAAGACTATGGACTGAATATTGGGCATCTCAATTCTTGAAAAGTCCTTGGGGGGCATCTGCCCCAAGGCCAGATGTTCTGGTGAGCAAGGGGCAGCCTCTGCTATGGGATCTTTCTCCTTCTCACGTGATAATCTTGGGCTGCTGCCAACCCCAGGATTCCAGTTGATCATTCACTCAGACTCATTTCACATGTTCCCGCTCTCACCCCTGCCCACCCCATCCGTGCACGGAAGTCTTTGACTTCGTAATAACAAAGACTTTTCTCCCTGAGGGGACCTCTGCTAGCAATGAAAGGAGCCATTATTTTCCCTTCGTTCTTGGACAGTTTACACAAATCTGAAGGTAACTCAAGAAATGTGTAAATATTTTGGAGCTCCTTATGGCTGACTTTGAGTTCCACTCTCCTTTACCATCAGAATATCTGTGGAGATGTTTGAAAATATTGCTTTGGGACTTTAATGAAAACAAAAGCTGACAGAGGGAACTACACGCATATGAAATACAATCCAAACTCCTTTATAGACAACACGGTTTGTCTCCAGCCTCATCTGGACAGTCTCTTGTTTAGTCCACTATGTTCCAGCCATGCTGAACTTCTTGCAGTACTTAGAATACCCAGAGCTCTTTTTAGCCACAGGGCCTTCACACGTGCTGTTTCCTTTCCTCTGCACTTTGCTCTTTCCTTCTGCCTTCTCTCCGTGGGCCCCTGCTCTTCTTGGAAGAGCATCTTCTCAATGAGGCTTTTCTTGATTTCTCTCCCTGATACACTCCTCACCTCTACTGATCTGTGTCCCAGAACTTCTATTGTTTCCTTCATACCTCTTACCATAATCTATTTGTGACATTTTAGTATCTGTTTTCCCCACAGGATTTAAAGCCCCATGATGGTAGGGACTGGGACTGATTTGTTCATTGGTACATCCTCAGTACATAGCACAGTGCTGGGCTATTAGTAGGGTCTCGATAAATACTCATGGAATGCATGATTGAATTTAGTGTAAGGTATAGTTCTGTTTCCACAAGGGATCCCTGAAGACGTGAAAATTTCCTTATCAAAGGAATGAAATTATGATAGCTGAAAATATGCAAGATTATCTACTGGGGGCCCTTTGGACTGTTCGTACAGCCAGAGAAATTAATTTGAAGGGCTGACGTATACATCTAAGAGATACTTTTTTCCAAAGTTCTAGATTCAGAACAGTAAGGAATGATTGCACAATTTGCCACATAGCAGATACTCAAAGACACGATCCTTAGTAATTGTATGATGCCTTTGGGGTTGATTCTGTTTTACAAAAAGTTTTATTCTTTAATCCACAGGTCACAGCTTTCATCTGCGTGAACACACATGGCTTTGTTACGAAAAAGTAAGATTACACTTTTGACAATCATGATTATTAAAAATAGATATTTTAAAGGACTGGTTTTTTTTTTTATTTTTTAATGTTTATTTATTTTTGAGAGATAAAGACAGAGCGCGAGAAGGGGAACAGCAGAGAGAGAGGGAGACACAGAATCCGAGACAGGCTTCAGGCTCTGAGCTGTCAGCACAGAGCCTGACGCTGGGCTCAAACCCATGAACTGTGAGATCATGACCTGAGCCAAAGTTGGACAGGTAACTGACTGAGCCACCGAGGTGCCGCTTAAAGGACTGTTTTGATGCTGAGTCTTGAACTGTCTTATTTTTGAGATCTTTGTTTTCACGGATGGTTTTCCCACAGGCAGAGTTCTTGGCATCATCATCAGGATGATTCCTGTGGAAAGTTGTTAAGTATTTTGTCCACAGGTGGATTCATCATGAGAAGGGGCAAACATTTCTATAAAACTTAACAAATAGAATTTATTTTCTTACTTTAAATAAATATTCATGTTCCTATCTAATTTTAGCACTTGTAATTTTGTGTTCCTATTCTTAATATCGATTGATTGATTCATGCAAGTAATCTCTACACCTAACATGGGGCCCAAACTCACAACCCCCACATCAAGAGTTCATGTTCCACTGACTGAGCCAGCCAGGTGCCCCTTGTGTTCCTATTCTTTTTTTTTTTTTTTTTTTAATTTTTTTTTCAACGTTTATTTATTTTTGAGACAGAGAGAGACAGAGCATGAACGGGGGAGGGGCAGAGAGAGAGGGAGACACAGAATCGGAAACAGGCTCCAGGCTCTGAGCCATCAGCCCAGAGCCCGATGTGGGGCTCGAACTCACGGACCGCGAGATCGTGACCTGGCTGAAGTCGGACGCTTAACCGACTGCGCCACCCAGGCGCCCCTTGTGTTCCTATTCTTAAGAGTCACCTTAAATTATATAATCTTCAGACGCCATCAAAACCTGAATTTGCCCTTGATTTTAGATCTAGTAGTTTGTGAACCTGGGGTGAAGCATAGTAACCTAATTGTGTGACAGTCAGCCTCAGGGTAGAGCTGCCTGAACAAGCAGATGAAAAGACAAGATATGCAGTTAGATTTGAAGTTCAGATTAACCGTGAATAATATTTTGGTCTAAGTATATGCAAAATATTGCATAGGGCATACATACACTAAGAAAAGAGTCAGGTGATAGAAGACTTTGAGTTGCCTCCCCAACTGGCTGTGGCAGATGAATATTTATCACACGTATTGATAAACTGTAGGGCTTTCTTCCTTATCTGCTATTTCTCTATAGTTTTGTTTTAAACTGAGTCTCGTATTTAGTTTCTCTGGCTGAATCTCACAGTCCAGAAAGGCAGAGAGAAGCTGGATGTAAGCACAGTAGGATCATTGGGCCTCAGAATGTAGCTCTGGAAGACATCTGTGAAGACTAACTCCTTCCTTCTACAAGAGGGAAGACAAAGGCCCAGGGGCCAGAAAAGAGATCCGTATGAGGACAATAAATGTAAATATCTCGATGCGTAATAGCAGTAAATGATAGGAGTGCCTGGGTGGCTCAGTCCGTTAAGTGTCCGACTCTTGATTTGGGGTTAGGTCATGATCTCATGGTTCATGAGTTCGAGCCCCTCATTGGGCTCTGCGCTGACAGTATGGAGCCTGCTTGGGATTCTCTCTCTCCCTCTCTCTCTGCCCTCCCTCACTTGTGCTTTCTCTCTCTCTCTAAAATAAATAAATAAACTTAAAAAATAGTAAATGATAATACATAACAATTATAAAGTCTTTATTAGGCCTACATTGCCTTTGTTAACTCTCAAAACCCGCATGTGAGACAATGATTATTACTACAATTACAATCCTCATTGAGCAGATGAGCAAACTGAGGCTCAGAGAGATTCAGTAACCTATCTAAGGCCACACAGCTAAGAGGTGGCAGAAACAAGATTTGAGCCTGACTTGAAATCCTGGCCCTTCCTCTCCTACCAACATTTTCCAAACTTCAGGTGATTGTGCTCTATGTACAGCAATGCACCACCTTCTCAATTTTTCATCATCTGTGTTTCTTCTGTCCTATGCATGACTTAACTGTTTCCTTAAATTGACTCATTTAAGGGGCGCCTGGGTGGCGCAGTCGGTTAAGCATCCGACTTCAGCCAGGTCACGATCTCGCGGTCCGTGAGTTTGAGCCCCTCGTCAGGCTCTGGGCTGATGGCTCGGAGCCTGGAGCCTGTTTCCGATTCTGTGTCTCCCTCGCTCTCTGCCCCTCCCCCGTTCATGCTCTGTCTCTCTCTGTCCCAAAAATAAATAAACGTTGAAAAAAAATTAAAAAAAAATTGACTCATTTAAAATTTATGTGTACTTTATAATACAAAGTGTATATCCTGGAGCGTCTGGGTGGCTCAGTGGGTTAAGCATCCAACTTTGGCTTAGGTCATAATCTCATGGTTTGCAAGTTCGAGCCCCATGTCGGGCTCTGTGCTGACAGCTCAGAGCCTGGAGCCTGCTTTGGACTCTGTGTGTGTCTCTCTCTCTGCCCCTCCCCTACTAGTACTCTGTCTCTCTTTCTCAAAAATAAACAGAAACATTAAAAATTGTAAAAAAAAAAAAAAAAGAAAGTGCATATCCTTATTGCTAATAGAATAAGCTATCTCCTATCTTAAAAAGAAGACGATTATACAAATATGTATGATTAGAACAATGTTACTCACTTCTGGGTAGCTTTTGTTACCTGCCTGCACGTGAAACTAAAACTTCTCATGCTGTGACTTAGTGTTACTTAATGCCATGGTCACAAACCTCCTAAACCATCTCATGTACAATCAGTAGTATGTGCTCTGTACTTAGGAAAGCACTGTCCTTTATCACTCTATTTCTCAGTCGTTGCCAATGGTAAGTGGAACAGATGGTCCCGGATGCTTAGAACTGGAAGAGATATTTGGACCTTCCGTCCTCTTACTCAGGGCAAGAATTTGTTGTATGTCATCCTTGACCAGTGTTCGAGTGAACTGAGAACACGTACTCATAATAAGTACTGGCTCATCATAAGCTTTATATAAATGTTGGCTGTTCATTGAAACCAAATGTTCACGCACGGAGTTGGCTCCAGAGGCAGCCTCATGTCGGCATTAAAGTCGTAGCCTCTGCCATGAGGCTGCCTGGGAGTAGCCCCCCATCCTCCTTAAACTACGTCTCTGTGCCCTTGAGCTGCAACAGCATCCCAGGTTAACCCTTTATTCTGCATGCCATCTGCTGAAAGAAAGGTCCCAGACCACCGCTGGGATGTTCGTTAGGGAAGGCATCTGCTCATATGACCATTCTAAACTTTCCCGCAATTTCAGCTTGAGAGGTTACACCTGAATGTGTTTCTGTTTTTATTTCAGTCAATCAAGTGTTGCTGTTCCTTCTGATTGTGACCCTCTGCGGAATTCTCTATAAGAAAGTTCATAAGGGGACCGTGCTCAGGAATGAAACAGGTATGCTGAGTGAAACAAGCTGGGCCCCAAAAGATAAGTACTGTGCGATTCCTCTTGTATGAGGGACTTGGATAGTCACAGTCACCCAGACAGAAAGTATGATGATGGTTGCCAGGAGCCAGGGGCGCGGGGATGCGGAGTTCTTGTTTAACGGGTAGAAGCTGCAGTTGTGTGAGTTTGTAAAAGTTTTGTAAGTTTGACAAGAATTATAGGGATGGGGCCGTGGTGACAGTAGTATGACAATGTGAATGTATTTAATACACCAACTGTGCATGTAAAAAATGCTTAAGATGATAAATCTGAAGTGTTTTTGACTACAATAATTTAAAAAAAAAAGAATGGAGCAGGTAAATAAGCATATAACCCATCAAGATGGGATGCCTGGGAATGTGATTTAAATGCGTTCCTTTGCTTCCTCTCAGTAGCTGGTTCAGAGACAGGCAACCATCTGGTCAGCTCCCAAGGACCTGCTGGTGAGAATATCCACCCAAGGCCAACTTTTCAATGATGTTCTACAGCGATCGGTGCTACTCAACCTTCAGCACATAGAAGAATCACAGTTAGGGTTTGTTAAAACACGATACTCGGACCCATCCCGAGAAATTTTGAGTCAGTAGATTTGGGGTGGGGCCTGAGGATTGCACGCACTTGTGATACGCTCCCAGTTGATGATGACGCTTGATTCTCAGACCACGCTTCGGGCGACTGGCTCTGTGTCCGTCCTTGGAGGCTCCCAATAATGCTGCTTATGCACATCACCTTCTGTCCCTTCTCCCCACTGGTTCATTCCCAGTGCGGCACCAATGGCCTCAGAACCCGCAGCTGAAAAAAGATCCTGCATTGACCCTATGTCCTCTTCCAGCTGTGCTCAGGACCCCGATTCCCCTCCTGAGGAGTGGGTTGCTTGAGATGACACCTTCACAACCTCTAAACACACAGAGTCATCCTTCACAGAAATTAAGAAGTACTGTAGTCTGTGTATTATATTTTTAAATGGATTCTTTATTTATAAAGATTTTATTTTTTTTTTATTTAAATTTTTTTTTTCAACGTTTATTTATTTTTGGGACAGAGAGAGACAGAGCATGAACGGGGGAGGGGCAGAGAGAGAGGGAGACACAGAATCGGAAACAGGCTCCAGGCTCCGAGCCATCAGCCCAGAGCCTGACGCGGGGCTCGAACTCCCGGACCGCGAGATCGTGACCTGGCCGAAGTCGGACGCTTAACCGACTGCGCCACCCAGGCGCCCCTATAAAGATTTTATTTTTAAGTAATCTCTACCCCCAATGCGGGGCTCCAACTTGCAACCCTGAGATCAAGAGTTGCACAAACCTTTGACTGAAACATCCAGGCACCCCTATTTTTAAATAATTGTAGTTTTATATAGTCTCGCAAATACATTTATGGAAAATACAGAAGAGAAAGATATTACCTGTAGCTATATCAGCCAAAGACAAATATAGTTAATATTTTGGTGCATTATATACATTCATTTCATACTTTTTTTTTTTTTTTTAAAGAGGTTTTAGGCACTGGACCCACAACAGTGAGAAAAACAATGTCTTACTCTCACAAAGCTGACTTATTTTAATTTAAAAATTCATTTAAGAAAAACAGTTAAGGGGAGCCTGGGTGGCTCAGTCCGTTAAGCATTTGATTCTTGATTTCTGCTCAGGTCGTGATCTCACAGTTCACAGGATAGAGCCCTGGTCAAGCTCTGTGCTGATAGTGTGGAGCCTGCTTGGGGTTCTCTCTCTCTCTCTCTCTCTCTCTCTCTCTCTCCCTCTCTCTGCCCTTCTTCCCCTCTCAAAAACAAATAAATATGCTAAAAAGAAAAACAGTTAAAAACACATAAAATCTGGTTTAAATAAACATAAGGAGCATCGGGAAAGAGAATGATTTCCACATAAAGATGTGCATACAGATTTGCCCAGGGCATCATTCTTTGTAGCCCCATTGGAAACAATCCACATGTAAATCAATCAGAGATGAGATAAAATGTAGTATATCCACACAATGGAGTGCTTTTCAACAATAAGAAGCAACAAACTACGAATGCCTGCTCCAGAAGTTGGATGTGGATAAAACTCTCAAAGATTATGCTAAATTAAAGAAGTCAGACCTGAAAGCCCACATATTATATGACTCCATTTAGAGAAGTTTCTAGAAAAGGTAAATCTATAGAGACAGAAAAGAGATCAGTGGTTGCCAGGGGCTGAGAGCCAGAGTGGATTGACTATAACCCAGCTTAAGGAAACTTTTCAGGGAAATGAACTTTTTTTTTTTTATTTGAGAGAGTGAGAGAGAGAGAGAGAGAGAGTGCAAGCAGGCAAGGGGAAGAGTGGGGGGGGAGGGGGAGAGAGAGAGAGAGAGAGAGAGAGAGAGAGAGAGGGAGAGAGAGAGAGAATCCCAAGCAGCCTCCACATCCAGCACGGAGCCCGACTCTGGGCTCAGTCCCACAATCTTGGGATCATGACCTGAGCCAAAATCAAGAGTTGGACACCCCACCAACTGAGCCAGCCAGGCACCCCTGGAAATGGTCCAAAGTGGCATTGTGGTAATGGTTGTGCAACTCTATCGATTTACTAAAAATCATGGAACTGTATACCTAAAAGAGGAAATTTTAAGAAATTCCCAATATTTGCAAATTTTAAGAAATCTGTATTAGTCAGCCTGGGCTGCCTTAAGAAAATACCACAGACTATGGGGTGCCTGGGTGGCTCAGTTGGTTAAGCTTCCGACTTCTGCTCAGGTCATCATCTCACGGTTCATGGGTTCAAGCCCTGAATCAGGCTCTGTGCTGACAGCTCAGAGCCTGGAGCCTGCTTTGGATTCTGTGTCTCCCTTTCTTTCTGCCCCTCCCCTGCTCACACTGTCTCTCTCTGTCTCTCAAAAATGAATAAACGTTGGAAAAAACTTTTTTAAAATATAAAAAAAGAAAATACCCCAGACTAGATGGCTTACAGAAAAGAAGTTTGATTTCTCACAGATCTGGAGGCTGGAGGTCCAGGATCTAGGCTCTGGCAGTGTTGGTTTCTTCCAAGGCTTCTCTTCCAGGCTCACAGTCAGCTGCCTTCTCTTCCCGTCCTCAGATGACTTTTTCTGTGTGTTCCCATCTCTGGCGTCTCTGCCTCTTCTTATAAGGACATCGGTCATACTGGATTAAGGCCCCACCCTAATGGCCTCAGTTTCACTTAATTACTCCTTATAGGTTCTGTCCTCAAATGCAGTCACATCCCAAGGTACTGGAGTTTAGTGCTTCCACATACAGATTTACACAATTCAGTCCTAATGATAGCTAAATTATGCCTCAATAGAGAAAGGAAGCGATACGAAGTCAAAAGTTGTCTGAACTTCCAGTTCTTGAGTCCTCACACTTCGCTCCCTGCCCATAAGCCAACACATTTCTTCTCTCCACAGAGAGAAACAAGTAGCTTTCATAGCAGCTGTTAAAACAAGTGTAAGGAAATGCACATCCTGGCCTATTAATCAACCATATACTGATAAACAAAGTATTTGGAACACCTCAATGGGTTCACTATCACATCTTTAACCCATTCAATGTTGAAAAGAATCAGTGTTATGAAATAACATTCAAAAGAGTATAATGTTGAGATGGAAAGACGTCCGTGATACGTTAAGTGGAAAAAGCAAGTTGTAGAAAACCATGAAAAGTATGATTTCATAATAACATGTGTAGGTGGTATATTTCCTTTTGGGACAACACAAAGA
Organism: Prionailurus bengalensis; assembly: GCF_016509475.1. Lineage (NCBI taxonomy): Eukaryota > Metazoa > Chordata > Mammalia > Carnivora > Felidae > Prionailurus > Prionailurus bengalensis. The sequence continues at coordinate 124,088,242 of NC_057358.1, read as the reverse complement.
AGGATTTGAGAGGCGCACACCGCACGGGTGACAGAGATCTACCTTTGGAATGGGAGTAGAGAAGTCTGCAGAAAATCACCATGACTTACTGGAATTTGGGGCTGGAATTTTTTCAAGAAATGCATATCAATATTTTTAATAGACTGTGTTTTTAGAGCAGTTTTAGGCTCATAGCAAAATTGAATGGAAGGTACACAGCTTCCCCCCACTATTAACATCCCCCACCAGATGGTACGTTAGTTACAACTATTGAACCTACATGGACACATTATCACCCAATGTCCACAGTTTACATTAGGGTTCACTCTTGATGTTGTCCTTGGGTTCTGAGAAATGTATAAGGACATTAACCTACCATTATGGAATACAGAGCAGTTTCACTGCCCCGAAAAATCCTCGGTGCTTTGCCTATTCCATATTAATTTTTATATTTTCAAAAATAGTAATTCAAAGAATTGGTGTTATAAGGTAATTTCCAGAAACCCTGTGAAATCATTTGCTGAAGAAAGGCATGGTGCCATTTTGTGTATTTTTTTTTCCTTACATTTATTTATTTTTGCGAGACAGAGCACAAGTGGGGGAGGGGCAGAGAGAGAGGGAGACACAGAATCCAAAGCAGGCTCCAGGCTCTGAGCTGTCAGCACAGAGTCCGACGCGGGGCCCAAACTCACAAACCCTGGGATCGTGACCTGAGCCGAAGTCAGAGGCTTAACCGACTGACTTTGCACCCCCCCTTTTTTTTCTTTTACATTTATTTTTAAAATTATAATTTTTTTAGTTAATTTTTTTTATCTATTCATTTTTGAAAGACAGAACATAAGGGGCGCCTGGGTGGCTCAGTCGGTTAAGCGGCCGACTTCGGCTCGGGTCACGATCTCACAGTCCATGAGTTTGAGCCCCGCGTCGGGCTCTGTGCTGACCGCTCAGAGCCTGGAGCCTGTTTCAGATTCTGTGTCTCCATCTCTCTCTGACCCTCCCCCGTTCATGCTCTGTCTCTCTCTGTCTCAAAAATAAATAAACGTTAAAAAAAAAATTTAAAAAAAAAAAAAAAGAAAGAACATGAATTTGGGAGGGGCAGAGAGAGAGGGAGACACCAAATCTGAAGCAGGCTCCAGGCTCCAAGCCGTCAGCACAGAGCCGGATGCGGGCTCGAATTCACGAGATGTGAGATCATGACCTGTGCCGAAGTCAGACGCTTAATGGACTGAGCCACCCAGGAGCCCCTTGTGTATTCTGATAATGACATTCAATCTAATCTCCTGATAATTTTTGTGTGATTAGCTGGTGATTCACTCCTGGCCCATCTGAGGTGAGGCAAGTTTATATGCTTGGCTAAAACCAATCCTAATTTGAAATGGGATTCAGAGATTTGGCATGGGGAGAGCAGACATTTCACTTTTTCTAGAAATGGGCATGGTCTGGTAAGAGCTGCTTGTGGGAACGGACTAATGCAACATAATACATTTTCATTCCATACCACCATCAACATGATGTTTTCTAGAGATCGTATGGGCACCAAGCAGTTTCACATAGCCAGAGCTTTGGGTGAGTTGGCATAGGTACCAACTGGCACAGTGGGTGATTCCCAGAGAAGCTGCAAGGATGCCACATTGGTGTAGACTTTACAGTGGATAAATCTTTCCCAATCTTTCTCCAGTGTGTCTTCATCCATACTCTGTCCAGGGAAGACTTCTTGGCAAAGAGCGGTGTTTCTGGCTTAGGTTCGCTTCCCAGCTCCTCTGACCGGCAGAGTCTCCTAAGAAGCGTGGCAGTGTGACGTGTCTGCAGACTTGCTGTTTGATCTCTTGGGTGGCCCTCTTTCATGGGGACACCTTCCTCCTCCCTCATTCTGCCTATTTCCTGAGAGCCTGGTTCTGCCCCCAGCTTTTCAGCCCTTCTCTCTCTCTTTGCCCCTAGGAGTAGTCGGGGAATCATTCCTCCAGGGCCCTGTTCTGTACGATCGACACATCAGTTCAGCTCAGTCCAGCAAACTTTTATTAAGTGCCTCCTAGGTGCCAGACTCAGCAGGGAAAATATAATGAGTTCACAGTCTAGTGAAGGAGACAGACACATGAATAGATTCTTTCTGTGCAGTGTGGCAAATGTTCAAATAGAGGTATTTAAAAATTCACCCATCCATTCATCCCTCCCTCCAAAATGTATTGAGAATCTACTATGTTCCAGGCACTGTGCTAGCCGCAAATGAATAGACAGAGATGAACGAGATACTGTCTCGGCCCTCATAGGAGAGAAAGATAAAGCATGCAACCATATAAATTGCAATGCAGCTGGTCAGTCCACCCACAAACACGGACAAAGTGAGCGCCATGTAAGGAGCTGTTAAAGTCTTCCCAGAGGTTCTGATGTCTACACTGCATTTGGAATGAATGGGTAAAAGTTAGCCATGCAGGAAAGGATGGAAAGAGCATTCTGGGCATCTGGAACACTATGTGCAAAGGCACTGAGCAAAGGGACCACCCGGTGCAGTGTTCAGTATTTTGGTATCGCTGGAGTAGAAGGAGTCGAGGCTAAGGAAGTGAGTAGGGGCTGGATCATGAGGGACCTGTGTGCCAGGCAAGGGAAGGTGGCTCTACCTTACAGGAGCCACTGGAGAATGGTGAGCAGTGAAGAAATAGAGTCAAATTTGCATTCGGGGCAGTTCACTTCACTGCCTGCAGGCAACATGCCGCATGATTAGGGAACCTCCCCAAAATGACAGTTGAGTCCAAAAGGAATAATCCCTTAAGAAATATTTTCCTTTTTGTTTATAAAAGTAGCCATGGTTGGGGCACCTGGGTGGCTCAGTCGGTTAAGGGTCCGACTTCAGCTCAGGTCATGATCTCACAGTTTGTGGGATCGAACCCTGCAGCCGGCTCTGTGCTGACAGCTCAGAGCCTGGAGCCTGCTTCAGATCTGTGTCTCCCTGTCTCTCTCTGCCCCTCCCCTGCTTGTGCTCTCTCTCTCTCTCAAAAATAAACAAATATTAAAAAAAAAAAAAGTATCCATGGTTGCTTTAGAGAATTTGGAAAATATAAGAAATGCAAATAAGGAAATTGAAATCACTCATAATTCCATAAACAGATGTAGATCCATTTGAAAATATGTATGTATGTGTATATCCCATTGGGATCATACACCAGAGGAGATTCCTGTGGTGATTTTGTGTATCAAATACTAGAGAGAAATTTTGTATTCTTTCCCCCCCTTAATGTGGTATTATGAGCATTCTCTTGTGCCAGTAAGTATACTGTGAAAACAGAATTATTCTCGTGGTGGACATTTCAGACGTGGTGGCCAGCCTGGGGAAGAGAGACAGGAGAAGGGAGAGGCCCTTCAATGTTTCTTAAGCTACATAAAGCACAGTACCTGGTGGTTAGTTCATATATTTGTTGGATTAAATATCAGCTAGAACTGCCCCGCGTCTGAGTGGTACTTACCTGTCAAGAGAGCTTTAAGTAAAAACCAGAAGGGCATCTGAGAGTGGCCACTCTTCATACTGATTATTATTATCTTTCATACCGGAAAATTGTATTGCAATGCCAAAATAAGATGTTACGACACTGGTATTTTACATCACAGCCACAGCTCAAAAGAACAATCAATTATTCATCTTGTGCATTAGTCATGCTCTTTCATTTCACCACCTTTCTCTTGCTGTCGACTTTTGAGAGACTTGACTAGAGGGCGGAGAGGAGAAGGAAGATCACAAGCAGTAGCTTTTACAGCAGCATTGCAGGAAAACATTCCAATTTAGGAAGGAGTTGAGAACTGTCGGATCAAATGAGACTTTCCAGTTCTTCACATATTTTTCAACTGTGTCTATGTGTGTCCGACTGGCTTCTGTAAAAGAGCTCCAAAACCATAGTGACTGAAGCAAAATAGAAGTTCATTTTCTCTCTCAAGTGAATGAATGTGTGTCATTCCACACAATGATGTGCCATTTCCACGGCATCCAGATCAAGGTTCCTTCTGTGTTAGGGTTTCGGTGTCCTCCACAGGTAGCTTCCAAGTAGTGGTCCAAGATGGCTGCCCTAACTTCTGTCATCATATCTACATTCCAGCCAATGGGAATGGGGCCAGGGGAAGGGGAGGGTAGCACGTTGCTTTCAAAGGCAAATCCAGTAATCACACACATACTTGCACTAACCTTCCGTTGGTCATAACTTGATCATGCACACTTGCTAGGGAGTCTCAGAAATCTGTTCTTAGTGGTTGGCTAGATGCCAGCTAAAATTAAAACTCGAATGTTGTATTTCTTCCCCCTGCCCCACCCCATGTTCTATTTCTGAAAGAAGAAGAGACTGGATGTTGGAGAATGGTTGGCAGTCTCTTCCACACTATGCCGTCTTCCCCCAGGAGTGTGGGAGACAATTTGAACTGGTTCTACTATGAATTTCCTTCATGTTCTAAGACAGTGATTGTGATGTTTCCAGACGATGACTCTGAGGCTCCTGAGGAAATGGAGGATGAGATTCCTGTGGTGATCTGTGCCGCTGCAGGGAGAATGGGTGCCGCCATGGCTGCCATCAATAGCATCTACAGCAACACCGATGCCAACATTCTGTTCTATGTCGTTGGACTCCGGAACACTCTGTCTCGAATCCGGTAATTTGTGTACTATCGACTTGGGAGTTTTCAACTTTCTCTTCATCTTCCTTATCTTTCTTTAAATGCATTTCCTTCTGTTTTGGGCTTGATGAATGTCATTTGAATTAATGAGGGGATGACCTGAGATTTACTGGGTGACCTGATGAATGTGTGGTATAGCTAAGGAAGTTTCCGGCAAAGTCTCATTAATCTGGTTGGGCATTGCATCATTCTGCTGAAGTGAATTGGCTAATGACCTAAAGAACTACAAGCCTTAGGCAGGTTGTGTGTAAATCTCTCTCTATTTTTTAAATATTTATTTGTTTCCAGAGAGAGCATGTGCATGAGAGCAGGAGCAGAGAGGCAGAGAGAGAGGAGAAGAGAAAATCCCAAGCAGGCTCCACATTGTCAGCACAGAGCCCAAAATGGGACTCGATCTCACAAACTGTGAGATCATGATCTGAGCTGAAGTCAAGAGTCCAATGCTTAACCAACTGAGCCACCCAGGCGCCCCGGAAGTCTTTCTAAAACGGTTTATCTTGGGGTGCCTGGGTGGCTCAGTCAGTTGAGTGTCCAACTCTTGATTTGGGCTCAGGTCGTGATCCCAAGGTTGTGTTGGGCTCTGCATTGAGTGTGGAGCCTGCTTTGATTCTCTCTCTCTCCTTCTGCCCTTCTCCTCTGCCTCGCTCTCTCTCTAAAATTAAAAAAAAAACAAAAAACAGATGGGGGGCACCTGGGTGTCTCAGTCGGTTAAGTGTCCAACTCCTGATTTTGGTTCAGGTCATGATCTCATGGTTGTGAGATATTGCCCTCTGTTGGGCTCAGCACTGGGCATGGAGCCTGCTTGAGATTCTCTCTCTCCCTCTCCCTCCGCCCCTCCCCCACACGCGTGCGTGTGCACGCCCTCTCTCTCTGAAAAAAAACAAAACAAAACAAAAAATTAACAGTTTCTGCTTTCTTAACCTGGGAGGATATTAATATAGTATCATTTTAATATGACCCAGAATGATCACTAATTATAACTTTTGAACTGCAAAGTGATCTCTTTCCTATCTCACACAACACACTACAAAGTAAGTTGGAAACGGAGTTAGAAGAAATAAACAGAAAATCAAATTTTAAATTACTATTAAAAAGCAGGATAATTATATAATTTTGCTATGGAAAGTGATTCTGTGAGCCCACAAATCACAAGGAAAAAAATGGACGGATTTGGCTGCATAACATTTAAAAATTTTTAAATGATGAAAAACACTGTAAGTGAAATTAATCACACAATAAATTACACAAAACATTTTCAACATGTATTACAGACAAAGGATTACTATCCAAAGAATATAAAGAATTCTTACAAAAAACTTTTAAACATATAAGCATCGGGTAGTAAAATGCGCATACAATACAGACAAGTCACGGAAGAAAAATACAAATGGTCAACAAACATGAAAAAGTATTCTGTGTTACTAATAGGGAAATGCAAATTAAAACAACAGTGACATAATTTTTCACTCATCAAGATGGTAAAAATTAATAGGACAACAATATCCAGTGCAGGAAAATAGACACACTTATTCCTTGTTTCAATAATGTATACTTCGGGGCGCCTGGGTGAGCTTCCGACTTCGGCTCAGGTCACGATCTCGCAGTCTGTGAGTTCCAGCCCCGAGTCGGGCTCTGTGCTGACAGCTCAGAGCCTGCAGCCTGTTTCGGATTCTGTGTCTCCCTCTCTCTCTGCCCCTCCCCCACTCATGCTCTCTCTCTGTCGAAAATAAATAAACATTAAGAAAATTTTTCAAATAATGTACGCTTCGTAAATTGGCAAAAAGAAGGCAATGTGTGTATACTGACAAAGAAGATCCTCGGGACATGCTGTTATGTGAAGATGAAAGTTTCACTACGTCTCATATAGTGTGAACCATTTTATGAATGTCTTAAGCCATCCGGGCTGCTGTAATAGAATGCCACAGACCCGGTGGCTTGTGAAAACAGAAAAGTATTTCTCACGGTTCTGGTGGCTGTGAAGCCCAAGCTCTTAGGCATCGGCTGATTCCATGCCTGGGAAGGGCCTGCTTCCTGGTTCATGGAGGACTGCGTCTTTGCTGCGTCCTCCCGTGGTGGGAGGGGTAGAGGCGTTCACTGGGGTCTCTTTTATGAGGGCACTCATCGCATTCCTGAAGGCTCCGCGCTCATGACCTAATCACCTTCTGAAGGCCACACCTCCAAATGCCATCCCACTGGGGATTAGGTTTCAACGAATGAATTTGGGGGGAGGGGGCCATAAACATTCACCTTGTAGCTTTAAACAATAAAAAAACTGGGGGTGCCTGGGTGGCTCAGTCGATTGAGCACCCGACTTCGGCTCAGGTCATGATCTCACAGTTTGTGGGTTCAAGCCCTGCATCAGGCTGGCTGCTGTCAGCACAGAGCCCACTTCAGGTCTTCTGTTCCCCTCTATCTGTCCCTTTCCTGCTCATGCTCTCTCTCTGTCTCAAAAATAAATAAATAAATAAATAAATAAATAAATAAATAAATTTTTTTTAAAGAATCAAAAAACCAAGGGCACCGGGCTAGCTCAGTCAGTAGAGCACGTGACTCTTGATCTCGGGGTTGTGATTTTGAGCCCCATGTTGGGTGTAGAGATTACTTAAAAACAAAATCTCAAAAAAAAAAAAAACCATAAATGTGTACATGTACATATATGTGTTTCTGCAAAGAAAAAGACCCAAAAGATCTCCATCTGCCAGCAGTGACTGTCTCTGGGGAGGATGGATGGATTGGGGAGAGCAGTGATGACGGGAAGTTCAAGGTATTTCTAGTGTTATTTCCATTATTCAGAAGGAGAATGTATTTATTTTTTAAGTTTACTTATTTTTAGTAACCTCTACACCCAACATGGGGCTTGAACTCATGACCCCAAGATCAAGAGTCATATGCTTTTCCGACCGTGCCAGGCAGGCCCCTGAAGATGTTATTTATGCATGACTTTTACAATGCGATTTTTAGGTCTTGGCACCATTAGGAGATACTGAGATGTGGCTGACACTCACTCCTAATCTAAATGGTCTTTGGCTCCTGTGGGTCTTGAGGGCTTATGTACACGTTCTAGATTTTCTGTCTCATTTCTCTTCTTCTCATTTATTTTGCAGATTTTTCACTTAGCCTGCTGTTAACAGCCCTGTAATTATCTATGGGTATGAAAAGCAGATAACCAAGCCCCACAGGGTGGCTTGTGTCATATGGTCTGAGCAAGGGTTTGTGCTCGAACAGAAGGGCATCGGCTCCAGGGCTTGATGACATCTGAGGAGAGACTGTTTCCCAGCTCTTGGTTGTTGAGTCCACTAGACCGTTTTAAATTATTCAAAACAAAACAAAACAAAACTTTCTTTTCAGTGAAGTATAATACAAAAACAGAAAATTGCATAAATTCTGCGTGCAGTTTAGTGAGTCATCACAAGTAAACATACCCATGTAACAACCACCACCCAATGTGGTATGGTCAGGGTTTTTTTTTTTTTTTTTTTTTTTAATGTTTATTTCTTTTCTTTGAGAGAAAGAGAGAGATTTTGAGCAGGGGAGGGACAGAGAAAGAGGGAGACACAGATTCCCAAGCAGGCTCCCTACTGTCAGCCCACATCATGACCTGAGCCGAAATCAAGAATCAGACACTTGAGGTGCCTGGGTGGCTCAGTCAGTTAAGCGCCTGACCTCACCTGAGTTTACGATCTCACGGCTTGTGAGTTTGAGCCCTGCGTTGGACTCTGTGCGGACAGCTCAGAGCCCGGAGCCTGCTTCGGGTTCTGTGTCTCCCTCTCTCTCTGCACCCCGCCCCCGCCCCATGCCTCGTGCTCTCTCAAAAATAAATAAGCATTAAAAAAAAAAAAAGAGTTGGGGCACCTGGGTGGCTCAGTCAGTTGAGTGTCCGACTTCAGCTCAGGTTACGATCTCACGGTCTGTGAGTTCAAGCCCTGCATCGGGCTCTGTGCTGACAGCTCAGAGGCCGGAGCCTGCTTCAGATTCTGTGTCTCCCTCTCTCTCTGCCCCTCCCCTGCTCACATTCTATCTCTCTTTCTCTCAAAAATAAATAAACATTAAAAAAAAAAAGAGTTGGACGGTTAACCGACCAAGCCACACAGCCGCCCCAGTATGGTCAGTCTTTTTAACTTTGCCATCCTGATAGGTGTCCAGGGCTATCTCATCATGGTTTAACTTGAGATTCCTTCATTTTAAATGAGATTGAGCACTTTTTAAAAAAAAAAATTTAAATGTTCTTTTTTAAATGTTTATCTTTGACAGAGAGAGAGAGAGAGAGCACAAGTAGGGGAGGGGCAGAGAGAGAGAGAGACACAGAATCTGAAGCAGATTCCAGGCTCTCAGCTGTCAGCACAGAGCCTGACAGGAGGCTTGAACCCACAAACTGCGTGATCATTACCTGAGCCTAGTCAGATGCTTCACTGACTTAGCCACCCAGGTCCCCCCACCGCCCAGCACTTTTTTTCACACATTTCTTGGCTACTTAGATTTGCGCGTTCAAGTCTCTTGCCAGTTTTTCAGTAGGGTTGTCTATCTTTTTCTTATTGACATGACTTCTCCCCCCCTCCGGATTTGAAATATAATTAACATATAACATTGTGTAAATGGCTGCTTTTTATGGTTCAAATTTTGCAGATCTAAATTTTGTTCCAGGGATTGATTTGTCAACTTTTGAGCAACAACAGATGCTACCATGTGTGGCTTTGGTCATTAACAATTGTTTTGAGATAATTTCTGCCAAGAATTGTATCATGAATTGGATAAAAGATAGTCGCAGACTGTGTGCGACTGAGCAGACATGGGGGGGAGAGGGTCGGGGGGAGGGAGGAGGGGAAGGCAGGAAGCGAGGAAAGGTCGGGAACATGGAGAGACAGAGACAAAGAGGCCAGGATCACTTCAAATCGTCCTTGGAGTGGAAATAGCAGAGGAAGAAGGCAGGTAGGAGATCCAGGATGTCCTGCTTCATCTGTTGACAAAATCTGGTAACCCCGTGGCAAACAGGGACCAGGACCCGCAGATGCTTTGTAAGGAAGAAGGAACACATTTTGTTCTCCCGGTTTCCTGTGGAGATTATGTGGATCTGGGGAGCTATTTGGTTATTACTGTTTTGCTTCATTTCCTTTGCAGAGTTACGTGAATTAAAGAAAAAAGAGAGGAAAGATCGGAAGCCAGACCAGATGGGGGGAAAAAAATCAGAAGGTTTTATAGACTAAACTCTACTAAAGTTATACACATTTTATTTGTAACTTTCGAAAGAGGCCACAGATCAACTCTGAGGCAATAGGGAAATTGAGGCAAAAGGTTGGAGGTGTATATGCTAGAGGTGTTTTTTGTTTGTTTGTTGTCATCTCTTTAGAAAATGGATTGAACATTCTAAACTAAGAGAAATAAACTTTAAAATCGTGGAATTCAACCCGATAGTCCTCAAGGGGAAGGTCAGACCGGACTCATCAAGGCCAGAATTGCTCCAGCCTGTGAGTAGGAATCGCGCACGTGCTGGGGACAGTCTTCGGTGAGACCCTTGCTCAGTGGGGAGCACTGGCCACTGGGATGCAGACAGAATATTTTTGAAGCAGTGTCAGATCTCCACCAAGGTCTGCTTATTTATAATTTATAAGTCACCTGCTCCGGAAGGATTTAAGATGGTTCACATAAATAAAATGAAGCTATTCAAGCAGAAATGAAGCATAAGAAAACGTAGGATGCATTTCTGTGTGTGAATATGCCTGTAGAGGTTGGGGGTAGGGGCCAAATAGTGAGGCCAGGAAAAGTATTCCCAACCGACAGCGTGTTATGTGTGCTGTAATTGGACGTTGAATTTAGCCCAAGTATCCCGGCAGCTAAGGAAAACCAGTAGCGTGATAGATGATATACCTCATAGTGTCAACTAAGGTAATATTTTCAGGAGACACTGCTTTTTTTCCCTAGAATTGGGAATCTTAAGGTATTTTACTGCAAGAGTTCTTATTAAAGGGACTCTCTTGCATGAAGAGTAGTATTGATGGCAGGTTCACAGAAAATGCAGCTGCTTTCTGCATATGCTTGTTACATCCGTCCTTGAAAATGTACTGAATTCTATGCCCTCTAATGACATTATCTTTCCCCAGTTCCTTATATTTATTGTCAGAGTGTGAGCTGAGCTAGAACTTTGGGTTCGATGGTGTTATGGCTAATGAAACCATATGACTCTCACCCTCAGCTCATGCTTGTCTGACTTTTTTCTGGTCCAGGGAGCTAAGAGGTTGAGCTCGTGGTTGGGATGATGCCCCTGTGCCCCTGTGTCCTGTGTGCGTGTGTGTGTGTGTGTGTGTGTGTGTGTAAGGCTGATTTAGTTGACGGTAATCAAATTACTAGTATAGAGGAGGGCAGGCACTTTGTGTCCTAAAAGATTGACCAGGAAGCCTCCGTGACTCCCAGTACAGCGGCTCATGGAGACCCAAGTCATGTCACAGTCTCGGCAGATGAGGGTTTGGGTCTGGAAGGGCACTGATGGGCCAGCATCAGCTGCAGCCCGGGGCCCGGATAACTTGGAACCAGGAAGCTGCAGCGAGGCATCTTTACGGACTGTTTTATTTTGCTCCACACCTGGAGCGGAACTGAGGCCATGGTCAAAGCCACCCCCATAAAAGCACTAGAAGACACTGAGCCATATGCCTCTTCCCCACCATCACTTTTTTTTCTGTTGTTTTAACAGCTGAACTTTGTCCGCTTTTATCTCCCTCTGCTTATCCATCAACATGAGAAAGTCATCTATTTGGACGATGACGTAATCGTACAAGGTATACACGCCGACTGCCAAGAACGCTCGGAAAAGGAGCAGCCGATAAGTAGAATAACTGTCTATCTCCTTCAGTTTCCAAGTAGCTAGATGCCCACCGACTGTGACTGCGTATTCAAGATGGGAGAACAGTATTGTTATAAATTTGGGGATGTTTTGAAAACGGGGGTTGATAACTCACTTCCCTGGACAGTCCAGTTGACTGAGAGCCACTCTCTGACTGTTGAAGTCGGTAATAAATAGCTCAGTAGCCTCTCCTTTCTCTGCATCCCTAAAATGTAGAGGAATAAAGTCTCCCTCACGACATTCTTAAAAGTGAGCTACGTTTTGGTGTCTAAGTGTTGCTCTCTCTTTCTCTCTCTCTTTCACATGCAAATAAGCTAAGCACTGGTGTGGTCTCTACATGGCAACGGAAGTAAAGACATTTAGCCAGTGCCGATCTGACCTTATCATCAAGTGGCCTTCTGAATTGAGACAAACTATGTTATTAAGTAAATCGCCAGGCCACTCGAAATTGAGATCACATACTTTTCCTCCATAGCAAAATCAGGGACTCTTGGACAGTCTAAGGCTCTATCTAGCTCAAAACCAAATGCTATAATATTTAAGCCACTGGTGTTTTCTGAATTCAGGTGACATCCAGGAACTCTATGACACCACTTTGGCCCTGGGCCACGCGGCAGCTTTTTCGGATGACTGCGATTTGCCCTCCGCTCAGGACATGAACAGATTTGTGGGGCTGCAGGTGGGCTCGCTGGCGTGGAGGTCCTGGCTTCGCTCTGCTGTTCCCTTCCCTTCCCCTCCCTTCCCCACAATGCACAATCATCTAACCTTGGAGCGCAGCACAGGGCCCGGGCTGTCCGTTCGGCCCCAGCTCCGTGTGTACCGACTCTGGGGCAAGTTAGCCCTGCAAGTCTTTCTCTGCCTGTCTGACACATGGCAACAACGGTACCTGTTTCATTTGGTTTTTGTGAGCTGTGATGAAATCACACGATGCCAGAGCTCCAGCCTGCAGTAATGCTCCAGAAGTGACAGGTGTTACCTAAGTGGCTGCAACCACCCCTGTCCGAGATGGGGTTTCCTGTAAGACAGTCCCTGGACTTTTGGTCCTGTTGTCAGAGTTTTGATCATTGCTTTTTGTGTGTGTGTGTGTGTTTTCCTTTCAACAGAGGAAAATACTGATTTTGCTCAAGGGTAAAGAGCAACTTACCCTGGTGGAAATGAGGGAAGTCGAACCTGTCTGTAATACTGAAACTAAAAGGATGGCTTTAAAATACAAGGTGTTATTAAGAATCAAATGCTGTTCTTTAAACAAAGTTCCAGGACATCATTTTAGACATGTTGACAGTAGAGGTGTGACATACTTTGAGGCCTAGGACCTTAGTCAACAGGTTGGCTCCACCCCTTAGTAGGTTTGCAGCCCTGGGCAAGTGCGTGGCCGTGCGGTTCTCCCTCGGTTGTCAGAGGTAATAACAGTACTTCCCTCGTAGAGTTATGGTGAGAATTAAATTAGTTAATACGTGTAAAGTGACTGTGCGATTAACGAGGTAATGTGTGCAAAGTTCCTAGAACAGAGGCTGGCACATGGAAACTGCTCGAGCGTGTCCATGATTTCCATGTTGCGCTTGGGCATCGCACTGAGCTTGAGGTGGATTGTGACAGCCTGTGTGGGTGGAACAGTAACGTCCCGCCTCATATCACAGCCACTCCACAACCACCCATGTGCTTACCATGGTGCTGGCACTGTTTTAGGTACCAGCAGTACAGTAAACAAAACTGAAATGCCTGCCTTTGTGAAGTTTACATGTTAGTGGGAAAAGACAGTAAACAAAATATTTAACAGAGGCTCAGGATGCAGGTTGGGTTGTATTTTAAATTGGGTGATCAGGGAAGGCTCCCCTGACATGGTGTCGCTGAGCCTGCACGTAAAAGAAGTCAGGGGATTAGCTCAGCAGATATTTAGGGGGAAAGCATTCCAAGAAGAGGTAACAGCAAGTGCAAAGGTCCTGAAGCAGGAGTGTGTCTTTCTTTTATTGCAGGAGCAAGGAGGTCAGGGTGGCAGAGGGAACCGGCGTGAGAATAGGCGAGAAAGGTCATGGCGCTGGGGGCAGATGGCCTAGGGCACGGCAACACATCTTAGGAACTCTGGCTTTTACTGAGACGGAAAGCCACTGGAGAGGCTTTGAGCAGATGAATAACATAGAGACAGAGTGAAGTTGACAAGGGTGGAAGCAGGGACAGTTTAGGAGGGGCTCGCGGACGTCCTGTGAGTGGGGATTACAGCCCAGACCGGGAAGGCTGCAGCATAGGCAGTGGTTGGCTTATGGATATATTTTGGGAGATGAGACAAACAGGACTTGCTGGCAGATTTGGATGCAAAGTGAGTGTGAAGGAGCCACGGAGGACGTAATGGCCCTGGGTTTTTTGCCCAAGTAACTGGAAGAATAGTGTTGCCGGTAACTGAGGTAGGCAGGTTGTGGGGAAGCGAGTTCCGGCCAGGATCAGGATCAGTTTTTGGATGTAAGTAGAGCTGCCTTGTTAAGCATCCAGAAGGAGACGCAGTATCTGCCAACAGATGTAACAGGCTTTGGGAATCCAGAGGAGAGGTCAAGGCTGGCTGCACAGATAGTATTTTGGGCCTCGAGACCGGATGAGGCTGTCTGGGGAGCTCGTACTAGAGACAGGAACAGGTGCAGGCAAGGAGACTAGGGGGCACTCAGCCCTTCGAGGTTGGGGAAACACGAAAAACAGCAAAGGACACTAAGAAATGGCTTGTGACACAGGAGGAAACCCAGAAACGCTGCCCAGTGGTTTCCAGAAAATGATCGTTTTCCAGAAACAAAAGATGTGTTGGTCAAGGGCATATCCTGTTCCTTTACAGAATACATACATGGGCTATCTGGACTATAGGAAGAAGACCATAAAAGACCTTGGCATAAGCCCCAGCACGTGCTCTTTCAATCCCGGCGTGATTGTCGCCAACATGACGGAATGGAAGCATCAACGTATCACCAAACAACTGGAGAAATGGATGCAAAAAAATGTGGAGTAGGTGTAAACCCTTCTACCATTTTCCTTGCTTGGGGACAAAATTGCGTAATTAATTTTCTATGCATATCTCAGGGGTTAGAAATATTTCATAGACATCTTAGATCAGATTTGCTTACAGAGGCATGGGTGAGAAAGAATGGGGACAGCAGACGAAAATCTGTCCCCAAACGGTATGTCAGTGGAACCGAGATCCTGCACAATCTCATCATACATTTTTTCTAATGAATTCGTAATGTGACTTTAAGTCTTCTCCCAGAATCCTAGTGAACCTTTTCCACTGAAAACCATTTCTCAGTTGAGTTTCTTCCTACATAATTTGTTTTGAAGAATTATTTTTATAAACTCTGGGGTGCCTGGGTGGCTCACTCGGTTGGGCATCCAACTCTTGATTTCAGCTCAGGTCATGATCTCACAGTTTTGTGAGTTCGAGCCCCACGTCAGGCTCTGTGCTGACAGAGTGGACCTGCTTGAGATTCCCCCTCTCTCTCTGCCCCTCCCCCACTCGCACTCTCTGTCTCTCAAAATAAATAAACTTAAAAAGAATTATTTTATGGGGCGCCTGGGTGGCTCAGTCGGTTGAGCGTCCGACTTCAGCTCAGGTCACGATCTCGCGGTCCGCAAGTCCGAGCCCCGCGTCGGGCTCTGGGCTGATGGCTCAGAGCCTGGAGCCTGCTTCCGATTCTGTGTCTCCCTCTCTCTCTGACCCTCCCCTGTTCATGCTGTGTCTCTCTCTGTCTCAAAAATAAATAAATGTTTAAAAAAAATTTTTAAAAAAAAAGAATTATTTTATAAACTCAACTTTGGTTTTGGAAGTTGAGTTTTTAAAAATGTATCATTTTTCATCATCCAAGTTTTAAAATATGGGGGGAAAAACCCCTCTAACACAACCACAATTATCATCTCACTGTATTTCCTGTTCGTCTTTTCTATCTGGATATTTTCAATACCACCCTAACTTTGAATTTGTGATAAAGTTATTCTAAATAATGTAGGATCAGAATTTGATCTTCAGTATTTGCCATTAAAAAAGGATAAAAGCGAAAATGGTAAAATGCAACGCTGTAAATCTAGGTGGATGGTATGGGGTTCATGGTACCCTTCTTACAATTCTGTGTTGTCTGACAATTTTCAAAATAAAAAGTTGGGGGAAAGTGAAAAACCATAGTCTTAATATATAGCGAGAGATGGTCTCACATCTTTCAAAATTAGTAGATTCTACTTTATAGGAGTCTGTGGGGCTCCAGGCCAAATGGTGCGTTTCTGTTCGATTTCTTAGGGAAAATCTCTACAGCAGCTCCCTGGGAGGAGGGGTGGCCACCTCCCCGATGCTGATCGTGTTTCATGGGAAATACTCCACCATCAACCCCCTGTGGCACATACGGCACCTGGGTAAGTATTTTAGGAAGACAACACAAATGTGCATGTTCTAGACCTGCGAGCACAAGGCGAGGAGAGTGTGCTATATATAACACCAGCTTCCTGAGATCCAGTCCTCCGGGTGATGTTGGAGGTGATCTTGGACACATTATTTAACCTCCGCTGCTCAGTCTACAAATGCAGCTGACAAAACTGGCCTTCCTGAGAGGTGTGTTTCTAGGAATGTGTTTCTAGAAAAGCAATTAGACTCACGCTTAGCATATGGTAGGTGCTCGATAAACATTAGCTATTCTTTTTTTTTTTTTTTTTTTTTTTTTTTTTTTTTTTTTTTTTTTTTAAATTTTTTTTTTCAACGTTTTTTATTTATTTTTGGGACAGAGAGAGACAGCATGAACGGGGGAGGGACAGAGAGAGAGGGAGACACAGAATCGGAAACAGGCTCCAGGCTCTGAGCCATCAGCCCAGAGCCCGACGCGGGGCTCGAACTCACGGACCGCGAGATCGTGACCTGGCTGAAGTCGGACGCTTAACCGACTGCGCCACCCAGGCGCCCCAACATTAGCTATTCTTACAACAAGCCTTTACTGTCAAAACTTTTCCACTTCGCCTTTATTGCCCTCTTGCAGTAGCCTGCAGTGGGCAAAACCGAACAAATTAACACCGTGTTTTGTGAGGAGTTTAGATAGGTGGAGGCTTATCTTTTAAAAAGAAGTTGTTTCCTGATTGTGTAGCATGTCTTGCATTCACTCTTCACCACAAGCATGCAGACTCTTGGGTATGGACTGGAATCCCAGTTCTGCTATTACCCACGTTGGGCAAATTGTTCAACCCTTCTATGCCTTAGTGTCTCCATTTGTAAACTGAAGCTAATAGAACCTTATAAAGTTTTTATAAGGAATAAATTACCTAATACATGTAAATTGCTTAGAACGCAGCTTGGCCCAGAAGACAGTCACATACATTCAAACACACGGCCACAATCCCTTAGCCAAAAGCACTGGGCCAGACCTGTTTAGGAATTGGAAAGGTTTTGAATTTCAAAAATGTAATGTAATGCATATATTTATGTTACGCAATACCCTGAGTGGGATCTAGGTTTTGCTACCAAAAAAGTTAAAAATCCTTTTGTTTTCAGACATTTGAAGATTATTTTAGAATTGGAGACAATAGATTATGGATGTGTATTTACTAAGTATCTTCTACATTGTCAAGAAATGGGCTAGGTTCTGGTGATAAAGGTGAATATTTTTTCTAATTCTCAGAACAATCTGCAAGGTGGTATATATGTCCCTTACTCTCCCTTTTAAAAGAAAGGACACATAAAGCCATTGAAGCTGGGCTCCAGTCTCCTTTTAAGGATTCTGTATAGATTTGCTTCTGCCTTACTACCAGAATCCTCCTCGATTTTCTGTATGCACACAAGAGCAACACAGGCAAGTTAAGGATTCTAGTGTCCCATCTGATTTATAATGTTAGGTTCCCTATTAGGTCAAATATCAACATTTCCCTGTAATCAATGTGCAGAAAAGCTCATCAAAGTTGTAGGTCTACAAAAAATGTGTAGGAACAGCTATGTGGAGCTTAAATGGATAAGGTTAGAGCATTCTATGATCTTGGAACAGAGACTCACATTTCATGAAATATCTAGCTGGTAAGTAGGGAGGGGCAGAATCTTCCCAAAAGAAAGAAGTCATTTCTCTTTGTAGGACAGAGACTACATCTGTGCGGAAGGTTTTGGAATCCGGGAAGTCTGCAAAGTAAATCTACACAGAAATCATTTGAAAAATGATTTGGCTTTAGAGTGTTTTGGAAGCAGGAAGCAATGTAACACTAATGGGTATTAAGTCTGGGTCTAAGCTGGTAGGCTTAAGACATAAAAAATTTACGAAACGTATTTAGCTAAAGCAAACTGCAAGCCCATATAGAATCCTCCAATCATGGAGCAGAGAGATGATGTCTCAGTGAAGACTCTAAGTTGCTTCCTCCTGGGGTGCCTGGGCGGCTCAGTCAAGCATCCAGCTTATCACCTCAGGTCATGATTTCATGGTTCACGGGATTGAGCCCTTGTGTGGGGCTCCGTGCTGAAAGCAGAGTCTGCTTGAGATTCCCCCTCTCCTTCTCTCTGCCCCTCCCCTGCTTGTGTTCTCTCTTACAACAAATAAACATTAAAAAAAATAGAGGCGCCTGGGTGGCTCAGTCGGTTAAGCGTCCGACTTTGGCTCAGGTCATGATCTCCCAGTTTGTGAGTTCGAGCCCCGTGTTGGACTCTGTGCTGACAGCTTGGAGCCTGGATCCTGCTTCAGATTCAGTGTCTCCTTCTCTCTGCCCCGCCCCCACTTGTGTTTTTTCTGTCTCAAAAATAAACATTAAAAAAAAAAAAGGTGCTTCTCAAATGAACATTTCCTTTGTATAGATTCTCTGGAAGTTGATAATTATTCCAGTTACATAACCATAGCCTGAAACACCCAGCTTCTCTTCTGTAACTGCCTTCACAGCTACGTTTATGAATAACGGAAGATGGATTTTTATTTTTATTTTTCTTGTATCATATGTTAAGCTAGAATAACACAACTCCAGCTGTTCACCACCTTCTCTTTCCTTAATGGATTTTTAAAAACATGTCAAATTCCTTTCATAGGAAGAAAATTTAACATCATAGAGGATATTTAAAAAAAATTACGTTCTCCAGATCTTAAAGCACTTCTGGAAGAGAGGTTCTAAAAATACTCTGGCAATTTTGGGATAAACACACCCTAAGTGACTCCTTATGAGTGGAATAATATTCAAATGGAGATAGTTTTGTGTTAAAAAGTGAATATTATTCTTTGTCACGCTTCATAAGGTAAAAACACGACTGTTACAGGAAGATGTCGTCGTACACACTAAGGAGGGAAAATGCAGAGAAACAAGAACTCCTATAAACTCTATGTGGGAGGGAAACTGATCCAACTTCTTTTGGGAACAATCTGGCAACCTCTTATCAAAATGTAAAGGCACATGCGCCCTTCAGTCTAGCAAGTCCATCTACAAGGCTTTACCCCACAAATGTATCTGTAGACACGCACAAACCCACACAGGAGCCTGTTCACTGTGCCACTGCTTATGTTAGTGAGGGGACAGGAACAACCTGAATGTCCTTAATAAGGAACTCACTAAATAAATGATTATATATGCATTCCATGTAGCCATTAAAAATAATTCAGTAACTTTGGGGCGACTGGGTGGCTCAGTCGGTTAAACATCTGACTCTTGATTTTGGCTCAGGTCATGCTCTCACAGTCCGTGGGTTCGAGTTCCGCATTAGGTTCTGTGCTGACAGCACGGAGCCTGCTTTGGATTCTGTCTCCCTCCCTCTCTCTCTCTCAAAAATGAACATTTAAAAACAATTCAGTAACTCCACATGTGCTATATTACACACACACACACACACACACACACACACACACTGGCATACAGGTAGAATATTTGTAGGAGGATTTCATGAGAAACTCTAACAGTGGTTATTTTGGAGATTTAGGGGAGGTGGTAAATTCTTCCATGTATACTCTTTGATTTGCTTAATTTTTTAAATAATGAACTTGTACTCATTCAATATAAAAAGTTTGCTTTCTAACAAGCCTATTATTTTCTTCTGAATACAATGAAGGCTGGAATCCAGATACCAGATATTCGGAGCATTTTCTGCAGGAAGCAAAATTACTCCACTGGAATGGAAGACATAAACCCTGGGACTTCCCTAGTGTTCACAACGACTTATGGGAAAGCTGGTTTGTTCCTGACCCCGCAGGGATATTTAAACTCAATCACCACAGCAGCTGATGTAACATTTTATATATTCCCTGTATAAAAATGTGGAATTGTCCATTTATAGCCCTACTATATCATTGTTCTTTATGAACAGTACCCTTTGGTACAAATGATCCACAATGTAAAACACAAAGACTACTGTGGGCAAATAGTACCCTGGATTACGTAGGTACTGATTCCTTAAGTGTAAGTGGTAATTATGGAAATCAAGATGATGTGAGTGAGATATATTGTCGGAAGGAAATAAACCCACCTAGGTTTCAGCAATCAATTTGCTTAACTCTCAATGACAACCTGTACCCACAAGTTTTTAAAATTTCTCAATGTGTTTTTCACACATAGGTATTTTCTCACAGGTTGCCAGTCTTGTCTTTTGTAAAACAACAAACTACATTTAAAACATGAATGTATGTAAAAATAAAAGATATGCAGATTTTTAAATGATTTGCAGTACATATATTATTCAATACCTTAAACATAACACAAGGTAGACGGATCTGAGGCCTAAAGGGGGAAAGAATACCAGTCACTTCTGCCGCAGAAAAACCTGCAACTTAGGATAATCGTTGTTGGTATTTTTATTGTAAAAACCATCAGACTTCCAAATGAATTTAAAAACCTTTCCAATATTATTTAATGAAAAAGTCTCATATTGTCACATAGGGGATATATCAACGTTTACTACTCATCTGTCAAATGTAATGAAAAACACCATTGTTGTATGCTTGGAAAATCCTCAAACCCATTCTCTAATGAGGGTCCATTATAATTTTAAGGGTATTTTCTCCAGTCAGATTAAAAAAAAAAAAATCTATTGTAAAGCTACAATCATTATATACCAAAGCAATTCCTACTTCCATGCTTTACATAGTCCCATGAAAAAATAATTCAATTGTTCCTAATCCCTGATGCAAGGCACTTCAAAGCACCCGCATGAAACATCCATGTAAACAGCAGTACAGTACATGAGTTAAATAACATGAATGACTTTTACACAGCTTGACCTAGACTAAAAGAAATATAAAATCCATCATAGCCACAGCTAAAAAGTATGTTAAGATTCACAAGAATTTGTTTCTCTTATCATATAGAGAAGAACAAGCCATATAATCTCTTAGAAAAAAAAAAAACACCTCATAAATATTTTCATATTGAAAAACAGCATGCTCCCTGGGTATGTATGAAATCAGGATATTCAGAAGTGACCAGGAGTTAATTGCAAATGGCATTTCTGAATACCCAGCTTTACTATCCACCAGGCCTAGTAGTCTGGACTATCTGTAGCACCATGGAAAAGGCATTAGAAAATCACACAAGTACGTTACTTCAAACTAACCCTGCCACGAGGCTCACTTAAGTCCACAGTAACAGACAGCAATGACGCAGAGAAAATTTTTTAAGTGACAGCTTATTAGATTCACATAGCAAGAAAAATTCTGTTATTTTAATACATCTCACGTACATAAAGCACCAGCTTAAATAAGATTATCAAACACCCCAGCTTCTTGTTGCTCAGCCTGAGTTCATTTCTCACCACTTTCCATGTTACACCCTTAAAGCCAAGGAGGTGCTAGATACCGTAAGAAAAATTCAGTTCCTTCCCTATCAAATGTATGTCTCTCAAGTAAAACACAGAAGAAATAACAAACTTTAAAAGGTCTACTGCATTCTCTGGAATTTACCATTCCAGCAGGGCAGTTTCTGCCTATACTAGAGGATTAACACGCAGGGGTGAGGAGGCCAAAGGCAGGGCTCAGCGCCCTGTCAGAGAAGGCTGGGTGAGGCCACACTTGACATTTCTACGGCTTAGCAACTCTCCCAAACCCTCCCTGCTGGTGAGGCCAAGGGGTCTGAGGGTGAGTACGCCTCAGGGAGCCCGTCAAATACCGCTAGACAGCACCACATGGGACTCCCCTGGGGGTTAGCTTCACATATAGAATTCAACACATCTGCCTCTTGACCGGTGCTAATTATTATTAGCATGCCCTTCTTAGGCATAAAAGGAATAATGGTATATCTGGGTTTATGCACAGTTCATAATCAAGTATAAATATTCGGACAGTTACGTTTTAAAATTACAGATTAAAAGTGACTCCCAAAAGAAAATCCATTTCTTCATAATGAAATATACTTTATAAAAAGCTGGAATGGTGGTTAATTCAAATACAAAACTCATACATAAAAAAACCGTGCTTTTTTCTTCCAAGCTTACTCAGGTTCATACAGTTGATTCTACCACACAACCATAATATGATTATATCACCAGAATAAAATACTAATAAAATGCTTCAGTTAGCCCCTTCTTGACTACTGCATTAAAACTGCAGCATTTAGGTAGAGCTGAGAAACACCAGTCTTAAGCATGGTTTCCTTCTTCCTGTTCTTGAGTCCCGCAGTGATTATTAAAGGAAGGAATCTGGTCTGTAAACGACTGGGTCATCCACTGCCCATTTGGAATGTCACTGAAAGTTGATTCTCCACTGTCAGCTGCCAGGGTGGGGAGAAGAAGGTTAGTTCATTCTATCTAAAAAGCTTTACACGATTCATCAATCGTGTAAAGTCCAGCGGAGGAGGACTGCCGTTAAAACAGCAAGCTTCTTCAATACAATAATAAATTTCTGTTCTCTTGGCAGATACAGGACTAAGAAACCCTTAATGGTCATTCAGGGAGGGAATGTGATTAGAATGACGTAATGACTTAATGAAAATGAGCTGCTAACACCTACGTGGTGAAACCTCAGATAACCATCACATTTCACTGTCACTAAAAAGATTTTCATAGTACCATTCCCACACTTCAATAATTCATTCTCTTTTAAAAAAAAATAAAGTGCATTTCCCCAGTCCTGACAAAACCAAGTGTTTGAAAGAAACAAACAGAGGTTCCTGGGTGGCTCAGTTGGTTGAGCATTCGACTCTTGATTTCAGCTCAGGTCAGGATCCCAGGGTCGTGAGATCGAGTCCTGGTGTAGGCTCTGCACTGGGTATGGAACCTGCTTGAGATTCGTTCTCCTTCTCCTTCTGCCCCTCCCCTGCTAGTGCGCGTGAGCAAGAAAGAAAGAGAGGAAGAGAGAAAGACAGACACGTACGGAGGAACATACTTAGCCCATTGGAAGAGAAGCTGCAAGGGCCACTATTGCACGGATTTTCAGTATAAGCACCGCCATACGCTGCTTCATAACCTGGATCGTATTTTTCTTCCTTAACAGCCATCTTCTTTGCATCCTCTGTGGAGAGGGTAAAAGGGATTTACAGCTGTTTTTGTACAACGGTTCTGAAAACAGCTTTATTCAGAAATCCTCACGAACAAATCTTTTTCCTGAATGTTCAAGTGTGCTGAGATCTATCTTTTATTGCCATCTTTTAAACTCTTTATAACATTTATTAAATTAACTCATCGGAACTGTAAAAGCCTATCAGATTTAATTTCCGGTAGGCTATGTTGCTTCTTCTATCTTCGACATCTGTAGGAGCACCCACGACAGATGGGTAACTTTGGTAAAAGGAGATTTTAACAGTGACTAACATCCGTTGTCAGAACACTCTGGCCGACGATGTAACCGTTCCCCTTTCTCTTGCTTTTAAACTCACAATGTGCGTGCGTTCAGTAGTGTATATATCCATGACACCCAAAAACAGGGCGAAAATGGAAACATACCTTGGGCCAGCTGTAGATCAAATGTATATTGCACCTCTTGAACGTCTGTATTTCGTTCGATGCCTTTCAATTGATCTCGTAAGTCTTTCAGCTTAATGTAGTAATGAACTTTGTCCTGGGCTCGAGGAAACTGAGCACATCTCGCACTGGATGATGGCATAACATAGCAGAGCTAAAATCGTAAAATTTTACAGTTACATAAATGTTACAAATCTATTGAGTCCACTCACATTGAGATTTAAAAATTTATCTTTGGGGGGATTAATTATGATGCCTATCACATATTAACATATGTAAAATCAGTAACAGTAGTTTTGTCTCTTGAGTTAAAATTTGTAAAATTTACTTATTGCAAAGTCAATAAATCAAAATAATGAGGCTTTCCCCCCATGTTCATTTACCAATTAACAGTCTTGTCTTTTTAACAGTGAACATATGGTTCACAATTCTAAAGGCACAAAAGAAGTATACAATGAAAAGTATTTCCCCCTAATTCTGTCTCTGTCCACCCAGTTCTCTTCCCAGAGGCAATCAAAGTTGCTGGTTCCAGAGGTATTCTATGAATATAGAATCAAATGTCTCTAATATATGTACTCTCCCTCACCCTTTTTAAAAAACGCACAAATGATAACATGTTCTCTATTCCCTGTTCTACACCTTGCTTTTTTACTCAACAATGTATTCAGAGACAATTCTGTATCAGATATCTAGAGCAGAGTAAAAAGACTTTGTTGTTTTTAATGTTTTATTTATTTGAGAGAGAGAGAGAGAGAGAGAGAGAGCGAGTGCATGAGCAGGGGGAGGGGCAGACAGGGAGATACAGAATCCAAAGCAGGCTCCAGAGTCCAAGCCCACAGAGCCCATGTCCACAGAGCCCGACACAGGGCTCAAACTCACAAACTATGAGATCGTGACCTGAGCTGAAGTTGGACACCCAACTGACTCAGCCACCCAGGTGCCCCTAGACTTTCTTTTTTTGCAGCTGTGTAGTACTTGCATACTTATTTAACCAAGACCCAGCTGTGGGCATTTAGGTTGTTTCCAGTCTTTTATTATTATAAGGTGTAGTGAAAAAGCTTGTACATATTTCATTTTGAATATGTGTGAGTGTATCTCTTGGATAAATTCCTAGAAGTGCAATGCCCAGCAGAAAGACATTTGCATTTATCATTTTGGATAATGGTGACAAATTGTTGTTCATAGAATACTAAATATATAACAATATATATCACATGTACATGAAAGAGTGAGGCTGTTAGTTTATGGAGAATTTCCAGTTGCAATTTCTTGCACTTTTTTTTATACTGGCCTCCATAACATTATAGAAAACAAATTATTCATTTTCTTTTGTGTAGAAAGCATTTAGAAACTCCTGACTCATAAATATATGCAGGTGCAAATGCTACCAGGTTGTGTAGTAGCACTTTTTCGAATCCTAAGATATTCTTCAATTAAAATGATCCAGAAATTTGAAAGCTTTTTTTGTGTTTCAAAGAGGAGTCACTAACATCAACAACTGTTAAAATCTCATGATAAAGAATATATTTTAAAAGATAAAAATACTCTCAGCTCAATATAAGAGCTAAAATTACCTATCATGATAGGATTCAAATTCAGTTAGTACTACCCTATTACGGGCACAAATACCCAAGAGATGTACCTGAGCCTCATTTGGCTCTTAAGGGACAATAATGAGGTAATCTATAGGAAGCAATGAACTCACCTGTACAATTTTACTAAAGTAGGTAAGTGTAGGCCTTGGTTTAAACAAAGACCAGGGCTACCACCTACTCTGTCAATGACATATTTGTAACAAGCTAAAGACAGAAGAAATTTAAAAAGGGAAAGTGCAAATGTACGGAGGTGGCAGAAACTGTATTCTGAGGTCTCCACAAAAACCTGTTGACACACTGGCTCCTCCATCGTTTAAAATGTCGTCAGGGTGCCTGAGTGGCTCAGTTGGTTGAGCAGCTGCCTTCGGCTCAGGTCATGATCTCACGGTTTGTCGGTTCGAGCCCTGCATCAGGTTCTCTGCTGTCTGCAGGGAGGCCGCTTCAGATCCTCTATCTTCCTTCCCCTCTGCCCCTCCCCCACTTGTTCCCTCTCTCTCTCAAAAATAAATAAATAAAAACTTATTAAAACAAAAAACAAAAAAAGGGGCGGCTGGTGCTTCAGTCGGTTAAGCATCTGACTTCGGCTCCGCTTGTGGGTTCCAGCCCCTCCTTGGGCTCTGTGCTGACAGATCAGAGCCTGGAGCCTGCTTTGGATTCTGTGTCTCCCTCTCTCTCTGCCCGTCCCCCGGCTGCCCTCTGGCTCTCTCTCTCTCTCAAAAATAAATAAACATAAAAGAAAAGAATAAAAAGAAAAAACGAAAATAAATAAAATGTTGTCTATAACACATGTGCCTGTGTTTTGTATGTTGTTTTTCAAAAAGTTGTAAACAAGGGGCGCCTGGGTGGCTCAGTCGGTTGGGCGTCCGACTTCAGCTCAGGTCATGGTCTCGCGGCTTGTGAGTTCGAGCCCCACGTCGGGCTCTGTGCTGACAGCTCAGAGCCTGGAGCCTGTTTCTGATTCTGTCTCCCTATCTCTCTGCTCCTCCCCTGTTCATTCTCTCTCTCAAAAATTAAGAAACATTAAAAAAAAATTTTTTTTTAAGTTGTAAACAAAACTTAAAACTAGATTTAAGAAGCAAAATCTGAACTAAGTGTCTGCAGAAGCGATACAGAAATAACAGAGTTTGAAAACCACTGTTACTTAGTGATGCCTTTATGTATAAGACAGTAAATACACCAAGGGCCAAGCAGGTTGTCTGGATGTCTGTCTGCAACCGGGCTGCACACTATTTAGATGGCTCCACAATGACACTGGGCTAAGATATACAAACAGGGGGCACTGAGCAGTGTTACTAATTGGGAGCATGTCTGTATTTATGTTTGTTTCATACTGAGTAAGGGCTAATCTACTTGAATTTGGTAAGAATATGCCATTAAATATATTTTGAATGTAGTATGTTAGCCAGCTCCTCTCAATATTTTAGCCAAATAACATAAGACATTTTATCTGACAAATGTTTCTTTCTTTAATAACAGTATCTGAATTAATCTGCAACTATTAGTTTGAGTTGATAGATAACTATTACCCAACAAAATCAGTGCTTTGTTTTCATGGCACAAGTTACAATGGAAAGGACAAATAAAAAAGGAAAACTAGCTAGAAAAAAAATTCATATTTAGCTGATATACAAATATAATTTTAAGGACTTACAGTTTCTGTGTCTGGGATCTTATGGGGTTGAAGTCCAAATTCTAAGTTTTTAACCTTAACTCCAAAAACTTCTTTACTAAAAATTTCATAAATACCTAAAATGAAATACAAACATATTTACGTTGTCCATAATGTTAGCAAAGAAAAAAGACAAAATTTAAAAGTAAATCTTACATTTTCCATTAAACACTGCTATTCGTGGCTGATATTTCTGTAATTTCTGCACTAGAATACGTCCTCCTTCACGGAATTCTTTACTAAAATTGAATTAAAAAGTAGTCAAAATATAAGTGCGGTAATATTTATAATATGCTGAATTCAGAGAGCTTTCAATACAACATCAATTCATATACTTGTTAAGCTCAGCTTGCACTAGATACATACAGCGTTCCTAGAGTATATGAGACACCAGCATGGTCAGGTTCCAACCTATAAAAATGAATGAAATTACCTGGACAGATCTTTGCTGCCTGGTGTTGTCCTTTCCACCATATTGGTAAATCCAATACCATACTTTCCTGGTAAAGTGTGATCATCCATATGGTTCAGCTGGACCTCACTCAGGCCTGACATAAACAGACACTTCCCTGTGAAAGAGAGTTCAGTTTATTTGCATGTAGGTCAAAGGTTTTTGCCCCATGAATCACTATGGTAGTCTATATTTATCCTGAAATTAAAAAAAATAAATAAAACATTTAGGATATTTAGGAAATTACAGGTCAAATACCGTATCAAGCAATCACTATGTGTTAATAAACCCTTTGCATGGATTATCTCATTTAATCATAATGATCTTATGAAATATTAATTACTATTTTTATCTCCTCTTCCCAGGGAAGTCAAGGTAAATGGCTGTTGAGAATACACAGCTAGTCAGTGTAGAAGACTTCAAAACTGGTTTTCTTTCTAGAAACTAGTCATACCACTGCTTGCCCCTGGAATACCTCAAAGAGACAAACATACACCAACAGACCCAGAACATTCCAACACTTTGACAATGGAAAAAATTAAAAATTCAAACGTCTCTTAGAAATTGTTTTAAATAATGGAGATAATATGTCCTTAGTTCCAAAACACATTATTGTACCTTCTGCCCTAAATGTTTTTAATGTAACTCTTAGATAACCAACTAGTATTTTCTGAGGGCCTACTGCATGCCTTTTTCTATTAGGTGGTGTTAGGTAAGTCGACTTACATATTAAGACAATACAATAGTAGTTATAATTGGGTTTAAAATTCACTCTACAAGTATGAGGGTCTTTAATACAGATACGAAGTAGGGGCGCTTACAACGGGGCTCAGGCGGTTGAGTGTCTGACTTTGGCTCAGGTCATGATCTAGCGGTTTGTGGGTTCGAGTCCCGCATCGGGCTCTGTGCTTGATAGCTCAGAGCCTGGAGCCTGCTTCAGATTCCGTGTCTCCCTCTCTCTCTGCCCCCACCCCCACTCACATTCTGTCTCTCTCTCCTTCAAAAATAAATAAACATTAAAAAAAAATTAGAAAAACAGAATGTCTCTAATCACAGAATTTCTTAACTGTTACAGCTTGATTCCCAACGATCAATGCATTTCATCTCTCCTAGGAAATAAAATAGCAGAAATCTGGAAAGGTCAGTGTTCTGTCTATACTGGCACAATGACGTACTATTGTTACTATGACTGTAGGTAACAACTAAAAAAGAAAATTCATTTTAAAAAGTAGTAAAACTCATTTAAAACAATTAGCAAAACAAAAGAGAAAGTGCTACTTTTCTTGCCCCTCCGTTCTCTTACACCAAAACATGAACAGTGACATATCTTTTTCAAGCCTTTTATTTTTGTGCACGCATGCACAGAAAACACGTTTGTGTCTGGGGGCTCTGGGTGACTCAGCTGGTTGAGCGTCCTCTAGATTTCCACTCAGGTCACGATCTCACAGTTTGTGGGGTCGAGCCCTTGGTTGGGGGCTCAATGCTCAGCACAGAGCCTGCTTAGGATTCTGTCTCTCTCTGCCCCTCCCCCGCTTGTGCTCTTCCCCCTCCCCTCAAAATAAACTTAAAAACAAAAAAACCCACACAGTTTGGCTAAAAAGGAAAAAAAAAAAAAAAAACCCCAAACTATTAACAAAGATATCTAGTTTAAAAGTAAAAAAATAAAGGCAAGAACTACTTACAAAAATGGTTTCCAGGTCCAGGGTAATGATGCCCTTTGTAAGCTGCCATTAGTCCCGGGTTTATGCCAATCTGCAAAAAATGTTTATACACTTAAGTCTTGAAAAGTAGGGTTTACGCCTGAGGGCTTCTGTGGAGTAGTGATGGACAAAACTAAATTTATTAAAATAAAAATTTAATCCGGCATCATCGGCAATCCCGTTTATCAAGTACCTATTTTTGATCTGAATAAAGTATTTCATTTCGAGGGAAAAAAAAATTCCCTTTATATCAAAAGTGTCGCTGCTGTTTTGAAAAACCAGTTTAAAAAAAAAAAAAAGGCAGAAGCAGACCATCAATACAGAGAACAAACTGGTGGTGGCCAGAGGCAGGGGAGACAGGCAAAACGGGTGAAGGAGAGTGGGAGGCACAGCATGGGGACCAGGGTCGACGGCATGGCAACAGCGTATGGTGAGGGATGGCGGCTACGCTTGCCGTCAGCACAGCATAATGAATAAACTTGTCAAATCACCATGTTGGACACCTGAAACTAATGGATGTGTGTCAACTATACTTCAATGCAAAAAAAAAAAAAAAAAAAAAAAAGTAAAACAAAAATAAATTTTAAAGATAAAAAACAGTGTGACTCCCTCGTGTCCCCAAGCCCCCACCTCCACCCAACCGGACTGGAAAGAGAGAGGTCCTGGAGCAACCGATCAGCTGAGCCCAGGTCCAGCCACAGCCTGCTTCTCCACTCCCACCAAGCCGCTCACTCCACGTCATTTACAGTTGTTTGCATGCTGATGTTTCTTACAGTTACTGACAAAAATCAGAGCTCAAAATCAGTACTATCACTTATGGAGAACTCACACGTAATGTGCAATCTAAGTGATTCACGTGGATTATTCTACCTAACTGCAATCCTATGAGGAAGGTACTATTATCACCCCTGCTTCACCAATAAGGAAACTTGGTGATTAGGAAGGTTAAGGCTTGTTCAAGGTCATACCCACATGGCAAGACCTGAAACCAGACAGCCATACTCTGGAGCCCATCCTCTTAAATACATCCATACGTGCCCACAACCTTATGAAGGTGACAAAATGACACCATTTACTACCAAAAGGATTCTTAGAAATGGTTCAACAAAATGCTATTTGCAAGAACAGAGGTTATGTAAATTTAATTCACCAATACTATTTATAAAACCAAATGAGGACAAAAATTCTTACAATCATGGGGCGCCTGGGTGGCGCAGTCGGTTAAGCATCCGACTTCAGCCAGGTCACGATCTCACAGTCCGTGAGTTCGAGCCCCGCGTCAGCTCTGAGCTGACGGCTCAGAGCCTGGAGCCTGTTTCTGATTCTGTGTCTCCCTCTCTCTCTGCCCCTCCCCTGCTCATGCTCTGTCTCTCTCTGTCCCAAAAATAAATAAATGTTGAAAAAAAAAAATTTTTTTTAAATTCTTACAATCACAATGTCCAGATTGAAAGTCAAAATGTCCGGGAGGGTCTTGGTTAGAAGTTCAGCTTCTGAAACACCATTAAAACGGTCTACCTTTCTTTTCACTTTAAATGTGTCTGTAATTTTTTCTTGCTTTTCTTTTGATTTTGTGGACTTGCCAGATTTTTTGGCCTCAACAGGCTTTTTGGGTTCTACTGGTTTTTTTGGTGCCGTTGCTCTGGGTTTTCTTTTCCTTCCTTTTGGAGTCTCTGAAACACAGTAATTTCAGTGAAGTAGATGCAGAAAAACATAACTTAAGAACATCAGGCAGCTTTCCCAGTAGAGTCACCCCATCGACGCCCTTGCTACCTTCTCCTATCTCCCAGCCTCACCATCCTCTGCAGTACCCTCCCTCTTTCTTCATCTTAGGACGGGGTTCTCGAGGCCCTAAACCCTGCCCTCCTTCCTCTGCTAGCTGTTCTCAGGATGAAATGTACATAATGATCATAGATTGATTTCCCATGGACTCTTCCCTGTCATCTTGATCTCCCCAGGGATTTAAAGCATTCAGGTCCTATTTTATAGAAATTCTAAATGTAAATACATAAACAGCGCAATAAACGAGAAAATAAATAGAGCAAAAAATAGGGAGGAAGGGAACCTTTTAACTCGATTTTCCCATAATTTCCAGCAATAGAAAACCTCAAATGGCTTGTGGGCTTGTTTTAGAGATGAGTGTATTCTGTTCCACACACAGCCAAAGAGGTGAATTTAGAGATGCTGAAGATGAAATCTCTGGGCGGGAAAGTAGTCTTCAAAAGGCAAGACCAGGGGGGCACCTGGGTGGCTCAGTTGATTAAGCATCTGACTTTGGCTCAGGTCATGATCTCACAGTTCGTGGGTTCAAGCCCCACATGGAGCTTTGTGCTAACAGCTCAAGGCCTGGAGCCTGCTTTGGATTCTGTGTTTCCTCTCTCTTTCTCTGCCCCTCTCTGGCTCGTGCTCTCTCTCAAAAATAAATAAATGTTAAAAAATTAATTAATTAAAAAAAAAAAAAAAGGCAACACCAGGGGGGCATGTGGGTGGCTCAGTCAATTAAGTGTCCGGACTCTTGGTTTCGGCTCAGGTCATGATCTCACAGTTCGTGAGAGTTTGAGGCCCAAGTTGGGCTCTGTGCTGATAGTGTGAAGCCTGCTTGGAACTCTCTCACCCTCTTTCTGCCCCTCCCTCGCTCTCTCTTGCACATTCAAAATAAATGAATAAACTTCAAAAAACAGAAAAGAAAAAAGAAAAAATAGGCAAGACCAGGGATGTCTTAGGACCTAAAGCAGAGCTTTTCAATCTCAGCACTACTAACATTTTAGGTTGAATGATTTTGGTAGAATGCTACTCTGTTTAAGTAATATACAGGGTTGTCCTGTATATTACTGAATGTTTAACAGCAACCTTGACGTCTACTCAATAGATGCCAGTAGCACCCTGCCAATCATAACAATCAAAGTTGTCTCCAGATACTGCCCAATGTCCCTTGGGGGGGGGGGGGAGGGACGGGAAACACGCCCAGTCAAGAACAACTGACCTAGAGTTACCGTTACCCAATAGGAAGGTTTGCTTTTCTTACCCTTGTTTAACATCTCTCTTAATTTCTTAGGCCCCTCCTCCATTCTACTACCATTAGGCAGTTCCCTAACCCAGCATCCTGTCCTTCCTCTCTTCTACCCCACACTGATTTAGCCACTCTCTACGCGAAGGGATCCACCTCCACTGGCCTGTAGCTGGGAAGTCCCAGTGCTGCCAGCCCAGAAAAATAGGAGAGTCATCGGCAGGGGTATCTCCAATGCAGTGGAGTCAGATGTGTTTCTGGAATCGTAAGATGAAACTCTTGAACACATTTCTCATACGATACTGCTACACTGGAGAAAACCATTACCTTCTTCTCTCCATCCCCTCAGGTCTCCCTCATTTCATCCTCAGATTATTCAGTCTCAAATCCACTTTTTGCCTCCAAATTCTGCCTTACTCCCTACCATCCATTCTATCCTCTATAATTTTTCCCAGGCTGACTTTCAGAATGTGACTCTGTTTAAGTCACCCTCTGCTTCCATTCTCTCAAAAGCTCCCTACCACCTTCAGGAAAGAACATACATTCTTCGAGTTACAAGGCACTTTCCAGCCTCATTGATCACTATTTTTTTGCTGTATACCAGACTCCCAAAGACACAGAATAACTACTTTTAACTGTCATCATTCTTCACATCTGTCTTTTGCCCATGCTATTCCCTAGGCCAGGAATGTTCCCCACCCCATT
The DNA here is from genome assembly GCF_016509475.1 of Prionailurus bengalensis. Classification (NCBI taxonomy): domain Eukaryota; kingdom Metazoa; phylum Chordata; class Mammalia; order Carnivora; family Felidae; genus Prionailurus; species Prionailurus bengalensis. The sequence goes on along the minus strand of NC_057358.1, from coordinate 124,055,812 downwards.
CTTCGTGGGGATAAAGTCTCCTCACCCTTGACTTCCAGAGCTCTGGGAAGCTGCTTCTGAACCTCGGTCCGAGTTAGTGTCAACCCTATGAGCTCTCACAGCACCCTGTGCCCCTCTTCACCACTGTGTGCTTAAAGCATACCATGTGTTTACTTACTATTTTCTCCTACTAGATTATGAGCTATTTGAGGGCAGGATCCATGTTCTTTTATTCCCCCAAATGTATCACAGTGCCTGGCATATACTTAAAAAGTGGTTAACGTTTTAAATACTAAAATAAAATAAAAATTCTTCATTAGACCCCTTCTTACATAGGCTGGCCAATCCAATAGCTACTTTTCTCAACTATCCTGATGAAAACTACCTTGTACAGGTTCCTGAGCAGGCACTGGTTCTGGAACTTCCGCTGGCATTTGCTGTTCGTCCATAACATTCATATCAGGAGCTTCAGCCATCATTTGTTGAAATGGGAATGTATAAAAAGCTTGAGCTTGCTGAAGGGAGTAGCTGAAAGAACAATTAAGTACAAGACATGGCAATAAAATTACCCGACTAGAAGTTTAAACGATGAGCTTTAAAAACCTTTAGGATCCAAACACTGTGTGGTCAGACTGTAATATATAGAGTTGATAATAGGGGCAAAGGGAGGAGGAAGGTCTATTCCTAAATGTGTGTATTCACCCGATTTTTACTTTGTGCCTATTAACCAATATTAAGGAACTCTCCCACTGATTAATGACAAGATGTGTCAGCAATAAAACTTACCAGTCCTGTCAAGTCAGCCTGTGCTTTCTCTGAAATGAGATCATGGGAATTTGCTAGCAGAGAGACTTTTTTTTTTTAATTTTTTTTTTCAATGTTTATTTATTTTTGGGACAGAGAGAGACAGAGCATGAACGGGCAAGGGGCAGAGAGAGAGGGAGACACAGAATTGGAAACAGGCTCCAGGCTCTGAGCCATCAGCCCAGAGCCCGACGCGGGGCTCGAACTCCTGGACCGCGAGATCGTGACCTGGCTGAAGTCGGACGCTTAACCGACTGCGCCACCCAGGCGCCCCTAGCAGAGAGACTTAAAAGGCACAGCAGCTCATACAGGGTTAAAGTGTCCATACAAACAGTTTGTCTCTATCTTCACATTTAATTCTTTGGTCATAAGATCCTCTCCAACCTAACCCCACCCAGCTTTACTGAGATACAACGGACATGAAATGTGTAAGTTAAAAGTATATGACGTTTTGATTTGATACATATTTTGCAAAATGATTACTAAGTCTTAGCTAATACCTCCATCACGTCACATAATTACCATTTCTTTTTTGTAATGAGAACATTTAAAATCTACTCTCTTATCAACTTTCAAGTATGTAGCAAGGTATTATTAGCTCTAATCACCACCATGTACATTAGATCCCTAAAACGTGGTCATCTTATAACTGGAAGTTTTTCTCCTTCGACCAACAACTCCCCATTCCTGCCTTCCCTCCAATCTACTTAAGGTTCTCTTTTGGTTTATTTGCCTATTTAATGATTTATGCATTGGATCTGTTTTAAATTGTTGCTGGGTTTTTACCACTAGATGAGGGCTAGAAATGGACATTTTGCACATATCTGTGAATTTATGGGGAAAAAAAACACTTTAAATCTCTTCTCTGAACATCTTTCAGACTTTGTTACAAGTACTCAGTTCAATATAAGGAACACAAAAAACAATGGCCAAAACCAATTTCTCATGACTACCCATCACTGTCTCACACTGCTGCCTACAGCATAAAAGCTACGGAAGCAAACATGTATTTTCTGAAACTCAAGTTACATCTAATGCCAAACGATGCTATTACATACACAACGGGAAGGAAAACACTAGGAAATAAAATGGGTCAGTGTCATTTACCATTTGGAAAGAAAAGTCGTTTTCTGTGGCAAGCTACTCACTTATTAGTTATGGAGAAAGAAAAGGGGAAGCTCAGAAAGTAGAGATTAAAAAGAAAAGCTAGGGACGCCTAGGGGTGCAGTTGGTTCGACTTTGGCTCAGGTCTTGATCTAGAGGCTTGTGAGTTTGAGCCCCGAGTTGGGGTCTGTGCTGGCAGCTCAGAGCCTGGAGCCTGCTTCAGGAGGCTTCAGGAGCCAGGCTCCCTCTCTCTTTGCCCCTCTCCCGCTTGCTCGTTCAAATGAATAAATACATAAATAAGATAAACTAGTACATTTTATGTGAATGAATCTTATTATGCATAAATCATATCTTAATAAAATGGTTGGGATGGCGGGGGAGGCAAACTAAAGCAGAAGCTTAAATGGCCGAAGCAGACACAGGGTAAGAGACTATCTGTGGGTGCCCAGGCTGAAATCCCAGACGCTCAAAGACAGGGGCCAAATCCTAATGGACAAACCACTGGAGAGGAATTTTAGCTTCAAGCTATCTTCAAGGGTAAGCTGTTAAAGAAAAGGTTAAGAATTAGAAAGGTATTACACTATATCTTAAGACTTTTACTTCTTTAAATATATTGTTTCCAGTTACATAAAAAATAGGTACGACAATCCAGTAAACTTTAGTCTAGTAACATGAAAAGACTATGCAGCAAAATTAATGTACTGATATTTTTTAAAGCACAGAAAATGTTTAATACAGACTTTAAAGTAGAAAGGAACACGAAACAGTATTGCAACCTAAGGCTGCATGTTGGGAAAATATGTAGACAAGTCCTAGAATCTCAAATGTAAAAGTTGAAGAAAAGCGCTTAAATCATGCTTGGCACAAAGTAAAATGTCCTCTTTTTCCACCACACTTTTCTTTAATAATAATCATAGCTCCTTTTGATGAGCTGTAAAATCATTGGTTGTTCAGTGTTTATTACTCAAATACTCTAAGGAGGGGTCAGATATTGCTAGGTTACATTGAGAGATCTTGTATTGTTACCCTTCGGATATTCCAGCACAATGAACTGTAACCTTTGATTGAGGCCAGCCGCAGTTAAGTCACAATAAGCGAGCGGCCAAAGAATGCAGGACGTCTCCTCTTAGTCTGTCACACTGTCAAGAAGACAACCTTCCACCCTCGCCCATGTTTCTGGCCACCACTCTCAAGAGTTTCACAGATGTGTCCCATTTCAAGCACTTCACAAAGTCAAAACTTAAAGTATTTAATTTAGGAAGATTTTACATGGCAAAAGGATTCTGAACTTTAAAAAACAAATTTCCAAAATGTGGCTTTCGCGTATTTCAGGGTCATACTTAGATGTGAAGTGCAGAACCTGAAAATTAAGTTTAGAAATCAGTTGGCTGAGGAAAAAAATGAAAAGGAAGAAAAAAACCCAGAAGTGTTATTTTAGAGATATATATCAATTTTGAAAGAAATTGAGAAACTTATCTATAATATCAGCGTGTCCCTTAATGTTTCTAAAAATGACCTCTGGTACTTTACAGGAAGTTAAAATAGAACAGAAATAGAAAAATAAAGAAATGAGAAATACGATGTGTAAGTTCTAAGGTAATACACTATCTTGAGTATTAAATTCAGTCTTATCATCTCAACGGCTTCCTAACAGAACAAAAGGAAAGAGAGTGCGACACAACACTCTTATTATTTGGCAGAAGCAAGCAAAAAACCTTCAAGGACTTCAAAGCTAGGAAACTAGAGTTCTAGATAACTCAATTTCCTATTATCCAGCGATAATTACAACTGTAAGCAGCATAAACCTGTTCAACCTTAATTAGAAGATATTTAATACATTTGTTGTATTTATATACACTTGCCCCTTTGTAATTCAGAATCACGCCAACTTCACAAGGCTTGTTTTCTCTGTGCGAGGGACAGTGACACAAGAGCACTTGGTCATCACTCCTCCTCTCGGACTCCTTCTCTCACCATGAAAATGATTTTCACATATGTGGACGATGTACAGGAAATGGGACCAAATCTGTCCAGATCCCAGAGTTTTTATTTTCTGTAACTCAAATTTGGTATCAAATTTCCAAGCATGAGGGATGATCTTATTTCCCCTTGCTCACTTTTCTTCCCTATCATTGGTTTGTTCCCACACTGTTCTGTGCCTCTCCTTTGCCTGAAGCTCGCCCCTTCCTCTCTCCTAGGCTCCATTCACACCCCCCTTTTTGGAGGGCGGGAGGACATCTACTCATTTTTCACTCCTCCAAAAAGCATCACAGGCCAACCACACCCTTGACTAGTCCTCCATGGTTACCCACCCCGATGAATACAGGTCTCTTCATTATCCAGAAATGTGTGAAACTCAGCTAAGGTAGTAAGATTGTCTCTTCCGCTCGGGTTCTTTGGTGCCTGTTCTGCTTCTGGCAAAGGCAGTGCCAGGACCTAGCACACATTTCCTTGAATTCTGGCCTTGCTGGGTCTTTCAGTCTGGAAGTATGATGTAGTCACACCCCAGGGCAGCCAGCAATTAGTTCCCTAGCGAGTCTTAGTCTTTCTGCTTGGATGCTACTAGAGACAGAAGCCTCACTAGCAACCTTACGCCTCCCATCAAGTCATAACTTAAGAGACAACCGCCCCCAAAATTAGATATGACATCCATGTCGATATACAACAATATAAACACAATCAGTATTACCCAACAGAGACACAGGCAAACAAAACTGGGTCTTGCTTTCTCAGATACGATCTCTGGCATGATCCCCAGTGGCATGAGGGTAGAGGGCATCTGAGCAGGGAAGCACACGGCAGAGATATCAGACAAGACCAAATCAGAGATGCACACCCTTTCCCTTGAACATCAGTGCCCAAAGCACTGGTTTTTACAGCCGTCTGAAATTGATATACTGTGTATTTTCCTAATGAATTGTGTACAACAGTCTTACTTAAAACACACACACACACACACACACACACACACACACAGCTGACTGAGGAGTCCAATTAATTTAGATTTTGCTGTACTTCAAAAACTAACTCTTTAAGGTTTTCTCTAAAATGAACACCTCCAACTTCTTTAATACTCAGGTATTTTCCACTATTTTAAAGATTTAAGTTGCTCTTTTCTATATACATTTGTCTTAGTCCTCTTGGGCTGCTACAACAAAACACCATTTAGTGTCCACTGAGAGCCTACTTCCTGGTTCATAGGGGTGGCCTTCTTGCTGTATCTTCACAAAATGGAAGAGGTGAGGGACCTCTAGGACCTCTTTTAAAAGGGCACTAATCCCATTCATGAGGGCCCCACCTCCAAATACCATTACATCGGGGATTAGGTTTCAACATAGGCATCTTAGAAGAACACAATTCATAGCAATATTTTATTATTTTCACTTAATATTCATATTAATAATATTATTATTATTCACTTAATATTCATACTAATATGATTATACAACACTGAATAATTACAAAATAATAATCAATGGGGTGCCTGGGTGGCTCAGTCGGTTGAGCATCTGACTCTCGATTTCAGCTCAGGTCATGACCAGAGGGTTGCGGATCAAGCTCTGCCTCAAGTTCCGTGCTGAGTATGGAGCCTGCCTAAGATTCTCTCTCTCTCTCTCTCTCTCTCTCTCTCTCTCTCTCTCTCTCTCTCCCTCCCTCCCTCCCTCTCTCCCTCCCCCAACAAAACAAAACAAAACAAAATAAAACGCTCACACACACACAAAATTAGTGCTAAATAATCTAAATTCTCAACTAAAGAGAATTAGGTATATAAACTACAATGGAATACAGTCATAACTATTTAAAGACTACATTTAATGTTGCAAAGTGGAACTGTGTGTATTCACCACACATTACTGGGTATTTACTGTACATAGTCTACTAGAAACTATAAATACAAAGATTTAGAACAAGCCAGAGTCCCCAATTCCTTCAACTCTTCTTCATATAGTATGACTTCAAGTTTCTACACTACTTTGTCATTTTTTGGTGCTTAAAAGAAAACAAAATAAAAATTCTCCAGATACAGCTTCATCACCCTGAAACCGAGCAGGGCTCAGCTTCCTCATCCTGGAGTCCTACTGCAGAATCCATTACATTAACTTTACTAGAACCCACATTATACTGTTGATTCAAACTGAGTTCAACGTCAATGAAAACTGCCCTTTTGTTACCTCTCCCTCACATCACTGATACTTCTGCACCTCAGCACAGAACTGTGCCTCTTTTGGTAAAAGATGATTCGACACTCCAGCTGTTAGGGTATGGATTCTGATTTCAACTACCAATTCCACAAACTTCTTCCAGAGTTGGGTCATTCACAAGTTTATCAGCATTCCAACAGCACCGGAAGTTGTTAAATTGCTGAAAAGAGCAAGTTGGGGTAGAACGACAAGGCACATCAATATAGACCTCTCTTCAGCCTGCCCTCGATTCTTTCGGCAGTAAACCAGCTTTGATTCCACCTAACTGGACTGCCATCAGTCCGTCTTCGTCTTGCCCACAGAGAAGTGATATGTGGCACAGTTGTCAGGGAGGCAGACTTTGGGCCACATTGCCTGCGTTCAAATTTCAGCTCTGCTCAAGTTCCTTAACCTCTGTGTCCCAGTTTGCACATCTGCAAAATGGAAATAGTTGTACCTAATTTGTTGGTTATGAGGATTAAATTAGTCAACATATGTAAAACACTTAAAACAGTGCCTGGTATATAATAATTTTGCTATAATAATAATAATAATAATAATAAAGACAGCAGGACAGGATTAAATTTTTAGATACCTCCTGTCAGCATCATCCTGATGCTGTCTAGTCCAGTATCATTATCCAAAAGGGAATGAACCTAGCTTGATACATCTTGCTTTTTTCCCAAATTATACTGTAACCTAGTGGCCACTGGTTCCTTTTAAATATGCTCAATAACCACTGAAAAGTAAAAATTTTGTTTAGGATCAAAGTCAATAAATTAGAAGACAGACTCCACCTAGGAAGAAACAGGAACTCATGTGTTTATTTTCAGGCTTCAGGTCTCTCTCCTGTTATCTGCAAGTTCTTAAAGATTGCTGTAATGTAGCTTCTCATTTGACATATAATTTATCCAGGCCAAGAAACTGGATTTCTCTTAGAGCAGCTGAAAGTTCTCTTAAATGCCCTCATTGATCTTGTCTCTTAAAGACATTCATTCTGCCATTTCTTGTCTCTCATCATTTTTCTTAACATAGAGATAAGAAAAATTAGAACCAAATGTTTGTTTCCTGTTATCTACTAACACCATGCCGGTGGACTAGGCAGAAAATCCAAACCTTTCTTGCCCTCGATGTCAACACCTAACTAAAAAAGTTCTTTTTGGTCCCTAACATTTCCAGAAAGGCTGATTTCATTTAAGGGTTAACCTTTCCAGTCTGTATTTTCAGTAGCCCATGTCACACTTTTACAAAGTCATTTTTGATTTGGCATCCTACTTTCCATTTTTTTTTTTTTATTTTTTTTTCAACGTTTATTTATTTTTGGGACAGAGAGAGACAAAGCATGAACGGGGGAGGGGCAGAGAGAGAGGGAGACACAGAATCGGAAACAGGCTCCAGGCTCTGAGCCATCAGCCCAGAGCCCGACGCGGGGCTCGAACTCACGGAGCGCGAGATCGTGACCTGGCTGAAGTCAGACGCTTAACCGACTGCGCCACCCAGGCGCCCCTACTTTCCATTTTTGATAAATGTCCTTTCCATGCCAAAGCTCATTAGACACATACTGATCCTCTCCTTCCTTTTTTCCTCTCTTGGGTAGACATTATTTGTTATGATACTTGAACTATCTTCTCTTTTAAAAAAAGAGTCCATATTAACGGAATTTTTTCCTTTGAATTTTTTGAAATTACTCTTCCAAAATAAAAAGTAAATTCATTATATCCGGCATTCCATTCTACGCCTTGATTAGCATGAAGTCAAGAGTGACAGAGAACCACTTTCTCAGGATTTTCTGGGGCCTCAGTCATCTCAGAATCCCCAAGGATAAAGCCCTTACACTACTAACACAAAATTCTCTATTTCCTGAGGTTAAAACTTTGTGAGTCAAATTAAAAATGATCTATAACCCTGTGGACGGGTTAAGACAGCATATAAGCCAAATTTTAGGTAAACATCGTACCAGAGACCTACTACTTTGCTCTGAAGCACTGAGCAAAGTCTTCTGATGTGTAATTCATTTGATGGTAGACTTCAACCAGGTTTCAGTACTGATCTGAAGTAAGATCGCAAAGGTGGGAGTGAATTTCACAAGTTCTGGTGAATTCTTTTAAGTGTAAAGTTCTTTGGGGAAGGAAGTACAGTACTTTATTTCAGGACTTGACCAGAAAAGCCAGGATAAAGACCACACTTTATACACCTCCTTTCCTAACCTCTAAAGACTGTTTTGGTGATCTAATCCCTTCCACGTAACACAGATTCACAGCATGTCAGAACTGGATTCCAGAGATGTCCTATTTTACAGACATGAACAGGCCCAGAGAAGTGAAGTGTCTTGCCTAAGTTCAGGGCCCCGGAGAGTCCGGAAAATTATTAGATCTTACAGAATTTTATTCCAATGTAAATCATTAGTTTTTCTTAAGGACCCTGCTACCCTATCTAATGATTTTTTTCATTTAGTTTTCTGCGAGGAGTTCGAATCTCGCAATCTCTGCGTTTGCCAAACGTTCTCTCCACGAATCTAACACTCCTCAAAGGACATACTGAAAAGTTGATTAAATTCACCCCCCAAGATCACCAGAAAGCATTTTTAGATGACTACTTGGGAGTATTAGTCATAATACAGAATTCAAGAGACTTTGCACGGCAATGTTATCCACCTTGTGGCCCCTGACGTTGATCTTACTAAACCTACGGGAAAGGAAGCCACAATAAAACTACTAATTTTAAAATTAGAGCTCCAGAAGTGATACGCGTGATATTCCATCTTTACAGCTCTTCGCTTAATAACGGAGGGTGAAGGCAAACGTAGCCAAGAATGACAACCGGAAAGAGATATTAACCGGACCCTGTGGGTCGCTTATTAACGCCTGTTAAAGCCGGCTGGATGCCGGGAAGGCCGGAAGAAGGGCACAGGTACAGGTGGCGCCGCTTCCGAGCGGCCCGAGGAGGGTGGCAGTGCGCACGCGCAGGACAGGTCTTTGTACTCCGGCCGCGGCCTTTAAAGACCCCTGCGTGCGTGCGCGCGCCCGCCGGCCAACCCCGCCGCGAGGGGCGCTGGGGGGAAGGGCGGCGCTCCGCCCCGGGCTTACCTGCCCGCGTTCTCCGCTTCCATTCCCCGCTGCCGCTCTAGTCAGCGGCTACTCCTGCTGGGCAGGCGAACGACTGGTCTCCGTAGTACCGCGGCGTACCAACGGCGGTACAACAATAATCAGAGACTGGACACGATTGCTGGCAGAACTGAGACAGCGGCGGACGCTCAGGCTCCTCCCCGGAGCTTCCAGTTCCCCCCCTCCCAGTCTTGACCCCCCCCCCCACGCGCGGCGCTTCCGTCTGCTCCGAGCCAAATCCTACGCCTCGTGGTCGTCACGTGACGCAGGCAGCCCAATCACGTTCGCTCCCCTCTCGTTGGTTCTTCTGCTCGCCGCTTGGCCTTTCGGGAAGGGTGGAGGACAAAAACGGTGGGATGAGGAGCGCTGTGCTGACGTAAGCTTTTTGTCCGATCCGATTCGTCGCTGGTGGGCGGTTGGGGGTGACGAGTGGGAGATGCCCTTTGGGGACGTTGTGTAGGTGAGATGGTTATGCTTATTAGGGTTATCCAGGCCTTTCCACCCCAAGTTTTATACCGATTAAAAAAACAGTGTTTTGCGTTAATTATCAAGTATCAATTATCAAGTGTGATGTGGGGGAAATAAGAGACTTTGGAGACAGCAAACCTGGGAGTTGAGGTCACCATACCATCAATTTACTATTGCGCATCAGTTCACTAGTCTGTAAAATGAGTGTAACTCTAATAAAACTGTTTCGTAAAATGTAAAGTTTTACGGGAACCCATGTCTGCTTTAATTTGCATATGCAAAAATATTGACGTTTTAAGTGTACGATAGATGTCATTTAAGCACCATGCCTCTTTATTACGTTACAGACTAGCCCTTCTGCTTTATTTCTCAATGGCTCTTCCAGCTGATTTTTGTTTCATTAGTATTCAAATTGTCACCGGTGTTTGTATGAGGACTTCACTAAATAACTCTTAACGGGGAGAGGCTTTTCTGTGTCTCTAGTTTGCGTGATGAAAAACATGGCTGCTGTATTAGTTAGCTTTACCTAGACTGTGGTAACAAATGACTCCAAAATCTTGTAATCTGGGCCCTACGGTGCGAGAGCACCCAGCTCCAGGGTCCCAAACGGTCTAGATTTGGCCATTTACCGCTGACAAAATCCAAAGGTAGAGATAGGAATGGTGGTAAAACAAGAATTTATTTCCCCGAGGCCCACACCGGGAAGACAGTGGGCTAGCGTCTCAAAGGGCTGAAAATACTTCCAGGTTTATATAAGGGGTGGGACAGGGGCAGGCTGATCATTGTCCTCAGGTCAATCACACAAGGTCTTGTTGGCATCAGGGCAGTCCTTATTTCTTGAGGGGTAGTTTTGGTTCTCAGCATGGGATGCATTGCCTTGTGAGTATTTTGCTGAGTTTAGAGATAAGCTGGAAAGAAACACTTAGGGAATACCGACTGTGGTCAAAATGGAGGTAGTTGAAGTCCTCTTTGAATCTCAGTGGTTTACAGCAACCAAGGTTTATTTCCCACTAATGTAACACGGACTGGGAAGGGACTATGATCTGTGCTTCATGTATCCTCATCACTCTGGGATCCACCAAGGGGCTTTCATGAGTAAATACAGAATTTATTTATGATTAATTTGTATCATAGCAATTGCTTCAAGGAAACTTTTAATATTTTTAAATTTTTCGGATCTTTTACAGATGCTCTGTCCATTAGTAGGTACTACTCAGAACCTGACTTATGGTAGATATCCAGTGAAGACTTGAATGAACAACAGCCCATTCTTTCTCTCTCTCTCTCTTTTTTCTCTCTCTTTCTGGTTTTTCTAACCACTCAGGACCACAGTCCAGAAAAGTTTTAAAGCAGATAGTTTACCTCAGTTATTTCAGAGACAGAATTCTAGTGACTAAAAATGTGTGTAAAGGGGTGGCTGGGTGGCTCAGTCAGTTGAGTGTTCGACCCTTGATTTCAGCTCAGGTCATGATCCCGGGGTCCTGGGATTGAGCCCACGTTGGGCTCCACGCTGAACATGGAGCCTGCTTCAGATTCTCTCTCCCTCTGCCCCTCTCCCACGGTCTCTGTCTCTCAAATAAATTAAAAATAAATAAAAATGTGTATAAAGAGCTGCAACCTTTACTCAACGTTTCACTCATGTAGCGTTTCTGTGGAGTGCTGTGCGTCCTGGGTCTGCCAGCTCCAGTCATGACCGCAGACCAGGGGCCTCTGCTGAGTTCTGCCTTGCAAAAGGAAGAGTTTCCTGGTAGAGATGCTGGGGAGCAGGACATCAAACCAGGAAATGGTGAAGCAACTGCAACAAAGTGGTTCCTGTCCGGTCAGTCTTTCTCTAACCCTCTGAATCTGGAAGACAAACTTGTGCTTGTGAGCCTTGCCCACCAGAGTTTGTTGGAAGCCTAGGAGAAAGGTCCTTCTCCAATCTTTCCCAAATACGTCTCTACTTCAAAGAAACCTTATATGATGGGACAACAGCAAAAGAAGAGCCAATTGCTTCACGTTGTTTCCCTCTTCCTCCCAATGCCTCCTCTCCCTGTGAGGAACCTGGTAAACTTGCTTCCTTCTTAGCTGTTGTTCTGTCAGTCAGTTGCATCTTATTGTCAACAGGGTTTACTATGGGGGAGGGTTTTCCAAACTGCAGATGTTCAAGTGGGTCCTGAAACTAAGTAAGCATTAGGAGAAATGCAACAGAATAACAAGTGTTAAAGGGTTTATAATAAACGTAAGTATTGTTTTGTTTACACATAGAAACGTACATACATACCATGATCCTATAAATGTATTTCTTACTGTGAATCACAATCAAAAAAAGCTTGAAAAGCCATTATAATGGAGTTTATTCTACCAAGTGAGAGGGAGCAAACGAGGAGACCTGTGGTTCACACACACTGTTGTATCTACTCAGCCTTTTATTACAGCTCTTTAATACTTAAGCTTTATTTTGTAAAATGGGGTATTGGTGGTGTTGCCCTGCGGGAATCGCTACATGTTCCAAGCAAATGATTTAGAAAAAAATCTGTGTCAGGAGGCTTTAACGAACATTCATTTTAGGGGAGAATACAAGATTTTCTAGGCTTCAAAAGAGTTGACTTTTTTTTTTTTAACGTTTTATTTATTTTTGAGACAGGGAGAGACAGAGCATGAATAGGGGAGGGTCAGAGAGAGGGAGAAACAGAATCCGAAACAGGCTCCAGGCTCTGAGCTGTCAGCACAGAGCCCGACGCGGGGCTCGAACTCACGGACCTCGAGATCATGACCTGAGCCGAAGTCGGCCGCCTAACCAGCTGAGCCACCCACGTGCCCCTGACTTTTCTTATTCTTAAAATTTATGAGCCTTTGAACGTTTTTTTCCAGTTAATGTTTAAACTTTCACTTATGTATTTAAGTTTTTGAGTAGGTGATAGGAGCTTGTGCTGAACTGAATACTGTCTCCCTCACATTTGTGTGCACTTGGTATCTGTGAATGTGGGCTTATTTAGCAGATGTAATCAAGTCAAGATAAAGTCATACTGGATTAAGGTGGGCCCTAAATCTAATGACTGGCTCCCAATGTGGGGCTAGAACTCATGAACCAGGAGATCATAACCTGAGCCGAAGTCGGACGCTCAACGGACTGAGCCACCCAGGTGCCCCCCAAATCAGTTTTAGCTGTGCTAAGCCGGTATTTATCTTGCCTTAAAGATCTTGTCCTGAAACTTCTTATTACATATTGTATCTCAAGAATTTTTAAAGTATATACTTTCTTAGTTTATAAGAATGTATAATTTTTAAAATTTTTAAACATTTTACTTATTTTTTTTATAGAGACAGAGCACAAGTGGGGGAGGGGCAGTGAGAGAAGGAGACACAGAGTCCGAAGCAGGCTCCAGGCTCCGAGCTGTCCGCACAGAGCCCGACGCGGGGCTCAAACTCACAGACTGTGAGATCGTGACCCGAGCTGAAGTCGGATGCTCAACCGACTGAGCCACCCAGGTGCCTCAAGAGTGTATAATTTAAAAAAATTTTTTAGAAAGAGTGTAATTATCCTAATAGAAGTTAACTTAATTTTCTGCACTGTTTTTAGAAAATAACCTCTGACCTTTAATATGGAATTTAATCAGTATCTGCCATTTTCAACAGGTATGTCAGGAATTTGATTAATGTTTGAAATCTGATGTAGCTTTCACTTCTCAGAGACAGGAATGTGAGATACAGAGCAAGATCCCAAATAAACAAAAATTACTTGTCGTTTTCTGAGGCATCTATTTAAATCAGTTAACCTGAGAGCTCCTTTCTAACATGAAACCCATGTTAACTAAATAACATGAATAAATGTGTAGCCCCTATGTACTTTTAAGTGAATGAATTAGGGGAGAATATTGCAGAAATTAAGGCGAAGTGAAGATTTCTGAGTGGTGAGCTCAAGAAGTAAGAAGCTAGGCTCTTGGATAGGAAATCGTTTCTGCTGCTGGCAGGCAGGGCCAGTCTCCTGGGTGTTTGCCCTGTGCACACAAAAAGCATGATCCATAAAAGAGAAAATTGAAAATTGGACTTCATTAAAGTTAGAAGCTTCTGCTCTTCAAAAGATTATTAAGGAAAAGTAAAGACAAGCTATAGACGGGGAGAAAATATTTACAGGTCAAATCTATCTGATACAAGATTTATATCCATAATACATAAAGATGACTAAACTCATAATAAAAAACCAAACACAATAAAAAATGGATAAAAGATGTGAACAGATATGTCACCAAATATAAGCATACAACAGGATTCTTAGCATCATTAGTCATGAGACACCATTACCAACTTCTTAGAGTCCCTAAAAATTAAAAAGGTTAACCAGACCAGGTGTTGGAAGAGGATGGAGAAGAACTGGAGCTGTCAACACGGCTGGTGAGAGTGTGAAACTGGATACCTACTTTGGAAAACAGCTTGACAATTTCTTAAAAAGTTGACTATACTCCTACCTGCTATATGCTGCAGCCATTCTACTCCTAGGAAAGTATTCAACAGAAATGGAGCATGTGTTCACAGGCCTGTGTATAAGTCTTTTTGATATATTTTACTGTTCATAAAAGCTTTATTCCTATAAGCCCCAAACTGGAAACAACCAAAATGTCCACCAAAGGTGAATGGATAAACCAATTGTGGTAGAATTATACTCAGCAGTAAAACGAAGTGAACTAGTGATACATGCAGCAATGTGGATGAATCTCAAAATAATGGTGCTGCATGAAATAAGCTAGACCAAGACAGTATGTCAGGATTCCATTTACATAGCATTCTAGAAAATGCATTTATCTGTTGTGACAGGAACCAGATCAGTGGTTGATCCAGAGGAGACTGTGGGAGGAATTAGAGGCACGGAGAAACTTTGCGTGTGATGGATATGTTAATTATTTTGATTGTGGTAATGGTCACACAGGTGTACAAATGCCAGACCTCATCAATTTGCATATTTAGAATATGTGGTTTATGTCAAATATACCTCCATAACAGTGTTTAAAAGCTGAGTGTATCATGATTCATGTTATATATACAACCAAAATCCTTCACAATATAGTCTTGCGTTACCTTTTTCTCAACAAAAATCAATTCATAGTCATAGCACAATCTAAATATGAACAGATTAAACAATGTCGACTTCAGTTTTCTTTTTTTCCAGTAGCACCGCAGCCTAAGGAAACAGTGTGAGTGTGTCTTTGCTTCAGGTCAAAGGACGCGGGGCACAAGAACAGAGAGAGCTTTTAACTTCACTCACTAGAGGGTGACCTCATCTGAGCACGTCCTGGTCAGCATGCCAACCTCCACCCCCTCCTAAAAAGGTGGTAAACGCAAGCAACTTTCTTGGGCGTGTGAAAGGACAAACCGGGGACAATAATCCTGCCAGGTCCTGTCCGAAATTCGACAGCCGACTATACGGCAGATCTTACTGTAGGGAGAGTCATGAGCCCGAATTAAGTTGAAAGAAAAGAAAAAGGAAGGGAAAGGACGAAAAGAAAAGAAAAAGAAAGAGAACAGAAGAGAAAAAAAAAGACAAAGGCTAGGCAACGGCTCCGGCCCGAAGTCCCAACTCTGCCTGGTCACGTGCCCGCGCCCCCAACTTTCTGGTCCGATGCGGCTTCCAGGCCCTGTACTTTTGGTTCCGCCCGCTGGCTGTCGGCTACTACCCGGCGCATTTCCGGCCGTGGTGGGACAGTCTGCGGAAAGTAGGGCACTTCGTGGTAAGGTCTCCCCGGGCGCGCCGTTAGGGCCAGTAGGGAGTGCGGTGTGCAGTTTCCCTTCTGTTAGGGTTGATAGGGTCGCGGGGAAGCCACCAGGTGTCGGCCTTCCGCTTGATGTGCAAGATCTGCCTTTAAGTTCCAAAGGCCCAGCCCCCACATTAAGAGCCCCTGGGAGGCTGCTCTCGGGCGTGGAGGGGGCGTTCGGACCCTCAGCGCGCTCGTTTCGTAACTGGGGATACGGGGCGCGGGGTGGGAGAAAACGCGGTGGCCTGTTTCGTCCTGAGCTGGGAGCGTTCTAACACCTTCCGCCTTTCCTCCCCGTCTAGCCCACCGACCATGCCCGCGGGCGTGTCCTGGGCCACCTACTTGAAAATGTTCGCCGCCAGCCTCCTGGCCATGTGCGCCGGGGCCGAAGTGGTGCACAGGTACTACCTGCCGGACCTGGTGAGTGCAGGAGGGGCTGTGGTCCTGGCTCCTGGACCACTCCATTCTCCTCCCAGCAATGCAGACCATCTTAAAACGAAATTAGAAGCACCTCTGCTTTGGACCTGAAGCCTTATGATGGCATTCCATTGCATTAAGAGCAATGCATGACCTGTTCTTAACAAGGCCTTACAGGGGTCTTAGCCTGTCACCTGCCTACCACTGGCCTTAATCTGCCATTTACCTCTTGTTCCCACTGTTGCAGCCACACTGGCTTCTTTGCGGTTTCTCAAACTCATAAAGCCTGTCCCCATCTCAAGGCCATGCTTTTTCTCATCCCGGAATGCTTTCCTCCCAGATCTTGGGGTTGGTTTCCTACTTCAAAACGTCAGGTCTCTGCTCAAATATCTCCTCCAGCAATGAAGGTCCTTTGGACAGCTCCTAAAGGATTGCTTCTGTGCTATTATGTCTCTGTTCTTTGTTTCCAGAAAGGACTTGTCACAGTTTGCAAGTATTTTATTCCTTTGTCTATTGACTTGTTCTTTGTTTCCTCCACCAGAATGTAATCTCCATGAAGGGACTGGACCTGCGTCGTTCACCCTTGTATCTCAGTCACCTAGGAAAGAGCTTAGAATGTAGTAAATGCTCAATAAATATTTGATGATTGAAGAATGAGGGAATATAGGCATTCAAAAGAGGGAGAAACTTACATTAATTTTAATAAGCCTTCATTGAGTTAGAACTGGGAATTACAGGTGTTTTTGAAGACTTCTGGTCTGGTGGAGGTGGAGGCAAGGAAGCACAGCGAAAGAATGACAAATGTGTGCTAGGTATTATGCTACAGGTGTGAATAGAGTGGTTTGGATCACCGCATAGGGAACGGTCATTTCTGCCCGGACTCTGGACAGGTAACACAGAGAACCAACCATTTGTGTTTCTAGTTTTAGTGAATTGACAACGACGGTTTTGGAGGTATTCTTGTTTTCAGAGGAGTAAACTGAGGTTCAGAAGAGTGAACATGATTTCCCAAGATCACATAGCTTACTGAGGATTTGAAGCCCAAGCTTTCTGTTTAGTGTTTCTCTTTTTGGATCCTGTTAATAAAGTAGTATAACACCCACATACAACATTCAGCTTGAATTCAGGCATGTAGATGAGAATGTGCAAATCCCTCCTTCCCATTTACTAAAACCCCCTTTCCCCAGTCTGCTCCCCACATGTCTACCATTTTTTGATTAGTGTCTACTTGCAGACTTTTACTGTTGTTGAAATAAGCACACACACAGAGTTTATATGTAAATAGGCATTCATATACACAATTCTCTGTAACTTGCTTGTTTCGGTTAAAATCTATATGAATAGACACATGTTTATATCAGTAGCCTTTTTTCTTTCTGACCATAGAATAGCATTTCCTTATATGGTTGTTCCATATATTATTTAATCAATCCCCTAGTGACATTTTGGTGGTACCTAGTTTTTGTACAAACAATGCTGACGTAGCTCTTTCTTACCACCATAGACTTCTCCTTTGAGTTCTGGGGATGCCTCAAGGATACTTAGTGGAGACCAAAAGGTGTAAGAACCTTCCACAGAAATGCAATTGAGTCATTAATTCATGAGGAATTGACATCAGGCAGGCATCACAGAGGAAGGAATGCCTGTTATTTGATCCTGGGGAATTGACCAAAAAATTGCCCTTTGATTCACTCTTCTCATTATAAGTGGGAGTATGCAAGGTTGCTGCTCGGACCTTGAGAAGAGGCAGCATGAAACCACAATCTCTAGAAGGACCATACTGAAGTGTCTCAGGGCACTTCATCCTGATTGGGTGATGACATCAGCAGTAGGGTACCTCTCTAGGGACTTGACAACGGCTAGGGCTGGCCAGCTATGTGTAGGATGCTGGATGCTTTACTAACATTTAAAGGATTTGTGTTCTTTACCTGCATCTGTTGGTGCTGTTCTGGCAATGACTCACTGTTGTAACAACCTCTGGCCTTTGTAGGGGTCTTTCAGTCTTTACAGCTGGAAGGTCTGGGTGGAGCCCAGAGCAGAAGACACCTTGATGGCTGCCTAGAGCGGGTGCTTAGTACGTCTTAAGCGAGCAGCATCAAGGATGCTTTTTCGAGTTGTGCAGCTCAGCTCCTCAGAATAGGAATGGAGGCAAGGATGCAAGGCGGACACTCTGTCCTGGGATACAAAGTGTGCTTTTGCTTCAGCTTTTCTTCGCAGTTTCATTTACTTTTGCATTACTTTTACTGGTTCTGTTTTCCTTAATTTATAATCTATTTATTATCAAAACAATGGGTGGTCAAAAAAATGCAGTCTCAGGACTCATGTTAAAGTGTTCATTTTTGGTTGTCTCCAGACACAACCATATACACACAAACTGCTATTTAGAACCTCTGCTGACATTGTTTTTTTTAATTAAAAAAGAAAATTTTTTTTAACGTTTATTCATTTTTTGAGAGATTGAGAGAGAGAGAGAGAGAGAGAGAGAGAGAGAGCATGAGTAGGGAAGGGACAGAGAGAGGGAGACACAGAATCCTAAGCAGTCTCCAGGCTCTGAGCTGTCAGCACGGAGCCCGATGCAGGGCTCGAACCCATGAACTGTGAGATCATGACCTGAGCGGAAGTTGGATGCTCAACCAACTGAGCCACCCAGGCGCCCCAACATTGTTAAATTTTGATGTCAGTAAACTTTTTAGTCTTTTAAAAGTTATATACTATGTATATATATAAATATATAATATATAAAAATCTATAGTATATATATTACATATCTTGTAAAGAAAAGTGCTGTCTTTCTTTTAATAAAAGTTGAATTGTCATTTTAGTTTTGTAATGTATTGGCAACTCAGATTACTCCACATGTGTGCCTGTGTGTGTAAGTGGGTGGTTGTATATACTTTGTAGAAATTTGAAACCTGCTGTTACTGTACTTCATTATTTTTTAAGGTTTTTCTTTTAATTCCAGTTAACATGCAGTGTTATATTAGTTTCAGATGTACCGTATAGTATATTATTATATTTTATAGGGCTTTGTGATTTCATATAATTTCCTTTTTGTCCTTTGTTTGTTTGTTTTTTTATTTTAGAGAAAGCATGCATGAGTGAGGGAGAGGGGCAGTGGGAATGAGAGGGAGGGAGGGAGGGAGAGAGAGAGAAAGAGGAAGAATCCCAGGCAGGCTCCATGATCAGTGTGGAGCTGGATACTGGGCTCCATCCCACAACCCTGGGATCATTACCTGAGCCAAAATCAAGAGTCGGACACTCAGCTGACTGAGCCACCCAGGGGCCCCCATATAATTTCCTTTTGTGACCTGGGGGCAAAAAGAGCCCTTCTAAGTTAATTCTTTTTCACAGTTTAATGAACAGGAAACAAACTATATTCTTTGCTTGTATTAAAGGGATTGGAATGTCAACATCCTAGGACCAGTTTAAGATAGGAAATTGTCAGACAAGTTACTCTAGCTTTTATTCCAGTTCTCATCACTGATTTTTGTGGAAAGTCATTTTCACTTCAAAATGAGAATTTTGCTGTGAAGCACGTCTCTTAGGTCCCTACGTCTCCTCTGACTATGACCCCGACCCCAAACCCCAAACCCCATATTCTTTCCTAAACTATTTTATTTCTTTAGGATTAACTAGTTGTTAGGAGACAGAGTAAAATGAACCAGATCACGGTGTTTGGACTTCAGGCATTGAAAGGCTATTGAGATTTTTGATGTGATTTAAATTATACCAGAATAATCTCGCAGTTTTGTATAAAATAAAGATTTTATTTCTCTATAATCTTATGAGCTTATAAAGGTCCTGAGCAATGATTTATTCATGGAGCACAGTTTTTGCCTGCTTTTTATAACCTCATAGGGTTGTAAGAAATGAGATTACGATGTGGTCCCTTTCCTCAGGACCTTACAGTGGAAGCTGATAGCTGATAGAAAGAGACATGCCTCTGAATCATTCTGGACAGTTCCACTTGGATGTGCAGTGAGCATGTTCAAAACTGAGCTCCTGGCCTTCCTCCAACAGACCTGCCCTTGAAGTCTTGCCTATCACAGTGGATGGTGACTCCATTGTTCTCGTTGTTCAGGCCCAAACCTAGCAGTCCTCTTTAACGCCTGTCTCATACTGTGCATGACAGCAAATCCCATTGGCTTTACCTGAAGAATATATCCAGAATCTCACTGCTTTTCACCACCTCCTTTGCTGCCACTTAGTTCGAGCCGCTGTCAGTCACCTCCCACCTCAGGGACTGTGTTAGCTCCCTGGTCTGGCTTCTGCCTTCCACCCCTGCTCCCTTCCAGTCTTTCCTCAATAAAAGCCATTTCCTCTTTTTACACTTGGCTTGAGTCAGGTCATGTCACTCTTCTGCTCAGAACTCTCCACTGGTTTTGCATCTCTGCACCCACTTTTCCCCTCTGTCCTCGTCTCTTCCTAACTTCTAGTCGAATACTTTATGCCAGCTGTGCTGACCACCTTGATTTTCCTTGTGCGTAAAGGTACGTTCCTGCCATAGATGCTCTGCATTTGTGGTTCCTTCTGCCTGAAACACTCCTAGATATCTGCGTGGCCGCTTTCCTCACCCTCCTTCATGTCTTTGTTCGGAAGTCACCTTTTCAGACAAAATAAGCCCATGGAAAGATGCTAGCGTCTTTAGCCATCAGGGAAATGCAGATGACAACCATAGTAAGATACCACTTCATAACCACTATCATGGCTATAATTAAAAAAACCAGACTGGGGGCGCCTGGGTGGCTCAGTCGGTTGGGCGACCGACTTCGGCTTGGGTCATGATCCTCGCGGTCTGTGAGTTCGAGCCCCACATTGGGCTCTGTGCTGACAGCTCAGGGCCTGGAGCCTGTTTCAGATTGTATCTCACTCTCTCTCTGACCTTCCCCCATTCATGCTCTGTCTCTGTCTCTAAAATGAATAAACGTTAAAAAAAATTTTTTTAATAAAAAAAAAAAAACAGACTGCTCATGAGGAGTGTCGGTGAGCATGTAGAGTAACGGGAACCCCCTTACGGTGCTGATAGGAATGTAAAATGGTGCAGCTGCTTTGGAAAACAGTCTGGCAGTTCCTGACCCAGTTCAACATAGAGTCATAGGACTTAGCAATTCCACATCTAGGTTTATACCCAAGAGAAGTGAAAACATACGTTCACACAAAAACTTGTACGCACAGACAGATGTTCACAGAGGTATTATTCATAAGAGTAAAAAAGTGGGAACAATCCAAATGTCCATCATCTGGTGAATGGATAAGTAAAACGTGGTCTATCCTTTTAATGGAATATTACTCTGTCCTCAAAGGAAATGAAGTACAGATATATTTGACAGCATGGATCAGACCTTGAAAACATGCCAAGTGAAAGAAACTACTCACAAAAGACCACATGTTATATGATTCCATTTATGTGAAATGTCCAGAATAGGCAAATCTGTGGAGACAGAAAGATAAATGGTTGCCCAGGGCAGTGGCTTAGTGTGGGGCAGGATTGTGTGGAAATAGTAGTGACAGCTGATGGGCACAGGGTTTCTTTTTGGAGTGATGAAAAAGTTCTAGAATTTATTGTAGTGAGGGATGCACACCTTCGTGAATGTACCAAAAGCCACTGAATTGGAATCGTATACTTTAAACAGGTGAATGGTATGGTATATGAATTATATCTCACTGTGTCACTAAAGCTGTCACGTCAAGCTTTTCCTGACCACTTTTCTTGAAGTCAGTTCTGTTTTTTTTTCTCTTTATAATTTGCACATAATAGGCACTTACTGTTTTTGAATAAATCAGTTGATTTCTAATACCTGTTTTCTGTGCCAGGCACATGGTGGAGAGTGAGTAAGTGGTGCGGGAATGAGTTTCAAAATGTGGAAAGCTTTATTAAAATTGTGATCTGTCATTTAATGTTGATGGAAACTCTCCCTCTGTGAGTCCTGTAATGCTGAAGACACAGGTTCTTATAATTAGGATTTATGACTGAGTGCACAGGGACTTTTTGTTCTACTTTTTGCGTTCTTTGATGCCTTTCAGGTCACAGTTAATTACAGTCTAAGAAAGCACCGGCATCTGTGTTTTTTTGTTTTGTTTGATAGACAATACCTGAAATTCCACCAAAGCCTGGAGAACTCAAAACGGAGCTTTTGGGACTGAAAAAGAGACAACATGAACCTCAAGTTTCTCAGCAATAGAAACTTCAAAATACAACTCTGTCAAGAACTCCGTGAACATTTTAAGTATTAAACACATCTTTTTAAAGTCTGTTGAGCCAACTGCTTGTCTTTAAACACCTAATGCAGTGCGAACTGCAAGAGGAGGTGCTCAGGTGTTAGCTGATGCGTTGAGATTTTATTACAGATTGACCACTATTTCTTGAAAACTGCCAAAATATGTATCATCAGCTTTTTGAATGTGAATAGATACTTAGTCTTGAATATTATGTGAGAAAGAATGTCTGCAGTGTTCCCTGCCCTTATAATTCTGGGTTATTTCTCTGAATAAGCTTGACTATCATGGCATAATGGGAATTCTGAATTAACTATAATAAAAGTGCCATTGACACTGAAAGCTTATGGTATGAAGTTAATATTTCTCCAAAACTGGAAAGTGCTACTAAACTGAATTAAGTTGAAATATTTAAAGTTTGAAGTTTTGTTTTTTTTTTAAGTTTATTTTTCAGAGAGAGAACGTGTGCATGTGCAATCATGCAATCGGGGTCCTCGAGGGGCAGAAGGAGAGAGAGAATCCCAAGGCTCCGTGCTGTCAGCACAGACCCCAATGCAGGACTCAATTCCACAAACCAAGAGCTCATGACCTGAGCATAAATCAAAAGTCAGATGCTTAAGTGACTCAGCCACCCAGGCGCTCCAAAGTTTGAAGTTCTTTGTGTACTTGACAAAATTATGAGAGATGTCACTTGGACTGTCGCAAGTTCTTTACCCCCAAATTTGAGAAACCATGTTACTATGTAATTATTCTTACAAAATAAATTTTAAAATAACTGAAAAGCTTAAATGAGCTTTGTAATTGGGTGAATTGTGTCCTCTTTCAAAAGATGTTGAAGTCTTAACCCCCAGTACCTGTGAAGGTGACCTTATTTGGAAATAAGGTCTTTGCAAATATAACCAAGTTAAGATGGGGTCATCAGGGTGGGTCCTAATCCAACATGACTGGTGTCTTTACAAGAAGAGAACACAGACACACTAGGAGAATGCCAGGTGACAACAGAGACCGGAGGGATGCAACTACGATCCCAGGAGCACCAAGGATGGCGGACCACCACCAGAAGCCAGGAAGAAGCAAGGAGGGATTCTAGCCAGAGTCTCAGCGCGCGGCCTGGCTGACACCTGGAGTTTAAGACCTCTGGCCTCCGGAACTGTGAGGGAATCCATTTCTGTTGGTTTAAGCCACCCAGTTGGTGGTACTTTGTTATGGCAGCCCTAGGAAAGTAATATACGTATTTCAAGTCTTCCTCTGAGTTTATAAAGGACAAAAGTAATTGATAGAGCAGTTGGCTCTCTATTTAGGGCTATTTTTCCAAGAAAGTTTTTCAGAATTTTTTTTTTTCTTCATGTTTGTTTATTTTTGAGAGATTAAGCAAGTGGGGGAGGGGCAGAGAGAATCCCAAGCAGGCTCTGCCGGGTCAGCACAGAGCCCAATGCAGGGCTTGAACTCACAAACTTGAGATCATGACCTGAGGTGAAACCAAGAGTCAGATGCTTAACTGACTGAGCACCCCAGTAAAGTGCTAATTCTAAGGATTCTAAGTGACTTTCACCAAAGTATGTATGTATTCCTGTTTTGAAGTTAACCCGTTATGAAAAATATACATTATGGCGGCCATGGAAATGCGGGAATAGACTCCCTGAGGAAAGGCAGTAAATAAGGCCGTAAATGCTGATCACGGAGCAGCCTTTGGTTGTCTTGGCCTCTGCAGGGATTTTATCAGCTAGAGTGGCCTTGCTCAGAGCCACATACCTCCTGCCATTCGGCACCACTCTGAGGGGCCCCTTGTGGCTCAGTTCCCTGTGGGCTGGCTGGGGCCATCTTTGGACATGCGTTGCTTCTCTCCTTCTCCCTCTGCTCCATCCCATTTCCTTTCCTTCCACAGGTGCTGATTTAAGCGCACTCCTTAACGAACATCCTGTATACTAAAAACTCCATTCTAGTGCTTCCTGGAGAACCAAATCGGTGACCTACAAACCAAAAATCAAAAGTAGTACTAGATTCTTCCTTAATAAAGCTGTGGGAGAAAACAACTCAAGATGGACCAGTTGCAAGTTATTTGGTAATTAAATTAGGTCAAACAGTTGTGCAAGGTGTCTTGGACGTAGCTGGTCGCTTTTCCAAAAACTGAGGGAGTACGATGCTTTCTAAGCTTCCTGCTGGAAACAATGGAAACTCAGAATTTGCAATTGGAAGACTCTGAAGAGCAAGTTTCAGATGTTATTAATTGAATGCAATGCAATGGCTTTAATTTCTTTATAACAATCTTTATTAAAAATGGTAATCTATAGTGGCCAAAAAATTGGAAACTAGTACAACTAATAGCTAATAATATAACATCGTATCACAAAAAGAAGCCACATCTTAACTATAAGCATGTTTCCTGATGACGATGACTGATGGAGCTCCGTTTTATTTCTTAAAAGAAACAGACTTTAAAAAAGATACACATTCAAGTAAGGTAGCCATTAAAGTGATTATTGCAAATTAACCCTAGAAAAATAGCTTGGAGGGAGGAGTAGGAAGCATACAACCAACAGAAATACAAGAAGCCCAGAAAAGCGTCCTAGATCATCAGGAAAATTCAGTCCCTAACAAAACAGTGAAGTTGTATTATAGTTAATATTAAAGTTATCATAGTAAAGTTAGTTTCCACAGAATTTCCTCTCACACATATGATCTCTGAATATACAACTCAGGTTTTCTCTCCCTAGCCGCAGTTAAGTAAGACTACCATTTCAGATGGCTACACAACTAGTCAAAGTACAGAAACCAGTTTCTCATAAATAATACACTTCAAAAGAAATTAAATGATCACACTTGCTGAGGACCAGCACTCATTATCTAGTTATCTCTGTTGTAGGATTATGGGTGTTTTAAGAGACAGTCTTATTTTGGAGTAACTCTAGATTTACAGGAAAACTGCAAAGATAGTAGAATCCCCACGTGCCTTCTCCCTGTTTCCATGGATGCCATCCTCTTACATCACCATGGTGTAGGTGTCAAAGCCAAGGAACCATTGACTATATTATACACCAGACTTACCCTTACCGTATCCTGACAGGGATACAGGAAATCACTGCTATTAACCTTGATCACTAGGTTAAGGTAGCTTCTGCCAGGTTTCTCTGCTACAAAGAAATGATTTTCCCTTTCTGTCTGCTAGAGGACAGCTACTAAGTCTAGCCATCTTTCAGAAAGGAAAGGAGTTTAAGCTCCACCTCCTGCAAGGGCGGGGGGAGCATCTATCTACCTGTTTTTTTGGAATTCTTCTGTAAGGAACATTATCTTTTCTCTATATAGGTGACTTTTTAAAATACTAGTTTTAAAAAAGACTTTTTGGTATGTATGAATTACTTTTATAAGAGAAAAAAAACCCCAAACACAGGATTTAAAAACAAAAAATCGACCAAGTATACATAGTTCTACATAATCATTATGAAGACAGGCAAGACATAGTATTTGGGATCTTTTTTATTTTTATACACATGACAAGATTTTACACCAAGAATAGTCAGTTAAATAGTACAAATTTACATTCATGAGGAATGTTAAAAAAAAATTCAACTAAAAAACCCACTTCTTTCTGTGACCCACAATCCCAACATTTTACAGTGCAGGGGTGAAGGGGGCTGGGGGGAGCATCCAAAACAAGTCTCTCCCAAAAGAAATGACTTAAATTTCACATTCCCTCTCCACACAGGATCCAAATGGTGAGAGTATAATTTATAATTCATCTTTTTCAGCTGTAGATTTCTGTGAAAATAAAAAAAAAAAAAAAAACTTAGACGACATTAAAAACTAGCAAAAAAAAAACCTTAGCTCACAGAAGGTACGTGTATGAAGAAACAATTGAAATGGGCCTAGCGTATTTCCATTATTTCAGCTGTAGGCTAGAACGACATTTGTCAATCTGCGGGATCATTTCGAACTTAACAGTAAGATAAATGACTCCTGAACAGAAATAATCAAAAATTTCCATCGGCCTCATGCTGCCATAGACGAAGGCAGAAGCCAGTGGCAGAGAATACAGAAGCCTTGTGGGCTAAGGGAAAATCTGTTTAACAATGTCTCAGGACTGGATGGCTAAAATAAAGGAACAAAAGGAGCGGGCAGCTGAAAGTATACACTTTAAACAGAAAAAAAGGAGCTGCTCCAGCTTTTGAATTTCATCATTAGATGCCTATTTTGGAGATTTCCTGTCTGACTTCTAGAAGCTATGCAGTCCTAATGACAGAACTGAAAATAAAAGTTTGCCTAGTTTTGCAAGAACTAAAATGCAAGTCCCATTCTTGACTTGCTATGTATACCTTTACTGTTTCCTGTTCTTCTTCATCTGCTCCTGCATCCATTTCTTCTTCTTCGTCCTGCTCTGTGTCTTCTGTGGTGTCCTCTGTTGTTTCTTCAGGTTCTTCTTCGGGTTCTTCTTCCACCTAAGGGCACCATTTATAAGCTCATTAATGGATCCAATACCTTGGATCTATTTCCACTTTGTTCATTCAAACGTACTAACATCAGAATTAACTTCACTCCTGTTTTATCCAGAACTGCACAGTAAATCCGCTAATTAGACTCAACAGTCAAGCTAGCAAAGGGAGACAGATAAAAAAAAAAAAAGATATAAAAGGGAATTTCTTATTAATTCTAGCACCGCGTGTGGCACTGGGGAGTCAAACATTTTATAAATTATTTCAAACCTTTGCATCAGGGTCAATGTTTAAACTGAGGCGAAGCATTCTTTCTATTCGATCTCCATAGGCTTTAGTGTCTGGTAACAGATATCCTGACCGTAGTGTTGCCGTTTCAAACAAAACCACAGCAAGATCTGAAACGGTCTTATCATCTTCATCTTCCTGAGATGAAAGAAGTGACATCTGATTAATATTAAAAGGTACAAAGTATCCCAACGAAAAGATGAAGGAGTATGGCTACAGTATTAATCACCTTCACTCGTCGAAGCATGTCTTTGATCAGGGGATGTCTGGGATTAATTTCAAATGTTTTCTTCTGGCTGGCATAGTAACTGGTAAGGGGTAAAAACGAACATTAACGTCAAACTTCAGGCTCCGTACATTTCCCACATTCTATAAATTTTTAAAATTATACATAGCTCTTGGAAAATTTATATCGCTACACGACACCGTGTTCTGCCTTTTAGTACCTTCTCCACGATGCCTTCACCAATATGGTTCCAAGACACATTAGTTGTTTCTTTATCTGAGCGGAGTTCCCAATGCATTCTAAATATACCTTCATACCGTTAGTTTTCTGTCAGCTGTGACTGGTCTCCCTCCTAGAGAGGAGGACAGGAGGAACTGCATCTACCCCTCGCGGGGTAAACCCATTACAGATGCAGAATTTAGAAGATTAAGACTTGGTTTGTTATCCTGACTGGTCTGAATGGCAAAAAGAGAGCAGTGATATCTATTCACTGTGGACAGACACAGCAGGTGTTTGCTCACTGAATGGAAGGGAACTTCCTGTTCATAATGACTGAAATAAATGAACATTTATTTAATGGCTACTATACTGTTACAACGGAATATAAGCAGAAACCTATTTTCCACCTTAACTTTATAATCTGTAAAGTCTTCAGGGGGATAAGACACAGAAGCAAGACACCATTTTTGCACTTTACTGTTGAAACATATATTAGGGAGTCTCACTAGATATGAAATATACTTCATATATACAGAGTTTTGAAATTGTGATCATGGAGACTACACTTGTGAGAAGAATCCTTCAGCTAGGCCTTGGGGAAAACATGAGCAGAGAGCAAACAGAAAGACATTCCAGATGGGAGACGGGAGAATAAAAGCAGGGAAGAAATCATTTTCAAGACCACTGCTGTGACATTACAATATAAATGTGACATATATATATTCCCTGAAAATAAAGGGCACCTGAAGACCCAGTGTACGTCCAGCACTCAGCCCTTGAGTTCATAAACTTGTTCACCCACGGGTCTTTTACCCTTTATTTTGCAGGGCATACTATTTGGGGAAGGAGGGATGGCAGTTAAAAAGCATGTAACTCATTTGACAAATGACAAGATCATTACCTCATCTGTTAACTATTAATATCTAAAAATGAAGTACACATACCAGGCCAAGGATATGCAAAAGCAATGGACAATATACGTAACAGACTGCATTTCCATTTGTAAATAAAAATACCTTAAAATAAATCATGAGTTCAACACCTTTCCTTTATCAATCTAATGTCAGAGGAATACCTCTGTAAACTTGTCTCCTCTTTTATCTAACCGATAGTGGTGGCCACTTAAAAACACATCAGTTCTTCGCTGGCATGGTCTACAAAAGGAAGGCTGGCTAAGAACGAATACCTTGCAGGGACCTTCCCAAGGATGCTTACTTTGTAGAGATGTCCTTGCCCGTCTGGTAGGCTTGAGCTTTCATGATTCTCTCCATGTTGCCAGACCACCCATACTGGCTGGCCACAAGAGCACAAGGAGACTCTGTCAGACGTTGAGATACCACGGCCTTTTCAATCTTAAGATAAGAAATCAAAAGTTAGATACATGTAAATACCAATAGTTAAGGTCATTCAGTAACTGCATTTCAATCCCTTAAGGATTCATCACTTAAGATCAAATACAAGCATAAAAATACCTCTTATTCAGATTCTTAGGAAACTCTCGACATTTAATAATAGAAATTTTTTTGGTCAAAAATAAACACCAACTTTTAAACACACAGAAGACTTAAATTCAACCAATAAAAATTTAAGTTACCACAAAGGCAGTATTAAACTACAGAAAACATTCAGTTACAAAAAAAAAAAAAAAATAACAGAACTGTACACAATAGCCATTATTATCCTTTTAATTCTTTGTAGTTTATAAACCTTTTTTTAAAGTAGGCTCTATTGGGGTGCCTGCGTGGCTCAGTCAGTTGAGCGTCCGACTTCGGCTGAGGTCATGATCTCACAGCTCGTGAGTTCGAGCCCCACGTCAGGCTCTGTGCTGACAGCCTGGAGCCTACTTCAGATTCTGTGCCTCCCTCTCTCTCTGCCCCAACCCACTCACATTCTGTCTCTGTCTCTCTCAAAAATATACATACATACATACATACATACATAAAGTAGGCTCTATACCCAATGTGGGACTCAAACTCAGGACACCGAGATCAAGAGGTGTTAAGCTCTACAGACTACTCTAACCAGGTGTCCCTGTAGTTTGTAATTTTAAGCTCATCCTCCCCAAAATTTAACCACTATATTAAATGTTGTTCTGTGCAACTTTTCCCGCTCTCTGCCCCTTCCCAGCTTGAGCTTTCTCTCAAAATAAAGAAACAAACGTTAAAAAAAATAAAATGCAGATGCTAAAATTTCACAGGTTTTAACTCCCAGAAGAATACCTTGTCCTTGAGAGCTTTATCTTTCATCCAATTGAGCAGAGGCTCAAATTCTTTCTCAACTGCTTCACGACTCTCCTTAGTTTTCTCACTTTCATCAAATTTCACTCCTTCCTTGGCAACATTCTGGAACCTTTTCCCATCAAACTCCGGAAGAGCCTGAATGCAGTATTCGTCCACAGGTTCTGTGAGATAAATCACTTCATAGCCCTTTTTCAGAAGTCGCTCAACAAATGGAGAAGATTCAGCCTATAAAATTAAGAAAGCGATAAAGTTTCCAAGTCTACCCCTGGTATATACCCCAGTAGCTACATTTATCTAGAACTAACAACCCCATTTTACAGGTGGGGAAATAAGAGGTGCAGAGAGTATAAATGACTTTCCTGTCAGTGGCTGAGCAGGCCTTATAATGACTCCAGGCCACCATCACAATTAAGTTCTTTTTTTTCTCAGGAGTTGGCTACATACCAGGATGCCTGACAGCTGGAGTTCAACTTACCTCTTTCCTGCTGGACCCAGCCATGAAGTAGATTTTGTCTTGTTTCTCCTTCATTCTTTCCACATACTGATCTAGACTCGTAATGTCACTTGGATGATGAGAAGACTGGAACCTAAGGAGTTTTGCAAGACGTGTTCGATTTGAGTGGTCTTCAATCACACCGAGCTTGATGTTGGTACCGAATTCTTTCCAAAAAGTATCATTGTACTTCTCATCAGCAATCTTCTTGATCATGTCCAGAGTTTTACGGACAAGCTTCTTTCTAATCACCTAAATACAATTAAAGAATAATTCATTAGTGAATGTGGTCTCAAACTTTTGAGAACCTTCCCTATGTGAGAGCATCGGGGAGCAGTGGTGAAAGATAGAAAGACACGGCCTCGTCACTGCCATTTCTCAAGTGGCAGGGAACGGTAAGCAATCTATGTGAGACTGAGCAGAAATGGGTTGTCAGTGGAAATAGTCCCAAGATTGTTTTAATGTTTATAAATGTTTAGAGAGCATGCAAGCAGGGGAGAGGGGTAGGGTGGGAGAATCTAGAGCAGTCTCTGTGCTCAGTGCAGAGCCTGACGCAGGGCTTGATCCCAGAACCCTGGAATGACCCCTCATGTTTATATTCTGGGTAGTGGTTCTGTGTGGGTGTTTACTACACAATTCACTCAACTTTTCTGTATGTTTGAAACTTTTATAAAATATTGGGTGAAAAACAATCAGATTCTTAGGATTTAATAATTCTAGAGTAAAATTAAGTTCTTCAGCTAAAGAGCCAAGGACTGGTCTCAAAATCTGGGGACTCTGTTAATGCTGCCTGTTCTTCACAGCCCACTCAAAGAGGAAAGAAACCAGCTAGTCTCTTCCCAGAGACACTCACCTTAAGCAGTTTATGTTGCTGAAGAGTTTCCCGGGAAACATTCAAGGGGAGATCATCTGAGTCCACCTTCAGATGGCAAAAGAAAGTTCAGTGAGCAACAGAAACACTGGGAAAAAAAATCCAAACCAACAAACCAAAAAAGTACTTCTGTTCCCTGCCTTTTTAAGCTTATTTATTTATTTAAAGAGGGTGGGAGGAAGTGGGGGAGAGAGGAAGAATCCCAAACAGGCTCTACAAGGTCAGCTTGGAGCCTGACTTGGGGCTCAAACTCACAAACTATGAGATCATGACCTGAGCCGAAGCCAAGAGTCAGACACTTAACTGACTGAGCCACCCAGGCGCCCCTCCCGTGTTTAACGACCCCTTTCCTCATAGTCTTCAGATACTTACAACACCCTTGACAAAATTAAGGTACTTGGGCATCATGTCATGGAAGTCGTCTGTGATGAATACTCGGCGCACATAGAGCTAAGCAGAGACCAAGAAAAGGTCACTTTCTGGAAATTATACCTTCAAATTTTAAACCCAGTCGTTACAACTTAAAAACTCACCTTAATGTAATCACTCTTCTTCGATCCATATTCATCAAACAGACCACGAGGAGCAGATGTAGGTACGAATAAAATGGATTTGAAGGTAACTTCCCCTTCAGCAGTAAAGTGGATGTAAGCCATGGGGTCATCACTTTCCTATGGAAAGTTGGCATTTAGTCATTCAAAGGCACCGGAAAAAGGCATTGCAAAGGCTAAGTGATTTATTATGTGGTAGACATTTAGTTTAGCATTTAACTAACAAGAGTCCCCTTACCAAACAAATGGGGGTGGAGAGAGGAATGTAGGGAAGAAACGGCTAGGACTGCTCTCCTATAAACTGGCTAGACATGGTGGTTTTGCTGATGACCGTCCACAGTGTCACTCAATCTCTTAAACTGGGGGAAAGATGCATGGGTCTAGGTTTCACATGTGTCAGAGAACAGGGTATGAAAGCCCTGATCCTATCTAAATAACAATATACAATGCTTCATGAGTGTACTGCTCAACCAGAAATAAGTACTCGGGAATACATTTCTTCCACTGGGATATGGACTAGAGCAGTGGATGTAAAGAGGTATGTAAATAAATCCTAAAGACGAATTCCCTAGATCTGCATTATCCACTACAGTACCCACATGTGGGTACTAACACTTGAAACGTGGCTAATCCGAATTGAGATACATGTTAAGTATGAAATCTACAACCAGACTTTGAAGATCCAGTACAAAACAAAACAAAGTAAAATGTGTTTAAGTTTTTAAATAATGATTACGTGTTGAACTATTTTGGGTATGTTAGGTTAAATCAGACTTATCATTAAAAATTAACTATGCCTGTTTCGACTTTAAAAAAAAACATGCTTCTAAGAAGTTAAGAATCACAGATGTGGCTCACATTAGGTTTTTTTTTTTTTTTTTAAAGCTTATTTAAGAGAGATCACGTGTGTGCAAGTGGGGAAGAGGCAGAGAGAGAGGTAGAGCAAGAGAATCCCAAGCACTTAAGAGTGTGGAGCCAGATGCGAGGCTCAAACCCAGAGATGGTGAAGTCAGACGTGCCACCCAGGCACCCCAGTAGCTCACATTCTATTTCTAATACAGCTGTCCTTGACGAAAGTACGTTATGTTTGTATACACCAGGACTAACTATGGTTCAAGAGAATAAAAGTGGAGTTCTAGTAGAACCAAGGGGAATTTTTAAGAGGTGAAATGTAAAAGATGGTTGGATGCTAACACGAGGAGAGCAAGGAAGGGATGGAATAAAGATTAAAGAACAAACATAACCGCAGAATATTAAGTTTTATCTAGCCATGCTAAGCTTATTAAACTATTCTGTTTAGTACAAAATGCTGTATGGGGAAATATGAACTTCAAACAATCCTAATCCATGCTAGTTTTAGATTCTTCACTTAAAAGATGGGATCAGTAAAAGGAAATAGGCAAAGAAACAGATTTAGTAATTATTCCTAAGAATATGACCTCACAATAAAGATCTGAGGTTGTAAACAGGCTCTTTAAAGGTGATGTTAAAAGCCAAATGAATAGGGGCGCCTGGGTGGCGCAGTCGGTTAAGCGTCCGACTTCAGCCAGGTCACGATCTCACGGTCCGTGAGTTTGAGCCCCGCGTCGGGCTCTGGGCTGATGGCTCAGAGCCTGGAGCCTGTTTCCGATTCTGTGTCTCCCTCTCTCTCTGCCCCTCTCCCATTCATGCTCTGTCTCTCTCTGTCCCAAAAATAAATAAACGTTGAAAAAAAAAAAATTTAAAAAAAGCCAAATGAATAAACCAACAAACAGCAAAATTAGACCTATAGACACAGAGAGCAAACGGATGGTTGCCAGAGAGGAGGAGTGGGGGATGGGCAAAATAGGTGAAGGGGAGCGGGAGGCACAGGCTTCCAGGTCTGGAACGACTAAGTCACAGGAGTAAAAGGTATAGCAGAAGGAATAGTCAATGGTACTGTAACAGCACTGTATGGGGACAGACGCTGGTGAC
Organism: Prionailurus bengalensis; assembly: GCF_016509475.1. Taxonomy (NCBI): domain Eukaryota; kingdom Metazoa; phylum Chordata; class Mammalia; order Carnivora; family Felidae; genus Prionailurus; species Prionailurus bengalensis. Next base: position 124,022,542 of record NC_057358.1, on the reverse strand, counting down.
ATTCGTGGTGAACAGAGCATACTGTGGAGACACACGGACTTGGTGTTCTACACCTGAAACTAATGTAACATTTTGTCTCAACTATAATCAGATAAAAAATATTCATTCTTGGAAATGGAAAAAAGACCCAATGATGCTAAAAGCCATTCAATACAAGATATGATGTTCTATGGAAGTCATCTGCCTAAACACGAAGGCAGTTGTTAATCCTTTTGGTAACACAGACCTGTTGGCAATGTGGTGAAGCCTAGAGACTCCTTAAATTTTTAAGATGCATAATATAAAACAAACAAGATTAAACAGAAACCGACTGTGTTGAAAGAGTTATAACACCATTTAAAAATGTTTTGACTTAGTAATGTTCATCACGTTCTAAAGTAATATTTACCTTTGAAAATGATTTGTAGAAAGCTTTGTATTCATCATCTTCTACTTCTTTTGATGGTCTCTGCCAGATCGGTTTGATGTCATTCATAAGTTCCCAATCCCAGACAGTCTTTTCAACCTGAAGTTACAGGACATGATTAGCAGCCCCAGCACTCAGCAGCAGTTATACAGTACAAGTGCTACCTAGAACTTCAGGACATTGCAAACAAATGTGGGAAACACCAAAGGACACTCCTAATCTACTATGGGTCCTGACAGTGGGATCAAAAAAATCTCTCTCTCAAAAAAAAAAAGCCATTTTTCTCAACATTTAAGATTGATCTTTAACACAAAGAAGGCAATTGGTTATCATTACTATAACCAATGATATATATAAAAATGATCGGTGTTTGCTACTTAAAACTTTCCAGAGGTAGAAAACACAAACACTAACAAATAAACTTAGTCCTTGTTTTTAAAAGTTGGGTCTATGGACTTACCATTTGGAGAGAAAAAGCCCTTTAAGAATTAATGAAAACTGAACCCAGATCAGTCTGTGCATACTTGGATTTTTGTATTTTCTTGAACATACCTTAAACAGCATTTTAGTGTGGAGATGAACCAGACTTACTTTTTTGGTTTTTGGTTTTTTTTCCTCTTCTTCTTCTTCCACTGCAGCTTCATCATCAGAATCTTCCTTTTCTTCTTTTGCTGCTTCTTCTTCTTCCATGGGTTCCTCAACAGTTTCAGTCTAGTGAAGCAGAATTATGGTGAAATTCATTTATTTAATAATCCTGATTTCATCGAGGATATGAAACAAAATTACAGCTCCAACAAACAGGTCTTCCAGAAGAAAACCCGAGTATCCCCATACTGAAAGAGCAAACATGGCTCTTAAGGGTTAAAGATTTAAATATGTGCCAACGCAGCACATATGAATTTGTATCAATGTAGATTTACCTTGCTGCTCCACACATAAATAGGGAAGTTTATAAACTGTGAATATTTCTTGACAAGATTTTTAATTGTATCTAATTCAAGGTAATCAGATGCTTCTTCTTTTAAAACAAGGCTGTAAAGAAAACAAGACAGGTTTAGAAAGACATCCTTGGTTTAAAAGATTTGATTATAAATTAATCTAAATACCTTCCTGACAATGCTAACAGTTTGGCATAATCCAAGATGGCCCCTGTTTTTCATGTTAAAAACTCTCATCACCAGTGATGGTTTATGAGTCATATATGGCTCCATATACCAGATATGAGTACAACACAGGGAAGAATCTTCCTTGCATTCCTTGTGTGAAAAATATCCTTAGTCCCAAATAAAAAGTGCCAATGTCCCAACCTTCTCAACATGTTAGTTTTTTTGTTTTTCATTTGAAGAACTGACACGTTAAGCTAGCTCAAGGTGAGAAGGCACTGAAACATTCTGGAGAAAAAAATGGAATTACAAGCACTCTGATAGTTGCTCTCAAAACCAAATTATCATTATAGATAAGCAAATGCAGGGGTGCCTGGCTGGCTCAGCCAGAAGAGCAGGAGACATTTGACATCAGGGTCGTGAGTTCGAACACTGGGTGTAGACATTACCCAAAAATAAAATCTTAAAAAAAAAAAAAAAAGCCTCTCCTATAGTGAACCCTTAATAAAAACATGTTCCTTAAAAAAGCTACAAAACTAATCCAAAATAGTGTTCATATCTCCACTGACCAAAACAGTCAACCAGCCACATTTTATTTAAACAAAACTTAAGGTTAGTTCTTTAGTTGCACAGTCATACTGGACAGTGCAGGGGTGGAGTATTTCCAGAGTTCGACTGAACAGCACTGGCTTCGATAACTCTAACACTGAAAGCTGCAGTTGTTTCCTCTTCTTCCTCACTTACTGTCCTTTCTGCAGGAATCCTCCTCCACTCACCAAACACCTCAGAACATACCTTCAGACCCAGTGGGGAGCCCATGTACGGGAGTGTCCCTAATAAACAGGGGCAATGTTGTATCATGGGTCTCTTTTTTTTTTTAATTTTTTTTTTAATGTTTTTGTTTATTTTTCAGACAGAGAGAGACAGAGCATGAATGGGGGAGGGGCAGAGAGAGAGGGAGACACAGAATCAGAAGCAGGCTCCAGGCTCTGAGCCATCAGCCCAGAGCCCGACGTGGGGCTCGAACCCACGGACCGCGAGATCATGACCTGAGCTGAAGTCGGACGCTTAACCAACTGAGCCACCCAGGTGCCCCTATCATGGGTCTCTTCTTGCTTCAAAAAGCTTACAATGTAGTAGCATCACCAACAGGTAGATAGTTCATGATGACAAAGCTTAGAGAGTGGCCAAGTCTCTGGTTTCAGAGCAATATCTGGGTGATGAGGGGCTGGAGGAGAGTGCAGTTGTGGATCCAAGTTGAAGCTGATGGTTACATCTCAGACATATTTAAAAGGCAATTAGATATATGAGTGCAGAGCCCAGTAGGAACATATAGACCAAGGGTTTGCCAACTATGGCTGGCACCTGTAAGAAATTTTACTGGGACACACCCTTATCGTATATTGTCTATGGTCGCTTTCCAGCAAGAACATCAGAGTTGTGTGACATGTGACAGATCCTACCATCCAAATGCTTAAAAACATTTACAAGCTGGTCCTTTAGGAAAAAGTCAGCTGACCTCTGATCCAGACTAAGAATACAGATTTGAGGACCCTGAGCGAGAACTGGAAGCTGAATCCATGACGGTAGGAAGGCTGCATAAGGAACACAAAGGTAAGGAGAAAGGGCTGAAGAGTTACCTTTGAGAGATACTGTCAACATTTAAGCAACAGGGAAAGAAACGAAAAGATACCCAGGGTCACTGAAACTACGCGATTGTCTTAAGGGGTATGCAGTAGACACCAAAACACAAGAGGAAAACTAAGAACAAAAGGACTCTATTGCTGGGACCAATGTGAATTAAAACCCCCCTGAATCCAATGGATTTAGCAACAAGATTACTGAGGACTTATTTCAATGGAAACGTGGTGGATACAGTCATGATATGCCTGACAGTAGACGGGGGTGTGGCACTACCTGCCTCTCTTCCTTCCCCACGGAGACTTGAACATGTTTAGGTTTTGATGGTAAAGAGGGAGCATGTGGGAAAGGCTGCCTTTAAACGATGGGGCTGGAATTAATTCATGCTTAGCCTCTGAGGAGGGAGGAGGAGAGAAGCAGCAGATTGGACGTAATGACCAGCTTTAGGGAACAATGCAGAATACCTCCCTTGCAGTAGCAAGGACAGAAGCACATGTACTAGTTAGTACTTACTGGATGCTCCTTTCATGATCTCATTCAATCCTCACAAAATTTCTCATAAGGGTATGCGGGCTAGGGCTAATTTAAGGCTAGGAATAGAAAGAGTAGGTAGCAACTGAATTGTTTGAAGGCTTCTATTTCATTGGTCTAATAGAAGATGAAGTCATATATATAAGGTAGAACCTTGACCTCATCACTTTGTCTTCTCTTTAGTTTGTCCAGTCTAGACTTTCAGTTCCTTAAATGGGCCTCTTGCCTTTGGAACTTCCAACATATACTGTGCTTGCTTCCTAGAATATCTGAATCTAACTTACCCTTATTTCAGCAAGCTCCCCCCAACTTTAAAAAAAGATTACTTTTTAATGTTGGTTTATTTTGAGAGTGAGAGCGAGAGAATCCGAAGCAGGCTCCACACTGTCAGCACAGTCATTTAGATTGTGAGATAACGATCTCGGCCAAACCCAAAAGTTGGACACTTAACCGACTGAGCCCTTCAGGTGCCCCTCAAGATTTTATTCTTGTTTTATAAATAAAGTTTATTTATTTATTTTGAGAGAGGGAAAGAGAGAGAGAACACAAGCAGGGGAGGGGTAGAGAGAAAGAATTTCTGACTGTCAGCGCAGAGCCTGATATGGGGCTCGAACTCAAGAACTGTGAGATCATGAGCTGTGCCAAAATCAAAAGTCAGACGCTTGACCAACTGAGCCACCCAAGGGCCCCGAGACTTTAAGTCATCTCTACATTCAATGTGGGGCTCGAACTTACAATCCCGAGGTCACGAGTAGCACGTTCTACTGACTGAGTCAGTCAGGCGCCCCCAGAAGGTCCTCCTGATAAAGGAAGTGTGCTCTAGCTTCCTTTCTGGAATTTGTGAAATTATTTCACATTCTTCTTTACTCGAGCCTCATGGAAGCATGGATTGCACTGGTCTTACTCTCTACTGAGTTCTAAACCCTAGCAGGTAATAGGCACTCAAATTGTTATCTGCAGAATAAATGCTGGGTAAAGGATTTGAAGAAAAATGGCAGTTTCACGCAGAGAAAGCACTCGTCAAGTTTCACTCACTGATCAGCCATCCATGTTACCTGCAGGAGACTGTCCTGATTACCCTTACTTATTCACTCTTATAAATATCTGCAAGCGTTAGGCTCTGGGAATGGAACGTTCAACCAAATGTGTGCTTTTGTGGAACTTCCATCTAGATAATCTCACCTGTGGCTCAGCACCCTACGACATTAGCGCCTCTTGGGACATTGTTTTTCTATCTCTTTGTAGTTAAGACAGGATATTTACCTCTGTTCTTCTAACGCCTAACAGAGGGCACTGGGGCATGACTATTAGCGACGTGTCCTAAGGAGAGCAGGAGCTAGGACTAACAAAGGCAGAGTAAGGGAAATTGGGAACAATAAATCAGTAGAAGTATTAAAATGCACTCATGTAATTAATCTCAATTAAATGAGCACTTATGAAAATGAAGACAGAACTATTCGCTTCCTCAGTGAAGAAAACTGGTCAGAATGATAGATACATGCTTTTCTACATTCTGAATACTTAAAAATTCTTATATTGAAAAATTTAAAACTGAATTATGAAAAAAAAAGTGGAGAATGTAGGCACATTTTCACCTGGCAGGAAGAAAAAAGTCAAATGACCTCGAGATACGATTTCTCTGATGTGGCCCAAAGCTGGCAGCTTCATACGGACATTCCAGGAGTATTAAGCAAGTAGAAGTATCCTGTTGTATTTGTTGGGGGGCAGGGGAGAGGCAGGAAACTGTTCTCCTTCACATGCTATAAACACCAAGAGATGCTGGGCAGAAGGTCTGCCTCATCTATACAGACAACAGTTACTGGCTTAAACCAAACTCCGATTTGGATTCAATAATTTACAACCATCCTCAAACGAGACATTCTCTTCAGAAGGACTTTCATTAACTTTCTTCAAGCTCTGTATTTGCACCTGGTCTCTCCAACCTGTCCCCAACACCAGTTACTCCCATAGTTGAGTACTTTCAGTGGTCACCCAGAGAGTCTCCTCTCATCCAGTCTTGCCACCCTCCATATCTTCAGAAAACCTTAAAAAAGCTGATCAGAAATTCTATGATTAACCACTACCAACTGAGAGGAATTTCTTTAATCCCTTGAACAGCTGTGCCTCTATGCCTTTACATCCACTGACGCTTCTTTCCCAAGACTTGCTTCCCTGGAAATCCTCAATCAACCCATTGCTGTGAGACCTCCAAACTGCCTTCTCCCCTAGAAGAATTAACCCTTTGGACTTTTTGCTCTCTGTGTACAGCAGCTATCATAACTCTTTGTGTCTGGGCCTCAGGAGGGCCTCCAAAGATTTCCTCAAGTGATGAGAACAGGTCAATTTCCTCATTGTACAGGCAAGGAATGAAGGCCCAGAATAAGCTGCTTGCTCAGAGTCAAGATCCTCACCAGGACTGTTAATTCTCATTAGGAATTAGTAACACTCACGTAATTGTTGTTCCCCGTCCCAGGGTGTTTCCTCTTGGGTCAGCAATCACAGAAAATTCATTGGAGTCAGATTCCCAGATGTGCTGGGTATCGTTGTTGTGTTTCGACGTGACAATAACCTTGTCAGCCACGAGGAAGGCAGAATAGAAGCCAACACCAAACTGGCCGATCAATTCAGAAGTCGACTGGCCATCTTCTTGTGCCTCAGTCATTTTGTTTAAGAACTCGCTGGTTCCAGATTTGGCTATGGTGCCAAGGTTTTTAACCAACTCTTCCCGGGTCATCCCTACACCGGTGTCTGTCACATGCAGCAGGTTCTTCTCCTTGTCACACTGAAAGGCAAGAACGGGATAGTTAGATATGCTTAATACTCACTGCACGACAAGTAAACGGTAAGCTATAGATTCAGAACTACCCGCTTTTGGCCACATCAATTCCCATACAGAAAACTAAACTGGGTTATTTTTCCTTATACTATTTTATGGCCTACTGTCTCTTACACATGAGCATCTTGATAGAGAAAATCTTAAGTTCCAGTGTATTTGAGAAAGCAGCAATATAAAGAAGGCAGAGACTAGTCTAAATGTCAAAGGGCAGAGACAGACCTAAATAAAACAAGTTATTTCTGAAGAAAAACTTTCAAGAAAAATAAAATTCTATATTTTGCCTATTTCTTTCAGAGAAAATAAAAGGATTCAAAACTTCTCTATTTGCAATTTGTGGTGATAAATGTCCTTCACTAAATATTCCCAGCTCTCTGCCTTCTGGAAACATAGTAGGAATATACTTCATTCTTGGTTATTAAGGCCATGTGACTGGTTCTGGCCAATGAGCTGCCAAGTGGGAGGGAGTCAGGAATGTAGCTTTCAGGCTAGAGCCTTTAAAGGATGGGAGACCCTCCAAGTGCTCTCTCTGCACCATGGCAACCAGCTACACTCCAGATGGTGGCTACTCAATTGGCCTGTGTCCGGGAATGAGGATGATACAAAGCAAAGGCCACAGTGGCCTTGATGGAGGATTTAAGCCAGGGGTTAGCAAACTTCTTTGGAAAAAGGGCCAGAGAGGAAGTATTTTAGGCTTGTGAGCCATATGGTCTCTGTCACAACCACTCAAACCTAATGTGTAGTGCAAAGGCAGTCATAGATAACACACAAATAGGCATGGCTGTGTTTTGATAAAACTTTATTTATAAAAAGAAACAGCAGGTTGGATTTGGCCCACAGCCATATTTTGTTAAACTCCAATTTAAGCCCCTAGGCTTGGCAATTATTTCCCACTGCAGCATAACCTGGCCTATCCTGATTGACGGAGATTGCCTATCGCTAAGGATTCTTTTTGCTTTAAATCTGTTTTAAGCTTACCTTAATTTTGACAGTTAGTTCCTCATTTCCAGCAAGAGCATTTTCATCAGTCAGTGATATTAACCTTATCTTATCTAAAGCGTCAGAAGCATTTGAAATCAGTTCTCTCAAGAAAATCTAAATGGAAGCCAGAGTTAACACACACTTAGATTAGCCTCAAGATCCACAAAACATCAGATTTAATGTCAAATCCATTTTACTTCTCCTCTGTACTCCAGAAAGCACTCTATGAAATAAGACTCCTTATGGTACAGAAGTGGCTTTACTCTCTTGGTAAAAGGAGGTACACAGCTCTTTACACAAAGAACTGTAGCGACCATAAAGGATACCTAAACAGGTAAGAGTAGTTAACACCTTTCTGTATGCAACACACAGGGCTGTCCGTGTGAATGCCCTCAGGACTATTTGGCAGGCTATGACCATATTTGGAGGGGAAAGGAAAAAGGTAAAAATGTCTAACAACCCCCCCCCCCCACCATAGGGAGCATTTTTATATATACATACTAGGTATTTAAACTTTGCTAATAACTACTTACCTGAAATTCCTATGTAAGTACATTTACTATGAGGGTAAATGAGTATGCTATTGTACAGAGACAAAATAATATTACCCACATGTTGCTTACCTCTTTATTTTTATACAATGAATTAATAATAAGTTTCATCATTCGATTAACTTCAGCTTGGAAGGCAAATTTTTCTGATTTCTCTCTAAGTTCTCTTATTTGGGATGCATTTAATCCATCCAACTGAATAGCTTCTTCCTCTCTAAAGAAATAAATTTGACAAACAAATAACTGCCTTGCTTATTTAGTTCTCTCCAAAACATAGATCTATGAGAGCCCAGTGGTCTTGTAAGATTGCCCTAAGGGTTAAAGGGGTAAAATGGAAACCTTTATAAAATATTACTAACCCGCTATTTCTATCTTTTTGCCACAATAAAATTTTACCACCTTAACAACTGAGCTAGAATACTTGGTTCTTTTTTTTTTTTTTTTTTGGGACAGAGAGAGACAGAGCATGAACGGGGGAGGGGCAGAGAGAGAGGGAGACACAGAATCGGAAACAGGCTCCAGGCTCTGAGCCATCAGCCCAGAGCCCGACACGGGGCTCGAACCCACGGACCACGAGATCGTGACCTGGCTGAAGTCGGACGCTTAACCGACTGCGCCACCCAGGCGCCCCGAATACTTGGTTCTTAAAATTGTCAGGAAAATAAACCCAACTTTCCTCTACTAAAAATAAAAAGCAAAACCATTTATATGTTCCCTCACATGTGGGACCGCCTCTTTGCCTGGGAAGCTTTGGCCTCTAATGGCCTACAAAATTGCCAATTAAGTCCTAAGGGGCCAACTTTGAAAACACCGCTCATTTGAGAGCAATCTTTTTTAAAGTTACTACATTCAGGGGTTCCTGGCTCGCTCAGCCGGTAGAGCATGAGACTTGTGATATGTGGGTCCACACTGGGGGCAAGAGGTTACTTAAAAATTACTAAGTTTACACACTTACCGAATATAAAGCCAACCGGTCTGGGAAAAGTCACAGAGCTAGTGTCCCACAATCTAGTTACCAGAACAGTTTTCAAAAGAAATTCATCCCCTTGTGACCCGTCATTCCTAGGCGCAAGTTAGGACCTACTCAGGGATGAACATGCTCACTGCCCTGACCTTTTAGGTATTTAAATTTGGGGTGTTACAGGTCATCCGGACCTTTGAAGAAAAGACAACAAAAGAAGCGACTATATTCCAGTATTCACAAGGGCCCAACCATACAGTTTCAAAAGAACACAAACCTCTGTACAACTTCATCATCTGTCCTTGAGCCTTCTCTACTTTTGCCCAGATCCTCTTCCACTGTACCATCCACGTCCACTTCATCATCAGCCTGGACTGACCCTGCAGGAAGATTTAACACCAGAAAACTCGTAACCATTTTGCTTCGGGTACTTCTCAGAAGGAGTATGACCAAACAGGGCAAGGGTAAGGTTGCAAAATTCAGGGGGTAAGTATGGGAGGTGGGCACGGGAGAACGGATCCGCTAGTTTTCAACACCCAATGTAAACCCCACTTGGCATACTTTTTACATGTAAATTTAAGTTCAGACACGGGGCCCTCCAGTAGATTCTGAAATGCGGAGGCTGGGGCGGGCATCACGTCTCTAGAGCAGCCCTGGGAAGCTTTATAAATAAAGTTTAGCAGATTTGATACCAGGTCCCTTCTACGTTCACACGTGTTGCGCAGGCCAAGGCATGGCCTCCCAAGTGACCACGCCAAAACTTAGGCCTCCAGTATCACGGATCAGAATACAAATAGAATTGGCGCAACCTCTGGCGAGAGGAACTGAAATCCGGCCCAACTGAGCGGGGGGGAGAGAGGTGATGAGATTCTGACATGGTAAGAAGCTCGCAAAAGTGAAGCAAACACGCTGACACCGCCTTTCTTCTGACTCAGAGCCCCACGCTCCCCAGACCAGCCCCTAAGAAAGGAAACGCGGGGTCAAAGACTCGGAAGACTGGGTGGCGGGGCGCGGGAGGGGGGGTGGGGGTCCTCAAGCTCAGATGGCCGAAGGCTCCTGCGTCTGACAAAAGTCCTCCGGAATGGGCACCCGCAATGCTCCCGGGGGACCAAGAGCCCGAGAGGCGCCCCACCCCAAGTTGGCTGAGACCTCTAGGCGCGAATATTAGGAGATCTGCAAGGGATTTAAATGTTCTCGGTTCTCGTTCTTCTTTCCACAGGAAGAGGAGAGTGCGCGAACTCCCTCGAGCCGAGCCTCTTTCGAGGAAAGGCGATGGATCCCTCTAGGCCCAACGGAGGCCCCGCTATCCCCCTCCTGGGCTCAACGCCCCCAGAACCTTCGAGAAGAGGCCGCGCTGGAAGGGGGGCGTCCGGGGGTGCCCGCTCCTCCGAGATCACTCACCGAAGGTCAGTAGGACGCAGCAGAGGCCCAGCACCCACAGGGCCCTCATAGCGCGCGGCCGGTGAGAGTCTCAAGTCCCTTTTGATCGCAGGAGCCGCCTCCACCTCCCACCACGGGGCTCAGATCCTCACACCGCAAGCCGCGCGGTCCGCCCACTACCCCCCAAACAGGTCGGGCCGCTTTTCACCCCAGCCTCTCGCGGGCGGGGGACGGGAAACACGAACCCACCAATGGTGCCGCACCACGCACCCTCTGCACCCAATGGGGACTCGTGGGGGGGACCGCAGTAAACCAATCGGAGCTGTCCAGGTGCGGTGCCCGATGCCCGAAGCGTGGCTCCCTCCGATTGGTCAACCTTAGCTTCTCTTTTCCAATCAAATGGCTCCGCGGGCCCCTCTCACACAGGACCGCCCCTTTGCCTGGGAAGCTTCGGCCTCCAAGTGAAACGACCCAATGAACGTCAGCACTGAACACATCCTCTCTTTTGGAGAGGTCGCAGAGGAACCACTTCCGGATCCTCGAGCGCGTTTATTCCGTGACCAGGGGAAACGGTAGTCATGGCAACGGTTCTTCACTCTTTCCCGGTCTACCGTGGGGTCACGGTGGGAATGATTCCAGCGCGACTTTTCGCCGTCAGCTTTCTCTTTGGCAGTGCTTCTGGGGAAAGAGAAACACGTGAGAGGTTGAAAATCGCCCGAGCACTTTTTAGATGGGAGTGGTGAGAAACTACAATTACCGGCATGCAACGCACAGGGGTGGGGGAGGTACACTGTATTGAATGCTGGGAATCGTAGTCTTTGGACTTCGGGCCAGCTGCGTAGCTTGGCTCTTCCGCATTTTCCAACGTGTCTTTGCGGGAATTCGGTGCTGCGTGGTTTAGAATTTACGTCTCGTTCTGTTTGTAGTCAATGTCTGTACTTATTCCAGGACTCTCCACTGTATCACAGCCTGTAGAAACAGGCCCGGAGAGCCCCGACACCCTGGCCAAAGCCGCCCAGTGTTCGGGGATCGGCCTTTCCGAGTCGGGGTTCCACTTATGGTCGGTAAATACGAATCTGGCTCCTCCGGCATCGTTTGAGCCGCCGGAGCCTTCACTGCATCTCTGCATTCCGTGGCCGGAGCCTGTGGCCTCCCTGGTTCGGTTTGTAGAAGAGGAGAGTGGGGCTTCTTTTTTTCCTTTGAGGAAAATTTAGAACAACTTCGATGCCCTCAACTCACTCCTAAAGCTCAAAGGCGGTGACCAGCGGCCCTAGAATCCCTACCATAAGCCAGGTGGAGCGCGTGTTCGTAAAATTCCGTCTAGCACAGAAAGAAAAAAAAGTACTCGTTTACTCGGTTTAGGAGGATACACCTGCAGATATTTGAAAGCAAAACCTGTGGGGCTGCAAATGAGAGGGTGTGCAGCGTGGTCACTTCATAGAAATACCCAGTCAGCGTTTAGAAAGACACAAAGCACCAGGTGGCTTTCCGGCCAGGGAAGTCCCTCACCCTAAGCTTGCGCCTTTGGAAATACTTTCTGTGTCTCTTTAACCTAGTCTTTCCATACGCCCCCGAAGCCGACCTCGTTTCCAATAAAAACCAGTCCCTTCTCGCTTCCTCCAGAAAAAATGGAACTTTGAATTTGTTTTTAGATAATTATCCGAATTCCTAAAGACAAGCTTTTCAGTTGAAAGTCTATCATAATCTTTTGTAACTTCCCCTGTTTAGGTTGGCCAATCTTAACTCTTGTGGTTGGTGTTTACACATTGTGGTGGTGAATTATTTACATCTGCCCAGATTGTCAACGTTTGTTATTAGTAAGCAAAGGGTACCTTGCAAAGTTTTTTTTAAGTGCTTCTGTGATTGTTTTTTTTTTTTTTTTTGAGTATGCTAGGGTGGCAATTACATTCAGAAGTCTCAAATAATTGCATTTTTGTATATTTTAGCTCCTGTTTATTATTATTATTTTTATTTATTTATTTATTTTTTGCTTTTAGAAAAGGGGGGGTTCTTTCACTTTTCTGCATTTCACAGCTCAACTTCTTCACCTTTTTCTCTAGTTCTGGACAAGTAAGCAACCAGTTCTGAAACTGCGAATTCCATCTGAACTGGTCAGTGGTGGCTAGTTCAGTGTTGCACCTGGAGGGAACTGAGAATGATACATGCCTTCCAAAATAGATCCATTGCTTGTGGGTAGAGGCTTCATCAGATGATGGTGGGGATCTATGAGGCAGGCAAGACCTGAGACATGGTCTGGCAGAAGATGGCTGGCTGTTGTCTGGCTCAGCTCTGCCCCTTTAAGATGGGATCCCTGGCCGTGCACCTTGTACAAGGAAAGGGCAGCTTGTTCAGAACCCAGCCTTGCCGTTTCTCCCCTGGGGTCTCCACCTCTTCTGATTTTTGACCCATTGTTGATTTTCACTTCCCATCTTGGTCTAGTTCCTCCAGAACTTATACCCCAGGCTGTTATTAAACTCCCTAGCTTTGGATCGGATTCTTTTGCTTTCTAGTTTTAGTTTTTCCCTTTGACACCATATGTCCATGGACACTACGGGAAAAAGCTGCCTTTGTTGTTGTTGCTGTTGGTAAGCTGCTTCTTGGAAGAGAAAACCATATAGGCAAAGGGGTACCCTCAGGGGCATTGGACAGCTCACCTGGTGACAGGTGTACTCCCACAGTGAGGAGTCAGGGAGAATGCAGACCAGGGAGATGACGGCAGGAAAGCAGTTGCAATCAGGGAGCGTGAAGGAATGAGGGTGAGCATCATGGTGAATCTGTTGGTTGGGTCATTCATCCATTCATTCAGGAAGTGTTGATCTGGTATGTGCCCGGTGTCCTGCAAGGTGCTGGCAGTATACGGGTGAACAATGTAGATATGGTCTCTGTGCAGAGCTTGAACAAATATTAATGGTGGACTTGCATAAGTACATGTATCTTATTTAAACTGAAGCAAAGATATAAGAGAATGACTGCAGAAGAGTATGAGGGGACTTTTTGGAGTGATGGAAGTGCTTTTGATCTTGATTTTGGAGGTGGTTAGTGGATTAAAAAAAACCTCTACACTTAAAAAAGTGGATTTTGTGTGTAAATTATACCTTGATAAAAAAATCATAGCAACTATCATTCTAAATTTTTAAAAATGTTTATTTATTTTTGAGAGACAGAGTGTGAGCAGGGGAAGGGGAGAGAGAAAGGGAGGCACAGAATCCAAAGCAGGTTCCAGGCTCTGAACTGTCAGCACAGAGTCCGATGCAGGGCTCGAACTCACAAACTGGTAGATCATGACCTGAGCCGAAGTCAGATGCTTAACTGACGAAGCCACCCAAGTGGCCCTATAGCAAATATCATTCTAAACAGCAAAACACTATAACCCGTTTCAGTAGGAATCAGGAACCAGACAGACATGCCTTTTATTGTCAGAATTGTCCCACACTCTTTAGGAGGGTCTAAGACAAGAACATGAAGTAACTGGCATTAACCTTAAGAAAGTTGAAGTCGGGGCGCCTGGGTGGCGCAGTCGGTTAAGCGTCCGACTTCAGCCAGGTCACGATCTCGCGGTCCGTGAGTTTGAGCCCCGCGTCGGGCTCTGGGCTGATGGCTCAGAGCCTGGAGCCTGTTTCCGATTCTGTGTCTCCCTCTCTCTCTGCCCCTCCCCCGTTCATGCTCTGTCTCTCTCTGTCCCAAAAATAAATAAACGTTGAAAAAAAAAATTTAAAAAAAAAAAAAAAAGAAAGTTGAAGTCTTTTATTTTGGAATCGCTTCTTACTGTTGAAATGACTGTATACCCTGGAAACCCAAGAGATTCTAGTTAGGGAGGAAAAAAAAATTATATATATATATGTGTGTATACACACACACACACAATGTTTGGTAAATTATTGACTATGAGATAAATATATAAACACAAATAGACTTGCTCTAATCTTGCAAAAAACACATAGAAATGGAAATTTAAGGGGCGCCTGGATGGCTCAGTTGGTTAAGCGTCCAACTCTTGGTTTCAGCTCAGGTCATGATCTCATGGTTTGTGAGTTTGAGCCCCACATTGGGCTGTACGCTGACAGCATGGAGCCTGCTTGGGATTCTCTCTCTCCCTTTCTCTCTGCCCCTCGCTTACTCTCTCTCTCTCAGAATAAAGAAAAACATTTTTTAAAAAAAGGAAAAAAAAAAGAAATGGAAATTTAAAAGACTTCATGTATATTAGAGGCAAAACCCATCAAATATTTAGGAGTAATTTGACAAGAAAGAGCTCCAACGTGAAAAAAACCTAGAAGATGTTACTGAAGAATATAAAACAAATAGAGAACTTGGGTCAGGTGCCAGACCCTAAGTATTATCTATTGCCATGTAATAAATTATCCCCAAACTATACAGCTTAAAACAGTAAACGTTTATTGTCTCATCGTATCTGTAGGTCAGGAATCCAGGGGCGCTGAACTGGGTGGTTCTGGTTCACGGTCTCATGAGGCTGCGGTCAGGATGTCAGTGTGCGATGCTGTCATCTAAGGTTTGACAGGCTGCGGGGTTTGCTTCTGTGATGGCTCACTCATATAGCTCTTGGTGGGAGATCTCAGTTCTTCACCTCATGGACCTTCGTAGGGCTGTTTGAGTGTGCTCATTGCATGGCAGGTTTCTCCAGAGTGAGTGAAAAGCCGGGGAGTAGCCATAATAAGTCCTTACCAACCTCAGAAATCACACCATCACTTCTGCAATAACCCTATTCAGTGAGAGGGGATTACCCAAAGATGTAAATGCCAGGAGTCAGACATCACTGGGGCCATTTTAGAAGCTAGCTGCTACTGCATCTTAGCTGCAAGGGAAGCTGAGAAAGGGTTTATCTGGCATTTTCAGCTTTTTTTGTGAGGGTTGGGCTCATAAGGTGGGGATAAGAATCTTAAGATGGAGATTCCCCCAAATACAGGAACGGGTTCAGATGATGAACCGTCAAAAGGACTGATGAATGTCTACTGCATGTTTGAATATACAAACAGATCAGTGTAACAACAGAGAGAATCCAGAAATAGATCGCCTCAATTTAATACGTGACAAAAGCAATTTTTCTGTTTAGAGGGGAATGGCTAGTTTACTTCATAAATGATGCTGGCCTTGACTGGTTACCCATCTCCAGCAAAGTGAAGTGGGCTCCTATCTCACACTACATAAAACATATCCCAGCTTAGAAGAAAATGAGAGCACCTGTGAGCGCACGCCAGGGATGTGGGAAACCTTGGCTTGAGCATCCAGAAAATACAATGCAAAGCCTATGGTGTTTCCCAGGCCGCCTCCTCAGTCGTTCCTGAATTCCAATTTTTGTATTTCTAGCAGTGGCCCTGTCAAGTGCGGCAAATTAATACTGTGCTTTCCTCCAAGAATGCAGGTTCCTGTGGCATAGGAATCAGCAAGTACTTGGAGGGGAAAAGCAAGAGAGAATGTGGGGCTCACTTCTCAACACTTCCTTTCTTTCTGGAGTCGTCTCCTCAAATCCTGGTTGCCTGGGTAGCCATCTGATGCCTTTAAGTAAGTTCTCAAGTGTCTGATCCAGCTTCTCTAGTGTCCATCATAGTAAATTGTAAAAGTAGATGTGGCTCAAAAAAAAAAAAAAAAAAAAGTAGATGTGGCTCTACCTAGCAGATAGAGAATTCCTTGATCCTATTTTAATGTGTAAAAAAAAAAAAAAAGATTTTAGGTAAGACAATAAGCAGCCATTATTAGGGGCGCCTGGGTGACTTGCTTGGTTCGGCATCCAACTTTGGCTCAGGTCATGATCTCATGTTTCTTGAGTTCAAGCCCCATGTCGGGCTCTGTGTTGACAGCTCGGAGCCTGAAGCCTGCTTTGGATTCTGTGTCTCCCTCTCTCTGTGCCTCCTCCATTCACACTATGATTCTCTCTCTCTCTCAAAAATAAACTAACATTAAAAAGAATAGCCATAATTATCTTCTTATGTTAACTTTTTGGTGGTTTTTCATCAAGCAATTTATGTAATGTTTAATGTTTCCAAGCTGTAGAACTTGCATTATTTTGGCTATAGAACAATAAATGTGTTTCTAAATATATAATGTAATTGCAACTGTAGTTTACATTATATCTTCTTTTTGACCAGTTTTAACTGTGATTTTGGATTATTTGTGATCTTTTCCCTATACCCTGCCCAAACTGACACCAAATATCTTGCTTGAGAATTGACTTTGGATTTGTAAAATGGTTACCTGCATTTGCTGATAAAATCTCTGGGTGCTGTAACTTTTATTTATGCAGTTAGAAAGTTTAAATCTATTTTTTTGTTTGTTTTTAACATGAGGCTTGAACCCATGCCCAACATGAGGCTTGAACTCACAACCCTGAGATCAAGAGCCACAGGCTCTACCCATTGAGTCAGCCAGGAACTCCAAGTTTAAAGTTGTTTTTTTTTTTTTTAATGTTTATTTATTTTTGAGAGAGAGACAGTGACAGAGCAGGGGAGTGGCAGAGAGAGAGAGAGGGAGGTACGGAATCCAAAGCAGGCTCCAGGGTCTGAGCTGTCAGCACAGAGACCAATGCAGGGCTTGAACTTATGGACTGTGAGATCATGACCTGAGCTGAAGTTGGACACTTAACCGACTGAGCCACCCAGGCACCCCTAAACCTGTTTTAAATTAAATTCACCCATAATCTTGTAGTTCATATTTTCTTTCTTTTTTTTTTTTTGAGAGAGAAAATATGAATGGGAGAAGGGCAGAAGGACAGAGAGAGAGAGAGAGAGAGAGAGAGAGAGAGAGAGGATCTTAAGCAGGTTCCATGCTCTGCACAGAGCCCAACACAGGCTCAATCCCATGACCCTGGGATCATGACCTGAGCCGAAATCAAGAGTCAGATCTCAACTGACTGAGCTACCCAGGTGCCCCTTTTCTATTAATTAAAAACAAACATCTCCCTAGAGTTTGCTTAATAAAAATAGGTCAGTTAAAAAATATTCACCCAATGTCTTTTATTGACTTTGGACACTAGCAGAAAATAAGGGGAATTGAATTTCAAATAATATTTGTTAAATTTTAATTTGTGGTAAGTTGATATTTTGCATGATCCAATCATACATGTTGATAATTTACATTAGGACTAAATAGAGTTTTAGAGCTGGAAGGAATCTTGGAAATCATGTTATTCTACAACTCTCCCTTTCAGTTTTATTTATTTAAAAAAATTTTTTTTCTTAATGTTTTTATTTATTTTTGAGACAGAGACAGAGCATGAGCAGGGAAGGGGCAGAGAGAGAGGGAGACACAGAATCGGAAGCAGGCTCCAGGCTCTGAGCCATCAGCACAGAGCCCGAGGCGGGGCTTGAACTCACAGACTGTGAGGTCATGACCTGAGCCGAAGTCGGACACTCAACCGACTGAGCCACCCAGGCGCCCCTCCCTTTCGGTTTTAAATGATAAAACTATTATATTCTCATGGTGTAAAAAAATGCCCAGCTGGTACAGAAAAGTATAAGGTCAAAGGTAAAAGTTCTAGATTCTTCCCACCTCCTCATTCCCATTCTCTAGAAGTCATTACTGATAGAGGTTCCTTATGCATCCTGCCAAAAATTTGTGTGTATTTGTGCAAAAGTACGTGTGTGGTTAAATTAAAGATGAAATTTTTGATTTTTTAAAAAACAAAGGGAACAATACACATTAGCTTATTCTATTTAATACATCTCAGATATCATTCCTTTTTAAATCTGCTGTCCTGTTTTTTTTTTCTTTTTCTTTTAAATTTTTTTTAAACATTTATTTATTTTTGAGACAGAGAGAGACAAAGCATGAACAGGGGAGGGTCAGAGAGAGAGGGAGACACAGAATCTGAAACAGGCTCCAGGCTCTGAGCTGTCAGCACAGAGCCCAACGCGGGGCTCGAACTCACCGCAAGATCATGACCTGAGCTGAAGTCGGCCGCTTTACCGACTGAGCCACCCAGGTGCCCCAATCTGCTGTCCTGTTTGATAGGAATTGGTATTGTTTCCAGCTTTTGTTGCTATCACGATTAGTGCTGCAGAGAATGCTTTAACATGCACAAGGTTTTGTGTTCGTGTGTGTTTGTCTGGAGGATAAATACATAGTTTGGAATAGTTAGATCAAAGTGTATATACATTCAAAATTCTATGAGTATTTACTAATTCCTCTGAGAAAAGGTTATACCAATTTATGCTCCCATATCAAACCTCCCCCCTGCACATCCCCTTTAAAAATTAAAAAAAAAAAAAAAAGCTTAGGAAATTTGTGGTTCTGAGAACTTAGATGAAGTCCCAGAGTTCAGTATTGGCAGAACAAAGTAGAACTCATATTTTAAACATTTATTTTTTTAAAAAATTTTTAATGTTTATTTATTTTTGAGAGGCGGTGGAGGGGGGAGGAGCAGAGAGAGAGGGAGACACAGAATCTGAAGCAGGCTCCAGATTCTGAGCCGTCAGCACAGAGCCCAACCCGGGGCTCTAGTCCACAAGCCCTGAGATCATGACCTGAGCTGAACTTGGATGCTTAACCGACTGAGCCACTCAGGCGCCCTTTAAACATTTCTTACATTGTTCTAGCCGCCTCTTGACTACTGGGAAGAGTTTGAGGGCCTTTTTTAAAAAAGGAAATTTTATTGTGTTAAGATTTCAACAGCCATGAATGTGCATTATAAAAAAGATTGAAAATTAAAAGAAAGGTCAAGGAAGAAAATTGAAATAACCTGTATGCATTAATGAGATAGATCACTACTAGCATCTTGGTGTCTGTGTTGAAATTTGACATGTATTTTTATTTATTTTTTTGAGAAAGGAGGAGAGAGAGAGAGAGAGAGAGAGAGAATGTGTAAGGGAAGGGAGAGGGAAAGGGAGAGATAGAGAATCTTTAGAGAATCAGTTGTGAGATCATGACCTGAGTGAAATCAAAAGTCATATGCTTAACTGACTGAGCCACTCAGGTACCCCAAAATCTAACATATATTTTTAAATTAAATGGGGATCACACAATAATACTATTTTTGGAACTTTCTTTTTCACTTGTCAATATGTGGTAAACAGTTTCCCATGTAAATGTTTTACAAGGTGTCTTTTAATGGATTAACATTGTCTCGTGTCATGACTGTGCTGTAATTGTTCGATTTATTGTTGTTAGACCTTCAGTTTTTTACCAATTTTAAACCATCATAAATATTGCGGCAACGAAAATCCTTATAGATAAATCTTTATATGCAAAATGAATTTTTAAAATTGGAAATGCTTGGGGCGTCTTGCATTTTCTATCTCTCTAAAAAAAAAATTGGAATGCTTGGTAAAAAATATGACATGTTTTAAAAGGATTTTGATACTAAAAATTGCCCCCTAGAATAGTTGTACCAATTTACATTCCCACCAATGGACATTTTAAGCATAAGAAGCTTAAAAAACTCTGGGGCTGTCAAGGGTAAAATTACCAAAGTTAGGTAATTTGAATATAGAAATTTCTAAGCCTTAAAATATTGAGAGAAATTTCTGTAAAAGGTCAGAGGAATTTCTGACCAGTTAATAGATATTCTCATAACTTTTAGTTATAAAGTGCAGTGATCCATGGAGTAATACTGTTGAGGCTGCTGTATCACAAAATATGAAGGCAAACATGTTATAAAGGTAATATTAACTTTGACAACAATAGGAATAGCAAACATTGAGGGCTTAGTATGTACCTTGTAGATTATAAAATATAAAACAGTGATAACTTGCTTAAGAAATCTTAAGTAAGGATATTATGAGAGGTCCATTTTAGAAGTGCTAAGGGGCGCCTGGGTGGCTCAGTCGGTTGAGCGTCTGACTTCGGCTCAGGTCATGATCTCACAGTTTGTGGGTTCGAGCCCCACGTCAGGCTCTATGCTGGCAGCTCAGAGCCTGGAGCCTGCTTCAGATTCTGTGTCTCCTTCTCTCTCCGCCCCTCCCCCACTTGTGCTCTGTCTGTCTCAAGAATAAATAAACATAAACAAATTTTTTTAAAGAAGTGTTAAAACAAATTTTTATTTAAAAAAAAAGCTTATCAGGTGCTTATTATGCAAAGTCTCATTTAACCCTGTCACATGGGTGTGGTCATCATTTCCAGATTTACAGGTGCAGGTCCTAGTGACAGAGTCAGTTTGAGGTAGGGTTTATATGACTCCAAAATTCATGCTCAACTTCTAGGAGTGTATCCACCATGATGCCCCTTGCTGCTGTCAGATGGGCCAGGGACAGATATTAAATAACTTTCATTTCCTGGTGTAGATGTTGGACCTTTCAATTCTGCTTCAATCTTTTTGATTCTGCCAAGAGAAAGTTAATTTGGTACAAGTTTGTCTTAAATGTCTCTCTAATAAGTACATGTTAATCTACCTTTTCAATAAAAAGAGAAGTGTATCTAACTAGAATTTTTTCACACTGTTTTTTAATGCATTTATTTTTATGGCTACTATCTATTTGTGGCATATGATAAGGGTTTTCCACTTATGGTAATAATGAAGTTTCTAGTTAAAAGTTTTTTGACTTAAATTGCCTTAAAGTAAAATTAAAAGTCACATCTTACTTTTCTATATCTTCTTTCCACTCAAAAATGACTCCTTCCATTTAGGTCTCCTCTACTCCCCTCCCCGCTCCATTAATCCCCTATTTTGGCAAAAACTGGGAAGGCTCTTTATTAGCAGTTCTGGAGCAAGATGTGGAGATTATTATTATTATTATTATTATTATTATTATTATTATTTTAATGTTTATTTATTTTTGAGAGAGACACAACATGCAAAGGAGGGACAGAGAGAGGGAGACAGGATGTGAAGTGGCTCCATGCTGACAGCAGAGAGCCTGATGTAGGGCTCAAACTCAAGAACCACAAGATGATAACCTAAGCCGAAGTCCCCAAGTCCAATGCTAAATGGACTGAGCCACCCAGGCACCCCTGGAGATTGTTATTTTTATTTTCTTTTATTTTAGGATTTTATTTTTAAGCAATCTTTACACCTAAGGTGGGGCTTGAACCCATAACCTCAAGACCAAGAGTCACACGCTCCACCAAATGAGCCAGCCAGGGGCCTCTAGAGATTTTTTTAATTTAAAACTTTAATTATAAAATAATATAGCTATAATTCACAGCCTTTTTTTTTTTTTGAAAAGCACTTGTTAGCATTGAATGAACCTCCCTCCACGTGGCTTCAAGCTACCTAGCCGCAGCCCCGCTCCCTCTCCCCCCATGGTGCCTTCACGATGGCAGGCACCATGTTTTGGGAGCTTTCCTTTCCCCAAAACTTTGTAGTAGCGTCATCGCATCACATCAATGATAGGAGCAGCTCCTGTCTTGTTTTCTTTTTGGCAGCATTTACCCATGTCTGCTCACTGCCCAAGGTCCACAGTTTGTCAAGGTTGACAGTTGGGCAGAAGCTCTTTAAGTGGTGATGCCTCATGCCAACTTTCCCAAAGTAACCTGGGTGATATTTGTCAAAGTTGGTCCCGTGGTGATGCATGCCACCAGCATTACCCTGGCCTCCTGGGTGCTTCTGGCGCTGTGAGGCTGCCGTGGCCGTGGCTCACGTGCCCCTGGCTCATGTGGCCCCGATGTTTCTGGGTCTTCCTCCGTCTGGATGGCATGTCCCTGGATGGCAGCCCAGAGGTAAGAGTACAGTCACTTTGATTAGAGAAATAGATATGCTGCAATCTGCCATAATTAGCCATTCTAACACAGCTACCATATCATTTTTGTTTTCTGTTTTTCCCTCTTGTGCATTTCTTCTGATAATAATAGTTAACATTCACTGGATATTTGTTACAGACACTGTTCTTAGCATTTTGCATCTAATAACTTGTTTGATCTTCTCTAGTATTTTATGATATGGATCCTGTCATTCCTATTTTGCAGATGAGGACACTGAAGCATGGTGAAATTGAGAAACTTACTATAAGAACTTGAATCCAGGGAATCGGTCTTCTGAGCTTAGAGCTTTCGTTCACCTCTGTAGTGTGCTGTTTCCCATACTTAGCTGTGTTTTGTTGACACTTTTGTTATTATGGCCTATGCTTTTTTTCTTTTCTTTTCACCCAACCATTATAAATATTTTCCTCTTGCTAGTTCTCAGATTTTTGTAAGAATTAAACTTATTTCA
Organism: Prionailurus bengalensis; assembly: GCF_016509475.1. Taxonomy (NCBI): domain Eukaryota; kingdom Metazoa; phylum Chordata; class Mammalia; order Carnivora; family Felidae; genus Prionailurus; species Prionailurus bengalensis. The sequence continues at coordinate 124,000,061 of NC_057358.1, read as the reverse complement.
GTATAAATTACATAAAATTTAGATGCACCCATTTTTGAAAAATGTTTTTATTTTTGAGAGAGAATGAGCGCACACGTGAGTGGGGGTGGGGCAGAGAGGGGGACAGAGGATGAGAAGCAGGCTCTGCGCTGACAGCAGAGAGCCCAACGAGGGGCTCATACTCACGAAACAGGAGATCATGACCTGAGCCAAAACCAAGAGCCATGAGATCATGACCTGAACTGAAGTCAGACGCTCAACCGACTGAGTCACCCAGGCACCACTAAATGCACCCATTTTAAATGTTCAGTTGGTGAATTTTGATGAATGCCCCTACCTAATCACTACTATAATTAAGATCTAGAACATTCCCATTGCCCTAAAGAGTTCCTTGTGACTCTTCCAAGTTATTTCCGTCCCCTGCCCCTCCACTAGGCAAGCGATGCCTTCTTACTGATTTCTTTTTTTATTTTTTTTATTTTAAAAAAAAAATTTTTTTTTTCAACGTTTTTATTTATTTTTGGGACAGAGAGAGACAGAGCATGAACGGGGGAGGGGCAGAGAGAGAGGGAGACACAGAATCGGAAACAGGCTCCAGGCTCTGAGCCATCAGCCCAGAGCCCGACGCGGGGCTCGAACTCACGGACCGCGAGATCGTGACCTGGCTGAAGTCGGACGCCCAACCGACTGCGCCACCCAGGCGCCCCGCCTTCTTACTGATTTCTATCACTGCTCTAATTTTCTTCTTTCTCTTCCACCCATGAGTTTACAATTAGAAATGTAATGTGTAATTCCCAAAACTTGTGAATTTTTTAGGTATCTTTCTGTTATTAGTTTCTAATTCAATTCCATGGTGGTTAAAGAGTGTACTTTATATGATTTCAGTTCTTTCAGATTTGTCGAGTTTTGGTTTATGGCATAGAATGGAGGTTGGCAAACATCGTTTAAAGGGCCAGAAAGAGGGGTGCCTGCATGGCTCATTCGGTTGAGCATCCAACTTTGGCTCAGGTCATGATCTCACGGTTCGTGGGTTAGAGGCCTATGCTGGGCTTTGCACTGACAGTGTGGAGCCTGCTTCGGATTCTCTGTCTCCCTGTCTCTCTGTGCCTCTCCTGCTTGCTTTCTCTATTTCTCTCCCCAAAATAAGTAAACAATAATAAAAGAAAATAAAAATAGAGGGCCAGATAGAAAATATTTCAGACTTTATACTCAGAACCTCCTCACAGGCTCAACTTCTCAACTCTGCTGTTATAGCATGAAATATATAATATATGAATGGGAATGGCTGTGTTCCAATAGAATGTTCTCTATAAAAACAGGTTAACAGATGGGCTTTAACTTCTGGTCTGTAGTTTGCTGACCCCTGGCCTAGCATATGATCTATCTTGGTGCATGTTCTACGTGCACTTGAGAAGAATCAGTATTCTGCTGTTGTTGGGTGGAATATTAAAAAAAAATGTCAGGTTGTTTGATGGTATTTTTCAGATCTTTTGTATCCTTACAGATTATTTGTCTTCTTGAACTATCGATTAGTGAGAGAAGAATGTTGAATCTCTGACTATATTAAGGGTTTGTCTGTTTCTTCTTTCTGCCAGTTTTTGCTTTGTGTATTTTGGAGCTCTGTCGTTAAGTGCATACACTCTTAAGATTGTTAGGTCTTTCTGGTGGACTCCTTTATCATCATGTAACGTCACTCTCTATTCTTAGTAATGCTCTTTGTTTTTTGTTTTTTGTTTTTTGTTTTTTTTAATTTTTTTTTTTTCAACGTTTATTTATTTTTGGGACAGAGAGAGACAGAGCATGAACGGGGGAGGGGCAGAGAGAGAGGGAGACACAGAATCGGAAACAGGCTCCAGGCTCTGAGCCATCAGCCCAGAGCCTGACGCGGGGCTCGAACTCCCGGACCGCGAGATCGTGACCTGGCTGAAGTCGGACGCTTAACCGACTGCGCCACCCAGGCGCCCCTTAGTAATGCTCTTTGTTCTGAAGTCTACTTTTTCTTTTTTCTTTTTTGTGTATTTTTGAGAGAGAGAGAGTTTATGTGCGAGCGAGGGAGGGGCAGAGAGGGAGACAGATATAATCTGAAGCAGGCTCCACACTGTCAGTGCAAAGCCCAACTCGGGGGCTCAAATCCATGAACCATGAGATTTGAGCCATCCAGGTACCCCGGACTTTTTCTGATATACTCTAGTTCGCGTAGGCTTTACGCTCCCATACTGCCTGAAGTCTAATAACTGAAAAAAGCTATTTAATGTGTTTTGTCAGTTTTCTAATTTTCTGAAGAAGATAGATAAGTCTAGTCCCTCTCGTTCTATTATGGCTACAAGCAGAAGTCCATAACTGTCTTTTTAACAGACGCACAACCTGCCATCCATGGTCGTGCTTTTATCCTCTTAGCTAGTCCCTTGGCAAAGACCATTTAGTTTGCTTTCTTTCTTTTACCATTTTTCCTGTCAGAAACAATATAATGAAAATCTTTTTTTTTTTTTTTTTTTTTTTTTAATCGGAAGCAGGCTTCAGGCTCCGAGCCATCAGCCCAGAGCCCGACACGGGGCTCGAACTCACCGACCGTGAGATCGTGACCTGAGCCGAAGTCGGCCGCGTAACCGACTAAGCCACCCAGGCGCCCCTATAATGAACATCTTAATGGCTATAGTTTTTCACTATTTCGATTAGTTCCTTGGAGCGATTCCCAGAAAGTGGAATCATTGAGTCAAACATTATAAACGCTTTAATATATTTTGAAATATATTGTCACTTGTCTTCTAAATATACCTTCCAATCGCTTTCTGAAATTACCAGTTTACAGTTCCATAGCTATATGTGAGATAAAAGTTTCACCAATGTTTATATACCTATACTTAAAAATCTGTATCATTGCTTTAAACATAAAAAAAAAAATCCTAGCAAGGTTGCATATGCGTTTATATGTATTCTTGCATTGTTTTTCTTTTTATCTATTTGTGTCTTTTGCTTATATGTCTACTAGGATGTCAGTATTTTTTTTAGAGTAAAGATAAATTTATTTGTGGAAAATATTTTTTACAGCCCATTGATTACCTTTTATGTCTTTTCAAAATGTAACTATATCTGTCCATTTTTTTGGTGATTTCTTCTATAGCTTGTAAGTTTTAGAAGTCCTCTCCCGGTTTGACAAATATTCAATAATGTTTTCTTTTAATTTGAAAATTATGTTAAATTCTATCATTCGACAAATATTTACCTATCACCCACTCTGGACCAATTATTATGCTAGGTGTTGGGTACATGGTAGAGACCAAAATAGAAATGACCTCTGATTGCACGGACCTAGGAGAAGGTGGATATTTGCAAGGGCTGACAATTTAATTTTAGCCTCCTACATGGCAAGAGAGAAGTCTGTTAATAAAGCACTTATGACGCGTATTCTGTCATTTTGGATAACTTTTTTTTTTTTTTTGTACAGTAGTGTGAGAGTATGGCTTAAATTAATTTTTCTTTTCAAATTGCCACTTGTTATTACAATATCATTTATTGGATAGGTATTTCCCACCCATTGATTTAAGGTATTTCATGATCTCTATAATATGGAGGCACTATAATATATGTGTTCTGGAGTCAGGCTAACCTGTGTTTGGATCCTGGCTATCCACGCACTAGCCGAGTGACTTTGGACATGCTTATCCTATTTGAACTTCCGTTTCTTCATCTGTAAAGTATGGTGGCAATATTATCTATTATTGAGCTATTGTAACAATTAAAAGCAAAAGGGTTAACACTTTTTAAAAACGTACTGCATTGTTCTTGTCAGATGATCCTGATGAAAAATTGCCCTATACATGATCACACGATGTTTTTCCACAGGTGAAGGCAAAAAACATAACCCAAAAAGCAAAGTTTCATATGGAAATGAGTTTGCATTAAGAAAATGCTCATGAAACGAGGTCGTTTTTATCTGACTTTTTGCTTCTCAGCAGCGTGCACGCATATCTACATCGTTGTTGGAGGGCGTGTGTTTTATCATTGGCTCAGTGGAATTGAATTCCCAGCTCACGTAGGTGGTTGGAGTTCATGTGAGCCTGCTCAACTTAAGATAAAAAAAAAAAAAAATCACAGAACTCTGTCAAGGTCTTTGATCCTGACTGCCTTGTCTCTCAGATGCCGGGTGCACTACTGGTGTTGGGCCTTGTGACACTTTGATTTCTTCCTCTTGTCGTGACCTCAACTTCATAACCTATTTGCATTCTTGCTTCTGGTCTTGGTCAGTGGTCTTGAGTAAGTCTGCTCTTAGATGCATTAGGCTCATTTTCTGCATTTGTCTTCCTTTTCACCCTCTCAGGAAGTCCCCTTGCATAATCTGCAAATTCACAGGGGGCAGAAGTGGCAGTGGGTGGGGCCTCGTGTCCAGGGCCTGCTCACCTCCGGGCTCTCAGCTCTTCAGCAAAAGCTTTGGGGGAGAACTGGGGAAATGTGAACTTCCTTTAATCCTAAAATGAACGTTCTTGTTTTTTTTCTTTTTCAGTCCTAACTTAAACCGGATTTTCAACTCTGATCTGTCCATTGGTTGGCACCTCTCATCGTCGCATGTCAGTAAGAAAGAAACCCTTTGGGGGAAAGTTTTCAGAGTGTTTGTAGCAAACACAATTAGGAGGAATTCTTAGAAGCAGCGGAGGTCGGCAACTGTGCCAGGATAATTGTTACATTTTAAACACGATGTCATCCCCTGAGCAAAGTGAAATGAGCCAGAAGGCACATGTAGACAGGTATGCCCAATTTGTTTTAAAGCCCAGAAACCCATTCAGCCTTACATCTGCTCGACTCTGAGTGATTTTCAAGAGGAGAGAGACTTTCTGGCCGACTGCATCTTTCCTCAGCTTAAGGAACTCTGCAATTCCTGGAGCACGTATTTCAAAGCCGTGGACCTGAGGTGGTCAGCGTTGAAGGCCCCGCCACCCTCACCCTCCAACCTGTTCAGACAGCATTCTTGTCTCCACTCCCAGTATCTGAAGCTCTGTCTCGACTATGTGAACAGCTGTTTTCCTTTCTTCATCTGCATGCTGGGTCAGATGTACGGGGACTTCCTCCCTGACCATGTGCCTCTAATGCTCTCCAGAGCGACTGACTTGTTCAGTTTATCCACGGTAGAACAGAACCTCTACGTTGCTGCAAAAAATGGTTATCCTTGGGTCCTGGAGAATCCCAACTACAGTTGGGAGTTTGAGGTCATCCAAGCAGCATTTCTGAATGAGTCTCCATTTCAGTATTTTTACTTTAGGACTGGGACCATGCTGCTGAAGACTTTAGATGAGGAAAAGGAGGGGCTGTCCTCGGGCTCTCTGCTGACTGATGAGGAAAAATTAAGGATTGGAAAGCTTAAGGCCAAGATTATTAGCAAAGGGCTCCGTGTCCGATTTCATAAAGATCTCCACGAGTTGGGGGACCTGGTTTTCAAGGACTGGTCAGTTGTGATAGAACAACTTTACCCAGCCACTTTAATGATCAGAAATATAGGTTAGTAACTACGGAGAGAGCTAAGTCTATTATCAACATAAGGCTAATATGTTTTGTTATGTCTTCTTTGTAAGAGGAACCTTTAAACGACTGAACATATTCCTTAAACCTTTAAAATCGTTACCATGTTCCTGTAACATGCATTTCTCCATTTGGAGATTTTTGAAATGGAAAATAAGAGCAAATGAGGGGTCATGGAAGACTGTTGAGGAAGTTCAGGAGCTCTGAGACGACCTAAAATATTTGGCAGTTAATGTGGTAGATCTGGAGCAGAACGTCTCGATCAGGGCTCGTTGTTCCCTGCGGGGCATTTGGGCCAAATCTGAAGACATTTTGGCATCAGAGCCAGGGGATGGTCCTGGTGTCCTAATGGGTGGAGGTCAGGGAAACTGCCACACATCTTACAGCAGACACAACAGCCCCCCATAAGAAAGTGTTTTCCAACCTGAAATGTCAATAATGTCAAGGCTGAGAAACCCCTATTTAAAGGGAAGAGAGCTTTTATTAATTTTTGGGTGCCTTTTGTATGTTTTCACATTTAATCTTCAAGATTTAGCCCTGCAAGGTAGGCACTATAAATCCTGTTTTACAGATGAGCAAATGAAAGCTGCTGCATGGCAGTTAAGTGACTTCCCTGATGTCACATCGTTAGCGAGGGATCATTCTGGGATTTGAACCCAGGGCATTTTGACTCCGAAATCCCCCCTCATTTTCTTTCAACCTTACCACTCAGTAATCCATGGACCGGCACTGAGCATCACCTAGGAGCTTGTTAGAAATGCATTCCAGGTCTACTGAATAAGAGTCTGCCTTTTAATAAGATGACCAGGTAAGTTGCATACCCATTAAAGTTTGATAAGCACAGCTTGCCATTCTGCCTCTAAATGAAGTGATTACATTTATTTTTGAAAGTAGTGACTCATGGACACATACAGAATAAAAGGGGAAGAGCAATATTAGAGAATGGCAGAGGTCTTTCACCTAGACAGACTTTGGGAGGGATCTGTGCTGCCCTTAAAATTATATTTAAAAAAATAGAATGTTTACACGTATATGTGTGTTTTGCAGGAGGTGGAGGTACGGAGATGGCCTGTGTCTTTGATCAGATTCTCAGAAGGTTCAATGACCCAATGATCCAAAAAAGGTCATGAAGTACTGTTGTAAAGGCCCAATTAATGTGGGCTTGCAACGTGATGGCAGGTGGTACATTCCCAAATGCTTTTGGGGGGCCAGGCAGGCCGTAGTCCTTATGGTAGGGAGCAGGTGGATTTGTGGTAAACTGAAGGGACAGAGTTGACTCACCTAAAGTCATTCAAATGCAGTGTTGGTGGGGAGGAAGGGGGTGGTGAAATCCCACCTGTGCCCATCAACTCTGCCTACAAGCCAAATCATTTTGGAGTCCTAGAAAAGAATGCTGTGTCAGTCATAACTCTTTGGGTTGCGGGTGACTCAAACTGACTTTAACAAAAAAGGGATTTATTAGGTTATATAAGTTTAAAGCCCAGGATTAGGTCTGGTTCAGCTCAGGCTTCAACCAGTGGCTCCAATGATGTTACCAAGCCCTGGTGTTTTATTATTTCTCAGCATGGCTCTGCTGTCTGATGCTGCCTCAGTTCCTCGGCTCCTCCACCATGGAAGGAAGGTCAGCTCTAAGTTCAAGTCTGGCAGAAATGGTTCAGAGTCCTATCACTGAGTCTTTCTGTCCCTGATTAGCCTGAGACCATATGCTTGTATCTGACTTAATCACTGGTGCCAAGAGAGTGTGACGCTCTGATTGGCTAATCCTGGGTCATATGTCACCTTGGAGCTGGAGGTAGAGTCAGACCCACTGGAATAACATGAATGGAGAGTTGGGACAGGATGGGATACCAAATGATAATCTGGGGCTGTTACTGAAACTAGAATAGGTGAATGCGTGTTGAGTGTCAAAAACTATCCTGAATATTTACTACAAGCTTGGAGTTTTAGAATGTCTAAGGACAGACATGTTCTCAGATCTCAGATTTTTCAGTTCCTAGCTGTGTGTGACCTTGAGCAAATGGCAATATTGGTAAGCCTTAGTCTCTTCTTGTGTATAATGGGTTAACATTAGCCACCTTGAGAGTAATAATGTGTGTAAAATACCTAAAAACCGTGCCTAATGCATATTAGGCACAGAGCAAATAAAGCTAATAAAAACGAATAACCACACACCAGTGCTGGAAGGATCTATGCTTTTGGCCAAAGCTTGAAATATGGTTAATAGTGGTATTCTTTATATCACTATTAGTGACTAATCTCAATCTGAACTGCATTGTGTAGATTAATATTTACTAATGTGTTTAAGAATGAAGCCTGTCTGTGTATTTGGGTTAGAGACAGGTCGGGTCTCCATAGTATTCTCCTTTGCCTTTGATTTTAGTCATTACTGAAAAATTAGCTTACTTTAGACTTTAGTTTTGAATGTATGATATATGGACTAAATGTGTGAATTAGAAGTTACAGAATGGATGAATTATTTTAAAAAAGGCTTTAGAAAGAATCGCTACATTATTTTTCTTTTGTATCTTTGATACCCTTTAATCACCCAGGTAGTTCCAAAATCTGATGGGAGTGGGTGGTGGGTAGCAAAAGGCCACTTGGGAAGCTGGTGGTTATTATAAGACAATATAGAGCTATTTGGTTCATACTCTTCACTCTTAGAAACACGTCTGAGGTCCTTGGAAATACTTGAGATTAGTGGGTGAGGTTCAAGTTCACCTCAAGAGACCCATTAGACTGGGGATCGTTCCCAATTCTGTCTAAGATCTTGAAATTTGAAGCTGACTTTGGCCAGACTGTAGGATTTCCAGGTCTGTTTGGCTCTAACCTGAACCAAAGGGCAGCCCAGTTAAGTATGGAGGTCCAAGGTAAGGTGAGTATCTTCAGAACCTACCACATTAGCCTACCTGGTGTTCGTTTTCCTGCATAACAGCCTCCCTCCATTAAAACAAAAGCAAAAACAAACTTTGGGGGGATCTAAATGTCTCCAGAGACAGAAGGGCATTTTGGCAGTCCAGAACACCTTGACTTTAGTTAAACTGTGAGTTTAGAATTACGGTAAATTGAAACTGGAAGGAATCTCTGAGAGATCCAAGTGTCTGGCCCTGCCTGTTATTTTACCGGAGAGTTTAACAGGCTTGCCCAATGGCAGAGTTACACTTCTACCCATGGTTGTCATTGGATCAGGGCATCTTGTCCTAAAAATACACCCTGCTCTCCCAGCCCCTGCCATGGTTAGACATATAAACGTTTGCCACAAGATTGAATTAGGTAACTTCATGCTTAGTTAACAATCTAAAAAGATGAGGGGATGTATGTAGCAAGTCTAGTTTTTGTTTTTGTTTTTTTTAAGTTTATTTATTTTGAGGGGAGAGAGCATACACGGGTAGGGGAGGGGCAGAGAAAGAGAGGCAGAGAGAGAGGGAGAATCCCAAGCAGACTCCATGCTGTCAGTGCAGAGCCCAACTCAGGGCTCTATCTCACGAACCATGAGATCGTGACCTGAGTGAAAAGCAAGAGTCAGACACTTAACTGACTGAGCCACCCAGGCGCCTTGCAAATACAGTTTTTATTTTTTATTTTTTTTGCCCCTGTTATTCTGAGGTCATGAAATAACTTGAAATCCTAATAGGATTCCATATATGAATAGCTTTAGGAAGATTAAATTGCTTGCCTATTGTTTGCTTTCACTAGAATATGTGATGGGCTGTGAAACATGGTACCAACATAGACAGAAGGTGATACAGATGCAGAAGGGGAGACATCTTCCTGGGCATTTATCATAACCACATGTAATGGAAAATGTGAAACAAATCTAAGACATTAAAACTTATCTTTTTGTCCCTAAAGACTACAAACACAACTGTGAACGTTTCTATCATGAAGAGTTCGTGGAGAAGTGCAAAGAAGTGTTATTTCCAAGGAATCAAACAGAACCTTTGAAATCTTGGAAAGATTTGCCTTCCAGGATGTGGGATCTGATCGTAACAGTGCTGCAGCAGGCTCTGGGTTAGATGCTGTCCTCAGGTAAGATGGCAAGAAATCTCAAGCCTTTTCCTTAGGCTTAAGCAAAACAGCCTGACTGTAGTGACTATGATCCCTCAAATTTTGGCCGTCCTCCCCTACCTCCCCTTTTCTATGCCCACCCTTTCCTGCATGAGAGGCCTCCTAAAAGCCACCCTTGGGTTAGAATTTCCTTGTCAGATATCACTCTGCATTTGCAAAGTTTTCCTGGCTATTTCAGTTTCTTCCAGTCTCCTCAAGAAGATTCTTAACTCTGGAGGGTAGAGCTTGCCTCCTTTTCCCCCCATAGATCTAAGTTGCTGGAAGTAATTCCTGACAACGATGGAAAGACTTTAAGGAGAAGAAATTGGATTAGGAAATATGAACAATGCATCTGTATAGACTCGTGTATTTTACAAAGAGCTTCCACATACATCATCAGCTCATTATTCCATGAAGATTTTCAGCTAAGAATTATTTTAAATTTTTAAAAATGTTTTTATTTATTTTTGAGACAGAGAGAGACAGAGCATGAGCACAGGAGGGGCAGAGAGAGGGGGAGACACAGAATCCAAAGCAGGCTCCAGGCTCTGAGCTGTCAGCACAGAGCCCGACACGGGGCTCGAACTCACGAACTGCGAGATTGTGACCTGAGCCGAAGCCAGATGCTTAACCGACTGAGTCACCCAGGCGCCCCATTCAGCTAAGACTTATTAAGTGCCTACTGTGGACCACAGTATTTGTGTTTGTGCACAGGATTGAGTTCTCTTACCCAGTGTGTGCACTCCTTCATTGTTTTGTCCAGTGTCGTCCACATTAAAACCCCCATATCTTTCCCCACCCGGGAGGCATGGGTTCACCCCCCACAGGCATGAGGAGGCTGGGGCGTGAAGTCAGAGTCCCTCTCTGTCTCATCAGTAGAAATAGGGAGATTCTTTTTTTTTTTTTTAATTTTTTTTTTTTCAACGTTTATTTATTTTTGGGACAGAGAGAGACAGAGCATGAACGGGGGAGGGGCAGAGAGAGAGGGAGACACAGAATCGGAAACAGGCTCCAGGCTCTGAGCCATCAGCCCAGAGCCTGACGCGGGGCTCGAACTCACGGACCGCGAGATCGTGACCTGGCTGAAGTCGGACGCTTAACCGACTGCGCCACCCAGGCGCCCCTTTTTTCTTTTTTTTAAATTTTTTTTTTTCAATAAATAGGGAGATTCTTGAGACAGTTTTATTTCTCCATCCTCCGCCTCCACTTCTTACCACAGATCGCATTTATTCTGTCAGTTTTGTAGTTTGAAATAAACCCACAATGGCTGGGATGGCTCGGCCACTCACCCCACCTCTCCCTCTCCACCATCCCCCTCCACCGCCTCTGCCCGTCTCTGCACCCACCATTTCAGCTCACTGAGATGTAGAGCTACCACCATTTTTGAGGTTCCGGGAACTCCTGCCAAGAGGAAGACAAGTTATTTGGTTAATACGACATGGAGCTCAGTCAAGGCTTTTAAAACTTACAGGAGTTTGGATCTATAGGTCACGTGTTTAAAAAATCTTAGCTTTGAGGGGCACCTGGGTGGCTCAGTCTGTTGAGCATGTGACTTCGGCTCAAGTCATGATCTCAGGGTTTGTGAGTTCGAGCCCCGCATCGGGCTCTCTGCTCTCAGTCTAGTCTGTCAGCCAGTGCAGAGCCCGCTTCAGATCCTTTGTCCCCCTCTCTCTGTCCCCTCCCCCAATAAAAAAACCCCTTAGGTTTGAATGGGCAAATCAATAGAGACAGAAAGTAGGTTAGTGGCAGCCAGAGGATGAAAGAAGAGGGGAAACAGGAAATGGCCCCTAGAGGGTCTGGAGGTTCTTTGTGGGGGGCTGAAAATGGTCTGGAATTAGTAGCGATATTCGTACAACCGTGTGAATATAGTGAAAGCCGCTGAAGTATACACTGGACAGTGATGAGTTTTTGGTACGTGAGTTGTATCTCACACAGGTTATAACTTTAAGCGTTTCAGAGTAGATGAAAAATTTGATAAATTGTACTGCAGTGACAAGTCTGACTGTGCCCAAACAAAAACAACAATGAAATAAGCCCTTCGAAATTAGCTGGAAACAGGATTTTGCCATTTGGAAACAATGCTTTGGACTGTAAGTTCCCAAATTATATGTGTAGGTAGTGGAAAGGGGCGTTCTTTTGAGGTTTCCAGGCATTGTCTTAGTAACTGACCGTCTAGAGCAATGGCCACAGATTGCTTTGCAATGTTTTCATTTTCCATTTGTTACTGAGAAGAAATTATTCAGAGCCTAGCCTAATTATGTGGATGTATTCTATTTGTATTTTTCCTTCATTGGTTTTACCTGCTAAGTGCCAAGGAGTGTTCTAGACACGGGATACAGCAGTGAACAAAGAGACAAAAACCCCTGCCTCCACGGAGCTTAGATTATGGAGCTAGGTAACAAACATGATAAATATGGGAAATATGTAATAGGTTCGATGTCTTTTGTGCTGCGGAGTGAAGTATAAAATTTTGAAAGGGAATAGGCCGTCTGGTAGAAGGTGGCATTGGGCTGACTACTGGAAACAGGTGAGAGAGCAAGCTATGCAAATATGGATTGGAGAAGCATTCCAGACAGAGGGAACAGCAAACACAGAGGTGCTGAGGCAGGAGGAATGGCAGGGAGGCCAGAGGCTGGAAGGAAGTCAGGGCTGTAGGGAGGGTGGTGGGGGACGAAGGTGGACATGTAATGGATGGGGGGAGGGGGAGGGTCTTATCTGGTCTCACAGGTCATCGTAAGGACTTGAGCTTTTACCATTTTTGGACAGAGAAATGACATATGTGACATAGTTTGACAAGCTCACTGTGGCTGCTTGGCTGAGGATAGACCTAAAGAGGGCAACGGTGGAAATAGGACACAAAATCAGATTCTGCCATTCACATTTCATGGAGACATAATTAAAGCAATAAGACATTGACTCCTAACTCATAATAATGGTGATGGAATTCTTAGGGAGTGACTTCTATTTAATCATCCTAACCTGCTTTAGGTTTCTATTTTAATGGCTCTTCACACTGATCTTCTTGCTCTGCTGAACCCGAATGTCAGGCTGGCTTATTTTATGCCATTCACTCATTCAGCAGCGTGCGATTAGTACTGTCCCAGCCACAAGCTATCCAACAGTGAGTACGAGAAGCCTGGTAACTGCCTCCTTGGAACTTAACTCCGTGAAAAATCACTAGGCACATATTTATGAAATCACGGGCATGTAAGGAATAGGATTGAAGTCTGCATGTAGTGACACCGGTGATACCTGGGAATCCTCTGCATATCTGGATGTACTTCACTACGGAAGTTAAGCAATGAGTTATCTTGTGCCCACGCCAGTGCAGAGGAATCTTCTTTCTGCCGTTCTACAGGCCAAGTCACCCTGGTAGAGGAGCAGACTACCTCGTAGTGAGTTACTAACAATCATGGTCATTTGCAATGTCATGGTAGTCAGGATCGATGGGGATCCTTGGCATATGAGTGCTTCTATTTTGTATTGTCTCCTGATACGGTGTTCTGTGGACGATCAGTTTGGTGATGGTGGCTGTGTCCCTGGGAGGATGTAAGCAGCACAGATACAAGGACGGTGGGCTGGTGTGATAGGGTCTCCTGGGCGTTTGGGCAGGTTGGGCCCTTGATGTAAGCCCAGGTTTTTACTGGACAACCCTAGGATCTGTGTAGCTGGAAGGGCCTTCCACGGTTACCATCTCTCCTCTGTCCTAATTTTACACAGGGCAGAGCTAAAGCCCAGAGGGCAGATTACTTACTTAGAGCCCATTGAGGCTAAAGTTGAGACTAGCTAGAATTTCCTATCTCTTAGAGAGAGATGCAGAACAATCTTTTCTCCCTCCCTTCCTTTGTAAATATTCTTGACTACATTTTACCCCTTTATTTTTCAGAATAAATTCTCTTCCAGTTGACATGTCTATTTTGCTCTTGTCTGGAGAACGTGGTTGTGGGAAGTCCACTCTGATCGCCAACTGGGTGAATTATTTCAAAAAGAAATATCCGAGCATGTTGGTGATCCCTCATTTTGTGGGCACCACCTGTGAAAGCAGTGACATCATGTCCGTGATGCATTGCTTCATCACAGAATTGCAGTTCAAAAACTATGGTAATGGAGTCAAGCTTTTAACCTCAGGAAGTTTTTGTTGGAGGGCAGATATTCTGTCTACTGCTCGTGTGGCCGTTCTCCTCTTGTTCCAGCATAAACCCCGTGTCGTCTCACCTGCAGAATCTGCCCACCTCTTCCCCTCACAGAATTAAATTTCCTTCCTTTCCTACTTCCTTCTTTCACCCAAAATGGATTGAGTACCTTTATGTGCTAGGGCACTATTCCGGGCAGTTCCTTACCCTCATGGTGTTTTTTATGTTCTTGGGGTGGCGGAGACGAAGAGTTAACCAACTCAATGTTTGATAAGTTCTATGAAGAAGAAGAAAACAGAGCAAGAAGGGAGGCTCTGTGTGTGTGTGTGTGTGTGTGTGTGTGTGTGTGTGCGCGCGTGAACTGTTAGGACTTGAAAAGTGTGGTCAGGGAAAGCCTTGCTGCAAAAGGGACATTCGAATACATACCTGAAAGAGGGAGCCACACAGATATCTCAGGGCTAGCATTCCAATCAAGGGAAACAAGTGCAAGGCTTCCAAGGTGGGACATGCCTCTGAACTACTGCTCTTCCTCTTCGATTCAGTAACTATTTATCGAGCAGGTTCATCCACTCACTTGCTCATTCATTCCCTTATTCCTGAATATTTATTGATCACCTGATCTGTGTCGGGCACTTCTCTGGGTTCTGGGGATGTACGCATCAGGCAAATAGGGTCACGGCTCCCATAGATACCACGTTACAGTTGAGAAAGGCAGATAACCGATAAACAGGAAACATATAATGATAAATGCCATGCAGCGTGATGTGATAAGGTGACAGGTGGCTAGTTAGGCTGAGTGGTCAGGGACTGTCTCTGTGTTAGAGTATCTCTAGCAGCTGTGATGAGTAAGTCCCATTTCAGTGGCTTCTCGAATGAAGTTTATTTCTGATTATGGAGCAGTCCAGTAAGGGGTTCCTAGTTAGGCAACAAGTGGCTTTCCTCCATGTGGTGATTTGGGGACACAGGCCTTTTCCATCTTGAGGCTGTGTCATCCCCTAGGACCTCAGAGTCCTCTGCCTTTGGCTAGAGGAAGGGAAAAAGGGTGGAAAAGGTGCACCTGTCCCTTTAAAGCCTTGGCCTGGCAGCGATCCACATCAATCCCACTGCCATTCTTTTGGCAAACACTTGGCCACCCTGGGCCCACATGGCTGCACTGGGAGTCAAGTGGGGACAGAACGCTAACCCCACGCTCTGGAAGGGGGACATGGACTTTTGCAGGACAGGTAGCCATCTATACCCTGTAGAGACCTCACGGATGAGGAGGAGCTGGCCATGTGGAGATTAGAAGAAGGAACGTTCCAGACGAGAGAGTAGTTAAGGTAACACAGGTCCTAAGCCAGAAGCAAAGTGGAGTTAGAGAGGGCAAGCAGGCCAGTGTGGCCGGGCCATGGTGGGCAGGAGGGGGACTCATATCAGATGGAGCCGGAGGTGAAGACGGGGCCATTTCAGGGTTGGGCTTTGTTGGACAGAATGTTAGGTTCACATTCTGTTGAGTACAGTGGGGTGACCAGTGGGAAATCTTAAGTAGGGGAGGGATATGATTTGATTGATATTTTGAAAAGATTAAAATCTGTCTGATGTAGGGAAAATGGATGTGGAGGAGCAAGTATGGAGGCAGGGACACTTGTTAGAGGCTTTTGCAATGGTTCAAGCAAGGGATGACAGTAGCAGAGGAGGAAGAGGGCTTTAGATAGATTGAGGGTTTGCTGAGGAGTTGAATGTGGGTTTTGCAGGACAGGAGGAGTTGAGGACAGCTTTCGGAAGCTAGACAGACAGTGCTGTTTGCTGAGATGGAACATTATCGGTGGCGTGGGAGCAGCAGGTGTTGGGGGGAATCAAAAGAGTTTTGCTTTCGATGAAAGACATTTGAGATACAAGGTGTACATGGGGAATGATAACAATCATGTGGGATCTGCCTCCGTTCTAGGAGCAGTTGACCTCGATGGCTACTTATTAGCTGGCTGACCTTTTGCGAGTTATTTTACCTCTATGTAGCTCTGGTTTCCCATTTGTAAAATGCAGATGATTAAAAAAATGTCTTATAGGTAGTTGAGAGGATTGACTAAGATAAAGTAGGAAAAACAAAGACACTTAGCTCAGCTCTTGGCGTATAGGAAGCGCCGATAAATATCAGCTATTATGTCGTTAGGTGTCTGCCATATGTTTGCATGTCTGACTCTGCCTGCTTTTGGGAACTCATCCCTTCTCACCTGGGGCTTGTACACAAGTGCACATTTGGGTTTCGCCTGGGTACGTGGGACGCAAAATGGGTTTTGATGGACGTGTATTATCTCTGTATGATGGGACAGGTATTTGAGTGCCTTTCTGTGTGTGTGGTGGGTATGAGTAAATAGGGCGAACATGTGGGCGTGAGTTCTCTGACATTGCATTTCTCGTTGTAAAGTGGGTAAAACCAAAATCAGCAGCAGCAGGTGTGACTGGTTCTACACGACAACAACTGATCCTACTCAGCCACATCCCAAGGGTGTTCCGACCAGCCAGGCTGATGAGATAAGCCCCACTGAGCATGCCATTAGGATTTTATTCCCAAAGGGAACTGTTAGTTTAATGAGTGTGTTTCAAGGTGCTGAAAGCTTGTAACAAAAACAGCTGCCATCTGTATTCAAAAAAACATGGCTTTTTTTTAAATGTTTATTTTTGAGAGAGAAAGATGTGAGTGGGGGAGGGGCAGAGAGAGAGGGAGACAGAAGCGGGCTCCGCCCTGATGGCAGACAGCCCCGTGCAAGGCTCAAACTCATGAACCGTGAGATCATGACAGGAGCCAAAATCAAGAGTTGGATGCTTAATCAGCTGAGCCACCCAGGTGCCCCATCAGCTGCTATCTTTAAAAATGAGCAGATCTTGAGGTTGACAAAGCAGACTGCATTCAGGAACAGCCTATGAGTACCTGACCCTCAGGAGACACCTTCTGTCCCGGAGAGAACAGCCCGCCTCATTAGCAGTGGGAGGCAGAGGGGAAAGGCTGTGGCTCTGGACTTGGCCCGCCTGCATTTTCCATCGTGGCTCTGCTGCTTACTAGCCGTGTGCTCTTGGGCAGTTTACTTACGCAGTGTGGGCCCCCGTTTCTCATCTGTGAAATGGGGGGTGGGATTCACAGTACCTACCCAGGGGATTACAGGTAGAGAATTTAGAAGAGTACCGGGCACTCAGTTGTCGTTAGTATTATCATTGTTGCAGCGATGATGATGATGGTGATTCCTCACTGAGCTAGAGAAAGAGGCAGGGAGCGCGGTGGGGGCTGCTAAGGGAAACAAGAAACTTATTCATTAGACTAAGGGAGGAGGTAGCACAATGCAGGAGAGTTTGTAGCCGCAGCGGGGGTGGGGGGAGGAACTTGAGGGGGAGCACCGTGTACCGCCTAGCGTGTGCTCGCGCTCAGCTTGGCCGCCTGAGCCAGGAAGCTGGGTTTCACCCGGGTGAGGTGGGTGTGAGCAGAAGAGGAAGAGCTGCCACTGAGAACGCGGCGTCTCCCTGTGGTGGCCTCAGCCGTGAGCAGCTCCAGCTCCTGCAGGCGCCCGGCCCTCCCCAGTGGGCCGACAAAAGGCCCCTGTGTGAAGCTCACATTTCTGCTCCTCTGTCCTCACCCCTGCTTGCCTAGATAGAGGGAGCTTGCAGACAGAACTGCTCGGAGCCAGCTCTCCCCCAGCCCGTGCCCCTCGCCTGCCTTGCAGGCCACTGATGTTCCTAATGTGACATGCCTCGTGGAAGGTCGAGGAGAGCCACTGATTTTCTTATTTCCCTGTTTCTTCCCCCTGTCACCCCCCTCTCCTGGTGGCGGCCCGAATAACAATGAGTTCCATTTACTGAATTGGCGTTCTGAGTGCCCGGTTCTGTGCTAAGGGCTTTCTCAGCATCTTAGTTAATGCTCCTAGCATCCAGCATTCTCGTTCCAGATAAAGAGCGGGACTCACAAAGGCTGGCTCACACAGCTGTGTGTGGGCAGAACAAGGGTTCAGACTCAGGTCTTTGCTGAGCTCAGAGCCCCTTGTCCTCATTACTGCCCGGTCTTGCCTCCTTGAACAAACAGGGACATTTTGCTCCTCAGGGCCCTCTCCTCGCATCACTTACCGGGGAGTCTGCCCTCAATACCAGCAGGACTCCTTGGCAGGGTTCGCCAAGCCTTGTGCCTGGGCCTGGGTGACTTCTCCAGGGGCTCTTGCTCTTGGTGCCACAGGTGTGGTCTCCCTGGAGCAGCCGGTCATTTCCGTCTCTCCTTGTCTGTCCACTTCCACTCCCGTCTACTGGAATGCCCCTCCTCTTCTCAGGTCGGTGAAATCCTCCCGTCCCTTAAAGCCCATTTAAACTTTTTTTTTTAATGTTTATTTATTTTTGAGAGAGTGAACTGGGGTGGGGCAGAGAGAGAGGGACCCAAAGGATCTGAAGCAGGCTCTGCCCTGACAGCAGAGAACCCGGTGTGGGGCTTGAACTCATAAACTGTGAGATCATGACCTGAGCCAAAATCCGTTGCTTAACCAACTTGAGCCACTCAGGCATCACAAGGCTCTATTTAAAAAGTACCCTCCGGGGGCACCTGGCTATCTCAGCTGGTAGAGCATGAGACTCCCAATCTCGAGGTTGTGGGTTCGAGCCCCACATTGGGTGTAGAGATTACTTAAAAGCAAAATCTTTAAAAAAAAAAAAAAAAAAGAAGAGCACTCTCTCAATAAGAGGGCCTGATGGCTGCCTCTCTCCTTCATCTCCAACTTTGAGCAAGTGGCAAGGGTAGCCCCAATCCCGTTGTACTCTAGTTTATGTGGGTGTGTCCCTGCAAACACTGTGAGCTTGCCATCCTGGTCAGCCACTACTTACACGTGGTCCTGACATTGTATGTTTTACTGTATCCCGTTATAGTCCTGGGAGTGCAGGAAACCATGTCTGTTTTATTGGCCATTCTCACATTCAATGCCTGACGCAGAGCCTGACCAACACAGAAGGTTCTCAATAAGTCTTTATTGAATGATAAGAGATAACACTGCCAAAAAGTGAAAAAATCAGTTAATCTCTGTCATTTTGTTACAAAGTATTTTGAAATTGTACCAATTGACTGTTTTTCTCTCCCCATGAATTTACCTTTTGTGACTGGGTGTTTAAAAACTTGAACTGTTGGGGCGCCTGGGTGGCTCAATCAGTTAAGTGTCTGACTTCGGCTCAGGTCGTGATCTCGCGGTCTGTGAGTTCGAGCCCCGCGTCCGGCTCTGTGCTGACAGCTCAGAGCCCGGAGCCTGTTTCAGATTCTGTGTCTCCCTCTCTCTGACCCTCCCCCGTTCATGCTCTGTCTCTCTCTGTCTCAAAAATAAATAAACGTTAAAAAATAAAATAAAAACTTGAGTTGTTACTATTTAAATTAGGCAATAGGCTCTCTCAAAAATAAATAAAACATTGAAAAAAAAAAGAAAAAGGTGGTGCCTGGGTGGCCCAGTCGATTAAACAACTGACTTCGGCTCAAGTCATGATCTTGTGGTTCATGAGTTCGAGCCCTGCATCGGGCTCTATGACAGCTCAGAGCCTGGAGTCTGCTTCAGATTCTATGTCTCTGTCTCTCTCTGCCCATCTCCCTCTCATACTCTGTCTCTGTCTGTCTCAAAAATAAATAAAAAGGGGCGCCTGGGTGGCTTGGTCAGTTAAGCGTCTGACTTTGGCTCAGGTCACAATCTCACGGTCCGTGAATTCGAGCCCCGCATCGGGCTCTGTGCTGACAGCTCAGAGCCTGGAGCCTGTTTCAGATTCTGTGTCTCCCTCTCTCTCTGCCCCTCCCCTGTTCATGCTCTGTCTCTCTCTCTGTCTCAAAAATAAATAAATGTTAAAAAAAAAATTTTTTTTAAATAAATAAATAAAACATTAAAAAAATTTAAATTAGACAATAGGCCATTGTCATCCAGGAGAGACAGTTTGGTTCTAACAGAATAAAGAGATAGGTTTAGGATCATTTTCCAATACTAGTAATTCTGCCTATCTTCAATATTATTTTGAGGAAAAATAATTCTAATCACCCCAAATAGGATTTTAAAAACACTGAAACGATGCTTTCCTTTGCATACTTAGATATAGATCTGTATCTTCCTTGAGGTTTTTTTTCCTTTTTTTTTTTTTTTGCCTGGGATTATTTTTCTGCTGATTATTATGAGTGATATTATGTTTTTTGTTTTTTGTTTTGTTTTTTTTTTTTTTCAAAGTTTATTTATTTTTGGGACAGAGAGAGACAGAGCATGAACGGGGGAGGGGCAGAGAGAGAGGGAGACACAGAATCAGAAACAGGCTCCAGGCTCTGAGTCATCAGCCCAGAGCCTGACGCGGGGCTCGAACTCACGGACCGCGAGATCATGACCTGGCTGAAGTCGGACGCTTAACCGACTGCGCCACCCAGGCGCCCCGAGTGATATTATGTTTTATGATTGTCAGGCTGCGTGTATTTTCTGAGGTTCATTCACCTCCGTTTTGTCACATAGCCTCTGTACCAGCTTCACGCAAAAGGTAAACAGTCCCTGCCTCCCGCATGTGGCTGCTGGTGAACGGAATCCACCAGCGGTGACCTGTGCGGCTTGGAAACGCAGATGGAGCAACCGTTGAGTGAGGATGCGTTGCTGGCAGGAAAACTATTAGCAAAATCCGTGTTTGTAAAGCTCCTGATGACCTGTGTTCAAGCCTTTTCACCTTGCTGGGCCTGTTTCCTCACTTACAAGATGAGGGTTTGGACTAGACAACATGATCTCCAGAACCCCTCCTTCTCTAAAATTCACTTAGTCAAGGTCTGAAATCTCAATACTTTAAAGATTTGGGGGGGGGGGTTGCGGATAAAACCCTCCAAGGATGAAGCACCAAGATTGTTCTCTTCCTGTTCTTGAAAAATACTTTTAATTGTGTGATCCAAGCTCAGACTATCTTGTTTTGATTCTTCTTCTCCTTTATGTCTTGCATTCATATACAATCTTCAAGTCATTGATTTTATAGTCATTTTCTGATACTGAAATATCTTTAAAAATCAATATATCCATTTATAAAATAAGTAAGTCCTGGGGCTGCCGTGTATATAGCATGGTGACTAAGTTAATAATACTGTTTTGCATATTTTGAAAGTGGCTAAAATTACATGTTTTTTTGAAGGTTTATTTTTGAGAGAGAGAGAGTGAGAGAGAGTGCATGCAAGTGGGGGAGGGGCAGAAAGCGAGGGAGACAGAATGCAAAGCAGGTTCCACACTGTCAGTACAGAGCCCCCTGTAGAGCTAGAACTCACAAACCACCAGATCATGACCAGAGCCGAAGTTGGAAGTTTAACCAACTGAGCCACTTAGGCACCCCCGTCAGAGCACATCTTAAAAGTTCTGGTCACAAGAAAAAAAGTGTTTTTGTATCCGTGCAGTGATAGATGGTAACTAGACTTACAGTGGTGATCATTTTGTGTATACAAATATTGAATCATTATGTTGTACGCCTGAAACTAATGTAGTATCATTTGTGATTTATACCTCAATAAAAAAAAACCAATGTAACCCCCTAGTATAATGTAAAAGAGAAAGGTAAAGTAATTTATTGCAAAATAATATGCATCCCAAATGTAAATGCTCAGACATGATTCCAGTAGAAGCCACAGTGGAGTAGGCAGGTCATGGAAAATGACCATGCTTTCGAAAGCTGCTAGTGCAGACATCCATGGATATGTTGTAGTCAAGGCTCCAACATCATGAGCAGTGTTCCCATCAGGGTCGTGATTTTCTGAAATCTTGGTATCATTTCAGACGAAACAACATATAATCTTCCATCACTTTCTATGGTAGTTGTATTCCTAGGAAATTCAATGTGTTTTGAATCTGTGCAAAAATTACTTTGCATTTACATGAAAATGGAGTTGGTTTCTAGGTGAGGTCATTAGTAAGGTTACCCCCTCCCCCCTCCCCAAGTGACTGGCAGAACATGTGAAAGCAGGTAGACCCCAGGACACAGCTGCATTGTGTGTGACTGTCCTGTGTTCTAGAGCACCCCTGTTGAGTTCCACTGCTCTAATCAGCTTCCTGTTTTTTTGAATGCTCATGTGTTTTCCTACCTCCAGACCTTTACCTTTGCTTTGTCTTGCTTGATATCCCTTTGCCCTCATCTCTACCTGTGCATTCCCCGAAGCTCGTCTCACATGTCTTCTGCATGAAGCTTGTCTTCATTGTGATGGTTCTGCATCACACTCCAGTACTCTTCAGACTCATATTCTGCCTTGGAATGTGTTTTTTTGTGTGTGTACTGAACCCATTTTCACTTCCCTCAGCTGCTTGGCTTTATTTATAGATCATTTTTATCTCCTTTTAGCATTGAGCACAGAACCTTAACACGTAACAGGCAACCAATAAGTATTGTTAAACATAGTTATTCAATATGCTTCTAACAGAATCTTAATGCACCTGAGAGATGTAAATCCATTAAAAGCTTCTTTGCATAACTTGATTTTCTAGATTCTAATGTGCCTAAATTTCTATGGGAAACATGGCCTTTGAAAAATAAAAGCAAGACCAAAGTTGTATGTAGTAAAATGCTCTTAAAGTATTAAGCAGTTGATTACAATTTTGGGTTGCTCTCTGCTATGTCACGCAATCAGAGTTTGCAAGTTAGTACTCTCAAATTACATCCTTTGCCCTTTGCTGGTTTATAGCCTGATTTTCCCTGGTAATTTACAGATTCGAAGGTCTGGGGTCCAATATTGCAGATAGAGTAATTTAGGATTGGTTATGTCAGATTTGATGTGGGCGAGAACTGAAGAGACCAGGCAGTGGTGGGGGATGATGCGTGTGCCCCTGCTGGACCACCCAGGTGGTAGCCGTGGCCCCTAAACAGCCACCTGATGTTACAGAGCTGCATAAACTTCGCAGACTGCATAGACTGGCTTCTCTTTCTTCCCATCCAGCTCTTTGTAACATGAACTATTTTTGCATTTTGGAAGATGAGAGTAATGCTTTGGATCATACAAAATATTTTTTATATAAAATCCTGAAAATGTATAGGAGACATCTGGTGGTAAATATCATTATCCCTTTTGGGTTGAGTATTTTTAGGCTGCTAATCACACATATACCTATATGTGTCAGCTGTACAGCTGTGAATAGCACTCATTGTTCCCAACCCCTTCCGCCTCCCCATCCCATTAACATATTCTAGCAATGATGGAAACATTTTTGCCTAATTTGAACAAATTCCTATGCTCTAGGTGCTCAGCTTGAAACTGATGTTCTTAACGAAGGCTCAAATGTCTTGGTTTTTTCACTTCTGGTGGAAGTTTTCATTGCTTCCATCAATTTAAAGCCATGTATACTTGTCCTAGATGGAATTGAAGAATTGATTGGCATTTATGGGATTTTAGGACAGAAGGTAATCTCTTTTTAAAATAATACCTATTTTATTACTGTTTTATAAAAAGAAAACTCCATAATTTAGAAGGTATGTAACATCTTTCTTTTTATTTAATTTTTTCAATGTTTATTTTTGAGAGAGAGAAAGAGAGAGAGTGAGTGAGAGAATGAGCACGGAGGAGGGGCGCAGAGAGAGAGAGAGGAAAGCAGGCTCCAGGCTCTGAGCTGTCCGTGCAGAGCCTGACACAGGGCTTGAACTCATGACCACGAGATCATGACTTGAGCCGAAGTCAGATGTCCAACTGACTGAGCCTCCCAGACGTCCCTGTAACACCTTTCCATTGCATTGCATATCTATAGCTATAGCCAGCATCGCTTATAGCTACTACTATATGTTTTATTGAACAAATACTTCTGTGACACTTACAACGGGTCAGGCACCTTTCTAGGCACTTTATAAATATTAACGCATTTAATTCTCAGAAGAACCCTATGAAAGAGACACTGTGATCATCCTGTTTATACAGAGGGGACTGAGCATGGAGGTGTTAGGTGGCTTGTGTTAGACTCAGAATTCAGACATGGACAGTCTGGTTCTGGAAACTGTGACCTTTACTTCTGCCTGATTCTGCACCGCCCCCCGCCCCCCGCCCCCCATTTTATACATTGATCAGGAATTTATTGGACTCCTAGTATTTTCTTTATGTTGTATATTATGACCTGCCTCATCTATACTGATTATGCACATACCAGATCCCATCGATTGGTTGCTCTCCTTAGTTTTTCTTATCTTTTTTTTTTAACGATTATTTTTGAAGGAGAGGGAGACAGAGTGTGAATGGGGGAAGGACAGAGGGAGTGGGAGAATCCGAAGCAAGCTCCAGGCTCTGAGCTGTCAGCACAGAGCCCAACGCGGGGCTCAAACTCATGAACCATGAGATCATGACCTGAGCCGAAGTTGGACGCTTAACTGACTGAGCCACCCAGGTGCCCCTCCTTAGTTTTTCTTCTGTTTGACCTGATATTGGATCAGTAGAACCTTGTGAAGAATTTTCTCTAAAACTTAAAAACACATGTAATTATAAATTAGGTAAGTAATATATGTTTCTGATAGAAAATATGATGAAGAAAAAGAAAACAAAATTAGGTATACTCACAGTCTCACCGCTCTTCAACGTTTTGGAGTATAGCCTTCCTTCTATGGATGTCTATGTACACTCCTTGACGCTTACGTAAATGAAATTACACACCATATTGTTTTATAATCTTTTTAATTTAATGCATGGCAACCACCACACATTCAGCAAATAGTTCTTGACCACTCACTATAGCAAAAGCACTACAACCAGAATCAGACATGGTCCCTGCAGAGAAACGGAGCTTTCGTTCTAACAGGGGATGGCTGATGTTAATGATGCTATTACACAAATAAGGACAAGATTGCAAACTGTGACAAGTGCTGGGCTTTGATATATAGGAAGATGACCGAGTGATGGCACGGAGATGCCAATGGCATTGAAGGAAGTGATTACTTACATTTCCTGAGAGAAGGAGATGCGCCATGCCACTCGGGGCCCCAGGGGAAGTATCAGGGTCGTCAGGAGGCAGAAGACTGGAGCCAGGAGAAGGCCAAGGCCAAAGCCTTCATTGGGGTTCCCATGGGAAAGGTAGAGGAAGCCATTCAGGATTGGCTAGTTTGTGTAATTTCAGCAGGCTTTGTGGCATCGTTGTCCCTAGTTGTCTGGTCCTAGCCCCAGGATGATGATGTGGGGCAGGGAAATATTGGCTTGGTGAATGCGAGTCAGATAAGAAGGTAGATGGGGGTGTGTTCTTGGATCTGTGGGTCTGCACATGACAGGCACGTTCCAGGCAAGCTGCCCACCACCCCCGGGACTTAGCTTGCCTTAGGAAAAATAGTCTCTCCTGAATCTCTAAGGCCCCAGAGAAATGTCACAGTATCAAAAAATAAAAAAATAAAAATAAAAATCCCTAACAGTACCTGAAGACACATTCAACTCAGTGCCTGGCTCAGAGTAAGCACTCACTGTTTGGTAGTTACTGTTGTTATTATTATTATTATTATTATTATTATATTTGTGATTATTAGTCAAAGAGGGGTAGGAAAGGCTGCTAAAGGAATCTAGAAAGATCTGATTAGGTGTTTATCTTATCCCCAAATAAAGCCATTTAATTTATGATAGTATTGCTGTACAAAGCAAGATTCTTCATCATAAAACAATGTTCTGTTTTTCAATTGAATGGTTCAGTTTGCACTCTTAGATTTCCCTTGATCGTCACTATAGGTCATTCTTTAGAAGCCTAAGATTTGTCAGATTACTTGCTTGTAGGAACGTTTTTTTTATTTTTTATTTTAACTGTTTATCTATTTATTTTGAGAGAGAGAGAGCAGGGAGAGGCAGAGAGAGAGAGAGAGAGAGAGAGAGAGAGAGAGAGAGAGAGAGAAAATCCCAAGCAGGCTCCGCACTGTCAGCACAGAGCCCGATGTGGGATTCAATCCCATGAGCCGTGAGTTCGTAATCTGAGCTGAAGTCAAGAGTCACTTAAGTGACTGAGCCACCCAGGTGCCCCGTACAAACCTCTTTTTAGAGGCCACCTTTGTACTATCAAATTCATAACAGATGGGTAAGTCAGTGAATATAGTTCTGTAGAGAGTGAATTGGTATCATCACCATATTGCTTACTATCCACCTTATCGCTAATAACCTTCACCCCAGCCCTTAACCCTCTACCTACTCACTATATTCTAGCTGCTCTAAGTTTAAAAACCATCAGTAAAGTAGTTTTAAAGTCTTTAAAGTTTTCAAATATCTTTGACTTTCTCCACCAGGCAAAAGATTTTTCTTGGCTGCCATGCTCGCTGCCTCCTCATTGCAAATTCATCATGAGCTCTGTCTCCTCCAGCCTGTCCTACAAGTTGCTATGTGCTCGCTCAGATGTGAGGACGGTGGACTTCATTAGCATAGGAGACAAAGAAGTGAAACTAAACATCTTTAGACAGCATCTCTCCATTCCCAACAAAGACCCCCTCCAACAGAGCCAATCCACTTTGAGGAAAAAAACAAACCCGAATCCTTTAAAACTCACGATCCTAGCGAATGAACTCAGAGAATGTAGAATCTACCGAGATGAGTATCAGTGTCTGAAGGATTACTTGGAGGTGGTGTCTGTTCAGGAGCTCTGGGAATTGATTCTGAAACGCTGGATTGAGGACTATAGCTGGACTTTTACACCAAAAAAGGCAAATTCAGACACGGTGGCTTTAGGAGAACGTAGGCCTTGGCCAGTATTGACAACCTGCTAGAGTCCACAGGGAGAAAGATGTATGGTGGACCACCCAGAGGAGGAGGGTCCAAGGATGGGGTTGTCAGAGAAAATACAAGATGCCCAGTTAAATTGTAATTTCAGACAAAGAACAGTCCTTTAGTAAAAGTATGTCTCAATTATTGCATGGATCACACTTATACTAAAAATTAGTTGAATTACAAATAAATAATTTCATTACAAGTATATCCCAGATTATTGCATGGGACATACTTATACCCAAAATTAATTTTTTGTTTATCTAAAATTAAAATTTAACTAGTTACTCTGTGTTTTTATTTGCTAAATCCAACAACCCTGTCTAGGGAGCTCTATGCTGACTGTAAAGGGAACCATATTAGACAATTTTTCAGGAATCTAAGAAATGGGCCTTTATTATTTCTATAACTCAACTCTTTTGAGCCTATAGTTCAAGTGATGGCAGAAACCTAGTTCAGTTCATCTAGGTTAAATCCATCAATTCAGCTTTTTTTTTTTTTTTTTGGTACAATTCAGGGTGTTTGAGTCAAGAGAGGATTTGTGTCCTTCCTGTGTGTGTTTCTTTGGGGTTGAGCTTAAATCTGAGGGTCTTGGTGCTGGATGTCCTTGGTTGTCATCTGTCCCTGCTGGCTTCCACTGAGGTGGTCATGGCCCCAGATGGTCCACAGATACTGACTTCCTCCAATGCTGGCATCCTCTAGGATGGCTGTGTTCCTATCTGTTCTTGGGTTGTTCGATCTGTGCTGCCATCTGCTGCCATTTTCCTTCACTCTAATGTGAGGAGGCCCCTCTCCTCCACTAACATCTGCACTCTCTTGGAGCCCATAGTCTTGTGGGTACTCAACATTCCCGACAGAGAATGTTGGTTGCTCACTGCACCTTCAGAGATCTGGCTCTGTAGCTGTCCCCATAGTGGTTTCTGCTCTCTGGTTCTGGGGGCATCAGAAGATCTACAGGCACCGGCCTTGTAGGCTCCCAATGGGAGGCACAGCACAGGCTGTCTGTACTATTGGGTCCCCAGGTGCATCCAGTAGGTCCCCTGTCCCTGCTCACAGCTTGGGTTCAGGGAACAGCACAGGCCCACCTGAGCAACTCTGTTGCTCTCTTCTCCCACTGTCTCCTCCACCTTGCTTGGTTCAGTCCTCTTTAGCTCACCCTGTAACTGAGTCTGTTGTTTGTGGTTAGAAGACGTATTCCATGAGTTGGTCAGGCATTTTTGTCTTTTGATATTCCACAGTCTTTTGAGAAGCAAAGTTTGTTCTCAAAGCCATTATCTCTGCTAGGAGCTTCAAAAGGCTTTTGAAACTTGAGTTTCTACCATAATAACCTTCTCTTAAGTTTGATGAATTTGGAATGGAGCAGGAAGGGGGATGTGGGGGTGGGGAAAGAAGCAGAAAATACTTGCAATGAAAGACACATTGGTTGGTGTGACCACATATTGTCTTGCCCCCTTTTTTTTTTTTTTTGCTCTAGACTTTTCATTTCTCCAAATAAAATGAATTTCAAATTTAGTGTGCTCTCCCTCACCTGCAAGGAGGTGAAAGAAAGGTCTCTGTGCCCTGAGAAGAGTCACGCAGGCAAGGTGGCCCATGGCTGTGCCCAGGGATATTCCTGCTTGTCTGGGACTGTGCGGGAAAGCCCAGGCCCTCCTCTCTCCAGCTGACTTTCCTCCTCCTGCCCACTGACCCCTCCTCAGGCCCAAGGCACTCAGCCACAGGTACAGGAAGAACTTGGTAAACCTGGGGTCAACTTCAGAAGGAGCTTGTACAGCTGGGGCTGAGCAGCTCCCTCTGCATAAAGATTACAGGTGTTTGAGGTTCATTCCCCAGTCCTGGCACAAGAAGTCCATTTAGAATGGTAGACTTTGTCCTTTCTCTCAGTGGTCTTAAGGATCTCTTTAGAGCTGGTCATAAAGCCAGTGGGAATCCAGCTCTGGCTGAAAAAGCTAAGGGTCAGGTGAGTAACATAGAGCTGGCTCCAGTGGTGTCTGTGGCAAGATAGCAATCATACCAAAAAACCATTCAGACCCATCGATGCAAACTTGATATTTGAAAGTATTAATAGACTGCTCAGCAGTATGATAATTGGCAAGCTTTCCAGCTTATAACCATTGCTAACATGGACGTATTAGTTGGGACAAAGTGGATGATAACTTAATGCCTGAAAGTATGGGCTCCAAAGCCAGGCAGTCTATGCTCAAATCCCAGTTCTGCACTTACTCCTGTGTGACTGGCTAAGTTATTTAACATCTCTGGGCTTTATTTTTCTTATTTGTAAGACAGGGGAAGTTATATAGTATCTGCCTATAGGATGATTAAAGGAAACAAGTTGTATAGTCATACACGGCATTTAGACCTTTAGAATGATGCCTGGCAGATGTGAACGGTTCTTTTTGTCATTGCTGTCATTGTGTTATCTGTATAGCACTGGATGTCTGGGTGGCTGACACTCTGTGCTTTTTGAGCATCTCACATTGTGGATTGGCCGAGGATGAGATATTCCAGCTTTTGGACATGCTGGGCTACAGGGATCACTACAAAGTGACCATGTTGCACTGGGCTGCCTTCTGCAATGCCAGCAGACAGTGGGTCCAGGAGAAGCCCAATGGCCTCCTGTACTTCAGGCACCAGTCCCTGCGGAGTGCTGTGGAGCACAAGCTTCTTGGTAAGGGCTTAAATCTGTGTAAGTACCTGCTAGTTCGGAAAAGGGAAGTTTGCATTCAAGGGAAAGCTTGCAGCTAGCATTTCTCAAGTAGGAATGAATCTGTAAACATGTGTATACATGGTCATATAAATTAATACTTGTACCTGGTTGTGAGTAACTGAGACCTGACTTCAATGGCTTACATCCCAGGGTTTATTCTCTCACATGAGAACTTTCTGAAAGTAGGCAGTTCAGGGCTGCCCTGTTGGCTCCACAAAGTCATCTGGGACCCTCTTCCTTCTATGTCCCTGATCCACACATTAGCTTGGATTCTCAGGGTCATCTCACGTGCATGACTGCTAGAAGCAGCATGGCCGCTGGAGCTCCAGCCATTGCATTTCGGGCAATAGGAAGGATGAAAAGAAGGGTTTGCATTTCCTTTTAAGGAGCTTTCCCAGGTTTCCACCAACATTTCCACTCTGTCTCTAAAACGTCATTTGGCCACAGTTAGATATGAGAAAAGTTGGGGAAGAGAGGTTTCAATGGAGTGTGTTGCTACCCTAAACTAAGGTGGGCATCTGTTACTAACAAAGATGAGGGAGATGGTTATTGGATAGGCATTAGCAGTTTCTGCCCTAATTCTGAAATCAAATTCTTTTTTTTTAAAGTTTATTTTGAGAGAAACAGAGAGCATGCGTGCACTTGTGCAAGTGGGGAGGGGCGGAGAGAGAGAGAGAGTCCCAAACAACCTCTGTGCTGTCAATGCAGAGCCCAATGTGGGGCTCAGTCTCACAAACCATGAGATCATGACTTGAGACGAAAGCAAGAGCTGGATACTTAACCAACTGAGCTACGCTGTCGCCCCTGAAATCAAATTCTTATCCCCTTCTGAAAGGATTGAGGTCTGAATCTGAGAAACGATGGCAATCACAGACTCTTGACCTAGAAGCAGAGCCCTCTAGCCACACAGAGAACTTCAGGTTCGTGGGCTTCAAAAACCTTACATCACAGCCTCTGCAAAGATTCTAAGCTCTGTGCAAATTTCCTTTCGGGTTTACTATGTCCTCTTTCACTTTCTTTTTAAAAAGATTGTTTCCCTCCTACATTGTCGTCATTCCCACCACCTCTTAAGTTACATAATGTAGCGAAGGGGGGTGGGGAGTGAGGATGCTCTTAGGTGTGATGTCAGTTCTTCTGCTCACTTGGTCTCTGATGGTTTGCAACACACTTAGTCTCTCCATTTTCCTGTAGAACAGTAACACTCTTGGAGGTGCAGGGACAAGGCCATGGTGTGGCTGTTAAAATTCTGGGTATATGCTGTAGCCCTTCTCTGCACTGTGAGCCCCTAAAGAAAGCACTGCTGGCAATATTCACTATTGTCAGGAAAACAAAGACAACAACAACAACCAGGATGTGAATACATCTTTACCAGAGGCGCCAGGAATTGTAATTGCAACAATTCACTTCCAGGTAGCTTGAGCATGGGAAGTAAAGCATATCCTACAAGGAGAAAAAAGATGCCAAAGCGAAGGCTGTAGGACTTGAGTCTGCTATGATATTTTTTGGTAAAGGGCTATCTTTTGATATATTTTGTCCCAATGTCTTATCAATTATTTTGAGGCAAACTAGTCTCTCAGCCACACGTATATGTGGATGCTTCTTTCCTTTGAAATTAATTCTCTGTTTACATATTGTATTCAGTTTGTAAGTATTGTATTCAATTTGTAACTTAAGTTACTCCTACCAAAAATTGGCCAGTCTAGAGGCAGGCTTTGTACGCTGGGTTGTGGTCCAGCAACGTCTTTTCCCTTTGTGCTACTAGAGCTGAGGATTGTTTGGTCTTATATACTCTTTGTATGTGGGTGAACATATGCGTGTACATGTGTGTGTGCATACGTGCATATCAGTGGGGCTGAAAAGGGAAAGGGCGGTTAGGGGGGAGACCCAGAAAGCTGGGAAATGCTGTTCTAGTGCGGCCAGAGCATTGTCACATCTTGTTGCCCCTGGCCATCATAACCACCACTATTATTTAGTGCTTTCACTGTGCCAGCCGCTTCATATACGTTATTCCATTTATTTCTTGTGTACACAGAACGTTCTCTGGCTAGGTTAGGTCGTATCAGTTCTGTTTCCCACCAGCCTCCTAGAAAGTCCTCACCTGCCCCAGGTGCCTGCGGGAGACCCTGAGCAGTGTTACCTGTGCTCCTCTGTCTGTTGGCTGTGGCCACCACGTAGAGGCTCTTCTGGTTCGTGCTTACTGACGTGGGTACCTCCCAGCTGCCCCTGCAGGGCTCCCCCCAGGAAAACCAAGCCTCATTCTGGGGTCCCTGTCTCTTTGCCCTCTGGCAGCCAGCCCTTGAGGTGTCGGGATGGTGCTGGTGTCCAAAGGGAGAGAAGGTGTTTTCTGGGAGACCTGAACCATGCGACCTCCTCCCCCAAACCTCACCCTTTCCCGGGGTCTCAGGGAGCCCTTCCTGGAAAGAGCTCCTTCCTTTACTTCGTATAACCCCTCACTTCATAGAAGCTCCGAAAACCAAGTCTGTGAAGCCCATTTTGCAGCGATTAATTGTTGAGTAGAAGGGTCCAGCCTAGCATAATGGGTAAAAGTGGCCCCTGATGCTAGATCGGGGTGAGCCTTGGCTTTTCCACTTCCTAGCTGAAGACCGGATCCCTCTCTACCCACATCCCTCTTTTGTAAAATAATAAGTGTACCAAGCTCAGAACATTATGACTAGCAAGCATTCAATGTGTAATTCATGTAATTACAAGCACTTAGACTAGGCCTGGCCCATAATGAATTCTTAAGAAATGTTAGCCATTCTGAATTCTCCCTTTGTTTTACTCATCTGTCTCCCCTGTGGCCTTTTACCTACCGTCCTTCCCAAAATGATCCATGCAAATCAGCTGGTAATCTTGAATTCTGTTAGTCTAAGTGTTATTCCATTTCATCAAACACCTTCAAGCAGGTCTGAGTTCCCTGGGCCCCACTCCAGTTACATTCAATAGATGTTTGCTGAATGAATGCACAGCTATTCCTGGCAGTTGGCTTTTTGGGCCTGCCATTTCTAGAAGCTCCCATATCCCTTGTTTTGGGAGCCAGTACTGACCCTCAGCCTCTGGTGTTTGCCTGTGGTGGAATCAGGATCTGGAGGGCTGAGCACAGGAAGGGAAGTGTGAGCTACTCACTACCTGCTCACCTGCTACCTGCAGGTGACACTGTGGTCATGGTAGAGGAGCAGCCTCATTTCACCCTGTCTTTACCTCACTCCCAGGCCCGCATGCTGTTTGGCAAAGAGTCTACCTTCTTTCCGACTGGCAATCGCTATGGCATCTACTATAAATGATTTCTTGTTAAGAGCAAGGACTTTCAATCTGACAGAACTGGCCTGGCCTTGTGAAAGGTGCTTAACTTTCTAAGACTCAGTTTCTCCCCTGCAAAATGGGGATAATGGTAGTGTTTACCTCGAGGGTATTAAAAATGCTAAGTATACCTAACATAAGGTGCTTAATACAGCGTCCGGCACAATGATAAGCACCGTGGTGGCTGTGACAGCTAATTGCCAATATTTCCAGCCCCTCCACCCACCATGGGAAGCACTTTCTGGTCCCTTTATTGGGGAGCACCTTGTGACCCGTTCTGTCCAACGAGTTGTACGTGGCTACTGGCAATGTTCAAGATGGCGGCTGGTCTGTCAGTCCTGGCATGAGCGGACCTGGATTTGGAGATTCAGCCAGGACCATCATTATCTGTGATGGCATGATGAACCTTTGCTGTTTTAAGCCACTGAGATTTTGAGGTCGTTTGTCCACACAGCACAATGTAGCCTGTCATGGGAGAAAAGAGCAGTACAGAAATGTCCACCAGAAAGTCTGTCCACGAGAACTGTGCTCAACTTTGCACAGATGATGCTGTGGTCAGGCCATTCCTCCCGTCTCATGTTAAGTGGAGAAGCACTGAAATCGAGTCAGAAAGTTTGAATCCTGCTTCTCTACTCACGTGCTGGCCAGAGACCAGCCACCTGGCCCCTCTGACTTTAAGCAATTTCATTTGTCATATGGAGATTGTATTAGGGTTCTCTGGAGAAACAGGACCACTAGGAGTAGTTTTCTATCTCTTTCTATCTCTATGTATCTCTCTATGTGTGTATCTCTACATAGATATCTAGAAAAAGATTTATTGTGCAGTTTTGGCTCACGTGATTGTGGACATTGGGAGGTCCCAGGATCTTGCCGTCTGCAAGCTAGAGGTGCGGGAAAGCTGGTGGTAGTGCTAGTGGGGACCAGGGGAGTCATTGCTATAATTTCTAGTCTAAGTCTAAAGGTCTGAGACCCAGAAGTGCTGAGAAGACAGAGGTTCCAGCCGGAGCCGAGGGGAAGATTTGCCCTTCCTCTGCCTTTTTTTTTTTTCTATTCCGGCCCTCAACAGATCGGATGAGGCCCGTCTGCAGTGGTGAGGGCAATCTCCTTCACTCAGTGGACTCATTCAAGTGCTAGTCTCTTCCAGAAACCCCCTCACAGGCACACTGGGAAACAGTACCTAACCAGCTCTCTGGGCATCCCTTCGCCCAGGAAAGTTGACATGAGAAATTATATGGGAAAATCACAGGGATTTTCATATCCTTTCATATCTCACAAGGGTATTTTGTACAAAGATAAACTTAGGGCACCTGGGTGGCTCAGTCAGTTAAGCATCCGACTCTTGATTTCTGCTCAGGCCATGATCTCATGGTTCATGAGTTGGAGCCTCACATCAGGCTCCGTGCTGGCAGCATGGAGCGTGCTCAGGATTCTCTCTTGCCTCTCTCTGCCCCTCCCCTGTTCACGCTGTCTCTGTGTCTCTGAAAATAAATAAATAAACTTAAAAAAGATAAACTCAGTGTTTTTTATGAAAATGTTTTGTACACGTTAAGCATTGTGTTTAATACTCTAAATCTTGGATGTGGGGTAATATTTGTCCCAGTTCTCTTTCTCTCTCATTCCCCACAAAAATGCCCTTGCCATGCTCAGTGCAAGGAGGAACTTTCCTTCCTCTTCCATGGGTTTCTGAAGCAGGTGTGCCATCCAGCCATGTGTCCCATTCATCTTGCGAGAAAAAACATCAAGCAGAACATTTTAAATACTTCTATTTTTAACTTTCAAGGATAGGTATCTTGAAGTTCTTTTTTTTTTTTAAGTTTAGTTATTTATTTTGAAAGAGAGAAAGGGAGAGAGAGAGAGAATCCCAAGCAGGCTCTGCACTGCCAGCACAGAGCCTGATGCAGGGCTCGAACTCACGAACCGTGAGATCATGACCTGAGCTGAAATCAAGAGTCAGTTGCTTAACCGCTTAACTAACTGAGCCACCCAGGCACCCCCTTGAAGTTTTTAATGAAACCAAGCCTTTCTGTTTTTAAGCAGGTTGTTTCTGGGTAGTAAGATTGGTTGGAATCATTTCTCTTTGCTAGTGAAAGCATAGTAAACTTGGCTCTAACATCCAATTTGCCATTAATTTGCTTAGCTCCCCGCGGCCTAGATGAGACCCAGGTGGCAGGTGAACTTCTCCAAATTGCGTGTCCTCAAATTTTGGAAAGTGCTTATTTATGTGGTAGCCATGGTATATGTTTAACATAGAAAAGTGGGTTACAAATATTTCTTTGGGAGAGGGGAAGACACCATGAAAAATGAGCATGCTCCATAGCTTCTCAAAAATCTGGATCAGTGATCACAACTGTAACTAATTCTTTGGTAAATTCAGACTGACTTATAAGAAGATGCACTTTGGGGGCACCTGGGTGGCTCAGTCAGTTAAGCATCCGACTTCGGCTCAGGTCACGATCTTGCAGTTTGTGGGTTCGAGCCCTACATTGGACTCTGTGCTGACAGGTCAGAGCCTGGAGCCTGCTTCAGATTTTGTGTCTCTCTCTTTCTCTGCCCCTCCCCACTCGCTCTGTCTCTCAAAAATAAACATTAAAAAAAATCAAAGAAGATATATTTTTAATATTTCAGGTTTTTTTTTCAAGCTACTATTTCATTGTGTCTAATTATGGCCACAGAGCTGTTATCTACTGTATGTTTTATTTTTTTTATTTTTTTAATTTTTTTTAACGTTTATTAATTTTTGAGACAGAGACAGAGCATGAACGGGGGAGGGTCAGAGAGAGAGGGAGACACAGAATCTGAAACAGGCTCCAGGCTCTGAGCCATCAGCACAGAGCCTGACACGGGGCTTGAACTCACGGACCGCGAGATCATGACCTGAGCAGAAGTCGGACGCTTAACCGACTGAGCCACCCAGGTGCCCCACTACTGTATGTTTTCATACACTAAGAAGGCAGACGCATTCAACTGTCATTGATTTTTCAATAGGTGTGGTCACTCCTGTCAGAGAAAGCCGTCCATATACCTTTCAGAACCCAACAAATCACAAGAAGACACATTTCCACCGAATCTTAGTTCAATACTTCCAATGGCAAACCACTTTCTGGAGGGTATTTGAGGAGCTGCCGTGGCATTTGCTCCTGGGGGGTTTGTGCAGCTCTCTGTCAAGTCCTAGGTAAGACGTGTCCTCTTTACGTGGCGTTTGGGCAGATTTCGTTCCTCCTTCGCCAAACACTGTGTTTGGATACCCATGGCTCCTTTCAGCAGGGCACATTCATTCACTTAGTCGTTCGGCAACCCGTTCGTTCATTCGGATGGGCCCATCATTCGGCACCAGTTTCTGTGGCTGATGGATTCCCAGCGTTGCTCCATTGGATCGTCTGGCTCTGCAGTGTTCTCTTCCCTTCTTGAATCCGCATGGATTCCTCTCAGAGAGGAGGATTCCAGAGAGAGAAGGACTTGTAGTTGGGCAAGGACAAAGGATTGGCTATATTCTCCTGCCAGACCCACCTAATCTCCTCCCTTTCCTTTCTTCTCCCTCCTCTCCACCCTTCTCCTTCTCTTCATCTCCCCTACTTTCTTGTCCTCTTATGTGCCCCTTTGGCAGACGTGTATCATTGACGCACTCTGTCTCCCATGTTCTTGGAGGCCCCGGGGATGCAGGAATGAGTGAGATCTGGCTCTATCTAGCTGGGCAGATGTGGAGCCAGAGAAGAGCTACACATGGGGAACAGTGCTTCACTAGAGTAAAGACCCAGAGCTGGGCACGCTCGGGACAGGGAGGGGCTTGCTCTGCCTGGTAGATTCGGGGAGCCTGCCTAGAGGAGGGGCCTCCTGGACAGAGACGCGGCAATGGCTTTGACTGCTTAAGAGGGACAGGTTCACATCTATCTGGTGACCTACCAAAGTCGTAGTGGTCAAGGACTTTATGAATAGGCTAATGGAATGGGGCAAATAGAATAGCTTCCTTCAAGGCATGAAATACTAAAATGACTCACATGAATTCATTGTGTTACAAGTATCACAGATTCTGTATCGAAGATCCAAAACCTGAGCTTCTGGACATGGCTGCACCTCATCCACTACTGGAATGTGTTAGCAGAAGTCGGATATGATGCTGCTGGGGCCTATTTACTCACAGTGGCCAAGGTTAAAGCTGAGAAGTGCCATAAAATGAGGAAGAGACATACACCGTCAGGTACAGTGAGTAGCTAGGTTTCCATAGTCCATTTCGCTGGGATGTTAAGTGGCCAAGAGTTACTGTTCTCCCATTTCCTCATCTAATTCCAATCACTCCAACAGACCTCCCTGTGTGTTCCTACCCACAATGTGGGCCACCAATTTCTGAAGCTAGGAAATGGGGGGAAAGTGTTAATTCTGAAATGGCTCCTCTGTATCGTCTTGCTGTGGCTGTTTCCTATGCATTTTTTTCTTTCTCTATTTTCTCGTGGCTTCAACCACACTGCTAACATCTCCCTCCTTGATCTGCATTTGCAGCCTTGATGGCCTTTTGGAAGGTCGGTGTATGTGACCCCTTTCCTGAGAGCCACCAACAGTGTTGCTGCTCGATCAACAGCTTTCCTGAGTGACCAGCTGGGTAGTTCAGATGACATAGATGCAAATCTGAATTATTTCGGATACTCCTTCCCAGCTTGTTCTTTCCATGTTCCCTCCATCTACTCACAGTGCCCCCAGCTCCCTCCGGTGCCCCTCACTCGGCCCTGGAGACACGCTATTGCTGTCGAGGATGGCTTCGATCTGAATTGCAATGGCAGTACTTGGACTTGCCGCCTAAGGGGTTGGATCTGGACAGCACTTTGGCTCATATTTCTTCCCTTTCTCCCTTGCCTGTCTCTCTCTCTCCCCCTGTATTTCCGGGCTCACTAAACAGTAATAACATTCATTCATTCTTTCAACAGATAGTAACTGCGCACCTTCTCTGGGACATTGGACTCACTGGGTGCTACTGACATCATCAGTGAACTAGTTCAACGAATTCAACACTAGCTCAAAAATGACCCCTGCTCTCATGGTTTTGCTGTCTAGTGGTCATAATAACAGATCTTGAGCATTTGTTACGGGCCAGGCTCTAAGTTCAATTCTTTATATGTCTTTTGCTTGATTCACGTCAAATCTCTGCAGTCCTGCTAATGCCTTAGTTGAAACTCAGGAAACTGAGTCTCAGAGAGGTGAAGCGAGTTGCCCAAGGTCTCCCGGGTAGTTAGGAGTGGATTTGGGCTGTGGTGTTCCAGCATCCCTTTTGGTCCTTAAGCATGTAGCCTTTACCTGTATTCTCACTGCCACGTATGAGTTATGTACCTTTGGAATTTCTCCGATCCACTAAACCCTCTGTGTGGAAGGACCCAAACGATCCTCCACAGATTCCAGTGTGTCGAATAAAGCCAGGATGCCTCTGGAGTTGCATCAATGCTTAGGGCTGTAGGGCGGAGGAAGCAGGGAGGGGGTGGTGTGGGGGGAGCACTGTATGTCATAAGAAGCTGGAAGCTAGCCCCCAGAAGAGATCTTGAGGTGGGGGTGAAAGTCCTTCCTGATGATGTCACCCTGCTTGTCGGCACATGGTTGTTATGGTGATGGAAAGGCCTGGGGGCTGGGGGTTGCCAGTGGGAGGAAATCACCTAACATTTCAGCGTGTCAGAATTTTCTGGATGTAAATGAGCCTAGTTCAGAATGTGTCCCTTTGAGTTAGGCTGGAGACATGTGCAGGGCTTTCTGGTGATTCCATTAAGCATGCTGCTCTGAGCTGCTGCTGGGTAGTCTCTGCTTACTCCAGGCCCCGGGGGGCTCCTTAGCAGGGGGTCCCGGCCTCCATCACTGCTGCCTTTGCCACCTTCCACCTTCCTCATCCCTCGTGTTCAGTCTTGGCCGATTCCCGTAGATTTTACTTGGGAATATGGCCTCTTGCATCCTCTCTCTCATGGCAACCGGGCCCTCATTCCCTTTCTCTCATCAGTCTTCATAAAGCAAAGCAGAGTCAGTCTATGGCCATTTGTGTGTGTGTGTGTGTGGGGGGGTGGTGGGGGGTCTTCCTGAAGTCCTCCCATTTGGCTTGCTGAAAATAGAAGTCATAATGTTACAGCAAATACTCAGCCCCCAGGAAGAGACAAGCCCACGCACCCTCCGGGAATCAGAAGAGACTGTTTATTGCCCATGGGTGCTGGCCCAGCGGAGTCACCTCCAAAGGCTGAGCCCCGAACCTTGGCATTGGCCTCCTTTTATGGCTGAGAGGGTAGGGGGTGGAGAGACAAGAGAAAAAGGGGAGGGGGCCCTTATCAGTGGTGTTATCTGGGCAGTTAGTTGGTG
The DNA here is from genome assembly GCF_016509475.1 of Prionailurus bengalensis. NCBI lineage: Eukaryota > Metazoa > Chordata > Mammalia > Carnivora > Felidae > Prionailurus > Prionailurus bengalensis. The sequence continues at coordinate 123,961,405 of NC_057358.1, read as the reverse complement.
GAGGCAGCAGGCAAACAAGATTAGGAAGCCAAAAGTATGCAAGGGAAGCCTCGGGCATCTGGCTAGCCCCTTTTATCTTGTTTTTACTAGCTTTTCTTCTCAATAAGACCAGCTACTTGTCACCGAAGTGATAGAATAGCCTTTGATTCATTGGAATGGGTTTAATGATAGCAGGAATCCTGTATAATCCTCAGAGGAGGCTTTCCAGGGGTCTGGTTGCTGTCTGGGCCTCCCCCAGACTAGGCTTTTCCTACCATGGTTATGTAGCCACACAGTCCTGAGACATTCTGCCCTCCTAGGGTGCTGCTGGAGGCAAGGCCCTTAAGCAGGAATGTTCTTTCAGGCAGGTTTTTGAGAAATCCTGTATTATGGGCTGCGGTCTCAGGAATTGCTTGCCACTTCAGCCCTGTCCTCCCTTCTAATAAAGAGGTCTGGGCAAGCGTGCTTTGCCATGATTACGAGCTGATCCTCTGAATTAATTCAAGCGTTCACTGAGTGCCTGCGTCGTGGTGAGCCTGGTGCTAAATGCCAGGGACGCAGCAGTGGACAAGACAGACAGGGCTCCTGCCCTGATGGAGCTTATGGTAGAGTATAAAACACACCCTACTGAGAAGTGCAGCTGAGGGAGCGGTACACGGTGGTGGTGGCCCGGCCCGGAGCCGGGAGCAGGAGGTGTGGCCTTGTCTCAGGAACTGCAGAAGACACTTTGAATAAGTGACATTTCATCTGAGGTTTGGAGGAGGAGTGAGAGCTGATGGGACAGAGGGCCGAGGGAACAGCATGTTTGAGGACCCTGAGTCAGGGGGAGAGTGATGAACCTGAAGAATTCAGCAAGGCCAGTACGGGTCCAAGAGAGGGTGGGCAGGCTCATCAGCCTGATGGGGGAGCCGACGGGTGTGTGAGGTCACTCCCCACCAGGAGTCTGTGGCTGCCCCTCCGGAAAAGAATGCGTGCCCCGCCCCCATCCTAGGGCCTGCCGCCGGACTGTGTGCTTTGGCTCCCCCTGGTGGCTGTGATGAGAACCAGAACCCTAACTTGCTCGGTTGGTGGAAAAGACGCCTGGCTGTGAGTCTGGAAATCGCTTTTGCCCCTTGCTTCCTGCCTGTCCACTTGCTGCCTGGGTTTGCCCTTCCTTGCGAGATGCCTCTGGGTAAGTTACATCTCTGACGGAAGGCCGGTAGGGAGGTCTTTGAGTCTAGAGGACAATGCCATGGTCGGGTCAGGTTTTACAGATTATCTGTGTGATATGATCAGCTTGTTTTTAGCTGGAGTCCTGGGTCACAAAAAAGTGGAGACAAAGTCAAACACCAGAAGAGACAGACTAAAAACAGATGTGGCAGAAGGACTGGTCCCAGAATGGCTCCATGTTGGCAGATGGCTGACTACCCTCCCAGGTGGCAGATGTGGTGGGTTGGGGAGAATCATGTTGTTTTTCAGGGTCAGGCTTTCTCGTTGGAGCAAAGGGTAAATGCATCACAGTGCAGGATCTTGTCAGAAGGTTGTAGTAAATGGGACAATATCAGCTTTTCATGAGTAATGTATGATGTTTTGCCCTCTGATACTTTTGGAAACTTCTAAATATTTTAGATGGAACAAATCATTTATTACAAATAATTTAAAAAATAGCTCAACAGAAAAATAAAAAGAACAAAAGACAATTTACAGTAGCCACAGGAAATATGAAATATCTACGAATAAATGTAACAAGAAATGCGTGGATCTTTATTTTTATAAAACTGTTTCAGAATTATAGAGAATAAAATTTTAGTATATAGGGAGACATACCATATTCTTGGATAGAGCAACTCAATATTGTAAAGCTGTTGGTTCTTCCACAATTGATTTATGTACATAAGACAATTCTAATTGAAATCCCGATGGGATTAAAACATTTCTAAATTTTCAAAATGATTTTAAAGTTCTTGGAGAAGAAGGTATGTGAGAGTAAGAGTTTAAAATAGTGAGGGCAATTTGAATGTCAACTTATTTAAACATATTATGAAGCTGTAATAATTTTAAAAATGCTACTGGGAGCAAAAATAGACAGCTCAGTGGAACAAAATAGAAAGCTCAGGTACGGACTCAGGTATGGATATAAAAAATTAGTAAGTGATAGAAACTTTTCAAATTAGAAAGATTATGGAATAAATTGAATAAATAGTGCTGTGATAATGGTTCACTACTTGGTAAGAAGTTAAGTTACCTGAGCCATTACACCAAAATAAATCCCAAGAAGATTAGAGTTAAATGTAAATTAATGAAATTTTATGTTAAAAAAAAAAACTATAAGAAAATGTTGGCGTCTAAGCAAGAAAGCAAAAGAGTAAATCACAAAGAAGACAGTCGATAAATGTGTCTAAATAAATGAAATTACAACATGTAAATCAAAACAAATCAACACAACTCAGAAAATTAAAAACACAATTATAAGACTAGTGATAACTGGCAAAAATATTTGTGACATACGTGGCAGGCAAAATATTAATACTTTTAATAAGTAAAATGCTCTTAAATAAAATAATGAACCCTTCAATAAAAATAGGCAAGATCTTGAGCAGGCCATGCAAAGAACATTTTTAGTTCTTGTCTGACTTTACTTCTTATCACTGATGGATATATATATATATATATATATATATATATATATAGTTTTGAGAGTGAGAGAGCGAGAGAGTGCAAGTGTGTGTGCACGCATGCGAGCAAGGGAGGGGCAGATGGAGAGGGAGAGAGAGACTCCTAAGCAGGCTCCACACCCAGGGTGGAGACTGATGCAGGGCTAGATCTTACCATCATGAGAACATGACCTGAGCTAAAATCAAATGTGGGACATTTAACTGACTGAGCCACCCAGGCACTCCACCAAGTTTTGAATTTTAATAAGGTCTAACTTAATCAGTATTTTCTTTCATGGGTTATGCTTTTTGTGGTGTATTTAATAAATCATGACCAAAACCAAGGTCACATAGGTTTTTTTTCTGTTTCCTTCTAAAACTTTTGTAGTATTTCATTTTATATTTAAGGGTATGATCCATTTTGACTATGTGTTTTGCGAAAGGTGTAATATCTCTGTCTAGATTAATTTTTTTTTATACGGATGTTCAGTTGTTCCAGAACAACTTGTTAATTAAGACTTCTTCCATTGAATTGTCTTTGCTACTTTGTCAAAGATCAGTTAGACATCTAGAGAAGATTTATTGGTATTGTATTGAATTTATAAGTCAAGCATCTTAACAATGTTGAGTCTTCCAGTCCATCAACATAGAATCTCTCTCAGTTTATTTAGATCTTCTTTGATATCCTTTATCAGAATTTTGTGGTTCTCTGCCTATAGATCAAGTACATATTCTGTTAGATTTAGGCCTAAGTTTCTCATTTATGGGGTACTATTATAAGTGGTATCGTGTTTTAAATTTCTAATTCCAATTGTTCATTGCTGGTCTATAGGAAAGCAGTTGGCTTTTGTATATTAACCTTGTATCCTGCAACCTTGTTATAATCACTTACCAGTTCTATGAGTTTTTTGTTGATTCTTTGGGATTTTCTACACAGACAGGTCTATCATTTGTGAACAAAATCAGTTTTATTTCTTCCTTCCCAACATGTATATCTTTTATTTCCTTTTCTTGTCTTATTGCACTAGCTGGGACTGCCAGTATCATTCAGTAGGAGTGGTGAGAGGGGATATCCTAACCTCAGCTTTTTACTGCCATCAGTGGCTCACCAGCCACCATCACCTCTCACCTGGCCTATCGTAATGGCCTCCTAACTAATCCTCCTACTTTCATTTTTGTTCCAAAAAAGTTCCATTTCTGTTTAGTAGCCAGAATGAGCTTTTAGGAATATAAACCAGATCATGTCACTTTCCAGGTTAAGATCATTCCAGAGACCTGCTGCTGCACCGATACTAAAATCTGAACTCCTCAGTTTAATTTATAATCGTTTGTATAATCTACCCCCGACATGCCTAGGTAGCGTCATCTTATAAGAATCTTCCTTTTGGCCTCTAGATGCCAGCCACTCTGGCCTTTTTTCTGTCCTTCAAGTACATTCTGCCTTTTGGCCTTGGCACCAGCTGTTGCCTCTGCCAGGAATGTTCTTCCCACTCATATTTTGTAGTACCAGTTCTTTCTGGTTATTTAGATCTCAGCCAAAGTGTCACTTTCTCAGAGTGGCCTACCCCATCTGATGTTATACCTAGTCATTCTCTATCTTGTCAGTGGGTTTTAATTCTTGGCATAGCTTTTACTGCTACCTGACTTTGTCTAGTTTCCTTTTTGTTTTTAAATTAATTAATTAAATTTTTATTGTCTGTCTCTGGTCCCTGCTGCCCTCTCCTCTCTGACCCTCCCAGCTGCTGGGATGTCAGCTCCGCGAAAGGGGGACTCTGCCTCTTGCGTTCACTGCTGTGTTCCTGGCACCCGCAGCAGCACCGGGCATGGTGTGGCTGCCGAATGGCCCCTTCCTATGTCTCCACCCTGATCCTGAACCAAACAGCTCGCTCTCTCTGCTCTTCAGTCCCCTAAGCACCTTGCTTTTTCCTGCCCTAGAGCCTTTGCATTGTGCTCTTCCTCTGCCCAGAATTTTTACACCCTCCCTCCCTCATTTTGCTGCAACAGCTTCTATTCTTTTTTAAACTCTCAGCTCAATTGTCATTTCTATGGAGAAACCTCCCGTAGTTCATATCACCATCTCTTTCATGGTTCTTTTCATGGTTTGAATTTATATTCATTTGTATGAAGGATAAACTGTCTGGATGTAGCCCCACTTAGCAGGATGGCTTTCTTATACTTGGTGTGTCCAGAACCATATTGAGGATGACGCACGTCCCACTGGCATGCCACATGTGATGGTAACGTTGATCGCATTTTACTAGAGCGAAATGGATGTGGGGCTGTCACCATTCACACAAAATTTTAAAAAGAAAACTTTACTGGGGTGGCGGGGGGCATCTTTATACTCCATTTTTAAATCTGTCTGAAACCATGGCTTGGAGCCAGCAGAGGAGGCTGTGGCTGTGGATTCCAGTGCAACCATCAACACTGCTATTCGGGCAGTTAAACTTTACGCCCATTCCAAGCTGTAAATGTTAGTCGCACCCCGCCCCATAAAGAGACCATTAACTTAAAAAAAACACATAATGTATAGGATGATCTCAAGTTTATTTTTTTTTGAGAGAGTTTATAAATAAGTTTATTTATTTTGAGAGACAGAGAGAGCACAAGCAATAGAGGGGCAGAGAGAGAGAGAGAGAGAGAGAGAGAGAGAGAGAGAGAGAATCCCAAGCAGGCTCTGAGATCTGCTCTGAGCCCGAAACAGGGTTTGATCCCACAACTGTGAGATATGACCTGAGCTGAAATCAAGACTCAGATGCTTAACCAACTGAGCCACCCAGGTGCCCCTCAAGTTTATTTTTAAAAAATGTGTATGGAGCATCTGGGTGGCTCAGTTCAGCTCAGGTCATGATCTCGAGGTTCATGAGTTTGAGCCTCATATCGGGCTCTCTGCTGTCAGTGCAGAGCCCTCTTTGGAGCCTTTGTCCCCCCACCTGTCTCTGCCCCTCTCCATTCGTGTGCGCTCTCTGTCTCTCTCTCTCAAAAATAAACATTAAAAAAATGTGTTTGGATACATGCAAAAGATCAGAGGTACATACAACAATATGTTAATGCAGATTATCTTTGAATAATGCAATTATGAGTGATTTCTTCTTTGTACTTTTCTATATTTCTCAATTTTCCTATAATGTACACATACTAGTTTTAAAGTGAGAAAAGTTATTTTCTTATCTATCCCAACTATATGTTTGTGCTAAGTAAATGAACATGAGGATGTGGTCAGTGGCAGGAAAGGTTCATGAATGAAGACTTTTGGAGCACTGAGATTGTTGAATTGAGTGTGGAACATAGTGAATGAACATAGTCCATTCCCACCTCAGCCCTTGACAGGTGGGCTGGACCTGGTAATCCTCATAGAATTTGCAAGACCAAGCCGGCCCTGGGCAAGGGCCCATCCCTCAGCAATTTGTCCAGACCACCCTCAGCTGCTCTAAGCAGCTACTTACAGTTCTTAGATTCCTTTGTCTCTTGGATTGACCCACCAGTTCTCATACCCACCTTAGGTCCGTTTGCTTGGATGGCCACTGTGGCCGAGAGTCTTGTCTCTTTCCCTTGACTCTGATTTAGTTTTAGCTCTTGGACTCGAAGCACTACAGCTTTGGTTCAAAGCCTCCTGGCCTCTCTGTGGTGCTGAGGGCTGCAATGCTTTTTGTTGGGAGCCTAGGATATTGTCTGACACATAGTAGATGTTCAATAAATGTTTGTACTGTGCACAAATGGTGATCCCTGGAGAAGTTGGCAGAAGGAAAACAGGGGTGCGTTCATTGTCTGGGTGGCCTACGGCTTGAGCGATGGAACAGATGAAGAACAAGGAATATATTTTTGTCCAGCAGATTAGATACAATAATTTGAAATGAAACAGTCGTCAAATGTAGAAGTTCATATACTGGGATGTTTGGGAAGAAAAATTATGAAAATGATGACTTTGTAGTACCATGTATTTAACTGAATCTTCAAGTTAAAAAATTCTGTGTATTTTCATTTGTATATAATAGGGTATAACACACACACACACACACACACACACACACAATATGTTCTTTATTTGGTCCTTTTAACATTTTGTTCTTTCTGTCAAAGCCAGTAATTCAAGATAGTTACAACAGAGGGCAGAATTGTGTAAGTAATTTAAACACCTTTTTATTCTTGCCTGACAATGCCCCCCAAGTTCAAATTGCAGCATTATATAGACTGCACTATAGAAATACTCTTTGACTCTCTGGTTTTCACATTTTACATATCACAAGATCATTTAAAAGCATTAGAGTTGTTGTTTATGTCATTGTTTGAAATACTTGGTAATATATGTAAACATTAATAAAAGCAAAGAGCTAATCCCTTGAGAGAGAAATACTGAAGTGTGGATAATATGTTTAACTCCTGTGTCAAGATTAAGTATTGGATACTCTTTGTTCCTTTCTGAATATGCTTTAGGTTTATTTACCTTTCTTTCCATTCTAGTGCTGGAATGCAGGCTTTTTGAGGTTACTACCATGGACAAATGCCGATTAATGTTCTTTATTGCGAAATTTCTGAAGCTTATGGGCAAGATCAATGAAGCAGAAGGATTATTCTTGACTGTCGAGAACATGTTAGTGCAGGTAAAGTGGGAAATCGCTTTATTTTTTTATTTTTTTAAATTTAAAAATTTTTAATTTTTCATATAATTTATTGAATTTACATCCAAGTTAGTTAGCTTATAGTGCAACAATGATTTCAGGAGTAGATTCCTTAGTGCCCCTTACCCATTTAGCCCATTCCCCCCTCTCAGAACCCCTCCTGTAACCCTCTGTTTGTTCTCCATATTTAAGAGTCTCTTATGTTTGGTCCCCCTCCCTGTTTTTATATTATTTTTATTTCCCTTCCCCTATGTTCATCTGTTTTGTCTCTTAAAGTCCTCATATGAGTGAAGTCATATGATATTTGTCTTTCTCTGATTGACTAATTTCGCTTAGCATAATACCCTCTAGTTCCATCCATGGAGTTGCAAATGGCAAGATTTCATTCTTTTTGATTGCCGAGTAATACCCCATTGTCTATATATACCACATGTTCTTTATCCATTCATCCATCGATGGGCATTTGGGCTCTTTCCATACTTTGGCCATTGTTGATAGTGCTGCTATAAACATGGGGGTGCATGTGTCCCTTTGAAACAGCACACCTGTATCCCTTGGATAAATACCTAGTAGTGAAATTTCTGGGTTGTAGGGTAGTTCTATTTTTAATTTTTTGAGGAACCTCCATACCGTTTTCCAGAGTGGCTGCACCAGCTTGCATTCCCACCAACAATGCAAAAGAGATCCTCTTTCTCCGCATCCTCGCCAACATCTGTTGTTGCCTGAGTTGTTAATGTTAGCCATTCTGACAGGGGTCAAGTGGTATCTCATTGTGGTTTTGATTTGTATTTCCCTGATGATGAGTGAAGTTGAGCATTTTTTCATGTGTCGGTTGGCCATCTGAATTTATTCTTTGGAGAAGTGTCTATTCATGTCATTTGCCCATTTCTTCATTGGATTATTTGTTTTTTGGGTGTTGAGTTTGATAAGTTCTTTATAGGTTTTGGATACTAACCCTTTATCTGATACGTCGTTTGCAAATATCTTCTCCCATTCTGTCGGTTGCCTTTTAGTTTTGCTGATTGTTTTCCTTCGCTGTGCAGAAACTTTTATTTTGATGAGGTCCCAGTAGTTCATTTTTGCTTTTGTTTCCCTTGCCTCTGGAGACGTGTTGAGTAAGAAGTTGCTGCGGCCAAGATCAAAGAGGTTTTTTTCCTGCTTTATCCTTGAGGATTTTGATGGCTTCCTGTCTTACACTGAGGTCTTTCATCCATTTTGAGTTTATTTTTTTGTCTGGTGTAAGAAAGTGGTCCAGGTTCATTGTTCTGCATGTTGCTGTCCAGTTTTCCCAGCACCACTTGCTGAAGAGATTGTCTTTATTCCATTGGATATTCTTTACTGCTTTGTCAAAGATTAGATGGCCACTAATGTTTGTGGGTCCATTTCTGGGTTCTCTATTCTGTTCCATTGATCTGAGTGTCTGTTTTTGTACCAGTGCCATACTGTCTTGATGATTACAGCTTTGTAATACAGCTTGAAGTCTGGGATTGAGATGCCTCCTGCTTTGGTTTTCTTTTTCAAAATTGCTTTGACTATTCGGGGTCTTTTCTGGCCCATTAAGGATGATGTTAGCATTGGGTCGTTCATATATGGCTTTTATGATCTTGAGGTATGATCCTTCTATCCCTACTTTCTTGAGGGTTTTTATCAAGAAAGGATGCTATATTTTGTCAAATGCTTTCTCTGCATCTATTGAGAGGATCATGTGGTTCTTGTCCTTTCTTTTATTGATGTGATGAATCACGTTAATTGTTTTGCAGATATTGAACCAGCCCTGTATCCCAGGTATAAATCCCACTTGGTTGTGGTGAATAATTTTATTAATGTATTGTTGGATCCGGTTGGCTAATATCTTGTTGAGGATTTTTGCATCCATGTTCATCAGGGAAATTGGTCTATAGTTCACCTGTTTAGTGGGGTCTCTGTCTGGTTTTGGAATCAAGGTAATGCTGGCCTCATAGAAAGAGTTTGGAAGTTTTCCTTCCATTTCTATTTTTTGGAACAGCTTCAAGAGAATAGGTGTTACTTCTTCCTTAAGTGTTTGGTAGAATTCCTCTGGAAAGTCATCTGGCCCTGGACTCTTGTTTTTTGGCAGATTTTTGATTACTAATTCGATTTCTTTACTGGTTATGGGTCTGTTCGAATTTTCTATTTCTTCCTGTTTCAGTTTTGGTAGTGTATATGTTTCTAGGAATTTGTCCATTTCTTCCAGATTGCCCATTTTATTGGCATATCATTGCTCATAATATTCTCTTATTATTGTTTTTATTTCTATTGTGTTGGTTGTGATCTCTCCTCTTTCATTCTTGATTTTATTTATTTGGGTCCTTTCCTTTTTCTTTTTGATCAAACTGGCTAGTGGTTTATCAATTTTGTTAATTCTTTCAAAGAACCAGCTTCTGGTTTCATTGATCTGTTCTACTGGTTTTTGTTTGTTTGTTTGTTTGTTTGTTTTCTATATCATAATTTCTGCTCTAATCTTTATTATTTCCTGTCTTCTGCTGGTTTTGGGTTTTATTTGCTGTTCTTTTTCCAGCTCCTTAAGGCATAAGGTTAGGTTGTGTATCTGAGATCTTTCTTCCTTTTTTAGGAAGGCCTGGATTCCTATATACTTTCCTCTTATGACCGCCTTTGCTGCATCCCAGAGGTTTTGGGTTGTGGTGTTATCATTTTCATTGACTTCCATATACTTCTTAATTTCCTCTTTAACTGCTTGGTTAGCCCATTCATTCTTTCATAGGATGTTCTCCAGTCTCCAAGTATTTGTTACCTTTCCAATTTTTTTCTTGTGGTTGATTTCGAGTTTCATAGTGTTGTGGTCTTAAAATATGCATGGTATGATCTCGATTTTTTGTACTTGCTGAGGGCCAAATTGTGTCCAAGTATATGGTCTATTCTGGAGAACCTTCCATGTGCACTGGAGAAGAATGTATATTCTGCTGCTTTAGGATGAAATGTTCTAAATATACCTGTTAAGTCCACCTGGTCCATTGTGTCATTTGTTTCCTTGTTGATTTTTTGATTAGATGATCTGTCCATTGCTGTGAGTGGGGGAGAGACTCCACCTCTTGGTGGAGGAGAGTGACATTGCAAAGGGGAATCAGTACGGGTTGGCATGGGGGGTTACAGCTGTTTTTGCAATCTACCACCATGGCTAGAAGATCCAAGGTCACCTTGTGCAAGCCACTTCTCCTCACTAGATCTCATCTACAAATCCACTTTGATAGTAATAGTTCTCATTTGTTGAATGCTTGTTATGTATGACACTTTATGCTCATGATCTTTTGTCTTCAAATATACCTGATGTGGTATGTATTGCTACCCCCATTTTATAGAGGAGGGAACTGAAGGTCAGAAACATAGAATAATTTAAACTACTTCAGCTCCCACAGCCAGCAGATTTGGAGCTGGGAGTTCAAGCTAGGCCTGTCTGACCCTAAAGTCTGTCTGTAATAACTCCTCACTATACAGAATCTCTTCTAGCATTGACGTGTATGAAGCTATAATCCTTGATATACAGAGTATAGCTTCTGAGGCACCCTCATGTAGGCAGGACTGGTTACAGGCATGCTAGGACCTTGGTGAGCAGAGGATACCAGGGAGGGAACCAGGGGCACTTAGGTGGGTTCTGGGACTGGCCCTCCAAAGCCAGCTGGGCAGTTCAAAGTACAGAGCTCCAAGGAATTGAGCAGACCTTGGCATGGGGTAGACAAGCGTGTTTCCCCAAGGAGGTCAAACCAGCAGGAGGGGTGGGGTCCCGTTGAAAAGAGATGCTTGGGGGTAGATCATTGTCCTTATCAGCAACTTTCATGGGGACCCACCATAGCTCCAGGCTTCTGACAAGAGTCAGGCCGGGATTCAGGGCCCAAGAGAGCAGATAAAGGGAGAGGGGCAAGGATTCCAGCCTGGCCAGAGCTCATACATTCAAGAACTGTGTACTGAGCACCTTCGATGCACCCAGGGCTCTGCTGAACCCAGCACAGTGAACAGGACAGTCACCAACACTGCCCTCTAATGGAGATGACAGGTAACACACAATGATTGCAGGTTGGAATAAATACAATGGAAGACACAGAGGAGCCATAGGTAGAGAGCTTAAGCAGGGGGAGGGTCTGCCTCTGAAGGGTCAAGAGGGCATTTAAGCTGAGACATGTGGTCCTGGCAAAGGAGACAGCATGTGCAGAGCCCTGGGGTGGGAAGGGGCTTGGCCTGTGCTAGCCGTGGGAAGAGCCTCCCTGAGCAAAGGGCAGGAGGCAGCTGGGCCCGAATTGTGTCGGGCCTTGGGCAAGCATTTGGATTTTTTTCTCAGTGAGGGGGAAGCCGTTACAGAGAGTTAGGCTGGGGATGGCATCATCCGATTTCTGTTTTGAGACCACTTTTGCTGCGGTGTGGAGAATGGACTACATGGCGGGTGAGAGGGGACATTGGGAGATTGGGTACATGGCTCTATCCCTCCCTGATGCCCAAGTGAAAGACGTGAGGCACTGGGTGAGGTGGGGGTGGGGCAGTGAATGTGGTCCCACTGATGACGGGAAAGATGCCTCTTGACGGTTTCATGGTAATCCTCTATAATCACAAGTGAATTCCGTAGCACAGGGAGTTAAGTCTGATTTTCTTTATTACCACCAATGCTGGACTAATGCCCTCTGGGAACATTGTTGGGGCTTTTTCTCTTCCTAACAAAGTAGGGCTTAGAAAATCCTTTCTGCATTTTAGGACTCTGTATTAGTGTCAGAATATATAACTCTCAATAAAGGAGCAAGATGCTGGGCCTTTGCAGAAGGTACATCCCCAAGGCAGTGTGTATCTAGGGATAGCTCATGATTTCTTAGTTGGATTTATAGGGCTATTTCATGTGCTTCTTGTTGTAAGCTTTATCATTTTATTATTACTGCAAGACTGTGCTGGCTGCCTTCTGTAGGACTTGGCTACCACAGTGATGATCCATATTCTTACTTAATTTCTGATCTATTCATTTGCAAAACGGTCTCAGAATTCGGTTCCAATCTGTTCTTAGCTCTTCAGCCTTGTAATTGCTGTGCACACACAAATTCGTTGTATGAAAACCAAGCCCTGTGCAATGCAGGCCAGGAATTGATTTATTAAGAAAATCCTGGCTATTGGCAGTGATGAAGAAATGATGTCAAATGCTCTGCCTCTTGACATCTTAACTCTTTTGTAGAACAAAAAAACCTTAAGCATCATCTTCTTTGCCAAAATGTATTCTCTGCAGGCAGAGTGCTGAACAACCTGGTAAAGTCAGCAAGTGAAAAGTACTTAAAAGAAAATCATATTTTGGAATGTGCTACTGAAACTTCCAGCTTTTTGGACAACAACCCCTGTGACCAGGCTATCATGAAATACACCGAAGGTGTTCTGATGTAAACACGAATTTTTTTCTTGAAAAATTATTGTTTTCTGTACTAGTTTTTATTGTTAAGATTAATATTCTTTTTTTTTTTTAACATTTATTTGTTTTTGAGAGAAAGAATGTAGCCTGAGTGGGGGAGGGGCAGAGAGAGGAGGACAGAGGATCCGAAGCAGGCTCCACACTGTCAGCACAGAGCCCGATGTGTGGCTTGAACTCACGAACCGTGAGATCATGACCTGAGCTGCAATCAAGAGTCGGCCTCTTAACCAACTGAACCACCCAGGTGCCCCAAGATTAAGATTTTTAAGCCACACTTGTTAATCCATTTTCCATCTAACTGGGTGAAGAAATGCTGAATGTTAGCATTTCTATCCTCTGCTTCTGTGGTTCTCAACCAGGGGTGACTTTGCTCCTCGGGGCACCTCTGGTAATGTCTGGAGGCATTTGGAGGGGTTCTTACTGACACCTAGTGGGTAGAGGCCAGGATGATGCTACACATTATACAATACACAAGACAGCCCCACAACATAGTACCTAGCCCAAGTGTCGATAGTGATCGGGTTGAGAATAGTGTCTAGTTTCTTATAAGATATTCACTTATCTCCTTATGAGTCACTGTGAAGGTCTTGAATCTCTATATTAGAAACTGCTCTGCTGTTCTGTTTCTTTCTGTATAAAATAAAGGATGTTTGTAAGAATTACCTTTGAGGGGCGCCTGGGTGGCTCAGTCAGTTAAGCGTCCGACTTCGGCTCAGGTCACGATCTCATGGTCCGTGGGTTCGAGCCCCGCGTCGGGCTTTGGGCTGATGGCTCAGAGCCTGGAGCCTGCTTCCGATTCTGTGTCTCCCTCTCTCTCTGACCCTCCCCCGTTCATGCTCTGTCTCTGTCTCAAAAAGAAATAAACTTAAAAAAAAATTAAAAAAAAATTACCTTTGATAGTACAATGAAGTAGCCAATAATATCGTACCCAGTAAAGACACACATGCATTTTTTTTTCTCAGATTTGCTGCTGGAGACACGTCTCTTGCAAAAATGAGACTTCAAGAATGCTTAAATATCAGGAGAAGTTTGTTTGGTGAGAAAAATATCCTAGTTGGAGAAATTATGGAGTTTTTAGCATATTTACTATCTTTTCTACCGGAAGAGAGTGAAAGGTAAGTTTATATCAAATGTTCCAAGTAGCGTGTCTTCTCTTCCCCCCCCCCCAGCCCCCCACCAAAATACCAGTGGCTGGGAGGTCTGGGGTTGACCCATCGAGGTGCCTCACTTCTTTGACTGCAGCCTTGTTCAGAAACCTGAGAGTTCTGTCCCTGTCTGTCAGGACACTGACTGTAATGTATTTGAAAGGACCTCTTGGCCCACGAATTGTGTAGAAGTTTTTGCAGTAGGAAAAATACAAAGGAGTGTGATGTTGTTGTGTTTCCCTGAATCACTCCCAGGCCTTGTGAGGAAGATGTACAGCCGACCCTTAAACCACACAGGTGTGAACTGTGTGGATCCATTTATGTATGGATTAAAAAAAAATAAATATGGTACAGGACTGTAAATGCATTTTTTCTTCCTTATGATTTTCCTCATAACATTTTCTTTTCCCTAGCTTATTTCATTGTAAGAGTACAGTATATACAATACGTATGATATACAAGTCTGTACTAATTGACTGCTTATGTTATCAGTAACACTTACTTAACACTGTAGGTAACACTGTGTTACTATTAAAGTTTTGGGGAGTCAAAAGATATGCACATTTTCAGTTGCACAGGGGTTGGTGTCCCTCTCCACCACCCCCCCCCCCCCCCCACAGCGTGGTTCAAGGGTTAACTGTATTTATATCCTGACTCTGTGCAGGTCTCAGCTCCATTGTCTGTGGGGCCACACCCCATGGGTCTCCTCCTGGAAGACCCAGGCTTTCCCTCTGTGTTTTCCTTCTCCTCTCCTCCTTCGGGAAGTCCCCTTCCTCTCCTGTGACGCTTGGGGCTCTCCTTCTGCTCCCCACACAAGGCATTATTAAGGCTGTTAGAGAAAAAACTGTTCATAATGATGTAGGGCAGGCCTGGCCCAGGGACCCAGAGCAGGGTACTGTGAGACCAGCTAAGGGGTCCTTGGCTTCAGGCGGGATGGAAATCAAACGTGGGCCAGCAGGAGGTGAAAGCATAGTTTACTGGAAAAAAAAAAAAATATATATATATGTATATATAGAGAGAGACAGACAGACAGACAGATAGATGGGGTGTCCAGGAGACTTGGAAAGGAAAAGAGCACAAGTCTCGTTTTTGCTTGGGGTCTGGGAGTTTTTACTGAGGATGGCAGTCTGGTGTAAGTGTCCCCTCAGGCATCCAGGAACCAGCTAGATCAAAGATGAGGGCCCCGGTGTTAGTTCTTGGAGCCAGGGGTCCTTGGCGTGGAGATGTCTAGCGCTGGTAGTCTGGAGTACCCGTGATGGCTTCTTCTGGTCATTCTCGCCTGGCCCGTCCTTAGATGTTATCTATTCCTGAGAAATCATTAATTCCTTGTCCCTGGCAAGGAGGACATATGCTCTTTGCCTTCCGAGGCATGTGTAGAGTGGGTAGGGGTGCAGGTCCTAGCAAGAATAAAAGCCAGAAAAGAAGGAAAAAAAACAACTTTTTCTCTCATGGAGTCCCTTTGCTTTTCCTGTCTCAGTAACACTTGTTAAAGAAAGATAAGGTGGACTTTTTTTCAGGTCCTGCAGTGAGGTTTTGCAGGGGGAGAGATTGGACACAACCCCCAATACAAAGAGAAGTTGTGTGGGGGGGGGATCGGTGGATGGAAAATTGCTGAGAAGAAACCTCGGGGGTGAGGAGGATTCAAGCTCAATGGACCTAAGGGGATTCCTTTTTTTTTTTTTTAATGCTTTCTTAAATTTCTTTAATGTTTATTTATATTTGAGAGAGAGCACAAGTGGGGGAGGGGCAGAGAGAGAGGGGGACAGAGGATCCCAAGCAGGCTGTGCACTGACAGCAATGAGCCCTGTGGGGCTTGAACTCACGAACCGTGAGATCATGACCTGAGCTGAAGTCAGACGCTCAACCGACTGAGCCACCCAGGTGCCCCCGACCTAACAGGATGCTTGCTGAAAGCAGGCCGGCATGATCAGACCTCACCTGGGGTATGACGGGGAATGAGGAACCCGGTTTTGACAGTGATCAGACATCAGGGGGTGGGGAGTCCTCTTTAAATGGACTTATCAGGATTCTTGCTAAAATTGGATGGTGCAGAAATGAACACAGACATCTAAAAGTTAAGGCCTGTTTGAGAAAGAGTGAGAAGGCTGTGAGCGGAGTTTGGTCAAGGAGAGATTCTTTGTCAGTTCCTGTGTTTGGGAGAGGGGTATAGGTTTCATCCTATGGGTGGAATCAGCATTAGCATCTGCCGGGTTAGCATCTACCACTAGTTGAGAGAAGGTTCTGTGTGAGTCCAGACGCTGATACACCCCACCCTTCCTTTGGCTCTGGCTCACACCCTCTCAGGTTGGCCGAGTCAGCCAACCTGAAGGCTGGAGATGCTCTGGGTTATATTCCAAAGTTGTGGAGTTTTTGTAGTTTCTGTCCCTCCGCTCTCTGTTCTCCGTCTTACCTCTCCCCAGGCAGGCAACCTCTTCCCACTTTTGCTCCCAGGAGGGATGAGAGGTTGCCAATGGGCACTTAGTCTTTCTTGGAGTATACCTTCAAAAGCGTAGCCCAAATGAGCACGTAGTTAGGGTTAACTTTACAGGTGCTGTCCCATTCATTTCCCCGTTGGTAAAATGAGAGTGAGGATAGTGTCTTCCTCACAGGGTGACTGTGAGGCCTAAGAGATCCCGTCTGTGAAGTGCTTAGCGGAAAGCCTGGCACATCCCAAAAGGGCTCATTAAATGGGGTTCTTAGTATTGTTATTTTGCTCCGCATCAGGTAATTGTTTAGGTGCCGGATACCAGATAAGCCTCCTTTCGTTCCCCTTAAGACCCGCACCTGTGAACAGAGACAGGCCTTTCTTTAGAGAAGCAAACAGCTTGACAGTGAAACCAATGCCTCGCAAAAGAAAAATCTAAACACTAGCATACTGACTGAGTCATCCGTGCTGCCTGGGGCTGCCCCATCACAAGTCCACATCGGGTGGGGTGTGAATCACAGACGCTTAATATTGCTAGTCCGTTCCACAGGGGGGCCTCTGCGGCAGACAGCCTGACCATACATACTTGGATGCCTTTTGCCCAGGTCTCATTAGCAACGATCAACCTTCTGGAATAACAGGAAGCCTTTTTCCTTGTGGAAGGTTGTCCTTAGGTGACCACATCTTTCTTAGCATTAGTTAAGACCAGGAGATATTGCTGTGCGACTCGCCTCCCCTCTCACACATGTGTAGATCCTTTGTCCCGGTGGCCAGGTGCCCTCGAGACAGCGCTCATGCACTACAGAAATAATCCGTGGGATCCTGAGGGCCTTGCAGCATGGGGGTGGGGAGGGCTGGAAAAAGGAGGTTAAATTAAAAGCAACAGGACAGAGAAGAGTGAATAAGCTGTCTTAAGAGGAACAGTAAATGTTCTCAATAAAATAAATGTCATCTACTCTTTCTTGACTTTGTATCCACTCATCAGCAGCTACCCTTTCATCAGTCACCTTTTCAAGGTCAAGTTTCTTCCTGACTTCCCATTCACTGTCTTTGAACGTCTACCTCCATCCAGCTCCATTTTCTCTACTCCAGTGAATGTCATCAGGAACATGTTACATGTGTCCCTTTGTACTTTTTGATCTTGTTGGCCTTCTCATGCTGAGGTAAGGACTGTGCTGATGACTCCCTTCCGGAAACAACTCTCTCCTGGTGCCTGAGATCCCCTCCCTCCTGGATCTCTTCTCTGATGATCCCTTCTCAGTTCTTTTGTGGGTTTCCTCTTTCTCTCACTGACTCTTGTTCAAATGATGGTGCTCCCTTGGGTTCAGTTCATGGACGCTGTGCTTGGACGCTGGTCTCAATTTTAGCCCCCCAACCTCACCTGTGCCTAGAGCTTCAGCCATAAGGTGCTGGCCGCCTGCCGTCATGTTCCTCTTAGACCTATCATCTATTGGGTGTCTCCACTTGAGTATTCCAAAGTATTTGGGCATTTCCGAGTCCACATTCTCAAGACTGAACACGTCCACCCTCTCTTCCTGATGAAACGCGTCTTCTGTTTCACCCAGTGCAGACACCACGGGGTCATCTTGATCGTATTTACGATCAGTCACTATACTAAAGACTGCATGCGTTTTCTCGTCAAATCCTCAAAACAGTTCTGTTGAGCTCATCTTGAAGGTGAGAAAGCTGAGGTTCAGAAGATTAGGATGCTTGCCCAGCTTTAAGTGGCCGAGCCAGGGTTACCACCCAGGCAGTCTGATTGCAGAGCTCTGTGCCTAACTAACCTCCATGTCACTACCAGGCCTGTCTAACTTGAGAGCTCAGGTTCTAACCATGTCACTCTACTGGGCGATGCCCCAATGATCCCAGCACCAGGGCCACAACATTCACGGTAACGCCCAGGTTCAGCGGATCTCCTTTTTCGTCTGGGGGTCACTGCATCACCTCAGACCCTCATTCTTCCCTCAGAGTAACTGGCCTCCCTGACTCTAGCCTTACCTGCTGCAGTCTCTCCTCCACATTGTCCATCCAGGGGAATTTTCTACAATGCATGTTAGATCACATCATACTCTTTTTTTTTTTTTTTTAATTTTTTTTTCAACGTTTATTTTATTTTTTTGGGACAGAGAGAGACAGAGCATGAACGGGGGAGGGGCAGAGAGAGAGGGAGACACAGAATCGGAAACAGGCTCCAGGCTCTGAGCCATCAGCCCAGAGCCCGACGCGGGGCTTGAACTCGCGGACCGCGAGATCGTGACCTGGCTGAAGTCAGACGTTTAACCGACTACGCCACCCAGGCGCCCCCACATCATACTCTTAATGGAGATTTTGCACCACGAAAGCCCCGAACCCTTAGGTTTGCACTTAGTGCCCTTCATGAGTGGCCGGTCCTTTGTTTCACTCTTCCGCCTCTGCTCCTACCTTGGGAAGTTCTCTGAGACACGGATTAGTTTTACTCATCTTTGAGCCCCAGCCCTGAATGTTTGTTGAATGAATGAATGAATGAATGAATGCAAAACTTTAATTAAATTTTTCTTTTCTAGATGCCAAAGGAAGCAAGCAATTGAATATTATAAACAAGTGATATGAATAAAGGAAAATGCAGGGACTTTCACCAATTCCTCACTCGTCAGGAAGCAGCTGAGCATTAGCCTAAGTGACACCTTGTGTAAATTAGGTAATTGCTGACATATTTCTATTAGAAGAGGGTGACTTTTCCCTTTGACCTGCATACTTGGCTTATTTTAAAAATGCCTTCATTTTGAAGCAGGTAACTCCTGTTGACTATGTAAGCGTCTTGTTTACCTTGTCTTATCAGGAAAGCATCTTAGTCTGTCTGGGCTGCTGTAACAGAATACCACAGACAGGGAGGCCTAGACAACAGATACCTGTTTTTCACAGTTCTGAAAGCTGGGAAGTCCAAGATCAGGTGGCAATAGACTCATGAGAGAGCCTGCTTCCTGGTTCATAGACAGCTGTTTTCTCACTGTGTCCTCACATGGTGGGAGGACGGACACCCCTTTTATGAGGGCACCGATCCCATTCACGAGGGGGTTGCCCTCATGACCCACTTACCTCCCAACGGCCTCGTCTCTGAATGCCATCCTGTTGGGGGTTAGGATTTCAGCAAAAGAATTTGGGAGGAGGACACACTCAGTCCATAATGGAAAGAAGTCTTTCCATCTTCTAGAAGTCTTTCCATCCGTCTCTCAATCTCTTGTGGGTGGGACACCGTGCCCAGCTAGACCCTGTCTTGTCAGCGTGGCTTCCCTTCCTGCCCATTCTGTTGTAAGACACTGTTTGTATGAGAATAGCCTCTTCATACTTATTCCTGTGACCCTGGAGTAACACGTGACTGAGAATCACAAATGACTTTTCACATGGGCCTACCTTTGATTGAATGTTTTTTTAACTTTTTTACCTTTATTTATTTATTTTGAGAGAGCGCACATGCATGTGTGCACATGAGTGGAGGAGGGGTGGAGAGAGAGAGAGAGAGAGAGAGAGAGAGAGAGAATCCCAAGCAGGCTCCATACTATCACCACAGAGCCTGATGTGGGTCTCAAACTCCTGAACTGTGAGATCATGACCTGAGCCAAAATTAAGAGTCAGATGCTTAACCAACTGAGCCACCCAAGAGCCCCATTAAGGGCATTTTAAATGTTAATTACTTGTGTTATCATTATCGTACATTTATTCATTCACTCATTCATTCATTCATTCATTCATTCAACAAGTATTTGCTGCACCTTAAAGCAGTAAGAACATTTTATTTAGGACTGTTGCAATAGGGGAAAGAGGCCTCAGTACAAAAGTACACTCAATTCTGAATACAGCATGGACAAGTGAGAATTTATAGCCAAGGAGTAGGGAGGGAGTCAATGGATAGAAAATTCACCGAGAGGAAACGTCCGATGTAAGGAATTCGGGCTCAATGAACCTAACAGGGTTCTTGCTGAAGGCAGGCCTCACCTGGGCTGTGATGGGGACTGAGGAACCTGATGTCCAGGGTGATCAGACACTGAGGATGGCTAAACTGACTTAGGAGGATTCTTGCTAAAACTGGACAACGCAGAGATGAACACAGAAGCCCAAAGTGAGGCCTGGTTGAAAAAGAGCTAAGAAGAGCCTGAACTGAGTTTGGTCAATCGGAGAATCTGAGGTGACAGTCTGTGGGGCAATAAATTCTACATTTTGTTTCCTCTTCTGGTCATGGTTTTGTGAGACACTTAATCAGAAATGAAGTCTTTCTGTGTAATATATCCTGTACAGCTTGTCTCCTCTCAATTTCAATCCAGTTTCAAGACAAATCTTAACCTGATAAAACTGTTAATTCTGGAGATTTTAGTACGAATCCTGACTATGAAAAGAGGATTTTTGTGATTTATGTTCCAGGCTACCTCTGATACAGAACCGTATTACTGTTTTCCTTCTCTGATAAGTGTTTTTATTTATGTATTTATGAGAGAGCTTGTATGTGCACAAGTGGGGGAGGGGCAGAGGGGGTGGAGAGAGAGAATCCCAAGCAGGCTCCATGCTGTCAGTGCAGAGCCCAAGGCGGGGCTCTATGCCATGAACCGTGAGATCAAGACCTGAGCCAAGATCAAGAGTCGGATGCTCAACCGACTGAGCCACCCAGGCGCTCCTCTGATAAGTGTTTTAAATCCGCCTATTGAGAAATAATTTCAGTGGGAGTGTGGCTTTTCATATCCCATAATATCAAGCTGAATGTTCTGTACTGAATTGTTTATTTTGGAAGAAGTATGATAGATGAAGTTCACATTACTTCCCTCTCCCTGGGATTCTTTTAAAAAAGAAATGCCAACCATCTCTGTCAAATTTAGAAGGAAGAAATTAAACAAAAGCTCTTGTGGGTGACTTTCCATACAGTGAGTCAGTCCTCTCTCCTCAGAGGAGTTTTCAATGCTCAGCTCAGCTGTGGCCCTCTATAGCACTAGGTCTCTTAATCCAAAAGATCAGGTAAGTGACATAGACAAACTTCCTTTGAATTTTATTTTATTCTTTCCTTGAGAGAGAGAGAGAGAGAGAGAGAGAGAGAGAGAGAGAGAGACAGAGAGAGAGAGAGAGCGCACACATGTGGGGGTGGAAGAAAGAGAGACAGAGAGAATGCTCAGCATGGAGCCTGACTTGGGGCTCAATCTCTTGACCCTGGGATCATGACCTGAGCTGAAATCAAGTCGGATGCTCAACTGACTGAGCCACTCAGGCATCCTATGCATTTCAATTTTAACTTCCACATATAAATAGTTATTTTCTCAAACTCTTAAATTTAGAATCAAGACTTTTTTTTTTAGAGTGGGTCCTCTGATTAGAATTAGCCATCACCTTTCTCAAAATGTATCACCCACAATTTCCAGTTTTAGTTTCTGTAGGGTGAGAACTTGGACAATTGTCATGGTTTGTGTAAGATCCTTCTAGGTTGCTATCTCTTTCTTCCCTCCACCCTTTATGGCTGTCTTGCCCTGGAATTTGAAAGAATTCCAAGGCATTCAGCCTGTTTTTCATAGAAAACAACTCTCACTTCATTTTTTAAAGTAGACACCATGCCCAGTGTGGAGCTGAATTCAGGGCTTAAACTCACGACACTGAGATCAAGACCCGAGCTGAGATCCAAGAGTCAGATGCTTAACCACTTGAGCCACCCAGGCACCCCACCAAAAATGTATTTTAGATCTAATACTCTGTGGCTGATAGAGGATGGGGCTGGTAAGAGAGGACTGGAGAGTCTCCTGTGTTAACTGAGACCAGGACAGTAGAAATAGAGAGAAAGGGTTGTATTTGAGATTTCAGAGGTAAATCCAACTGTTTTCAGTGCTTGATTGGATGTGGGAGGTGAGGGAAGGGAACAAAGGTATCCCCCAGTTTATGGCCATACCAGAGGTGATTGCATCTGCGTGGATGAAGTTGTTGCCGTTCTAAGACAGGAAGCATAGGTTGAGAGTTGGGGTGGGATCCATGGTGAGCTAATTTAGGGCATGTTGAGTTTGAATCTCTTATGTGAGTGGGGACATTCAGTAGGCAGTAGAGTATATGACTCTGGTGCTTAGGAGCTAGAAGACTGAGCTGGAGAAAAATTATTTTGGAGTCCTTAGCAGATGCTTGGTGGGTCAACCTGGTAGAATGGTTGAAAGAGCCAAGAAGAATATAAGACAAAAAGATGGCAAGAGATAGAAGTTGGAAGAATGCCAGTATTTAAGGGCTGGGCAGAGGGAAGAGTTGTAGTGAAAGATGAGGACTGGCTCTAGAAGGAGGCTGAGAATCGGTAAAGTCATGGAAGCTGAGAAAGGACAGGGCTGACAACTGACCACCAACTTGAGAGCAGACCCTTGCGCCACAGAGGTCACAGGGAACCTTCAGTTTTGGTGGAGTGGTAGGGGCAAAAGCCTGTGTAAGAGAGAACAATGAATTTGTTCCCTCTACTCAAAAGTGGGATCTGCACAGGCCCCTAAATCGGTGGAATGAACTCATGCAGTACTGAGGCAGAGGACAGAGGTTGCTGCTTGTCATGTGCAGCCGGGTCCCTGTAAGCGGACCTGCCAATGGTCTCAGTGGAGAGGGGTGGAGCGAAGGACACCCTCCATCCTCCTCCCCGCCCACATACCCTCTTTTATTGTTTCCTTTCAGGGCAGAAATGGAAAGCCCATGGAGACATCCAGTTGCAACGTTTCACTTTGAGACAATGATAGCTTTCTCCCTCCCTAATATGTTTGTAGACACACATTTATTGAAAGAATGAGGAAACAAGCTTAGTTTTTCAAACTGAAGGACTTCTGAGGAAGAAACTTTGGACATGCATACTTAGCAAACAAAAAAACTTTCAACAAAGAACCTCTAGGCAATGCATAATCCTCCTTCCTCATTCACATTTGCAGGACACCTTCTGGGTGGAGAACATAGAAGGGGATTGTCTCTACTTAGCCCATTCATTCCCACACAGGTGCACAGGTGGGGGGGGGGGTGCACCCTGTTGGGCAGTGTCCATAGAGTTGATTCGATTTCTTGAGGACCTCCACCAACACCTGAGATCTTCCTTGTTAGCTGGTGGCAACCACCTGCATTGCAACTATGGACTGGGGAGAAAGTAAACACAGGGCTGGCATTGGAAAATCCCACGTGTTAGGTGACAGCAAATATTAGAGGAAGCAAGAGGCTTAAATTGTAGTAGAATACAGACTAGAAAAGGTTGTACTTTAGAAGAATACTTAAAAGGGCAGAGGATTGTCTTGATAAAAGATCTTGCTTTCTTTTTCTAGAGGAAATAGTAAAGTTACCACTTTATTTTTTATTTTATTCTTTTAGTAATGTTTATTTATTTATTTGGACAGAGAGAGAGACTGAGAGTGAGTGAGTGGGGGAGGGACAGAGAGAGAGGGAGAGAGAATCCCAAACAGGCTCCACAGCACAGAGCCTGATTCGGGGCTTGATCTTAGGACCCATGAGATCATGACCTGAGCCGAAATCAAGAGTTGGACACTCAACCGACTGAGCCACCAAGGCGTCCCCCACTTTATTTTTAATATAAGCAGTAAAAAAGTTGGTGGCGGCGGGGGATGAGGAGAACTTACCATTTAAAATCTGAGAATAAGGGCGCCTGGGTGGCTCAGTCAGTTGAGCGTCTGACTCTGGCTCAGGTCATGATTTTGTGGTTGATGAGTTCGAGCCCTGCATAGGGCTTTGTGCTGACAACTCAGAACCTGGAGCCTGCATTGGATTCTATGTGTGTGTCTCTCTCTCTGCCCCTCCCTCACTTGTGCTGTCTGTCTCAAAAAGAAAATCAACATTAAAAATTTTTTAAGGGGCGCCTGGGTGGCGCAGTCGGTGAAGCGTCCGACTTCAGCCAGGTCACGATCTCGCGGTCCGTGAGTTCGAGCCCCGCGTCAGGCTCTGGGCTGATGGCTCAGAGCCTGGAGCCTGTTTCCGATTCTGTCTCCCTCTCTCTCTGCCCCTCCCCCGTTCATGCTCTGTCTCTCTCTGTCCCCAAAAAAAAATAAAAACGTTGAAAAAAAAAATTAAAAAAAATGTTTTAAATCTGAGGACAGATTTTCAACCTAGTTGGCAGGCCTGTCCCCCACTTTTCTTACCTCTGATTCATATTCTGTCCCTAAGTGCAAAATGAAAAGATAGCTGATGGTTCCTCCCTATCTATATTTTTATGGAAAATCTCCTAAGGATCCATTGCAACAGGGAGAACGGTGTTGTCTTTACCTACCTCTAGAAGTTATAGTGCTTGGATCCCAGGGACCTGGCTTTGAATCTCAGTTCTGCCGGTTTCTGGACAGAACCTCTCTGAGTTTCAATTTTCTTACTGGCCAAAAAGTGATAGTAATAATGTCCATCGGGTTATTTTGAAGATTAAATGAGATGATGTATGCAGAAAGACCAACAGAATGCCCAATTAATGTTAGATTCCCTCTCCATAGAGAATGAAGAGTTCAAGTAAGAAGAGGTTCGGTGACTTCCATCTAATTGAAACAAACCCATCCTGGTCTGTCTTCTTCCCTGGGCTGGGAGGACTGACCAGGCTAGGTCGTGCTGCCCGGCCAGTACTGATCCCAAGGGAGGATGGGATGGCCTGGGGCTGGGCCTGAGGCAAGGCTGTCCTTTCCTGAAAGCTACAACACTTGTTGCCAGAAAGAGAGGACTGGATTGTGTCTGAGGTCAGAGCTATAGATACAGGTGCAGAATGGATCCTGAGGGTACAGGGGCCTGAGGAGCCAAGATGTGTGGCCAGGAGGGAGTCTGAGGAGCAGGAGCCGGAAACTGTGTGTGTTGGGGCAGTGGTAGCTGGTCTGTCTGGCAAGTCGGAGCCTATTAAAGGGCTTTGGGCAGAATAAATATTCTGTGCGGCCTGGTTATTGGCATCCAGAAGATCTCGGGGAATGAGTTCTTGCTTAGCTGCCGCGTGAGACATTCTGGCTCTCTTCTTCTCTTTACCTTGTAAGGTTAGTTAAGACCAAGGCAACGTGGCCATCCAGAGCAGGGTCACTTGTGAAAGTGCCTTCTGCTCTGCTAGACATAACATCACAGGGAGTTATGAAAATAATTCGAAAAGAAGAAAAATAGCCACAGATTGCTAGGCAGAGCCAATAGCTACAGCTCCCTACGAGACTCTGAGACCTGGGTTATGACTCATGAGGCAGAGCTACAGAGAAGAGAACATTTCTGCAAATAGAAGCCACGGCTGGTCCTCTGAAGAAGGACAATCCAGGATGAGGGAAGCGGCAGCCTAGTGTAGCAGTCAGTGGAGGACACGGGCTTGGGGATGAAGCAGACCTTGGACTGTTCTACCATGAACAGGAGCTAGTTACTTCTTCCAGTCTTCTCCTCTTTAAAAGACAATAGACATGCACTAAAAGTTCTCTGGAAGGACGCGGGTTAGGAGAAGACTGCACAGATGAGGACCGAGATGGGAGAGATGCTTTTTACTTCATAGCTTTATACATTGTCATTGAACCATGTGGATGTGTGTCCTAGTAAAAGGCTAAATGAGAAAACAATAGACAAATGGTGATCATTTATACCTTTTGGGATTACACAGGCCTGATGGATGGCAATTGCATAATTTACCATTGTTGTTATGATTATTATTAATATGGGGCCGGTGGTTTTTACCCTTAAGATCTTGGCAGTCTCTTTGTCACACACCCAAATCGATGTCCTATATGCACTGGCCTTACATTATGTTTAAAACTAGTGGTAGAAATTCAGCTCCTTAAAATGGGTCTTGTAAATGGGTAAAATGAGTAGATGAATAAATGAATAAATTTACCACTTGCAGTTTAGACTGTTAATATATATATATGTATATGTCATATATATATGTATGTATATATATATATATATATATATATATAAACACATTTTAGAGAGTTATATTACATTATTGACAGTGGCACCTGGCTTTATATAATGAACACCTGTAGACCCTTTGCCTATATTCACCAATTGTTAACGTTTTTGGCCACATTTGCATTCTTTTTCTCTTTCGTACATGCGTGTCCATCCATATTTTTTTTTCCAAACTATTTGAATGTCAGTTGCTGATATGACACTTCTGTTTGTAAATACTTCAGCATGTGTCTTCAAAGTACAAGGACGTTCCCCTAAATAACTACGATACACTTATCAAATCTGGGAAATTTGACCATTACATAAGGCTGTTATCCAATGTGCAGTTTATATTCAAGTGTCCCCACGTGTTCTAGGAAATATCCTTTTTTTAAACGTTTATTTTTATTTATTTTGAGAGAGTGCGTGTGTGCATGCACGAGAGGGAGGGGCAGAGAGAGAGAGAGAGGGAGAGAGAGAATCCCAAGCAAGCTCCATGGTCAGCACAGAGCCTGATGTTCAATCCCATGACCTTGAGACCATGACCTGAGCCAAAATCAATTTGTATCTGATTGTTTCCTTATATTTAGACTTGGATTAAATGTTTTTGTCAGGAATACTATAATAGATGATGTTCTAATGCCATCTTTTTTTTTTTAAGTTTATTTATTTATTTTGAGAGAGAAAGAAAACATGAGCAGGGAAGGGGGAAAGAGAGAGAGAGAGAGAGAGAGAGAGAGAGAGAGAGAGAGAGAGAGAATCACAAGCAGGCTTTGCACTGTCAGCTCAGATCCTGACATGGGGCGCGAACTCACGAACTGTGAGACCATGACCTGAGTTGAAGTTAAAAGTAGGCTGCTCAAACGACTGAGCCACCCTTTTCTTAAAAATAATGGAATGGTTCACGTAATCTTCTCTGTATCATTCCCATTTTAGTATATGTACTGCTGAAACAAGCACCCAGTGCCATCTTTTATAATTTTTTTTATCCTTTTCTTTTAAGTATGTGAAACCAGGAGTAATTTTTAAAAATGCTAATATTCTTATTTTCAAATATCCAGCAGGTCAGTTATTCATAAATGACTCTGGTCATCAAGTCATGACTGAAGCAGTGGGCTATTTGTACAGATCACTTGACTTAAGGGCAACCTACCTGGGATCTTCTCATTCATCAATCCATGGAATCCTGCAGTGAGTTTCTGGTCTGGGTCTCAAAAAGAAACCTGCTTCTGGCTATTCACGTGACACATGTGGCCTCTTGATGATTTCCGATCTTTTGCAGACTTCTGAGGGAAATTGAGCAGATCAGGAGTAGAAGATGTTGGCCTCAAGGCATGAGTCAGCAATATTTCGAGGGTTCTAGGAATGGCACCTCATTATGCGAGTACTTGCTTAAATTAGACTACCACAGTGCTCAGAGTTCTAATACAGTGAGCTCTACGATATGCATGAATGCACATAACCTACAGAGAGTTAAAAGCATGGACTTGGAACCTCATATAATTTCAGAGAAATCAAAATGTGCTCCTGGAAAAGGGAAAAAAGTCTCGAGACCCATCGTTTCCATTTCTGTTGAGGAGAAGACCCGACAGAAGACACAGGATAATGTGGAGCCATGGAATGGCCCAGGAAAAGGAGGTTCAATGAAAAAGAAAGATTATTCCTCTAAGGTTTTATCTTTGAGTAAAATGGATGGTGTAGTAAAGCTTTCACAGCAAAAGGTTGTCTCAGCTAAAGGTGAGGGTGGAAAAGGCCAAATCACCACAATTTACCGGCATACCTTGGCAGGAGGGTCTCTTAGCACAAATAATCCCTGGGAATCCATATCTGAGCTCATATCAGAAAAGTGGCTTTTTCATAGCCCAGAATACAGTTCGGTTCCCCAGAAGAGTTTTTTGCAGAGAAGATCTCAGTTTGAAACCAAATTGTTGAAGACCTCAAATGATACTAATAAAGTATAAAAATTATCATGGGTGTATTTGTGTTTGAAATTTCTTAATACTTGCCTTTATTTAGAACTCTGTGATGAGATATTTTCTTTTATGACTTTTAGAAGTGATGATAATCAAAGTCTAGGTCTTGATTTTTTTAGTTCTTTAAAATATGTAACAGATTGTAACTAAAAACAATTTTGAAGTGATTCATATTTACATGGTAGGTAGAAGAATGTTGATCTCACAGGGTTCCATATCTAAAAATATGCTGAAGCAGTACTATTAAAGTTCTAATTGTGTTACTTTTACACTGATATAGTTTATTTTGAATTTATGAATTGATTTTCCTTGTAAACAAAATTTATAATTGCTATCACCAAAACTTTTTAAAATTAAACATGAATAAGAAAAGATAAATTGGAATAAATCAAAACCATAAAGTAAGTTTAATGTACCAGAGTCCATGGATTTATTTTTTTTTTAAGTTTATTAATTTTTGAAGGAGAGAGAGATACAGTGTGAGCAGGGTAGGGGCAGAGAGAGAGAGGGAGACACAGAATTGGAAGCAGGCTCCAGGCTCTGGGCTGTCAGCACAGAGCCTAATGCGGGGCTTGAACTCACAAACTGTGAGATCATGACCCGAGCCGAAGTCGGACGCCCAACTGACTGAGCCACCCAGGTTCCCCCAGAGTCCATGGATTTAATATCATATCTATATTATTCTTTTTTTTTTTTAAATGTTTATTTATTTATTTTGAGATAGAGCTTGAGCAGGGGAAGGGCACAGAGAGAGAGAGAGAGAGAGAGAGAGAGAGAGAGAGAGAATCCCACACAGGCTCTGTGCTGTCAGCACAGAGCCCAACACAAGGCTGGATCTCATGAACTGTGAGATCATAACCTGAGCCAAAACCAAGAGTCGGAGGCTTAACTGACTGAGCCACCCAGGTGCCCATATCCTATCTGCTTGAAACATTTTAATTGCCTCTCATCAGTGATTTGTTACCCATTAACTGTTAAGGATTTTTTATTGGCTATTTTATCACCTAACTAAATTCTACAGAGTATACTAGGAAGCCAGATGGAAGAATGGGCTCAGCAGTGGGACCTCAGGAAAATTATTCCACTTCTCTTGACCTCAGTTTCATTATTTATAAAATGGGAGAAATCACAGCTCCTGTTTTTCAGGATTACTGAGGGGATTGCATGAGAATGCACATAGCAAGCCTTTAATAAATAGTAGTTGTTATCTGTAAAGGTCTAACTCAGAGGCCATCTTTTTCCAAAAAGCATTTTCCGATCCCTTCAGCCAACAAGGTAAGCATAGGTGAATGCTTGGGTTATTTGTCTTAAATCGTGACTTATTTCACACATGGCAGTGTGGTCTTCCAGGCAGTGTGTCAGCCTTGAGTTATTCCCTGTACTCCAACTAACACCCTGCTCAACAGTAACCACAGTAATCGAGAGCTTGGGGAGTCCTCTGAGTTCAGCGATCTTCAGCGGGGTTCTGAGTGGGCCTTTCCTGCAGCAGCCAAGTCTGATTCAGTCACACAGAAATGTCGCATCGTGGGGGTTACTGTTTGTCTTTGGTGGACCACAATGCATAGATCAGGTGCAGTCTAGCAGATGTGAGGGAAGACAGGTGCACCTGTGAACGTAGGCAGGCGCAGGAGCAGTGTGGCGGTATTCTGAGGGCCTCCCTCTCGAGGCAGGAATTTCTGGAGGGGCACTGGCCTTCTAGGCTGTGCAGTAGGCGGGGGCGGGGGAAGAGGATGACTTTCAAACAGATCAGCCCACATGTGGGGCCTTGGCCCAGTTGCCCCTCTTGGGCGGCGCTGGAAAGATCCAATCTTGGGGACCGAGGGACCTTCTAGACCCGCCCCCGCAGTCCAGCAGAGAGCCAGAATTCAGACGCTGTTAATGCTGAGAGAGGTCACGTCCTGAAGCCTGGGCTAGAGGCACTTTGTCCATGCAGTCAGAGTTGGGGGGACGGCCTCAGTCGGCGAGCGGGAGGAGGAAACAGGTAGGATCTTGGAGCGACCACAGCAGGCTGGGCGCCAGGGCCAGGCCGCCCACGCTCCGCCCACGCCCCACCTCGCCCCGCCCCTTGGCCGGCAGGACCAGGCCCCGCCCAAGGCCCCACCCCTTCCCCGTCCCTTCCCCGCCCCCTGTCAGACAGGCCCAGACCCCGCCCCCGCCACGCCCCGCCTCCTGCCCGACAGGGCCAGACCACGCCTCAGACACGCCCCTTCCCCGCCCCCTGCCGGAGAGGACCAGCCCCCCCCGCCCCCGCCCAGGCCCCGCCCCCGCGGCGGCCACAGGGGCGGGCCGCGCCGCCGCCACGTGCTCCGACGCAGGGAGCCGCCCGCCGGCAGGCTGAGCGCGGGTAGAGCTCCGGTATCTGGGCGCCGCCAGCAGCAGGGCAGCGGGAAGCATGGCCACGGCGGCGGCGGCTGTGGCCCGTCGGGCCGGGGCGAGGGCGGCGGCGGCTCTGCTGAGTGCCTGCGGGACCGCGGCCCGGGGGTGGCGGCGCGCGGACCCCGCACGGCCCTTGTGCACAGCACCTGGAACGGCCCCGGACATGAAAGGCTACCTGTGGGAGCGCTACCGGGAGGCAAAGAGGAGCACGGAAGGTGAGTGCGGCGGTTCCCGCAGAACCTCCAGTGCCTAGGGGCCCGTCTCAGGCGGTCAGCGGGTGAGCCGGCACCCTCGCACCCGCGCGGGTCCCGCTGCTGACCTCCAGGGCCCTCCAGTCGTGACCCTCGGTCTCCCCCAGTCCCAGCTGCGGCGACATCTCCCCCGCAGTGCGATTCCGGGAAACGCAGAAAAATGCACCTCCAGAAACTTTACAGTTTTCCTTTCTCCTGTCGGGAAAGCAGTTTTATAAATTCTGGCGATTCGTAGCCAGAAATCTACATCGGAAGCGCTTTGGGCTCCATGGACATCAATTAGGAGGCAGTCACCCCCAGGCACTGTTAGGTATTGTTAATAACGGAGAGTAATAATAGTAGCAGCCGGAGTCCGGCAGGCGGCGAGTGCCTCTGGAGCTGAGCTGCTGGGCTGCTGTCGGTGGCCAGAAGCGATTTTCCTTTTTTTTTTTTTTTTTTTTTTTTTTGCCGTGTTTGAAATAGAAGGGGTCCAAGTTGAGAGTGTTCTGGGTTATCTACCAACCTTAGTGAGGAGGTGATTCCAGGGAGTGACTCCTTTGTTGGCAGGTGAACATAAAATCAGCTTGGTGAGGGAAATGGGCAGAGGCGGTGGGAGGCCCGAGGAGATCCTAGTGCCAGGCACATAGATAGCCCTCCTGAATCCTTCCCATACCTCCGAGGGACGATGCCACATCCCCATCCTGTAGATGGGAAAAGTCAGACTCAAGTTTAAGGAACCTGGCCAAGGTCACACCTTGACCTGGGGTCTGTCTCAGCCCCTGACCCTCTGTCCCATTTCCTGTGCTCCGCTACTTTTCTGTAGCAGCTGACCATTTGGGGCCTGGTATTAAAGGCCAGTGTTAAGCCATTGGTGCTGCTACTTTCAAGGAAGATTTAGAACTGAAATGTTTGTACTGACTGATGGTGGCAGTGCGGTAGGGTGGGGTAGCGTGGATAAGGAAAGTATTTGGTGGGAGAGAACTTTTGGTAGGATCCCATTTTCAATCTTTTGGCCAGAAGTCAGTTTAATGAGAGAAAGCAAGGGGTTGGTTTTCACCAACTGGGATAATTTTCTGAGAGAGCTCAAAGTGGCTGGCAACGCAGAATTCTGTAAAAAAGGGCTTCTTAGTTTTCCTTTGCTCAGAGTTAAATTTTGCACTGCATTTGGAAATGGCTGTGTGGTATGGTGAAAAGGGTGCCTTTCCAGATCCTGGACGTTGCAGATCTTAGATGAAACAAATGTAGATCATCTAGCTCTGCTTTGGGACTTGCAAGACTGTTTAAAATTGAAATTATTATATATTTACACGCTGTTGTAAAAATTGATGCCGGAGGTTTGGCATACCCTTTACCCAAGTTTCTCCCAGTGGTAACATTTTGCAAAAGAATAGTATAGTATCTCAAGCAGTGTGTCGATGCTGATACGTTGTGCAGATCTTAATCAGAGCCCTCTACTTTGACTTCACTTGTGTTTGTGTATTTAGTTCTATACGGTTTTATCATATGCAGGTTCAAGAATCCGGTGCTGCGGTTAATACTCTTAAGATACGTAATATCATTAGCGACATCTCTCACATTGTCTTCATAGCCATGTCCACTTCCCGCCAATGCTTTCTCCAGTCCCTGGGGCATTATCTGTTCTCCATTTCAAAAATTTTGCCATTTCAAAGATGTTATATAGAAGGAATCAAACAGTATGTGACTTTCTGGAATTGGCTTTTTTAACTGAGCGTAATGGAGCGTGCAAGTGGTTGTGTGTGTTGTGTCCATGTGTGTTCTCTTTTTATTGCTGAGTAGCGTCCCATGGAGTGGATGAACCACAGCTGAACCATTTTTTAACCGTGGTGAACCGCTGAACTGTACTGCACTCACTGAAAGATATCTGGGTTGCTCCCAGTTTTTGACAATTAAGAATCTGCGGTAAACATTTGCGTATATAGGTTTTTGTGTGAACATGTTTTCATTTGTCTAAATGCCATTGCTTGGTTGAATGGTAATTGCATGTTTAATTTTATAAGAAACTACAGGCCGAATTGTTGCCATTCTTCATGAAGCCTCAGTTTCATCATCTGTAAAATGGGGATGTCAGCAGTACCGCATCCTAGGGTTTGGTGAGGAATGATTGTGTCCATCCATGGAAGGTGTTTAGAACAGTGCCTGCTGCGTGAGACAGCTAGAGTGTTGGGTGATAAAGATCAGCATGAGGCCAGAGTTTGGGTTTTGGGGTGTGATAATCAGAGTGAAATTGTGGAGTATGAGAGCTCAGAGGAGATTTTTGAGACTTAAATACCTCTGTGGTCTTAGGTGCAAGTTGCTTGTTATCTTTCCTCTCTGATCTTAGTCTTCTCACCAGTGATCTGGGGATAATGTGGGGATTTTTAGCGTGGGCTTGGCACGCAGCAGCTGTATAGTAGTTAGTAGCTAGTATTATTCATTAGTAAGTAACTTCCAGTGTTAGACACACACTTAGCGAGGGGTGGAGATGAGTTCGTTAGCTTGAGTCTAGGTACCCTTCAGCTTAGGGCAGTGCCAAACTAGCTGCGTGGCCTTGAACAAGCCCCCTGATCGCTCTAGCTTGGATGTCTCTCTGTACAAGGAGGCCGCTGAACTAAACAACGCGTAAGCCTTTTCAAGTGTTACAGGTCTGGGAATCATGTATCGGTGTGCCCCATCCCTCCTTCATGCCCCCGGCACATACCTAGGAGGTCCCTGTCTCACCCCTGAGAACACAGGGACTAACGTTTGACATTTCCTTTCTCCCCCTGTCCGGGGCTGCACCGTTCCTACCCTCCATTAGCCGAGGTCTGTAAGAATATACATGTCCAGCTTGATTCACTCACCAAGAGTTTATTAAGTACCCAGCAGTGGGCTTAACGGCTGTTGATTCACAGATGGGCAAGTCTCAGGGGGAGGGGCCCACCCTGGGTGAGTCCCTGCCAACGCCCAGCGTGGGACTGCTGTCACGTGGAGGGGGAGACTGGTGAACAGATAAGCGACAGTCAGCTTGGGGGACATAAACAAGGGACCCCAGGGGCTTTGACACCAGAGCAGATGAACTGCTCAGGGATCCAGGGGCTGCAGAAACCCTTGCTGGGGGTGACACTTGAACTGTGTCTGTAGGAATGAGAGGTCAGAAAAAATACGGCTATTCAGACAAAAACATGTGGTTTTATTTTTATTTTTTCCAATTTATGAAAGGACAAAATAAATTTTTTTTTTCTCCCTTTCTGATGATTGCTTTCTGGTCATGGGATCTCTTGGCTGATGCAAACAAGCCCTTTGCAGGCTCTCCCAGAATGAAGTCTGCTCATTTTCATTACATGTTTTATTTACCCTTTCTCTCCCGCCCTTCTTTTTCCCCCTCCATTTTTGTTTTTAAGAAGTTTTTTAGTAAACTTTAGTTTTTAGATCAGTTTTCGACTTACAGAAAAATCATGTGGTTTCTATAAACCCAACCTCACGTGACTGTGGCACATTTGTCACAATTGGTGAACCAACGTCGATGCATTGTCAGTATGTATCAGTATTAACTCAAGTCCATATTTAATTCAGATTTCCCTAGTTTTTAACCCAATGTCCTTTTCTGCCCCAGGATCCCACCCGGAACAGCACACTGCATTTAGTTTCATGTCTCCCTGGGCTCCTCTTGGTGGTGACAGTTTCTCTGAGTTTTCCTCAAGGTTTTGATTACCTTGACAGCTTTGAGGAGAAGTGGTCACGTACTTTGTAGAATGTCCCTCATTTGGGCTGTCTTTTTTTTTTTTTTAAACTTGAGATTTTGGAAGTAGAATATTTATGCATCCTGTCAAACTCAGCTCAAAGGAAAGGTTCTTCATATTTTTAGGAAAAGAAATACCAGTTTATAACCTCCAGCAAAAATTCCCTGCAGAGCCGTGGGTCTCCACCGGCGTCGGGCCGGGTGGGGGGCATTTGGCAAGTCTGGAGACCTGTTGGCTCGTCGCACCTGGGGGTGAGGCGCTGCCCCTGGCCTCCAGCATGAGGAGGTCAGGGATGCCCCTAGACAATCTGTAATGCACAGGACAGCGTCCTCACAGCAAGGAATAATCCAGCCCCAGGTGTGGGTAAGGCCAGGCTCAAGAAACCGTGTCCTAGAATGGTGAATTCTAAGAAATCATCGTGCGATTGTAATTAAAGGGACGGATGTGTTTGTGTTGTGGTCTGTGATTTCCTGTTATGCCCCCCCCCCCCCCCCGCCACCATGCTCACTTTCCTGGAACTCATCCCTGACCTGTGTCAGGTGAGGCTGCAGGTTGGGACAGAAGAGAAGCAAGGGATTCGCATGCCCAGCGCACCCCCCCCCACTCCCCCCCTCTTCAGGCATCTTCTCAGAGCCGGTCTGTGTAGAGCGTTTGGCTGCTTAGCTGGGGCTGTGAAGTGTATTAACTTGTGGAAAGAAGTGTGGGGATTAGTGCAAAGTGTTAGAAGCTTTTACAGGGTGTTGAAGGATTTTATTCAGAGTTCTCGGTTGAGAGCATTTCGTTCTCATTCAAAAATTAGGCATTTCGTAAGGACTGTGTGTGTAGGACAGTCGTATAAGCTTAGTGTATATAGAATAAACATAAAGTGCAAACCCTTCCCTCAAGGAACTGCAGTGGGTTAAGGAAACAGCTTCATAATAATGAGGTAATTTTAAGACGGGACTAGTGTTTCTCAGACTGTGTTCCACCATCTTCCGAGAGATGTGGTTACGGAAATGTTGAAAATACATGTCAAAAAAGCTTTGTTACAGGTAGGCTTATCAGAGTCTTTAAAATGCATGAGTGTTCAAGGAGGAGGGTGTTGGTGTAGCACTCCCCAAATACTTTTGACTGTGGAACCCTGCTTTTGAGGTAATAGCTCAAAATAGAGGCTCTAGAGACTATACTTGGGAGGTTCAAACAATATGTTTAACAAGAATGTATAATAATGATACCCAAAGGTGCTTAATTGTACAACCTGATGCCTTTTCTATGTAACAGGCATAGAATAACAGAGTCAGGGTCCCCCCGAGGATCTGGAGAAAGCTGTGTATTCTGTCTGTAGAAAAACAGGCAGATTTGCACAGTTATTCACAGTGCAAGCACACACACAGTTTCGTCTATAGTTTCAGAAGGTTTCTGGAGCATCTCAGCCCTCTCTGGTGAACCCAGCACTTCTTGAACCCTCTGTTAGTCTGTAAGAGTGTGAAGGATTGTCATGAGCAGGTGCTTATGGAGTAGGACTCAGCGGGGGACTGAGATCCAGGAGTCTGACTGGGCTCTTGAAGACATGTGGAGGCAGACAAGTCTGTATTTTAGAGTTGTTCTTTTTGGATTTTGGCTTCCAGTGATCTGGTAGACTAGATGGGTAGTTTAAAAATCTTTTTGTATAGAATACTCACATGCTGGAAAAATTACAAAGAACATTCTTTTGCACGTATACCTGAGCTCTGGGGAACTAAAGTGTAGTGGCAGGGCCTAAAAAAGGAGGCTGGTGAGCAGCCCTGAAGGCGTTACTGTCTTGGGAGCACCTGTTGGGTTTTATTGGCTATGCTTGGTGGGAGGGAACACACACACACACACACACACACACACACACACACACACACTCTCTCTCTCTCTCTCTCTCTCTCTCTCTCTGTCTCTCTCTCTGTCTCTCTCTCTCTGTCTTTTTCTGTTTCTCTGCCTGTCTCTCTGTGTCTGTCTCTCCCTCTCTGAATCTCATAAATCCAGGACCCACAGAGACCTGCCTTCCATGCAGGAAGACAACAGGGAAACTTGGATATCTTGGTCTCTGCTCTATGTTTTTCCCTGTGTGTCGGGAGGTTGTGGAAATCTCCCTGTAACCCTGGAATCAGGCTGGTCCTCACGTGGGTTTGGGTTTGAATCTAGTCTGCTTGCGTGGTCTGTTAATCAAACTGAGAAGTTAACTAAAAGTGGTCCCAAGGTGATAATGTCCTGGATTCCTGATAGATGCAAATGGAAACTCTCCCTGGATGGCTAGACCTTCAACTCAGTCCCAAATGGAAAGCAAAGGTATTGGTAGACATGTGAGTAAATCTAAATAAGTATTGACAATATAAAAATAAGTTGAAAAGAGAGTAGGAGAGAAGAGGTAAAAGAAACAGAGAAAAAGCAAGAAATATCATAAAATGTGGTAGTGGGAATAATTCCAGATATATCAGTAATCATGATCAACTCAGACTAAAAGATTGTCAGATCAGATAAAAGAAACAAATTCTAGCTGGATGCTGTTATAAGAGATTCACCAACAAAGAAAGGTTGAAATTAACAGAATGAGAAAAGAGATTTGGGGCAAATGCTATAACCAAAGAAACCCGAAAGGTGTTCATATCAGACAAATGCTATAGTGACACCGAGAGAAAATAATGTTTACTATGGGGAGAGTTGCAAACTATAGTTCATGGGCCAGATCTTGCTTGCTATTTTCGTGTATTAAATTGTATTGGAACACAGTTATACCCATTCATTTCCATACTTTTGGGGGCTCGTTTTGTGCTAGGGCATTAGAGTTGAGTAGTTGCAACAGAATGTATGGCCCATGGTTGCAGCCCAAAACACTTACAGAAAATGTATGTTGTCTCCTGAATAAGACTTGTGTCTATATGCCAACATGGATGACTCTTGTAAAAACAACACCGAGTGTGTGTGTGTGTGTGTGTGTATGTATGAAAAAAACCAAACAAGTTGCAGATGTATACTAATTTTTTAAAAAAAATTTTAATGTTTGTTTATTTTTCAGAGAGACAGAGTGCGAGCAGGGGAGGGGCAGAGAGAGGGAGGGAGACACAGAATCTGAAGCAGGCTCAGGTTCTGAGCTGTCAGCACAGAGCCCAACACGGGGCTCGAACTCACGGACCTTGAGATCATGACCTGAGCCAAAGTTGGACGCTTAACCAACTGAGCCACCCAGGCGCCCCTACAAGTATACTAATTTTTAAAGGCTTGAAAACACATAAAAGATACTATAGATCACCTATAATGATATGCATGCATGTGCTAAAAGTCAAAAATGCAGGAGAATGATGGACACCAAAGTCAGGGTAGTGGTTACCCTCTTTGGTGGGAGGAGAATGCAGGTGAAGATTTAAGGGGTTTATTTCCTAAACTGGATGATGGGGATGTAGTATCTTTTTACCTTTCCGTGTATCTTAAAAATGGTCAGATGTACTTTTTAAATGTCTCATTTTATTTTGGTGTAAGATATTGATGATCCTGTGGCCATGGGAAGAAGTAGCAAAAAGATTTCAGGGGGAAACATGCCATGTAATAATTTCCACATTTTTCAGGTAGCAAAGAAATTCCTAAATTAGAAGAGAAGCAGAGAGACCCTTCGAGGTCTTAGAATCTATCCAGCCCTTTGCCGGAAGAAGGATTCCGTTTTTCCATAGCACTTATTAGTGGCCATCTGGCATCTGCTTGAGTTTGCCATATGAGCACAAGCCTGCCAATTTTATTTTGGAGGGTTTGAGTCACACAGAGTCATTCTAATTCCTCTCCCATATGATAGCTGTTTAAATATGAAGATGGTGATCATGCATCATCGCTGCCCCTCCCCTTGACTTCATTACTTTGGAAGCTCTTTGCATTCAGTCTGGCTTGTCGATTCCCGATTCCCGATACCCCGTTGGAAGTGAACCATTTGGTACTGACCACAGGGAGCCGCATGTTGTCTGACTGGTTCAGAGCGAGGGGCGCAGCCAGCCCTGCCCCAGGGGCATGCTGCTTCTGTTGGGACACCTAGAATCCAAGGCAGGCTTAATTCCTGTGAGGTTTCCTGTCAACGAGGTCCTGACTTTGACAAGCTCTATTTTAGATGAAGGAAAAAAAGAGAATAAAAAGCCTTTTCCCCTACAATTGTTGAAAAAGCGTTTAGCAGGCTCCCCGCGTTGGGCTTTGTGCTGACAGCTCAGAGCCTGGAGCCTGCTTCGGATTCTGTGTCTCCCTCTTTCTGCCCCTCCCGCTCTCTCTCTCTCTCTCTCTGTCTCAAAGATAAATACACATTAAAAAAAGAATGAAAAAAAAAAGCATTTAGCAGATTGAAGATCACTACCTCCCCCTAGAAGTTTTTATGTGCCTGTCATGCATTATTAGCGGGTGCCTAGGAGAAAAAAAGGTGGTATTTTCTTTTTTCTTTTATTTTTGAAGTTACATACTTCATGTTTTAATCAAGATGGTGCAGTGAGAAAGAGAGGTTACCCGATTGATCAGGCTTGGTAAGACACTTTTGGTACTTTAGTGGGTTGGTCCTTGACTGTGAGAAACTCCTCTTTTTCAGTTTACTAGGGTTTGGGGGAACTGTCTTATATTAAGTGAATTTATGAGATAATGATATATAAACCAGAATAAAATTTTAATTTGTATTTAGAGACGTAACTCTCCAAGATGTAACT
Source organism: Prionailurus bengalensis (assembly GCF_016509475.1). NCBI lineage: Eukaryota > Metazoa > Chordata > Mammalia > Carnivora > Felidae > Prionailurus > Prionailurus bengalensis. The sequence continues at coordinate 123,922,374 of NC_057358.1, read as the reverse complement.
CTTGTGATTACTTTGGGCCCACCTGGAATGTTTTTGTTCTCTTTTGAGCAGGAGAACCTGCTTGAGAAACATGATTACTCTCAGTGTCAGAATGTTGTTTGAGTATCCATTTTATTTAACAAGTATTTTTTGAGTATCGTCTATGTGTGGCTTACTTTATAGTAGCAAACAAGGCAGGCATAGCTAGGGTAGCAGTTTTCAAATGTTTTGCTCACAGGACTTACACACTTAAAATTATTGAAGGTCCCCAAATTTTTCTGTTTATATAGATTACACTGATAGTGGCTATATTAGAAATTAAAAATGAGAGATTAAAAAAATAGGTATTTATCACTTCATTTGAAATAACAACAAATCTGTTACCTGCTAACATAAATGACACACTTTTTTGATGAAGAATGACTACTTTCCAAAATAAAAGAACTTTAGAAGAATGTCATAGTTTCACATTCTTGCAGATTTCTGCAGTGTCTGGATTAGTAGGCGATGGCTGGGGTCTCTGATCGGATTCTGCATTCTGTCCCTTGAGTTGTCAGACATTGTGTGGCCTCTGGAAAGCTCCACTGTAAATTGGTGAGAAAATAAGAGTGAAAAAGGCAAAAATTCTTGCTGCTCCTTTGACAAATCACTGCAAATTTAGTGACTTAAAACGACACAAATCAGTTATAGTTCTGGAGATCACAAGTCTGAAATGGGTCTCGCCGGGCTAAATTCAGGGTGTTGGCACATGCATGTGCTAAAAGTAAAAAATGCAGGAGAATGATAAACACCAATGTCGGAGTGGTGGTTACCTCTTTGGTGGGAGGAGAATGCAGGTGAAGATTTAAGGGGTTTATTTCCTAAACTGGATGGTGGGGATGTAGAATCTCTTTACCTTTCCAGTGTCTTAAAAATCAGTGTTGGCAGTTCTCTGTTCCTTTTAGAGGCTCTAGAGAATGTTTTCTTGCCTTTCCCAGTTTCTAGAAGCTTCCTGCATTCTTTGGTTTAGGGCCCCTTTCATTTTCAAAGCCTGCAATGGTCAGTGGAGCCTTTTTCACATTCCATCACTGTGACACGCTGAATCTTCTGTCCTTTCTACACTTAACCCTTGTGATTAGGGCCCACCTAGATAAACTAGCCTAGTCTCTTTCTTAAAGTCAGCTGATCAGCAGCCCGATTTAATCTACAACCTAAATTCCCCTCTGTCATGTAAAGATAGCATAGCCACAAATTCTAGGGATTAGGATGTGGATGTCCTAATCAACAGTATTCTGTCTGGCACGTTTAAGCATTATTATAAAAATAGTTCTGATCTCAGAGATCCCATGAAAGAGTCAGGGGACCTGGCTTCTGGGATTATGCTGTTTAGGAAAAATATGAGTCGAAGGCATGTGTAAAGGAGATGGGAACTGACATTTATGAAGTGCCTGCTATGTGCCAAATAGTCTGCCAGGCAATTGACCGACATTTTATTGTTTGCTAAGTGTATGACCTTGGACCTTCCCAGTTTAGCCTTTCTCATCTGCAAACTGGGTGTCGCAGTGTTTACGCTAGGGAGTTCTTGTGAGCATTAATCAAATAATCAATGGGAAGTGCCCAGTGGACGGTATAGAAGGCATTGATAATTATTGCTTTTCTACTTCCTCCATACTTTAATGAAAAATTCTTGATAGCTTGCCTAGTATTTGATCTTTTGATATGGCTACATTTTCTTTTTCTAAGAAGTTTCCCTCAGGAAACAAATACTTTTCTTTTGAGCAGTTAAGTTTGTTTTTGATTTTTTTAAATTTTTTTATTTGAGAGAAAGCACGTGCGCGCGTGCACAAGTTGGGGAGGGGGAGAGAAAGAGAGAGAGGATGAATCCCAAGCAGGTTCCATGCTCAGTGCAGATACAGGGTTTGATCCCATGACGCTGGGATCATGACCTGAGCCAAAATCAAGAGCTAGATGTTCAACCAACTGAGCCACCCAGGCACCCCTGTTCTTTTTTTTTTTTTTTTTTTTAAAGTTGGCTCCACACTGGGGGGTGAGGCTTGAACTCACAACCCTGAGACAGAGTTACACACTCTACCAACTGTGCGTTTTATCAAATGACTTAAGATTAGGTTGTCATTAAACCATTATGACATGTAATTTTGTTTCAAATGTAGTCCCGTGTGGTTTTATTTTTAGAACGTTGGGAAGCATGATAGATTGTCACAGAACAGTCAGAATGGCAGATATTATTTACTGAGTAGTAAAGATGTTATTTTAACTTCTGGTAGGAGTTGTGCAAATGTCATATGCATTATTAATTATTCAGATGAGTAGTTGTAATTGTCATGGATTGCTCTTCCCTGGATGAAATATCTAAACTAATGGAAAAATGAGAGATGCTTTTTAGAGTTGTAGATGCAGCACAAATGACTTTTGAATTGCCATCTTGTCTGAGAGGGGAACCGGGCTGAGTTCCCCTTCGCCTCGCGTGTCCTCGGCCTCCCCCACTGCCTGTGATGCTGTCGCTACAGAGCTCTTGCGTCATCACTTACTCACTTAGGGTCCCCGCACTGTTCCCTGTGTGGTGGCTGGCACATAGTAGGTGTGCAGTACTGCTTACTGAAAACGTGCCTGAGGGTTGAGTAAGTGGGAAAACCAGTGTGCCAAGACACTACATACTGTGCGACCTTCTTTGTATAAAACTCTAGAAGATGCAAATGAATTTGATAAAAAATAGAACAGGGATGCCCCAGTGGCTCAGTGGTCAGCTCAGGTCCTGATGTTGCTGTTCGTGAGATTGAATCCCGCATCTGGCTCCGTGCTGTCACCGCAGAGCCTGCTTGGGATTCTCTCTCTCTCTGTCTCTGTCTCTGTCTCTCTCTGTCTCTCTCTGTCTCTGTCTCTCTGTCTCTCTCTCTGCCCTTCCCCTGTGTGTTTCTCTCTCTTTCTCTCTCAAAAATAAAACAAACCTTAAAAAGACAATAGAACAGTAGTTGCGTGGGGATGGTCTCAAGGATAAAGGGAGAATTCAAGGGGTGAGGGGAAATGTTTGGGGATGCTAGATATGCTTCTTATCTTTATTGGGATGATGGCTTCATATGTGTATACATATGCCAGACCTTGTCAAGCTGTGATTTCTTATACATCATTTGTACCTCAATAGAACTATAAAGTAAAGACAAAGAAATAAGAGAAGGACTCTGGGCTCGCCTGGCTTGAAGCACGTTCCTACCGCAGGAGCGGGAAGTGTGGCTCGGTGTGAATCCGGTGCTCTAGCCTGGACTGCCAAACACGGCTGGAGGGGTGGCGCGGGATCCCAGAAGAACACAGAATTCGTGTGTTTGGAGGTGGGGAACGGTCATTTCTTATCTAAGGGTTGGGGTGCGCTGGACAGGTAACCCCATAATGTTCACCTTCGTGGTGAAAAGGATACATTGGTTGCTTGGTTTTGTCTCTGCATCTAAGGGACTATTGAAGAAGTAAAGGCGATTTACAATTGAATGGCCATTGGAGAAACTGGGGATACTGGAGAAAGTAGTTTCTGGCTGAAAATAGTTGTATTTGAATCTCTGAGGTCTAATAGCGCTCCTGTGAATCGTCTGTATTTCAAGTCACACTGTTTGCTCTACTCTTAGCTCCCTTACTGAAACTGCTTATTAGCAGAAAGGATAAAAGTCGTCAGAACCACATCAGATCACGTTTGTTGGCATTAAACATAACATTGTAAACATAAGCGTGACATTTGCATTACGGTCAAATTGTTCTCTAACACATCGGTTGCATTAGGACCCACTCACAGTTTTCAGACAGGTGTCAGTAGAACGGACTGCCTTTGCCCAAGACTTACTTGACAGGAGGAAGTCGTAACTGGTGAAGTTTGCCAAGAGAAAATCATCTCAGGTGATTGTCTTTTCCTTATCATTTCACTTGCCAGTTGCAGATGAAACATTAAAAGCTTTACAGTTTGGGTTCAGAACCTTGAGCTCACTTGGGGTAGAGACAGTGGAAGGGGGATGTGACTCCTGCTTCAACATAGACCCAAAAAGTCCCTATACCTTTTTTTTCATATATTTTCAATCTATATGTATCCTTAAAAATTTTTTAAAAATATTTATTTAATTTTGAGAGACAGAGTGCGAGTCAGGGAGGGGCAGAGAGAGAGGGAGACACAGAATCTGAAGCAGGCTCTAGGCTTTGGGCTGTCAGCACAGAGCCTGACACGGGGCTCGAACCCACAAACCATGACATCACGATCTGAGCTGAAGTCTGACACTCAACCAACTGAGCCACCCAGGCACCTCTCTATATGTATCCTTTAATTAATTTTTAATTTTTTTTTTTTACAGTTTATTTATTTTTGAGAGAGAAAGAGAGAAAGACTGTGTGAATGGGGTAGGGCAGAGAGAGAGGGGAGAGAGAATCCCCAGCAGGCTCTGTACTGTCAGGACAGAACCGATGTGGGGCTCGAACCCACAAACCGTGAGATCACGACTTGAGCCGAAACCAAGAGTCAGACACTTAACCAACTGAGCCACCCAGGCACCCCCTATATGTATCCTTTTAAAAGAAATTTGGAAATCTTGTTGTTTATAACATGCAAGGTTATTTATTTATTCATTTATTTAATTTAAAGAGTGAGTGGAGGAGAGGGGCAGAGGAAGAGAGAGAGAGAATCCCAAGCAGGCTCCACGCTCAGCACAGAATCCCACACAGGGCTTGATCCCATGACCCTGGGATCATGACCTGAGCCAAAATCAAGAGTCAGATGTTCAATCGACTGAGCCACACAGGTGCCCCAACATGTGAACTTTTTTTTAAGTTTATTTATTTATTTTTGAGGGGGGGAGGGGCAGAGAGAGAGAGAGAGAGAGAGAGAGAGAGAGAACTGCAAGCAGGCTGTGCACTGTCAGCACAGAGCCTGACATGGGGCTCGAACCCATGAACCGTGAGGTGGTGACCTGAGCCGAAACAAAGAGCTTACCTGATTTAGTCACCCAGGCTCCCCACGAACTTTTAAAAGAGAATTTGAAGCCATGTTAAAGAAGTATGAAATAATTAATAAAATATTTTGAATATTTGTGAATATTTATTAAGTGTACGAATATGATGAAATCTAACCTCAAGTAGAGATTTGGTCAATTTAGAGAAAAACAAATACTTTAAATCTGCTCTTTTGTTGATTTAGGAAAATAGATGTATATTACAAAGAAATATGACCTTGAGCTGTTACTTTAGTTCCATCTTATTTTCCTTCTTTGTAAGGCAGGGATTATAACTATGTTAAGTGAGGTCTGTGCACCTTCATCTGGGGCCTGGAGAGAAGCAAATGCAGGTGAGTATTAGCCACGAGGATTCCTTGTTGGCCCATTGAGCCCTGGGAAGGTTCACAGAAAGCTGAGTGGTGGTATATGGGGGAATGTAGACTTTCCCTCTGTTTTTTGTCACCTCTAAGAAAAAAAGTTGCTTCCTTCTCCTTTTGTCCCCCTTACCTTCTTTTTCTTCTTTGGGACTTCAGATCTGAATGTTCTTTTTTTTTTTCTTCTGGGAGAATAGTTTGAAGTGGCTTATACCAAAACGAAAAATCCTAATTAGTTAAAGAAAAATGTCATCTTTATGTCTTTGGATTGTGGTTTGCATTGTCCAAAAATTGAACTTCAAGAATTTTCAAGTGCATTTCAGCTTTTCTCTTTGATCCTATTCTCATTAACGTGTTTTGGTTCAAGTATTTGAGATGTATGTTTGAGCTTCCAAATGGAGCGTATTTTTCCCCGGGGTATGCTTTATTAATAGCACTGTAATGAAATCTTTGTATGTAAGTCTTTATCCACATTTCTGAACATTTCCTTAACATAGATTCCCAGAAGGAGAAATAGTAGGTCAAGGGGTATGAATGTTTTCTAGAAAGCATTTCTAGAAAGCTTTCTAGAAAGTTTGAATTGACTTACACTCCTAAATAGCCAGGAGTGAGGCTGCCCAGTGTCAGCACCAGCACCAGCTCTGCTCTGTCATTAAAGACAAAACAAGAGGGAGACCTGGGTGGTCCAGTCGGTTAAGCGTCCAACTTCGGCTCAGGTCATGATCTCGAGGTTCGTGGGTTCGAGCCCCACATTGGGCTCTGTGCTGACAGCTCAGAGCCTGGAGCCTGCTTCAGATTCTCTGTCTCCTTCTCTCTCTGCCCCTCCCCTGTTCGCACTCTCTCTCTCAAAAATAAATAAACATTCAAAACAAAACCCTCAAAAAACAAGAATGGACCCCCCCCCCCCCCGCCACAAAGAGTTCACATACAAAATAACAAAAGCAACAAAAACATTGGTGCAATATGATGGGAGGAAAATGGTATCTTTTATTCCTGAGCCAAGTAACACATGCTTCTTATAGAAAAAGAGTAAATGAAGTACAGTAAAACCATTTCTAACTCATCTTTCAGAGAGAGTTAACTTTTTTTTTTTTTAATTTTTTTTTCAACGTTTATTTATTTTTGGGACAGAGAGAGACAGAGCATGAACGGGGGAGGGGCAGAGAGAGCGGGAGACACAGAATCGGAAACAGGCTCCAGGCTCTGAGCCATCAGCCCAGAGCCTGACGCGGGGCTCGAACTCACGGACCGCGAGATCGTGACCTGGCTGAAGTCGGACGCTTAACCGACTGTGCCACCCAGGCGCCCCGAGAGTTAACTTTAAAAAAAAAATTTTTTTTTAATGTTTATTTATTTTTGAGACAGAGAGAGACAGAGCATGAATGGGGGAGGGGCAGAGAGAGAGCGAGACACAGAATCGGAAGTAGGCTCCAGGCTCTGAGCCATCAGCCCAGAGCCTGACGTGGGGCTGGAACTCACGAACCGTGAGATCGTGACCTGAGCTGACAGTCGGATGCTCAACCGACTGAGCCACCCAGGGGCCCCGAGAGTTAACTTTTAATTTTGTTTATGATTAGAATGGTTGAACATTTACATTTATTAGCCATTTAATTTCCTCTCTTATGGAGGAAATCTCTGATGCTTTATCTTTTTTTTTCCTTTATTTGGAGACAGAGAGACAGTGAGTGAGAGAGAGAGAGAGAGAGAGAGAGAGAGAGAGAATGAGAATCCCAAGGAGGCTATGTGCTGTCAGCGTGGAGCTGATGGAGGGCTCCATCCCATGGAACCCTGAGATCATGACCTGAGCTGAAACAAAGAGTTGGATGCTTAACCGACTGAGCCACCCAGGCGCATCCCCTTTATCTTCTTTATTGGATTTTTTTTTTTCTTTTTACGTAGGCTTCATGTGGAGCCCAGTGTGGGGCTTGAACTCATGACCCTGACATCAAGACCTGAACTGATACCAAGAGTTGGAGGCTTAACCAACTGAGCCACCCAGGCATCCATGGATTTGTTTTTCAATATTTAGCATATTCATATTTTTGCTTTTTACCTTTAAATTTCTGTTTAATATAACCTTTTCCCTCAAATTATTGTTTGTGCTATTTTTGGATACACATGTTTAGATTGTAAATCTGTGGATGTTTTCCATTTGTGATTTATTGTTATTGCTTTTATATTTGGAAAGATGAGGTAAATAGTAATCTAGCTTTCACACCTTTTAACCATTTTTTTAAGAGCTTTAATTCTTTGACTCACCTGGTGTTTGTTTTGCAGCACAGTATAAAGGAAAATCTTATCTGACACTCTTTTATTATAGTTAGCCAGTGTTTGTGTAGTTAGAAAAAGAGAGAATATTCTAGGTGAATTTAATTCAAGTTGGTACTCAACTACAGCATATTCTGGAGAACACAGTAATGGTAGATTACCCGTCTTGCTGAAAGTTAGGCATATGAACGAGAATTTAAGATTGCAATGATGCTTTAGAGTCTAAACGGGGAATGCATTTAATACTGAGTTAAAATGTTAACATTTGTAGGCAGTAAGAATTTTGAGTGGCTGAATATGCTTGAAATGAACTTTTAGTTAGGATCTTTTTTTTTTTTTTAATGTTTTATTTATTTTTTAGAGAGAGAGACAGAGCGTGAGCAGGGGAGGGGCAGAGAGTGAGGGAGACATAGAAACTGAAGCAGGTTCCAGGCTCTGAGTGGTCAGCACGGAGCCTGATGTGGGGCTTGAACCCATGAACCGTGAGATCATGACCTGAGCTGAAGTCGGATGCTTAACCGACTGAGCCACTCAGGCGCCCCTAGTTAGGATCTTTTTGACTGCAAGCAATAAAACATCCAGCTCAAACGGATTTAGCTTAAGCAAAAAAACCCAAACAAACCATTTTTAAAGGAAATTTTATGGGTTTGTGCAATTGGAAAATCCAGAGGTAGTATTAGCTTTGTCTCTTGACCTTGCTTTCTTCCCTACTGGCTTTTTTTTTTTTCTTTTTTTTTAAAGTAGGCCTCACGCCCAGCTCTGAGCCCAATGCAGGGCTTGAGCTCCTGACCCTGAGATCAAGATCTGAGCTGAGATCAAGAGTTGGTTGCTTAACTGACTGGGCCACCCAGGGCTCCCCTCTCCCCCACTGGCCTTTTTAAAGGTTCTTAGTGATGGCCCTACCCATCTCATTTGAGATCCTTTTAGATCCAAGTTTGGAAGAAAAGAATGCCTCTTCTGTGAAATTCCCTTCTAAATCCAGAAATTTTCCTGATTGGAACTTATTGGTACACTTTGGCTATAGGGAAAGTATGATGATGATTGGCCAGAGGGGGTCCTAAGCCTTCTCCAAACGAATTCATGTTGGTGGGGAATTCAGGTGCTGTTTGGCCAGGTCTGGGTCATGTGCTCTCCTCCTGCTGTCGGGAGTGGAATCTCACTGAGGCCACACAGGCCATAACAGTTGGGGAGGGCTGATTTCCCAAAGAAACGCAGCGGAGGAGTAGTAGCTGTGTTAGGCAGCTTAGGCTAGGTTGTGCTGCATGAGCCCCAGTCTGTGGCTTCCTATAGACCGCTGTAACCAAATTCCTTCTCAGTCATGCAAAGTCTAGTGGGGCCTCAGTTGCCCTCCGTGTTCTAGCCCAGGTGTCTGCCTTGGAACCAGGCTGTTGTCAGAGCTTTGGACAGAGTAATAGAGCTGTCTCTCTATTTCTTTGTACTAACTGTATAGTCTTTCTGTCATCATCCATTAGGTGCAAAAGGAATTCACTTTCTAAATTGGTACCCAGTCTTGTTTCTGTTTTGGGAAAGTACAGAGGTGACTAGTCAAGGGCCCTTTTTCCATTTATACTCTAGAGTCTACAGTTTAGACAGATTGTTTGTCTTTTTGTGAGTGTTTGGCATTCTTTCCTTTTGCCTTGTAATTACTTGTGTTTCTTCTCAGCACGTTTTTGAAGTGGTTTTATGGGGCGTTGAAATCCCTTTTAAGCTTCCCATGTTCCTCGTGTTTATTTTGAGTGATGACAGATTAAACATCTGAGCTTTTTGGTGATGATGTTCATGTGATTAATACACCTTGGGCTTTCCCTCCAGCAGGACACGCCTGGGCAGCCTTTGGAGATGTGCTGGTAGTGACTTTCCATCCCGGCAGGGTTCCTTGATGGCTTCACGTTTTCTTCTCAGGTTGTAGAAAGGGAGAGAGACTTTATTGCCAACCCTTTCTAAACATGAACTTCTAATTTAAACAGGCTGTTAGAACTTCCCATGGAAGGATCATGTGTGAAAGCAGAGCCGTTGGTCACTCTGTAAGTGATCCTGCGTTACTTACTGTGGATAGTGCCATGTGGTCATAGTCAGAAAATAGCATCGTCCGCAGTGGCCCATTGACGACGTAAGGCCAGAAGATCTGTGGTGTTACGTGCCGAAGAGCTTGGGACTGCTGGCTTCTCCCTGTCCCGGGACTAGCTCTTGTGAACGGTCTACCTTCGCGTTTGTTTTATTTTTTTAAATGTCACTGCCTTGTTTACTGCCCTCAGTAACAAGTGTCTAAATTTGCAAAAGAAAGCCAAGGTGAATGACTCATTGATTTTTGACAAAAGAAAAGTAATAAAAGGGACTCGGTGCCTCTTGACAATTTGGAGTTTTGGTAGACTCAGCCATATCTAGGTTGTCAGTGGGAGAGAGATAGGTGCATGTGTTCATAAATTCATTCACTTAGACACGCATTTGCCTTTGTTGGGTATTCCGTGTGGGAATGTAAAGGCTTAGTTTTAAGTTAGTGTAACATGACAGCTTACCTGGTGACCCTGAATAGGCTTCAGGGGGTGAGCCCCCCTGGGATTTTCTGCAAAATCCATATGTGCATTTCTCTGGGGAGAGGATTCTGTGGTTTCTATTAGATTCTCAAAGGGATCTAAGCTGTAAAGCTGTGAGGAACCTCCTCAGATGCTCAGAATACCCCGCAGTGGCTAGCCTGGTCTCCTCATTGCAGCTGCCACCCACCCTGTGAAAGCAGTACCTGTTGAGTATTTCAGGTGGCCCCTTAGAATGAAAGTGGGTAACATGGGCCATTCCTAGCCACAAAGAAATAAGCAGAGGGAAGGGGGCGGGGGGAGCAGTGTAGACTCTGGTGAGCACGAAAGTGACGAAGGATTACTTAGGGTAAAGTGTACCGTTCTCAAATGCTTGTTGATTCCTGTAATCCTGGGGAAGAGAGTTAGGAGCACAGATTCTGGAGCCAGACTTGCTGGGTTCAGATCTCGGCTCTGCCATTCAGAGTACTGTGTATACTTCAGCAGATTACGTAATTTCTGTGCTCAAAGGTCCTCATATATAAAATTGGGATAATACAGTATTTGCTTCATTAGATTGCTGTAAGGATTAAATGAGATAATATAAAGTGCTGTGATAGCACGTAGCATATAGTAGGTGCTTAATAAATATTAACCCCTGTAGTGGAGTCGAGAGATTGTCCTCAGTAATGTAAAGAGCAGTCAGATACGGACGGTTTGAGTTTTGTGTGCATGTGTTAGAAATTTGTACCTGTCTCCCAAAAAGTCACCTGCTCTCAGCATTTGCCCACTTATGAGCCGTTTTTGGTGTGCAACCATCATAAAAGGTGAAAGAATACAGTCACATATCCTTTCAGGAGGATAGAGTGGTCTGTGTTCTTGTCACAGAATGTTGCATGATGGGGTTCTTGCCATGGAAGGACTGACTGAATATCATATTTCCTTTTTGTTTTTGGAAATCTACTGTACAGTCTTTAATCCTGATTTCGTCGAGGATATGGTGGTTGAAGACCCACAGTCTGAGATTTCACCTCTGTGATCCGTTCATCCGTCATGATTAGGCTCTAGGGGGCTACTCTCTGTCAATGCATCTTCCAACTCCTCTAATAATTGGGAGATGCCTCCCTCTGTAGTTTTATTCTTACTCTCATTATGGGTGGAAAATGAAAAATTATGAACTCTTAAACTGTGTTCCATAAAAGTAAAAATCAAATGCAAAGATGGTATCTTTAGACTTCTTTTATAACTTCTTGAAAATGATGTGACACTTTGGGCAGTGCAGAGAGGAGACAGAAGGATGATGTTGTGATAGTTTATTTCACACATGCACCTGTTGGTGGTGATGGGAGAACACAGTGGGGAGAGCACATGAAGCTATACGTACACTGTGAGGCCAACTGCGTAAAACACATCCATGAAACAGTATTGCGACCGATGCATTAAATGTTAGTAGTTTTCTTCTGGGTGAGGAGATGATGTGTGATATTTAAATTTAATTATCTAAGTGTTTCTCCATCTTCTGAAATCTGTAACTAGTGTATGTTCTTTTTTAAATGAAACAAATCTTGTGATACTGAAACAAAGATTCCTTTTTGTATTATTTTATTTTTGAGAGAGTGTGCACCTGTGCGCAAGCAGAGGGTGGGGCAGAGAGAGAGGGAGAGAAAGAATCCTAAACAGGCTCTATGCTCCTAGTGCAGAGCCCGGTGTGGGGCTTGATCTCATGACTGTGAGATCATGACCTGAGCCGAGATCAAGGGTTGGACACTCAACTGACTGAGCCACCCAGGTGCCCCCAAAGATTCTCTTTAAATAAAGTTTTATTGAGATACTATTTTTAAAGTTTATTTATTTATTTATCTTGAGAGAGTCAGAGTCAGTGCGAGTTGGGGAGGGGCAGAGAGTGAGGGAGACAGAGGATCCCAGGCAGGCTCCATGCTGTCAGTACAGAGTCTGATGTGGGCTTGAACTCACAAAACTGAGATCATGATCTGAGTCCAAACCAAGAGTCAGACGCTTAACCGACTGGGCCACCCAGGCGCCCGAGATACTATTGACATACTGTACCATTCACCCACTTGAAGGTCTCCCATTTGGTGGCTTTCAGTTCACAACGGCCATCTGGCCATCACTCATCACCAATTGGAGACATTTTCATCACCCCAAAAGGAGATTCTACACGCGTTAGCAGTCTCTCCGTTTGACTCGCCTATTCTAGACATTTCAGATAAATGGAATCATCCCACATGCAGTCCTTTGCGACTGGCTTCTCATGCTTGCACTTTGGTTGACTCACTGAGGAATCCTACTAACCTTTATTTATCACATGATATAATATACATTTTTTCTTTACTTCTAGACTTGGTGCCTTCAATTATGAACAACTTGTTGAATCCAGATGCCATTTTCTCAAACAATGAGATGAGCCTGTCGGACATTGAAATCTATGGCTTTGATTACGATTATACCCTGGTGTTTTACTCAAAGCACCTCCACACGCTGATATTTAATGCCGCGCGGGACCTTCTCATCAATGAACACCGGGTAAGAGCACAGGGACGTTGTGGTCTCCCTCCTCCTTCTCTTAGACGTTGGAGAGCAGCCGTGAGCGGATCTGGCCCTGTGCCTGGCACACAGACATCACTTAGTAAATTGTTGTTGAATGCATGAGTAGATTTTGTTCCCTTCCAAATGACTCTATCCAGAAGCCTGTTGGTTTTTTTTTCAAACCACTTTTTTTGAGGTATGATTGACGTACAAAAAGCTGTACACACTTAATGTATATAACTTGATGAGTTTGGGCATAGTGTATGCTTGTGAAGCCATCACCACCACCAAGGTCATAAACCATCTGTCACCTCCCAAAGTTTCCTCCTGCCCCCTTCATTATTATTATTGTTATTTGCGTGCGCGTGTGCACTTAAAATAAGATCTACCCTCTCAGCAGATGTTTTAGCAATATACTGTTGTTTGCTGTAGGTGCTGTGCTGTGTAATAGATCTCCAGAACTTGTTTATCTCCCATCACTGGAACTTTGTACCGGAAAATAGTTGCTTTTTTTTTTTTTTTTTAAAATCTCTAGATGTCTCTTTAATGAAAGATTTTCAAGTTATGCGTTAGCAGAGATTGGGCTACAGACTCCGTGCTCTCATTTCTCACCGAGTGGTGATGGAGTTTCTCCCAGAGCTGATGAACCGGCAGCCTGCTGAGTTCTGGTTAGAAGAAATCCTTCAAATAATAGGCAATATTTTAACCTCATCACTGACTGGAGTTGTTCTGTTCTGTTCTGTTTTGTTTTATTTTATTTTATTTATTTTAGTTAATTTATTTATTTTTGAGAGAGAGAGAGAGAAGAAGCATGGGAGGGGCAGAGAGGAAGGGAGGGAGGGAGGGAGGGAGAGAGAAAGAGAGAGAGAGAGAGAGAGAGAGAGAGAGAGAGAGAGAGAGAATTCCAGCAGGCTCCACAGTCAGCATGGAGCCCAATGTGGAGGCTCAATCCCATGAAACCTGAGATCGTGACCTGAGCTGAAATCAAGAGCCGGAAGCTCAACTAGCTGAGCCACCCAGGCACTCCTGACTTGAGTTGTTCTTATGTAAAGAACATTTGACTGTCTTCTGGTGCATAGTGTTGTTGAGACCTTATAGTAAGGAAGGCAAAAAGAAACACTCAGAACCCAACATGCTTTTCTGTAGTCCACTTTGAGTATCTATTTCAGGAGCCTGAGTGAGAAGCATCCTCAGAGGTCAGCAGGTCCTAGTGCCCTTTGAGAACCCCCAGAACGCCCCCGAGAAGTGCAGCTCCAGGGTCTGTCTCAGACCGGGGTGCATTTCTGCAGGGGGCGCTTCCGATTTGGCGGGTCGAACAATTCTGCCTTCAGACAGCTTTCACCATCGATCTCTTCTCTTTCATTCCTTCACACATTCCTTCAGCCTTTACTAAGTACCCCCTCTGTGCCAGGCCCTGTGGTGGAAGCAGGGGGAGTGAGGATGAGTAGCATATGGGGACCAGCACTGTAGTGGGGAGGCAGTCGTGTAAGCAGAGGAATTACGCGTCCACCTCCTGGAGGCGTCTCCATGCGTCTGAACAAAGAGCTAGGGATGTGTAACTTTCTCTGCTTGAGGGAATTAGGAGAACAACAAAGAAGGTGATACTTCCGGGACCCCGGAAGGAGTTTGTCAGCAAAGGTGGGCTGGGGTGGGCAGACTGGTAGGTGTGCGAAATCTAGAAACCTAGATCAGGAGAACTAATGTTCTATACCTGATTTATCTGCTAGGATAGTGTTTAATCTACTGGGGTATGTGTTCTGTAGTCCTGCCATTATGCTGGCCAAGATGTCTCTTTTTCCAGGCTGGTCATTCTGAGTTTTTTCAGCCATTCCCATTTGGCTGCCTTTGTGGTCTTTTATCATCTCCGTTACCCTTCTTTGTGTGTACTCTGGTTTATCCCCCTCACATGCGAGTCCCCAGACTGAAGATGTTAATGCAGGTGGGGTCTGACTAGTATGGAATAGAGGGAGACCATCACCTCCCTGGTTCTGGATACCATACCTTTATTAATGCTGCCAAAGTTTCCATTGGTTTTGGATCCTCACCATTTGAGGCAACATATTTCCTGATCCCCTCAGCTTTTGGTTATCAGTGGACTTAATAAGCAAGTCATTTTCTCCTTATTCAAAATTCAGTAATGGCATGTGTCAAAAATAACCTTCCCTTCTGCCATTAAGCCAACAGGCAGCTTTCTTTAGTTATGGCCACTTTCCCATATGTAAACCCATCTAGCCACTTGCCATCCAGCTGCATTTGCCCATCTGTTCAGGAGACTCTCTTTTCTTCCATCTAACCTGCAGACGTTTCCCCTGACTGTGAAAGCAGAGTGTGAACTAGCTGGTCCCGCCCTCACTGCCCTGTCTGCCAACCTGCACCACCTCTCCACGACCCCATGGGGACGTTGAACTGAAGGGGTGTTGCATTGCTGATGGCCTTCTAGACCTAGGTCATCTGTGGCATTTGCTGTGACTTTGATTATCACTCGTAAAATAGCGGTCATTTTATTAACAGTCCTGTCTGTTGATTTTCTGCTTGGTGCTAGAAGCGCAGGTTCTGGAGCCTGACCGCTGGTGTTCAAATCCTGACCTTCACCACTTACTTCTCAGGTAGTCTCGAGAAACTCACCTAATTTCTCTGAGCCTCAGTCTCTTCCTCTGTGAAATGGGTACAGTAACAGTACTGGCCTCACAAAGTCGTTGTAATTAAATGAGTTAATATATATAAAGTGCCTGGCCCATAGAAAACACTCAATAAATGTTAGCCATTATTGCCTTTCTTCCTCCCTCCCTTCCTCCCTCCTTTCTTCCTTTCTTTCTTTCTTTCTTTCTTTCTTTCTTTCTTTCTTTCTTTCTTCCTTTCAAGTTTATTTATTTTGAGAGAGAGTGCACACACAAGAGAGAGACCCTGAACAGGCCCCTTGTTGTGTAGAGCCCAACGCGGGGCTTGAACCCAGGAACCATGAGATCATGACCTGATCTGAAATCAAGGTCAGATGCTTAACCAACTAAGCTACACAGGTGGCCCACTACTGGTATTTCTAATATGCGTGACAACCATACAAATAGATGTTGTGTCTGTTTTACAGGTGAGGAAACTGAGGCTAATGGAGATGAGCACGTAGTTCAAAGCCGCGAGATCAGTAGGAGACAGAACCAGAATTTGAACTCAGATCTGTTTCCAAGGCATAAATATTCTTTATTCCATGTTGTTCCTGGTGGGATTAATAACACCTTTCATTTCCACCCTGTTGTTCATATGGAAATAAAATATTCGTGATGATAAAAAAAAATTATGAAGATAAAAAATGTATGAAATGTGGGGGGAAAAGGGAGATGAAACAGGTGGGGAAAAAGAGGTACAATCATGATTATAAAAGCTTCTGGACTTAAGATCACTGAAGTTTCATTCCCATTATGTCTGTTTGTTGCTTGGATAAAAGAAATAAGTCATAACACTAATTATGTCAGGCATATTAATAGAGTCAATTATGCTTATGCAGATTTTTCTCTTGCTCTGATTAAACAAAATAATTCTTCCAAGAGGCATTTAATTTGGTGCCGTTTTTCCTGCCAAAGACTAAATGTACTTGTAGAGATGGAAAGACATCTGCTTTTGAGATGCACAGTAATAGAACAGTAAGTTTGCAATTTAGCATCTTCCCAAAAAGCAAATGTAAAAGTTCTAGCCCCTTAATTATGCTTTTTTTCTTTTTTTTTTTTCCAGAAAAAGAAGTTTTCATAAAAATAGAATAAAATATAGGGTAATGACTGTATTTTCCTTTCATGGGTCCACCAAGGAATAGAAGGAGAGTGATAAGAGTTCTTGACTTCGTGTTCCACATCCATACCCTCATCAGTGTTCCCTGTCATTAACAGGCACTGACATTCACCCGTTTTTTTCAAATCTGGAGCCTAACATCAGCCATGACGCCTCACATTCTCCTGTGCTCCACGTCTGATCTCTCAGCAAATGCTATGGGTTCTTGCTTTCTCCTTTTTTATTAAAAAAATTTTTTTTTAATGTTTATTTTTGAGAGAGAGAGAGAGAGAGAGAGAGAGAGAGAGAGAGATCATAAAGGGGAGGAGCACTGAGAGAAGGAGACGCAGAATCCCAAGCAGGCTCCAGACTCTGAGCTGTCAGCACACAGCCTGATGCGGGGCTTGAACTTCCGAGCCGTGAAATCGTGACCTGGGCTGAAGTTGGATGCTTAACTGACCTAGCCACCCAGGTGCCCCTTCTTCTTTTTCTCTTTTTAAAATAAACCGTTAATTTTAGGAGAGTTTTAGGTTTTTAGATAAGTTGCAGAGGTAATACCAAGAATTCCTGTGTCTACACATGCCTGGTTTCCTCTTGATCACAGTTTACTGTGGTACATTTATCGCAGCTGAAGAACCACGTTCATAATGTTATTATTAACTTAATGAAGTCCATAGTGGGTTCAGATCCTCTTAGTTTTTACCTGATGTTCTTTCCCTGTTCCAGGGTCCCATCCAGGATGCCACATTACATTTAGTTGTCATGGTTCCTTAGGCTCTGCTTTGATAGTTTCTCACAATTCCCTGGTTTGTGATGACCTTGCAGTTTTAAAGAGTACTAGTCAGGTATTTTTTAGGATGCCTTCTCTTGGGATTTGTCTGCCATTTTTTTTTTCGTAATTAGACTGAGGTTGTGGGTTCTGGGGGAGGAAGACCACAGAGGTAAAGTGCCATTCTCACCATATCGTATCAAGGGTGCGTGCTGTCTACATGACTCACCGCCATTGATGTTGGCCTTGATCACGTGGCCAAGGTGTGTTTATAGCGTCTCTGCACCGTGAAGTTACTCTTTCCCTTTCTATGCTCTGCTCTTTGGGAGGGGGTCGCTCTGTGCAGCTGTGAGCTCTCTTCTCACTCTTTCAAAAGATACTCGTTCAAAACATGTTCTAACTCCATCCCCTTCTCCCCCCTCCCGACCACCACCTTGGGCCAGGCCACCATCACCCTCTCACCATATCACTCCTGGACCCAAGGCCCCCTGAAGCCCTCCCAGCACACTTGGAATGACAGAGAAGGCCTTCCGTTGCTCCCACGCCCCCACTTTCCCCCCACCTGTCCTCACACCAGAGTTCTCGTTGCTCCTTGAACTGCCAGGGCCTTTGCACCTGCCCTTCCTCTGCTTTGGACGATCCCTCCCGGCCCCAGGCGGTCCGAGGCCTTGCTCCTCAACTTCTTATTCTTTTCTTCAGCTCTCCAAGCCCTTGTAGAGCATTCGCTCTGTATTACTTCTCACCACGGGGCATTCTGCTGGGTGTTTGTGTACGTCTGCCTCCCCATGGTGGGATGTAAACTTCGGTCAGCGACTGTGCGATCTGTTCCATCTGTTCGCTCCTGCCATATTCCCAGGCCCTGGCGTAAAGGACCCGCTCAGTAAGCACGTGACCTATTTATGGAATTACACGGTTAGGTGAGAGTGTTGTGCCTGGTGTGGAGTCACCATTCGGATGCAGGTTATTTTGTCCTCGCTTCCCATTCTGTGAAGATTTTGGAGAGCTTTGTTTTCATGCCCTTTTGCCCTGCCACCGACTAGACGCATAATTTAGACTCCTGAAACGTTCAGAGACCTCTGAAAAACCTATATTTATAGGCATTGGACCTCAGGAACTCAGCAGCGGTGCTGTGATGTATAGGTTGCTAGCCCTGTGGAGAGCTCTGTAATTAGCTGGAGACGCGGCCAAGCCGCAGACCTGGAGGGACAATGTATACATTTCTGGGTATGCAGAGTGGGCACTCCTGGGTATTAACTGTGCTTGAAGCTGTAAGGGACGTTTCTGGAGCATCTTGCTCCACCTTTGTCCCCACGTGATAGCCTGCTCAGATTACCCTTGGAATTAGAACCAATCCAGGTGCTGAAGGAAACCAGACAGCGTTAATAAAAATCCCCAGTGCCGTTAGGTCTTTTATCTTTTTATACCCTTTGTTCTGCTTTTAGAGACACCAGTAATCTTCACGACACATTGAGTGAGTCATGTTTTTCAGGCTGGTGGAAAGTTTCTCAACTCTGAAGAGTCCAGAAAATCTGGTCCTAGGCCAGTGGAGAAAAGCGTAACCCCCTGGCTGACGGGAGCAGCTCTGGCTTCCTCGATGGGACAAGCCCGTTGACGGTTATTCTCAGAGATGCCGTGAGCTCGTGTATGTGTGTGCACACAGGCCCGTGCACGTGCGCACGTGTGTGGGTTGGAAAGGGGCCCGCCGTGAGGACATTTCTGACTTGATTGGTTGCAGGGGAAATCACAATTCGGGGGACACGAGTGGAGCAGAGAAATCACCCCAAGTCTGTTTCATTTTCCATATGAAGGAAGGGGTGGGGGGGTTAAATGACTTGCCTGAAGTCCTCTGGGAAGTAGCAGAGGCTAGAAGAGAGGGTCTCAAAGCCCAGGCCTCCCGATTCCTAGTCCAGCAAAGCAACTCCGTTTCACTGCAACTTGCTACGGCTACGTGCCAGAGACTGCCCCCTCCCCCCAGCCCCTCAGGCTTCCTTTTTTTTTTGCTTTTTGTTTTCTTAATTAAAAGTAAATTTTTTTAAAGATTTTATTATTACTATACCTGATGTGGGGCTTGAACTTACAACCCCAAGATCAAGAGTTCATGCTCTGCTGACCTAGCCAGCCAGGGGCTCCCCCCACACACGTCCTTTGCTTTCTTCTCTCTACTTCACCTGCGGTAGGTCTCCTGGTATCCTTACTTTGGAGATGAGAAAACCGACACTTAGAGACCTTGTCAGGGTCACCCAGCTACACAGAGTAGGACTGGGATTTGACGCCTGGTCCCTCAGCACTGGGGCCTGTGTTCTTTGTGACAATAGTGTCCCATGAGGCCCTTTCAGCCGCCTGTGACATAAAAACGTGGTGTGTCTATTGGGAGTGGCTCCGCAAGAATACACTGCTCTGGGGCCCACGGGTGGGTGCGTGGCCGTGTCTCCCTGTGATGTCTGTGTCCTGCTGGGGAGTCTGGATAGACCTTGTTCAGAGAAGAGCCGCCACAGCCTCCAGGAGTCTGTGCGCAGAGAGCGTACCCTCTGTCTCTGGTTCTCGCGCCGGTGGCCAGCCCTGTGTCCCACCGTGAACCTCCTGAGCGAACCCACCGGGCAGTCGGACGCGGCAGGTTCTGCCGTCACAGGATGGGCGTCTCCTGCGGTGGCTCAGCGTTCATCAGAGTTGATTACAGGTGGTTGACGTGGACTCGGGTGTGACACGGGCCGGGGCTCAAGTCCGGCCCAGCCTCTATCTATCTCTGTGAGCCCGAGCCGTTCGCTTGACTCCGCTTCTCAGATTATTCAACGAACGGACATGAGATGCTCGACCTCCTCCGTGCTGGTGCTGTGAGGAGTACGTAGAATAAAGTCACAGATGCGTCCAGAACAGCGGGTAGCACGTGGCTGGCTCAGTGAAGAAGCACCTGTCTCAGGAACGTTGAAGTATCTTCCCCGGGTCCTCCCCCTTCCTCCTCACTGTCAAGTTCAGGAGGAGACTCCAGGGATGGGCAGGATCGCGGTGCCGTGTGGTGGGTTCCGGGCATGTGTGTGTGAAGTGTGTTAGTAAAGACACGGAACCGCATACAGCGTTCAGAGGTCTTGGAAACGCCCCTGAGTGGAAATAGCGTTTGGTGATTTCTTGGCATGAGTGGCGGGCATCAGATAAATGAGCTCAGATGTGACATTTGAGTCAGCACTTTGTGCAGCTCGGACACTTGCTGCGTGCAGTTCAGCTGGTGGGAGCAGGAAGCGTCCTCACCCAAACGTGGCCCTGGTCACGACAGGTTAGTCCGGTCCTGCAGAGAGGCTCCTGTGCGTCTTGATAGCTGTCTAGGTTTTTACGTAAGCAGTTGACATCGTGATTGGGAGATCCTGGTGACACAGCCTCTCTAGGCTCAGGAGTATTCTTTTGTCCCGCAAGACTGTACTCCAAGGGCAGAGGGGAGTCGGGAGAGCAGGCAAAAAGGCCCAGGCCTGACTCCCCGCCGCACCGCATCCCAGCTGTGTGGCCAGGCCACATTGTTTCATTCGGTGCCCTGGTGCCCCATCTGTAAAATGGGAATGGTAGGGCCCGTGTGCAGTAGCAGCAGATACCGCGCTCGGTACGTTGGTGCTCCCCTTGGGGTAGCTGGTGTTCTAATTCTGGGATTTGGGGAGGGAGAGAAGGACTTGGATGCCTAGTCCAGTAGATAAGAATGGAGCTGGGATTTTTGCAGAATTCGAAGAATGGTTTAAGAATAGGAAATGCCAGGGGAACCTAGCTGCCTCTAGAAGTCAACGCGTGTTCTGAGTCACAGTGTTCGAGCAGGAACTGCGTACCACACACTGAGGGAGGGGCCCTCTTGGCCCGAGTGGGTGGGAGACTGCGCCTGATAACGGTGAGGTCTTTCCAGCCCCCGAAGGGTGAGCAGCGGCTGACAGTCCAGATGAGGAAAGCGATGAACGCTGTATGGAGGGCCCCTGCCCCCCTTTGAAAAGTTTTCTGCTTGGGTTGCTTCATGAAACCTGGTAGTGGGGCCATGCAGGGGGTCATACACTGAGATGCTCACAGGTGAGCTGAATGGATGGTTGATAACGTGTTGGGAGAAGTGCTTCCAACAGAGGGGACTATTCATCAGCAGCCTTAAATACAGTAGGAGGAAGTGAAGTCTTGGAGGTAGAAGCAGATGTGTCTCCGGGGTCTTAGGGAAATAGGAGTCCCAAGGCAGAGGGATGGGATGGGCAGAGGGAGTTAAGACGAGAGAAGCTGGGGCAGGGGTGAGGCCTTACCTGTGTCTGGGCAGGTAGACGGGAGTGGGTGGAGGGAGGGCACTGTGGCCTGAGAACAGAGGGCCAGGCTGTGCTCCGTCCTGACCCCGTCTTCCCACCAAAGTACATCAGCCACCTCAGCTTTTGTACAGGGACCGGATGTGATCCGTGTCTTGAACTCAGTACGTTGTTTGCTGAAAAATGGTTCCTTTCTTTTTTTCTTAGTATCCGGCGGAAATCAGGAAGTATGAGTATGACCCAAATTTTGCCATCCGTGGACTTCACTACGATGTGCAGCGGGTAGGTTTCACCCTCACGTTCTTTTACAGTTTGATGGTGTTTGGGAAGAACGTGTACTCTTGGTGCTTTTCTTTGCTGAACACAGAACGTGATTTTCAATTATATTCTTTGGGGCTGCAGAACTGAATGATTTAAAAAACATCTTTAGATAAAGTCTTTTTCAGGAGACTATGTGTTGGAAAAAACGAGTGAATGCATTAGCCATTTGGAAGATACTGTTTATTTCTAGAAGGAAGAGCCAGTTGTCATATTGTTTTGCAGATTTTGCAGTCATTTCCTTGGCAGGTTGCACGGTGCTTTAATCAGCAAGCAAGGTCTGTGTCAGATACATACAGGGTACTTCCTTGTCATGTCAGCCTGGTGTTGACACGATTTATAACCCACAGCCCTCATAAACATGCTGTCTGTTCTGTGCTACTCACCTGTGCATGTGTTTATGTTTTTGAAGGCGGTTTTGATGAAGATAGATGCTTTTCATTACATCCAGTTGGGAACCGTCTACAGGTAAGAGTAAGAGGAGGTAAATTTAATTCACCCAAAGTAACCAAGTGGTTTTGGGTTTCAAGACCCACTGACCGCTTAGTGATGCAGAGGGTTTCTGTGTGCGTATTTGTGATTTATTCACTCATTCCTTCAGGAACATTGATTGGCACCTACTGTCATGCCAGGTCTGGAGGGTTTGGCTCACGAGGATGCTCCAAGGAGCTGGGAGTGTAGGCGGGAAGCCACATAAATAAGCCAGTGACTGCAGTCCGTAGTGACAAAGGCGATGATGGACGTGTGCTGAGACTATGAAGGGGCACTCTGGGGGACTCTGCGGGAGGAGGGCTCTCCAGAGGTGTCTGTCTGCCAGCTGAGTGAGGGTTCTGGGATACGGGTTTGGGTGGGGAGGGGTGCTGGGGTTAGGCAGCGGGTTCTGGTTCCCACCATGGCAGTTGAGTAGTTTGGTTATTAAGACATTCCCCCCCTCCTTGCCCCCCATTTATTAGAATTAATAGAAGTACTTAGTTCAGGTTGAAATCTTTGAAACTGAACATGAAGGATTTTGCCTTTTCTAATTCTTGAATTTGGGGAGGATTTAGGAGTGTCGTTGTTGTACCTTGAAAACAGAGGTGTGCGGGGCGCCTGGGTGGCGCAGTCGGTTAAGCGTCCGACTTCAGCCAGGTCACTATCTCGCGGTCCGTGAGTTCGAGCCCCGCGTCAGGCTCTGTGCTGACAGCTCGGAGCCTGGAGCCTGTTTCCGATTCTGTGTCTCCCTCTCTGTCTGCCCCTCCCCGTTCATGCTTGTCTCTCTCTGTCCCTAAAATTAAAAAAAAAAAAACAAAAAACAGAGGTGTGCATATCTTAGATTCTTCTTTCACGAACTTTTTATTTTTTTATAATTTTTTTTAATGTTCATTTATTTTTGAGACAGAGATCGAGTGAGTGAGAGCAGGGGAGGGGTAGAGAGAGAAGGAGACACAGAATCGGAAGCAGGCTCCAGGCTCCGAGCGGTCAGCACAGAGCCCGACGTGGGGTTTGAACTCATGAACTGTGAGATCATGACCTGAGCCAAAGTCGGATGCTTAACCAACTGAGCCACCCAGGCGCCCCACAAACTCTTTATTAAAGTTATAACATTTTTTTTTTTATCCAAGTTAAATATGTTCACAGAATCAGTGCTGAAAGTGTTGTGGTGGGCAGCAGTCCTGTGTCCCCCCTTGCCCTCCAACCCCTTTACACTCCTGATTTTTTTTTTTGTTTGCATTTTTCTTCCAGTAATGTGCTTATTTTTCATATTTCTGTTTCCTAATTTATTAATTCTGGACATCATCTCTGCCACGGGACAGGACTTGGCGTGCACACACACACACGGCTTCTGCAGTCTCGTTTCTAGAGCCTCGTGACGGTCCATGTCTGCCTGTTCCTCCGTGTTGGTCATTGTTTGCATCGTGACTCTTCCGTCTTATTCCTTCTTAACACCAGGTCGTGCACCGTGACTGCTTTCTTCCGTGTACAGCGTGTGCCTTTTCTTAGATTTCATAACAACATCATTTTTTATTTGCTTCGTTTTCCGTAGAGGTGTCCCTGGTTTTTTCTAAATGCCCCATCACAGCTATCATCCGTGTGTTTATTTCCCAACGGTTCAAATGTTTTAGATAATCTATCACTTACTTTTTTTTTTTTTTTTTTTTTAATTGACTACCCTTCTCTGATTGCTCATCCTGGAGCTTGCGTTGGCCTCTGTCCCCATTCCCTGGTTCCCGTCCCTTCCTCTCTCTGGCTTTACTCCCTCGTTTTGCTGGAGCACATCCCCCAGGAGCTCCCCAGTGCCTCACAGGGCTGAGCCTCTGTGGGGGGGCTGCGGCGGTTATTCGGTTCCTCTTGTTGGTGTCCCCTTGTGGACCTCTGTTCTCCACTTGCTGTGTCAGGCACTTGCTTTGTGTCTTCCGGTGAACATACTGAAATGTCTTGTCTGCTGATGTTTTTGCTCTCACTTCCCTTGACTTTTGGAGTAGTTTATTCTTTTATTATCGTTTTAATGGTGTTTCAGAGGGGAGAAGAGATGGCGATGCTGATGAGAATAATAGTCTGGTGATAATACACAGCCACTAGCAAACGTGACGTCTTGCTACGGCACAGACACCGTCACAAGGGCTTTATTTCAGTTAACTCATTTGATCCTCAGAATAACCTTGTGAGGCTTGTACTAGTATTACCACAGAGGTCTTAAGTAACTTGCCCAAGGCCGCACAGAAGTAGGATTCAGACCCAGGGCCTGTGGTCCGGGCTTGTTGTAGGCGTGGCTGGCTCCAGGGGCCAAAGTGACCTCTCACAACTCTTTCCATCTTTTGGCTCTCTCCCTCTGGCTTTGCTCCAGGCAGACCCCTCTGTGTGATGCACCCAGCCCCCCCCCACCCCACCCCCCCCCGCCCCGCCCCAGGTCAACTGGAGAAGGGGACTCTCTCTTGCCAACAGATACAGCCGGTCTCGGAGTGCGTGAGGCAGCGCACAGGGTGCATGTGTTCCTTTCCTCTGAGTTCTTTCTTGCTGCTCGCCACCTGTTCATGCTGGCCTTCTCCCACGGTACGGTTTTCCTCCCTCGCTGCTTCTTGAAATCTCACCCATCCTTCCTTCAGGGCGGACTTGCGGGGAGGTCTCACCCTGCCCTCTCAGCCTGACCTGGTCTTTCCTTCCTCTTCTTGGACGATGCCGTCCTGTGGCTCCTGATTGTCTTGTTTCTTCTTCTGTGGGCAAGTTGTCCACCGTGTCAGGGAGTGCGGGGCAGAGCCAGATGCCCGCCGAGGCGTTTGGAGGAGAAGGAGTGTCCAGGTTTAGGTCCTGGGACGGTCGCTGTGGCCGCAGTGCCGAGGGGATGTGGTGGGCCGAGGGGGCTCTGGGGTCACACTTCCTGAGCGTGGACCCCAGCCCCACTGCTGACATGGGTGTGGCCTTGAGCAAGTTCTTGGCCATCCCAAAGCCTTGGTATCCTCCTCTGTAAGATTGGCATAACTCCACTGCCTGCCTCAGGGTGAGTCGTCGTGTAGACCAGAGCATGCTCAGGGCGGCAGAAGCACGCGGAATGCCCTTCCTTTTCCCTTAAAAGGGGTGAGAATGAGCCCATGGCTGGGCAGAGTGCCCCCTCCTCAGCCTCACCCGTTTCTGAGACCTGCTGCGGGTCCCCGGCTCCCACATCAGTTCGACTTTTGTGTTGTGGGCTGTGGGAGGGGATGCCACGGGGCAGAGGAGGAGGCAGACTGGCTGTCCCCACAGTCCCATTTTGTACCCATGATTTAAGTTCTTCATGGGGACCTTGTGAAAGCTGCATTTGCTCTCATCACAGGCACATTTGCTAGCACCTCTGTATACTCTTCTGTCTTCTCAGTTATGCCAGGAGGGAGGTGCTATCATTGTTCCCCATTTTGAAAATGGCAGTGAGACCCAAAGAGGTTAAATTGCTTGTCCAGGTGATAGCCCTACTAATTAAGGAAGCTGGGATTTGAACCCTGGACAGACTCGGTCAGATTTGCACCCCTAACCTTTCTATTTCTCACAGTCACCCAGGGCTGTATAAGTAGTTTCAATTTTTTTTTTTTTTTTTTAAAGTTCGTTTATTTTGAGAGAGGGAGAGTGAGTGGAAAAGGGGAAGAGAGAGAGGGAGACGGAATCCTAAGCAGGCTCTGCACGGTCAGCTCAGAGCCCGATGCTGGGCTCGAACCCACGAACCGTGAGATCATGAGCTGAAATCAAGAGTCAGACTCTTTACTGACTGAGCCTCCCAGGCGCCCCCCCCCCCCCCAAGTAGTTTCTATTTTGATCCTAGAGCTGGTTGAGGTTACATCTAGGTGCAGGCGGTCCCCCCAAACCCCCTCCCTCCCCACCAGCCTGTCGCGGAATTCAGCTGGCTGCAGCTGGCTTTCTCCCCGCTTTTGAGCTGACCTTTGGTTACTTGGGCCTTAAAGATGCAGCTTGTGAGGTTCTGTGCCGGTGAGTGTGTCTTAGGGTAGTGCCTAGTTTGGGGGCAGAAGGATGACTCCCCCAGCAGAGTTCTTCCACTTTTTATAGTTTCTTTCTAAGTGTTAGAGCCTTAGGCGTGTGCACGCCTGAGCGCTGATACTTTAGCAGGAGCTCTGCCCCAAGGTCATTGTCCAGACTGATCTGGTGAATGATAAAGTGCAATGTATCAAGTTAACCAAGATCGGGGGCAAAATATTAATGCATCTCCTTGGGTATTTTTGAAAGTTCTATGAGGGTGGAGAAGAAAGGGAAAAGGCTGAAATTAGATTCCCATCACAGCTGCATGTCAGCCATCAATTACAACTTGTATGTGTTGTTGGCCAGGTGATTTTATGTGATAAGCAGCCTGTTCATATTAGTAACTAAGACTCTTGTTGCATCGTGGATACTCCCATGTGGCACCGCAGAGACTTCCCACCATTCATTCTGTGGTCTCCTCACCACTGGTGTCTGTTTCTCAAGCACCTTCCCGAGAGACGCGGCTGGGGAACAGACATTTTTCTTCACGACACGCTAGAGCAGGCAGTGCCAGGTGGGGAAATAGGAGAACGTGAAGTCCGCAGTGACAGCACCTGCTCCCAGCGCCAGTGGCCAAGGCAGGGTGAAACCCAGGTCACTCGGACTCCAAAAGTCACCCTTCCCTTTGTGGAGGGGCTGGATTGGTTCACAGATTCTGCTGCGGCTCCTGGAGGCAGGCAGATGGCAGATGTCACCCTGGCTTTTTGTAGATGAGGAAACTGGCCTTTGCTGTCACATAGCATCTGGGGTCATCCCTCTCGGAGGTGGCATCTGGGCTTCCTGCCTTGTGTCATGGGGTTTTTTAGTCCGCCCGAGCCTCATGCATGGCTTTTCCCTCCTCAGCACTGACCTTAGGTTAGAGCATCAGAGGTCAGGAGGATGATACAGACAAAGCTAACCTGTCTCTCCCTAATGTAGTAAAAACATAAAAATGGAAACAAAGACCCACCCCAAGGCTAAGGAAGGCCTTGTGCTTTGTTGAGAGAGGCAGCACGACATAGAGGTTGAGGAGCTGGGGCCCGAGAGCCAGGAAGCCTGGGGTCCGGTCCTGACCCACCACTTCTTACTTCGGTGACCTTGGCTAAGATATGTGACCTATCGGGGCCTCAGTTGCCTCTGCTGGGAAATGGGAGGATGATAGTGCTCCCCTCCTAGGATTGCTGAGAAGTAAGTGAAGGAGTGTGTGGAATTCACATCTGGCGTCTAGGACGTATTATTTTTCTGTCCTTATTCCAACGGCCTGCTGTTAGTAATGGTAGCAGCTTCTCGCCTGTGATTTGTAGCGCTTACCGGCGGCACGTCTCACCTCCTCGTGACCGCGGTGTCTGGCACCTCAGCTGAAAATCCCAGCAGTTGCCAGAGGTCTGAAAATCGCTGTTCTTGCTACGTGAGTCTAACTGCACTGCCCGTGATTTTTCCAGAGGCCTCAGCGTTGTCCCTGATGAAGAAGTCATTGAAATGTACGAGGGGTCCCACGTGCCTTTGGAACAGATGAGTGACTTTTATGGAAAGGTAATGAGAGATTATTCATTTAAGGCAGCCTATGTGTTTCCTTCTCGAAACACGGCCTGGTAGATTTGGGGTCTCTGTGTGCTCCTGCGGAACTGACAAGGGCACTTGGGACGTTTTGGGAGACCCTGGATTTGAGAGAGGCTCGTATGTTGGTGTTTCTCCTAGGTCCTTCAAGATTGCCCTTTCTTAGCCCTTTCCTCCCTACCTGCTAGAGGCTCTCTACACTTTTCGTGCACCCGCCCCTGTCTGTCACCCTCCATCCCAGTGTGTCCCCTCTTTCTGATGAAGTCCGCGTAGTAGAGGTCACCTGCCCTGAGATCCAAGATAACAGGTCACCCTGTGCCGCAGGGAAGCCTCTGCTTCTCTGACTTCTGTCTCTGAGCTTTTGCTCCAGAGTTGTTAGGTGGGCTTTTGTTTACATTGTCAAAATGCACTGGAAGATGCCTGGTCAGCTGGTAAACTTAGGGCTACAAATCTCAGGCACTCAGAGAAAGGCTCTTTTTCAGGCTCACATATGGCTGCACGGAGGTGCTCACATTCAGGAGAGTTACGTGGCTTTTAATGCCATTCCCCGGGCCATAATCGACTTGCTGACTTTCCTCTGGGTTTGGTGGGGTAGAGTGAGCTGGAAGTTAGACGAGTTGTCACAGGAGCGTGACATTGGTTAGACTTTTGGGGGGGAAATCAGGGTATTTCCTTGGATTTCCCAGTTATGCTTAGAGTAGGATGTCGGCTGTGCTGGGAATGAGAAGAAAAAGGTGAAGGCTTCTGCTTTGTTATTGTTAGAATTATCCTTTTCTTGGGGAGAGGGATCCAGATGTTGATGACCTCCCTCAGGTAAGTCTCCGCTTCTGAAGTTCTCCTCCCTGCCTGCAGAGTTCTCACGGAAACACCATGAAGCAGTTCATGGACATCTTCTCCCTGCCAGAGATGTCGCTCCTATCCTGTGTCAACGAGTACTTTCTCAAGAACAACATTGACTATGAGCCTGTCCATCTGTACAAAGACGTCAAGGTGAGAGGCGGTGATGCCACGACTCTCCAAGCATTTCAGCAAAGGGACAGAATCATTAGCCTCCTTTGGCTAGGTGTTTGAAACAGTCCTTCGTCTGGGATCTCTTTTATTTACGGTTTTACCTTGAAAATTGTTAAGAAAGATGTTACACCAGAACACTTGGAAATCAGTCTAATTTCGTGTTAAAAGAAGAGGGTACTCATACCGTTATCTGGATTTCTAATTCTTTCCGACCAAAAGGCAGGGCCCATGCATCTGGTCAGAGGGGCTGGTGGTGGCTGAGGTCCAGCCGGCCCACCTCACCCCTGCAACCCAGCTCACCCCTGCGCCTGCCTGTGGAGAGGGTGACATCACACCAAGGCTGCAGCCCTCTTGTCCCCAGAGGTTCCATGGAGGCCTTCCCAGGCCCTGCAAAAGCTGTGCAGAAACCCAGTGGGGGAGGTTTATAGACAGCTATGAAACTTACATACATGCATATGCACATCATTTATGTAACTTCACATTTATATATTTTCACTTATATTCACAAACATGTGTGTTTATATGTATTCTTTAAGCTGTCTGAACTTTGTTCAGTACTTAAAAACATGTTCATGTATTACTTAATAATACTTATTTCAAATATATACAGTAAATATATGCATATATATTCATATATGTAGTATATATTGTGTATTAAATTTTTTTTTCATGTTTATCTGAGAGAGGGAGATCGAGCAGGGGAGGGGCAGAGAGAGAGGGAGAGAGAGAGAGGGAGATCGAGCAGGGGAGGGGCAGAGAGAGAGGGAGAGAGAAAATCCCAAGCAGCACAGAGCCCGATGCAGGGTTGGATCTCATGAACAGTGAGATCATGACCTGAGCGAAAGTCTGGAGTTGGATTCTTAATTGACTGAGCTATCCAGGTGCCCCTAAGTACTTATAGTTAAAAGATCTGTACTTATGTACTATAATGCTTTTATGCCTACATGCTTAGGACTGGTTTTAAATTTTGGCTAAAATTACGGGTTTTAGGAAGATGAAGGATGAAGTCTAGCTTCTCAATGTTAGTCTGGTATTGTTTGAACTAATGTTAAATATTTAGTTTCTGTTCTCCTTTTGGTGCCCTGAAATACTTTAAGAATCACTTGTGAAAAAAAAGAAGAAGAAGAATCACTTTCAGTTATATAACCCTTTGCAGGCCTGAGGAGAGATGTTTATGCACCAACAGCGAGCACTTACATATATTCCAGGCACTGTTTTTCTGAGTGCTTTATGCATATTAAGTAATTAAATCCTCACAATAATGCCTGGAGGTAGGTACTATTTTTACCCTCATTCTACAGTTAAATTGAGGCACAGAGAGGTTGAGTAACTTGCCCAAAGTCACACAGCTCGTAAGTGGTAGAGCCTAGATTTCAGGCCAGGTAAGTTTGGCTCCGGCTTGCTCTTAACCCCTGCCTTCTGTTGATGTGAAGTTGAACAAGCCTGTGCTAAAAGGTGATCGGGGTTGAGTTTATAGTCCAGAGGTGCTCACTTTTGACAGAAGTCTACCGGTTTTCTAAGGCTTATGGCCCCGTTTTGCCTGCAGCCCAGTCCCCGACCACACCTTCCAGTAAGTGTCCACATGCCTCCAGGCGTGCCACCTAGGTAGCAGACCTGCTTAGTGCCCCCTGAGAGGAGGGCTGTGCTCTGATAGCTGCAGGCCATCAGGCTGCCACACCCTGGGGCGCGTGGGGGCGGTGAGCGGCCTCCTCTTGATGGTGTTTACTGGCTGGGTTACCATCTCCCTGACGATCCCCCGCCTCACTGAACTGAAGGTCCTGCCATTGGCCTCGACCTCTTTCTCTAGATGATAGAACCTGCCCTTGGGGTCCAGGGCGGGGTGCAGAGACGAAACAGCAAGGATTCCCTTTCCGCAGATGCCCTGGGACCGTTTCTGCGTGATCCTGCATAGACGTTGCCATGTATCACGTGGCCTTTGTTCAGAGTTGTTCGCACAAGTTACCTCCTCCCAGGGGCCCTTTTGACAACTGCATTGGAACCTGCCACTGTCGCCATGGAAACCTAAGTTTCCCCCGAGGGGCCGCCTGTGCCAGATGGACCAGAATTTCGATTTCATTTGGTGCTTGCATCACCAGGCTTCTAAAGGCGGACATCGTCCCGAATGCCGTCTCTCTTGTCCTGTTACTCAGGCGACCTCACTTACGGTTTCACTCACTAAAAACCTCTCTTTGGACAGGATTCAATTCGAGATGTGCACATCAAAGGAATCATGTACCGAGCAATCGAAGCAGATATCGGTATGTAGCCTCATGGTGAAGACAGCCTTCCCCCTGCCAGGCCACGGCGCAGGCATTTTGCCTTCATTCCCGGGGCCGAGCAGGGGCCGTAGGGCCCTTCCGAGTGCAGCGTGTGGACCTGGCTTCCTCGCGGTTCAGATGTCTCCCTCCCCTTTGTCTCAGAACTTGGCATAACAGTGACTCAAAAACAGGGGAGTGGGCGGCTGCAGGCACTTTGTGTTTTCACTCAGACCCAGGCAGGAGTCAGGGGCTTGGTCCCTGATGGACCTGGTACTGGTGGGGCCACCCTGCCTTAAGACTTTTCTGTCCCCGGTGCCCTGGACAGTGCCGGGCCCCTGGGCCCCTTTTGGTAACCACCTGCAGCCTGACGGGACTTCACGCTGAGTCCGTGTGTACTCTTCTCTTGCTCGCAGAAAAGTACATCTGCTACGCCGAGCAGACCCGCGCAGTGCTGGCCAAACTGGCTGATCATGGCAAGAAGATGTTTCTCATCACCAACAGCCCCAGTAGTTTTGTGTAAGTTGTTGTGGGTGACCTTGCTGGCTCCAGCTCACGCCTTGTATTCCCACTTATCTGAACAGTTGGAAATTGGAAAGAAAAAGTTGCAAAAGTGGTTAACCCCTCTCTTGTGAGACTCACCTGGCTGACGTGTCATTCCAGGGACAAAGGGATGAGGTATATTGTTGGAAAAGACTGGAGGGACCTGTTTGATGTGGTCATCGTTCAGGCTGAGAAGCCAAACTTCTTTAACGATAAGCGGAGGTGAGTGTCTTTCCGGGAGAGCTAGATTTTAGTCCTTTGCTGCCGTGAATACTTACGTAGTGCGACTTGGTGAAATCTAGCTGGAAAATCAGAAGCATCTGACATTATAGCTTTTGATTTTTAATCCTTCTAGCAAGTAATTGCATAGAGGGTGAGATTAGTGCATGGCCGACAGCTTGAGACTGTTCTCACTTCAACCTGAGTCCTACGAGTCAGGCTTTAAGAAAACTACTGAGGGGCACCTGGGTGGCTCAGTTGGTTAAGTGTCCGACTTCAGCTCAGGTCATGATCTCCCAGTTTGTGAGTTCATCGGGATCTGTGCTGACAGCTCAGAGCCTGGAGCCTGCCTCAGATTCTGTGTCTCCCTCTCGCTCTATGCCCCTCTCCTGCCTGCGCTCTGTCTCTCTGTCTCTCTCAAAAATAAAATAAAAACATAAAAGAGAAACTTAAAAAAAAACAACAACTACTGACAGCAGTGAAAAGCCATACGTAGTGTTAACATCGTAAGTTAGACTTCTTGATGCAGGTACATTGTGAAGCGTAACAAGACAGCAGCAACAGCAAAACTGCCTGGTGGGTATTTTTCTCCGTACAGCTCTAAGTGGTGCATTTAAAATTCCAGTTGGATTCTGCAGAACTCTGAAGAAGGTCTGTGTCAAGTGGAGTACCTCTCTACCAAGACTTACGTGGTGTGTTCCTGTCATGGGAAACAGAGGGGCGGGAAGTCGTGGGTTCCGACAGTGACTCCAGTGTGCTCTTGGCATTAATAGGTGCGGATCAGGGATCCTGAAATGCCTTTAATGTGCGGAACCGACCTCTTCACCAAGAGTCGTCCCCCCAGATATCAATAGTGTTGACAGTTACTGCACTGGGGTTATAAGAATAATCTGCACTTTGTATAAAGAAGCACTTTAACCCACATTTTTCTGTTCCGCAATTGGTAACCAGGCAGTCTTTCCCTCTCTGCCAGGTGATTTAACGTATCATAATGCAGTGCTCCATAGTTCATGTTGAATAGATTAAATTTCTCTTGGGACACTAAATTCCCATTTTCCAAGTGTCATAGTGATTCCTGAAGGAAGAGGCAGACCCAAGAGCCATGTGCAGAGACTGAGAATTCAAGGGAATGAAGGAAAAACTTAAGTGTTGATCAAAAACAGCTATACGTTGGCTGGCTGCTTTCTCACTGAGAAAACGCTCTCCCGAACTTTCTTATTAGACCCCAGGGTGTGATCAGGACAAGGGCCTCATCTCCCCCTTCACCAAGGACACCCTCTCCTTGTTACACTTATACACAGTGGCAGAGTGCTGTCTTAGACTATTTCCTGGGGGGGAGGGTGTGGGCAGCACAGGTCTCCCGGCCCCCCCCCCACCCATTTATTTTGCCTTTGTTCTGCATGCCTGCAACACCTCTGTTCCTCCCATTTTATTTATAATGATGGTCAGAGACAACCTGAAGGAACATCCATAGGAGGAGATATTATACAGCCATGAGAAATGATGTGTTTGGGGAAAAAAAGCAGCATGCATGTTTTATGATCATAAAATACAACGTACGAAAAATATGTAATCACATGGGAAATTGCTCACAGTATTAGAGGAGAAAAAGATACCAATCAGGATATATGGTGATCCTCATTTATATTCATAAAAAAGAGAAGGGTAACAAATGTTATCTTTATAGATTGAAAGACATGTACTGAAATGTTAGGTGTTTATACACTGGGATTATAGGCCACTTTCCTCTTCCTCATCGTATTCTGCATTTTCCAGATTTTTTGCACTCAGTTTAAATGTTTTTCTAATCAGAAAAACAAGCCAAATAAATGTTACCTTAAAAAAAGGCAAACAGGGGTGCCTGGGTGGCTCAGTTGGTTGGGCGTCCGACTTCGGCTCAAATCATGTTCTTGTGGTTTGTGGTTCAAGCCCTGTGTTGGGCTCTGTGCTGTCAGCTCAGAGCCTGGAGCCTGCTTCAGATTCTGTGTCTCCCTCTCTCTGGCTGCGCCCCCCCCCCTCGCCCCCCCCCCCCCCCCCGCCTCCCCACACTCTGTCTCACTCTCTCTCAAAAATAAACATTAAAAACAAACAAACAAACAAAAAGGCAAATAGACCCTGCATACATTCTTTTTTCTTTTTAACTTTAAAGATATAATTGGCTTTATTGATCGATTCATGGATCAGGCTTCATCCCATCTAAGTAGAGGGGAGCTCCCTGAAGGCTTTATTCTTATTCCCATTTTGCATCATAAAATGATATGCCTCATCCTCAGATTTGTTTTTTATGTAGAGTGGCTGAATTTCAAGTGCCAAGCTCGACACACGTACTGAGGCAGCATTTCCAGAAGCGTGTTTTTGCGAAGCAGATTTTCTGTGTGATCAAATGCATTTAGGAAATCTGGGTTAAAGAAAGTTTCTGTACTGGGTGGGCTTTTCAGAGTCATGGATGACTTGTTAAGATGGCCATAGGTAGTGCCTCGTGTTTTGCAAATTTATTTGACCCTGGAGTTCTTTCCTCTGTAAATACGTTTGGATACCGGGGTCTGCCCTGGATGAGGGCACTGAACCAGGGAGTGTGGAGGTGGAGTTTGGGTGCCCAGGCTTTTCGAGGTCTGTGCAGCCCCTTTCTGTTCCCAGTGAGTAACTGTGTCATGTTTCATAAGCAGATTCCCACAGATCATGTTTCCTGTTTCTGTTGTTAGACCTTTCCGAAAGGTGAACGAGAAAGGTGTCTTACTCTGGGATAAGATCCACAAGTTGCAGAAAGGCCAGATTTACAAGCAGGTACCTCATGACCGATTTTTCCTTTTTGTTCCTTTGCTTTGTGGTCAGTTATAAAATGCTAACAGCCAACATTTGTTGAGTCTTACCGTGTGCCGGGTGTAGTTCTGAGAGTTCTGCTTGAATTGATGCTTTAAACCTAAAGCAAAATTTAAACTTAAGTCAATGTGTTTTCAGTGTGCTGTATCCAGATTAACTCAGAATTGAGCAGTCTTTGAAAACAAAATTTAAAGCATTACTTTCATAGTCTGTACAATTTAAGATGCTAATAGTAAACCTTGGGTTTTTCACTTCAAGAAGCATTGAGTCACATGGTGTAGGACTCACCTAAATTAGTAATGGTTTCCTGATGAGCTATGTTTTATGTAGTTTTGATATATTTTGGTATCAGTAAAGCTCTCAAATGTTTGAATAAATGATTGAATTTCTGACCCTGATTGTGTTACTGAGTTTGCTTCATCTCATCCTTTAAAACTTTTTATTTCTGTAATATTTATAAAACACATGAAATTATAGAATAGTACTACCACATAGTTGTGGTTAAAAAACCACAAACAAACCCTGATACGTTCCTGGTGGGTCTATAACACAAGGCGGGGTTTGCCGGTAAGTGTATTTTCTTGCCGTGGAAGATTTGCTTGGATACAGCCATTCCAATTCTAGGAAGTTAGACCAAGGAAATTATTAACATGTAGCTAAAAATTTGCTACAAGAATGTTTAGCATGACTTACAAAATAGGTAACAAGTGTCCAACATGAGGGAATTGGTAAAAGGAATCACAGTACTTCTCGGCTACTGAAATGGTAGATTAATACTTACTGACATGGTCACAGAATGTTCAGTGTAAAAAGATCGTTACAAAGAGGTATATACAATACGGATCATTTTTGGAACATACATTTGACTTAGAACAAAGGTCTGAGAGATTTCACACAAAGGTGTTTTTATCTTTATATTTTGATACTTTAAATAAATTATAAAAGCAAATAAAAAAAGATATTTTGGGTTACAGGTTATACAGGTGACACAGGTTTCTATCTCACATGATATCTATGCTTTTCTTTTCTTTTTTTAAATATCTCTGTTTTTCTATTCTTGCAGGGCAATTTATATGAATTTTTGAAGCTTACTGGGTGGAGAGGATCCAAAGTGTTGTATTTTGGCGACCACATATACAGTGACCTGGCGGTGAGTCCTTTTTTTCCATTTCTTTGTTGGGGGACAGATGTGTTAGTCCCACTTACTAAGGAATTTCTCTTTTGTTTAAACCACTTTTATGCTTTCAGGTCACCTATTTTTTTTTATGTCTCATTTTTTTGTAGAATAGAATGGATCATAGTTATAAAAAAGATCATTTTTTTTTAAATGGTAGAGAAATTAGCAATTCACTCAGAATTTATCAGAAAAATCCATTTAAATAATGGTAAGAAATAAATGTAAGCGTTCTTTTTTTTTTTTTTTTTTTTTTTTATGAAATATCAGAAGCACCCATGTGCAACAGAAGAGTCTGTAAACTCAGCTGGAGCTCCTGCAATTCCAAAAACTGGCATTTCCAGGAAACAGCTATTATAAGAAAGTGAGGCTTTTCATGCCCATTGGAATGACTAGAGTGGTGTCTCAGGACTTGAATTACGATTTAATCTATAATTAGAACGAGGCTGAATCAGTCACATTTCCTTCCGTGCCCCGCTCCTGGTGCAGGGGATTTCTGTTTGTCAAGTGGGCCCAGGCTAGTTGCACCATGCACGTTTTGCAAAGTCTGAGTGATGCTCAGTGTCCACCGAGTCACCAGAGCAGGGTCGTGGCTGGCGATCAAACTCTGATTGGTATTTCTGAGCGTTTTGACCCACATGACTGTGGTCTCGTGTTTGTGTCCCTCTTGCGTCTGACGCCTGTCTTCGGAGCGGTGAGCTGTAACGGGCTGCACGGTAGGCCCCCCTGGGAGGCATTTTCAGAGCACACGTGCTATCGTCCGAGGTCTGTGGACTCAGACTTCAGACTGCCTGCTGGTGGAGGAGGGAGGGGGGGGGTGATTCCAGCACCTGTGTGCAGAGACCCTCGTCCCAGGCCATTTCAGCACGCACCCTGCATAATTGAGTCTGTCCACCGGGCTGAGGTCTGGCGGAAGGAATCATGGGCTCAGAACCGCAAGACAGGTTTTCACCCCAGCTCTGCTGTTTTTAGCTGGATGAGCTTGCACACGTCCTCCAAGCCCCCGTGTCCTTATTTGTGAGCAGAGTTAAATCAGGGACTGCATACAGAAGTGCTTATTAGTGACACAGAAATATAGAGCGCTGCTGTCAGGGGGTCCGTACTACCAGAAGGTTTGGCCGAGTGACATGGCCTCTTGAGAACCAGTGTCTTTGGGCCTTGATGAGATAACTCTGTGCTGCCCTTGAGGAGTGCGGGTGCGTGGCCCTGTGAAGGGACACACACATACAGGTCTTAGCCTTCTGAGAGGCACTCACAAGGCAATGGTTTCCTCAGGCGTGGTCCCTGTGACATCAGCATCACGTGGGAACTTGTTGGAAATGCGATTTCTCAGGCCTCACGTCAGACCTACTGAGTCAGAAACTCTGGTGGGGCTCAGCTGTGTCTAGCTTTTCATGCTAAAATTTGATATCAGGGTAATGTTGACCTCAGAATAAGTTACGATGTGTTCCTTCCTCTTCAGTTTTTAGAAGCGTTTTAGAAGGACTGGTGTTAATCCCTTTTTAAATGTTTGGTAGAATTCACCAGTGAAACTGTCTGCCTGGTCTTGGGCTTTTCATTGTTGGAAGGGTTTTGATTACGGATCAGTCTCCTTACTAGTCAAGAGGTCTTTTCAGATTTCCTATTTCTTCATGATTCAGTCTTGGTAGCTTGTTTGCTTCTGGAAATTTGTCCATTTCCACTAGGTTGTTCAAGTCGTTCTATACTAAGTTTACAGGTTTTACAATTCTTCTTATTTCTCTAGAGTTGGTAGTAACTGCTTAAATTGTTGATTTTAGTAATTTGAGTCTTCTGGTTTTTGTTTGTTTTTAGTCAAGATAAGTTTGCCAATCTTGTTGATCTTTTTGAAGAACCAACTCTTGGTTTCGTTGATTTTTTTTTTTTTTATATTGTCTTTCTATTCTTTTTCCTTTTTTTTTCTGTTTAAAAAAATTTTTTTAAATGTTTACTTATTCTTGAGAGAGAGAGAAAGAGAGAGAGAGCGCGTGCAGAGTAGGGGCAGAGAGAAAAGGAGACACGGAATCTGAAGCAGGCTCCAGGCTCTGAGCTGTCAGCACAGAGGCCGATGTGGGGCTCGAACTCATGAGTAGTGAGATCATGACCTGAGCTGAAGTCAGACACTTAACCAACCGAGCCAGTCAGGCGCCCCCTTTTTTCCTCCCTGTTTTAATCTTTGCTATAATCTTTTTATTTCCTTGGTTCTGCTAGCTTTCAGTCCAGTTTGTTCTTTTTCTAGTTCTTATGGTGTCAAGTTTGGTTGTTAATTTGAGACCTTTCTTTTTTTCCAATGTAAATTTTATGGCTGTGAATTTCCCTCTTAGCACTGCACTTGCTGCATCACATAAGTTTTGATGTGTCGTGTGTGCATTTGCATTTACGTTTGTCATAAGATGTTTTTTCATTTCCCTTGTAATTCCTTCTTTGACTCATTGGATGTTTCAGAGGGTGAACTTCTGTGTTTTTCCTTCTGTTGTTGGTTTCTAGCTTCATCCTGTGTGATCAGAAAAGATGCTTTGTGTGATTTCAAAATGTATTACGACTTGTTGTAGGGTCTAACATCAGGTCTGTCCTGGAGGCTGTTTCATGTGCACTATGAGAAAAATGTGCATTCTGCTTTTGTTGGGTGGCATGTTCTGCGTCTGCCTGGTAGGTCTTTTTAATCTTTTCACTTCCAACCTATGTGTGTCCTTAGGTCTAAAATGAGTCTCTCGGAGGGACGCCTGGCTGGCTTAGTGGGCTCTGCGACTCTTGATCTCAGGGTTGTAGATTTGAACCCCATGTTGCGTATGGAGATTACTTAAAAATACGATCTTTAAAAAAAAATATGGGGTGCCTGGGTGACTCAGCCAGTTAAGCATCTGACTCTTGATTTCAGTTCAGGTCTTGATCTCATGGTTTGTGGGTTCAAGCCCTGCATTGGGCTCTGTGCTGACAGAACAGAGCCTGCTTGGGATTCTGTGTCTCCCTCTCTCTCTGCCCCTTTCCCATTCATGCTTGATCGCATGCATGTGGGCTCTCTTTCTTTCTTTCTTTTTTTTTTTTTTTAATTTTTTTTTCAACGTTTTTTATTTATTTTTTTTGGGACAGAGAGAGACAGAGCATGAACGGGGGAGGGGCAGAGAGAGAGGGAGACACAGAATCGGAAACAGGCTCCAGGCTCCGAGCCATCAGCCCAGAGCCTGATGCGGGGCTCGAACTCACGGACCGTGAGATCGTGACCTGGCTGAAGTCGGACGCTTAACCGACTGTGCCACCCAGGCGCCCCTGTGGGCTCTCTTTCAAAATAATTAAAGTTAAAAATTTTTTTAAAAAATGAGTCTCTTGGAGACAGCATATAGTTGGATCTCATGCCAGAGTTTGAAAACCGCTGTTATAAAGTGATGAGATCAATTCATTACCTAAAAAATGTCAGAAATTATGTGGGCAATGAACATTACCCTTCAAGGGAGTCACCTTGTGAATGTAGGTACTTCTAACGTTGCTGCTGGTTTTCAAAACACATTTGGGTGCCCCTTTTGGGATAGATTTGAGAACCAGGTTGAGGCACAGAAGAAAATTAGTTTTATTATTATTAATGTATTATCATGTGCTTTAGTCTTAGGAATGTTCCAGATGACTTTTTACCTATTTTCAGAAGTAAAAGCTACCTTCAAAAGTTTGCCACCGTTGGCAATATTTAAAAGGTAGTGCCAGGGGCACCTGGGTGGCTCAGTCGGTTCAGCGTCCGACTTCGGCTCGGGTCATGATCTCGAGGTTCGTGGGTTCGAGTCCCATGTCAGGCTTTGTGCTGACAGCTCAGAGCCTGGAGGCTGCTTCAGATTCTGTGTCTCCCTCTCTCTCTCTGCCCCTCCCCCACTCATATTCTATCTCTTTCTCTCAAAAATAAACATTAAAAAAAATTAAAAAACAAAAAACAAAGGTGCCGTAGGTTTCCATGTATTCGAGGAGAAGGAGAAACATTGAAAGGTTTAAGGAAATTCAGTAGGTGAAGAGGCTGGTCATCCTTAGGACTTACAGAGTGGGGATTCTAGCTGTAGGTGAATAGCCAGCGAACTTTTAAAATTGTAAACCTGATACCACTTTACTCCCTAAAACCTCAAAGCTTTCCTTTCTTCTTCAGAGTAAAAGCCTGATTTCCTCCTGTTTCCTACAAGGCCCTGCTTGATCTGTCCTCCAGCCTACCTCTCTGAAGGCATGACCTACCTCAGCCCTCTCTCCTACTCTGCCTTAGGCTCCCTGCCTTGCCATTCCTTAACAGTTCTACCTCTACCCCCACCCCCAGCATGTTCCTGCCCCAGGGCCTTTGCACTTGCTGTCCCCCCCCCCCCCCAGTTTGAATTTTTCTCCTCCCACATATTTGCATACTTTTTCTCCTTTCCTTGGGATCTCTGCTCAAAGGTCCCTTTATTGGCTTGGTATTCCTAACCACTTTGGTAACTTTCTTCCTTCTTATTCTGCTTAATTTTTGATCATTGTCTTTATCACCACCTGCTTTTATGTATTACTTGCTAATTTTTTGTCTGTATTTCCCATGAGGGCAGGGTTTTGTCTGTTTTTGTCATTGTTTTATCCTCAGTATCTAGAATAGGGCCTCGCAGTTGTGAGGATTGGATACATATTTGCCAAATGAGGGAATGAATGACCATGTAGTATGGTTGATTGTAGATCTAAGATCTTCCAGGATATGGCTGACGTCAGATATTCTGGCTTAGTGTCAAATCATGAGATTACTGTATTTGGAATGAAAAATTTGACCACATATGTGTGTGTTGTAGGATCATTCCGGGTCTGAGATTCTAGGACTCCCCCTAACCCACAAGGCCTGACACACAGTGGGTGATCCCCAGTGGTCTGTGGATGAATTCAACAGTCAGCATTTCTGTTGCTGTTCATTCAGAATGGTTAAGTCTCATTCTGCCCCTGACCTAATTGTTGTTTTACAGACCACAGTTAATGATTGGAGACCCTGTGTCTCTGCAGGGGCTGTGATTCACAGCAATTATTCCCAAAACAGAAACTTTTTTTGGGTGTAATGGTCAGAGCCTGGGGCTGACTTGGTTTTAATTAAATGTAATTCATTGAATTTGGCTTGGTTAATAACTAACCATTACAATTGAAGAGTAGTTCAGTGAACACCTGTTGCATCTGGGAAAGGTAATGAAATGGTTTAAATTCTGTTGAGATGAGTTGACTTTTTTGTGATCTTTGCGATTAGGATTTGACCCTGAAGCATGGCTGGCGAACAGGTGCGATTATCCCGGAGTTAAGATCTGAGCTCAGAATCATGAACACGGAGCAGTACATTCAAACCATGACTTGGCTGCAGACCCTGACCGGGTTATTGGAGCAGATGCAGGTTTGGGATTTTTTTTTTTTTTCTCTCCTACTTTTTCCGTAAGTCTGAAGTTAGTCCATAAATCAGAGTTATTTCAGATATTTATTCATGGTTACATGAGGTGTAAGTCACCCTGAAGAATAACTCCTGGGTTGTTTTGCCCCTAAGAGTGTTTTGCCAATTTCCCTAAAGAGAACTTTAAAAATGCCTTACACATTCATTTGGAGAAAGAGCTTTATGGGGCCATGTAAACACAGGTGTCTCTGTAGAGTCCTCCTTCAGTGGAAATCCAAGTGTCCTCACTTCCCCACTAAAGTTCTGTTGGGAGAGGTCCCATGGGATTGTGGGATTCGAGAACTTCTGCTAATGTTTGGGTCTAGTCCTGTTTCTGCCTTTAGCCTGCTGTGGACTTCTCAGTTCTGGGCCTCAGTTTCCCCATCTGTAACATGAAGGGTCCTGTGGAATGAATACATGAGGCTAGGCACCACAGCTGACTGGAGAGAGTCTCAAAGCAAAAGTTAAGGTCCCCACATGCCGCCTCCGTTTGGTTTTGAAGATA
Organism: Prionailurus bengalensis; assembly: GCF_016509475.1. Taxonomy (NCBI): domain Eukaryota; kingdom Metazoa; phylum Chordata; class Mammalia; order Carnivora; family Felidae; genus Prionailurus; species Prionailurus bengalensis. The sequence goes on along the minus strand of NC_057358.1, from coordinate 123,880,714 downwards.
ATACCTACGATTGGCTGGCTGGCTGGAGTTCAGTGGCCATTTTTTGCTTGTATTTTGCAAGCATTTGTATTTTGCATTTTTTGCTTTTGCATGTAAGCTATATAGCCAGGTTTGGACAGTTAGTGAGGAATGTTGTTTTCGGCGGTTTTCTGACCTGCTGCTGGGGACCCACTCCCAGTCTCCTGAAACGCCTCGCTTCCCGCTTGGTTCAGCCAACTTATCCTGCAGCCGTCTCGGCACGCATGCTGACTCTCTTAGGACAAGGCGCGTGGGTGCCCGCTCTCCTGGCTGACGCACCTGCAGCCTCTGGCCACGGCCTGTTGCCCGCAGCCTGCCAGCCTGCTGTGGAAATGGGCAGGGAACCGCCTCACCAGCCAGCTGGCAGCCGGTGTGGCGGCAGCTGGCGGTGAGCTCGGGAGGAGCCACGAGGGCCGGTGGCTCCAGGGCGCGCATGGTCCAGAGCGTGTGTCCTCGCACGTCCCGGGCCTTGTTTCCGTTGTGCTCTGGCTCCACCTGTTCTTGGCTCGTCTGTGGTGAGGACTCGTTCTGTTTCCCGTGCTATGCTTGTCCCTGAGATGCTTTTCCAAAAATAAAAGCCATCGATTCTGGGTTAATGTGGCTTCAAGTCTGTGCATAGGTCACACAGTAATAATAGTTTACGTTTCGTATGTCAGACGTCGTGCTGAGTGCTTGCTCTACACACATTATTCATTGACACCCCCAGCTGCCCTGTGCGGGTGGGTCTGCTTTTTCCACTTTAGAGTAAGGACACTGGGTGTTTGACAGGTTAGGGCAACACATCTGAGGTCGTAAGATGGCAGAGCAAGAACTTGAACTCAGGCTTGTGTGATGCTCAAGTCCATGCCTTTGAGCACGACGTGAACGTGCTTCCCTGCTCTTTGGTTTAGAGGTCTCAGGTGTGGCAAAGACTCTTTACCTCAGGCGCAGTCCCTCTGTGATGGTGGCAGCTGGGCGGACGCACAGACACAATCTGCACATGGGTAGTGTCACTACATTTTAGCTTTGAGGGCAGTTGTTTTGTTTTCTGCTCTCTGACCTATATAAAAAGTTTGATGATTAAGGAATGTGTATTTAAATTTTTTTTAAATGTTTATTTATTTTTGAGAGAGAGAGAGAGAGAGAGAGAGAGAGAGAGAGAGAATGTGAGTAGGGGTGGGGCAGAGAGAATGGGAGACACTGAGCTGTCAGCACAGAGCCCGACATGGGGCTTGAACTCACAAACCGCAAGATCATGACCTGAGCTGAAGTCGGATGCTTAACCAACTAAGCCACGCAGGCGCCCCTAAGGAATGTGTGTTTTAGAGAACGGAAGTGCTGAAAATATTCTGTGACCTTAGAAACATATAAGGTATAAGGTTGAGGGAGGAAGAAAAGGGAATTACCATTTACATTGCCGACCCCATTTTATAGGAGGGGAATTTGAGGCTGAAAGATAAGTAACTTATCCTGAATTCCAAAGTTAGTGAACAGCAGAACCAAGCTATATAGGAATGTTCTAGAAACCACGTTCTAGAACTACGTTCTAGACACTATGTTCTAGTTACCATGTTCTAGATACCATATTCTAGACAGTGTTCTAGATGCTAAGGGCTTCATGTTCGTTTCTTTCTCAAAACCACTCTTCGAAGTAGGCACTAACACCCCCATTTTATAGATGAAAAAGCCAAGGCCCAGGGGAGAAAATAACTTGCTGAAGGGGTGGGGGGCGTGCTGGGACATAGCCTCAGGCAGTCTGGCTCTAGAGTCTTAACCTCGAACTGTCGCCTCAGGCTCCGGCACTTTTGACAGCTTTCTGTCCAGTTAGACTCACTGGGATATAGAGAAGTACAGCAGGTAATTAAAAAAAAAATCCAAATGAATGTCAATTTTCACTGTTCTTCCTGTTCCCTTTTCACCCTCCCTGCTGCCCCCATGTTCACCTGAAAAGCTAAATTATTCCAGTGATCCTGTGTCACATGTTTCTGGAAACTCCCCCGTGGGGTTTATTTTCAGAGACGTAGCACATTATTTGGACTATTTCCTGAAGAGAAAAATTTGTCGTCTGAGGCCGGGTTTGCTTTTTTTATTCGTGGAGCCAGCAGAGTGTGTCATTCGGAGCCAAGTGTGATGAATTAAATACAAGAGTATGATTTTGGTTTTAAGAAAGTGGCCGTAAGGAATAAAGAGGGTTTTGTTAACTAGCCTTGAAGCGCAGCCCGGGATGGTGGGTTCATGGCGGCGGTGCTGGCTGATGGTGGTACAGAGTCTTCCCAGGTTATCACGTCACGACCACGTTTAGCTGAGGGGGCGGCAGACTTCCGCAAAGGGCCAGGTCAGTCAGTATGGTGGGCTGTGTGGGCCAAGCATTCTGTCACAGCTACTCAGTTGTGCTTACGGCACAGAAGCAGCCACGGGCAACGCCTGTGGTGCTGTCCCTGTGACATTGGTGGACGCTGAGATTTGAACTTCATGTCATTTTCATGCACGATAACGTTGTTCTTCTTTTGATTCCTCACATCCCCAACCATTTAGAAAGGAACTTTTTCTTAAGCTCAGAAGCCGATAGAAAAAAGTGGTGGTGGGCCGGATTTGTCCTCCTCTGGTAGAGGCCGTTGGGCTGGCGAGGTCGCAGTACCCTGCTCACACTGGGTGGGAGGGCTGGTGCAGCAGACGTAGTCTCTAGATTGATGTCAAGTCTGCAGGGCCTGCCCTGGGATGGGGGCCCACCTGCAGGGCAACAGTGGAGAGAATTCACATGCCCTGTGGCAGCTAGTGTCAAAAAAGAGAGTGTGGGTAGGTTAAGTTCGGTAATCCCCTCACCAGAGAGTTCTCCCCTCCTGCCTGAATGGGCGGAGTAAGGGACCCTCCTGCGTAGGCAAGGACGTAGGTGCTAGTTTAGGGGCTGAGATGGGTGTGTGGGCAAAGGTGGGGGTGGGGGTTCCCTCTCAGATTGACTCCTCACTCTCTGTGCTGTCACTTTGTTTTGTCACTTTACCGAGGCGTGACCCCCACCGGGGCCTCTGTCTTGTCCTCTGTCGTATCTTCAGCACGTATGTAGCACAGTGCTGGGCACATAGTAGGTGCTGAATACATACGTGTACGTACGTGTTTGTTTGTGTGTACGTGTGTATAAAAATGTGTTGCGGTTCCCCACACATTTCACCTTTTCTGATCTAGTCACGTACCGTGTAGAGCCTGGATTCTATAGTGAGTAATGTTTTTTTATTATTAAAAAAATTTCTTTTCACGTTTATGTATTTATTTTGAGAGAGAGAGAGCGAGCACGAGCAGGGGAGGGGCAGACAGAGAGGGAGAGAGAGAATCCCAAGCAGGCTCTGCGCGGTTAGTACAGAGCCCAACATGGGTCTCTAACCCACGAACTGTGAGATCATGACCTGAGCCAAAACCAAGAGACGCTTAACCGACTGAGCCACCCAGGTGCCCCTATAGTAATTTCTTGATTAAAATGTGAAAACTATGTTCACAGAACCCGTATCACCACCCCCAGAAGCGCTGGACCCGTCTTCCGGTGCCCCAGTAATGCACAGCCGGCCAGTGGCCATCCAGTGGTAGCTGCTTCCTGGTGGTATAGGCAGTGGTGTTGGGGAAAATATCCACATTACAGGCTCAGTGAACATGGGTTTTGTGTGAATGGCGGAGTCGCCTTAGCCGGTGACTGTTAGGCTGTTGAGCTGGGCAGATGCGATCAACAGAGTCTTGGCTCCCTCGTGAGCAGCAGATGGTTTGCTTGTTTGGTATTTTCCTCCGGGTTCCAGGGCTGCCCCTGGGACCATGGATCGCAGGGAGCCCCACCTGTCCCCTGCCATCACGCGCACTTCTGACCCTGGCACGCGTGTTTGTGTTTAGCCCCAAGAGCCTCGGAGAGAGACTTGTGAGATTCCGTTTGTGAGGTTGTGGGCAGTTGTCGCTTTTCTTTTTTGCCTTTTGCTCACATTTCAGCCCAACCAGAAAATTCCGTGTTTTCCGTCTGGTTGAGGTACTCTACCTTCTTGTCTTTTACAAAACGAGTATTTATTTTCTCTTGAACCCTTTGTTTTTTTTAAGTTTATCTTTTTGTTTTGAGAGAGAGAGTGAGTGAGAGTACTAGTGGAGGAGGGGGAGAGAGAGAGGGAGACGGAATCCCAAGCAGGCTGCGTACTGTCAGCACAGAGCCTGATGCAGGGCTTGAACTCATGAATTTTGAGAACATGACCTGAGCTGAAATCAAGAGTCGGATGCTTAACCAACTGAGCCACCCAGGCATCCCTCTCTTGAACGCGTTAAAAGATCATATAATATTCAGGAAAAACATTAAAACCATTTATAACCCTATTTTCCTTGCACAGATTGAAGAAAAACTTCCATGTTAGTTTCCAAATATATGCACATACTTTGACACGCTTGCAATTAGCGATGTGCCGTTAGACCTGCTAAAATGATTTCCACTTAACTGCCATTTATATGTTTCCACCTCCATGTAATATATGTAATAGGTGGTGTCTATTATGTTTATATATGCAATACATATGTGTAGCGGATACATGGCACACACGTAACATGCACACATATCTTATGGCCTTCACAATACTTCAGTAGCTCCAGTTTTAATAGGGGCCTTATTTAATAGGCTCATAATGTTCCATCTTGATTTGTCAAACCACGTTTCTAATGTTGCTTAGAAACTTTTGTTCTGGTGAAGAAGGCAGGACTGCAACTGCGAAGCTGAAAATGTGTTACTTCACGCAAGCGCCTGTGTGTTTGCCCTCAGGGAGTGAAATTCTTCCAAGGGAAGCTGCCCATTAAAAACCTCTCATAACCTACTGAGCTTATTTGCGGCCACAGCATCCTCGGTAATTAGCTTGTGTCCCGTCCTGCAGGTTCACAGAGATGCTGAGTCACAGCTGGTTTTGCAGGAGTGGAAAAAGGAAAGAAAGGAGATGAGGTAAGAGGGGCCTGCTTCGAATGCGAGTCTGCCACCCGCCTGCACCCTGCGCGGGCCACACACCTTTCCCAGGGCCGACCCGAGGCAGCCGTCCTTTCCTGGCTGCCGGGCAGGAATGTGCCCCCTTTGTCCCGGCACTAGCGGTGTCCGCCCTTCGTGAGGGACATGTGATATCTGCTTGAGGCACCAGCGACCTTCCTCCCACCTCCTGCCCTTGCCTCCGAAGGCCGGGCTTGAAGGAGCTCTTCCTTCTCATCCGTCTTCCCGGCCGGCTTGACTCGTCCATTTAGGCAGCTGGTGGCCCCGAGGTCGGTCACGCCGGCAGCACGGCGTGGCTCCTGGGACAGCATAGAGGCCGGGCTCTGAACCACGGCGAGGGCTCCTACAGCCCGGCGCTCACTGGTAACCGGGAATGTGCCAGCACTCAGTGTCAGAATGTTTATTGGTGAGGCGGGCCCGCCTGCCGTCTGCAAAGTTTGGCGGGTGGGCATCTCCGGGAGCAGTCATCGGACAGAGACCCGTGGACGGTCGTGCCTGCCTTAGAAGGATGCCGTGTGTGCGGACACTGTTTACTGGGAGGAACGGTCACTGCCCGGGCTCTGGCCTCTGAGCAAGGGCCAGCCTGATTGGGGGGGCAGCGTGCAGAGGGGACAGGATCCTCCCTTGGGGCTGCAGAGGCCACAGCCATATTGAATTCAGTCCTTCCTCCGCCCTCTTGGCGGAGGTGTTGGCTGCCTGGGGCTCATTCTGCTTTGATTCTTTATCTAATGTTGGTCTAAAAGTGCTGCCTGAGAGGGTGTGGGGAGGCGGGGAGGCCTGTTGTGTGATTGAACCTCGGGCCCTGCGACCCAAAGGCCAGACCAGGACTCTTAGGTTGTCAGATGAAGGAGCTGCTTCCCCATCACATTCGGTTTTGGATTTAAGTCTCCAGCAACCTCACACCTTAATTAGGTGTTTTCACCAAAAGTGTAAAAACCATTTATGTTGTTCTGTTTGCAGACCTAAAGGAGTTTGTGAAATTTTCTACTCTGGTTGTCACAGCATCTGCTGTCACCATGTATTGTACAGGTGGCTGCTACCAGCTAGTGGCTTTTGTCACACGGCGTGTACGCGCTTATGTCTTCTGCTGTGTTCGTAACTGATTTATTAACAGTCAAGTGGTATTTATCTACTTTGGGGGACTGTTCTGTGTGTAGGGGTCCCAGCCAGCAGACGGTGCGCCTATCCCGTGTGTGTGTGTGTGCGCGCGCATGCGCGTGTGCGATGGGGTGTTGATTCCAACACAGATGCATGGCTGCAGGGCCTTAGAGCCTGGGGCGGGTGAGCGGCCTTGCAAAATGCTGTCACCTGGGCTGCAAGGAGGCGGTGAGGCGCTTGGAGTGGTGTAACGGATGATGGAGATTTATTTACGTCACTACAACATAAGCCTTAACTTCTCAGACATCGAAGTACTTTGGAGTTTCTCGTCTGGCTTTAGTTGTCTTACTAAAGAACCTTACTCAGTTCTCACTGTAACCGTTTAGAAAGGGGGTCTGGATCCCATTCCACAGAGGAGGGAAGTTCGGACATGAGAGCATTCTGCATCTGCCCGCATACCCCTCTCCTGCCTCCTTTGTTTTGGTTTGGAAAACATAATGGGTATGTTTAGAGGGTCATCCACGTGTTCTCTGGCTGGCCTGACTGGGAAATGTGATCACAGTCATTTTGATAAGTGGATCGACACAGTTTTCCTGATGAGGGGCGGGGGCTGCCCTAGGCCAGTTTTCCCCTCAAGTGAGTCCTATGAAAATAAAAGGGGGATTTTTGTTTTTGTCTTTTTTTTGTTGTTGTTTTTTTCAATATATGAAATTTATTGTCAAATTGGTTTCCATACAACACCCAGTGCTCATCCCAAAAGGTGCCCTCCTCAATACCCATCACCCCCCCCACCATCAACCCTCAGTTTGTTCTGTTTTTTTTTTTTTTTTTAACGTTTATTTATTTTTGAGTCAGAGAGAGACAGAGCATGAATGGGGGAGGGTCAGAGAGAGGGAGACAGAATCTGAAACAGGCTCCAGGCTCTGAGCTGTCAGCAAAGAGCCTGACGTGGGGCTCGAACTCACGGACTGCGAGATCATGACCTGAGCCGAAGTCGGCCGCTTAATGACTGAGCCACCCAGGCGCCCCTGTTTGTTCTGTTTTTTAAGAGTCTCTTATGCTTTGGCTCTCTTTCCCACTCTAACCTTTTTTTTTTTCCTTCCCCTCCCCCATGGGTTTCTGTTAAGTTTCTCAGGATCTACATAGAGTGAAAACATATGGTATCTGTCTTTCTCTGTATGGCTTATTTCATTTAGTATCACACTCTCCAGTTCTGTCCACGTAGCTACAAAGGGCCATATTTCATTCTTTCTCATTGCCACGTAGTACTCCATTGTGTATATAAACCACAATTTCTTTTTTTTTAATTTAAAAAAAAAATTTTTTTTTTCAATATTTATTTATTTTTGGGACAGAGAGAGACAGAGCATGAACGGGGGAGGGGCAGAGAGAGAGGGAGACACAGAATCGGAAACAGGCTCCAGGCTCTGAGCCATCAGCCCAGAGCCCGACACGGGGCTCGAACTCACGGACCGCGAGATCGTGACCTGGCTGAAGTCGGACGCTTAACCGACTGCGCCACCCAGGCGCCCCAAAACCACAATTTCTTTATCCATTCATCAGTTGATGGACATTTAGGCTCTTTCCACAATTTGGCTATTGTTGAGAGTGCTGCTATAAACATTGGGGTACAAGTGCCCCTATGCATCAGTACTCCTGTATCCCTTGGGTAAATTCCTAGCAGTGCTATTGCTGGGTCATAGGGTAGGTCTGTTTTTAATTTTCTGAGGAACCTCCACACTGCTTTCCAGAGCGGCTGCACCAGTTTGCATTCCCACCAACAGTGCAAGAGGGTTCCCGTTTCTCCACATCCTCTCCAGCATCTATAGTCTCCTGATTTGTTCATTTTGGCCACTCTGACTGGCGTGAGGCGATATCTGAGTGTGGTTTTGATTTGCATTTCCCTGATGAGGAGCGGCGTTGAGCATCTTTTCATGTGCCTGTTGGCCATCTGGATGTCTTCTTTAGAGAAGTGTCTATTCATGTTTTCTGCCCATTTCTTCACTGGGTTATTTGTTTTTCGGGTGTGGAGTTTGGTGAGCTCTTTATAGATTTTGGATACTAGCCCTTTGTCCGATATGTCATTTGCAAATATCTTTTCCCATTCCGTCGGTTGCCTTTTAGTTTTGTTGGTTGTTTCCTTTGCTGTGCAGAAGCTTTTTATCTTCATAAGGTCCCAGTAGTTCATTTTTGCTTTTAATTCCCTTGCCTTTGGGGATGTGTCAAATAAGACATTGCTACGGCTGAGGTCAGAGAGGTCTTTTCCTGCTTTCTCCTCTAAGGTTTTGATGGTTTCCTGTCTCACATTCAGGTCCTTTATCCATTTTGAGTTTATTTTTGTGAATAGTGTGAGAAAGTGGTCTAGTTTCAACTTTCTGCATGTTGCTGTCCAGTTCTCCCAGCACCATTTGTTAAAGAGACTGTCTTTTTTCCATTGGATGTTCTTTCCTGCTTTGTCAAAGATGAGTTGGCCATACATTTGTGGGTCTAGTTCTGGGGTTTCTATTCTATTCCATTGGTCTGTGTGTCTGTTTTTGTGCCAATACCATGCTGTCTTGATGATTACAGCTTTGTAGTAGAGGCTACAGTCTGGGATTGTGATGCCTCCTGCTTTGGTCTTCTTCAAAATTACTTTGGCTATTTGGGGCCTTTTGTGGTTCCATATGAATTTTAGGATTGTTTGTTAGATCTAGTTTTGAGAAGAATGCTGGTGCAATTTTGATTGGGATTGCATTGAATGTATAGATAGCTTTGGGTAGTGTTGACATTTTGACAATATTTATTCTTCCAATCCATGAGCACGAAATGTTTTTCCATTTCTTTATATCATCTTCAATTTCCTTCATAAGCTTTCTATAATTTTCAGCATACAGATCTTTTACATCTTTGGTTAGACTTATACCTAGGTATTTTATGCTTCTTGGTGCAATTGTGAACGGGATCAGTTTATTTGTCTTTCTGTTGCTTCATTATTAGTGTATAAGAATGCAACTGATTTCTGTACATTGATTTTGTATCCTGCAACTTTGCTAAATTCATGTATCAGTTCTAGCAGACTTTTGGTGGAGTCTATCGGATTTTCCATGTATAATATCATGTCATCTGCAAAAAGTGAAAGCTTAACTTCATCTTTGTCAATTTTGATGCCTTTGATTTCCTTTTGTTGTTGATTGCTGATGCTAGAACTTCCAACACTACGTTAAACAACAGCGGTGAGAGTGGACATCCCTGTCGTGTTCCTGATCTCAGGGAGAAAGCTCTCAGTTTTTCCCCATTGAGGATGATGTTAGCTGTGGGCTTTTCATAAATGGCTTTTATGATCTTTAAGTATGTTCCTTCTATTCCGACTTTCTCGAGGGTTTTTATTAAGAAAGGTTGCTGAGTTTTGTCAAAGGCCTTTTCTGCATCGATTGACAGGATCATATGGTTCTTATCTTTTCTTTCATTAATGTGATGTATCACGTTGATTGATTTGCGAATGTTGAACCAGCCTTGCATCCCAGGAATGAATCCCACTTGATCATGGTGAATAATTCTTTTTATATGCTCTTGCATTCGATTTGCTAGTATCTTGTTGAGAATATTTGCATCCATATTCATCAAGGATATTGACCTATAGTTCTGTTTTTTTGCTGGGTCTGTGTCTGGTTTGGGAATCAAAGTAATGCTGGCTTCATAGAATGAGTCTGGAAGTTTTCCTTCCCTTTCTATTTTTTAGAATAGCTTGAGAAGGATAGGTATTATCTCTGCTTGAAATGTCTGGTAGAACTCGAAAGGGGGATTTTGATTTCAGTAACTTAAAAAGAGACTCTTCTGAATTGTTCTGTCTGGCTTTGCTCTTTTCTTGCTTCTTCAGAGAAATGACCAAAAATTTCTTCAACACCCAGTTCGGAAGCTTGTTCCGCACAGACCAGAATCCCACCTACTTCCTGAGGCGCCTGTCCCGCTTTGCTGACATCTACATGGCGTCTCTGAGCTGCCTCCTGAACTACGACGTCAGCCACACATTCTACCCCCGGCGGACTCCGCTGCAGCACGAGCTGCCCGCCTGGTCGGACCGGGCCCCCGCCCTCAGACCCCCGCTCCTGCAGGAGGCCCAGGCCGAGTAAGCGGGGCCCGCCCGCGGAAGAGGCCGGAAGCCGACCCCGGCCGGCTGGACGTGTGCGGTCGACTCGTGTGCAAATGAGTGTCGCTTTCGGCCGAGACACAGATACACCTTTTGATATTTATTTGGTACCTTTGGGGGACTCCTCCCCGAGTTGTCGGGACAGACGCCGGCAGCCCGGCCTCTGCGTTTCCCGTACCGGTTGGCTTCAGCCGGGTGTTGAAACTGTGATTGGCCATCGTGTTTACCAAGGTCCCGGCCCCGGGCGTCCTTTTTCCGGGCCCCGTGAGACCTCTCGATGCCGGTCTCCGTTCCAGCGGCGGAAGTGCCGAAACCGTTCTTGCCTCTTCGTGGGCGAGGGGCCGAACGTTCACAGGCAACGCTCCGGGAGCCGCAGGGGACCGCAAGCCGCTCGCCGCAGGCTCCACAGTAGCCTCGCACGGCGGCACGGGGCGTAGACGGTCCCCAAGCCGCGGCCGACTCCCCGGGCCCGCGGCGCTGGGGCTTCGGCCTCCCTGGGACGTCTTCTGTGAAAGAACAAGAGGAGGCGCGGGTCCCCCGACCCTCTCTTGGCCTCCCCTCGCTCGGCCTCCGTGTCCGCTTGCTGTGCCCGCCCCCTGCCGGGGAAGCCGCGCCGTGCCACGTGTCGTGGGCGGTTCACTGCTTCCCCGGGGCAGGGGAAGAGGGGGAGAGGAGCTTCCGGTTTACTCCCCGGCCTGCAGAACAGACGGCGGCGTGCGCGGTCCGGCCGCGAGAGCCTGGGGGATTTGTGATGGGCCTCGCGGGAGTTCGTCACCCCTGAAAACGCCACCCCAGCGTTGGTTTGCTGCGCCCGTAGGCGGGCAGAAAGTGACACAGGCGAAGAAATGTCCTTGTGATGAAATGCCCCGCCGGGACCCCTGCTGGGTTGTCGGTATGTTGTCAAAACACACGCGTTAACCAGCCGGTGGGAGGAGGCGGCCCTGTCACCGCGTAGCCCTCGCGGTCCCTCCCTGCCGTGTTTGTGTGGCTATTTGGGGAGCGTGGGTGACTTTCTTTAGGCGGCTGTGCTGAGGGTGGGAGAGGGTAAGGGCCTGGCAGCCCGGAGGCGGCCGAGGCGCAGCCCCGCTCGCCCTCGCCGAGTGCCTCGTTGCTTTCTAAGGCAACGCGCGCGACTCTCGTGCTTTACCCTGCAGCATGGCAGGTCCACGGAAGGGGGGCTTGCGGAGAGCGCTCGCCGTGTCCGCGGTTTTAGTGTGGCAAATGTATCAGAACCAGAAATTAAATGAGTTCCCTGACATCCTTTGCGATGCCCTTTGCAATGCCCTTTAGACCCAGTCGACCCGATTTGGCCCCCTTTGTTACTTGTAAATTTTTTGTTATAAACACAGTATTCCATTCTTTTGTTGGGAATGGGGCAGGCATTTTGTCTGCTGTGTGTTAGCTCCTATGTGTTTTGAGCATCAGAGGGTATTGGAGATGGGCATTTAATGGGCACAGGTGGATGCCCAGAACTGCTTGGTGTTAGGGTCTTCAGTGGACGAGCTGGTGCTGTTGGCCTTAGAGTTTCTGCTTGGAGAAGCTGAGCGAGGAAGCAAAAAAGTCTTTTCTTACTTTTGATCTAATCAGGTAGTCAGGGGATGTTAGGTGCCCATTGCATTGTGTTTTGTTTCCTCGAGAATGAAGTAGAGATATTTTTAAAACTGTCTTTTACGGATAGCTAGGTTAGGTGACGCACGCCTTAGGGGAGAACATTTTCTCGGGGTGAATAGTGAATTTTACAATATATTACCAATTAAGATTTCAGTCTCTGGGCCCTCGGACATGGCGGGATTGAGATCTGGCGTGTGTAGCAGAAGCCTGGCATCTGTCTCAGCAGGTCCCACACTTGGCGGACGGCGCCCACGCCAGGGCCAGCAGCCTGGGTCAGGACAGCCGTTTCCACGGCAAGGACAGACACGGGCATTCTCGTGTGTGCTCAGTCAGGGTGGATTGTAACCTTTCCCTCTTGGGACTCTGTTGGGACTTGGTCCGCTGCGCTGGGCGTCACGTTCTCCCCAGTTCTCTGTTTTGCACACTGATGAAAGCATATTGGTCCAAGCGAAGCGAGTCTCCTTTCTACCATTAAAAAAAAAAATCAGTTTGGAAAGTGAACACAATTAAATTGGTCTGCACGTTGAAACATAGCTTTGGTTAGGCTGGTGGTACGGGGGCGGTGCGTGCCCGCTGCAGAGCCCGGGTCGGCTCCTGGTACCCACAGCAGACTGCCCTGGCAGGGGGCCTGCACAGCTGGCGTTGCAGCCGTTTATGGATGAAACTCGGCTTTTCAGGTATCTTAGGAGTTTGGCTCAGGGCTCCCTCTTTCCTCCTCATACAGCCTCTTTTTTCTTCTTTCTCTCTCTTTTCCTTCAGCTCCACTTCCTGCCATCACCCTTAATGCGATGTAACATAAACCACCTGTTACTGATTCAGTCCCATCTTAGACCAAATTACTAGTTGTGTGAATGTATTGCCCTCTTAATTATCGCAGAAGAGAAATGAGAAGTAATCTTCCCTCTTAGCTAATTGAGCTTTGGGTGAACTAGACGGCTTTTCCTCTCTCTTCCTCCCAAAGGCCTTTTAAGCAGTAGAGTGTGCTAAATATTGGACTTGATTCCCTCTGCTGAAGGCTCATTTGCTGCCAACGACCCACTCGGGGGCTCTTTTCCAGAATGCTCTAAGACTAAACTTGGCCGGAGGCAGGGTTCCTTGATTGCTCTATTCAACTACTGGGGAGTCTGTGTTTTGCCCTCTTAATACTAATTTCCTTTCGTACCAATTTTTTTTCTCTGTCTTTTTTTTTCTTTCTTTCTTTCTTTCTTTTTTTTTTTTTTTGCATTAGCATTTGGGAGCCTGGCTCCAAGTTTAGCTAACCTTTAACACCCTGGCGGATTAAAGAAAGGGAGTGAAGTTTCTCTGATGCAGGATTCAGCGAGCCTTGCCCGTAAAGAGCCAGATAGGAAGCACTGGCGGCTTTGCCGGCGATTTTCTGTGGGCACTGCTCTAGGGACGGGCACGCCGTGTGCCATCACCACCTGATGTACAAAAACTGCTGCAGGCTAGACTTGGCTCCCCAGCCGGAGTTTGCCGCCCCCCCTGCCCCCGCGCGAGTGGCTTGTGGCGGTGGCTCCGGCAAGCTCACCTCGCTAAGAGCACGCAGGGGAACGAGGTCAGAGCTGCGTGCGGCCGCTGGAGAGACACTCTGGAGGCGAGCGCGCCGCGGTCCCCTAAGCGGCTCCCCGGGCACGTGCACGCCCGTGGCCAGCGTTTGCGGCACGCAGCGTGACCGTTTCGGGGTGGAACTGGACGGGCCGGCGCTCGCCGACTGTCCTTCGTTGCGCTGACCTGTGGTGGTGCTCGGGGACGCGATGGGCGTGGCTGCCCAGAACACCCTTCCCAACCGCAGGACTCCCCCCTCCGGCCGCCGGGTGAGCCGCTTACCATCCTCAGCTGGTGGCCCACGTCGAGGGCTGCCCTCCAGAAAAAGCCCTGCCTCGGACCAAGTCCTGCCCCCTTCCTGGAGCAGCCGGCTCCTGCCCTGCCAGCCCCGCTTCCTTCTCTTCTGGTTCCTTCTCCTCTGTTTCCGGGTGTCGATCCCAAGAACACTCCCCCCACACTCTTCCTGCACGTGAACTCCATCTGGGCGTCTGCTTCCCCTGGGACCCACCCTGCTACAGCACTTCTGTACTTTGTACTGCACGCTTGGACCCGGGCTGGGGAAACCGTGTTCTAGGTATTTAGCAGAATGACAGGTTGTGCCTGTAGGGTATCGGGCACAACAGATGCGAGCTAGGTAGACTATTTATTCTGAATGTGAATTTGCTATTTATTCTAAATGTTGATTTTCTGTTACAGGATATTGAACTTAGTGCCAAATAAAAATTTGAATTATGTCGTCCAGTTCACTAAGTCGTATGTTTTTGTGTGCTTTAGTGGCAAAGCCATATCAAATTTAACGTGCCCTAAAAAGAATACCCTGTTGAGGAGAGGAAGATGTGTGGGTCATTTCTCGCTCCTTTTGTCCCAGCACCCCAGCAAAGCACACTCGCTCGTTTTCAGAGCTTGAAGAATGTAGGTAAGGCACAGACAGAAAATTGGCATGAGCTTCAGACTTAGGCAGGCAGCAGAGAACCCCCCTGGAGTCCCTGTTCCCTCTTAAGAGCAAGGAGAAGACAGTCATCCACGTGGTTGTCTGCAGATTACCAGGAAGGCTCAAACTTGGAAGCAATGTTTTGCGGGCAGATGTTACCGAATAATACAAAATTAGGAGTGACTGCTATGAAGTCACATCACTACTGGGTTTTGGATAAATTTATAAATACTTTGAAGAGCTTATTTTTAAAAATTGTTTCTCTGTGTGTGTGTGTCCATGTGCGCACGTATTTAACCACCTTATTTTCCTTGACCTCTAGATGTGCCGGGAACTGCGCCTCAGTCACTCCTCCCATGGGTAGCCTGCCAGTCTTCCTTTTAAAAAAAAATTATTTTAATGTTTACTTTTAAGATACAGAGCGGGCGTCGGGGAGGGGCAGAGAGAGAGGGAGGCACAGAATCCAAAGCAGGCTCCAGGCTCCGAGCTGTCAGCACAGAGCCTGATGCGGGGCTCGAACTCACGGACCATGAGATCATGACCTGAGCTGAAGTTGGACGCTTAACCGACTGAGCCACACAGGTGCCTGTGCTGGTTTTCCTTTTAATCGCTTGCCTTTTTGCACCTGTGATAGTGGTACTGGAGGACTCACCGGACAATCTGTGCCTCATTCGTTTTGGGGAGCGATCTAGAAACGTGGCATTGCTTTCATCATGGCATATTGTCCTAGAAGAGACGGTGAGCTACGCCTTTCCTGGAGTTGTGAAAAAATTTAAGACACGGGGCCAGAATTTCTCACCTAACTCTGCAACACCTCTGATGACGCGGAACAGTTATTTGGGCCCTGAGGGCATCCGGAGAGCCTGAGTTCTGCTCAACCCAGGCTTTCACTTCTCTGTCCACAGCAGTGATTCCCAAACCTGGCCAGTCCTGCCCCCCTAGCGAACATCTGGAAGTGTGTGGTGGGTTGTTTGCGGGGGAGGGGGTGCTTCCTTGTCACAGCGATGGGAGGGCCACTTCTGGTCTTTAAGGGCAGGGACCTGGCATAGCAGACATCCTGCATTGCTTGGGAGAGCTGTGCACAGTGAACAACCGTCCCAAGTCTATGCATCACCACTGGGAAGTTCCAGAACATTTCCATTACCCCAAAACTACTAATCCCATTCCTTCCTTCCCCCTGTCCCTGGCAATCACTAATCTATGAGTTTGCTTATTCTGGAAATTTCATATAGTGGAATCATACGGCGTGTGGTCTGTTGTGTCTGCCTTCTTGGCATGGCATTTTCAGGTTTTATCCATGGTTTCGCATGCATCGGCAGTACTAATTTTCCTTTTAGGGTGGAATGATACATCACTGGATATACCACTGGTTATCCATAAGATGATGGATGTTTGGGTTGTTTCTCCTTTTTGGCTATCATGAATAATGCTACTATGAACATGACTATATAAGTTATTATATGGACATATATATATACTTAGGAATTTTTGGGATTTCTGGATCACTATGTTTAAGTTTTTTTTTTTTTTTTAATTTTTTTTTCAACGTTTTTTATTTATTTTTTTTGGGACAGAGAGAGACAGAGCATGAACGGGGGAGGGGCAGAGAGAGAGGGAGACACAGAATTGGAAACAGGCTCCAGGCTCCGAGCCATTAGCTCAGAGCCCGACGCGGGGCTCGAACTCACAGACCGCGAGATCGTGACCTGGCGGAAGTCGGACGCTTAACCGACTGCGCCACCCAGGCGCCCCACTATGTTTAAGTTTTTAAGGAGCTGCCAAACTTTTTCCAAGTGGCTCCGCCATTTTACATCTCCACCAGCAACGTACGGACCTTCTGATTTCTCCGCGTCCGTGCCAACACTTGCTATTAGCTGTCTTTTTGATTATCGCCCTCCTGGTGGGTGTGAAGCGGTATCTCGTTGTGGTTATCACGTCTTCTTCAGCAAACAAGACAGAATTAAGAAAGAAGAACTTATAAGGCAGGTCTTGGCTAAATCGAAAGGCCCCGGTTAGGCTTAAAAGGTGGATTTTACCTTCAGAGTTTGACCCTTCCCATGGCAAACTCTTTTTGTTTCCCAAAACACTGGTTTTGTTCCGTTGACTTCGTTTCTGTTCCATAAACATTTATTGAGCACATGGCACGTACCAGACACTGGGCTAGGTGCCGACAACAAAGATGGAAGAGGCGGGTCCCTGCCTTTGGGAGCTTACACTCTAACAGGGAAAGGAGACAAAGGTCATAGTGTCGGGGAGGAGGCAGTGAAGTGCCACAGAGAGGTACAAAGGAAGGACAGCAGAGGGGCAAGTCCCCCCGGTTGGTGGGTGGACTTAACGTGGCCCCTCACCCACAGAAACAAAGCGATCCTTCAGATTAACCAAAGAGATGAGGTATTGCTTGAGCGCTTCATACTTTAAAACGTCAAGGGACCTTCCTTTCCGAAAGGCGACGTCCTGAGGATTCGCAGCTGACAGCCTCGAGGCGGCTCTGGCTGACGGGGCCGCGGGGATGGCGGGCCGCCGCAGGTCTGGGCCCTCACAGCGCCCCCAGGGGGTCACTGCCATCCGGCTGCTGCTCTTCAGCGTCCTGGAAAAGAGAGGGGTCTGAAACACGCCGGGCGCGGGACCTTCCACTTGTCAAGTCTTTCCAGGTTGAACCTTCCCTCCGGCCACCGGTCTGAAGCCTTGAAGGGGTTCAGGACATACTGCGCAAAATATGGCACCTTGGCATTTTTAATATCTTAAGCTGAAGGAATTTTTGAAAAAAACAGAAGCAGCAGGATGGTCACTCTGACCTTCCCCTCCTTGTCCCTCCCTCTTCCTCCTGTTCCAGGACAAAAGAAGACACATCACCAGAGACGAGGAATTTGGGGCCAGGAAATCTGCACAAACAACCTGGTTAAACTAACCCTTTATTTTCTAGTTTGCCTCACCGTTTACTACCCCAAGCCCAAACCCCTGTCTCGTCCATTCTTGTTTCTTTGTGTAAAAGATAGAAAAGTTTCCTGCTCTCGGCTGTCCGGAAGGCCCCCGCGTACATGTGAACTTTCAATAAAGTGTATATGCTTTTCTCCTGTGAATCTGTCCAGATTACTTTTCCCACCCAGCCAGGGACCCTAAGAGGTGGAGGAAAACTTCTGCCTTCCCTACAGCCTAAACAGTCCCTCTCCAAGTGCTCTGCCCACACGTCTGTGGTAGGAGGGCCTGTTCACGTGGCCGTCTGTCTTGGGAGGCGGGATGGTTGTTCTGGGGGCAGTCGCTGCTGCTTGAAGCTTGTGTGCCCTAGACAGGTCATTTCAATTCTGCTGTTTCCCCCTCATCTGTAAAGGGCCATAATAATATTTACCTCACAGGGAGATATGAAGATTAACTTAGGTACTACCTTAAGGAAGGTATCGGCACCCTACAAAAGGTGGCTATTAATAGGACTACAAAACACTGCTTTCAGGGGCGCCTGCGTGGCTCAGTTGGTTAAACGTCTGACTTCAGCTCAGGTTATGGTCTCACAGTTCGTGACTTCAAGCCCTGCATTGGGCTCTGCGCTCATGGTGTGGAGTCTGCTTGGGATTCTCTCTCTCTCTGTCTCTGTCTCTGTCTCTCACCAACTTGTACTTTCTCCTCTCTCAAAATAAAGAAACCTAAAAAAAAGTTAAAACCTTTCAGATGAAAATTCTTGAGCATTTGATAGAGTCTACTCAGAAGCCCTATTCCAGAGGCAGCACCCAAGCCTTGTGCCGTCTGCGGCTCTGATTGGCACCGAAGTTTCGTTAATTAGCATAAGAGACGTGTTCCAGATGACTGGATTGGCTACACATATTGTATAGGCACCCCACCTTGAATAGAAAAGGTAGGAGAATGTAGAAGGTCACTTGTGGGAACGGCACCCTCAGCTTAGGACTTCTATTCCTGGAACTTTTTTTTGCCACCCGGTCTGATGAGAAAGGTTCATCTGACTCCTGCATTTGGGATACCCTCTCTCCTGCCTCGGGAGAATCCTTCATGCCTGGGGCTGGCAGGACCCTCAGAAGGGGAGAAGCAGCTGAGAAGACGTGAAGAGCTTTGAATAAGATGGATAACATTCCCCCCACCTTCCCTGCAGCTGTTTCAATGAGGCCGCTTTCCACATAACAACGCTTACAGAAATAAACTACTAGTTGAGATAGGCATAGCTGAACTTACCCTTTCAATTTGGATGGGGAAAACTTTTACACGGGTTTGATTAGAAACACAAAATAGGATAAGATCTGGTTATCTTTCAATCTATTGCAATAAGAACACAAGATCTTTACGTTTGGTTCACTGCAGAAAAACAAAAACGTCAATGGCACTATACGAGCTTAAAAATGGGGCGATACAGTATTTCTGTAATGTTTCAGCACCACCTTACAAGAATTCAACAACCATAACGTCTTGAGAGGAAGGGCGGTATATGTTCACGCGCAAAACAATCGCAGCAGCTCTCTGGCTGTGCTTCCTTTTTCATGAGGGTTCTAGACCAACAGCCCAGATTCAAGTTATTTCCTTTGGCCTGAGTGATGCCGTCAGCTCCGTCTGCTGAGGTACATACTAGCTGCCAATTCTTATCTTTATATAAAAAGAAGCGTTAAATGTTATTACTAGCTTCTCCCTCCAGACCCGGTAATAGATGACAGGTAGGATGTGCCTTCCACATTCAGTGTGAATCAGGTACCTTGCCATGGGCTCCCTCTGGGTTGAAGTCAGTGGGGCCCCAGCTAAGCTCAGAGACCACTGACTAGAAAGAAACGAATGGTTATTTCCTGGAATGCCAGAGCAGAACACGCCCCTCTAGATACAAAAGAGCTGATCAAAGTGAGATAGGGCAAGTGAAGGACTCCATAAAAATTTGCTTTTGCTCCTTTCCTGCGTCTCTTCTTGCTAGGACCTGCACCCCCACCCCGCTCCACACATGCCTCGGAAGGCAAATCCCTTATGACCTCCCTGTCAGGCGCAGGAGTTCATGATTTCTCTAGAACAGATAACATCTAAGGTGAGAATGACTGGAGTAAGCCATCATAGGCTTATTCCAGACCACCTGATCTAGACACCTCTACGCCAAGGCCCTCTGGCTCCAAGGACTAACACCTGGACCCTCGTCTCTGTTCTGGCTGTTTCCCGGAAGCCTGAGAGGACGTGTACGCCAGACCGCCATCCTCCGTAAAAAACCCCAGACCCAGAACAAAGACCAGACTGACGCTCCTTTCCTGTCATGGCCTCCCGGGCACTCCGTCTGCATCTGCTCTCTCTGTATGTTCAATAAACTCTGCTCTCACTTCCTGCTGGCTCGCATTTGATTTCCAGGACCAAGGAGCCTCTGGGCTGGTCCCCTGGGACCCGGCCCGCTGGCATCCAAAGGAACAAAGCTCCGGAGGCAAGAAGCAGCCCTGACAATGGGCAGAAACCTTTTGTTGACAATGTAAATAGGTTTATTTAAAAACATCTTTTTTAATGTTTATTTATTTTTGAGACGCAGAGAGAGACATGGCATGAGTGGGGGAGGGGCAGAGAGAGAGGGAGACACAGAATCCGAAGCAGGCTCCAGGCTCCGAGCTGTTAACACGGAGCCGGACACGGGGCTCGAACTCATGCACTGTGAGATCATGACCTGAGCTGAAGTCAGACGGTCAGCCAACTGAGCCACCCAGGTGCCCCTAAAAACATTTTTTAAAGTAGGTTCCATGCCTAGCATGGGGCTTGAACTCACGACCCTGAGATTAAGAGTCACATGCTTGGGGCAGCTGGGTAGCTCGGTTGGTTGAGTGTCCAACTTCAGCTCAGGTCTTGATCTCAGGGTTCATGAGTTTGATTCCTGCATTGGGCTCGCTGATGTCAGCACATAGCCCGCTTCAGATCTTCTGTCCCCTTCTCTCTCTGTCCCTTCCCCACTTGCGTTCCCTCTCTCAAAAATAAATAAAACATTAAAAAAAAAAAGTCGCATGCTCTACCAACTGAGGCAGCCAGGCACCCCAACAATTTAAATATAAGTTTAAAGCATAACATGAGAAAGAAAAAAACCCTTTTTCGGGCCTGAGTCTTATATTGCACAGGCTCCCTCACAAATGTGTGTGGCAGAATGAAGCTCAGGATTTGTGCATGTAACGTGTCACTTCTCACCTGGTCACGAGGTTGGGGGTGGGCAACCTCTGGTTCTCCCTGATTACCTCTAATTGTTGGAGACTTCAGTCCCCCTGAGAGAACTCGGGGACACTGAACAGCCAGCATGGCTTCAGTCAACTTGCAATACTGGCTTTTTTAGGCTTGTTGCCCCAAGAATGTTCTAGAAATGTGCTTTTCTTGGTGCAAAGCTTTCCACTTGGATTTGCTGAAAGACATCATTTACCCACAACTGACTCTGGTTCTAGGTAAAGAAGCAAACTCACCATGAAGGGGTCGCAGGAAGGTTCTGGGGGAGCAGAGGGAGTGCTCTCATACAAGGGGTTCGGTATATTCTCAGGCTGCTGCTTCCCAAGAGCTGCAACGTTGATATCCTCTTCGGACTGCTCAGAAAGACATGCAGAGGCTAGAGCCAAGGTGTCCCCAGGGCAGGAACGGCTCATTCAAGCCAGCAGGAAAAGCCAGCCATGCCCCACCTCCCCCTCCGGGAGCCTTGTCTTTGTAACAGTCCTCGACCGGGACCAACGTGCACCACTCAGAAATGTTCAGTGCAGTGACTCAATCTGTCCGTCCAGGTGTGACCACCACCCAAATCAGTGTGTAGGGTGTTTCCCATCCCCTCCCCCTTCTCCAGGAAGTGTCCTCACGCCTGTGCCTGCCAGTACCCAATCCCAGCCAGGGTAACTGCTATTCCGACTTTCATCACCCTGAAGTGGTTTTCCCTGTCCTTGAACTTGACATAAAAGGGCTCATACAGCATGCACACTGTCGGTAAAAGTGCTGGAGCTTATTAATAGGCAGGTGACCTGCTATGAGGAACCGGCCTGCCACCGGGGCTCTGCGCCGTCTTCACCAGGCGGGTGTGGGGGCAGCCGGGGCACAGGGTGGGCCGGGCGGGGGCAGAAGGCACATGAGGGAAGGTGCTCAGCCGTGGGGCCGCTGCCAAGCCCAGTCCCCAGAGTTATCCCCTGCTCAGCCAAGACCCACTGACCCACCTGTCGGCCCAGCAGTTCAAACGGGGTGACATCTGAGTCTGGCTGCACCATGGGGCCTGACCGTGCAGGTCCCGACCCTGTCCTCCACCCCCGGAGTCAGCCGGCCTTGAAGCCCCCACCGATCACAGTGGGTGCTTGTCTCCCGACTCCTCCAAGGTGAGCGACCTTCCGGGCGCCCGGTGAATGTGCCTCCAAGCCAGACCCCTGCACGGAGGCTCCGAGAGCCTGTGCTGCTGGCAGCCCATCGCTCTCCTCACCGAAGCCCCCCTCGGCCGGGAAGAAGGGCTTACGGCTGCACCGTGGCTCCTCTCCCAGCCGGAGACCCCCCAGGACGCGGGGGGTGTGCGCCGAGCCCCCAGCTACCAGGTGAGCTCAGTGAAGCCACCGGTCAGCTGAAGGAGCCCAGAGCCAGGGGCTGGAGTGCAGAGAGCGCCCCACCACCATGCTCCCATGTTTCTCTCTCTCACCTCAAAATGCTGGAAGCCAATTGTTCTCCGGTTTAGTCGAAAGTAAGAATAGGCAGCCAGAGCGGCGGCTCCGACGATCAGGATGGTGGCGAAGAATATCCCTGTTCCCAAGCCAGCATGGACTGAGGCCTGCACACAGAAAGGGGAGGTGGTGATGCTTAGCACCGGTGCCTTCCGAGGAGAGGGGTGCCTTCTGGAGCCCACCCCATTCTTGCTGGCCTGAGGCATCTTGGGGGCCAGTTGGGATGAAAATAAAGATAAGACAGGTAACCTGTATTTAGCCCTTGCCACTGCCAAGGTCTGTTCTAAGGCCTTTCCGTGAAACACTCCAGTTAAACCTAGAATAGTTCCAAGAGGTAGGGAGTTATTACTGTTTCTGTGTTTACATGGTTGGGAGGGGGGCGGTGGTGAGGCACAGAGAGGGTAAGTGCTTGCCCAATATCACACAGCCAAAGAGGAGTAGAGGTGGGCTTTGAACCCAGCCTAGCTTTGGAGCTTGTGCAATTACCCAGTATGCTATGGCGCTTCTCAGTAGCCAGCTGGGCTCACCTCTCCCCCACACTTTTATTTTTTATTGTTTTAATTTCTTTTAATGTTTATTTTTGAGACAGAGAGAGACAGAGCATAAGCAAGGGAGGGGGAGAGAGAGAGATAGACACAGAATTGGAAGCAGGCTCCAGGCTGTCAGCACAGAGTCCGACATGGGGCTCGAACTCGTCAACTGCGAGATCATGACCTGAGCTGAAGTCAGACGCTCAATCGACTGAGCCACCCAGGCGCCCCTCCCTCACACTTTCAGAAAGCAGAATACTGACACCATCAACCAGCCAACCAACCCTTATAGAGCCCGTGCTGTGTACCAGGGACTATCCTAATTATTTTGTATTTTTGACTCCTAGTTCTCCCAAGAACCTGGAGGTAGGCATTATGACTCCCATTTTGCAGATGAGAAAAATGGGGTTCAGGATGTTCTGGGATTTGTCGAGGGTTGCATAGCTGAAGAAGTGGAGGGGCCAAACCAGAGCTCAGGATTTCTTAGTCCCCTTCCAGTGGCTTCTCTGTTGGCCCATTCATTCAACAAATATTAATGGTGGCAGGGGTTATGTTGCTGACGTGCGGGAGCAGGAGTGAGATGAACCAGGGCCTTGGATCCCTGAGGCCAGCCGGCATGGACGTGGGAAGCTCCTCCGGTCTCCAGAGGAAAGGAAACAGGGCTTCTAGGGATAGTTTGCCTCTTAGGGAATGGATGCCGGACCCCTTGCCAGGAACCCTGGATACTCACCAATGGGGCGGGGGGTGCCTTTAAAGGCCTGGAAATGACATGAATGATCCCATTGGAGGCAAAGATGTCCCACTGAAGAATGGCTCTTCCATCGACAAACCTGGTCTCCTGGGGAAATGAGAGGAGGGCTGGTGGAGATCTGTGGCCATCTGCCTCTTTTCCCCACGCGGGCAGCCCCTCCCTCCATGGAAGGAAGTTGCTCAGTTTCTCTGAGGTCCTGCAGTCTGCGTGTCAGACCTGTTGCTACCGACAGGCAGCGCAGGACTTCTGCTCACCATCTGGACAGCCCAGAACACACTAGTTGCCCTTGGGCCGAAAGGCAGATCTAATGGCTGCAGGGAACCCTAGGGGCCATTCTGTCCCGCCTGCTTGTCTAAGAGGTAAGAACTCAGAAGGAAAATGGTTTGTCTAAGACAATCCGGGTAGCAAATGGCAAACCCTGAGCCTCCGAACTTCGGGTCCACTGCTCTATGCACCACCCCGGGCTGTTAGAAAATGGATTTTTAAGTGATCTAGTCCCCTGCTAGTCAGAGCGTGATCTACTGTCTTGTGGTGGTGCGTATCACTGAGAGTTCATTAGAAATGCGGAAACTGAGGTCCCCATGCCCCACCTACTGAATTCGGATCTGCATCTTCCCAAGTCTCTAGGTGATTAAATGCATCTTAAAATTTGAGTAACCCTGGTCTAATCCACTAATCTTTAAGCCATTTGTCAGGTAAAGATGACAAAGCAACACTTTGGGCATTTGCCACACGTCATGAACAACTGTCACACGCTGCAAGTGTTAAACCACGGACTCCTCACAAGTGCCTGTGATTCCGGCACCACGGCGGTCACGGTCACCACTACCGCCACCACTTGTCACCATCACCATCATCACCGTATCACCACATTAGTCATCAAAACTGACGCCATCACCACCATCGTCCAAATGCCATCATAACCGCCATCATCGTCACCGCCATCACCCTCACGATCGTCGTCAATATCCCCATCGCTGTCATCACCAATATCATCAGCGCCACCATCAGGAGGCAGAGGCGGAGAGTCAGAGAGCTTTAAGAACGGCTTCATGTCAAGTTCCTCACTCATTACCAGCTTCTGGGGCTGGCGGTCAGCAGCGATTTGCCTGTCAAGGGGCAGGGGCTGCCTAAGGGCGTGGTGTGCTACCATGTGCAGCTAATACCTTCCCTAGACTGCAGGGTTAGAGTTTACGTCCGGTCCGCATACTAGTCGCCAGCTATTAAGCACCTACTGTATGCTAAGAGCTTTGCATGTATTATCTCCAGTTCTGCCAGGAAATCCAGAAGATGTCTCATACCAGTTGTTGCTGGTCCTGGCTAGAGGAGATGAGCAGCTGGCTTCCCAGCTTAGTTTGCAGGACGGTGCCGTTGACAAGATCTTCGTAAAAAAAGACGCTGACATTGGCGAGGTGGTGCTCGATGTCCCGCCCAGACAGCGTCTGAGAGGAAAGGAGAAACACAAGAATGGTCTGTAGAAGTCAAGCAATTTTGTCTTTAATAATAAGGATGACCCCGGAAAAAGAAATCGCTTCTCATGGCCTTGGTTTTCTGCCTCCGTGTGGAGGTAAGGAATGTCAGGTTTTTCTCAGGCTTCTGCTCGTCTGGGCTCTCGGCCAAAGGCTCACACGTGGCTAGGCTGTGGTACCGAATGTCATGTTCGCGAAGACTGGGTCTTGAGTGGGTAACAGGGGGCCGAGCTACACTCCTCTCAGCCGTTGGGTGGGCTGGGGCCGGGGGGCGGGGTGGGGGGGGCTGTCAGAGCCTGTCACCGGCCACCTGTGTGGAACTGCCAATCCCTCGGTGACGTGTCGGACGTTAGTGTGGCAGACTGGTGACATCAGCGACTCTGGTTGTTCCCCCTCCTGCATTCTTGCCCTTCGCCTTGGAACTCTGAGTGCTCCCCGCTCTGACTTTGGGCTCAGCCACATGATCCGTCTGGGCCAGGGGCACATCAGCCAACGTGACCGACGGGGGGCTTGGAAAGTGCTGGCAGGACTGGGCTCACTCCTGACTACCGCTTCCTGCCAGCACCACCAGGGCATGCCCAGGCTGGTCTGATGGAGGACAGGTGGCCCATGGGGCAGAGGCCCAGGCAGGTCGGCCTCGGTCAGCCGACAGCCAGGCCATCACAGACACGCGAACGTGCCTGGCCGAGACCAGACCCGCCAGTTGACCCGCGGACGTGTGAGCTGTGTAAATGTGCGGCCACTGAGTTTTGAGGTGACTTGGGGTGATAGATACTGATACTGTCTAGAAGTACTTGTCTAAGGCACAGACACCAGGCACCGCCTCACCTCGTTTTCGCCCAGCCCGCCGTTCTGTGGCACAAAGAGGGTGCTGCGGATCGATAGGTCAGTCAGGTGTTTCAGAAATGCCCGGCCTCTGGCCGAGCTGTTGGAATAGGCCAGCACTTCCTGGGGAGAGGAAAGAGCGATCGGTCCTGGTGTGCAGGGTTGTGGGGCACCACCCATCCCGGACCCTTCCTGACGTTGGCCCCCGCTCAGGCTGCGTTTCTTCTGACTGCCTCTCCGGAGAGCCTTAGGGGCACTTTTTCTTTCCTCAGTGAATCCTATGGGCCTAAGTCACAGCCACATCACAAATAAATAAGTTTATTTATTTATTTTGAGTGGGGTTGAAGCAGAGAGAGAGGGAGAGAGACAGAATCCCAAGCAGGCTCCATACTGTCAGCGCAGAGCCCGATGTGGGGCTCAAACCCACAAACCGTGAGATCATGACTTGAGCCGAAATCAAGAGATGGAAGTTCAACCTGCTGTGGCAGCCAGGCGCCCCCACAGACCATTCTTAACATGGCCGCCTGTGCAGTCCTTTGACACATGAGGTCGAATCTTATTGAAACCTTGCAATGGTCTGCATTTCACTCAGAGGAAAAGCCAAAGGCCTTACAATGGCCCAGGAGGCCCAACCCATCTGGACCCTGTTGCGGGGCCCCGCTGGCCTCTCTTTCCCTCTGCTCCAGCCACACTGGCTTCCTTGCTTTTCTTCAGACTTGTGCAGCACACTCTTGCCTTTCATCCTTTGCCCGGTTGTTCCTTCTGCCTGGAATGTTCTTGCCTCAGATCTGCGTGGCTAACTCCCTTTCTTCCATTCACTCTTTCCTCAAATGCCATCTTCCCACCGAGGCCTTCCCTTATCACTCAGCAAAATGGGCACCCACAGTATTTATGATCACCTTCTAGTATTCAATACTATTTACTTATTCTGTTTACTGTTTACTTTGTGTGTCTGTTTTGTTCACTGATATATCGCAAGCACGTGGTAAGCAGTTGCAAATACTTGCTGAAACATTATAAGAACTACCTAGTTCAACTTTGCCATTGTGTTGACAGGGCTACTGAAGCCCAGAGAAGTTACGGACACACAGCCAGTGGGTTTTGTTCTGACACTGTTTTCTCTGAAATGTTGGCACAAGCCAAGCCCCTGCACCGCAGAAACATGAGTTTGAGTGTTTGTCTTTGGTGTGTTTATGGTAATCCCGAACGTCAGAACCATTAGATAGATACTGTTTGGTCTATGGATAATGACTCACCGTTTTGGAGCTCTTGGTTTAACTTCTATCCTGATCCTGTAAGCCCTATACTTATGCCCAGTCCCCTCTCCTTGGCTGTGCCCTTGACCTTGGGAAGCCTCAGTTTCTTCATCTACAAAATGGGGATAATAGCAGAAGTGACCTCACGAGGTCACGTGAGAATTTATTCATACTAACAAGTGTTTAGCGAGCACCTGCTATATGCCAGCCACAAGGCAGAGAAACTCCTTTCCCACAGGGAGCTCACATTCTGTGTGGACTGAGTTATAAGTGCTCTGAAAGGGTTCATACATGCACAGTGCAAAGTAAACGCTCAAGAACTGTTAGCTATTCTTGTTCTTTTTCTTAGCTTTGTTCTTTGAACAGTCAGCACCAAATCCTTCTCCAACTGGAGCTTTCTCTTCATTAGGCCTAACTTGCAGAATACTGAAGTGACTGTAAGTGCAAGGCTAAGTGCGAGTTGAAAGTTGACTCCACGTTGGTAATTTGGCTCACTGTCTGATCACCAGGTAGGCCCCACCAACTGTGCCCTGCCCTGTCCACGAAGACAAGAGAGTGTCTCACTCCTGCAGATCAGACTCTTAAGCTGCTCTGGATGCAAAAAGAGACCATGCCAGCTAGCCCAGTGTGGCAGTTTCCACGTGCTGGCCACAGTCTAAGCGCGTTACAAATATTAACTCATTGATGAGGCTGGTGCTATCATCCTCTCCATTTCCTCCATCCTGAGGAAACTGAGGCCCAGAGAGGAAAGTAACTTGTTGAAGGTGGTGCAAGTAAGTGGCAAACCCAAGCTTCAAATTCTGGCAATGTGGTCCACTGCCCGTGCTCTTAACCATGACCGAGAGCCTTTGGCTTCTTTCAAGGACTTGCCTCTGTACTAACTGCCTTCCTCCCCTGAGGCAACCCAAGCAGACGCGGTACGTACCCTCAGGAAGTTTGTCAGCGAGGGGAAGGACATCAGGACCTGCAACAGATTCCCACTGCACGAGAAGCCATCTCCCACGTAGCCAACCTTACAGGTGCAGTTCACATCTGGAGGGCAGGGGTACACAGGGTCCCACTCCGGTGAGGCAGGGGCCGCGGCAGCTCCAGCTCACCCTTGGGGATTGGCTGGCCAGGCTGAGGGTTGCTCAGCGGCTACGTGGCCAGAATCGGAAGCGTAGCTGGGGTGGTTACCTTTCATCCGATAGCAGAAGACGTCCCACGTTTCACTCTTGTTGTTTCTTTGTCCATAGTCTATAATTCCAACGACACCGGAGCCACAGTTCTGGGAGGAATAGGCTGTGGGGTAAGCAACCCGCCCGCTCTCCAGCCAGCCTGCAGAACACAGGTGGTACTTGGCCTGTGGGGGACACACGCGGCGGTGATCAGTGGGTCAGCTACAGTTGAGTGTTTGGTGTGAGGTCCTGTGCCGCATGTCTGATTCTCCCATCGGACTGTAAACTCCATGGAGCCAGGGTGATGGCTCATTTTGTCTATTGTACCCCTGTGCCTGGAACACAGTAGTTTCTCATTAAATTGTTCTTGATCAATTCATTGAATGGATGAAAGCAGTACTCTTTTTTTCTTAGAGGGACCCACGTCCTTCACACTCATTTCTCTTCTGTCTGTTCTTGAATTAAGATTTCCTATCAGTCATCTCCTACCTGGTCGTATCCGAGAGCTGGGGCAACCCCCTCTTATGACCTTCACAGCCCCTCCAGACATTTCGGAGAAACTCGGCTGTTTTGTGGGTTCGGGGAGATCGTCGGCCTGTGGTTATTGATCTCTTTCTGGTTTTTAGCTGTGACACATGCGCTCCCAGTCTGTGCTTCTGCCTTGGTGGATGAATGTCATGGCAGAGAACAGACATCTGGAGTAAGGGCTGCATCTGAGTACTGGGTGTGCCACCTCTTGGCTGGCTGACTCCGGGCACATTACTTAACCTTTCAGAGTCTCGGTTGCCCTGTCTGTAAAATGGGAGGAGTGACACCTACTTCCAGGGATGCTGTATAGATGGATGGTATTGCTAACAAAGCACCTGCACAGCTCCTGCCACGTAGTACGTGCCCAGTGGACATGACACGTTGATAGTATTGCTCTAGGAGGACCCTGCATTCCCCTCCAAGAAGGCAATGGCCCAAGTCTCCCTCACGCTAAGAAGAGGCTGCACCCTGTCCCCTGTAGCCCCTGCCTGCATGGTGCCCACGAACTGGGGACCACCTTCTGAGCGTAGGAGAGCTGGTTGTAGGTTGCCATGGTCGCGGCTTCGTTGGCACAGGCCTCTTTGGCTTTGTCAAAGGTCAACTTATACTGGCCCAGTGGGGAGCGTAGATGGAACACTCCAACGGTGGCGTCTAGAGAGGAAAAGAGAGGAATTGTCCAGGTCAGCCGCCTGGTGGACAGGACTTCCAGCAAAGAGCTCTCAAAGCTGAAGGCCAGCCATATCCCAGAGGCACTCCCCTTCCAGGGATGTCGAAACACAGCATTTAAAGTATCTATCTCTTTTCTGCAAACTGGTGCAGCCACTCTGGAAAACAGTATGGAAGTTCCTCCAAAAATTAAAATATGAACTACCCTATGACCCAGCAATTGCACTACTAGGTATTTATCCAAGGGATACAAAAATGCTGACTCGAAGGGGCACGTGCACCCCGATGTTTATAGCACGCTATCAACGATAGCTTAATTATAAAAATAGCACGTTATTGTAGAAATTTGGGCAATACAGAAAAGTAAGAAAAGAAATAAACAAAAATCACCTATAATCTTACCCCCTAAAAATAATTTACTCCATGGCTAAATTTTGGTGTACTTCCCCTAAAGATTTTTTACTTTCTTTTTGTGACTTTTTATTTCGATATAATTTCATACTCTTCTAGTCTTTTTACCTCTGTGTTTACATGTCATATACATTACAAATGTGGTTGCATACTGCATATAGAGTTTTTAGAAGTCTTTTTTTATTTTTATTTTTTTATTATTATTTTTTAAGTTTTTATTTATTTATTTTGAGAGAAAGAATGAAGAGGAGGGGCGGGGGGGGGGGGGGAGGAGGGCAGAGGATCCAAAGTGGGCTTTGTACTGACAGTAGAGAGCCCAAAGCAGGGCTTGAACTCACAGACTGTGAGATCATGACCTAAGGCAAAGTTGGAAGCTTAACCAACTGAGCCACCCAAGTGCCCCCAGAAATCTTTTTTTTTTTAAAACTTAACATTAAATCATGATGATTTCCCCATATTATAAATTTTCTTGGGCAACATGATTTCCCCCTCAATACTTAAAATTTAATAATTTTTGTGAACTTTACAGACATGAAAGTTTTTGCCAAGGACTCTATGTTTTTGATTGCTACTATGCCCTTAAAAAGGTTTTCTAGCCATTTCTCCCCTAAGATACTGAAAGATTTATCATGTTTACTGGCTGATATTTTAGCCAGACAAGGAACGCAGAGACCAGAAATAGTTCAAGAACCAAGTCACATTTTTACACTGTCAAGTTCATTATCAAATGCCACAAAAAGGGCACTTTCTTCCCCCCAAAAAAGAGCTGAGTTCAAGATCTTCTTTGACTATAGCCTAGTAGCATGATCCACAGGCTATATGATCCTGTCAGCCTTGGGTCTGAAATGCAAGCACTTAACAGCATAACAGCTTGGGTAAGGATGGATAACCTTGTCTTCTAACTAAGACAACACAATTCTTAACAGTGCATTTGAGTGGACGTGTAACAGTATATTTGATCATCCTTTAGTGTTCGATATATGTTATTTATAATCTTTTATGATGTGAAATAATGCTGAGATGGCACGTTTATCTTTATTCCCTCCTTAGTTTGTTTCTGGAGGATGGGTTCCCTGAAATGGAGCTACCAAGTCTCGGCATGAATTTAAAACAATTTTTTTAGCTTTTTTGTTAAGTTTATATTTATTTATTTTGAGGCAGGGGGAGGGGCAGAGAGAGAGAGGGAGAGAGAGAGAGAATCCCAAGCAGGCTCCGTGCTGTCAGCTCGGAGCCCAGCGTGGGGCTCAAACTCATGAACCGTGAGAGCACGACCTGAGATGAAATCAAGGGCAGGACGCTTAACCGACAGAGCCACCCAGGCGCCGTAGAGCATGAATTATTTTAAGGCTCCCAGCACACACTGTCACATTGGTTGCCACAAAGGCTGCACCGGTCTGCCCTCCTCTGACCCGGGAGAACGGGCACGTCCTCCTGAGTGTGGGATGGCTCTGTAACTGTGCCACAGGGAAAGCTGGGGCCTTAGCCCAGTGCCATCCTGTCTTGCTAAGGGTAACCACTCAGCTAGAACAGAAGGTGGGTCCAACATGATACCTGGTCACTTAGCAACACCGCCAACACTTTCTTGGCATTCATGAGCCAGCAGAAGAGAAGAGCCCCCTGGAGAAGATGGATGAACTGAATAAGTTTCCACCTGTGACTGAGCCGTGGAACAGGCAGGGCTGGCCGAATGGATCGTGTCCTCCAGAAACAAGCCAAGCACCTTCTAGACTGCCTACTTCTTGAGGCAAATGACCCACAGATCAACGTCCTGGTTCCAGCTGCTCGTTTTGGCCCCCATCCTAAACAGCAATTGCCTGTAGAATCTCTCTGCTTGGCAGTTTTACCTTGAACACAGAATGTCCCCAATGGAGCTTCCAAACTTTGTGCCATGTTCCCTCCCACCTGCTTTAACCCAACCACCATTGGGTTTGCTCTCTCGAGATCGAAGCCTTACGTGACTGACTTGTCTGCACTCTCTATGCCCACTGTGTGCCTGAGCTCACCCCTCTTCCCAGGCGAGACCCTGTTACCTTGAGGTCATTGCCTTGACAACTTTCAAGTCTCTGCCACAGTCCCAGGCCTCTATTAAGTTTCTCTGAAGACTCCCTCTCTCATCTTACCTAGAGATCTCTCCCATCCCTGACTATTCTTTGAAATATTGTGGTAAATATACATAACAACAATTTACTCTTTTGACCATTTTAAGTGTGTAATTCAGTGGTATTAAGTAGATCTACAATGTCATGCAATCATCGCAACTATCCATTTCTAGAATGTCTCCATCATTCCAACCAGAAACTCGGTCTGCATTAAATAATGACTCTCCACCCTCCTCCCTGCAGCCCCTCGTAACCTCTGTTCTACTTTGTCTCTATGAATTTGCCCGTTATAAATACCTTATATATGTCCACAATATTTATCCTGTTGTGTCTCGTTTATTTCACATGGCATAATGTTTTCAAGTTTAATTCATATCACAGCACGTGCCAGAATTTCCTTCTGGATAATATCCCACTGTATGAATAGGCTACAGTGTGTTTATCCGTTCATTTGCCGATGGTCACTAAGGTTATGTCCATTTTTCGGGGAACATGGGAGTACAAACATCCGTTCGAGTCCCTGCTCTCAATTTTTCTCTATTCTTGCTTTCTCACTGCACTATCCGTATGAGATAAACTGCTCTCTGCTGTTTTATTACTTGTCTTTCCTTGTCTTATTAATTTAAAAAATGTCCTCAGCTACATGGGCAATCTCCTTGCAAGGAGACAATATCATATATTCTATGTATTTCAGTTGTTTACACTTCTTCTATCTCATCCTCAAAAGGGATTTGAGGTGTCTTAGGATTTGATACATGTTTATGGACCACATGCTTGT
Source organism: Prionailurus bengalensis (assembly GCF_016509475.1). Lineage (NCBI taxonomy): Eukaryota > Metazoa > Chordata > Mammalia > Carnivora > Felidae > Prionailurus > Prionailurus bengalensis. The sequence goes on along the minus strand of NC_057358.1, from coordinate 123,848,336 downwards.
GTCCCGCCCCTTGCCATAAATTCATAGGTTGAAATCCTAACTCCCAGTATGTTGATGTTAGGAGGTGGGGCCATTGGGAGGCAATTAAGTTGTGAGGGTAAAGCTCTTTTGTGTGGGATTAGTGTGTGTGTGTGTAGATATATATATGTGTGTGTGTGTGTGTGTGTGTGTGTGTGTGTGTGTGTTTAAAGTAATCTCTATGCCCAACATGGGGCTTAAACTCATGACCCTCAGATCAAGAGTCACATGCCCTCCTGACTTAGCCAGCCAGGCATCCTGGATTAGTGCCCTTATAAAAGGGACCCCAGAGAGCTTCCTTAGCCTTTATGCTGCATAAGGACACAAGAAGATAGCAGTCTGCAACCCAGAAGAGAGCCCTCCCTAGAACCTGACCATGCCGGCACCCTATTCTTGGACTTCCAGCCTCCAGAACTGTAAGAAATACATCTCTGTTGTTTATAAGCCATCCAGTCCATGGAACTTTGATGTAGCAGCCTGAATGCACTAAGACAGTACATAACGGGTGTTAAATCAGTAATTATTATTGCGCTATGGAAAAACTGCTTCACTAAAATGACCGTGTCTGTGAAACAAACCCAACCCAGTCAGAGACCTCCCATAAATCCTGATCGGCCAGAGCACATAACGCCCCGAGTTGCTTTCTGAACCACTGAAACCCTCCCTGCGCTGGCTCAGAATTACGTGTGTGGCTGGGTCCTTCGTGGATTTCCTCTGCTAGGTTTCCAGATGCCCTGTTGTCTGAACCTCTACACTTCCTACTTGGCTTTTTTACTTGACTGCGTGTGGTGATTCTTTCATTACACCTGTGGGCTTATTACAAGCCATTCAAATCATCCTTGGAAGAGAATGCCGTAAATGCCAATCGATGTGTATTATCAAAACAACTGCTAAGAAATTGTATCTTCGTGTGGCAGGGGCTTCCTCTCTGTTGTTAAACCGTAAACTATGCTCCTTAGATTCAATTCCGATCAATGGTTGCTAAGCAACTTGGGGAAAGGGCGCATCAGGAAAAGTCAGGACGGATGACCTTTGTGCTCCATCCAGGTTCTAAGGCTCAGGGTCCAGATCTGAGTTTATTCCACTCCTCCGCTACGGAAGCCGGTTACCTCCTTGGGCACTGGGTCCTGGGCAATGCCTGGGCTGTTTGGCCATGGTTTTTCATTGTGTTCCCCTTTGCTTTTGCACAAGTCCCTTCCCCAAGCCTGATAGAGACTAGAGTGCTTTGAGGGGCGCCTGGGTGGCTCAGTCAGTTAAGTGTATGACTCTTGATCTCACGGTTTGTGAGTTCGAGCCCCGCGTCGGGCTCTGCACTGAGGGCACGGAGCCCGCGTGGGATTCTGTCTCTCCTTCTGGCTGCCCCTCTCCCGCCAGTGCACTCGCTATCAAACAAATAAACATTGAAAACCTTTCCCGAGCCTGACAGAGACCAGGTCGCTTTGGGCCAGCAGCCCCGGCCGCACTGACCTTGGAAGTGGAGGTCGGTGCAGCTGGCAGCGGCATGGCACAGCCCGTTGTCCTGCAAACAGCGGTCCACCGGCAGCCGCTCCGGCTCGCAGTCCAGCCCGTCTCCCACGTAGTGACTCTTGCACTCACACCTGTGCTTGCCCTGTGGGGACAGTGGAAAAGATGAGAAGCCCCTCTTCTAGGACCCCGGGACCCCTCCACGCTCTGCGGGCCACCATCCGGCACAGGAGACGCTTAGCAGCACCAGGAAAATGCATCTCCTGTCCAGCGGGAACAAAGTAATGGCCACGTCTCATGTCCGCACAGGCTCATGAGGAAATGTCATAGCTGAAATGTCACCTCCTCTGAGAGAGTGTCCCTGGCGCATTAAATAAAGCAGCTGTCCCAGCCCTCTCTAGCACACCGGCCCAGTTTATGTGCTTCCCCACTCTTGGTGCTTTCGGAAAGTATCTCGTGCATTTGTTTCTGCACTGGGCATGACCCCCTCCCTCCACCCCTGCATAAGCTTTTTCTTGCTACGTCCCGGCACCTGCGACGGCAGACAGTAAGTGCCTGGTGACCACTTGCTGAATCAATGAATGATCTCATTTAATCCCCACGACAATTCTGTGAGGGCTGTATTATTATTAGGCTCACTTAGCAAATGAGGAAACTGACACTCAGAGAAAGTAAGTAGCAAGCCCCAGGCCACAGAGTGTTAAGTCTGGGAGCTAAGGCTCAGGGAGGGACTCCAAGTTCAATAACGGACTTTATTGTCCACCATCTTCTCTTGCCAATGGATAAACAGGGCACCAGGGCATGGATTCCACTCTCCATATACATTTAAATTTATTTATTTTGTGTGTGTGTGTGTGTGTGTGTGTGTGTGAGAGAGAGAGAGAGAGAGAGAGAGAGAGAGAGAGAGAGGAGCGAGCAAGCACGCATGCAGGGGGAAGGACAAAGAGAGAGAGAGAGAATTCTAAGCAGGCTCTGCGCTGACACAGTGCAGAATCCAATGTGGGCCTCGAACTCACAAACTGTGGGATCATGACCTGAGCTGAAATCAAGAGTCAGACGCCCAACCGGCTGAGCCACCCAGGCGCCCCCGATTCCACTCTAAAAAGCCTTGGGTGAGGGCGCAAACCTGCACTTTTCCTGCCACTTCTCACCAACATTTTTTGTTTTAATAAACTTTTAATTTTGGATAGTTTTAAATTTATAGAAAAGTTGCAAAGATAGCAGAAAGAGTTGCCATATATTCTTCACCAGGTTCCCCTACCTTGCCTTCTTAGATAACCATAGCACATTGGTCAAAACTAAGAAGTTAACAGTGGCACATTACTATTAACTAAACAGTAGGCTTTATGTGGATTTCACCAGTTTCCCCCTAATGTCCTCTTTCTGCTTAGAATGCCACTTTGCATTTAGCCTGCAGACCTAGCAACACACGCACTGAGGCGGGAAGGAAGTTGAGGAAGAGGCCGAACATTAAGTGAGGTGAAGCCAGGCTGAACAAGGTGCAGAAGGGCTCCCATCCTGGGGGCGGGGGGTGGGGAGGGACGAGAGACTCACCGGGCCGGTCATCTTGCAGGTGGCATGCTCATGACACCCTCCGTTGAGGCCGTCGGCGCAGGGGTCTATCTCTATGCAGCTGCGGCCGTCCCCCTTGTAGCCCTTCTGACAGCTGCAGGAGACCCTCGTGCCCTTCTGGGAACACTTGGCGACCTTGGCACAGCCCCCGTTGTTCTGTTTGCAGAAATCCACAACTGCAGGAGCAGAGGGGAGACAGCTCATTTAAGCACTGTCTGTGCAAGGTGGGCTTCAGATGGGGGCATGGGCAGCCCTGGGATCAGTGGCGTTGGGACGTAAATGGTCCCCGACATATTGGGGCCTTCTTTCCCCATGCCCAGTGGCCTCTGTGCTAGCCTTTGCAAACACTGGTATCCCTTGGCTGATACCCTCAAAGACCAGGCCTGATGATATCCGCCTACCTCTGGCTCCTTTGTCATATACCTCTAGGCTCCATTTTGGTAGTAGTTTTAATGTTAGGACAGTTGTGTGTGTGTGTGTGTGTGTGTGTGTGTGTATGCGTGTGCAGAGTTAGTGCACTCTTGAGTACTTTGTGAGATGGGCATCATTACCCCCATTCTACAGATGAACAAACTGAAACACAGAGTTTAACTGATCCGACAAAGGCAAACCAGTGGTAACATGGTAGGGCTGGGATTTAAACCCAGGTTGGTCTGGCCCCAAAGTCCATGCATTCCCCACTGTGTTGTGCTACCCGTTAGGACCTTTGTTTTCACCATCTCCCAAATTTCAACCCAATACTAGATTTAAGGGGTAGCTGGAAAGCCATCTGATTTCTCTTGCCTGGCTTTTTGCCTGGAGTCGTGGCAGCCACTTGAGACTTTGAAAGAATAAACATGAGGACAAAAGGCCTTCTCTGAGGATAGCAGAGTAGAAAGACTGAACCTGGGTCTTTGGTGCCATTGTTGAGTGACCCACTTCCTGGCTGCCTTGTAGCAGACTACAAAATAGCAGGTATAGCAAGAGCTCATTTCTGTAAAGCAAGTATCTCTATTTGAATATTTACTCATGAAAGAAGTTAGAAAGCACATGGGGCTGACACTAGTAGGTTTCTCCCAATGTCTATTGTCTCCTTTTTCTACAGCAATGGAGTTTTAGCTGGGTTCATGGCTGCCCAACTGAAGACTACATTTCCCAGGCTCCTTTGCAGCTAGGTCTGCTAGATGATGAGGTTCCAGCCAATGCTATGGGAATAGACAAAATTTTTAGCAACTTCTAGGTGCATCCTTAAAGGGAAAGAAGTTTGCCTCCTTCCTCTCCTTCTCCATCCTGCTGCCTGGGATGTGCTGATGGTACTGACCCTCTCAGGCCAGGCAAGTGAACGATGGCAGAGCAATAAGATAGAAGGAGTCGGGCTCCCAGATGTCCTTTCAGACCTATGTTAGCTCTGGATGCCTCCATTCAAACTATTATATGAGATAAAAATAAACATATAAACATCTGCCTCGTGTATACCACTGTTCCTTTGGGTCTCCGTGTGGATGGAGCTGTATCTTAACTACTAAATACAGACATTGCCAAATTCAGAGTGGTTCTCTCCAAGTGATGAGTGTAACTACTAAAAACATTTTTTTTTTGAATTTTGAGGGGTGGGGTAGGGGCAGAGAGAGAAGGAGACACAGAATCCAAAGCAGGCTCCAGGCTCTGAGCTGTCAGCACGGAACCCGACACGGGGCACACATCCACAAATCATGAGATCATGACCTGAGCCAAAGTCAGAAGCTTAACCACCTGAGCCACACACGCAGGTGCCCCAGTAAATGTTTTTTGGTTTTTTTTTAGTATTGTAATGTAATTTCTGAATTTTTTTAAAAGTCCAGATATGTGGAGTTACAAAAACACTGTAAAGTAAAGTGCCTCACTTTGAGTCTGTGCAGCAATTTCAAAACAGTGACCTGGGAGGTCGGCAGGTCAGGCATGAGTAAACCCACTAAAGAAACTGAGTTGCAGAGAGGGTAGGTATGGGCGAAATGGCCCAGGCAGGAGTGGAAGGGTCAGGTGGAAGTCCGGGCACTCAGACCATGTCCCGCTCCACTCCCACACTGCCCTGCTGTTTCGCACGCGCGGACAGGACTCACCTGTGCATGTTATTCCGTCCCCTTCGTAGCTCAGGTTACACTCACACGTGTTGTTCTCCTTGCAGGTGGCATCAGCTGAACAAGGAGGCGTGCACACTGGGGGCAAAACTGTAAACAAAGAGGTCCCTGTTCATCACGTGCCTGTGGCGGGAAGACGTGGGACCCTCTAAGACTCGCTCTCCAGCCTGTCACTGAGTTTCAGAAGTGCCCCCTCACAGTGGGAGCACAGGGTGATTTGCAAAGGTTCCTCCCAGCCTGCGGATTCTGAGACTCCAGAATTGCTCCTTAATATTAAGACATTAACCCTGAAATGTTACTCAGACTAAAATGTAATATGTCACCTTTATGGGCAACCAGTTAAAGCTTTATACCTCAACAAGGATGAATTTGGCAGAGTAGCTCTTTGGCCCTAAGGGCACAGGGTTCCAGAAGGAGATGGTTAAATCAGAGGAGAAATTCCATGGCTTTCTGAGGGCACCACTAAGCTTGGGAGAAGTCCAGAGCTTTGGTGTGTGAATAGGACTGCAGTGTCAACAGGTAGCAGGAAGCCATGGGGTGGTCAGGGGAGGGGGGAAGGTGGAGGAAGCTGAGCTAGGGGATTCTGGAACCTCAGGTTGCTTAAACCCATAGGAAGAACTTAGTTGTGCCCTTCTGCCCCCTGCGATTCACAGTGGAGGATTCACCCTTCACATCTCGGGCCTTCAACCAGAACACAGGGCTCTGGGTGGACGGGAGGACCTTCCACCAGAACACAGGGCTCAGAATGGACTAGAGGCCGCAGAACACTGGCCGCTCATGATCCCAAGGGAGCGTGATTACAAGGGGCCACAATCCTAAGGACCATGATCCTGAGAGGCCATGATCCCAAGGGGCCACGATCCTAAGCACCATGATCCTGAGGGACTACAGTCCTAAGGACCATGATCCCGAGAGGCCATGATCCCAAGGGGTCACGATCCTAAGGACCACAATCCTAAGGACCATGATCCTGAGGGACCATAGTCCTAAGGACCATGATCCCGAGAGTCCATGATCCCAAGGGGCCACGATCCTAAGGACCATGATCCTGAGGGACTACAGTCCTAAGGACCATGATCCCGAGAGTCCATGATCCCAAGGGGCCACAATCCTAAGGACCATGATCCTGAGGGACTACAGTCCTAAGGACCATGATCCTGAGAGGCCATGATCCCAAGGAGCCATGATCCTAAGGACCATGATCCTGAGGGACCACAGTCCTAAGGACCATGATCCCGAGAGGCCATGATCCCAAGGAGCCATGATCCTAAGGACCATGATCCTGAGGGACCATAGTCCTAAGGACCATGATCCCAAGAGGCCATGATCCCAAGGGGCTACAATCCCGAGGGACCACTCCTGCCCAGTCCTGTATCATTTGCTTGAGGTGGGCCCTTCCATGGTTGCAAAGGACTGCATGCTGGTTTCATGGGTTTGAGTTAAATCTATTCACCCAGTTTTCCTGCACGTCCCCAAACCTCCCGAGGCCCAGGGCCACATATCCAAATCATCTTTTCCTTGTGGAAAGGGAAACACCTGCTCTGTTGTTTTCTTCAGGTGTCACTCAGACCCCCAACGTCAGTTGGATGCTCTCAGAGGGGCCGCTGCAGCACGGTGCTGCCGCCAGCTGACCACTCCCATGACAGACCTGTCTGAATGTCGCAGAATCGCCCCGTCCACCCCGTTTTGCACAGGCACTGCCCGGAGCCCGCGGTGCCATCGTCACACTGTCCGTGGTCTGAGCAGCCACAGGCTGTAAAGCAAATTGGAACGTGGTCAGTAATCAGTGATCAGGCATTGAAATCCAATCGGCCAGCTCTCTGACCACCCGTTGGCTGTGCTGTCCGTGTGGGGGGCACCATTCCTTCAAACGCTGCACAAATAATATATTCGGTGGCTATCATGGGACAGACATGACTCGGCAATGAGGTTACAGTGAGAAACAGAAGACATAAGGTTCCTGTTCTCAGGGGCTTACAGTCCAGGAGTAACTGGCTTTGAACATGTAATTACAAACACGGTGAGTGTTATAAGCACAGAAGTAGAGTGTGTCATGGGGTTTGTAACTGAAGACAAGGGGGAGAGAACCTATCGGGGGCCTCCTAACAGGGAGACCCATTTGACAGTGAGATCCTCAAGGTATGGATCTGTTCTTCCACTTTTTGCCACCTTGATGGAGGACAATCACCCCAGCCCAAGGCACCACCGGCTGCCACCTGGACCGTTGCATTCAGTTCCCTGGTGTCGGCCCTGCTTCTGCTCTTGCTCTCCTACAGCATATTCTCAGGGCAGCGGAAGCAACACCTCCAATGTGCTCATGAACCCCTTCCCCTCACCGCTCCCCCCACCACTCACAGCCCTTCACTTGGAAGACATGTTGTCTATTCTAAGGGCTGTCTCTGGCCGAGAAGCTCTTACGTTACCTGGCCACTGGTGACCTTCAGATTTCATTTCCTTCCTCTCTTTCTCTTCTTTGCCCACTCTGCTCAGCCACCCTGGCTTCTTTGCTGCTCCTTTCATGCCAGGCCCACTTCTGCCTCAGGACCTTTGCGTTTGTTCATTTCTCTTCTAGGAAATCCATTCCTCTAGTCTGCACCACACCATACAGCAGCCCTTGCCACAAGTGGCTATTTAAATTTAAACTAATTAAGGGGCGCCTGGGTGGCGCAGTCGGTTAAGCGTCCGACCTCAGCCAGGTCCCGATCTCGCGGTCCGTGAGTTCGAGCCCCGCGTCGGGCTCTGGGCTGATGGCTCAGAGCCTGGAGCCTGTTTCCGATTCTGTGTCTCCCTCTCTCTCTGCCCCTCCCCCGTTCACGCTCTGTCTCTCTCTGTCCCAAAAATAAATAAATGTTGAAAAAAAAATTTTTTTAATTTAAACTAATTAAAATTTTTAAAAAATCAGTTCCTTAGTCACACATTTTGAGCGCTCAGTGGCCACACGTAGCTACTGGCTTCCATTCCTGATAATAGAGCTATAGAACATTTCCAGCATGACGGAAAATTCCTTTGGACTGGGCTGTTGTTGGATGTCCCTACACTGGCCCCTCACCTCTTTGAGGTTTCTCCTCAAATATTCCTGGTGTGAGATGTCTTTAAAACAGTGCCTCCTTTCCTTCTCCATCCCCATAACCTGCTTCTTTTTCTATCTTTATAACTATCTTTGTTTCTGCAGTTTTAATCTGTTTCCTCCCTTTGAGTGTACATTCCTTGAGAGCCGGAATTTGGCCCCCTTCCAACACCACTGCATCCCTACAACTTAGAACAATTCCAGGCTTCTGAGAAAGTCACTTGGCCTCTTTGTGCCTCAGTTTCCTCATCTGGTAAGTAGGGATCGTAACAGTACTACCACAAAGGGTAGTTGTGAGGATTAAGCAGTAAAACACACCTGCCTTTGTGCGTAGGAGGTGCTCTAGAAACATCAGCTACCAATATTAATAAGGACTCTAAATTCATGTTGGTTGAATGAATGAATGAATGCTGTTCAGCCACAGCTTGTCCTGATGGCTGCAGGGATGTGGACTTCACTTCTGGAGGTGAGGCTCTTTCCATGGATGGAAACCGGGAGACATCCAGGGAGGGAAAAGCACGTGAAGGCAGGCAGATGGGAGGTGGGTGGACGGGGAGAGAGGGGAAGAGGGATGTTTCTGGGCCAGGCAGGTGGCGTGGACGAGGACAGGGAACACAGCGGCCGAACAACAGGCAGGGGGAGTGGGAGCCACGAACGTACGCTGACAGTCAGGCCCGAATCTCCCGGGCAGGCACAGCTCGCACGCCGTCCCGTTGAAGCCGGTGTGGCATTTACACTCTCCTAGGCCCGAGTACTGATCGAGGCAGACCCCCCGGTTATTACAAGGGGCATCCGCTCCTCCAGGGCAGGCTGGAAGAAATGAAACGGCAGTGACTCGACAGCCTCCCCAGGCCCAGAACCGCTCGGCACCTTAGTAAATGTGCTGCTGACCTGCCCTCAGCTGCGGGGCTGATATCCACTGGCCCAGGAAGACTGTGGCCCCGGGGACTCACCCACATAGTGTCACGGGTATTTAGGGCAAGCCAGTGGCCTCTGGAACATGAATTTAAGTGTATCTGATAGCATTCTACCGAGGCAGAGTGATATGCTGAACCAGGCACTGTATTTAGGGGTTAGGAGCCCTGGATTTGAGTAGATCTGGGCCGAATTTGTCTGAGCTTCAGTTCTCTTAGCTCCAGATGGTGATGATGGTGACGACACGGTGCCCACTTGATCTGTATCACATTGTGACTGAAGATCAAATAAGTTACTGTAACCGAGAGTGCTTTAAAAAACATAAGGCACCGAACAAGTGGAAGGCGTGACACTGGTTTTTGTGAAAAGCGCACACTTAAGTGATGGAGTGTGGACAGACCCTGGGTGATTGCGTGTACACCCTGCCCAGGATTTTCTCAACCAGACCACAGTGAATGGAGTATCCATGGTGGTTGAAACCATGGCTTCGGGAGACACTCTGTGGGACCTTGGGCTTGCTGCTTATCCTCTCTCTGCCTCTATTTTCTCATCTGTAAAATGGAGATAATGATGGCATCTATTTCTTAGAGGTCATTGCCAGGTTTAAATCTTTTTTTTTTTAATGTTTATTTATTTATTTTGAGAGAGAGAGTGTGAGCAGTGGACCGGCAGAGAGAGGAGAGAGAGAGAGAATCCTAAGCAGGCTCTGACAGCACAGAGCCTCATGGGGGGCTTGATCTCACGGTTCAAGAGATCCTGAACCGAAATCAAGCGTTGGACGCTGAACTTAGCCACCCCAGGTGCCCCTTGTCACCAGGTTTAAGTATATTGCCATATATGGGAAGTAGCACTCAATAAATGTGCTTAATTAAAACAATGTGTGGCAGATGGGAAGGGCTTTTTGTTATTCAGCTATTGTTGATGTATAACTGGCTAGAAGTTCTGTCTATGTAGAGATTTCAGGATGGGCCAAAGTGTTCTTTGGCAAGGAGCCCTTTCCTGGCGAGGTAAGAGAGGGAGGTTCACCCCATAACAGGGAATAATGGCATCCGAAACATCATGGTCACACAGCACAGCACTGTGCCAAGGTAGAATTCTCCTCGATGCATTTAAACTCATGTGCTAATCAGTATCATGGACTAGCTTCAGAAATGAAATGGGCTGTTTCCAGCAGCCTGGAAAATGTCTTCTGCTAGAATGTGGAGCAAAAAAGTGCAACACAATGACAATCTACACACAGTAGAGTCTCAACTCTGTAAGAAACAGAATATGGCAAAAGGAAAAAGGAGAAGGAAAGCTACCCAGCTCTTTAGAATGACTGCTTTTGGATCTTTCCTTAGAGGAGTTATGAAGAGCCATGCATTCGACCCCGCCCCCGCAATGTCCGTGCTTTCACAATGCCGCGCAGTGATGGGACAATCAGGATCCCGAGGTGGTAAGAGGCGCCCTCACCCTGACAGTCTCGCCCGAAGTAGCCCTTGCAGCACCTGGGGAGCCGAACCACCATGACGCACTGCTCCCGGCAGCCTTCCACGTACCCTCTCAAGGACAGGTAGTATCGACACTTCTGCTTCACTCCCTAGAGGAAGAAAGTGATCCAACCGTCCGCCTTCCACCGCCCAGACTTGGGCGCTTTGGCTCTAGTCCGCCCCCAGTGGAGGAATCTGGGTACTGCCCAAATTGAAAATGGGACTCAATGGCCCGAGCCCTTAACAAAGGAATTCTTTGCTTAGGGGGATAGATAGGCAGATGGGTGGGGGAGGGGACAGAGCTAGAGTCCACAGAAAGATTTCTCCCCAGGTTTAAGAGGAAGGACTTGTTGACCCTTAGAGCTGCAGAAGTTTGCGGTTTCTTGGAAAGAGAGTGGGGTAGAGGTAGCTTTCCATCATGCGTGGGGTCTGTGGCAAGGCTCCTAAATCATCAGCAGGGAAGGGATGAGTTACATTTTGTTTTGCGGGGGTGTTTTTGTTAGGGGTTTTACCAGTAGAGGAGAGAGAAATTGGCTTTGGAATAAGTGAAAAAAAAAAAAAGCAATATTTAGTGAGTGCTTACTATGTGCCAGGCTCTGTACCCACATTTAAAATTTTACTTTTCCTAATAACCACACACAGAATTGTTATTTGCTACATTTTATGGAGGCAAAACCATATAGATTATGTAACTTGCCAAAGATTGCCCACTGAAATTGTATCCCATAGCCATGGACTCCAAATTTCATTGGCTTAACCATTACTCTTGCATTGCTTTCTGGACCCTTATCCTAGCTTTGCTCCTTACTAGCTGTGTGGCCTTGGCCTAATTGCTTACCCTCTCTGAGATTCTTTTTTTTTTTTTTTTTTTCATATGTGGCGGTAGTAATAGCTTCCTATGAACGTGACAAGGAGGAATAGGGGTAATGGATAAATAAAGGGAACAACACAGAACCAGGGACAGGAATAGCACTCAAAATGCAACTATTATTTTTGTAACTATCATTATCTTGGAAAGTCCCTTCTAACTCTACAATCCCATGATTTTTCTAGACAGTTCCTAGAAGGTAGGTACTGGGTTGAAAAGTTGCCTGGGCTAAGAATGTTCATCTCAGCTAGGCTAAGAATGCCTGGTTGTGAAAAGAATGTTGTAAATTACAGTTATGCAACATACCCAGAGATGCACACACACGTACACTTACTCATGCCTCCCAGAAGACTGGGGTCTAATCATGGAACAAACATACTGCTCTCCAAACGTTGTCACTGCATTCGTAATTACCTTTGATTTACTCCACCTCGGGCAGCTGGGGGTATTGTCACAACTCCAACAATCTCCCTAGTATGCAAGAAAAGAAACGCTTAAACATCAAGAATATTGGTAAACACAAGGATATGCCCCTGGTTAATATTTTGACGGGTCGATGAAGAACTTAATCTTGATTAAGATTCTGGCTGTGGCCAAGAATGCAAAAGCAAACACACTGCCAGTTTGCCATGGAGAATTCTGAAGGTCTGTCTTGGCCCTCGGCTCCTTGGTTTATTTCTTTGAGGTGAAAAGTTCCCTGCTAGACAGAGCTGGCCCAGGGCACTGCCATACAGGCATCTGGTAGACTGGCCCCGGAAGCATGCACACAAATACCACTTTCGTTATAAACTAGGTGTGATACTTTTGGCCAGTCACGCGTTTCGATCCTTAGGTTTCTGATCTACAAAATAGAATGATTCTTGCTGTTTGATCTTCAGGGGATCGGGGACGGAAAATATTAACTGCAAAAATGTGTGCGAATATACTTTGGGAAGTTAGGAAGGCCACAACCCCTACAGCAGAAAGGGCAGCTGGGTTTTCATCGCCTACTTTGGTATCGGACTGGTGTCTGAATAATTTGGGATATTTATTGAATCCCTACAAGTTGCCAAGTACCAAAGCCAACTGGTCACAGACTTTGCCACATAGGATGCTTCACCTCTTTAAGATTCAGTTCCCAAATCTACATCATAGAGTTGTTAATAGCAACTCCTGTTATTGGATTATTTTAGGAGTAACATCAGCATTGAGCCAAATGGCTGGCTCAGATGTAGTACTCCATAAATGATACATGATGGATGAATGAGTGTAAAATCTTAAAATGCCTCCTACAACCAGGGCCGAGGATAGAGATTGAATCACCACTGTTAAAAGAATGAATGAATAAAATAAATGGAGGTTGGCACAAAAATGGCAACTTCATATGGTTCAACCTAGGTTGAATAATATAATACTAGGTTGAACCATATGAAGTTGCCATTTTTTGTAGTCAGACCCTATAAATAGGGCAATTTTATATGGTCTCATCTGGCAGAATCGCAAAAAAAAAAAAAAAATGTTTGTTGAATGAATACGTGAATGACTGGATAGGTGGGTTTGACAATGAATAGCTTGTTGCAGAATAACTGGCACCCAGTTGGTACCCCACAACTATTTCCTTAATGACAAGGGAATGGATGGATGGGTAGGGTGGTGGATAAATGGGAATGTGCAAGGCCTGGATAGAGCCATGTAGATGCCTATTGATTCTGACTCTCAAGAGCACCATCATTTGGCCCTCAGATCTCATGGGCCCTGGGCTCCCTTGAGGACCAACTCTGCGTGGTTTCATGGCAGAGTCCATGATAGATCATGAGGGCTGAACCCCAAGTGTCTCCTACTATAGCACTGATTTTAGGACTGACCGAAAAATTGTATGCGGCAAAAGTGTCACAGTGGCCCCCCAGGGTGGGATCAATTAGTAGACAGTCAATGCCGTAGGCCACACCCAGGTCAAACAAGAGTTCCCGTTGTACAATTCTGCATGTTTGGTCATTCAGGAAGAGCTCGCCCTGCGAGGGAGGGAGAGAGGGAGAAAGAGAGAACAGTCAACAATCTTTCTCAGACTTCTCTTCTACCTAGGTTATATCAAGTGGTCAGCACTTTCAAGGCTCAGAAAGAACTAAATATGTATGTGTGTGTGTGTGTGTGTGTGTGTGTGTGTGTGTGTGTGTGTATGCTATATAAATATATATATATATATATATATATATATATATATATATATATATATGGTATATGTGCATATATGTGTCAAACACTCAGCATGTATTATGTGCCGAGTAATATTCTGTGTGCTTTACCTGTGCAAATTCTTTTAATCCTCACAGCAACCCTAGAGTATCCCTGTTTACAGATGAGAAAAGCGAGGCAGCCAGAGAGGTTCAATAACTTGCCCAAGGTCAGACAGCCAGCAAGTGGTGGTGTGGGCGTTCCTACCTAAGCAGTCAGCCTCCGAGCCTACACTCTTGGCTACTCTGTAACACTGCCTCCACCAAAGTAGAAACAGGGGCAGCCAGGGTGTTGGGGTGGAGCAGGCATGACCTGCCTGTGGTTCAGGATAAACTTAGGTAACGTGGCCACTTTATGTGCAGTAGTGCAGTTTGTTTTTACTTAGTGCTAGCTGCCAGCAAAGTGCGGGCACAACCCTTTTTTTCAGAAGATACAAGCAATGGCTTTAACTCTATAATGATGCCAATAACTTTTTCCATGTACTGGGCATTGTCTAAATAGTGTTTTAGATACATTATTGGGCTTTGCTTGCAACAATTCCAGGGCTTTCTTCCTTAAGTTCACCCAGCTAGGAAATTGTTGAATATAGCTTCCCCATCCCCCTAAGGAAGAAAAATGCTTTTAGGTAGTTCTTTGGCAAAAAAAAAAAAAAGAGAGATAAATCTCAGCATCTACTGATGGGATGGACACAGCATGATTCAGTGGAAAGAAGAGTGGAAAACTGTGATTAAATCTCCCCACTTCCACTTATGTACTGCGTGACTGTGAACAAGTTGCCGAACTACTCTGAGGTTTGTTTTCACCAGGTCAATAGGATTAATGATTTCATTGCACAGGGTTGTTACAAAGATCACACTAAATGATACATTGCAAAATGCACTGAAAGCTATATTAGCACCCAGAATGAGCACTGGATATTCTTATTATACTTCTTTGATAGGTTGGTCATCAGATATAAACAGAATGTTGTATGGCCCTTCTAACAAGGCTCCTTGAAGGGAATCAACTCAGCTGGGGGCTGCATCCCTTTTGTCCTTCCTCCTTTGTGCTGCCTGGAGAGTGGACATGATGGTTAGAGCTCCAGCAGCCACGATGAACCTTGAGGTGACACTGAGGTTGGAAATGCGCTGCAGAGCAGAAAAACAGAAGGAGCTCTGCCAATGAGTCATCATATTAGCTCTGGATTGGCTGCCTCCAGATTTCTCTTAAAAAAGACACAAGTCCTTATGTATTTAAGTCACTGTCATGTTGGATTCCCCATTATATACAGGATATAGGATGTAGCTAATATTATCCTATCACACCCATTCATCATGTGGAATTACAGGGAGGCAATATTGCTCAGAAACTAGCCAGGGAAGGTGAAAACTGCAAACTTTCTCTCTGTTGGCTGATCTAGGTAGATGGAACCCAGAGCTGGCTCCCCCTGCCAACAAGGGGCTAGAGGTGAGGCCACAGTGGGGCTGGGAAGGAAGGGAAAGGAATGACAGTATACTATCCTTGTCAAAACAAAACAAAACCAAACCAACCCAAAGCCACTCTCTGCAAGTGTAAGGGGGGGCCCCTAACACCTGCTACCAGGGCTTATGCTGGCCAGGATTTATCAGGTTTTTCACAGCTAAATACTTACTCTCAGGGTAAGACCCCCGAAGGCAGCCAGAGAAAAGGGCTTGCTGTCAATGGAGGAAAAAAACGAATATTTTCTTGAAGAGGTAGTGGTTGGGGAAAGCTGTTAATACTCACAATGTCACGGCCAGTGCCGCACTTCACGCCCAGCTCAGAGCCTTGCAGGGTCGTCCAGGCAGCAGATCTGGGGAGATCCACCGCTAAAATCTGTAAGAGCGACGGTACCACATTAATACCCCAAATTTGGGCTGAAGCAGCACCCAGAGGAGCTTTGCCAACCAACCAAATCTGGCCACAGGTTTTTCCAGCTTTAAAATGACTGCCGATAGAATCAAAAGGAAGCATAATCATGGGCCGTCTAGAAGTTGGAAATTCTGTCTGTAGGGAAAGTGTCCCCCGCTGGGCTAGCTTCAATCCCCCTTCCACGCCCCTTCCATGCTTGGGAGTCCAGAGCAGATGCTGTGTTGGTGTATGAAGCCGGTGACAGGTCAGGGAAATGGCATAGGGTGCTGTTAGGGGTTGAGCTGTGACCCCTCAAAAGTTTAGTTGAAGATACACTGACCCCCATTACCTCCGAATGTGACTTTACTTGGAAATAAGGTCATTGTGCATATAATTAGTTAAGATGAGGCCACACTGGAGTAGAGTGGGCCCTTAATCCAGTATGACTGGTGTCCTCATAAGAAGAAAAGAGAAAAGGAGAATTGTATGTGGACACAAAGACACAGGGAGAGGACAGCCATGTGACCAGAGGGGCAGAGCTTAGAGAGGTGCATCATCTACAAGCCAAGGAATGGCAAGGATTTCCGGCAATCACCGGAAACTAGGAGAGAAACATGGAACAGATTCTCCCTCAGAACCTCCAGAAGGAACAACCTTGTCAGCACCTTGATTTCAGACTTCCAGCCTCCAGAAGTCTGAGGGATACATTTCTGTTGTTCCAAGCCACCCAGTTTGTGGTTATTTGCTATGCAGCCCTGAGACGCTAATACAGGCCCCATGAATGAACCAAAGTTAGGGTGCTTGGCATTCTTGGATTAGGCAGACTCAGTCCTGGAGAGAGACATGGGTCCTGGTTGAGGACTCAGAGTGACAGGGTTTCAGCAGGAGCTACCATGCGGCTACAAGATCTTGCTTCCCCGGTCACGGTAGATCCGTTCAGGAGTGATCGCATCTGGGGGAGTCCACCCTTTGCCTAGACACTGTGGAACTGGGGGAGAATGAGTTGGGAACTTGGGAACTGTTACCAACAGCCATTTTGCACATGAAGTGGGGCCGAGGAGAGTTGACCTGCAGCACGAGAGAGGAAACGATGCTCCTGGGTATTGATTCAAGTTGGAAAGGAAATCATGGGAGGTCGGAGAAACAGAACAGGCCTGGCGCACTGCGGGGGTCCATTAACCACGGGGCCAGTCGGAGAAGGACACCGGGGGGGGGGGGGGGATGCCCAGGTGTCCTTCGCACCTCGGAGGTGGAGACACATTGACCATTCCCGGCTTTGATCCCCCTTGGGCACCCCTGCACTCACGTCTGTGTGTTAACAAAGTACCTTGGCATCTCGGATCACATGGAACTTCAGATACTCCTTCAGCTTGTCCTTGTTGTCTTGGTTGAACAGGAAATCCTGCTGTTCAGGGGGTAGGGCTTGCAGGGCTTGGTCGCTGGGCCAGAAGAGAGTGACTGGAGTGTGGATGGGGTCAGCGATGATGCTCAGCAAGCCCACGTCCTGAAACACAGGGAGTCGGGCGCATGCATGGCAAAGCCCAGCCACAAGGCACAGGATCCTTCTGAGGACCGAAGCCAGCCGGGGGCGGGGGGGGGGGGGGGCGTCGTGCCCGCCCCGGGGCTCCCTGGGACTCCAGCTGGTTCAAGGGTGACAGCCTGGTGCCCCAACCATTCTGACCCTCATTTTCTTAGGGAGCAAAACAGAAAGTCAATTCTGGGCTTTTGTGAATGCAAAAATAATGTTTAACAAATATCTTTTTTTGATTTTTGCTACTGCTGCCCAAATATTTTAATTTCTGGAAGGTCCACTTAGCATTTCCCCATATTTCATTTAAAAAAGTGAAACTGACACAGTATTGAGATATTCCTGTATGAGATTTCTAGATCACATGGACTCAGAAGAGAAATTGCTAGACAAAGGGAGGGGAATCTTTTTGAGAACCTTCTGTAACCCGGGTGCATTATATATATTCTTCCTTGTAATTTTTCCAATAACCCTATGAAGTAGGTTTTATTATTCCTTCCTAATGAGCCCCCCAGAGAGGTTTGCTAACTTTCTCTAAAAGCCTATGTTCAACCAGACGTGATACCCAGGTGTGAGGGTGACTATGAGGTTTTGGGGCTGGGTGAGCAGGCAGAGACACTTGCCTTTGACATCCCTGGAGAGTCTCATTTTGAACACCTTGACATCTCCATTTCTGAAAAACTCCGAGGGTGAGCCCCAGGCTATTTTGGAAATCGCTGGTCAATGCAGAAGTTTGTAGGCAATGCTAAAAGGGGTAGGGGTGGGGGTGGGGTGGGGGTCTGGGTTCTAAGAGTCCTCCTGGGGCTTCTCAGGGTATGAGGAGGAGAGGGGACCTTGGAAGACCCCTGTCCCTCCCCGATTCTCCTCTGAAATCTTTGGACAAGAAGTTTCTCTACTCAATTTGTGGGAAAAGTGAAGTCAGAAAGATAAACAGTAAAACCTTGGATTGCGGGGCGCCTGGGTGGCGCAGTCGGTTAAGTGTCCGACTTCAGCCAGGTCACGATCTCGCGGTCCGTGAGTTCGAGCCCCGCGTCAGGCTCTGGGCTGATGGCTCAGAGCCTGGAGCCTGTTTCCGATTCTGTGTCTCCCTCTCTCTCTGCCCCTCCCCCGTTCATGCTCTGTCTCTCTGTCCCAAAAATAAATAAATGTTGAAAGAAAAAAAAAAAAACAAAAAAACAAAACCTTGGATTGCAAATGACCTGTTCTACGAGTGTTCCACAGAAACACTTAAAATTTCTAACAAATTTTTACTTGATAAATGAGTGACGTCTTGCATCACTCATACGTGACTCCAAACATCACATGATCACAGCTGAGCCAATGGTTCTCTCTCTCTCTCTCTCTCTCTCTCCCTCGCTGTGGGATTGTGAGTGATCGTCTCCCATGGTCAGATGCTTGGTCTCAGGCCATGGTGTTTGGCAGAAATCAGTGATTTTTCCGGAACACTGGAAGGTGCCCACAACTGGCACTAGTATATTTTTTGTCACTTCAAAGCACCAAAGACAGGCCTTTGCTTTTCCATCCAAGAGTAAGCTTAGGGATGCGTTGCTTCCTCCTAGCTCAGGCTGCCTGCAGACAGAGAGAGACCCTTTCCTCTGCTGCCTTATTGCCAGTTCCATTAAATACAGTGCACAGCAAGAGTTTGTTAACCCTGGACTGTAGTCAACATCCATGCGAGCATTTACAATGGCCCCCATGCAGAAAAAGATTCCATCGAGCCAATAGTAGTGACATCGACAGTGATAGTGAAAGTCGTCCTGCACAATAACCCTCCTCTCCCAGGTCTCCCTCACCAGCCACGGAGGTTTTCAAAGGTCAGTGCAGGTTAATTTGTTTCTTTGTCTTTATATTTTGTATTTTCTTTACTTTTTGTATCATATTACAGTATTGTAATCATTTCTATATGAATGTTTTTGGGTTGTGGAACGAGTCTTCTGTGTTTCCATGATTTCTGATGGGGAAATTCGCTTTGACATACAAGTGCTTTGGATTACAAGCATGTTTCTGGAACGAATTGTGCTCGCAAACCAAGGTTTCACTGTAGTTTTAAATGCAATGTCTACCTATGCCTTGGGGCATAGATTTCCCAGATTTGCATGTTGGCTTGCCTGCCCCTATTAGGAGGTGAGAATTCCAGATGTGAAGCCCCTAGTGCAAGATGTGATGCTTGAGTCCTTTCCCTTGCTTCAGCCGCAGGTACGTCAATTTCTAATTTGGCCGGTGTACATTATATAGCTGAATAAACCAAATGCTGTTTTGGGAATGGAGTGACAGCGAATGACTTTGTTCTCTTGGAAGTCGGGACTTTCCTACACAGATTCCCACAATGGCTGGCTTGCTCCCCGAATAAAACAAAACACTAATGACAAAACAAAACAACCCCCTCCCCCCCCCCCCCCAAATCCAAACGAACAAAACCCTTCAAAAAAGAAACCTCCTTAGGCAGGTAATCCCCTGGGTTTTTACCTGTAGTAGGTCGTGAAATTTGGTGTAGCCGTGGTTTATTGCCACTGTTGTAAGATTTTGCTGCAAAGGCAATAAGAATAGGAATAATACCTTTCTCCATACAGTTCACCAAGCACGTTAACAAAAGTTCAGCTGAATGAAATCAGGGTAAGATAACGTGAGAGGTACCGCAGATTGGCTCGTCAGCACCCACTCCGGCTCTGACGTACCCACGCCTTTCTGCAGTCCAGCGGATGGGGGACCATGCGTGACATTTTCCCAGACTGCCTTGCAGCTCCAGCCCCGTGTGTGACATAGGATCCACCAAACAGAAGAGTTTTTACAAGGATTATCGGTGGAAGGAAACAACAAGAGGCGGAGGTGACCGCTAGCTAGCAGGAGATTCTGACCAGCACAATGGTGGAGGCATCTGGTGTTCGGACTTGGAGGTTGTAGGGGGTGAGGCTGGAGACAGGTCAGAGCAGTCCCGCAGGAAAGTCACGTGCCTTCCCCTGGCAGGTATCCCTGGGCCCCTTTGTTCCCAGCTATGTAGCTTCTGAATTAGACTCTCTGGCTTTCCAAGAGATTTGCTGTTAAACTTAGTATCTTAAGAATCTCCTTTTTGTTTAAGTTAGGTAGAGTGGGTTCTGTGGTCTGCAATGAAAAACCCCGGCCGATGCTAATAAATAACAATCAAATTCAAATTTGTCTTTTCTTTCAATTGAAAATGAGTTTTACTCCAGGTTTGCTTTGAGTGATATCTATCATCTATCTACTTATCTATCATCTATCTATCTACCTACCTATCATCCATCTATCTCATCCATCTATGTAATTTCTCCATCTTCCAAATCTATGCAAGACCATCTGTCCATGTGGAAACTAAAGAAAAACTTATAAAATCCATTTATCTCTTTAAATTAGGCTTTTACCTATTTACTTCTTACTAGAATAATATTCACTAGGCTTTTAATAGTAGCTTGAGACTGAAGCAACAAAATTAAGATGCCTCAAAATCAGAATTGTGAAAATACATTTTGAGTATTATGAGTCACTCTGGGCTGAGAGTATGATAATGAACCCACCAGGATCCTTCCAGAGGCATCTTTGGGGGTGACAAGCAAGTTTTGAGGAGACAGCAATTTGTCTATGATGTGGATGATGCCATTGGTATTGATGAGATCACTGGATATGATCTTAGCCTTATTATTTATATACACCGTGTCCTGAAATTAACCAAGAAGAGAGAGAGAGAAAAAAATGAGCACAAAGAGAAATGGACAAAATCATTTCTTCCAGAATGCGTTACCAACATGCTAATAAGTCATCACGAAAGTGAACATTTAAGTAGGGCTGTGGGCAAAATCTGAAGATCTAAGTTCCTTGAGCACGTTTCTTTGTTATGACTATAAAAGGAAAACTGAGACAAGACTGTAATTTTCACCTGGAGGAGTTAATAGCAAAGAACCAACCACAGTGGTCATTTCGCTGTGATTCTCAAATATGAAGTAACAAGTACATCACTTGTGTTGTCTGCACCACCTTCTGCCTCCACCACAACTTACTTCCCTTTGCAATGGATTCTACAGTCACCACTAGTTCCTCTGTTGTGGGGGGCGAGGGGGCCAGCATGGTCAGGTGGCTTCGGTCAAAAGTGTTCACCCCCTCCAGCTTCTAACCCAAAGCCGTTCTGCTGACCGCTTGAGCTGCTTTGCTTACGAGTTTCAATTCCAGCTCTAATATTTACATGCTGTGTGACCTTGGACAAGTCATTTAACTTCTCTGAGCTCCGTTTCCTACTTCATAAATTGGGGAAAGAATAGTATCAACATCATGGGATTCTTTGGAGGATTAAAAAAGTTAGCACACATCAAATACTTAGAATACTACGTGGCATATAGCAATCACTCAACATGTCTTAGTTGTTGTTGTTATTACTATTATTACTGGTATTAGTCTAAAGAAGAGAAGAGAGAGGGCCTAAGAAAGATGGTCCTCTTCCCGAGGTGGCCTCTTACCTGAGAGACGGAGATGATGATTGACTCCCCTTGGAGAGAGGTAGCATTTGGGGTCGATTTCAGGTTTTCTAGAAGCAGTTGGTGGCAGGCGATCACATGATAACGAAGAACCTGGGGCATGAGGCCCTGTTGGTCCCAGTCTTTAATCTGTAACAGAAGATGGGAGGGTTCCAGCCTTTGCTGGCCCCCTCCATGCCCTCCCCTCCTCCATGCTCTCCCCAACTTGCACTGGGAAGGAGGCAGTCAGGGGTGGCTCGTGGTCAGGTTTACAGGGTACAGGGTGTTCACACAAGAGGGAGAAAGTGGCCCTCCCTTCTTCCCTGCTTCCGATATGGACTCTTAGAATGAGTGGAAGGGAGCTTGGAGTTCCTCTGGTCCAGCATCTCTCAATGCATGCATCAAGGACCCCAAGTCCTGTGAGATGCTACTTGCAAAAAGACTTTTCTTGTGAAAAATGCTGGGCAAAGCTGCACCACACCTGTGCCTCTTGGAGAGGTACCTGGGCCAGATTTCCTTTAGTGTGGAAAAGATCACAATGCTTTTCCATTGTAAATCAAAGCACAAACAATATTAACCATTAAGTCAGTGTGATAAGAAGCCCACAAGGTTCTCATTGCTTCAATTGCTTCATGGTATCTCTTTTGATGCTTTTTTAGAGAAAAACAATCAAATGTCAAAAACTTTCCAGAAGTATTTTTGTGCCTCTGTTTTTGTGTGGAGAGAAGAATGCACGGTTTGGAGTCATGTTTCCATCCTTACTCCGCCACTTGCTAGTCATGTGGCCTTGGGAAATTTACTTCTGTCAATGTCCTTGACTGCAAAAATGGGGATGATAGCACTCCATGACAGGGTTGTCATGAACACTAAATGAATGAATCTAGGTCAGATACTAGAAACAGTGTCTGGCACATCCATAAATGTTTGCTACAGTATTATATGTTAATGGGTAATCCTGCATGAGGAGTCCCAGTGAATGTTAGAATAGTAAAGGCTCTGATAAGGTCTGCAAGAAAAAAAGACTTATTTAAAAGCTTTTACCCAGCATTCTTGTTCTTCTTGTTTTCTTTTGTGTTTTTTTATGTTTGTTTGTTTACTTGTTTGTTTATTTATTTATGTCTATGGAAGGTTTGGATCATTTAAAAATGGTTGATCTTTTCTAGCTTCCTACCTGATTCAGGAATGTTTTTCAGAGGGCCTCTGGCCATTGGTTACCCTAAATCCACCTAAATGCTTTCTTTTGATAGGAGGTCCCTAAGCTGACAGGCAGCCCCTTTCATTGCTGATCTGCTCTAGCTAATCCTAAATCTCCTGCCCAGAAATGTCTCCAGCATTGGTTCCAGGGTGACACCCAAAGACTGGGTTCCCGTTCCACACCTCTTCTGCTTGCCTAGAGCTTCATGCTTACCCGAGGTTCCTCATCAAAAGCTGCAGATAAAGGTGCAAAGACAGTGAAAGGGCCCGGACCGCTCAGATCTCGCACAGAATGTTCCTGTGGGAAGGAAGGTGGGGCCACATGGCAGGTACCTAATTAACATACGTACAGTTTCAAACAAATACAGAAAGTCAGTGGTGACAGAGGGGAGTGAAAACTGAATCTGGAGATCTGTGTTTTATTTAGTCTCAGATTCAAATTCATTCTCAGTCTTTGTCATTGAAATAATGTTTATTTTTACCTGGTTATAAAAATAACATACGTTGGGGTTTCTGGGTGGCTCAGTCAGTGGAGCCTCCAATTCTTGATTTTGGCTCAGGTCATGGTCCCGGGGTTGTGGGATCGAACCCCAGGTTGGGCTCTGCACAGAGTGTGGAGCCTGCTTGAGATTTTCTCTCTCTCTCCTCCGCTGCCCCTCTCCCCAACTTGTGCTCACTCTCTCTCTCTCTCGGAAAAAAAAAAATATGCTTATTGTATTAAAGATTTGAAAATATAGCATGAAGAAGGAAATAACTACCCATAGCCCCACTGCCTAGATGCAACCTATTATTTTTAGGTATTTTTTTCCAATGTCTCTTCTACATGTAAATATTTTACATAATTGGGATAATTGATTATAAGATGATTGGTTTAGCTATGCTAATTGCCTTGTTGCCAATGTTAAGAGCCTCTGGCTAGTTATATTTTCTGCTAGGTTTTATGATTGTATTCATTTAGATATATATTTTTAAAGTTTATTTATTTTTGAGAGAGTGGGGGAGGGGCAGAGAGAGTGGGAGAGAGAATCCCAGGCAGGCTCTGCACTGTCAGTGCGGAATCCGACGCGGGGCTTGAACCCATGGATCGCGAGATCATGACCTGAGCTGAAATCAAGAGTCGGACACCCAACTGACTGAGCTACCCGGGTGCCCCTTATTCGTTTATATTTTTATCTTTTATTTTTCAATATATCTGGAACTTATCCCAATGTATGATGTGCATAAAGACCTAAGTTAATATTTTCACCCGGAGTTAACCAATTGCCCCAGGAATGCTTCTTGCCTCTGGTGTGATGGCAGTTTTTGCACGCAGTGCATTCTTCTATGTAGAATGGGCCAGAAACCCACGTTCCCGGACTTTCTTCTCCCTTCACTGACTCCGGAGGCTACAGTTTCTCTGTATCTGGCTGGAGACCCAACTCCTACAGCTACAGACAGACACACATGTTCTTACCAGCAGCTGGAAGAAGTATTGGGATGTTTTTGGGTTCTTGGGAAGCTCCTGGAAACAAAGATAGAGGAGGGTCACTTCATGTCTTGGGTTACACGCAAGATCAATTCAAGGTTGTCGCAGGGCAATTTCTGTAAGTTTGAGAGTCTTTACCACACTGTCAGCTGGAAATCTGCCCTCATGGGTCTTCTTTTTCAAGCCCCACCTACAGGCTTCCCACCGATGTTCAGAACGACTATGGGAACATGCTGTGAGTTCCAAAACCTTGCTGGAGTCACCATCTGATTTATCAAAGAAAGGTCTAGCCATTTCCAAAAGCAGTTAAGGTTTAGAAGCACTTTTTAAAGTTCAAATATTTAAAAAAAAAACAGTTATAGGTTTATGGAAGATTTAATTCCTCCATTAACAAGCATATTTGATTAGCCAGAATGCTCTAGTCCCTCTTTAAGCCAAATAACAGAACGTTCACTTTATAAAGGGGTAGAAATCTACAAGTATCATTGCTCCTCATCCGCTATGGCCAGTACAGATGCCTGTGGGTGTGCACACACACATATGTTCCAACGGCACCCACATCAAGGTAACGCCTTTGAGTTACTGTGTGCTCTATGCGTGTTACGTACATTATATCAGCTAACAACCCAATGGGGTTGGTACCATTAGAATTTTTTTTCTTACAAATTAGAAAGCTGATGCATAGGGAGGTAATGTAATTGCCTAATGTCTCATTACTGATTGACAGAGTTGAATTCATACCCAGGTGCTTCTGACTCCAGAACTCATCGATGTGAGGATTCTCATGTGTAGATACAATCTCTTTCCATTGCCAATTTATATAAAAGCAGGCTTTCCCATCTTTGTAGAGCTTTACAAGTTACAAAACTCCTGCGCAGTCCTTAGGGACCTGGATTCCTAGCACAGCGAGGCAAGTAGGGTTTGCTCTATGGAAACAGGCCTTTCGTTACCTGATAGATGTTGCCGCGGCAGGTGAGCCCATCCCCGATGTAGTTTGGCTTGCAATTACATGTCCTTTCTCCTTGTCCAGTGTGATTGCAGATGGCAAATTCACTACATCCGCCATTTTTCTGGTAAAATTTCCAAGGGGTGGGGGGTAAGAGTCAGCCCGGTTCGCTTGCCAGGTCTGCCAATATTCACAAAGCAATTCTGTACTGAAATGTATTTTTGTACCCACCTTCTAACTGACTGGTTTGCACTATTGCCCTTCTCCTGAACTTGCCTATTAACTCCCTATAGTAAGAGCCATGTATTCACCCAGCCACGTATCCCAAGAGGGCGAGTCCAACCGAGCAGATCTCCAGCTGTAAACGGACAAGCCCAGAGGTGCCAAATGGAAACCTTCTCAGCACATGTGGGTTGACCGGAAAGGGACCAATCTTGCCCGACAGTTCCCAGCTTTAGGCTTAAATCCTGATCTCATAATGGCCAGGTAATAGTCAGCAGCTAGAAGGCAGTTGGTATAAAAGAGATAGAACACACTGTCCTTGTCCACAAAGAGCTTAAAAACTGTGGGAGATGGGACAGAGACCTAAAAATAGAAACAAAGCAAAGTTCAATGCAAAGCCAACATCCATAGGAACACCAAGAAGGAGTCTGCAGCCTAAGCAGTTTCTAAGTGGGGAAAGAATGTGAGCTTAGGAAAAAGAACCCCGATGGGGTTGAGCAAAGAAGGAGGTCAACAGACTTAACGGTCGGCTATAAAATCTTCCTTCCCTCTAATGCTTGTTCCCAGAGCCTTAGTGGAGCATGATATTTGGGCCCAGGAGGGACTTCCTGTCTGTCCCAGATCCCTGCCTTAAGCTGACACAGCTCAGTGAGCTCTTCAAGACCAGTGGCCGTCTCTTAAGGCAACTGGATTTTACCGGCCCGATACCCGGCCCGCTGTAAGAGCACCAAGACAAACCCCCTCTTGGGCCACTCTCCTGCTTCTCTCTGTCAACAAGTCTACACGCTCTAGGTTCCCTCCTACCTCATGGACATTCCCTTCCTTGCTGATCTGACCCCACACCCACCCCTTCCTGCCCTCACAAACCCTTCCTGGTGCCTTCTGAAACTCACCATCATTAACAAACTCCCAGCAGTCTCCAGAAAACTCTCTCCGCCTCTTACTGAAGACGTGTCTGTCTCCCGCAAACGCTGCTCCCCCGCACCCCTCAAGCAAAGCTGTTTTCGTGGCCTGGGGCTGGGGTAGTGTCTTTCCTACTGAGCTTCCAAACTACTTCTACTGCCTCATCCTTCACAGACCCCAGCTCCCCGAGAACACACGGAATCCATGATGGCCCGTTTCTTTGGTCTTGGCAGTGGCTCCTGGATCACCAGCTTTCCCTCCACACCTGTGGCCATGCTTGGTGGCGTGAACGTCTCTGTCAGTGGCCTCTGTCTACACCCTGTGTCTGCCACCACCCCTTGGCCACCCTTGGCTTCGTCTCCACATTAAAGTGGACCCCTCCCGAGGCTCTCCCTCAAGCATCCTGCTCTCTCTGACCACCAGCTTTCATCATCTCAACTCCCCTCTTCTAATGCTGCAGCTCCAGCCTCCTTTGACCCACAGGGGCCTCCCCTCCTTCCAGCTGCTTCTCTCTCACCCACCTGCCCGGTGCAGTTGGCCCCTGCTCCTAGCTTTGTCCCGGCACAGCGGCTGACACAACGGCTTGGCAAACCACTGCCTCTGGGCCGGCCCTGACTCGCGGGGCACTGCGGGACAAAGTCACACGTGTGTGATGTCCGCACCTGCCTTCAGAGCTATCACATCGGTGCTCATCCAGAGAGCAACTTTTCTCTCTCTGGGGAAGACAGTTCACACCTTCACTCCTCCCTCCAACTCTCAACCACTGCCCCTCACTCTCAGCTGATGGGCTCACCTCATACCTCATGGAGACGCAGACACCCCACCTTCCCGCCCTGACGTTCACCACCTGCCTGCGCCTGGTCACCAACCCTACTTTCCTTACTTAACAAATGAACTCACAACTGACGGTCTGACTAGTCATTTACACACGAGGTGTCTGTCTCTTCCCCCTCAGAGTAGACTCTTTACGGGATGAGACTTCGCTGCTTGGTCAGTGATGAATTCCCAGTGCCTAAAATGGTGCCTGGGAGCCGGGGAGCTGCGTGAGAGGTTTCCTACTGGATATGTAGAAATGCGAGCCGTCTCTGTCCTCACGGGACTAAGAATTTATTTAGAGCGATCAGACGCATTTTCAAGCTAGTTCACAGTAAGGGCTCCACACAGCATGTGCCCACGAGTGACTCACTCACTGACTGGCTCACTAACGAACGAACTGATCGGCTAATGATCTACCTGACTAACAGCCTGACTGACCAACTACCTGCCTACCTACCACTGGCCCTGCTCCTGCCTGGGGCTCACCTGTGGGCTCTGGGGCCCTTTCTCCTCATCCACTCCTGTACCCTCCTCCTGGAACATTCCACCTTCTCTCCTTCAGTATCAGTTTCCTTCTCTCTGTTGGACTGTACTCATCAGCGTAAAAGCATGCCTTAACACTCATCTTGCAAGAAAACAAACTTTTGTTCTTCTTGAAAGGATCCAGTGGGTGGTGGCAGTCATGGGTGCAGTGGCCAAGAGTTAATGACTCTTGTACCTGACTGTCAGGCGCAAGATGGTTCATTGCATTAGTTGCCAAGACAAGGTGGCCATTGAAAAAACCAGGTGGAAACAGTCCTTGAAGAGTTGCTGTGCAAATAAAGCTGCATGGGTCTGCTTGTGACAGCTCCATGCCCCAGCACCCTGTTTTCTGCAATCATTTCATGTGAGGACATGTTCTCCTGAGGCATTTGCCAGATCGACACAAGGGGACGATCGGGATGAAGCTCAGAGAGGAAGGGCTTTAACTATGTGGCATCTGGGCTGTTCTTACACCCACAGCTAGAGGCTCCGGGTGGGCAGTGATATGAATAAGGGAAGTACGATGCATAGACAGCACTTCCTCTGGGGCTGACCGCTTCGTGGGAGGAACAAGAACCCCTGAAGCGGTCAAGGGTGCAGCCTTTGAGTAAGACAGACATGGATTCAAGTTCTGGCTGTGCCGTTCGCTTGCTCTGTACCTAAAAGGTATGCTCATGTCCTAAGCCCTTGTATCTGTGCATGTGACCTCGTTTAGAGAAAGAGTCTTTGCAGATGTAATTAAGGACCTTGAGAGGAGAGCATCCTAGATGAGGCAGGTGGGCCTTAAGTCCGCGGTAGTTTTTTAGTAGAAGAGGAGAAGATACCAGCACAGAGGTGAGGACAGAGGCAGAGAATGGAGTTTCTCCAGCTACAACTGGAACCTGAGGGGGAAATACGCCCCAGGGCCCACAAGCAGCCTCTGCATGTGGCCTCCTTGATGCGCCGTCCCCCGCAAGGCAGGTAGGAGGCACCCCAGGCCGGACGTCTCCGGGCCTCGGCCCTGGAGCCCTACTCACGGTTAAGCAGGTGTTGATGAACGTGCAGACCTTCCCGTCGCCAGTGTACTTGGGCAAACAGTTACACACTGCCTGTCCGGGGAGGGGAGGGAAACGGGTTATTTCACAGGGAGATTCTGCTGGCTCTCACGCTCCGGGTCTATGGTGGTCACGGTGGCGTCACAAGGGTCTATATGTGATATTGGCAAGATCTATCCTACGATGGTAATCGTCATCCTATTTTAGCGCACTCGGCACATTTCACTCTAGCACTGGGATCTCCTACGGAGCCTGACTTTCCTGCCAAGAGACTTCATTTCTTTTTTAACACATTCTTACCTTATTTGGTCCCTTGCCTTCTTGGCACTCACCCCTTCTGTCACTTGGGTTGGTAAAAGCTTGGGTGCAAGGAGGCTAAGCCATGACCCACTCCCATTCACACGGAGACCTTGTGCCTCTCCACCCAGGCTCAGCCCCAAGGCACCGGCCCTGGGAGATGCTGGAGGGGGGCTTTGGCCTCACATGGGTGGCCCATGTGAAAACAATCAGTCAGACCCACTGTTTGGCCAACGATGTCAGTGGGGGCTTCAACTTGAGGGGGGGGACACTGTCCATGGGAAGCTGGGGACTGTTTAGTTCACCCCCATTTCCCCGGTGCTCTGCTCAGGAACAAGGGCACAGGAGCAGGCAGGGTTGAAACCCAGCTACGCTCTAGTTACCTAGTTCTGTGCCCAGAAGGAAGGGCACTTGCTCCTAATGTGTCCACCAGAGGGGCGGCTTTTCTTTTCTAATCCACCCAAGCCACACAGGAGAGGTGGCTCTGGTCCGATGTCTGCTTGTTAGAGCCTGGACTCACTGACAGGGTCAGCCAGGGCCAAATGGCAGATTTTCACTCCTCTGCCTCTTCCTTTCTTCTGGGTCCTGACCTTGACCCAAACTGTTACCAAGACACCCACCAGCTGCCCCTCCTGGGCTTAGGTCCTGTCCCAGAGATCAACCCTGGGTCCCTCTCACTGCCTTCTAGGTCTGGAGAAGGACTTGTAGACACCCTGAGCACCAAAATGCTTCTAGGTTTTCCTTTCTCCATATGTGGTTTGAAATAAGAGCTCTGCTGAACCCCAAAATGTGTCTAAGGTAGCCAAATACTGCCTGTTCTGGTTTTCACCAAGACTATATGTGTAAACACACACACACACACACACACACACACACACACACACACTTCTTTCAAAATAAGGGTATTTTTTCCCCCTTATTTTTGGGCTCTTTAGGCACCTGCTCGTTCTAATCATTGGGAGAACTGGCACTGAGGTTGCAGCCTAAACAAGGTTGATAGAACATTCCATGGGACTTCACTTCATCATCCAGTATCTGATGTATATAATTTCCTGACTATTGTGCTTGTTTGGGCTGCAAAACTCACTGTGTTAGGGAGTATGTGATTAGCAGAGGGCCTAAAAACATTATCTTTTTAAAAAAATTAATTATTTTAAGCATATTTATTTGTTTTAAGAGAGACAGAGGCAGCGCAAGATGGGGAGGAGCAGAGAGAGAGGGAGAGAGAGAGAATCCCAAGCAGGCTCTGTGCTGCCTGTGCAGGGCCCGACGTGGGGCTTGAACTCATGAAACCACAAGATTGTGACCTGAGCTGAAACCAAGAGTCAGACACTTCACGAGCTGAGCCACCCAGGTGCCCCTAAAAGTGCTATCTTATGCTGTGGCACATGCATTTCAAGGCCTCAAGCCAAAGAAGATGATGCCTCAGCTTTCTAGGCATCAGAAAGCTGAAAGGAGAGCATCGTTGGAAACTTTCTAGGTGAGTCTGGAACCATGTGGTGTTTGCAGATGTCTACCCCTCCCCACTCAGGAAGCCCCTTCTCCCAAGAACCCTCTGGTCCCCTCACAGCCACCATTTCTTATTCCCAAAGAATGGCCTCTTTAGGGATTCTTTCAGAATTCCCCCCTAAAATATTGGTTTTATGCTGCTGGTGCCCATAGGTCTGTTCTCAACCCCTTTCCCTCGGGTGTGGGTCTGAAGATCCAGGAATTTGCTCCTAGGAAAACTTAGGACCCTGTGTGGGGGCGGGGCTGAGCTCACCTGGTTGGGTCCCGTCTGTGTGCACTCTGCGTTCTTGTGACAGCCACCGTTGTTCTCCAAACATGGGTTGATCTCTTTAAAACAAAAAGCCAGAACCTGGCATGAAAATCCAGCCTCCTTTTCCAATCAAGACATCTTGAGGAACCAGGCAGGATGGCTAGAACTGGACAAGGTGTCAGTGTGTCAAAGTGTGTCAGCAGGTGTCAAAGTGTGATTCAGTTTTCTGACAGCTCTGTGGCAGAAGTAAGCCAGCAGGGAAGGTACCAGATACGGTTTCTCAGAATCAGCTCCTGTGGGCTGGGGCTGTGCCAGCAGGGGCCTCATCTGTGGGCTTGCTTCTGTCCCGCTATTGAGTGAATATGAGCATTTGCAGCCAGGGACTTGAAACAACAGAATCTTGGGATCCAATCCAACATGCTAGGAAGGAAGAGAGTTAGGAATGAAACAGCCGCTTGCAACACTCATCATAAAATTGGTTCAGGGACAGATTCTAAATTTAGAAGGACATTTGGATGAGGACCAGGATATTTTCTTGGTGTTAAAGCATCTCCCTATTGGTGGCTTATTAGTAGCAATGGGGGAGAAAGGAACTGTACAGTGGAGAAATCAGACAACACCTTGACTGCGTGGTCAAAATTAATGTCACAAAAGAGAGGCAGCTGGAAATCATGAGCCTCCTGTGTGATAGCCTGAGAAGGATGCGATATCACTCCTGTGATATCGAGTCTAGAATGCACAGTCTCAATATAATCATGGAAAAACATCAGACAAACCCCAAAGGAAGGACATGCTATGAAAAAAAGTTGGGGTGGTGGCCTATTCTTCCAAAATGTCAATGTCATAAATGACAAAGCAAGGCTGGGGAGCCATCCCTGATTTGAGGAGACTAACACATAACAGCTCAATACGATGCCCACCCCTAAACTACTTCCTGCACTTGAGGAAAAAAGCCAGAACAGTATGTAATTGGGTCAGGGGACAAAATTAGAATACAAATGGTAGTTAGACAAAAGTAGTATATTAATGGTAAATTTGGGGCACCTGGGTGGCTCAGTCAGTTAAACGTCTGGCTCTTGATTTCAGCTCAGGTCATGAGTTCACGGCTGTGAGATCAAGCCCTGCCTCAGGCTCTGCACTGAGCACGGAGCCTTCTTAGAATTCTCTGTCCCTTCCCCCGCTTTCTCTCTCTCTCTCTCTCTCTCTCTCTCTCTCTCTCTCAAAATAAATAAACATTTAAAACAATAGTAAATTGACTGAAGTTGGTAACTGCAGTGGCTATGTAAGAACTTATTCTCATTCTCAGATATGCCCAAGTATTTAAGGATAACGGGAATATGAAAAAAGTCTACTCTCGAATGGTTTAGGAAAAAGAGGTACATATATAAAGAGAACAAATGATAATGCAAGTGAAGCAAGATGTTTGCAAGGTAACATTTGAGCCTCCTGTGTAAAGAGCGAGTGGGTCTTCTTTTATACTATTCTTGCAATACTTTGGTGTGAATGTATTTTTTTACAACTAAAATGTTAAAAGTCAGACAGCATACGATGGCATACCTTTATAGTAGAACAGTGTATAGCCATTAAGATAATGATTTGGAGAAACACTTACTTTCTGGGAGTGCTGTTCTTTTGTATTGCTAAGCCTAGTAAGTATTATGTATCATAAGACAGAACTGTTGTTTAAACAAGTAGGTGCATCCATAGCAAATGAAGTGATACGACCATAGGAAGAGTGGTTATTTCTAGAATCTACCCACCCCCCCCAACATATATGCATTCTCTAATTTTTCTACAGTGAGAATGTGTTATTGTGTAAGAAAGGAACTAATAAATGTTACAAAATTCAGTCAGCACCGTCATGCTTAATTGGAAAAAGTGTCTCCCTTTTTTTCCTTCCCAAGCGATTTTTGGACATCACACACCTTCATACCCCTGTGGTCACCTTTACACACCTCATACGTTCCTGCACAGACTGTTTCCAACAGTGGCACGTCCTAATAATAGGATCACTTACTGGGGCTCTGACCGTAAAGCCACTGCCACTGGACAGGTGAAGGATGGTACCCACCTAGACACACGATGCCGTCGCCTGTATAGCCTGCCTTGCACACACACACTCGGCTTCCTGGAGTGGTTCTTTTACAGTCAGCCTTGGCAGAGCAACCTCCATTGCTGGTCTCACAGGCATTGATGGCTACAGAAGGGAGACGCGACACAGAGCCCAGCCGGGGAGAGAGGGGGGAGAAAAAAACAGTGATGCATTCTTTACTTGCGTGAGAAATGGAAGCTACTTCAAAATGCCAGGCACTGGATTAAGTACGGATAATTCAAAAGAATGCAGAGCATCGGATGTCTTCACTGGTGGATTCTACCAAACATTTAAAGAAGAATAAATACCAATTTTCCCAAGTTCTTCCAAAAACTAGAAGAGGAGAGAAGACTTCCCAGTTCATTTTATGAGGCCTGATACCAAAACCAGACAGAGCCATCTCAAGGAAACTGTATACATCAATATCCCTCACAGGGATAAACACAAAGATCCTCAAGAAAATACTTGTCAATCAAATTCGGCAAGAAGAATAATACACCATAACTAAGTGGGACTTATGCAGGAGTGCAAGGTGGTTTAACATTTAAAAATCAGTTAATGTACTACAGTCTATCAATCGGATTAAAGACCAATCCACTTGTTCCTTCCTCAATAGAAGGAACAAAAGCATTTGATAATATTCAATACCTTTAATAATAAAAGCTCAACAGGCAAAGAATATAAGGAAACTTCCTCAACCTGATAAAGGGCGTCTATGTATGGAATAGAACTGGGGGTCCAGAGATAAACCCATACATCCAGAGTCAATTGATTTTCCACAAAGGTGCCAAGACATTTCAATGGGGGAGAGAAGTGTCTTTTCAATGAATGATATGGAGACAAATTCACCCACAGAAGAAGAATTTGGACTTCAACCTCACAACATGTACACAAAGTGGATCAAGACCTAGATCCACTTGGAGTCCCACGGTGTGATTTTGGACAAGCCACTCAGTGAATCTGAACCTTGGGGTCCACCTGTTGAGGTTTGTTTGCAGGTTTGGAGACTCCCATCTGATAACGTACATGAAAGAGTTACAGAAATGTGGGCTGCTCTCCTATAACTCTGCTTTTGCTATTTCCTAAAAACAGAAGGCAAGAAAAATATTCCAGTTATTTGCTCCACCCAGCTGTTTTCACTGGCATACTGTGCACATCTTACCACAGGAAACATCTGGGACCAGGGCCCGGGTGCCCGCACGCTGGGAGAACCCCCTGGGGTAAGATGGTCTAGAAGACAGGTTGGTATGTTCATTGTTCACCACAATCTGGACTGAAGGCTGCCTGGACAAGGTGCTCGAGAGAAATATGATGCTAAGCGTTTCCAGTTTTCTAGCACCAAATATGTGGTGGGCACCTTAAGAGTATTAGATCCCATTTCCCGAGTGCTCTGTGCAAAGGCTGTTCTAAGCACCTCACCGTTATTAATCTCGTTCCCACCAAAAGGTCCAGGGAGGGAGATTCTCTTACTGACCACAACTTACAGGTGGGAAAATGATGCAAAGAGCAGTCAAGCAACTTTCCCAAGGTAATACAAGCTATAAGAACTTAGACTCAAACCCGGGAGAGTCTGGTGTGGGGCTGTTTTAAATTCTGCCTCATTCTGCCATTGCACAGAGAGGTCGTTTTGTCCTCAAACCACTCTGCAAGGGACACAGTTTTATGTTCAGTTTAAAAGTGAGCTAAGGGGGCTCAGAGCAAATAAGAGACCCATCCAAAGCTGTGTGGGTAGTAGGAGGAAGAACCAGGACTCGGGTCCCTGTCTGTCCCACTCCAGAGTCCCCACGCCTGGGTCACATGCTAGGTCAATCAAGCTGGTGTTTTCAAAGTTCCCCAGGTGACTTCAGTTGTGGTCAAGGCTGTGAACGGCTGTTTGGAGACGAGAACAGGTACGATTGTCCCATGAATTCCTAACCCAACACACGCCCCAACCGCTAACAGCAGTTTTCTCGCCCAGGGGGCCTGGTCGGCTGCCCTGTTACATCCAGGGCAGCAGCAGTGGTTGGTGGTGGCAGAATGGTACAGTCTGCAGGACTTGTGCCACCCTTGTAACCCCAGCGGTCCCTTCCTCGCTTGCCTGTGCAGACTGTTCCATTCCCTTGGAATCCTGCTGCACATCTGCATGAGGCTGTCCCGTCCGGATTGATAAGGCAGCTGCAACAAGAAATGGCAAGCGCTGTTTGTGGGGAAAGAATACAGAACCTCCACCCACTGTGTCCCCAGCGTCCTGGCTCCTGCCCCCTGCTTCACTCAGAGGTCTTGCCTAAGTCTCAGAAGGAGAGTCCCTGCCCAGCACGGCCCTGGACGGGCGGCCGAAACTGCAGAGAGTACATGGGTGGGCATCGGCCCGGGATAAGGAGGACAGCCAGCAATCTTTAGAGGGCCACTTATGTCCTTGGAGCCGTGCTTCCCACATTACTTCTCATAACCTACACGCTATCCAGTAGCCCTAACCCGTAGATGTTACTATTTCCATTTACGGATGGAGAAACTGGGGCTTAGAAGCGTAATTGACTCCAGGTCATGCGCACAATGAAAATGACAGAGGCTGATCTGAATTCAGGTCTAAGTCCAGTTACTGGGCCAATTAGTTAAGCCATCACACCCCTCTGGGAGTTCGGAGTATGATGTTGAAGTATGAACACATAAGGCTTCGCTGTGAATGGGGAGTAAGGTTTGACGGCAGTCAGGGGCACTGGGCTCCCTCGGCCTCTATGAAAGGGCCCCTGTGGCTTGAACTGGGGGCAGCAGCTGGCTTTTTTGCCGATATGCCAGGTAACTCAGGTGGCAGCTTGTTTCGAAGGCTGAATGTGGCAAGTTGATGGTGGCCTTTTCAGAGAGATTTTTCCTTTCATACTTAAATTCATCATAAGTCTTCAGAAAGGGTCTCAGGAAGCTATTACCCCGAAGACAGGGCCTGACGTGGACACTCCTAGAAAAGAACCCCCTTTGCATCACTTCCAGAGAAAAGCTCAGCGGTACGTACTTGGCGCTGGTGTGGCATACCCCATTGCAGTCGTCTTTGGTGATCTCTGCAAAAGAGAACCAATTGCTGGCTCAGTCCTTTCTTACTAAACCTAACTGGGGAGGTTTCTTTGAGTACTTGCTGCCCAGAAAAGATTTAATTCCTCAGAAGTAATGATATGCATCACGTGAGCTATGTAAAACTGTATGAGCTTATAAATCCTTGTTTTGCCTTGGCTGCCAGGAAGCTCAGCACCAAATCTGAAGGCTGAATATACTGATGGAGTGTCTACTGTATGCCAGGCTGCGAGGAGAGTAAAACACAGTATCCTCCATCAGGGTCTGGAGGTTGATGCATGTTCCTCCCTGGGGCCTGATTTTTCTACTCTTATTTCTATTTCCTGTGTTCTTTATTCTTTCTAGTTTTTCATCACTTTATTATGGAGTGAAATAAACAAGCAAAGCTTAATTATAACTAATATTAAAAGGCTTTTTTGCCTTTTTTCAAAAAAAGATTATATTTTGGGGGTGCCAGGGTGGCTCAGTCGGTTAAGTGTCCAACTTCAGCTCAGATCATGATCTCACGGTTTGTGAGTTCGAGCCCGGCATCGGGCTCTGTGCTGACAGCTCAGGGACTGGAACCTGCTTCAGATTCTGTGTCTCCCTCTCTCTCTGGACCTCCCCCGCTCACGCTCTGTCTCTCTCTCTCTCTCTCTCTCAAAAATAAACATTAAAAATTTTCTTTTTAAATTTTATTTTTAAGTAATCTCTGCACCCAACATGGGGCTTAAAGTCACAACCCTGAGATCAAGAGTTGCTTGCTCTATGAATGAGCTAGCCCGGCACTCCATCCCCCCTTCTTTTGTATTTGCAAAAATAGTCCAGGGACAGGCATATAGCAAGGTACCTATTATCTATTAGTTGAATTAATTCCTAAATTTCCTGGAATAGCATGGGCTCTCGCTCTTTGATGCTCAGTTACCAGATATTTCTCAGCAGGGGAGGATCCAGAAAGAAATCATTAGCGATGAAGAAAGAGTACCCTTTGGGGAGGATGCCCACGTTAACAGCCGTTGGGATAGAATCTCATTAGAACTGGCCAAGTCACACAGAAGGTCCTGCAGCGGAGACCTGACTGCAAAAGAGGTCTGTTTTGTGTCAGGGGGAACCTTGACAGGCTCCAAGGTGCTAAATGGGTACAATGCAATTTTGTGCTGTTATGGATGCTCTTCCTTGAGCCTGGAAGTCTGTGACCTCTCCATTCTCTGTCTACTGAAATCCCAGTCATCTTTTAGGTCCTCCTCTCTGAAACGTGCTCTAAACCTTTGAGCCAACTTCAGTTAATAGGGGTGACTACAAGGCATGCTCTTTTGAGACGGAGGTGGCGCACCTCTCTGGCCTCAGTGATGCCTGCCAGGCGCTTGGGAGTGGGGAGTTTGCACGTGAACAGAGGAGTTTTCTTCCTGGCTCGTCTAGAGGCTCTTTCCTCTGTGCTCTCATACTACTATTTTTTGAACACTCTTGACCACTTATTTCCATTTCTAGGCCGGAAGCTGCGTGTGCACGATGTGCACTGAGACCCGGCTGGAAAACTGGGTGAGTGCCAATCGGTGAATAGCCTTGTACTCTACCCTGCTAAGGTGTGTCCCTTGGAGGCAATGAACTTTCTCCTGGAGGCAATGAAGAGTCATAGCAGGTTGTCAAGTCCTGGGGAGGGGGTGGGAATAATGGTCTTACCTATTGCTATGGCGGGGGGGGGGGAAGATGTTTGTGTCACCCCACCCCTCAAATCCATATGTGGAAACCTAATCTCCAGGGTGAAGGTGTTGGGGCTTGGGCCTTTGGAGATGGTTAGGTCATAAGCGTGCTCATGAATGGGATTAGTGCCCTTATAAAAGAGACCCCAGAAAGCACCCTTGCCTCTTCTGCCGTGTGAGGACGTGAGAAACAAGCAGTTGGCAACCCAGGAGAGGGTTCTCACCAGAGCCCGATGGCACCTGGTCTCAGACTTCCAGCCTCCAGAACTGAGAGAGACATTTCTGTGGCTTATAAGACATCTCGTCTATAGCACTTGTTATAGCAGCCTGAACTAAGACACCTGTGTTCTGGAAAGTTCTCTCTGGCAGCCATGTGGAGGATGGAGTGGAGGAAGCTAGGACAGGAGGCACAGGGACAGACCCCAAGCCTCTCACTGAGAGGATGAGCCACAGGATGGGATGTGGATGTTAGAATAATGCAGACATGCTGGCCAGGGAGGCATGAAGGCCACGTGGGTAGTTTCTAGATTGGGGGGGGGGCAGGTAGGGTGGGCTGGTCTTTTCTCCCAGGAGGGAGAGCAGGAAGGGGAGTGAGTCCAGAGGGCTGTCCTTGGGGCACATTAAGAAACATCAGCGCAGTGTGGTGTGGCTAGGGGAGATGGGCCTGTTCAGATCCTGTTGTGGGAAAATAAATGCATATAACCTCTGCAGGACAACTCGGCAAGAAGTAGCAAACCCTCCCTCCAAAAGTGCAACTTCTTTTTTTTTTAATGTTTATTTTTAAGGGGGGGGATGGGCAGGGGGGGGACTGAAAATCGGAAGTGGGCCCCACACTGACAATAGTGAGCTCAGTGTGGGGCTCGAACTCACCTACTGTGAGATCATGACCTGAGCTGAAGTCAGATGCTTAACCAACCTAGCCACCCGGGCGCCCCCAAAATGCCAACTTCTGACACAGATATCCCATCTTTAGAAATATCAGAGGATGAATTAGACAAATGCAAAATGATGTATGTTCATGGCAGTGCTACGATGACAATCGAAAATTGGTTTGAGAAAGCATGGTATAGTCATATACTGAGATATTGCATGAAAACTGAAAAATGGTATTTATCTATATTTATCCATGTGGAAAGCTATCCGTTACATACTGTAAAATGAAAAAGTAGGCTGTAGGGGCACCTGGGTGGCTTAGTTGGTTAAGTGTCTGACTCTTGATTTTGGCTCAGGTCATGATCTCATGGTTTGTTGGGATCGAGTTCTGTGCTGGGCTCTGTGCTGACAGTGTGGAGCCTGCTTGGGATTCTCTCTCTCTGCCCCTCCCCAACTTGTGCACGCACAATCTTTCCTTTCTCTCTCTCTCTTTCTCAAAATTAAATAAAAACTTAAAAAAAAAAAAAGAAAAAGTAGGCTGTAAAACTGTATGTACAGTGCGGTCTCACACACAGATGTTTATACACCCAGAAAAAGAGCGGAAGGCCAGTAGGTCAATGTAAGACATTAGCGAGAGTTCTTTCCTGCTGTGGGAACGTGAGCAGTTCTGATCTACTTCCTTCTGCTTGTCTTTATTTTACAAACTTTTTGCAGCAAGTAGGAATTACTTGGATTGCCAAAGGAAGTAACAGAGGCGTCATTTCTATTTTAGGAAGAAAGAAATGTAGCTGCTAAGACGCGAGGCTAAGAGCAGATCATAAGGACCGAGGGGCTCGCCCTTACCACTGTCACATGTCACTCCTCGCCAGCCAACCTCACAGTCGCAGGAGCCGTCACCCGAGGGTCCTTGGCTGCATCTCCCGTGGACACAAGAACACGCTAAGTGGAAAAGTGCCCACAAATTGTTAGACCTCTGACCTGGGCTCAGGAGCTCATTTATCATTTACTATAAAGTGTCACTTCCCGTGAGAGGCATTTCATTCGCCAACCTGGTTCCAGGGACTCATTGTCATTAACGGAGGGCTGGATTCACAGGGAGGGCAGGGGCACAGGAGACAGAATCGAATCAGGCCATGATCTGACACAGACCACGGTTGTGGGACTGTGAAGCACTGTAGGTTGCTGACCCGAGCAGGTTGAGAGTGTCCTCAGCTAAAGTCATCTGAGGATTCAGGGTTGTGTGGGACAGCCTGGGCTGGGAGCACATGTGTTCCCTAAGGTTTGTCCACTAGGTTTATATAACCCTGGTGTGGCGTTGCCTTCTTTAATAACATAGAAATGCCAATTCCTTTATTACGCAGCACTGTCATGAGCCTCTGAGAACTGGCTGGAAGCTTTGGATGCCTTCCCCCGAGAAAAGGTTTCAGCTTTGGGGCGTTGCTAGACTCCATGACCCCATGAATCACAGGTTAGGAAGCCCTGCACAAACGAAACAGAAAACGCTTCCAAATGACAGAAAGAATCAGCACTATAGTTCCAACTATATGGTATATGGTCCAATTATAATGATTCACTTATATATTGATTTTGGCTTGGACAGGCTACTGATAAAGCAGTGATAGCCAGGTCCAATTTATGGTTTTTAGTGCAAGGCAGAAGAATTCCTTGCTTTCCCATCGTGGATTAAGAAACTCCTCCCAAGTGCGTGTGTGCGTGTGTCCCTGGGCACAAGGAAGTCAGGGTCAGAGAATGCAAACAGATGATGGTTTTGTGAAAACAAAACAGCTAAAAGCAGGTGGCTTGCTAAAGGTGAATTAATAGAGTAATCTTTACACAGAGGACAGCAGGATTCAAGAGCAAGGCTTTGGAGCCAAGTAAGGTATGATTCAAATCTCGGTTCTGCCTCTCATCAGGTGTGACCCTGGGGGAAGCCATTCAACTCTGCCTTAATATACTCGTCTGTAAAATGGGTACCAGAACACCCAAGTATCTAAGATTCCTGTGCAGACCAAACAAGAGACTGTGCAGGAACGGGCATTTCAGACTATCAAGCAATGTCCAAACCCGAGAGGGTAACCAACATGAGGATCCAGGCGCACAGACAAATACAGAAACGTGAGGTTGGTGGGAGAACGTCCGCGAACAGATTGGGGGTCGTTTGGTAGGTGCAGTTAGTGACTGGAAATGTTTGGAAACACTGTTCTGTGCATATCGCAGGACACGGACGTCCTTACAGTTCCCTGATAGTAGGGGTGGGATTCTGGCCCGCCTGCCCAGACAGGCTGGCGACGGAGCGGTGAGGATCGGGCCCTGGCAGGTTTGGCGCAGGGCCTGCCGGGGTGGGGAGGAGGGTGCGTACCTTGGTCGCATTGGGGGCCGTACTTGCCCTCGGTGCAGGTCTCACAGGCCGTGCCCCCGAAGCCCTCTCCACACTCGCACACGCCCGTGCCGTTCAGCCCGTCCAAGCAGATCCCGTTTCCAAAGCAGACGTTCTCGGCTTTCCCTGGGCAGGGCTGGCACTGGGGGCCAAAGAAGCCGGCACAGCATTCTCTCGTCTGCAACCGGGGGGGACAAGGCTGGGCTTGGAGGGAGGCGGCCACACCTCCATCCCCGGGTTTTGTCTGGAGCTCTGACAGTGCATGAGAGGTACCCTGAGCGGGAAGGAGCAGAAGGCAGGAAGGAGGGAAAGCAGAAAGGCCAGCGAGAGGCGGGGATGAAGACCAGCGGGAAA
This sequence comes from Prionailurus bengalensis, assembly GCF_016509475.1. Taxonomy (NCBI): domain Eukaryota; kingdom Metazoa; phylum Chordata; class Mammalia; order Carnivora; family Felidae; genus Prionailurus; species Prionailurus bengalensis. The sequence goes on along the minus strand of NC_057358.1, from coordinate 123,807,245 downwards.
AGAGGGCATCAGGAACAGAGAAAAGAATAATGCAGGTGATGCAGGGGTGGAGGGGGATGTGTCAGCTGTGGTCACCATCCAGGACCCCGGGCCCCTCCCTGGCGTGCCTTATGTCGTCCCCACTGGTTCTGAGGGTGAGACGCCTTTGCAGGGGAAGCCTTCTGCATTTTATAAATGAATCTCTTGGAGTTAAGGGAAGCCCTCCTGGGTGTGTGCTTTTTTTACTTTTCTAAAATTTTTATTAAGGTTTTCATTTTAATTCCACTATAGCTAGCATATAATGTTATCGTAATTTCAGGTGTGCACTATAGTGATTGGACAGTTCCATATATTACTCAGCGCTCCTCATGATGAGCGTCATCTTTAACCCCCATCGTCTCTGCCTCTTATTCTTGAGTTCGCCAAAACACAAATGTCTAGGTCACTCAGTGGTGGCCTCAATAAGCGCAGTCACCATCTGTCACCATACGATGCTACTGCATATTCCTAACCATAGTCCCTATGCTGTACTTTGCATCCCCGTGTCTTACTTTATAACTGGGACTCTGTACCTCATAGTCCCCTTCACCTATTTCATTCCCCACCCTCCGTGGCAACGGTGTTCTCTGTGTTTTAAGAGTCTATGTTTTTGGTTTGTTTCTTGGTTCCTTTGTTTTGTTTTTAGATTCCACCTGTAGAATTGTTGATTCACCTGTTGTACTGGTGAAAGGAAATATAACATTGTATGTTAATTCTACTTCAGTAAGAAAGTAAGTGCATGAGCATGGCTGTGTTCCAATAAAAACATTTCTGGATCCTGGAAAACAAAAACCAAAAAAGCCCACAAAAGCTCTGCAGCTTGAGGGCCAGACCACTTTGCTTTCTGTAGGATAGGCAGGGGCTATGCCTAGTCTTCTGGGAGAGAAGCAGGGCAGGAAGTTATAAAGACTTTTCCTGCAGATCCCAAAGCAACAGCACAGACGTACTTAGCTCTGGGGTTCGTTTTCTAAACAAGCAGGTGCACCTTCTCTTTCCCTTATTAGGGAGCTGGCTGTCTTCTCCATCCCTTTGCATGCGAGCACACTCACAGGGCATTTCACCCTGTTGCAACAATGAGATGGTCCATGGTGCTTCTAGCGTCTCAGTCCTTCTGTTTCTTCACCACGCAATTGAATATTGCAGCTTTTACCTGTTTCCTGACTTACAGGGCTGGCCTGAGTTTTACTGTTAACCACCGCTACCTTGAATGATGATGACAACGGGAGTGGGGATGATGAGGAGGAAGAGGAGAGGCGGAAGGAATACATGTGTGACATATGATTACATTTCCCCATCTGCTGCAGGAATTGGAAGGGCGATTCAATCCTTATACTCACAATGACGGTTTTCATACAGTTTGGCTGGCACCCAATGAACACGGATCGCTTGCCCATGAAATAAAAGGTGTAGATACATCTCCTTGTCTCTTCACCCTATGCAATAGAAACGATGTCAACGTTTTGGGGAAGAAGAAGTTCCAGTCCCTAGGAGAAAGTACGTGGGTGACATATCGCTGTTTCTCTGACTGAAATGTTCTGGAAAGGGAGGGGGTTGGTTTCTTGGAGCTGCTTTGTAAGAAAGGAGACACAGAATCACAATGTTTACTGCCAGAAGTGAAAGCAGGCAAAATCCAAATTAGGATACCTTAAGGTGGTACTCTGTAAACAGAACTTTTGTCTAGAAAACTAACTCAGGAGAAGTTGTAGGAAAAGTTGTAAACTAGATAAAAATATCCTGTAATGTACCAGATTAAAACTCCAGTGAGAGAATCAGCATTGTTTTCATTACAAGTTTTCCTTCCTTCTTTCTTTCTTTCTTTCTTTCTTTCTTTCTTTCTTTCTTTCTTTCTTTCTTTCTTTCTTTCTTTCTTTCTTTCTTTCTCTTTCTTCCTTCCTTTCTTTCTTTCTTTCGAGAGAACGTGAGGGAGAGGGAGAGAGAGAATCCCAAGCACGATCCATTGGGCATGGAAGGGCTTGATCTCTTGACCGTGAGATCATGACCCGAACCAAAACCAAGAGTTGGATGCTTAACTGAGCCACCAAGGTGCCCCATCATTAAAAATTTTTATTCTCATGCTATGGAAGGTGCAAAAGCATCTATTTTAAAAAAATGTTTTTATGTTTAGTTTTGAGACACACACACACAAACACACACACACACACACACACACACACACACACAGGGTGGGTGGGGAGGGTCATAGAAAGAGGGAGACACAGAATCTGAAACAGGCTCCAGGCTCTGAGCTGTCAGCACAGAGCCCGATGTAGGGCTCAAACCCACGAACTGTGAGATCATGACTTGAGCAGAAGTCAGACGCTTAACTGACTGAGCCACCCAGGCACTCCCCATCTATTTTTTTTTGGTAACGATTGGAACATTATCAGGACTGGCTCTTATAATAAATAGCTACAAGAAACATAGATTAGTAATCAATTCAAAGACATGTTTACTTCTCCCAAGTTTGCCATCTGTTTCTTAGAGGAAGTTGTAACTTCAACTAAAAGGAAACTCATCCAGATTGGATGTTGTTTGGATATAGAGTCTGCCTTCTCTGATAAGATTTCTTGCTCTTATCCTCAACTGGCTTCTGGGATGTGAAAGATGTAGAAAGTGAAAAATCTCTTCCTGCATTGTGCATCGAATGATGTGAACCCCGGCTTCTATTTATGTACTAATTAAATTTTACTTTGGTCCAAAAAAAAATGGATTCAAGACTTTAGAAAGATGCATGTAATATAAGAAGGTAAAATTAAATTAAAACACAGGGATTAAAATACAGGGATGAGGGCAGAGAAAACGAGATATGCTTGAGGTTCATTTTCTAATTCGGACCACCTAGTATCTGGAAATTATTTTATACAAGAAGACAAAATACTTACTAGTGGTTTAGTTCCAGGTGGGCAGATCGGCTGCTGGGAACACTTCCCACATTTCCCCTTGGTAAAACACAGAGGCAAAGTGAACATTTCATGGTTATTGCTTTTACTGCAAAGTATTTTCCAGACCTTGAAGCTGAAGGTATTAGCACATAGAATTGAAACTCAGAAAGATATTAGGGGAGCTCATCCGATCAGCTTCTTTCCTGTTCATTTAGATAAGCCCTTCAACTACTTGAGGTCTGGGATGTCTTAGCATTGCTTTCCTCTACTCTCTGATACTAATTATCCTCTTACCTCATTTACATCCCAATTCCTTTAACAACAGCCCTCCTTCACGGAAAACCCATTATTTAGTGAATTTGTCGAGATTCCCAGACTGAGAGGATGTGTCACACACCGTGCCGGCCTTGGGAGCACGGGGAGCTGAGGGGTCAGTACGGAGCTAATAGATACTATCGTAAAACAATGAGCACTAGCTAGGAATGACAGAAAATTTTAAATGTGACCCATTCCTAGAACAGGAGGAGGTCAGTGTGACTGGTTCTTAACTTGGCTCGCACCAGACAGGATGGTGTGGTTGTTCAGGGTTCTGGCTCTGGGGCCAGACTGCCTGGATTTTAACTCCTTGTCTGCCCTTGCTAGCTCTGTGAACCTGGTGCATTACTTAGCTTCTCTGTGGCTCGTTTTCCCCATCTGCAAAATGGGGATAGTAATAGTACCTATTTTGTAGGGTATTGTGAGCATGGTACATGTAACATGTGTATTAACCTGTGTAAAACCATTAAAACCATGTGCAGTGCCTGGCACATAAGAAGCGCCCCCAAAACGTCAGCAGCTATTACTATTGAGAAAGATCCTACACTATCTCATGGACTGAAAAGTCTCCATTACTGCATCTTATGTTACACTGAAATAACCCAGCTCTTTATTTTCTCTCCTCATAGACCAGGTTTGGCCAATATCTGCCATAGGTGGACCATAGCCCCCCTCTGAGCCTGCGCTAGGCATGGCTTGTTTTCCCTTTGACGAAGACCACGGCTTGAGAATTCTTCTCAATGCAACCCCCCAGGCACGTTCCCAGGTACTCAAGGTATAATTTATTGCACCAGATTTTGAGTCCATTGGGGGTAGGGATCATGTCTTATATACCTTTGTAGAGCCAAGCTGATTCTGCTTTTTTGTACATCAGAGATGCTCACTCAGTGTTTTTCAACTGAATTGAGATACCCTGATAGATGAAACTTATGCTTAACAAATTTATAAAAAACTAAGCCAACAGTTGCATCATTGGCCTTGGATATAACTTACTTGTACAATCGTAGTGTCGTTGTTGTCACATCTATTCTTCTGAATTTCCAGAACTTTCCCCAAACCATGGATCACTCCCTTGTCAGTGGCTGCATTGGTGTAGTTTATTGGAGCCTCATTTACATAGAGCTATAACCAAGAGGGTTAAATGTGAGTTTTAGTGTAGTGATTTCAAGGGAAGTAGGGAAGATCGGGATTGGAGGCAACAATATCACAACAACCTAGGAGATATTCCAGAATTCACCTGGAAGGTAACACACTGTAGTGGAAAAGGCCCTCCTAAGGGAGGAGAGTCTAAGTAACAGTCTCGCACCTGGCACCAACTCGTTGTGTGACGATGGGCCAATGGTTTTTCCTCTCTAAATCTCAACTTCCTCTTTTGTAAAAGGAAGAGGCTGTTCTAGAGAATCTCTAAGGTTTCACTCCACCTCTCACATTAGGTGGTTTATGACCATTTGAGGAATTCTGAATCATGATTGTTATGTTAGTTCCACTGGCAAAATGGCACCACGGACGTGCTCAGCTGTGCTGTGGACTGGTGGTCCTGGAGGTGTGAATGCCTTCCAAAACGAAGATGTGGAGAATGAGACTCACTGGCCTTTTAGCACATCTCTATGGTTAATTGGCAAGCAACCCTCACAAAGGCCAAGTGACAGGCACTTAAGAAAAAAAAAATAACTAGCATTTTTTTAGTGTTTTTGTTTGTGAAAAGAGTTCCACTAGATAGTTATCATTTCCCAGTGTGTGGTGAATGCTCAGAGGTTCTTCATGAAAGGCTGCTAACTCCAATTCAACTTTGAGCTATAACTTGTTTTATTTTTATTTTTTTAAGGAGAGGATACCTTAATGATTGAGTAATACAAAACAAGGGAATCTACTAATTCATTCATTAATGTAACCAATAAAACTGGAAACATATGGTTCTTTAAAAAACTGGTGTGTGTGTGTGTGTGTGTGTGTGTGTGTGTGTGTGAGTTGGGAGAAAGGGAAATCTTCAGTGCACTAAGAAAAAGTTAAGTTTGTAACCAATAAGGGCTTCAAAATGATTAATAACATCCCCAGACTCCCCACAGCAGCAATATTAAAATGATTCTTCCAAGTGCTGAAACTTGAACTCCCATGGAATGTTGAAGTCCCTTATGTTTATTTGAAGTCAGGTGACTTTCCACTGGGTGTTGAGGTAAATCACGGCCGAGCTCCACAGGTGTTCTAGTGTCTGTGTAGATCTGTAAGACTAGCTGGGAACTTTACTGGTCATGTCGAATGGTGGTCGCACCACAAACTTCCAGAATTCTGAGACACTGAACACTTTAAAAAATATCAAAATGGCAGAACTTCTGATGCTGTAATACTGTTGATTTGCATGAAAAAAGTCTGAATCATTTTCATGGTGAGATGTACTCAAGGAATTACAGGCTGCATTAAAATTTTTATTTGAGGGGCGTCTGGGTGGCTCAGTCGGTTAAGCGGCCAACTTCGGCTCAGGTCATGATCTTGCGGTCTGTGAGTTTGAGCCCCGCATCGGGCTCTGTACTGACAGCTCAGAGCCTGGAGCCTGCTTCAGATTCTGTGTCTCCCTCTCTCTGACCCTCCCCTGTTCATGCTCTGTCTCTCCCTGTCTCAAAAATAAATAAACGTTAAAAAAAAATTAAAAAAAATTAAATAAAAAATAAAATTTTATTTGAACACAACTTTACTCGATTAGAGAAATTTTTCCTACAACTCCGTTGTCCTAAGAGAAAGCAAATGAGTTATCAATAAAAGCAAAACCTTGACTGTAAGAGAACTATTTGTTTATTTTAGGATAAAGCCTCTATTGTAAGATTTCTCTAGATCAAAGAATTTCCGAGCAAATGGAAAATAACCGTGACAGAGTTGAAATTGCTCCAACTAAATGCATTAGAAAATTCGTCTTTCTGTGATGAAATAAGAAATGATACAGTTCGGTGTGCCTGGGTGGCTCAGTCGGTTAAGCGTCCGACTTCGGCTCAGGTCATGATCTCACCGTTCATGGGTTCGAATCCCATGTTGGGCTTTCTGCTGTCAGCACAGAGCCACTTCGGATCCTCTGTCCTTCTTTCTCTTTGCCCCTCCTCCACTTGCATACTCTCACAAACTCTCTCTCTCAAAAACAAATAAACATTTAAAAAAATGATATGGATAAAAACAAAAAAATAAGTTCTTTACCAATCAAAACTTGCTTAACGGGAAAAATAAGAACATGTATCTAAAAGGATCTCTTCAAAGTTATTGTACAATAGGTGGGATTATTTACAGGAGTCAGAGGAGAATATTTGGAGTTAGATTATTCTGTAAGACTCAAGCTCTTTTTTTTTTTTTAACCCAAGCAGGTTAAAACAAAACGCACACAAAAATTAACTTGTGGTTCAATGACAATACCATTGAGAGCATTGCTTTTAAGATTGCACTTTTTTATTTTTATTTTTTAAAGTTTATTTATTTTTGAGAGGGAGAGACAGAGAGAGAGTACAAGTAGGGGAGTGGCAGAGAGAGAGAGGGAGACACAGAATGCCAAGCAGGCTCCAGGCTCTGAGCTGTCAGCACAGAGCCTGATGCAGGGCTCGAACCCATGAACTGTTAGACCTGAACTCAAGTCAGATGTTTAACTGACTGAACCACCCAGGTGCCCCAGGATTGCACTTTTTGAAAGGCTCCAATAATGTTATTGTTCAAAAATGTCTGTGATTAAACTTTCCTTTTCACAGAACACCTAGGTTATCTTAAACAATAATTTGTTTTTATTAGTTTTCCTTAGGAGAATTTATACTAGAATCACCCTGTGAGTTTCTCGCTGAATTTTCATAAACTGATCTTCCTTGATGTTTGAAATATTTAAATAGAATTACACTTGAAGCACTTTATTTTTAGTTTATTTTTTTTAAATTAAAAAATTTTTTAAATGTTTATTATTGAGAGAAAGAGACAGAGAGAGAGAGAGAGAGAGAGAGCAGGGGAGGGGCAGAGAGAGAGAGGGAGACAAAGAATCTGAAGCAGGTTCCAGGCTCTGAGCTGTCAGCACAGAGCCCAATGCGGGGCTCGAACTCACAAACTGTGAAATCTTGACCTGAGCCACAGTTGGACATTTAACCAACTGAGCCACTCAGGAGCCCCTACACTTGAAATACTTCAAATGTTTAGTCTCATCAATTCTTTTTCATGAATCCTGAAGACTTTGAAATAATTAGGGGTTGTGTGAGGTAAATACTGAGCATCCGTGTGGGGGCTGTTGGTCCCAGGACCGCGGTCTGTGCGATCAGGCAATCATGATGTTACTCATTTGGCTGCTGGACCCCACGTGTCACTTGGCCCCCTCAGCCAGTGCCATGTCCTGGGAGATGGGGTTTGCTGCCATGTCCACTGTTATCTTAGAGAGTGCTCAGGGACTATCTGCTGGGTTTGTTAGGAATCACTGTCAAAGGGCACCTGTGACTGCTGGAATTCAAATACCGTGATTAGTGAAGCTGCACTGATTGTCCCGAGGCTGGTAACAGGGAGTGTGTTGAAGCTTGACAGTCTGTTTTCTCTTTACGGTGGAACATAGGCACTGTCCTTTGTGGATAAGGTGGAGGAAGCACTGGTGAGATTTGTTTCAACATGGAAGTGATGATGGTGGATAGGCGCTAAGACATTCTTGTCATTCCTGTTGTTTTGGTTTTGTTTTTTGGTTTATATATTTATTTTGAGAGAGATAGAGACAGTGGGAGCAGGGGAGGGGCAGAGAGAGAGGGAGAGAGAGAGAGAATCCCAAGCAGGCTCCATGCTGCCAGGGCAGAGCCCGAGGCGGGGCTGGAACCCACGAAACCCATGAGATCATGACCTGAGCCGAAACCAAGAGTCGGACGCTTAACCGACTGGGCTGCCCAGGCACCCCTCCTTCCTGGATGGTAAGTAAAAGGATCGCACCTGGTCGTCACGGAGGAAGAAGCCGACGAAGAAGGAAAAGCCCAGCATGGTCTCCCGGTGCATGCCGTTGTGCAGGTTGTTCTTCAGGAGTTTCTCCTCCAAGACCACGTGATACCTGAGCACGTCCTCCTCCTGGGCAACACACAGAACTGAGAGTCAACCCATAGGTCAGCCTGTCCCAGTCACTTGCCAGGCACCGTGGGATCACAAGAGCAACAGCTTGTTGAACTGCAAGTTTTTGCCAAGACATCATGAGGCGATAGATGTTAAATACTAAATCTGAGACGCAATACCTCAGACTTGGCCGGTCTTCCATGTGGGATGGTCAGGAACTCCTGACGTGACCCTAAAACCCAGACTGAGATGATTTCTTTGAAGAGACGTGCTGTGAAGAGAGGGTCCCCACACCCCAGCCTGCCTTTCGCTTCAGGGGCTACAAGAGGAGATCCGATGGGATGTTTTGAAGAACATGATCTCTGTGCCCTGTAGATAGGGTGACCTGTGGGAGTAGGTTATACTCAGAGCTGAGCAATCTCATGTCATAGCTGGCTGGCAGGGTGGAGGGGGGAGGAGGGTGGACAGGCCAGCACTCCCAGCGCTGGCCTGAGACGAGAGAGGATGTGTGTCCTGTGGACCAGATGTGTGGTTCTCTGAGAGAACTGGGGCCTTAGGTCCTATCTTAGATGGGTGCTCACTGGGGCAGACAGGCTCCCCCTGGGGAAAAGCCGGAGGCGGGTTCTGGATGCTTAGGGTCCAAGGAGGAGATAAATGACTACAGCAGTAGGATGCATGCACACAGGTCAGGGGACAGCAGTCAGAGACCACTGGTGATGGGTGGGGTCTCCGAAGGACCCACCAAAGTGGGGAGAGGGTAGGAAGAGGGAGGGGGAGAGAGAGCACGCTTTGAAACCCTGACCTGGCCCAGAAACAGCAATGGCATTTCAAGATGGTACCAGTTAGGTAAGACCCTTCCTACCCTTTACAGTTCTCCTCCTGGGAACCCCAAACCCACCCTCCACACTCTGCTTTTGTGATGCCGCAGCTGTGACTGCAGCCCATAGTTTTCCTTTGCCTGGGCTCCTGGTAGGTTCTGCCAGTAGAAAGTGCTAGAAGGAGACTGTGAGGCCTATTAGAACTGAAGGAGGGATAAGGGATTTCCTCCTTCTGTTTGCTTCCTGTTTCTATGGGCATCACCCAAGCCCCGCTCTGCACCCTGGAGGGGCAGCTGGATCTGGAGGGAAGGGCTTCTCAGCCCCTGCCAGGGTGCCAGGCAGACACCCTCTGCTGGAGTCTGGGTCCTGGACCCCCAGGGACCCTCCTCCACGGTCAGAGACGCCAGGTGAACATTGCCCCCTCTGCAGAGGTCGGAGTTACAGCTCCGAGAGGCTCTCCTCTGCATTTCTCTAAATTTTAGTAATTCTAACCGCTTCCCTTTGCTCTTCCAGCCTTTTGGGTCTAGATGCTTCCTGCTACTGCTACCTCTGTGACTTCTCTCTCCCTCCTTTTAACCTTTCAGTTATGTTTACACAGCTTTGTACCCGATCAACAATTCATGATATTAAACTCTCTTCGGTATGGCTTCTGTCTCCTGATGGACCCTGGCTGATTCAAGAACAAGCCCTCTCCTCCAGTTTCTCACCTAGACAAAGCCCCAGCAGGGAACAGTGAAAGATGTGATTTAAAATCCAGTTCGACATGTTGATTATTACTGGAATTTTTTTAAACTTAATTGAAACTGTGTTTGTGACTTCACATGGTCATAGGACTTTTGGGAAAAACGGAAAAGTTGTGGGATTGCCTGAAGTTTCATCCCAGGGGAGGAAAAGAATATTTTCCACTGGACACATTCAAAGGGACTGGGGCAGGGCAGAGGAGATCCCAGGATACTGATCCCATCCCAGGTGTCCTGCTTTTTCAATATGCGAGTCACAAAAATCTAGGACAGTGTCCCTGACTTCATGGAGTTTATAATCTACTTGGAGAGCTAAGGTTCGCTCACTTGAAAGGACAATTCACCCAGATAGTACTGCAGGGGTGTGCAAATGGTCTGAATTCAGAGGCAGGGGAGATTTTCTGAAGGCTCTGGTGGCCAGGGCCAGCTTCCCTGAGGCAGTCAGAGTGGACTTGAAGAATAGGTAGGGAGATTCAGGAGGTAGTGAAGGCAAAAGGGCAGTGTGTGTATGTGTGTGTGTGTGTGTGTGTGTGTGTGCACGCACATGTGTGTGTGCACATGTGTGTCTGCATGTGTGGGTAGATATGAACAAAGGCACCAAACACATCTTGGTTTGTTTAGGGTCTCTGAGACCGTCCCTCCGGTTAGACCACGTGGTTTCTGCAGAGAATGGGTGGGCCCAAGGATGACACTAAGGGGCTTCACAGGTAAGTCCGCATTTCATTAGTATCTGGGGCTCAGTCACCCTATTTGAAGATGTAAGGGAAAGAAAGCTGTGTGCTTGCTGTGCAAATACACCTTCAAACATGTCCTCTCATCATGGGGCAGGGGGCTGGGGGCAGGGGGCCGGGGGCAGGGCAACCCCCGGCCCCTATGTGAAAATTCCGGAGCCACCACCGAATAGAGGATGAATGGTGGCCAGTTAACGGAGGCCTTAGATATCTGGGGAGGTAGTCTGAACTGAGATGGGGACGCATTCAAGGGTTTTGAGGCAGACAGTGTCATATTGGAGCTCTGCATTCTTTGACAAAATCCTTTGACAAATTTGGGCTGTGTAGCCCCAGATGTTAGAAACCAGGAAGGACAGAGGTGGGAGAAGAGGATGAAGACAGAGACCACCCACTTTCTCTCTGTCCTTGCTGCAGACATCTCAGTGGCCCGGGGCCAGAGAGGCAGGGCCGGGAAGGAGAGTGACTATGAGGATCCTTCCAGGTTCCTGGGACACCTGTGTCCTCATGTACAAGGGCCCCAGTGTGTGCTTCCATGGGTATGAATGAAACAAGAAAGCGGAGAAAGTCTTGGTGTGGGTTTACGTTAAGTGTCTGCACATGGACAAGGAAGTTTTGATTGAAAGAGTGAGATTGTACATGACTGATGGATGGAAAGAGGTTGAGTTTGAATGTTCAGAAAATAATTTGCCTGGTTATCCTTCCCAATACCTACTAGAGTCGCAATCTTCTTCTCCCGGATGTAATTCTCAATGGCGTCATTGTTTGGAGCAAACACTGTATAAGCATCAGCTGCCTCGATCGCACTCGCCAGATTATATTGCTGCAATGGAGGGAGACAAGAACGCATGAGGGATTCCTGTTGCCAGGTGACCTGAGCGAGTGGGTCACACAGAGAATGTGGTACCTACAATGATGTAGCCCCGGAAGATGGAATAGTTGGGCATCTGGTCCAGCCGCGTGAGCAGGTTTGGTAGGGAGCCAGTTAGGCTTCTTCGAGGCACCAGAACCTGGGGAAGGAAGCCCCCAAACTCTGTTAGCATGTGTCAGCAGGGCTTGTTGCCCTGTGGTACGTAGGTTCATGTCACGTGACAACATGCAATGAAGAGTGCCTCTGCGCATTAAAAAAAATTTTTTTTTAACGTTTATTTATTTTTGAGACAGAGAGAGACAGAGCATGAACAGGGGAGGGGCAGAGAGAGAGGGAGACACAGAATCCGAAGCGGGCTCCAGGCTCTGAGCTGTCAGCACAGAGCCCGACGCGGGGCTCGAACTCACGGACCGTGAGATCATGACCTGGGCTGAAGTTGGACGCTTAACCGACCGAGCCACCCAGGCGCCCCTCTCTGCGCATTTTAAAAAGGGCACCATTTCCTCTGACACTTGGTGACACCAAATGGGTGCACAGCCTGGGGAGTGAAGGGGGCTGGGTTTTAGCCAGGCGCCTTTATACACGGCACAACTTGTACAAGTGTTCATGGTGGCCCTGACGAAGGTCCAAGGGCGGGTATAGGAGGTCCTTAGGGGGCCAGCGCAACCCAGAGGCTAAGCAGAGACCTTGAGCCAGTTGACAGGTGTCTAGGAATCTTTTGTGGTCACATAACTTCTTCCTCAATCCAGTTATTTAACCATGAGGGGCCTTAGTTGTCTCAGTTTTTAAAAAGAGTGTTTATTTATTTATTTTGAGAGAGAGCAAGCACAAGTAAGGGAGGGACAGGGAGAGAGAGAGGGAGACAGAGAGAATCCCAAGCAGGCTCCGCACTGTCAGTGCCGAGCCCGATGCGGGGCTCGAACTCACGAACCGTGAGATCATGGCCTGAGCTGAAATCAAGAATTGATGCTTAACTGACGGAGCCACGTGGGTGCCCCTTATCTGTCCTACTTGTGACGTGAGGACAGTCACGTCTATTTTCTTAGGGCCAGTGTAAAAATTAAATGAGAGAACGTGACGTGATATTTTGTATGGTGCCTTGTACCTGCTGGGCTGTCAACCATCCTAACTGTCACCATGGACGAGGCTGGGTACCACTGCAGCTGAGGGACACAGTGGTGTGGCCCACCCCCCGGACCTGCCGTCAGGTGGGAGGGCATCGTGTGCTGGATGAACCATACACCCAGTTCATCCCATGGGAGGACAGAGGAAGGAGAAAGGCATAAAACCAGCATTTGTGGAGGGAAGGCCTGCTGGGCAGCAGGCATCGAGAGAGAGGGTGTTATTTAATTCTTACCAGAGGAGAAAAATGAGGCTCAGATTGGTTTTGTGGCTTGCCCAAGGTCACATAGCTAGCTCTGTGCTGGTACCCAGATAGTACACGTCATCCTTGATGATATGGGCCGCAGGGATGAAGGAAGGCTTGAAAGAGGAGGTGACACCTGAACTGGCCCCATGATAATACTCAGTTCAGGAGACAGACTGAGGTATCGCTGTACTAACAAGGTGTGTAAATGAGACGGGGTAATTTTATGTTTTCCAAAAAGGTTTTTAGTCCTTTGGAAAGCCAGGATTGGAGAAGAAAAATACCCTTGCTAAGTAATGTTCTTCATAAACCCAGGGCACCTGTGTGGCTCAGTTGGTTAAGCGTCTGATTCCTGATTTCGGCTCCGGTTGTGATCTCACGGTTCATGTGTTCAAGCCCCACGTCAGGCTCTGCGCTGACAGTGAGGAGCCTGCTTGGGATTCTCTCTCTCTCTCTCTCTCTCTCTCTCTCTCTCTCTCCCTCTCCCTCTCCCTCTCCCTCTCCCCCCACTCTAAGTAAATAGACATTTAAAAAAGTCATAAACCCAACATATTTCTGTGCAAGTGATGAATCACTTGCTCAAAAATGTTTTTCTTAATGCCTCTCAGTAATACAAAGAAATTGCAAGGTTTTTACAAAATAACGCATCTAGGAGTCTTAAAATTGCCTCTCTTTTCTGAATAGAAATAATTGAACTTTTCTGTAAATTAAAATAAAAAATGAGTATATAAGTGCCAAGTGAGGATAATTTTAGTTAAAATGCTATTAGTTAATTGTCTTTTCCAATCTCCCACCTTTCAAAAGTTCCCAATGTACCCTCACTTCTCACCTTAATTTTCAATGAAAATCCTAATATAGTAACTGAAAATTACAGGATAGCTTAAACTCCCATTTCCCACTATGCTTTTTTTTTTTTTCACATACCTTTGAGTACCATTGAATTGTGTCTTAGAAGAAAATGAAAATTTCAAAATACCTTCTCTACCCTTTTCCATTTTTTTCTAGGGCCTTCCTTCCCCCCATCTTTTTAGGGTGCAACAATGCAGAAAGGGGAGAGGAAAACTATACATAACCCCTTGCTTCTCCTCCAGTTCTTGATTAAGATATCCTCATAAGTAAGAAATATAATCTAGGTGACCATCCTTGATGTAGGGCCCGTGGCAGAATATAGCCTGAATAAATAGGCTGAGTCTGACCGAATGAACAGAGCCTCTAAACAGTGTTAACACTAAAGTCATGGAGCACAACACAGGTTACTTTTACGTTAAGGGTCGGCTGTCCCCGCAAAAGACACAGAACAGGATGTGTGAAACATTGCAAGTCTGTACCTTGTTGATGATGTGTATCACGCCATTTGTGGCTGCATTGTCGCTGTCAATGACAGATGCTCCTTCGATTGTGATATTCTGTAAATGCAAGCCACCATGGAAAGGTGAGTGTCCTTAGAGTCGTACATCCACGGACTGAAAGTGTTTCTGGGTTTTACACTTCTTGAGCAGTAGCAACTCTCACACTTTGGATTATGACCCAAAGCTAGAAATGTCCTTAATTGTGACATTGTGACACACTAGACATCATACACACACACACACATACACACACACACACACACACACGTATCAAAATGAAATGATACTTTCCTCTACTATTTGGGAGGCCCCAGAATACCAATTCTTGTCTTTTCTATTTCATTTGGAGAGTGTTGGTTGAGGCTCACCAAAGTGACCCTGCAGTTTGAAAAGCAGTGTAGACAGTGTTGTGTGGGTTGAATTGTGTCCTCAATATTCATACGTTGGAGTCCTAAACCTAGTACCTCAGAATGGGACCTATTTGGAAATAGGGTCTTTATAGAGGTAATCACATTAAAATGAGATCATCATGGTAGGTCTTAGTTCAATATGGCTGGTGTTCTTATAAGAAGAGGAAATTTGGACATAGCTGTACAGGGAGAACACTGTGTGAGCATGAAGAAGGCCATGTCGAAGCCAAGGAGAGAGGCTGGAACAGCTCCTTCCACAGCCCTTGGGAACAAATCTTGCTCACACCTCGATCTTGGACTTCTGGGCTCCAAAACCTTGAGACAAAATTCTCTGTTGTTTGAGCCACTCACTTTGTGGCGCGTGGTGAAAGCAGCCTTAGCAAACTAATGGGGACAGTAACCGACTTTCCTGATCAGCATCCAGCTACTTTTCAAGAGCATTAATTACCCCACCTACCCACCAACCCAGTCACCAACTAACCATGACACAACTGGGACTCCATTCTCTCTACTTTCCTTTCTTCTTCTCCTCACCATTACCCTTTATTTAAAATCCCTTCTGGGACCCTAGGTGCAGAAGGGGACTCGTCTCACCCTGAGCAGCTCCCAAGGTACATCAGCAGAATCCCTGAAATAAGCATTCCTGGCCACCTTGCACATCTCTTTTGGTTAAAGGGAGACATTTATATCAGACATAGGAACTCATTAAAAATGTGTCTCTGGTGATTAGTTCCTCCAGGTCAATGGTCCCAATTGATTTGTCTCAGAATGTATAGAACCTGCGATTAGCCTGCCCAGGATGGGTGTTCAATAAATGCTTGCTAAGAGAATCAGCTAAAACACTGAAGGAAGGGGTGCCTGGGTGGCTCAGGTGGTTAAATGTCTGACTTGGGCTCAGGTCATGATCTCTTGGTTCATGGGGTCAAGCCCCACATCAGGCTCTGTGCTGACAGCTTGGAACCTGGAACCTGCTTCAGATTCTGTGTCTCCCTCTCTCTCTACCCCTCCCTGCTCATGCTCTGTCTCTCTCTCTCTCAAAAATAAATAAACATAAAAAAAATTAAACACTTATGGAAAACAACACATTGATATATGTATGTAATGCACTGGAATTATTATAATATGAAAGAATCCATGGGCTATATGCAACTCTTTTTGGCTTTCTAAAAAGACTGATCTGATGAAGTACATACATTCTGGTAATTCTAGGCATAGACCCTTTTCACAGTGCTCACGCCGATGAGTAGGAAGGTAAAAATGTTTTAGAGCAGTAATTCTAAGACATTTTTGACTGTGGCCCATGGTCCACTGATGTGGCAGTTCCCACTTTCTAGCAGAATCATCATTTTCATCTTGTGCAGTTCACATAAAGAGCTATAAAACACTGCCCTATGCAGCAGGGCAGCCAGGCTTCCTGATGAAGACGGAATCTAAGTCCTGACACACGGCAGTAAGGGCCAGAGGGCAAGCTCTATGGGGCTCTGGCACTGCCCTAACTCCACGTAGAAGGTGCTCAACAGATATTTGTTGATCCACCCCGACCTAAAATACAATTTTAGCAATCTATAACGTCTCTAGTAGGTTACCAGTAATCAGCTTTTAGTTAACCATATACAAATAACCAAAGTTGTGAAATTGCATAACATTTACCCAGGACAATGGAAAGATTTGCCTTTGTGGATCAGTTTGTGGTCTGTTGGAAGGAGCCACATGGCCAACCAGTGGGTGGGTGGGGGTGCACATTTTATAGGATCACTACTACAGAGTAATGTGTGTGTGCACGCCTGTGTGTGTGTGTGTGTGTGTGTGTGTGTGTGTGTGCGTGTGTGTATGAATATATGTTGGCAGTTGTTGAAGCTAGGTGATGTCTACATGGAAGTTCTATTCTTGATCCATGTTTGCTCATGTTTGGACATTTCCACAACACAGAAATTGTTAAGAGGGCAGCATGAACACAGATGACACATCTCCACTAAACAGACAAATCACAACATTCTCTTACCCCATCTGCCTTTGCCAGGTGAAGGAAGTTGCCCTGCAAAGACGTTGCCAGCATGTCAGAAGGTGACAGAGCCCACAGATCTGCCACTCTGTACGTGCCTAGTAGCACATGGTATCTGAAACGACAGTCCATAATGGCTACAGTGAAGGATCCATGCATGAGGCAGTATCATTGAGTAGTTAAGAAAATAGGTTCTGGAGCCAGAACCTCTTCCCCTGCAATTATCAGACATGAAACCTTGGGTTAGTTACTTAATCACCCTTGCCTCAGTTTGCACATCTCTAAAATAGGTCTAATTTTAATGCCCATCTCATAGGGTTGCTGGGAGGATGAACTGAGTTACATCTAAGGCAGTTAGCACAGAGTTGGCTGTCAATAACGTTAACTGTTATCATCCTGGGGTAGGAGAGTTCTGGAACATTTGAGTTTCACGGATCTCAAGGACCACGTGACCTCCCTCCACTGAACTTCCTTCACACTGATGCTAATAAGATATCGTGAAGAATTAAATACATAATACCTACTTTATTAGGGCTGGAATATTGCTCTTGGACAACCAAAAGGCTTTTTCATCTTGGTCCATGTTCTCAATAGCTTGCGGGGAGGGCACGAGGACAGTGAGGTTTGAGGCGGCTGACAGCATAGCTTGTAGAGAAGCATTCTGAATCATAAAAGGGAAGGAAAGTAGGCCTGATTCACATTAGAGGACAGACAGGGCTGGCTGAATGCTTGGCAGAGATGAAAACTTCCCATGCGAAGTAATTTCAGGGATACTGGAAAGGTCTTAGGGACCCCTTTCCCAAATCCATCCCACCCACTGGCTGGTGCCCCCTATGCTCTTATGAGATGCATTCTTCTGATTTAAATTGTGAGTTTTGTCAAAAGGCACATTTTCTTGATCCTCCAGTCAGACTTTGAGTCATGATCAGTCATTTACCCTTTAGTCTAAACAAAGAATCAGAGCACCGTCTTGCTGATCATGTGTGTGTGGGTGTGTGTGTGCACATGTATGTGCGGAGAACCTTGGGAACCCTTGGATGCCCTTGGAATAAGGATGGTGGGAAGGTTATGGGAAGCATTTCAGCATGGGGGACACACTGGAGGCCTGAAATCAAACTTAACCTACTTTTCGTTCTTCCCTAGAGCCAGTTCTGGGTAGAAGTGGTGCGCTTAGGTTTAACAGCTGTTCCCAGGAAAAACAAACAAAAAGCCTTCATTTGTAGCGTTCCCTGATTGCTGTGGTGTGTACCCTCCCACCATGGCTGATTTAAAGTATTGAAAGTAGGGTTGGGGAGGATGTGTTCTTGTGTATTGTGATGAGCTAGGTCCACTTCACCACCGGGCAAGCTTACGCATGTGGGGTTAGTCTACATGGAAATCATCATTGTACAATAGGATTCTCAGTCCCTGCCCTTCCATGTGGTGGGGGCAGAGAGGCCCTACACAGTAAGGAGCCATCCCGGAGTGGATTACCTATCTTGGCACGTGTCTTCTCAAAGGGAATAAAACACTGGTTGTGAAGGGACCTTGGTCCATCCATGCAAAGATGAGAGAGATTCAGACAACTGGTACCGTGGGGATTGGATTCTGCATTATAGAACTTTCCGGGGGAGAAGAAAAAGCTCCTCTAGGCATGTTGGGCTGACAGCTAAGTGCACATGGATTACCCCAGATTGTAACTATGAATACCAAATCCAACTCGGTGAATTGCAATAATGATATGCTGACTTTTCACAAAGACCTCTTGATGCGAGAAGCTATATGTATACATTTGAATTGGTTGAAAAGTTGACCCCTCCGGCTTAACCTAGACCAGAAGTTTTTAGCCCTGGTTGCGTGCTAGAATCACCCGGGAAGCTCTTACAATGCATGATGCCCAGGGTAAACCTCTGGCCAATCGAATCAGAGGGTGTGCAGGTGGGAGCCTCGGCATGGTTATTCAAAGTGATCCTAAAGTGCAGTCAGCGTGGAGATCCACCGCTCTGGACGACTGCCTTCCTTCCTTCCTACCAGCTCCCCTCCTTTCGGTTTTCTGTTCCATGCATTCCAAATTTCTAAAATTATGTACATTTCCTACATTCCAACAAAGGTACTCACATTTATCCACTGGTTAAATATAGCTGCCGCAGAGAGAAATGACAACTCCTTATTCATGTCGTGCAAACGAGGGAGGGAGAGATGAGAGAGAACACGAGAAAAGGAACAATGAATGAGAAGCATAACCACAGTGCGTGTCTGAGTAGCACGCACTTAGCCTTCCTATGGCTGGGCTCATTTGTGTTTCCAGCATGAATGGGAGCCCCAGCTGGTTGAATTTCCACGTTTCCAGAGCTGCGCGTTTCTTTCACGCTTAGTGGCTCCATTACCCTCTATATTTGAGGCAAAGAAGGAATTCCAGAAACTTCAGACAGAACAACCACCTGAAGTTCTTCCAAATTGGAATTGAGTTGTTAAGAACATGGCACCCAACCTCATGGAGGGCCACAGGGCTCAATGGCAGCCCTCTTTCAGAGCCAACCTTGAGTAGTGGCTTGGGAGGCAGGGCCCAACCACCCCGGTTTTCACTCTGGTTTGGTCATTTCCTAATTGCTTAGGCAAGTTACTTAGTCTCTCTGGGCCTCAATTTTCTTGTCTATAAGATGGAGATAAGATAGGTTGATGTGAAATTTGGAGGACTTAAGGTTTTAAAGTGCTTAGAATAGAAGCTGTGATGCGGGCCATGCTCCGTCTTAGCCACTCCTACTTTGCATTTCTCTACCGTGGAATGTGTTAATGAACATGTATACTGAACCGCTGCGGTGGGCACCAGGTTGGAGTGAAGGGAGGGTAAAAGACACAAAAAGGAAAAGATGACTTCTGCCCTCACACAACTTTTACTTGTTTGGGGGAAGTTAAGACTTTGAAGGCAGTGCCATTAGATCAGGCCATTAGATCACATGTGCAGGTGTGGTAGGGTAAACTCTGGCCCTTGAGTTGAAAAAGACCAGGTTCATTTCCTGAGTCTGCCCTTTACTACCAGTGCGATCTTGGGCAAGTCACTTAACCTCTCTGAGAACTCAGGTGTCTCGTCTGAAAAATGAATATGATGATGCCTTGCTGCTGGGGTTATGAATATCACATGCATCCGTGTAGGGGACAGCATTTTAAAACTATTAAACACCATGAAAATGGCCACAATGGTTATCATATGCAAATATGCACAGAGGCAATAAATCTTAGAGTTGTCTCCACTCCTTTTTGAAAGTAGCTGAGGTTATTAAATGAGTTAGTAAATACCTATCAGATAGCGAATTAGTAAACTGACAAGGGCAAGAGTTGAGATGCATGAGTGATCTCCTGAGGGGGCTGCTCCAAGGGAGAGGGGGTGCAGGTGGGACATGAGTTGATGGCAGGAAGACGGGGAGAGGAGGCCAGGGTCTGTGGGAGAGGCGAGTGGAGCAGGTAACCGGATGGCTGGGCTAAGTGAGTGGAGTCCGCGTAGAGATGCCCGGAGCGCCGGGCTAAGGGTTTGGACCTCATCTTGCTTTCTGTTGAGGAGAGGGCATTGTGAAAGCAGAGTGTTGGGGCTTAGGTTTTAGGACGCGAGGCTCATGGGCAGTGAGAAATGTTGGGTCACCCCTCCATGATCTGGGTGTCAGGAGCTCCTGGCCCGACAGGGTGAGTAGAAGGAAGAGCGTAAAGTGAAGGGTGGGCAGGACCCTGAAGAGGCAGGAAGGCCGAGGGCCAGATGGGCCATCAGCCCAGGGGAACGTGGGCTGGGGCGAGGCTTGGGTGGGAAGGGGGCACAGCCCTGAGGACTGTGGGCCGGGTGGTTTCAGCAGAGAGGAGGGGCAGGAAGCAAAGTGCAGCAAGTTGAACAAAATGAAGTGAGAACATTTATCGATTTATTTCTCATTCAACAACTCTTTGTAAACACTGGGAGCGAAGTAGGAGACAAGACAAAGATCTGCCCTCAAGCGTTCACAGTCCTGAGGTTGGGGAGACAGACCACGTCTGAGCCAGGACAATTTGGTGTGATGTGCACGGCCCTCTCCCTGAGTACTCGGCCCTGACGGCTAAGTGCCTGAGCCGGGCGCTTACACAGCCTCGGGCTGGATCCCCCACTCTGCCGCTGAGGCCCGCGGGCAGGTTAGCTTAGATTGTCTTCTAGAGAGCTAGCAGGGTCAGTTAGCTGCTCATTAGGGAAGTTTGCAAACGGGAAGAGGTAGGACACCAAGAAAGGAAGTCCCCCTGCTTGGTGCATAGAAGGTACCAAACAAAAGCGAGCCCTCAGCAGCCTATAGGCTTGTGACCCACAGAACACATATGCCATCTGCAAGAAGCAACTTGCTTCGTAGGGAATTTCCTGGAGCAAATGATTGGCAGAGCACTGTAAAGGCATCCTAGCGAAGAGTTTTGTTTAGTTTCTAAAAGACTTTTGTCTTTATTATTCTGCACAAGAGCTTGTCTTGCTCACTTACCACGGCTGCATTTCCATAGCACAGAAGGCCATCTCCGTCATAGCCCTCTTGGCAAACACAGCTCCAGACGCCAGAAGAAGTAAACTGACAGGTTGCCTGAAAAAGGAAGAGAAAAGAAAGAATTGGCATTCCTCACAAAAGATTTGCCTCGAGTTACATCCGTGAGCCCTCTGGCTCCATCTAAGGTGGGAACGTGCAGCTCTGGGGTTGGAAGATGTTGGGAGTGACCCACAGACCCTGCTCTGTAGCAATGAAAGGTTCCTGTCTACACATTGGTGCCTCGCCGCTGGGCTATGAATGTCACATGCATCCATATAGGGGACAGCATTTTAAAATTGTCAAACACCATGAAAATGGCAACAACAGTTATCACATGCAAATGTGCCCAGAGGCAATAAACGTTAATCACAATTACATTCTGCCCTTTCATCCCGCTCAGATTGAGCCTATGAAAGCCCAGGACACCACGTGAATTTGAATTTCAGATCAACAAATACGTTTTAGTGTAAGTATGTCCCGTGTAATGTTTGGGGCACACTGGTGCTGAAGAAGGATTCACTGAAATTCAAACTTCGCCGGGGGCAAAGGGGCTCTGAAATTCAAACTTTGCTGGCTGTCCTGTACTGATTTTATCTGGAATCTCTATGTTTCTTCCTCCAGGCTTTGGAAGGAAGTGAAAGTAGCAATAACTTCCCATGTTTGGATTGTCAGGACTTGGTTGGGCTTAAAGGTAGCAAGAATGTTGGATCTCCTTCAGATTTATGAAGGGCTCACATGATTCTTGAGAAATAGATACTGTGGGGGCATCTCTCCCATCTTTCTTCTTTAACAACTACTCTGCCCCTACCCTGGCAACCATGTTCCCAATATGTCGTCACCCTCCCTGGCCATCATTGACTGGCTCATATGTGGACACGTGGACTCCTCTGGGTTGGTCAGATCCTTTCTTCTTTGGGAGTGGAGGGTGACGTTGATCTAAGAAAAGGGAGCTGTGTACCCCCAAGATGCAAAGAGAAACATTAAAAGTTGGGAGAGAGGGAGAGAGAGAGAGAGAGAGAAAGAGACAAAGAGAAAACAGATGCACAGAGAAAAGCAACATGAGAGATCATATAGTCTCAGAGGATTAGAGGAAGAGGCTGCTTTGACCTTGCTGTCTTCAGGTTTTGATTCTGGGTCCTTGGGAAGTCTGCTTGTATTTCCTGCCATGGTGCTACCCTAGGGTACTCCCTGCAAATTCCTCTTTTGCGTAAGTTCATTTGTGTGGATTCTGCTCCTGGCCTTCAAAAGCACTGTGACCAAGGTGCAATCTTCATTGGTTCCGATGTCAGGTGCATAATGATGCTCTTCTGCAAGCCTGTTCTTCCATAATTTAGACACAAGACACACTCTACCCTTGAATGGGCATTGTCACCAATAATTTGTGGTAAACTCTGTTATGACATTCGAAATGGGAGTCCAGTTATCTTGTTGGTTCAGAATCGCTGGATTTAGCAGATAAAAAATTACCAAGTTGAAGATGAACTTTGGAGAGGGTATGAATAATTTTTGGTATAAATTTGTCCTACACAATCTTTGGAACATACTTGTGCTGCAGAATTTTTATTTATTTCAAATTCTGATTTCACTGGGGACCCTGTGTTACATGTTGGTTCTTCCAACCCTTGGGTTGGGGCGAAATTTGTAAGAACTACTCTCATTTTGCTTGGGGACTCTCTTCAGGGGGAGAAAAGATTTTGTTCATTAGTAGGTCCAAATAAGAAGTAATCTAGCTTTCTTTCTTTCTCAGGTAACTTATTTTCTTTTTAAACTTAAAAAAAATTTTTATTTATTTTTGAGAGAGAGAGAGAGAGAGGAACAGAGCGTGAGCAGGGGAAGGGCAGAGAGAGAGGGAGACACAGAATCCGAAGCAGGCTCCAGGCACCGAGCTGGTAGCGCAGAGCCCGACACGGGCTCAAGCCCATGAACTGCGAGATCATGACCTGAGCCAAAGTCAGATGCTTAACCGACTGAACCATCCAGGAGCCCCAGCTTTTTTCTTGTTAAGGTAAGGCTAAAGAAAAATGAAGTAACTCACCAGTGGATGACATTTCCCAGTTTGTTCCAAGCACGAAGTGATTTCTTCGCAATCAATCCCATTGCCTCGAAATCCTTCCTTGCATTCACACTCATTCTGTAATTCCAAGAACAAAGGGGAGATGTGAAAACAACTGCCTTTCATGCCTTGCCATCATGTGGCCTGAAAACCGAACCACGGAAATCGTAGCTGCTTGGCCCTCTGAGAAAACAGAATGAGTGTCTTTCATTTGTTACACTTCCAATTCCAGAGCGGCTGGTCTGCACATTCTACGTTACATTTCCCAGTCTGATTGTTTCTTGCTACTTCCTTTTTAAATTCATCATCCTAGAAGGGCCATACGTGATATAAGACAGCCCATTAAGTTGTGGGAAGAAATGAATAGAATTTCTACTTATGAATTTTTATCTTTAACA
Organism: Prionailurus bengalensis; assembly: GCF_016509475.1. Classification (NCBI taxonomy): domain Eukaryota; kingdom Metazoa; phylum Chordata; class Mammalia; order Carnivora; family Felidae; genus Prionailurus; species Prionailurus bengalensis. The sequence continues at coordinate 123,783,765 of NC_057358.1, read as the reverse complement.
ATATAACTATTATTTGCTATGTGTGCACTATAAGGTAAATATGTGTAACTTAGATGCAAGTATATGTGGACAGTAGCACCTAAATACGTCTTTACGTGATAGGGCAAGACTTTGTAAACGTGGGTGTTTAATCTCCTCCATTTAGTATTGGGGTAGCACCTTCTCGCACCCCTACCCAGACATATTAAGCCAAATATGGTTTGTCTTTTTATTTGTTTATTTTAAAGTTTTAAAAATTTATTTTGGGAGAGAGAGAAAGAGAGAGAACCAATGGGGAAGGGGCAGAAAAGGGAGGGGTACAGAGGATCCGAAGCAGGCTCTGTGCTGACAGCAGAGAGCTGGACGCGGAGCTCAAACTCACAAACTGTGAGATCATGACCTGAGCTGAGATCAAGAGTTGGACGCTTAACCGACTGAGTTACCCAGATGCCCCATGGTTTGTCTTTTAAAATAAATATTCATGGTAATTAGGATTTGTGCCTACTTGGAATATCTGTTTTCAAGCCAACTAGTAACTACTGTGGGCATCCTAAATATGGTCTATTTTATTTCTTACATGGCAATATAAAAAGACCTTTCTCTTCCTCCATTTCCCACATCAGGATGCCTTTAAAATTTGTCCACAGAAAGAAAGAGTAGAGAGGGGATAGATACTAATATGGGTGGAGCTGGGTATTCCTCATCATCCCCAATTCATACGTTAAAATCTTGACCCCAGTACCCCAGAATGTAACCTTACTTGGAAATAGGATTGTTATTATATAGTTAGTTAAGATGAGGTCACACTGGATGTGGGTAGGTCCTAATCCAATTAGACTGGTGTCCTCATACAAAGGTGGGATTTGGACACAGACAGGCACACAGGGAGAACGCATGTGAAGACGAAGGCAGAGGTCAGGATGATGCACATATAAGCCAAGGAATGCAAAGATGGCCAGCAAACTAGCCAGAGCTAGGAGAGACGCACAGAACAGATTCTTCTTCACAGACCTTTGAAGGAACCAAACCGGCCTGCCCACAGCTTGACCTTGGACCTCTAGTCTGCAGAATTGTGAGACAGTACCTTTTTGTTGTTCTATGCCACCCACCTAGAGATACTTTGTCACAGCATCCTTAGCAAGCTGATAAAGATACCAAGACATTTTTTTTTTCTTTCTCAGATGCAATCTGGTAATTCAGGTGAGTCAAAATGAATGCAATTGCTTGCCAAATGCTTGGTGAGATGTAAGACAGCGGGGAGCTCTTCCAAGGAATAGGACTTTCCATGGCTATAATCACAGTACAGTCGTCATCACCTCTCCAGAGCTGACTGGTCCTAAGCAGTAGCTTTCTCTGCTTCAGTCTCCCTTACATGAGGTTAAGTGAGAGTGATTGACAGATTGTAGAGTTCTACTGAAACTTGTACGGTCAGGTGGTGACTAGGAGTGGGGCTCTGGAGTCTGACTGGGTGTGAATCTCGCACCATGATTTATTTTCTATGTCATGTGAGCAAATTATTTAGCATCTCTGTGCCTCAATTTCCTCTTTTGTAAGATGGAATAACGCCGGTACCTATGTTACAACAAAAGCAAAAATATGCAAGTGGGACTACATCAAACTAAAAAGCTTCTACATAGCAAAGGAGCCCATCAATAAAATGAAATCACAATCTACTAAATGGGAAAAGATATTTGCAAATTATGTATCTAATAAGTGGTTAATATCCAAAATATACCAAGAACTCATACAATGCAGTAACAGAACAGTAAACAATTCTATTTAAAAATGGGCAGAAGATCTGGATAGACATTTTTCCAACAAAGATACTCAGATGGCCAACAGACACATGAAAAGATGCCCAACATCACTAGTCATCAGGGAAATGCAAATCAAAACCACAATGAGATGTCACCTCACACCCTTTAGGAGGCCTATCACCAAAGAGACAAGAGATAACAAGTATTGGCAAGGATGTGGAGAAAGGGGAACCCATGCACTCTTGGTGGGAATGTAAACTGGTGCAGCCACTATGGAAAACAGTACGGTGGTTCCTCAAAATATGAACACTAGAGCTACTATACCTTCAAGCAATTTCATTTCTGAATATTTATCCAAATTTGAAAAGATATCTGCAGTCTCATGTTCATGGCAGCATCATTTATAAAAGCCAAGATATGGAAGCAACTCAAGTATCCATTGATAAATGGAAAAAGAAGATGTGAGATATCTATATCTATATCTATATCTATATCTATATCTATATCTATATCTATCTATATCTCTATATAAATATTACTCAGCCATAAAAAAGAATGAGATCTTGCCATTTACAGCAACATAGATGGACCTCAAGGGCATTGTGCTAAGTGAAGTAAATCAGACAGAGAAAGACAAATACCATATGATCTCACTTACATACAGAATCTTAAAAAAAAAAAAAAAAAGTACCCACGTCATAGGTTTGTTGTGACCATTAACCCATTCTCCCCTACTACAAAGGATTAGAAAGCTGCAGTAAGTTCCAGCCAAAGTGCTTCTGTGTCTAGTGGGGAGAAGTCACTGCAGGAGTCCTGCTCCTCTAGGCTCTCTAGTATGTGGCACCTACCTGCCCGGGGCCCACATACAAACAGGTTGCATTGACGTGGCAGCCACCGGTGCCGGGCAACAGGCAGTTGTTGATCTCCGAGCAGTCTCTGCCGTCCCCGGTCCATCCCTGCTGGCACACGCATGTGTGGGTCCCCGGGCCGGTTTTGATGCATTCTGCCTGCAGGAGGAAAAGAAGCAAAATCTCTGCAACCTCAGAGCCCCATGATCCCAAAAGCCAAAAAAAGGAGGTACATTCTAGAAACGCATGTTTGCATGGAGTGCAATAGAAACAATTATTTCTGTATGCACTGTATCCTATATGCACATTTGCACTGAGATCCACAGAAAAAGTGAGATGATTTAAGGAACAGAATTGCTTGTTGTTGGCCAGCCAATGACCATCACCATGAACATCGCTGTCATTTATTGAGCCAGGGACTGTTGTTAGTGTTTGGCTGGTATAAGCCATCATCTTGAGGAAGGTACTGTTATTGTCTCTGTGTTACAGGTAAGGAAAGTAGGCTTAGAGGAGGTAAGTAACTTGCCTCTGGTCACACAGCTACAAAACTTCACAAACCCAGGTCTCTATAATGCTGAAGACCAAGCTCTTAACCATGGTACCAAGTCCAGACCTGTCGGGATGACCACCTTAGGAGGCTGAAAGGCAGCACGGAGAGGAGAAAGGTGCTAGGTATGTTGTTGAGTGGGCGGGACTAGCCCAAGGGGCATCTGGTGGGGGTGGGGCAAGGCATTAACATTGAATTTCACCCTCAGAGCCAAGAGAAGTTACTGAAGGGGTTTCAGCATGGGAGAAACTCGATCTGATCCACCTCAAGTCACTGTGGCTGTGGGTGGGCCATGAATACTTGGTGGGTGGGCCAGAGAGGTTCTAAACTGTGGGTAAGGAATGGAGGTGACTCCGGCCTGGTGGTGGTAATCAAAAGGTGTTCTGAAGGCAGCGGTGGGCTTGGGCTATACCTCTGGGCTATATCCAATAATAGAATTTAGTTTCTATTATTGTCCCCAAACCTCAGTTTCTTCATCAGTATAATGGGGATAAGAACATCTGCCCCGTTGGGCTGGCGGGGAGGGAAGAGCAAATGAGATCAGGTGCACTCGTCTCTTGTAAGCTGTAATATTTGAATCAGTAGTTTAGTACTAACAATCTCCAATATCTGATCCTCAGGCTGTGCTTTTAAGAGCCCAAAGACCCGCGCTCCTGTGGTCCTGGGACGTCCCTTGCACATGTGGATTTAGGAATGGAAGCTCACAGAAATCACCAGCACCGTCTTCAAAGCTTCAGGAATCCAGCAAATCTGCTAACACGAAAAGCCATCAGACACCGCTCTTTCTGGTAAGGCCTTCCGTCAGGATTTCCTAAAACACCAGGCCGCTTGGAAATGAAGACCAACACTCACATTGTGGCTGCAGCCCCCCGGGGTGAATCCTGCGCAAGGGTCCGTCTCTGAACAGAGGCTTCCGTCCCCTTCGTATCCTGCTTTGCAAACACAGCTGCGAAAGAAGAGTGAGTGCACACATTCAGCCCCAGACGTGGAAGTAGTCACTGCCCAGGAGAAAGCCGGCCAGCCAGGGCTGAACCAGTTCCTGGCCAGGCGCTTGACAGTTTGCCCTCGTGGAGGGAGCCAGTGTAGTCAGGTGGTCACGGGCACTTCGGGGGGTCTGCAGTCAGACCTGGGAAGCCAGGCCCCATCTCATAGCAGTCGTGTGACCCTGGACGAGTCCCTTAACCTCTGGGAGACTGTTTCCTCCTCGGGAACGAGAGTCTAAAATCTCGCTCCCAGAGCTGTGGAGATGAGATCAGCAGGTGCTGCCTTTAGCAGGGCACCTGTAACACGCTTGCTTCTCGTGAGGCCCCGCGTCTGGCAGCTTTCCTGCTTCCACAGGGCTGGAATCTGCCTCTAGCTTAGCCTCTGTGGTTCTGCAGAGAACAACTCCCGTCCCTTCTATGCAATAGTTTTTAGCGTACTTGAAAATGACGGTCAGATGAGACCTCTCCTCTCTCCCCTCTCTGGTCCCTCAGATTTTCTTTTTTTGGAGCAAGACGCTCTCAGGCGTCTGATTCCGTGAGAGGACATAGTTTACTGACCCATCACCCTTTCTTTCAGACACGCATTTCAAAATGTCCCATCATGATATTGTAACTATCAAACACGCCGTTCATTCATTCTTTCATTCCACTAATAATTTATTGAGACCCTTCTGAGAGGTGCTGGGTTGCCTGTGGCTTCATCCTATCCCATGTCACTGTGGCAAATTCAATCATATGTGCTTCACACAAATTTAAATAGAATTGTTTTTCATGTATCAAGGCTCCTGGAGGAAAAAAAAAATACTTAGTCTGGTACCCGCATGAAAAAACCAGACTGATGGGTTCCAACACTGTTTGATTTACCTAAGTTTATATAGTATTGCTGCAGACCCATGTTGATAGCCCTTTGTGGGTGATTTCAGAGGTTTTAAGGACAGTTTTGATAACTTGTGATTTTTGACTTATGCATGGATGTAGATCCTAACTCTCAAGGCAGATGCATTTCTATCGGACCACCGTGGAGGAGAAGACACAGTCTCTGGGCCCACGCTGCCCACGGTCTAGTGGGGGAGACAGATCATAAGCAGGTAAGTAAGTAACTACGCAATTGCAAATTAAGAAAAATGCTTTAAAAATAAGACCAAGAATACTAGACATTCTCTGCATCTCCCAGGATATTTCTTGGGTGGTCACTGACTTTGAAGCAGATTTTCCTGGAGAGGGAAATCTCCTCTGACATTGCCCCTCCCACATCTCTAAGCCCACTGCATGATCTAATGACCAAGAGCCAATTTCCTATAAGATGCCTTTAACAGGGGAGTCATTATTAATGGCTTTAGGAAGTAAAAGCATTTTTATTTATTTTTTTATTTTTAAAGTTTACTTATGTATTTTGAGAGAGAGAGAGAGAGAGAGAGAGAGCGAGCACACAAGCTGGGGAGGGGCAGAGAGAGGGAGAGACAGAATCCCAAGCAGTTTCTGTGCAATTAGCGCAGAGCCTGATGTGGGGCTCCAACTCACCAACTGTGAGATTATGACCTGAGCTGAGCTGGAGAGTTGGACACTTACCTGACTGTGCCACCCACGTGCCCCAGTAAAGGCATTTTTAAAGGGTTGGAAAGTGGTGGACAAATGTTCATTTCTTTGCATAAGTGGTGATAATAATCATAGTTTCCATGACTGAACACCTGTGATGTGCTAGCCCTGGTGCTGGGTGCTTTTACATTCAGTTTTTATAATCGCCAGTGCCCTGCTACGTAGGCAACATCATCCTTACTGTACTGATGAAGAAAGTGAGACTCAGAGAGGTTAAGCGACTTACCCACGGTCACACAGCTGGTAAGTCTCAAAGCAGGGGGTGCTGCAATGTGAACCCAGCTCAGTCTGAGGTTTTCTCCACAAAAGCCACACTGGCAGCCAGAGAAAGCAGGGCTTTGTTTGCAAAGAGTGTAGTTATGGGTGGGGTCTATCTACAGGGAGCACAGTGGCTGTGGGCTGTTAAGGGTGGCGCCTACCTTGCCGTCCCATTGCTGTATTCACAGGTGGCGTGGATATGACAGGACTGTACGTAGGGCCCGCAGGTGGAGGTCTGCTTGTGGCAGAACGTCCCTGTGGAGCCTTCTCTGCACGTGCCGGCCAGGCAGGCCCCGTCACTGTCGATCCTGTTATTGCACGTTCCGTAAATGCACAGACATTCTGGAAGGGAAGGAAGAGGGACGTTGAGGGGCTGGGGGCATGAGTGTAGCAATGGGACACATGAGGTATGGAGGAGAGAGACCACCTCCCCTCACCGCCCCTCATGCCTACAGAGAAGAGAAGAACGTGGGGCTGAATCTGGGGAAGGCTCTGGGGCTATTTCTTAGCTTGTCAAGTGTCTCTCAGTGTGCCTGAGACAGGGAGCTTGGCTGTCCCATCAAGGAGGGGAATAACACAGTCTCAGAAATGCTTTGTGTGTGTGTGTGTGTGTGTGTGTGTGTGTGTGAAAGAGGCCAAGGAACTCGGCCTTCATTTACTTCGTGGTTAGAGAGCTTAGTTTGGAAATTTCTGACCTTTCTGGAATCCGTAGAAGGGGTTTCTCATGCCAGCATGGCCTCTGATGTGCAGCTGACACGTGCTCCTCACTCTCTAGCACAGCAAACCAGGATAACTGATAGTATCTGTCCACTGACCTCGTCCTAGGCACTGGGCCAGACTTGAACTGCACCATCTCATGAACAGTCACCAGCCTCTGAAGGTGAGTGCTTTCATCATCCTCATTTCCAGGTGAGGAAACGGAGGCCCAGGGAGGCGAAGCAAATTGCTTAACTTGCTGCTAAGTTTTCAAACAGGGACTCCAAGTTAGGCCTTCAAATTTCATTTCTGTTCGTGCCCAAGTGCCGACACAGTAGGTCAGTGTAGTAGCTGGTGTTCCACATGCCTGTTCCCAGTTTCCACTTGAGCTGTTTACTTTGCTTTTGATTACAGGTGCTTAAAAATTGCAATGTGGGCTTCAGACTCAGGCTCCAATGCATGCGGGAGAGAGAGGAAGGAGGGGAAGTTTCTCAAACTTCAGTGGCAAGGATTTGGGGATTTGGATAAGATCAGAAAGGAAGGCATCTGTGGTTCTGCCCCAGGAGGGCGATGGGAGAGGGATTCCCCTCCCCAGGAGGGCGATGGGAGGGGTGCTTGGAGCCAATATCCAGGACAGGGAAGAGAGCCAGAGTGAGAGGGCTGGAAAAGCATTAGCTGCATTTAAAACAAAAGACTTTTCATAAACTTTTAAACCAGCCAGGGCTTAATTGGCAAGGGACAGGGGGCCGGAAGGAAGGGGAGGCTCTCCCACTGGGGATGGCAGGCAGCCACAGAGCGGGACGAGAGACGTTGGTATAGGCAGCCCCCACCAAGCCTTCCCTGACCTCGGCATCCTGCCCCACTGGCCTCATAAAAATGCCAGCGTTAGTAGGCTTTGGAATAAAACTTTATTTTTTTCCCGCAGAAACCGTATTTGGCACAAAGAACAGTGGATTAAAATCGGCAGCCGTGCCCCTGCTGTGCTCTAATGTCCTGGCCATCTTCAAAGGTGGCTATGAAGATCAGACAAGGTAAGAGAGGGGAAGGGCTGTGTGCTTTGTAACAAATGGATGAGTTAGTAGTGAGAGTAGTAACAGCTCCATCTACGGATTTCTTGCTGGTGCAAGCTCTGTGCTAAAGCCTTAAATTATGATCTGACTTCATCAAAAACCCATGACGTGGGTACCAAACTTCATTTTATAAATGGGGAAATTGAGGCTCGATGAGAGACTTTTTCTAAGGTCACACAACCTGTCAGTTGCAGCGTGGGGATTTAACTTTGGCCGGCTTGATTCCACAGCAACTCTGATCTAATCATTTTGTTCTTTCAAGTTCTAATCTTAGTGAAGAAACGTACATCGATATTTATTTTGGTAGATCTATGTATCTCTCCTCTTAAATATATACATGATGCAATTTTAAAAAGCATGATGCATGTTTTCAAGATTATGCAACTGCATTTTTGTCTAATGCTTAGCCAAGGGGGCGTGTTTGCACTATTGCTTTGCTGCAGTGCAGCAGGGATCCCGGCCGAGGAGCAGGAGGAAGCCTGGGAAGTGCCACTTACTTTTGTCACACCGGGGTCCATATTTGTTGGGGTCTGAGCAGAACTGGCACTGGGAGCCTTGGAAGCCATCCTGGCAAATGCACGTCCCGTTGCCGTCGAGGCCATCTGCGCACTGCGAGCAAAGGAGGCCCCAAGGGCATTAGGACAACGCTCACCCGTGAAGGAGTCCCAGATGCCATCGTGCCATGGCCTGACTCTTTTGAGTGCAGATTCCATCTCTTTGGGACTCCTTGTAGAAAGCAGAGTTGTATTGGTATCAGGTAGGATGCTAAAACAGTGACAGGCTTGGGCTCCTGAGTTGGGATCTCGAACGTTAAGGGAAGCCATTCAGGGAGGAAGGAGATCACGGTGGTGCACTGGGAACCTGCAAACAATGCTTGAGGGATGGTGTGACAAGCCACCGACCTTCAGCAAGAAGGCTGGCCGTTGTCTCCATTGCTCTGCTTTATGACTTCAGACAGCAGTGTCTCCCCCTGCAGCGTAAGACTTTTTGCCTTTTCAGCCTTTTCCAGGTTGGCTTTGCAGCGCTCGCCGCGCATCCTGGTCGGGCCCCCGTGCCTCCCGCCGTCAACTGCAGTAGCTGATTAGTACCCGCTCTGCCCTGTTCTCCTCACCTCGCCTCAACCCGCTCATGAGTGCGGTTTTTCCTTCCCCTCAAAAGGGGCATATTTCAGATCTGGGTTTCTGAAATGCGTAGATCTGTAATTTCCCACGTTAACCGTAGCTTGTTTTACCTTTGTTTGTTTAGCCTCCAAACTAGGTGAGTTAAATTTGGGCCTTTACATTTTACTAGGTTGTGGAGGTGGGTTGAAAAAGGCAATCACCCAGGGGCACCTGGGTGGCACAGTCAATTAAGCGTCTGACTCTTGATCTTGCCTCTCAGGTCATGATCTCATGGTTCGTGAGTTTGAGCCCCACATCGGGCTCTGCACTGATGATGCGGAGACTGCTTAAGATTCTCTCTCCTCTCTCTGCCCCTCCCCCACTAGCACTCTGTCTCTGTCTCTCTCTCAAAATAAATAAATAAACTTAAAAAAAAGGCAATCGCTGGGCAGTGCTTTTTTTTTGTTTGTTTAAATTATCACAGAATCTTAGTTTTGGAAGGAATCTTGGAGGTCAATGCAGGGTACCCTGCTACCTCCCATAAGAGGAAAGTGGGGTCAGAGGGAGCCTCGTTGAGCTATCCAAGGTCAAGTGGTCAGCAGCAGGAAAGCAGACACTGGAACACCACCAGACTCCCCACTCCCCACCCCTGTTGCCCTCTGTCCCCAGATTCCTTCTGCTGCAGAACCTTCTGTTCTTTTAGCAACTGATCTATTTCTTGTACTTCCTGGGAGTAGTGGTTGACACTGTAACACTTCTTGGTTTAGTGATTTTAAAACTTATTTTTCCACTTGACTTAGGACAGGTCAACCTCAGCATTCATGACAAAGTTTTCATCACCTGGCCGTTCCCAGAGCACGGATTCGAGAAGCCTCCTGGACACTGGTTGCAGTCTGGCCCATAGAAGCCTTTGCAGCACTTTGGTATCTGAGAAACAAAACGCATGTTGCTTTTGAAACCGCAAGCAGAGTGCCAGTTCCTCAAAGGAAGTATATTTTAATTTCCATTATTATAATCAACCCTGTGTGAGCCCGACTTTCTCTCTTGCAGATGACAGCATGGCTGGTGCACAGCCATCTGCTCACCACACATGTACTAAGGCCGACTGCATGCCAACCCGGCTCTGGCACCGTGAGAACGAGATATGAAGGCTTGTGCTCATGCAGCCCATGGTCTATCAAGTCCAGGAAGAGACCACAAATTAAAAAAAAGAAAGGAAGGAAGGAAGGAAGGAAGGAAGGAAGGAAGGAAGGAAGAAAGAAAGGAAAAAAGGAAGGAAGGAAGGAAGGAAGGAAGGAAGAAAGAAAGGAAGGAAGGAAGGAAGGAAGGAAGGAAGGAAGAAAGAAAGAAAGAAGGAAGGAAGGAAGAAAGGAAGGAAGGAAGGAAGGAAGGAAGGAAGAAAGAAAGGAAGAAAGAAAGGAAGAAAGAAAGGAAGGAAGGAAGGAAGGAAGGAAGGAAGAAAGAAAGAAAGAAGGAAGGAAGGAAGAAAGAAAGGAAGGAAGGAAGGAAGGAAGGAAGAAAGAAAGAAGGAAGGAAGAAAGAAAGAAAGGAAGAAAGGAAGGAAGAAAGAAAGAAAGGAAGGAAGGAAGGAAGGAAGGAAGAAAGAAAGAAAGAAGGAAGGAAGAAAGAAAGAAAGGAAGGAAGGAAGGAAGGAAGGAAGAAAGAAAGAAAGAAAGAAGGAAGGAAGGAAGAAAGGAAGGAAGGAAGGAAGAAAGAAAGAAAGAAGGAAGGAAGAAAGAAAGAAAGGAAGAAAGGAAGGAAGAAAGAAAGAAAGGAAGGAAGGAAGGAAGGAAGAAAGAAAGAAAGAAGGAAGGAAGAAAGAAAGAAAGGAAGGAAGGAAGGAAGGAAGGAAGGAAGGAAGGAAGAAAGAAAGAAAGAAAGAAGGAAGGAAGGAAGGAAGAAAGAAAGAAAGAAAGAAAGAAAGGAAGAAAGGAAGGAAGGAAGGAAGGAAGGAAGAAAGAAAGAAGGAAGGAAGGAAGGAAGGAAGGAAGAAAGAAAGAAAGAAAGTTTCCGAAATCTGTAATCGCTGGGAAGACAAAATACAGTAGTGAAATGGTGGCAGGTGGGGACAAAAGTCAGGGGAGACTGGGGGGCCACTGTGCATTGGGTGGTGACAGGGGGTGAGTTAAACACTTGAAAGATGAACCAGTTCCAAGACAATCCTGGAAGAGCTCTCTGAGGGAGGGAGGGGAAAGCGTGCACGTTGTGATGTGGGAGTGAGGGTAAGAGACAGGTCGGAGCCCTGGCAGAGGATGGGCCGTGCGGGAGCATCAGGAGTGTAGGCTCTGTGTTAAGGGCGATAGGGAGCCACAGGAGAGAGGGATGCAGGGAGGGGGGTGACCCAGACGCCATGTAGAGTCCGCCCTTCCATTCCCCTGTAGGAAGACATTGCCAAGGCCCCACCAGCAACCTGTGAGCCCGCAGACCCTGAGGCCCAAGAGCGTCGCCCTGGAGCTGCCCTTTGCTGGTGGCCTCACCTTCACAGTGGCGTTACAGTATCTGGCACAGCCGCTCTTCAGGCTCCTTATTCTGCCAGTGTAGACACATCTGTGCGTGAAGAGCGTCTGGAAGAAAGCCAATGGGAAAAATGCACCGAGTCTGTGTTTTGAGGTCCTCTGGGGGTTGGTCAGCTTCTGCATATACTGGACATCCTACTTCCATTTACTGTCGATGTCAGGGAAGCGCCCCAGAGCACGCCAGCCCACGTGGCTCCCAGCCAGAGCTCAGTCACCTTCTTTAGGCCTCGGTTACCTTCTTGGTAGAATACAGGCGGGATTTGCACAAATAAGGGCACATTTATCTTTACATCTCCTCTCGTGCCATAGCAGACATTGCCAATCAATCAGGGAACACTTTCCTGTTCATCCAGGATGTGGCTTAGCCTCCCCTTCCAATCAATAGCCATCCCTAAGCTCCTGCTATATAGAAATTTTGGAGGCAGTAGAGAGTCTCTCTCTAATTTGTAGAAAGATCTACAATCAGGAGTGGTGTGTATGGGTAGGGGGGCAGGTTTAAATGCAACTTTTCACTCTGTAACCCCTGGTGCCTAATCATAATTATCTAGAGCTCCCATTTCAGCGAGAACTTACTAAAGGCAGACACATTGCATATATGAGGTCATCTATCTTTAACTCCATGTGGATATTTTTCATCCCTCTTTGTAGATGAGGGAACTGAGGCCCAGACAGGTAAATCTTTTTTTTCTAAAATGTCCCGAGAATGGGTCTTACCATGTACTAGCTTTAGGATAGCAGAGGCAAGTCACGTAGTCTCTGTGGGCCTCAGCTGCCTCATCTGTGAAATGGGACGATAATGCTGATCCCAGGTTTTATCGTAAGCATTTTGTCCCTGGCTCAAAGTTTATGTTAGAGAAACGTGATGCTGAAGCTAAGAAGGTAGCACTGAGAATTTCACGGACTATAAAATCCTAAAATCTGAGATATATAAAGGAATTTTGAGGACACTGAGGAAGGAATATTCAGTCCTCTTGTCGGATCTCAGGATAATTAAGCAAGTCTAGATCATAAGAGCCTGCGAAGGGCAGTTTTGAGGCTTTTCTGGTTCTAACCCATGGTCTAATTACCCCTTCTTCCTCTCCTTCTTTTCCTTACTTGGGCTGAGGCAATGTAGAGTCACGGTTTTGCCACATATTAGCTGTGTGACCTTGTGCAAGATATTCTGTGTTTCCTTACCTCATTCCCAGATTACACAATGGATATAATGATCATATACCTACCTTATAGGTTTGCTACATAAAGCATTTAGAACAATGTCTGGCACACAACAATTACTGATGCTAGTCAACATGATTTCCTCTTTTCTCCTCCCTCTCCATATTCCCTGGTTGACAGCATCCTGCAGGACTCAGCGGTGATGGCTGTACTGAGCAAAATAAATACCTGAACAGCTGTGCCTATTTAATTTTAACGTTTTGCCTTATTAAGTGCTTCTCAGTAGGATTGTGTTAAAGATCTCATCTCCTTCCCTAGTGATCTATGCTAGTGTTGAATGAAACTTCTGGTTGATATGCTCTCTTTTAGGACAAAATTATAGGCAGAAATTTCTCTCATCAATTTTACCTTGGAGCATTTTGCTTTTGCCACCAGTAGAGTCCTTGACATATGAATTCTGGATTGTTATATACTATCTGTTTCCTTGTTAGATTAGAGCTTCTCAACACAAGAACAAAACCAGAACAAAACAGTAACTCATTTGTCTTTATGCTCTAGGAACCAGCTCTCAATAGATGTGTCCAGAATTCGGTGAAACTTGAAAAGGGTTTGATGGTCCTAATATCATTTTCTTGATAGTCTTTGTATTTCTATCTAGAAAAATGCTTAGGAAGGGCAAACAGGAGTATGGTGTGGCAGAATGTGTCAAATAAGGCCATTTCGGCATAGGGATTATTTTGACTCAAGGCACTTGAAAAACAGCAGATAGAAAAGGGACACTCTGGCTTCTGACCTCCCCATTTCTTTCTGAAAACAGGAGATCAAACTGTCCTGTGAAAGATGCCCTCCCTGCATCAGGACCCAAGAGACATCTTGTCACCAGAGACAGGAAGCTGAAGTCAAGAAAAACCTGCACCAATGGACCTTGTTAAAATAGCTGTGAACTTCCTCGAGCCTTCCTGTACGTTTTCGCGACTTTTCCACGATTGCCTCTCTTTAGTCAACCTACTATATAAAAGTTTGGGTTTTGCCGTTTCTTCGTGTCTTCATTTTCCTCAGGGGGCTCCCAAGGAGCATGTTAAAGCTGTGAACTTTCCTCTTGTTAATCCGTCTAATGTTAATTTAATTCTCAGGCCCAGCTGGAGACCTTAAGATGGTGAAGGTTTGCACCCCCCCCCCCCCCCCCCCACCCCCCACCCCCGCCCGAACAAACTTAGGAGGGCTAAGTAGGGAAGGAATGAACCTTTACTGAGTAGCCACTTGATTTAGGTATTGTACTTGGGTTTTTATCTATGCTAATCCTATTATTGTTATTATTATTATTATTATTATTATTACTTACAGACAAAGGAAGTTAGTGTAAAGGTTAAGCAATGCACCTAGGGTTAATGAGCAAGGATTCAAACACAGCTCTGTCTACCCTCCCCCATATAGTAGGCTAAGAGCTAGTGTGAAGTTACCCCAGTTGGAATAGATATCTTTTTTCTTTTTCAGTTTATTTATTTGAGAGAGAAAAAGAGTGAGCAGGGGAGAGGCAGAGAGAGAGGGAAAGAGAGACAATCCCAAGCAGGCCCCACACGGCTAGTGCAGAGCCTGACGTGGGGCTCGAACTCACAAACTGTGAGATCATGACCTGAGCAGAGACCAAGAGTCAGATGCTTAACTGACTGAGCCACCCAGGCGCCCCTGAATTAATATCTTTTAAGAAGAAAGGTAGAAAGGATGAGAAACACCACCAGTGGGGGTTGCTTGGGTGTTGTGTGGTTTCATGAAGCTGTCACACTCACTGTGCGCTCAGAATTAGCAGGACATTTGCTCCAATACACCAGGGAACAGCTCACACAGGTGCCCTGGAAGGGAAGACAATGGATCAGTACAGGCACCCCTGGAAGAGGGAGCAGGGACCACCCGATCCAGTCTCATGTGTCCCTCCTACGGAGGGGGTTCCACTAGTTCAACACTCGAGGCCTCTGTCTCCACTCCCCACTGATGCCTCCCCAGCGAGGAATGAAGTCAGTGCCACAGGGATTGGGACCTGGAGCTCAGCCTGTTCAGAGTGGCCCACTCCACCCCCGCTTTCAGGGTCAGATTGTAGGTCCACCGGCCTCAGGCTTCTGATTGACTCTGTGCCATGTAAGGCGCCCATCCGCAGGGAGGCACTACAGTTGTCCACCTGCTAGGGGTGACGCATTAGTGCTGGCTGCACACTTATGGCCTTGTTCTCCAATTAGCTTCCCACCAGTGGAGCTGAATGTTGAATCTCTGCCTTTCACTCCCTTGGGCTTCTTGCTTTATTGGTTCTGAATTCAGGAGGAAGGAGAGGGGTGTGTGCCTCCAAATCTTTCCAGATCAATTCTCTGACCTTCTCTATTGGGCTCTGTGCTCCAGCAGGTAGACGTCAAAGAACGGTCTCTCAGCCTCTCCTGCCAGCTTCTGATTGGTCTTGGCCAATGTGAGGTGCCAGCAGGAGACTGGTGGGTAGGAGGAGGGCGAGATCAAGGTACTTCTTCCCTACATCTCTGCTTGGATATCATTCCTATAGCTCCTGATAGATGTCACTTCTTCCATCCTTCCAGCCCTCATTGGGTTCAGGTACCTCCAGTCCCTTCCCTCCTCACTTCTTTGGTCTTGGGTGGTGATGGTTTCCTGCCATTACTTCTCCTTGGATGCCCCAGCATCACTGGTTTGTCTCCTTAGCCCTGTCCACCTCTCTGTAGTAGCGTCTTCATTAAAGTCTCTTCATTTGAACTGTTGGGATAAGTTCTGTTTCCTGCGGGGGCTCTAACTAGAACAGAGAATTACTAATTAAACCTCTAAACATACATACCTAAAGGCAGCTATGGGTTCAAGCTGGTGAAAATTGAGACTTCTAGACACTGCCTGCCTCTCCTAGTCTGTGTTGCCCTAAATATTTCACAGAGAATGCATTTGTACTTTTAATAGACCTCATCGAAACCATCCTAAATCATGTAGAGCATATAGATTTGGCCTTAAACCCAGAGAAAATAGTAAAAGAAGACTATCCTAAGGCAGGTGTTGGCAAGCTCTTTCCCCTATTAAACCAAAATCCTTTGGGTTGCCTCTCAAAGTCGCATATTGAGTTGCAGCTGCTTGGGGTGGGGAAGCTCTGAAGTCAATAATTAGACTCCTGTTGAGTCTTTCTGGCAGAGGCCCTATTTTCCTAAATCTTTCACCTTTGCAGTAGAAGATGAGACTATTCTCAGCTGGCCTATTCTGATCTTCACCCCTGCCCAAGCCAGGTGATGCACCTGCCAAAACTTTTTTCAGAGAATGAACCAAGCATAAATCACGGCCAGAAACTGGCCGTGAAAGTGACTCTCTGCCTCTCTTAAAAGGCGGTGCTCAGAGTTGAATCAAATCCTCCTTAGGGTATATGAAGGGCACAGAGGACTAGTCCCATCACAATATCCTAAAACATATCAGAAGAGCCAGCCACAATCCTGTGCCAGGTGTCCAACTGGCTATTTCCAGCCTTCACGACAAGAAGAGGGAATAAATAAAACCTATAAAATGAGGCCATTATTCCTTGTTCAATGCCCATATTCCAAGGATATTTTGAGAACAATCATTGAAGCATTATTGAAGTGTCCTGAAGAGTATTATTGAGTGTCCCAGACCTATTATTGCTGCAACTTTGGGGGTATGGTTTCCATGGGAACTGAAAGATTACATGTGCAGCAGTGTTGAAATTTGGGGTGCTTTGAAGAGAAGCAGCTGAACCAAATAAGTTGCTATGGAAACAGGAAAGGCCATTAGAGGGTACCCAAGCTCTTAGGCAAACAGAAAGTTTGGTATTTGAAAAGAAGAACAGAAAGATGGTTGATTGGTGAGGCCAGAGCATCTCCCTGAGAAGAAATTCTATTTTAAGTTTCTTAGAGTAAAGCTATGGGCCTGGAGCAAGGTAGTCCCAGGTGACAGAGACAGGGATTGATCCTGCTTCTTCAAGGGTAGTGGGTTGAATAGTGTTCCCCACCAAATTCATGTTCTCCTGATTGAGTCTTTGCAAATGTAGTTAGTTAAGATGGGGTCATACTAGATTAGGGTCGGCTCTGAATCTAATGACTGGTGTCCTTAAAAGAAGCGAAGGGGACACACAGTGACCTACACAGGGAAGAAAGCCAATGCCAAGGATCACTGGGAGGCAGCAGTAGCCGGAAGAGGCAAGGAAGGATCTCCCTTCCAGAGCCTTCAGAGGGAGCACGGCCCTGCTAATCCCTTGATTTCAGGCCACTGGCCGCCAGAATTGTGAGAAAATAAATTTCTGTTGCTCTAAGCCTCTGAGTTTGTGGTAGTTTGTTATGGCAGCTCTAAAAAGCCAATATAGCTGGGAGGCATCGATCATTGTGGAAAATTCCCCAGTGGAGCTTTCATTCACACTTTATGAAATAGGACCTTGGGTCTGCCTGCCTCTTCATGGAGGCGGAAACCCCTCTGGAATGAGTCTCCTGTGGTGAAATTCTCCTTGTCAGCTTCCTGAGAATTGTGAGAGGAAAGAATGTTACCTACTCTGTGGGGCTGTTTAGGGGCCCCTCTTTATTTTTCTAGTTTCCTTACCAATTTCATCTCTCTCTTGGTTTCATCACATCGGTGAGGCAGAATGGGCACAATGGAGGGAGGAACAAGAACTCCAGTCAGGGTGTAGATTCGACCATTTTTGGCAGTGACTTCAGTGTCTTCCATTGCTACACCATTTGCCAGAATCTGTCCCTGGAAAGAAGCAATGACATCTCTTGTTCGGTCCTGCAGGGCCAGCAATCCTCAGGCAGAGCTGAGTAGTGGCAACCTCTCTAAAGAGCCTTCAACATCACTTAACTTTTTTTTGAGTGGAAGGTTGCTATGAGAAGGGCTGGGCTCATATTCCAGCTCTATAATGTATTTGCTAAGAGACCTTGGCGTAACTGTTTTACCTCTCTGTTGGCGAATTGGGGATCTATTCATTCAGATACATTTATTGACCTTGTATTAAGCTCTGCTTTAGGTGCTGGGGATACATCAGTAGAAAAAACCCCAAAAAACAAAAAAAAACACACAAAAAAACCCACCCCAAAACCAAAACCAAAATCAAACCAGACAAGCCCTTGCTAATGTTGTAGGCAGGGAGCAGAAAATGAATAGATTAGCAAAGAATTCTGACCTCCACACCACTCGCCCCAAATCTGCTCCACCTGCAGTATTAATGGCAACTCCATCTTTCTGGGGGGTCGAGTCAGAAGCTCAGGAGTCTTCTTCCTCTAATCCATCAGCAAATTCTCTTGAGGATTCCTTCAAAATAGCTTCAGAATGCATCCACGTCTTCCCACACCCCTGCTCCTTGGTCTGAGTCACCATCGTCCTCCTCTGGGTAATTGTGATCAGCTCCAGACTAGCCTTTCCTGAACATGCATCCCATCATGTCATCTGCCCTGCTTGGAATCCCCCACGGTCTCTCATCTCATTTAAAGTAAAGAGTTCTTCGGCCATGTGTGACCTGACCCCACTTCTCCTTCTCCCTCCTACTGCCTTGACTTCTCCTACCGCTCCTCCTTCAACCCCTCAGTTCCAGCCATGATGAGCTTGCTGTTTCTCATCCAGGAATATCCTTTGTTTCCTGTCTCTAGAATGTTCCTTCCTCCAGATATTCATGCTGCTTGTTCCTTCATTTCCTTCAGGACTTTGCCCTGATATTTTCTTCTCCATGAGGATTTCTTGGGCACTTTATGTAAAATGTCAGCCCCACCCTTGCTTCATATTCCCCTTGTTTGTTTGTTTGCCTTAGCACTTACTACTTTCTAATAGATGCTGTGTTTTATTTACTTACTTAATTTGTTTATTGTCTGTCATCCTATTCACTAGAATGAAAGTTCCATGCAGCTAGAGACTTTTCCCTATTTGCTCAGTGGGCTACATATAGGACCCAGAATGATGTCTGGCACATAGTTGCAACTCGGTAGATACAGAAAAGATGAATCGTCATCATCATCATCATCAACAGTGAATCAACAAGAACCATTATCTGCATGCTGTCAGGCTTTGGCTGTATTAGCTCAGAGAAGTACTGGAATAACACTGCCTCACGGAGTTTCTTGAATAAGTCATGTTCCCTCCCACCTCAGGACCTTTGCACATGTTCTCCCTTCTGCCTGGAACTCTCTTCTACTCATCTCTGACCAAGTTTACTGTACTCATCCATTGAAGCTTGGCTAATACATTGCTCCCTCACTGAGGACCTCTAGACCCCCAGATTGGTACAGCCTCCTCCTATTGTAAGCTCTCATTATAATTACAATGACACTTCTTACAATTATAATTAAATAATTAACTGGCTGCTAATTCCTTGTTTAAAGTCTGTTTTTCTTGCTGAAATGTAAGCTTGTCTTCTTCATTGCTTTATCCTTGGCATCTAGTTCAGAGTCTCACACATGTAGCTGCTCAGCAAATTAATAATGAATTGAAATAATGAAATGAAGGAAATGGCAAGCGAATGAAATAATCATAAAGACTGTAAGCCTGCGAGTTAGCATAGAGGTAGGATAACATGGTGAACAAGCATAAGCAGAGCATAAATGCATATGAGTCATGACATCTGCTATAAAATTTTCACCTACGTTGTTGGTTGTGTTGAACTGTATGATCTGGTTGGCCATGCTCCTAATGTGTGGGGTTGAAATGAGAGTGGCCACTTCAAGCTGCAAAGAGAACAATAGAGACTTTTTGAGCAATGCATAGAGCCCTGATTTTGTAAAGTTCTCACTGGGAAAAAATAGCCTGGAAGTCTATGAAATAAATAATGGGAGCTTTGATGTCATGAGTTTTGTGGCTTTGAGGATTTCTCTGATAACAGGCTCACTATTCATTGCTAAGGGTATGCTCAGGGCTACAGATAAAGAACAATTGTCACACATTTTCTAGCACTGTAATAATGGAATTTAAGAGGGGTCAGATATGTGGAAAGCAGGGAAAAATAGAGCAGGAAAGTGGGGCCAACCTGAGTAAATGGGACAATGTGGTATCTGACGAGTTCCAGAAGCTTCCGAGATCCCTGCAAAGGAATCAAAATACTTCTTTAGTCATTGCAGAAAACACAACTTTCCCCCTCTTGTGGGTACCTCCTCCAGTGACTCTAGACACATAAATAAAAAATAAGAAAAATAAATGACCCATTAACTCTTCACTGGGAAGTGGAAGGTGAGAAAAACCCCATCTGCAAATAGCTAACATTCACCAAATCCCTGCTTTGTGTCAGGGACTGTTCTAAAAACATTATGCACACATTTTATTTAATTTTCTTAAAAACCTATGGGGGAGGGACTGCTATCAACTCATTTTATGCGTGATAACACCGAGTTTTAAAGACGCAACAGAGGTCACAAAGTTAACTTAGGGTATAAGACTAAGAAGTTCTCAGTCACTCTGCTCCATTACCTCTCTGAGTGTCTAAAGCTACATTCTGGATTTTCTAAGAGAGCCTCAGTTTAGGATTCTGTTTTCTTTCTCTATAAATAAATGCCTGCTTGTCAGACCACATAATGGTTATTTAGGAATATACAATCCTTAGGAATATGTGGTCAGGACATTTTCCCCTTCTATGCTACCATGGTACATGGTCATCTCTCCTTCAAAGCCCTTTCCAAGATTTCTCATACTTCGGAAAAACTGTAGCAGCAGAGGGAAAAAGAGAGCCTTGGGACCATCAGCAGGTCCCCACAGTGGTGCCGTGGGGAGAGCATACAGAGGTGAGGAGCATGGGGAACCATTCTCTCTGGGGACCAGTGGCCATGGCGGTCTGCTGCAGGACGTCTGCAATCTCCCAGTAGAGTCAGAGCTGAGAGTTAGAAGCTTCATAGCCCTTAAGTTCTGCTTCTTTATTTTTGAAAATGTTTATTTATTTATTAGAGACAGAGACAGAGACAGAGAATGCCAAGCAGGCTCCATCCTGTCAGCTTGGAGCCCAACATGGGACTCGATCCCATGAACTGTGAGATCATGACCTGAGCTGAAGCCAAGAGTTGGTTGTTGAACCAACTGAGCCACCCAGACCCCACCATCCTTGAGTTCTGCTTCTCACGTGGCACAGCCATGGTTACTCTGGCTTGGACAGGAGGAGGATCACGAATCAAGATCATAGTAACCTTCCAGAGGCTGACCATTCTAGGGACACGTTACAATAGCGAAAAGTCCCAGGCCAAAAGAAATCCCTGCTGAATCTGATTTCCATTCACTCAGAGTCCCTTCTGCATTTGTTCTTGGTCCCTGTGCCAGGGGAGTTACCCGCAGGCAGCATCCTGGCTTGTCTGGGATGGCCCTGGTTCACACCTATTATTTTGGCAGCCCCATTCGCTCTCAGGTGTCCCGGTGTGGATGATAGATTGCATGGCCACCACATCTATAAGCCAAAGGCAGTATGCGCAGAGCAGGGTTACCGTAAGAATGTTCAAGTTGAACACCAGGTAGCCAGCCCTGGAAGTGATGTTTTCTGGAGCCCTGGCTCTGTTCCTGCATGGCTTTGAGCAAGTCACTTTGACTCTGGGTCTTCACTTCCCCTTGCAGCTGCTTTATGGTACTCAGAAGTGAGGGCTTGGGGGCAGATGCGATGCTATTACAAGTTTGGACGTTCAGTGGCAGAAAATGTGAGAAAAAGTGGGGACCGCTGGGGAACGTCAGCCCAAACTGGGCTGCAAACTCTTGCAAGGCAGGGATGGGGCCTGTCTGGCTTATTAATCAGCGTCGCCAGGTGGTACAGTGCAGGACCCACAGCTGACTCTGTGTAAACATCTGCACCAATAAGTTAAATGGGGGAAGAGGTCCTGGGAAGAGCACTGGGCTGGACGCTGGTGTCTTGAGTTCTAATCCCGAGTCTGCTTCTGTGACCTTGAGCTAGCCACTTAGCTCCTCTAGTCTCGGTTTCACCTGCAAGAGAACGGGCCTGGTGTGGACCCCTTCCAACCCTCTGATTCTGTAGGAAAGCCTTTATCAGCTGGGTAATTCACTTCTAAAGCCCTACGAATTCATTGGTGTTGGATCCTTTTTACAAGAAAGAGGAGAATACAAGGGACAAAGGGATGGATGAGCATCATTCCTGCCATTGTGGAGAGCCTGTCTCCTGTCCCATGGCTGGGAGCCATGAAGGTCATCATTCAGTCCAGCGCGGCTCAAACTGACAGGATGTGTGTCCAGGTGCTGCTGGTGTTGGGGAGCCTGTCGGTGTAGTGCATCCTTTCCCTTATGAAGACATTCGCTTCCTCCCTGCTGTTTTAGGTAAAAATAACAAAAAACCAAGCCTTTTGATGCGAGGGCAGAAAGAGAGCGGGTTTTCTACCAAACTGTTAATGTGACCTTCAACTCTTTCATTTCACCTCCCTTTGTCCCATTTTACTTGCAGGGTATCTGTGAGCTGGCAAGGGCCAGTCTCTGGTATCCTCTGCTTTCATTTTGCCTAGTTCAGTGATGAAGTCACAAACTGGGGCTGGTAATCAGTAGCTGTGGTCTCTGTGGGGATAGGGTGGTTTCAGGACAGAAATTTTGCCTCAGGGAGAAGCAGAAAGATACACTGGAAAGGAAACACGGCATTCCAAAATCAGAATTAGAAACCATTCCTCTAATGAAATCAGTTTATTTTCCATTTCACTGGCTTAGCTGATGGGGGCTTTACTGTCTCCAGCTGAGGTTGTTCCCCGAAATAAAGCTAAAAGATGCTATTAAAATGCATGGAGAGAGAAGGACCTTCCTACAGATTGAGAAGTTTTAACTGAACAGGTTCTGGACCTGAGAAAAGAGCAGAAATGATCATTTTATCCCTCACCTAGGAATTAAAGTAGAAGAACAGTTTGGGCTAAGAAAAAAGAGATTTGAAATTTTTATATTCTTTGTGGGCAGAAAAGTACTGCCTTTGAGAACACGGAGATCGAGAGCCAGAAGCAGTAGTGTCCTGGTAAATCAGTTCTACGGGGGAAAAAAGTAGCCCAGATTTATAGAGTTGGCCAATTTCTGTCACGGTAATATTCTTACCATAGGTGAGAATTTCAAGCTACAAGGTTATCTCACTGAACTAAGCTGGGAAGAGGCTCACAATCTACTCTCCAGAGCCAGAGCAAGCCAGCTCCAGCCACAGCTGGAAGGAGTTATGAGGACAGAGGAAGATAAGAGGTTTCTGAGCCAAATTGCTTGACAGAAAAGCAGGGAGGTTGATTTTTTTTCAATTCTAGTTAAAACGTTTTGTTTTAATTTTAAGTGTAGCTGGTTAGGTGTCTGAGAACTCCTTTAATATTATTTTTTTTAAATGGTATCATATAAGAAGCCATGTACTCAGCGCGGCCATATAATCTCAAGATTTTAATAATTTCCTAGGGGAGCCACATTACTGTTTAGCTTTAAAAGTAAGTATGAGTGTGAGCTCCAAAGAGAGCTATAACCATTTTTCTGCAATAGCTGTATTTCGGAAAACTTGCATGTGAATAGTATTTTAAAAATAGCATCCTATCTTGAAGACACTGGGAAATCTGACATTTTAAGTGGAAACCTGTAGCGATGTTTTAATATGTTGAACATCTATTTGCAGTGTAAGAGATTACCTTCTGATTTATCTCCTCAATCCACATAGTTTTAATCCAAAGTTTTCCGAAAGCAAAATATCCTTGTAGATACCTGAAAGTATTCTAGAAAGGTATGTATCCATGTACATCTCTAAACTATACATGCAATGAGTTTGAGGTTTCAAAAAAACAGTGTAGCCCAGGTCACCTGGGTTAGAAAGTTGGTTCTTCCCCAGATGTCTATTTTTAGGTCTCATACAAGTGTCATTAAATCAAAATTCTTGGGGTATGGTTTGTGAAACTTTCTACTTTAACAAGCCCCATGGGTGATTCCTAAGTCTACTGAAGTTTGGGAATCACTACCCTAAAAGATCCAGACCCCCCATTCTGTATAATGAACTGATCTACATGAGGTCATGGATAGTCTGGCCCCATTTCCAAGATGGTGGCATAATTTCAGGGCACTGGAGGAAAGCTTGTGGCCCTTCCTATAATTCCATCATTTGACATTCTAATGAACAAAATTCCATAATTTGTTACCCCTCTGTTCAGTTTAAGGCTGTTATTTCTGGGAGAGGAAACACCTGAAATGGTTTTAGTCATTTACATTCTTGTGTGAAGGAGTAAAAAAAAAAAAATCTCCTTTCTGGAGGAAAATGTGAAAGAGTTGAAGGATTATGGTATATAAGGAGAGGGTTATTGTGAAGAGAGATGGAAGCAATGGAAGGGAATGAATGGAGCATCTAAAAATAACATTTATTCCTTTCAAATTTAGCCTACACCTGGTCCAGAATGGCCTGGTTTAGAATTCATTTTCTAGGTGGTTTTAGAGTTGGAGGGAACTTAAAATCTTGATTTTGCTAGTGAGAAATATTTGAGGACCCAGGAAAAATCAAAGCAATCATTTAGATCTGGGGTTGCAGATAGATTTTATTTCCTGTGCTCGGTCTAACTGACTGGTAATAGCTACTTGGAACTCTGACCAGGAGATTGGAGCCACAACCATAGTTCCAGAGAACTGTGATTGATTAATGATTTCTGCCTTGGTTGAGGGAGGGTAGATGGTGATACATATGTTATTTATTGGACATCCCTAGTTTAGGAAAAAATCTGTATGGGTGCAGACTGAGGCAGTAATGCTGACATGATGCCGTCAGAGTAAGTAGGATACCATACCTCTGGAGAAAGGAGGTAATCAAGAGTGCCATCCTTCATATTAACTAATGCTTCATTACTTGGAACAAAAATGGTGTATGGTCCACCAGCCCCGTCTTCATCTAAAGCATGTCCCACATTGGTTTCCTGCATTTGAAAAATGAAATTTTATATCTACAACCTATCTCTGACAAATACTTGAAGTAATTCCTCAGCACATATTTATAATTGACACCCTTGCTCATTATACAAAAGACACGACATAAAACCATTTTCCAGAAATTCATGAAAAGTACATACCTCTAGCAAAGATCTGAACTTGCTGTATCTTGGTTGTAACATCGTCATTATGGTTTTCTAAAAATCACGAGAAGAAATAAGGTGGTTTAAGAAATAGATGTCCCAACATTAAAAGGTTCATGACAGAATTTATGTGTGAATGTGGATGGAAAAGAACCCGGTCAACTGCAACACATATAGAATGTTTCCTGTTGTTATTGAATTAGTGGTTCAGATGTGCATGTTCGGAAATAGACTTTGGCCATCATCAAATGAGTCAAAAGGAATAAATTTTTATTGCGGTGAGGACTGCCCTCCTCCACAAAGCACGAGGGATAACTTTTCATGACAACTGGTCACTGGACAGAATCATCATATGTGGCCATAAAAGAGGTCACAAAATTGAGATCTTGCCTGTCTTTATTGTAGGCTTTTCTTTCTGTTGGCAGAGGTACCCAGAATTCTACTGAAAACAGAAACGATCCCATTTTCCCCATGGCTGGGGTCCTAGCACACACAAAGGACAAGCACATAGTATGCATTTTCTTCTTCAGTATGACTCTCCAGGGAACAAAGAAAGATGGCTTTGGACTGACCTAACTTTTACCTGAAATGCCTCACCTCAGTGTTGCTCTCAAATGTGGGTGCCATCTTGTCCATGGCTCTGTCGAGGATGTGCAGGAGCCCATTGGAAGCAACTATGTTCCCTTGTATAATTTTTGCCTTCTTTTTGCCTCCATAGAGTTTAAGCTTTATTTGATTGTCCTAAAACACCAAGAAAAATAAAATTAAGCTGGTATCCTTGAAGGAGTACTGGATTAGAAGTCTTAAGTCCTTGGGTCTGGCCATTTGTGGGTTATATGAGCGTGGGTAAGTCACTTAACCCAAAATGGGAAAGATGGCATTTGCTTGCTTGATTTGACTAGTCTTTTGTTAAGATCAGATGAGATAATGTGTGAAATCATTGATGACTACCAGTGATTTCTAAATGTGAAGAAGCAATCATAAGTCTCCCCCAATAGACCACAAGGTCAAAAAGAGCAAAACAATTCAATTTATTGTAAATTTATCACCTACTTTAGAGCGTTGTACACACAAGGCACACAAAATTTTTTTTGCTGCATAAATGACTAAAGCTAATTCCTTCTTCCTTTATGTGGCTCTTACAAGCTATAGGAAAGAAATATGAGTGAATAAATGAAGGAATGAGTGAGTGAATGAATGAATGAATGAATGAGTGAAAGAATGTCCTTGTGAGAAAAGAAGTAAAATTTTCATCCATCTATCTAGGTTTCTATCCATCTATCCATCCATCCATCCATCCATCCATCCACCCATCCATCTATCCTTACACACACAGTACAACACACTGCTTAATGATTGAGGTCTTGGAGTCAAGGAGACCTGCATTTGAATCCTGACTCTGGCCCTTACTTGCGACCTCTCAGTTTTCCCACTTGAAAAATCTCCTTTACGGGTTTGTTGCAAGTCTTATAGAACATAAATAAAGGTTCACCTCAGTACTTTGTATAGAGTAAGTGCTCAATAATCTATCAGCTATTGGTAGTTGGTGAAATGCAACAATATAGGCCATAACCCACACATGCACATTCTAGTAATCGAGTGCCTTCCTGCTCAGTAAAGTCACAGAAAGAGTTATTTGTGAGGGGGGGGAAGGGTAGTTTTACTCAAACAATGGAACAGACCTAACAGCCTTAGGAGAGATGCAATGTTAGGTTTGCAGAGGAAAGATAAACTCCAGCAACCTAAAGCAAATATAGTCTATTTCCTTCTGTAAGAGGGAAGCTGATCTGGCTTTGGGCCGGTGCTTCCAGGAAACAGGTTTATTATAAAGCTCCTCCTTCCCCCTGGCACCTGAATGATGTTCTCTTGACAATGAATTCAGACCAGAGCAAAATCCCACACTTTATAACCCTCTTTTCACAACAGTCCCCTCCTGCCTGGTCCTTCCTGGGGTTGTTCTTCGCTTCTTTCCTCATAGGGAAGTGCTTTGACAAGCAAGGGAGAAGAAAAGAAGTTCTTCATAAACTTTGCAAGCCCAACCACAGACAGAGATGGCTGTGGGCACTGGGTCAGCAGACGCTTTTGTTCTGGGAGTGAAAATCAGAGAGCCCCTTACCTTATCGTCATTGAAGATTTCTCCTGACTTTCCAGTCAAGGTATAGAAGGTGTCTGTGTTATTCATACTCTCAGTGTTCATCTGCCCAGCAATTACATGGAGTTTCACAAAGTACTGAGCAGACTCTTTATCCATCAAGAGCTCTTTTACCTGAGGAGAGAGAGCCACTTCTTTCAGTCTCCACTGTTGTTTGGAGGAGAAAATGAGGTTGTGAGGCAGGCATTGGCCAATCAAAGACATCAATGCCAGGGCTCCCTAACTTGGGCTTGGGCTCTTTCAGATACAGGTGACTCTGGGGGGAGCACAATCTGGAGAGTGGGAGGCGATGCTCAATGTCCTCTCAAACCACCAGGAGCGAGGAAGGTGCAGGCACCCAGGGAATCATCTTGAGCCCGGGGAGCATATGGAAATGAAACAAGAAATCACATGAAAAGAAAGTGCAGACTAGACCCATGGAGTTTTTGAACAGTAAGTTTAGGGTTTTTGCAATCCACTGGACTGAGTCGACATTTTGTCAATATTATATATCATCAGCAATCAATCAACAGATGCTTTTTATTAACTGTGTAAATAAAATCTATATGTTAAACAAGAGACCACATTCAAAGTGCATAGTGCAGAGACATTCAATATTTGTGAATTCTCCTCCCCAGTAGGAGACATGTGAGGGTGCTTTCTTTTCATGTGATTTCTTGTTTCATTTCCATATGCTCCCCGGGCTCAAGATGAAGATAAACCACTTTTATGCAAATCAATATGTCCATTATCTCCATCAATCTGAATGTAACAATTTCATTGACACCCTCATGGTAGGACACCTCCACCAGGCGCTATGAGCTTCATTCCCACTGCATGACATCACCTCAAACAACAGCTGTTCACATGGAAGACCACAGTTTTCTCTTAGTTTCCTCTACCACTGTTATCATTTATGATCATTATAAGAAACAAATGTGTAGCTAATATATTAGGTTAATTCTTGAAGGAAGTAAGCAGTTTTGCATTATGTAAATCCTATTTTTCACATGACTATAGTTAAGATCCCTCAGTTATTAATTACCCTTGAAGGGGTCATGTTTGGAAGGGGGCATCCTTGGGTCCTCTAGGGAGCCAGTAATGGTCTCGCTGGATATACAAGTACATTCACTTTTTGACAACTCAATGAGCTGTGTGTTTACAATCTGTATACTTTCTGTAAATAGTTCCCCATTTTAGTCTCTCAAAATCACCATCTTTATCATCAGTAGGCTTCATTTAATAGAGGTTTCCCACTTTATTGTAAATACTTACACTGAATCCTCTTAGTCCCTTGTCTGTGGGCAACAGCACAGTGAATGGTCCCAGGTTACTTAGTGGCCAGGCATAGGCTTTGTCTTAGGAATAGAAATTCATAAAGAAAGAAAACACCAAATGAATCAGTGGCACATGAAGAGTAAAATCAAGCAATGGCCCTTGTTATCCATTTAGGCCCTTTGAATCAAGAGCTTCTCTGTTCTCATTGGCGAGAGTAGGCCTTGGTAAACTAGGAAGCTCTCTAAGAAAGAATGGCATCATAATGCCATGGCCCCCAAAGCTTCTGCATAATTGTGTGGCATGTCCTGCAGCCACAGCCTTGGCTTCAAGGAGACCCTGGAATGAGACCTTCTACGAGGGTCATGTGACAAAATCCTCAGCCAATCCCAGCAGGTCACCATCCCTGCGCCGGACTCTCTGAGCAGTTGTCATCCCAGTGAGCAAAGACACAGCCCTGTTCCATCCAAGTCCAGCTCAGAAGAGCCTCATGCTTGGCTTAATATTCTACTGTTACCATCTTGAAATGTTTAATAATTTTTGAACAAG
Organism: Prionailurus bengalensis; assembly: GCF_016509475.1. NCBI lineage: Eukaryota > Metazoa > Chordata > Mammalia > Carnivora > Felidae > Prionailurus > Prionailurus bengalensis. The sequence continues at coordinate 123,755,318 of NC_057358.1, read as the reverse complement.
AAGTTCTTGTCATTACGCATGGTGTCCTACAAGTTATGTAGCTGGTCCTGTTTCTATCCCCCTGGAGAAGCTGGGACATCAGGGTGGGCTCCGGGCTTTCACACAGCAGGCAAGGTTGACCAGCACTACATAAATGGGTAGAAGGTCAACAGGACTTTGCCCAGGGAAATGTTCGAGAGCACAGCCTGCAGAGAACACTCTCACCCTGTCTGCTGTCACTGGATAGTCTGAGTTCTTAGAGGAAGGCTGTAAGAAGTCTGAGGCATGCCACAAATGCTTGTCCCCTGGAGGATGCCCTGGAAAGAGAAGGGCATTTGTGCAGGATATATGTTAAGATTTATGCAGACAACGTGGCCTTGACCCATTCTCCGTTTGTGCTCTTTCCGGGAAATCATTTTTTGGTGACTGGTAAATTTTAGATTTTGCTATTTTGGAACTTCTGTCGATTGGTCAAGTCTGTGTTTTGTTTTCTGTTGATTGGCCAAACTTGTGTTTTATTGAAAGACATGTCCAAGGCTGCAATCAGCTGTATTATTTCATTCTCAAGGGGGTGTGGGGCAATGACCCCTGAAGTGCATTTGGAAATGATGAGGGTGTTTTAGATTGTCACCCTGCCTGGGGGACTGGGAAAGGACATGTCACTACAGACAACTAGTCCTTAGGGGAGGGGGGAGGGCAAAAATCCTAAACATCCAGCCAGGTGTGAGATGATCATACCAACCAAAACTATTCTCAAAAGTCAAATGGCACCCATTGCAGAACATGGATACAGCCTCAGGTTTTAGTCACTCTTGTTTCCCAGTATTACCTGCCAACCTTGCTTCACACCTGGAGGACCCATAAAGTCAAGGGAAAGAGGACAGTCTCCATCCTCACATCAGTAGCTGCCCCGTCTCATTGTTGTTGCAGATCAGTTAATCTGTGGTGACTCCAGGACCCTGTCTTCAGGACTCTGCCTACGAACTGCTGCTTGACAGGACCTCGTGGCACTAACTCCTTGTCTCCTGGAAAAGGCTGCCTGCCCTTTCCCTTTCCCCTGCAAGATGCCTCCCTAGGAGGGCCAATTCCAATAGATAAACCTTGCCTCTCCTGCCCACCCCTTTCTGAATGATTGTGTCTTGGAGGTGTCTTGCCTGAAAGAAGGTTGCCCTTTACGTGGAAACCTGTACCCGTAGCTGCATACCCAGGAGCGAGATGAAAGAGGTCAGCCTTCCTTGCCATTTTCCTCTGGGTTCAGTGTTTAATTCTCTGAGTCGCTCCATGATGTTTCCATAACACGTCGAGCCGTCACCCACGTAACCTTTCCGGCAAGTGCATCTACAGGGAGGGTGAAAACACATTCTCAGGCTCTTAGCGTGTTGAGATCCTACAGTCCAACTCCCTCATTTTGCAGATGGGGAAAACGGTGCCCAGAAGAAGAGGGTCAAGACCAGGAGAGGAGAGGCACAAATAGAGGTGAGCATTCCTGTGGCAATACCTGACATATAGTAGGTCCACGAGAAATGGATATTTAATAAATTTTGCATATCTATAAACACTGGGTATCTTTGTACACTCTTCGTCTCAGTATTTTTCAAAGTGTGGTCAAGAGACCATGTACATCAGCGTCACTTGGAGTACTTATTATAAATGCAGATTCTAGCTTCTACAGAACCACTGAGGCAGAATAGACTACTGAAGTCAGCCCCAAGTCAAGATGTAGAGCTACTGATCTGCTTCGTAGATCTTCCCCTTACCCTGTCTTCTTAGTTGAGATGTCTGCTCAAATGACCCTTCCTCATAGGAAACTTCTGCTATCGGCCACCTCTCCCCACACCCTCAACAGTAGATCAGGACCCTACCCGCCTTAGTGTGTGCTCTCATGGGACCATGTAGCCCTTCTCTGTAGCAGCGATCCCAGCTGTAATTTCATCCTAACCTGTGCAGTTATTTGATTTGTATCTGCTTTTGCATCTACACTGAGAACAGGGAAAAGGCAAGGGTCGTGTGCATATTTATGCCCTATTTTAACGTCAGGATCTAGGGCAGGGTTTGGTTCAGAACAGGTACATAATTAACAGCTGAACGATAAGTAGCAATTGAATTGCAATGAATATATAAATAATGAAGTTTGCAGAAATATTATACAATAGTTTAGTTTCATAAAAGGTGAATACAGTTAAGGATGAAGTTTAAAGGCGCACTGGCAGTATTGTGCTGGTAAGTGTTTAATAGCCAGCTCTCAGTGGGAGTCGGGGCAGGGCCCCTGCTTTTCAGGATTTGCCAATTTCCACAGGTCCTACTCCCACCGTGGCCAATCTCAAACTGCCAGCGTGAGGAAAACCAGCTTGCAAAATCCTGAAGCTTCAACCATCAGCTTTCGTGCCTCAGTAAACCCTGGCTCTGGCACACCACTGCTACCTAGCAAAGATTAGTTGACAGCTGGCTAAATCTGGCAAGGTGCTTAGGAAGGCAACATTCAACAGGATCTTGGGATAAGTGAAGAACCAAACACGAGGTCAGGGAGCAGCGCTGAAGAGACGAGAGCTGCAGGGAGGCTGCGGTCATCCATACCGCAGACATGACTCATAAAGAGGAGAGGCTTCCAAAGGACAGTTATACACTCGAGTTCAGTTGTGTTTCCAAATATGGTCCCATGGCAAATAGGCATATTTTCAACAGGTTGGCTGAACTAACATTTCAGAGTTTTATGTTCCCTGCTTGGATTGCTGCGGTGACTTCCTAACTGGTCTTCCTGCTCTTAATTTCCCTCCCCTCAAATCTACCCTCCGACTGGTCTCTCCGAAAGGGAAATCTGGAAAACCTTCATTCTTAAAACTCTCATGGACTCCATCTATCTACAGAAGAAGGTCTAAGTACTTAGCATGGCATGCAAAGTCCCCCAAAGGGGGATCTTGCTTATGTCTCCTTCCTGCTGCGCATTGCAAATTCTGGCAATACTAAATTGCTTTCTTTTTTAATGCTCTCCTCATGGCTCAGGTGTGACCTGCTCTAACGGGTCTTACCTGGCCTCCAGACTCTCCCCAACAGGAGCAGTCTGTTGGTCCCTCCTCTAGCACAACCCTCCCCACCAAAATGAGCTCCTGAGATATTGTCTCCTCTGCTGGATGAGAAGCTCTCTTAGAATCTGCATCCCACTCATGCCTCATTATATTCCAGCACTTGGGACAATGCCTAATTGTTGAACTTATTATTTACCAAGTACTTACTTAACTCTAGGAACCTGGCTGGGGAGGAGGGCTACAAAGATGATGATAACAGATATCTTGTCCCTTTAGTGTCTCATTGCTGAAGATGGGCCTGGAAACAATTTTTAGCAACATGATAAAGCCACTTAGCCACCTACAGTGTCAGCTTCCTCCTCCATGAGATGAGTTTACTAATACCTTTAGGATTGTTGATGGAATAGATGATGCATGGAGAATAGCTAGCACAGTGACAGACACACAGGAAAAGCTCAGTACTTGATAGATGATGATCGATGATGATGATGATGATGATGATGATAGTGATGATGATGGCGATAGAGATGGTGTCAATAACACCACCAGTCCTGTCGGGGAGCCGGGATATAGCAGGACAAATCCACAAACACACAGCTGACGTTCCAGAGAAATGCCACAACGGAAGATTGAATAGGATGCTATGGGACACGGAGGAGGAAGTGACTAATTGTGCCTGGAGAAATATGGGACAGGTTCTAGGAGAAAGTACCATTTACGATATTTCTAGAATACATCTGAGTTTCCTGGCTGCATGGAAGATTGGCAGATATTTACTGACTGAGCCTTTGGGATTTTTACAGAGCAGTATTTTCCCGCTTCCCCTACTCCTTGCCCCAGCCCTGGGGACATTTGGGAATGTCTGGGGATATATTCACAACTAGGTGAAGGTGTTGCTGGCCTCTAGTGGGTAGAGGCCAGGGGTGCTGCTAAACACCTTACAACACACAGGACAGCCCCCACAACAAAGTGTTCTCCAGCCCCCAAATATCAAGTGCTGAGCCTGAGAAACCTTGTTATAAGGAGTCACTAAGGTAGATCTAACCATGAAACAATAGTCTACTAAGAGTTTCCTGCTCAAGCATCCACTTCCTCTTAAGCACTGTGCAACAAGACAGTGAATTTGAGAAGCACACGGGGAGATTGGTAATTCTTAGGAGTGATACAATAGTCCTTGTTCGAAATCACATAAATTTCATTTGAAGGCAGCCGATAATAGCAAGACAATGAACTTTTACAAACTGCTAAGTATGTTTCTCTCTGAAAGTTCTCTAAGTTGTTTATGAGGACAATGGTCTGTTTTGTGTAAAGTGACTTGACTTGTCTTGCCTAAGGATGGCAGGAGAATCGTAATTTAATGGTCACAGTGCTGAACGGAATGCATGAGATATAAATACTTTTTATTGTTGTTTAAAATCTTGGTCCAGAGTCTGAGATTTTAGGAGACAGTTTTCTGACTTAGATGTTCTCAGTTGGCCGTGGTACATTCACATCAGGGGCCTCTTTTGTAAATTGCTTCTTTGTTAGGAGTAAAGGTCTCTTGCTGTCTTATGGCTCTAAAAACACCCAGAAGAGAGGTGCCTGGGTGACTCAGTCGGTTGAGTGTCCGACTTCGGCTCAGGTCACGATCTCACGGTTCGTGAGTTCGAACCTCGCGTATGGCTCTGTGCTGACAGCTCAGAGCCTAGAGCCTGCTTCTGATTCTGTCTCCATCTCTCTGCCCCATCCCTGTTCATGCTCTGTCTCTCTGAGTATAAATAAACATTAAAAAAAGTTAAAAAAAATAAAAACACCCATGAGATATTGGCATTTTATATGTTACGGGATGGAATTAATTGCATAGAGTGTTGGATGAGACTTAGTGAAATTATAGGGTGTCCCAAAAGGCTTCCTTCCTTCCTTCACTTCTTCACTTCATTCCTTCATTTATTCCTCCAAACTGTCCCTCATGTCATTGTTTTAATCGATGACCGAAGTTGTTGCAATAAAGATGAGTAAGACGTGGATTCCCAGGGACTTACATTCTAATTGGAATAGAGATCAGTGATCTTAACAGCTAACCTCTATTGATAGCTGCTTTCCCAGTTCCCTTTGTAGGGGCTTTACTATGGTGTCTTATTTATTTATTTATTTATTAAAAAAAATTTTTTTTTAACATTTATTTATTTTTGAGACAGAGAGAGACAGAGCATGAACAGGGGAGGGTCAGAGAGAGAGGGAGACACAGAATCTGAAACAGGCTCCAGGCTCTGAGCCATCAGCACAGAGCCCGACGCGGGGCTGGAACTCACGGACCATGAGATCATGACCTGAGCCGAAGTCGGACGCTCAACCGACTGAGCCACCCAGGCGCCCCTATGGTGTCTTATTTAATACAACCATCCTACGAGGTGGGTTCTGTTACTAGCCCCATTATAGATGGATGAGGGAGCATAGGGACAGAGGTTAAGAATCTCACTCAAGATCACACAGCCTGTAGGTGGCAGTATTTGTGCACATCACTTCTGTGCTATGTACTCATCACAGTTCAGGGTGGTCAGTGTTATAACAGAAGCATTCTGGGCCGCTCTGGGAGCCCGGGGTGAGCTGAATGGACTGGGAGTCCAGGAGAGACATCCTAGAGGTGAAGACACTTGAGCTGAACAGTGAAGGATCAGTGCATTAGCCTGACTCAGAGGAGGTGCAGAGGGAACTGTGTCTAAGCGGGGGGAAAAGCATCTCCAAGTGTGTGGAGCTGGGAATATCTTGGCTTGTTTAAAGAACGGTAGTTGGGGGGCGCCCGGGTGGTTCAGTCGGTTAAGTGTCTGACTTCAGCTCAGGTCATGATCTCACGTTTCTTGAGTTCGAACCCTGCATTGGGCTCCCTGCTGCCAGCACAGAGCCTGCTTTGGATCCTTTGTCCCCCCCCCCCCCCCCGCCCCTCTCCCACTTGCACTCTCTCTCTCAAAAATAAACAAACTTTAGAAGAAAAGAACAGTAGTTGGGTGGGACGGGAGCCAAGGGGGTGTTCATGAGAGCGGTGGAAACAAAGTTGCTCACCCATACCTTCCATAAACAATCAGCCTCTGCCATACCCAGGGGAGAAGGATACCCGGAAGAGCTTGTGCAGGTCCTGGAGGCTGGTTTGGAGACATTTAGGCAGAGAATTATGGGGTTCTGGATATCTGAGCATGGTCCATAAGGGGGGCTCAGGCTCTGGGGGAGCAGGTCCCCTTAGTCCTTTAGTCCCTTGCCCTGGTGTAGCTAGTGGAGGACCTGAATGGAGCCCTTCTAAACTGTAGTGCCCAGGGCAGGGCAGGAAGATACTTGTTCTTAGTAATAATCAACATGGAGCTTCAACTTTAAAAGGATGCTTATATGCATCAACTCCACTCTTGCCAGGGAGATATTCTTGTTCTTTAGCGGACCTGTCAGGGAAGAAACTGCAGTTCAGAAAAGTTACGGACCTGTCCAAGGTCACTCCAGTGGTGAGTGGGACAGCCCACGTTTGAGCCCATTTTTCTTTACTGGGTGGACTTCTGTGACTAACACAGTATGATTTTGAATATTCTGCATAAACTCCTTGCCATGTTGGGGAGGCATAAACAAACAAATCTTTGTCCATGGTAAACTAAATTGCCTGAACTAAATGAGTGATGGCCCCTTATTTTATCAATGTAACATCTCCAGTCTTTAACTTAGTCCTCTTTCCAGCCTTTCCAGACAGTCTGTTTTCTGGTCGGGGCAATGATCAATGAGGTTTGTGAGGGACACACTTAGTCTTAAAATCCACTGACAGCCCCAACTGACATTCTAAACACAAGCTTTAATGCCACTTAAAAGGAGAGAAAGCATTTAAAGTATTCTTCTCAGACTTTCTGAGAGGATGGTAAGAGGTACGTAAGTGATACATACACGAGTGTTGGGTGCACACGTGTCTACACGCATGACGGTGGCATGTTGGTGTTGCACTCACATGTGTGATTTCTACATGCCATGTTCTGCTCAGAGATTGATCAATGTATTCTCATTTAATCCTGCTCACAGGCCTGGTAGGAGGTACAATTCTCCTCCTTTTATGACAGAGGAAACATCATTCAGAGAGGGTAAGGCAAATGGCAGAGCTGGGACTTGAACCCAGGTGTTCTTGACTTTACCCATAGTGATTACAGACTTACTTATCTGCCCAGATAAAACATGAAAATCATAAAACCTATCTGGGCAGATCCACACATTTGAGACCCAACTATAAAAAGAATAAGCTTCAAAGAAGACAGAAAGGGGCTCTAGGAGCACAGAAACTGCTTAATAATTTTATGGTTCAGTGTCGACTATGGTTTTTTTTTAAACTTTTTTTCAGTGTTTATTTTTGAGAGACAGAGAGAGACAGAGTGTGAGCGGGGGAGGGGCAGAGAAAGAGGGAGACACAGAATCTGAAGCAGGCTCCAGGCTCTGAGCTGTCAGCACAGAGCCCAACGTGAGGCTCGAACTCACAAACCATGAGATCATGACCTGAGCTGAAGTCAGATGCTTAACCGACTGGGCCACCCAGGTGCTCCAAGGTTTTGAGCTTACAGTGACAGTGAGTCCTTCTCCAACGCCGATGACAGTGAGAACAGAAGGTAGAAGCCTCAGTCTGGGAGCAAAACACTGGGATTCTAGCCTCAGTTCACCTACTCATAAAAACATAATAGCTCTATGGTAATTTCTAGAACATTCTGTTATATAATGTTCGCAACACTGTGAAGTAGACATCACTGTGCTCATTTTGTACATGGAAAAACAAAGACCAGAGAGATGATGCCACTTTCCCAAGGTCATTCCCCTGGCGGATACCAGATCCGAGACTCAAACCCAGCTCCTTCCCTTCCGAATACCATCTTCTTAACACCATGCAGAGCACCTTTGCCTCAGGAATTTTCACACAAATATTTTTACTCTCGGTAAGTCCCTTCTTGTAAAACCTGGAGTCCAGGAAGCACCACTCATGTTATTCACCTTCCCCTGTCTTGTTAGGTACTACCAGCAAGCAATATTTCACGACTGAGGAAACAGGTATATACATTACAGGTCAAATGCCTGTCATCACAGCAGATGTTTGTTTTCCTAGCGACAGTGGTTTCCTTCTCCCACGGTCTGACCACTTACTACCAAGCTGCCGGGCCAGGTCAGTATTTCAGCATGTTCTGATGGTCATTATAAAGGAAACGACTGTTGGATGATTCAGTGATTAAAGAAAGATTTATTGAGCCCCTACTACGCTTCTTGCATCGTGCTCTGTGGGGGTGAGGGTGAATACGAGACTAAGACACATTTCCTGCCCTTCAAGGAAGGCACAGCACTGACTGACCGGCACTTGGAATGATGGTGATGGAACTGAACAGACTTACTTGGTTTGGCCTGGTGCGATGGTAGTGCAGTTAGCATTCCTGTGACAGGGGTTATTGAGTTTACAGACATCGATCACACTGCACCCCACTCCGGGCACGTAATCGCGGTAATGTTTCTTACACTCACAGTGAGACTTCAGAAGACACGGAGGGAAAAACAAAGGGTTCTCGTTAGTCATGGAAGCTGACATCCTTCTTCAATCCATCTGTGTTCTGCCATAAAAGCTAACTTGGGGCAGGTCCAAAGCACGGGCTTAAAAATGTGTCAGAGTATCCAGAATTGGGGATCTGGTTTATGTACCTCACCGGTTGCGAAACGTGTAATTACACCTTGTTTGTAAAGTTTACCTTTTTGGTTTTCTTGTTTCCTAACCCTGGGCCTTTCTGGCTCCATAATTCCCAGTTTTAGATTGTCTACAGGTGAGTAGAGACTGAAGTTCAGATGGGAGATATCATTGCTTCAGAAGAGTGATTTTCAGCTGGGAGTCTCAACCTAAGATACATTGGGCAGCGTCTAGAGATATTTTGATTGTCACAAGAGGAGAGGGGGGCAGTGTCACCAGAGGCCAGGGATGCTGCTAAACATCTTACTATGTACAGGACAGCCCCACAACAAAGAATCCAAAGTGCTAATAATGCCAAAATTGAGGAAACCTTCTCTGGAATAATGGAAATAATGAACGCCCTGTTTCTGTGTGAACACGGGGGCTTTCTAAGACCTGAAAATCTGCCTTGGGGTCCAGTTTTTGGAGACAAAGTTTATTTTTAATCTCACTCCCAAGGTCCTGGGACTTTGGCTCAGAGTGTAATGGGACTTTTCCCATAAGGGACCGCACTGTGAGGATGGAGGCCCAGCTCCTTGAATTTCTTTCCAAATCTGTCTCAGGCATTGACGGCAGAAATGGCATATAATGTGCATTTTCCCTGGAAGGTGAGATTGGGTGGGTACTCTGCAGGAAACTCCAGGAGCCATGGGGTGACTGGATTGCTAGGGACACATGACTCTCTTTGGGTCAGACACTGAAGCCTTTCCTCCTACCAGGGCAGAAATATCCTTTTGTGTGGATAGATTTTCTCCCCTGAACTTGATGTGCAGTTATGGATTCAGTGGACACCCACTAAATAGTTGATAGATGGATGAGGTATTAGTGAAAGGGATCTTTCAGCCGAACTCCTCAGCAAAGGTCTCTGGACCTGGCTGGTTTTTAGCGGTCAAGATCATGATGTGAGTTAGAGGGGCAGGGTCTCCCCCCAGAACATCCTCAGTGCTGCCTACTGTCTTTCAGTGCTGCCTGACATTTTGTCAGTGCTCATCTCTTTGGGGCACAGTCTTTTGGTTCTAAGAGTCCTCTCTGGCCTCGAAAAGATATGAGAGAAACGGAGGATTGTAGGTGAAAGTCAGTGACATATTCACTCAAGACTTGGTTAACAGTTAATTTGTTAATCGCATTTGAGTTGTGTATATATTTTGTCTGTCACCGTCTAAGACCAGGACACAAGAGAGTGTAGGGCAGGTAAATTCTCCCTGGGGAGCTGGGAAAGTGTGAGTTCAGAAGACAGACCGGAGAAGGGACACATGGAAGTTCGTCCTGAGCACATGGAGGTGTGCCTGGAGAGGAGGCCCAAAATGAGCATCAAAATGGCAAACTGGGCCAACCTAGCAGACAAATGACACCTACGGCACGGTTTTACCTTTGGTGGCTGTCCTACTGCAAGACACCCCAGTTCCAAGCATCATGTGCTCACCTGTCCAGGACCGTCATAAATGCACACTGTAGACTTTGCAGAGCAGTTTCCATAGTTCGTCTGGCAGGGGTCCACTGGTAAGCACACTCGGCCATCCCCGTGGTAGCCTTCTTGGCACGTGCAACTGTGCCGATTCGGTCCCTCGTACGTGCAAAGAGCGTGAGGATGGCATATTTCTTTTAAACATGGATTGATGGCTTGAGAGGCAATGACAGGATAAGAGCTCATCAAAGTTGCACAGGCAATTCATTGTTTTAAGAGAGAGAGAAACAGTTCATCTTACCCCACCTGATGCCCCCTACCTGTTGAACAGATTCATGTATGGCTGTCAGAGATTATAACTAAAAATATTGTATTGATATATTACTATGCCATGTTATGTGTGGATTTAAATATAAAATAGCATGAAAGAAAGCACTAATTCTTGTAGTATTTATATGCACTGGCCCTGTCTAAGCATTTGCCATACATTAACTCAGTTGATTCTTACAACAACTCTCTAAGAGAGGAGCCATTATTATTCTCATTTGATAGATAGGAAAATGGAGGCACAGGCAGGTTAAAGAATTTGTCCAAGGTCATGTAGTTCATAATAAGCAGATCTGGGATTTGAATGCTGGCAGCCTGACTTGAGAGTTCATGTTCAATACATAACACAAGCTGTCACAAAGTGAATGAGCATGAAAAGAAAAAGAAAGGAAGGGAGGAAGGAAAGAAGGAAGGAAGGAAAGAAAGAAGGGAAGGAAGGGAGGGAAGGAAGGAGGGAAGGAAGGAAGGAAGGAAGGAAGGAAGGAAGGATAAAGAAAGAAGACAGACTGTATTTTATCCTAACATTGATATGGTTGATATAAAACTATGTGTAAGAATCTATTTATGTTCTTCGATAATAGAAGCAGAAATTGCCACTTACTGAAAAGCTACCACAGATGAACATTTTCTCGGTACTTGTTATATATTTCATTTAACTTAACACAGAGAGAAATAGAAGTGTCATTGTGTTAACATTAGAAAGGTTATGAAGTTTTGTTTTTTTTCTGTTTAGTAACCTAAACATCTCAATGAATGACTAGCAGGATCTAAATCCTACTCACGTTCACAGTATTGGCCATCGCCTTGGTAATTGGGAAGGCATTTGCATACTAGTTTTGTTTCATCTTGGCTGGAAGGTGAGCATCTGGAATTTTCTGGGCAGAGCAAGTCTGCACATTCAGGGATGGCTGCAAAGGAATATTGTTGAGGTACCTGCATTAGTAGAATAACTGATTCTGAAAAATTCAACCAATGTAATGTTCTTTGTGATTAAAAAGAGTAATTAAAAAAGACTCACTGCAACCATTCAAAAAAATCCCAGAATGTGGAAAGTAAAAGTTAACTCTTTCTTATTCTCATTCTTCCATTTCATTCCCAAAGTAAACAATATCAACAACCCATATACTACATTCACCTATAAATTTATTTAGATGTTTTTTAAAAATTTTTTTTTAATGTTTATTTATTTTTGAGACAGAGAGAGACAGAGCATGAACGGGGGAGGGGCAGAGAGAGAGGGAGACACAGAATCGGAAACAGGCTCCAGGCTCTGAGCCATCAGCCCAGAGCCCGACGCGGGGCTCGAACTCATGGACCACAAGATCGTGACCTGAGCTGAAGTCGGACGCTTAACCGACTGCACCACCCAGGCGCCCCTAGATGTTTTTTTAAACAAAATGAAATCCTATGAAAATATTTAGCAAATTGATTTTTAATTTAACCAAATATTATGGAGCTATTTAAGGATCCACTGTAATCTCTAACAACTGTGTGGTGCTTCATCACATCGGGGGCACAGATGGTTGTCAGAAACTATAAGGAATCTGGCATATTATCCAACATGTAAAGCTATGAAATTGAGCTAATGTAGTTCCATGGATGCTAGTAGAAGCTATGAGATTCCTGGGTCAGAGATGAAGGACAGTTTATTGCTCACATCAAGAGTAGTAGCCAGAGTGTTGGCAGTTTTGCATTAGTTCTTCCAAGCCCCGAGTCCCCTGGGACAATGTAGAAAGGGTCATGAAGTGGATTTCATTTCATTACAGGGGAGGAGCCCCAATCTCAGAGAATCTAAGTTTTGTTTTATTTTTCAAGTACTAGGCAATGTATTAGTTAGGGCCCAGGCAGGAGACAGAAACCACACAATAAGGGAATGTTTTAGTGTAAAGAATTATCACTGGAAAATTACAATAATGGGGAATTGGTTCATGAGTGTTAAAAGGAGTTCTAAAGAATGAAGAAATAGCAGTTATATAAAGAGCAACCTCTTTCCTAGGGTTGAGATAAATACCCAAGGTAGAGCCTTCCTCTGTCCAGGACTGAGATCCAGATGTCACTGGAAAAGGCATGCCTTGGTCACTGAATGGTAGAGAAGGTGCTGAGGTGCCTTAATGGTGAGACTTGCTGGAAATCTTCCCCTTAGGGCTCTAGGGAAGGTCATCCACAAAGAGGTGCCAAGCTTCCTGGGTTCACTTAGTGCCTGGGGAAGCTGCTGGCCACTGGGTGCTACCGGAACCAGAAACTAAGAAGCCACCCCCACAGAAGTGTAGTATAGTTCTGTGGCTGGGGCCAGAGCATCTTCAGGGGTCAGCTGTGTGGGAGAGGTGGGATGGCTGGCTCTCCAGATGGCCAACCCTGCAGAGACCTTGGTGTGCATGGCATCAAGGAGAAGCCATACCAAACAGCGAGCACATCTCTGCATGGTGGGGCACAGGCCTGTGCTGTCTGGGGCTCCTGGCTCTACTGCTGCCACCTCAGTCAAGCACTTGACAAAATATGCAGTGGTCAAACCCTGGAGGAAGCTGAGCCCTGCAGGAATCTATCACTGGATAAACTGTGTAGGACTGAGCAGTGGAGAAAAACCATGTTCTCTGGGGCTCTGGTGAGTGAGCTAAACCAGAAACAGGAAGAGAAAACCCTTCCTTCTTCAATGTCCCTCCAAAACTCTCTATTGATAAGACTTTATGTCTTGCTAGCTGGCAACTGAGAGATATTTACAAGTTCCCCTCCATTATCACAGAGCAGGCAAAGAGGACAACTTTTGAGCTGAAAGGCAAGCCATTGATAACTAGAACAGGCAGTAAGCCTGTCTATACTTCATTCCCAAGAGACACCCTACATCTTCCAAGGCTGTTTGTGATACAAACATCCTTGAAAAGATATTGGAGTGAAGAGCAGTCAGTGTGCCACACTCAAGAGGCATATAAATATGAGACACTCAACTGGAGATTGTCCCCAACAGTGGCTAGTTGAACCAAACATTCATAGAGAATATTCCCCCAATTCTTTCCATAGAGTAGAATTGTTGCCGGGAAGTGGCTGCCCTTTCAAGGATTACATTTTCAACCCCTTTGCATCCAGGTGGGGTTATGTGACTACTTTCCATTGATGGAATATTGAGAGGAATTTGTATGTGTCATCTTGGATTTCATAAGCAGGGACTCTTCCGTCCTGTCTTCTTCTTTCCATGGCTCAAAGCAGAGCACTCTGAGGTGCTATAGAATGGCAGAGGCACAAAATATAAAAATCTGGAACTGTAATCACCATGTAGCGGGAAGCTGGTGTCAGATTCCCACACTGGACTGTACATGAGTAAGCCAGAGGTTCCCTAAATTCTCAGGTCATAGTGTTTAGTATCTTAACTTTCTTCATGTCCCAAAAGAAATACCTACCAGGTCCATTTATTAAGTTGTTAGAACCAAGGAATTCAGTAAGTGTGTCATGAGACCTTAGTAGCTGTTTGAAAAAGTAATGTGGTTAATATAAAGAGAAAGATTTTTACTTCATTTTTAAATAACCACATTTACTTGTAAATGGAATATGTGAGCTTTTTAAAAAAAACATGCTTATTTATTTATTTTGAGAGACAGAGAGCACATGCATGCGTGGTTCACATCCCATGAACTGTGAGATCATGACCTGAGCCAAAATCAAGAGTTAGAGGCTCAACCGACTGAGCCACCCAGGTGCCCCTGGAATGTGTGAGCTTTTGGACACTGCCCAACTTCTTAAACCTTGGAATCAGATTGGAAACCATCACACTTATTCCATTAGAAAGGATTTTTGCATGATACCTGCTTTTTATCTTAGCAAGCACTGAAAACACAGCTTTATAAAGATATGACATTGTTGAAAGGGATGTAGTGCTACCTAATGTTGAAATTGTGAACTAACTCAAGCTAGCATTTGTACAGTATTCTGCAGATGCATCACTGTCTCCCTCAAAAGTTTAAAATATCCCAGGGGCACCTGGGTGGCTTGTTGCTTAAGCATTCAACTTCGGTTCAGGTCATGATCTCACAGTTTGTGAGTTCGAGCCCCGCACTGGGCTCTGTGCTGACAACTCAGAGCCTGGAGCCTGCTTTGGATTCTGTGTCTCCCTCTCTCTCTCTCTGCCCCTTTCCTGCTTGTGCTCTTGCTCTCTCTCAAAAGTAAGTAAGCAAACTTTAAAAAAAAAATTACAATATCCCCGTAACACCCTTGTGAGTTTGATGTGGTACCTTAGGGTGCCTTGGTACAGTTTTGAAACCTTTGTGTTAGGCCAGTGAATTTTTGTGTTTGTTTCTTACAGCAGCTGGCATTATCCTGACTGGTACAGGATATACCACAGTTCACTCAACCATTTTCTACTGATGAATCTTCCAGTCGTTTCCAGACAACACTGTTATGGATTTCTTTGTACATATATTTTTACCTACTGGTGCTTGTGTCTCTCTTTTTCCAGGTAAATCCCTAGAATTGGGGCCAGAGCAGCAAACTATAAGCGTATTTTAAATTTTAATGGATAAATTTCTCTCAGGTTGCAGCAATTCATCTCTCTGTTGACAGTACTGTGATTTTCCTCATACCCACAGGTGGGTATTATCTATCTTTGCAATCTATGTAACATAGTGAGCAAAAAACTAAAACCAAACCTAAACCTCCAAATCTCTGAAATACCACTTCATTATGGTTTTAAATGAACCTGTGATTCATTTGCATTTCTGCTTGGGGGTAAGCACTTTTTCTATACCTGTTGGCTAGTTTTTATTTCTTCTCCTGTGAAGTCGCTGCTCTTTGGCAAATGGCCTATGGACTTTATGTTATTAGAAAAACTTTTCTGCTCTGTGGGTTGCAAATATTTTGTGCCAGTCTATTGTTTACCTTTTGATTTGGCAGAATTATTTTGTCATTTGGAGGCAAATATGTCTATGTTCTTCATGAAGCTGGCTTCTGGACTATGCCTGCTATCTTATTAAAAAAAAATCTTTGCTCATGAGTCCACTGGGCAATGACAGGAGTGGCCTTAGAAGTAGGCTGACTGAGGTCTACAAAAGGGGTTATCCTATTCATTCGAGTTTCATTCTGCTGTTGATTTGAACGGGTCATTTGAGCGTCTGCCCCCTCCAGAGGCTGTGTTTTATTCATCGTCCTTACTGTTAATAGTGCCTCAGTGATTTTCAATAAAACGAGTTGGAATTCGTTGAATTGGAATCTTGTCCAATCCTTTCATTTTATAGATCAGAAGAGTAAAATCCAGAGGATAAGTGAGGCTAGTGTCACAGGAAGAATGTCCAATTTCATAATGGATAAGCTCCAAATTCACCCTTCATTACCTGCTCTTTGATAAGATTCCGAACATTTCTCCTTTACAGTGATATGTTAAGTTTGGCCAGTAGGGGGTGCTTGAGGGCCATTGTAGGAGAAGGCTCCTCTTGTTGCTTCCTTTGTGCAGTGTTGTGTTTCTGCTGTGTTTGCTTGCTGCTGTTGCATAGTCTGTCAGTGGTGCAAACGTGTGAGGACATTCAGTGATGCTCTGCCCCAGCCATGCACTCAGAGTATACACTCTATTGGTGGCCCTGCATCCTCAACCTGGACCCAGTGACCACCTTCTTGCAGCTTTTCCACACACAGACATTGCACACTCCAAGTCTGGCACCCACCACACCCCAACTCCCTCTGTGTGCTTGCCCACCAGGCTTGGCTCATCAGTGTCCCGGAGGGTTGTTTTTCGTGTGCCTAATGACTGTGGATCCATGCCGGCTTGGGCAAACCAGAAAACTTCTTCTCTACCCAGTGGGCTGCCACCATACCTTCTCCAAAAAGATTTGAACTCAGCCTTGGGGATGGCCACCCTTTCCAAGTTTGTCCTTCTCTGTTATGCTCGGCCTCCCTAGAGTTCACTTTGCGTTTTTGTGGCCACTCTCCTGTCATAGCTTGCTAATTCTTTATATTATACTTCCCTTGTTTCAATCACCCTGTGGTTTCTACCTCTTGCTTGGGTCCAGTGTGATAGGGCATTTAAAGAATTTCAAATGATCTGAGTTCCAGCTCTTCGATTTAGTAGTTTTGTGACCTCTAGTGAATCACTTAAACTTAGTGGGTCTCTGTTTCCTACGAATGTGTTCTGTCCTTGAGACCTGCAACTGAGAACACACCTTACCTCCCTTACTGGGTGGCCGACTTATTACAATGACCTTGGCTGGTTTTCCAACCCTCTCTATTCTATCCTTTGCACTGTCACCAGCTTGACCTTCCTAAAGCATAGCTATGTCAGTACATTGCTCCCAAATCTTCCATGAGTTCCACTCTTCTAGACTATCTCTTCCCTCCCCTCCCCTTCCCACTCCTCCCTTCCCCCTCCCATCCTCTCTTTTTCTTTTTTTCCCTGTCTTTTTAATTTTTGGTGTTCTCCCAGGAAAACATTTGATGGCACCTTGCCCATGTAGAGCCCCAGGATGCGACTATGTGAATACAAAGTTGAAGCACATATGTCTGTGCGTATCTGACCCAATATAGCGTCAAGGAAAGCAGTAGTACTTACGCTTGTCACAGTTGGGGCCAGTGTACCCGGAGTAGCACTCACAGCTTCCATCACCGTCCACCCCACCATTGCATATGCCGTGCACACAGCTGCACACTGCAGACAGAACACAGGGGTTGTTCATTACTCAGTGTAGACCTCTTCTAAAGATTCTGGAGGAGTAATGCTTTGAGATAGTTTTTATTGAGAATCTGCATGATGAGAGGGGAAGAACCATAAATTTGGGGTCCCAGAGGCCCTGGTTTAGATCTTGGCTTCATTTCCCTTTTATTACCTTCAATTTATTTACATATAACATGAGGGCAGTAATCCCTTCCTCATGCAATTTCTCCAGCTGGATGAGATAATGTGTTGGTGCACTGGAATGCACTGGAGTGCTTTTCTCTACTTTTAAACTAGTTACTTCATCTTTGTACACCTCAAGAAGAGAATTAACTTGTTGTTTGGTATGCGTCTGTCATATTTAACACAGAGAAGCTACCATTGGCTCAATCATTGCTGGTGGTGGGGATCTACTCTCTACTAGAGTAAATCCTACTTCCTGAATGATGGGGGAAATTCAAGCATAAAAAAGAAATTTGAAAGGGCAGAGAATAACTATGCCATGATTTCTAGCTTGAAATAGCAGGCTTTTTGGCTCACTAACAGACCGTTTCAGAAATGACAAATGAGGGGCATTTGAAATAAATAGTCAATTCCTTAGCACTCAGTTTGCAGCTCATTTGTAGCAAGATTTATTACCTGGCTGGGTTGCCAGCATCCTAGGCCCAGACCTCTGTGCAACATACTGTATTGGTTTCCTTTTGCTGCTGGAACAAATTACCTCACAACTTAATTATGACTTAAAACCACACAAATTTATTATCTTAATTAATTAATTAATTAATTAATTGATTCTTAATTCTCTTTTGCCATGTAACCTAACACATTTACAAGTTCCAGGGATCCGGATACGGACTTCTTTGGGGGGGCCATACTTCTGCCTACTACACATGCATTCAGTGTCAGCCAATTTCATATTAATTCAAGTGAAACATAATTGAGAAGACCCACTTGCTTAAAAACCTAACCAAATACTGGAAAAGCAAGGATTAATAAAGTATTCCAAACATCTAATAAAAAAATCCTTTGAATTCTTGTGTCCACCTCAATCTCCTGCTTTTTGTATCCATCAGAACTGTTCTTCAGGTGTTTATCGTGTTTTGCCTGGACTGCTGCAGTAGCATTTTACCTGGCCTTGCTGTCCAAACTCTCACCTCTCCGTTCCACCCATTTCATATGATCAGTAATGGCATCAGGTGATCTTCCCCCCAAATATCTCAGTGACTCCCAACTGATAACCAAATGAAATCTAAATCCCTCTCTTTGGCGAACAAGGCTCTGTCCAATCTAATTCCAACAACTTTACTTTTCACTTTCCATTGCTTCCTTTTATACATCTTAGGTTCTAAGCACATGGGAATGACTCATTAGTTTATCTTCCTCCCTTTATAACACATATTGAACACCTCTCTTGTCCAGGGTGCTGTGCTTGGGATTAATGACCCAGAGATAAAAAGGGTAAGTCCGTGCCCTCCAAATCTAATGGCAGAGGAAGGCAGCCCATCCCAACACAGCGTGACACACACTAGGACAGGATAGATCAATGACAATGGGAGGAAGAGATGGGTGGGCTGGCCTAGGAGAGACACGCCTCCTGCATCTCACACCTCCATGACTTTTCCTCCAACGTGCTCTCTTTTGCATGCCAACGGAAATCCCCGAGTGGCTCTGCTGCTTCTGTCACGACTGCTGACCCTTGCTGCTGACTTTGTTTGACCAATGGTGGTAGTAGGCTCTCAGGCATAGACAGTCTGGTGTGATAGTGGACCAGGTTTAAAGTTGGTAGTTACAGTAGGGTGTGGTAGGGGACAAGGTACAAAGAAGGTGCTGTTGGAGCCCAGAGAAGCAGATTCTGCATTGGGACCACTGAGTGGCACCACGGAGGTGGGGGCTTTGGTTGGCCTTGAAGGGTGAGCAGCTCCCCGACTCACGGTGACCAGGAGAGGCAGCTATCGGGTTATTTTTATTGTTGCCCATTGTCATTGTTCATTTCTCTGTCCAGATGTGATTTCGCAGTGGCTTAGTTTCTGTGTCTTGTTCCAGCATGGATATAGCAAGTCATCGATGGTGATATTCCGTGAAATTGCCTGTGCTCAGTGGGGCAGTACCACAGCCTAGCTGGGAGCAAAAAGACTGACCGCCAACAGCTGTCAGGGCCACTTTTTCTTTCTCAGTGTGTGCATTTTTTTTTCTTCTATTAGACGGGAATCCCTTGGAAGCCCTAACCCCTCTCTGTATTTACCTACAACATTTTTTGTGGGTGCTTTATAACCATACCAATAACTGTACAACTAGATTATCAACAAAGACAACATCCTGCAGGACCAGGATTCAGGTGAGGAGGGGAGACAGGATATAGGGAGAGAAGGGGGAGGCAGGGCAGAAGGTGGGGAGAATGAGACAGGGCAGCTCAAGTGCAGAGCTGGATCCTGCCTTTCTTTGGTATTTTGATGTTTTATTCAATAATTTTATTTTATTTTTAAAGTTTATTTATTTATGTCGACAGAGATAGAGCATGAGCAGGAGAGGGGCAGAGAGAGGGACAGAGAATCCCAAGCAGGCTCCACACTGGCAGTGCAGAGCCCGACATGGGCCTCAAACCCACGAACTGTGAGATCATGACCTGAGCCAAAACCAAGAGTTGGACATTTAACCGACTGAGCCACCCTGGCGCCCCTTGATTACTGAGTTTTTGATGCCCATTTAAATTTGGCACCTGAGGCATGTCCCTCCCTCAGCTCACTGTAGCACGGGCCCTGCACTTCCCTCTGTTGAGCACTTACTACCCATCAGGCATTTTGCCACTCGCTTTACAAGCATTATCTCATCTGATGCTAGCCGCACCCTGTGAGGTAGGGCTCATTAACTCTGAATTACGTATGAAAAATGGGAGACACCTAGCTCAACTATTCATTCAGATAATGTGAACTTTTGAATCGGATTTGGAATCGTCATCCTCACTTCAAAAACTGATTTGCCATCCTTTCTATTTTAACAGAGCACTTTGATGTTCACCTACGGCTGTAGCTGTTGGAAGAGGAGTTCCAGAGAGAAGTCAAATTGGTCACAGAGGTAACTGGGGTGTGGAGGGAGGTGTACTATGTCTTAGTAGAGAAGGCTCAATTCAATTCAATTACAAAATATCTACCCAGGGGCACCTGGGTGGCTCAGTCGGTTAAGCATCCGACTCTTGATGTTGGCTCAGGTCATGATCTCATGGTTCGTGAATTCGAGCCCACGTTGGGTTCTGTGCTGACAGCGTGGAGCTTGCCTGGGAGTCTCTCTCTCCCTCTCTCTCTGCCCCTCCCGACCTCTCTCTCAAAATAAATAAACATTTTTTAAAAAAGTCATCTCTTTCATTAAAAAAAAACAAAACAAAGTTATCTACCCAGCTCCTACCTAGAGGCAGTCACCGTAGGAGTTACTGGATATATGAATATGAGTAGTTCACAATACCTAAACTCAAGGACTCACAGTGCAGTGGGGAAGCCGGACTAAGAGGTTCAAGGTCTTGAGTGTCATGTAGTCAGTGGAAGAGGGCGAGGAGGCAGAAGGCGGAGTTGAATGTAACTCAGCCCAGGTTCCCAACTTAGATGCTAACTGCTAAAGCTGTCCTTGTCACTAAGCTTCCCTCTGGGCTACATGCTGTGAGCTTCTCCCTGTGTCCTGTCTTCTGGTATAGACTCTGTACTGGATTAACTGACCAGGCAAGGACAGCCTTGGGGAATGTCTGATACACATTGCAGGGTCACCAGCCATTGCCAAGAAAGTGTCCCTGGGAAGGAGAAGTGAGTGGTGGAGGGATTCTGATATGTCTTTTAAAGAGTCCTTGGAATTTTTTGAACTGGTGTCAGCAAATCTTTAGAGACATGAAAAAACTTGGGGTGTGTGACTTTAAAGGTGTCGAAATTCTGGCCATTTGGGTCAGAGGGACTGTGCCTGAAGCCCTCAGTGCTATGCCACTTGGCAGAGTGAGCTGCTAGCTCTCCCGTGTTCCTGTAGCATCCTGTTACAGATCACAATTGTCACCTGCATTTCCAGCTCCTTGGCGAATCTGTCTCCTCTTTAGAATATCATTGTCAGGGGTCTAATGCATGGTAGATCTCACCAGGGGCAGAACAGTGCCGTGTTTGGGCACCCAGGCTCTGGAGTCAGATATTTGGAGCCAAATTCTGCTTCTGTCCCTGAAATAGCTGCTTGACCTTGAGAAACCTGCTTCTTTCTCCATAAAATGAGGAACCCAGCTCACACAGCTGTGGGAATCCAGAGAGACCATCGCATGTCAAACTTTGCACACTGCCTGGTGCATAGCAGGTGCTCCACAAATGCTAGCTGCTGCTATGAACGTGACACGGCTGTAGGATCTGAGGGTTATGTTGGAGAAAGTGGACTTTGCAATCTGCACTAACCAGGAGAGAGGCACAGAGCAGGCTAGGTAAGGCATTGGCAGCAGGGATAAAAATCCTCAGCTGATGTGACTCTAAATCATTTCTAAACTAATCAACAGCAGGATAGGAGAGGGTTCTGGCAGCAGGTTAAAGTCAGTGTTAAAAATAAACTGTGGCTAATAGAGCTGTCCTACTTACAGACAGAGCTGCCACCGCTATGGGACCAGTGCCTCACTGGATGAAACAACACTGGCACCCAGCGGAGGCCCAGCTGAGAAAGTTTGTAAGTTGCTCTTGTCCTGGTTAATGGAAAAGGGCCAGCCATCACTGAGCCATCCATCCACTCATCCATCCATCCATCCATCCATCCATCCATCCATCTGTCCATCCATGGCTTGCTTACCGTTGGACTGATTTTGTCCTCACTGCCTATGTGCTTCCATTGAGTGAGTGTTTGTGACCTGCTGCTTAGGGCTTTGCTACACTGTCAGTCCCACAGGCAGGTGTTATTATTCCTGTTTTATAGATGAAGAAGGCTTTGGGAGGTTAAATAGCTTGCCCTGAGTCACACAGCAGCTTGGGGTGGTTTCAAACTCATGACAGTCAGATTTCAAAGCCTGATCTCTTAACCATTATGTTCTGGAGCTGCACCATACAATATGGTGGAGACTAGCCACGTGTGGCATATGCAGCTATCTAAATTTATTTATTTTTCTTTATATAATATGTATGTGTGTTATATATATAACGCACATATGTATACATATTTAAATATTTATTTATTTTGAGAAGGAGGGGGAGGGGGCAGAGAGACAGGGGGACAGAGGATGTGAAGTGGGCTCTGGGCTGGCAGCAGCAAGCCTGATTCAGGTTTGCTCACAAATTAGGAGATCATGACCTGAGCTAAAGTCTGATGCTCAACCAACTGAGTCCCCCAGGCAGCCCATGGCTATTCAAATCTCAATTAAATGACATGAACTAGGATTTAAAACTCAGTTCTTCATTGCACTAGCTGTATTTCAGGTGCTCAGTGGCCATGTATGTCCAACGCCTGCTTGGATGGTGCAGATTCAGGACATTCTATTATCTCCAAAGTTCTATTGATTGGAACCTAGAGCTTGGACTTTTTTTCCCTGAGCGTCAGGTTAGGTTCCTGATCCACCTCCCTTTGTTCCTCCCGCTTATTTGCCCTCCCTCCCTCCACGGCACAAACAGGTGTGAAGGCAGGGCACTTTCTTTAGAAGTGTTTAGAATTTCCTTGTATCAGCAACCAGCACCAACTCTTGGAGGCACTGTGGACTCATCTTCTTTCCAAATTTTCACCCCCAAACCGTACTTGGCTTTCTTGGTTAAGTAAACAGTGTTGGATGCTATTTTTTTCCCCTTTCCATTTCAATATTTATTTAAAATATGTGATTCATATCCTAGTATTATGGTAAGGAAGGGCCAATTTGGGAGACATTTCCCTTAATATAATATATAATGTTAAAAACACACTGAATACCAACGTCTGTTTTAAATTCGTTTTTGCCAACACTTTATGAAATAATCTATGGAGTGGTCGGTGAACAAAAACATAAGATTGGGGGCCACTAGGAAATAATAGGTATTAATAATTGCTAACATATATTGTGCACTGATTATCTCACTAAATCCTCATAATAACACTGAAGGAGACAGTATTGTTTCTATTTTTACAGATGAAGACAAAGACAGAGAATATGCTTAGGAAACTTAAAGTTCTCACAATTAGAAGCCCTAGGCTGAAGCCAGTCTGAGTATAAGGCCAAGGCTCTAATTATCTCTACATGCTGCCTCTCAAAACCAAGTTTGTGGGTCAGGACAACGTGGTTGGAGTGAATTAGATCATTCATTCATTCATTCACTCATTTATACACTCCTTCATTTACTCATCAGGCAGCACTGTGGGAAGTACTGGAGATAAAGACAAGTCCTGCCTTCAAGGAACCATGGTTTAGAAGGAGACAATACCTCTGCTGCTTCAGGTCAAAGTTATTACGCAGTGCAAATGTATGGGGATGAGATGTCTATGTATGTGCATAGGTTTTCTTGCAAAAAATATTTGAATCAAAGCCGTGCCTACTAAATTTGACTTTTCCATAAAGGCCAGAACCAAGGTGGTGTTGGAGAAAGGCTACATGACATATCCTTTTTGGGAGGCTCTGAATCCGGCAGACACAGTCCCTTCCATGCCCACGTTCTCTAAGCCTTACTAATTCTGTGCATTGCAGCCAACTTCCAGTAAGGCCTGTGAGCCCTTCCGAGGAAGGCTGCTCTGCCCAAATGCCCATTGGGGGCTGTTTTTTTTGTTGTTGTTGTTTGTTTTGTTTTGTTTTTTTTTTTAGAGAGAGCAAGTGGAGGAGGACAGAGAGAGAGAGGGAGAGAGAGAATCCCAAGCAGGCTCTGTGCTGAGTTTGGAACCTGACTCGAGGCTCGATCTCACAACCCTGAGATCACGACCTGAGCTGAAATCAAGAGTCAGATGTGTAACCGACTGAGCCACCCAGGTGCCCCATGCTGGAATCAGTTTGTTATCTTGTCTTTCCTGGCTTCTAGAGGCTGCCCACATTGCTTGGCTTATGGCCCCCTTTCATGTTCAAAGCCTGGTGGAGTTTTTCTCACTTCTCATCATGCTGACACTATACCTTCTGTGTTCTTCCTCCACATTTAAGGACCTTTGTGTACAGTGGGCCCGCCCGGAAAATCCAGGAAAATCTCTCTATTTCTGCAAACATAAGTCCCCTTGTCCTGTAAGGTAACACATTCCTTGGTCCAAGGGATTAGATATGGACACTTTGTGGAAGCCATCAGTCTGCCTACCATGCTGCAGTTCCCGCTCCCCTCTGGTGGGATGACTCTCAGATGACTATTCTACACTGACGCCCCTGTTCCCCAGGGCATTAATCTCCAAGCATCCACACTTGTCTGGCTTGATGGGACACACCCTTTGTTTCCCCCGTGCCATTTTCTTAGTGTTTCTGGGGTCACCTGACAAATCTGCTACCTTGTCTCAGAGTCCACTTCCGGGGGGCGGGGACCAAGAGAGTGGACAAGCCAGTGTCAGTCATGTTTGTTTGTTTAATCTGCAAGATGGAGCCCACAATCCTCGATCACCTCAGGTATTTGAGAACTCCCCAAAAGGAAGGGACAGAGTGTGGTGAGGCCCATCGTGGAAGAAGAGGCTCCTGGGGAGAAGGTCTGTGCTGAGACCAGGACCCAGAAAGACCTCCAGGGCAAGCAACAGGTGGATGTTGGATCCTGGAACCTGGAGAGAGGAAACCATATGTTGCCAAGTTTGCCAGAAGGCATCTCTGGCGAGGGGTCCCTGAAAACCACAGAAAACACTGTCTCTCTTTTCAAAGACTGCATTTTTGTCCACTCTTGGTGTTGCCTGTGTAGACTTAGTTCTGCATAACTGTTTGATGCTTCCCCCCAGTCCTCCCTAAGAATAGCCTCTCTGAGGCCACCTGACATGTCCTTCAGCTGCATAAGCCATGTTTGACCTTCAGCCTTTACAAATGCATTTGATTACACAAAAATCAGACATACCTGCTGAGCAGCTGGGTCCAAATACATTGTCATCCGTGCAGGTTTCACAGGCTGCTCCCCCAAACCCGTCCTGCGGAACACCCAGACAGATGGCGTGAGACCCAAGTGATCTACATTCCGGGAAGCCCTGGATCTCTCACTGATGCTCTGGTCAACATTTGTTTCTCGACTGTATCTTCCATCTGTGCTTTCCTGAAGCTCCTTCTTTCTATTTCTGCCTTTATTCTTTGCTGGTTTTATGTTATAACGTGAAGACTAATCCCTGCCTCACTTTTCACTAAGAGTCTGGAGAGCTTCCGAAGGGAACTGCTTTGTTAGCCCAGAGATACAACCAGAGGGTAAATGCTAAGAGCCTCATCGTTAATTTCACTCAAGAGTGAAATGAAAACTCTCTCAGTTTTGCATTTCTTTTCTTGTCTTTCTTTCTTTCTTTATTTTTGACAGAGACAGAGAGAAAGAGAGAGAGAGCATGTGCATGAGTGGGGAAGAGGCAGAGAGGGAGAAAGAGAATCTCAAGCAGGCTCTGTGCTGAGAGGGCAGAGCCTGATACGGGGCTCGAACTCACGAACTGTGAGATCATGACCTGAGATGAAATCAAGAGTCAGGCACTTTACCGCTTTACGGACTGAGCCACTTAGGCCCCCCAAGTTTTGCATTTCTGAAGACAGTTGAGGTCCATCCCTTTCGGAGGAATTTCTTTGTATTTAAATTATCTAAGGCTTGCAGTTCACAGCATGTCACTTTCATGGGACAACAAAAGACTTTCTTCTCTTAGACCCAGTGACCACAGAGTAGTTTGCCAATAGTGGTGATTATTGTTTTTTTAATTTTTTTAATATTTATTTTATTTTTTAGAGAGAGAGAGAGATATAACATGAGCAGGGGAGGGGCAGACACACACACACACACACACACACACACACACACACACACAGAATCTGAAGCAGGCTCCAGGCTCTGAGCTGTCAGCACAGAGCTGGATGCAGATCTCAAACCCATGAACCGCGAGATCATGACCTGAACCAAAGTTAGACGATTAACTGACTGAGCCACCCACCCAGGCGCCCCAATAGTGGTGATTATTAACAGGAACAAAGACAGTAATTTATACAGCTCTGTAGAGGCCCACAAAATATTTTCACATAGATGATCTCACTTCACTTTTTCAACAGATGTAATTACATAGGTGTGTTTTTCAAACCCATTTTATAGATGGATGCACTTAAGGCTGAGCAGTGAACTGACTCTCTCAAAGGTCTCCAGCCCCTAAGAGGTCATTTTATTGCTGATCGTATACTCTTTTCACGAACCTCGCTATTTCTTAGAGACCCCACTTGTTGTACAGGTGTTCAAGGAGGGACCACGGGAAAGGAGAAGGGGGAGGAGACCACGTCTCTGATCTTACCTGGCAGGAGCAGCTTCCGTTTCCTTCCATGCCTTCCGCACAACTGCCCCTGCCGTTGCAGGGGGACCGGGCACCTCCTGGGCACTCTAGGGAATGAAAGGTCTCAGATTCACTCGTTTGTGACCGCACAAAGCATTCTGCATGGAAGCAGTAAGCACCTACTGTGTGCCAGGTCCTGTGCTAGTGGCCAGGGATAAGGAATAATTAAAACTCCTGTTGGCATCATCCAGTCTCACACAAAGGAGTATGAATCACAATATAGTCAGGCACTGTGATAGAAGGCATTGGACTATCTACTATTTCTTGAGCATTTGCTATCCTTTAGGCTTTTTAATTTTTATACCTTATAATTTTCTTTTTTTAATGTTTATTTATTTTTGAGAGAGAGGGAGAGACAGTGCAAGCAGGGAAGGGGCAAAGAGAGAGGGAGACACAGAATCTGAAGCAGGCTCAGGGCTCTGAGCTGTCAGCAACAGAGCTCGATGTGGGGCTCGAAACCGTGAACCGTGAGATCATGACCTGAGCTGAAGTCAGACGCTTAACCGACTGAGCATGCCCCAATACTTTATAATTTTTTAATTAAATTATTCCCACTGAAACCTTCAGGTGGTGCTCTTGGTGCTGATTAGCAGATGAAGAGACTGAAGTTCGGAGAGACCATGTACCTTGCCCCAGGTTTCACACTTTATAAGTTGCAAAGCTGGGACTTTAGTTCAGCCGTCAGCAGGACTCTGAAGCCAGGCCCCTTACTCAGTGCTCTACACAGGGCACTGAGGGAGCCCAGAGATGAGAGCTATCGATCCTGCCTTGAGAAGTCTGGGAGACATCCTTGAGGAGGAATCATTCAAGCTGGGCTTTTGAAGGTTTAGAAGGAGTTGGCCATGCTTAAGTGACCTTCTGAAGGGCATTTCAGAAACAGAGAACAGGAAGTACCAAGCTTCAGGGTTGTAAAAGGGCACAACCTACTCTGGGAATAATATAAAGTTTATTGGGGCTGGAACTTGGTAGTTGGGATTTGGGAGAAGTGGTGGTTGATGAGGGTTAATAGGAGGTTGGTGCCAATTAAGGAAATGCTTCGTATGGCAAAAGAATTTTGATTTCACTCACAAGCTAATTCCAAACAAGCATGGACTTTGCACTTTTGGGCTATACTAGACCTGAATTGGAGCTTTTCTAGACATTAGAGGAATTCAGTCATTGACTAATCATTCAGGGAATACCTACTATGTGCCAAGCATTATATTACATGTTGGTGGGGAGGTACATTTAGCTAGAAAGTCAGATACTGCAATGCCCAAAATCAAATAGAAGATTTAAAGTAATGGGAAGTGACGGAAGGTACTGCTGTAATGAGGTAGAAAAGCTTTTTCTTTCTTTCTTTCATTCTTTCTTTCATATTTTTAAGTTTGAGAGAGAGAGAGAGAGAGAGAGAGAGACAGAGAGAGAGAGACAGAGAGAGAGAGACAGAGAGAGAGAGAACGCTCAAGTGGGATAGGGGCAGAGAGAAAGGGGAGAGAGAATCCCAAGCAGGCTCCACTCTGTCAGCGTGGATCCTGATGTGGGGCTCAAACTCACGGACCGTGAGATCATGACCTGAGCCGAAACCAAGAGACGAACGTTTACCTGACTGAGCCACCAGGCGCCCCTCTTTTTCTTTTTATACTTGCCATTGTTCTGCACCTTGAGTGCTGTGTCAGCATGGATTTACCGTCAGTTTGGGTGAGTCTGACCATTAAAATAAGTGGTCTGGACCAGCCAACACCGAGCAGAAATCATGCAATGGTCATGAAATGTGTTTGTGTGAATGAGGAAGAATCAAATATTATCCCAAATTAAAGTTGGCAGGACAAATGCTTTCCACAAAATAGCAAATGACATGGGGTTCTAGATAATAATAAAGGATGCACGTATTTACTGGTCAAAGTAATCCCCTGAGGTTAAGTCCTATCTTTTGCCCTGTTTTCTAGATAAAGAAACTGAGGCACAGGGTAGTAGTGTGGCTTGCCTAGAGTTACCCAGCTGGTAAGGAAGGGATAATGAGGGACTCACCCCTCCTGCACCTGAAGTGTCCACTTTCCAGCCCTCCCTCCTCTCCAACCCCGACTGACAAAGCCCACAACCTCACTCTGCCATGTATCTTCCAAGAAATCAGCATCCATAGAAAATGAAAAATGGTTCTTGGAAAGAGACTTTTATCTACTGAGAGAAATAGTTCTCCCGAAGAGACCCCGATGGCTCATTTGAATCACTAGGTTAGTTCTTTAAAGGAACATTTATAGGGGTGCCTGGGTGGCTCATTCGGTGAAGCGTCGGACTCTTGATTTCAGTTCCAGTCATGATCTCACAGTTAATGGGTTTGAGCCCCGCATCGGGCTCCATGCTGACAGTGCAGAGGCTGCTTGGGATTCTATCTCCCTCTCTCTGCCCCTCCCCCACCCTCTATCTCTCTGGTTTATTTATTTATTTAAAAAATTTTTTTTTAACGTTTATTTATTTTTGAGACAGAGAGAGACAGAGCATGAACAGGGGAGGGTCAGAGAGAGGGAGACACAGAATCTGAAACAGGCTCCAGGCTCTGAGCTGTCAGCACAGAGCCCGACACGGGGCTCGAACTCACAGACCGCGAGATCATGACCTGAGCCGAAGTCGGCCGCTTAACCAACTGAGCCACCCAGGCGCCCCCCTCTCTCTCTCTCTAAATAAATAAACTTAAAACATAAAAGAGCAGTGGTACTTGTAGGTATGGGGAGATGAGAGAGTGTAGTTTCACACCTGTGGCTGGTGTTCTCCCTGGCTCCCCTGTCTCTTTCCTGCATGCAGAATACTGGTAACCTACAGAGTCTAGCTTACACATTTTGCGTCTGTGGTCTTCCTTCCCACTACAGGGTCAGAGCCAGGCTTCGAACCCTGGCAGGTGCCCCAGAGTCTACTGCACTTGTACCATCTGTCACTATCCTGTGTACTCATCAAGCACCGCTGTGTACCAGCGTCACAGCACAGAGAACAGAAATGTTCATGGAGTGAGCAAAAGAGAAGACACACGGACATGTAGCGAATATTTATAAATCACCTTGAAAACGAATATGTTGGTTTGGGCTGCTCTCACCAGCTGGAGCACCGGCTCCACGAGATTCAATAGTGTCATGAAAAAGCCTGGACACTGCAGTCAAAACCTCCTGGGTTTGAGCCCCAGTGCGACTCTTTGCTAGCTGTACCCTTTTGGGAAAGTCAATGCATGGCTCTGAGATTCCGTTCAAGTGTCTTCCTGGCAGGTTGCAGTAGGGATGGAAATATTAGGTGCTCAATAAATGGTGGTTATTATTTAGGATGCTCCCCATCCTCTCCAGTTTCTGTTCGTTCAGATTAGCACTATGATAGGTAACAATACTCAGGGACTAAATCACTGGGTAACCATTTGAATCAGGACTCGGTCCCTTATTTACATGGTCCTACCAGTCTGGTGGGGAGAGAGTCAGGGATTAACAGACCATCAGGTAAACACTGGTTTACAAACTGGGATAAAGCTAATGCAGGGCGGGGGAGGGGGGAAACTTTCCTCAATCCACCTACTGGCAGTCACCAAAAAACCTAACCCTCAAAGGCCCAGCTGACTTAGATTTGGTCTCAATAGGGGGCAACATTATTAAAGAAGAGCCTTGTTAAAGATTGTGTCTTTATCCTAAAAAGAGCAGTGGGGGTTGGGGATGAAGAGGAAGGCTGAGGGCCTAACCAAGCAGGTGCCAGGCATACACTTTGAAGTTCATCTGAAACCCACTTGCGTTCACGATGCTGAGCAAGGGGTGCTGGGAGAGCGTCTCCATAGATTGTTGACCATCAAATAGCTCTTCTAACGTTTCCTTTTGATATTAGGCCCTTCTGGGGCTGAGGTGGTGTTTTGGGAACGGGGCGCATCTCTGGGCAGGACCAGGAAGATTCTGGACCAGTTCTGCCAGTCTCCCTCTTGTGGCCCCTGTGCCTCTCCCTATGGCTAGGCGTGCAAGGTGCTGAGTGACCCGTAGCTTGCCCTCTGGGCCAGCTCAGAAGCACACAGGGTATCCTCAGCCCTGGGACTCAGTACTCAGTGCTGCCTTGCAAAAAGGCATTTAAAAAAAATTTTTTTTTTTAATGTTTATTTTTGGGACAGAGAGAGACAGAGCATGAACGGGGGAGGGGCAGAGAGAGAGGAAGACACAGAATCAGAAGCAGGCTCCAGGCTCTGAGCCATCAGCCCAGAGCCTGATGCGGGGCTCGAACTCATGGACCATGAGATTGTGACCTGAGCTGAAGTCGGACGCTCAACCGACTGAGCCACCCAAGCGCCCCAACTCCAAGGCATTTTTAATCTGCGGGCAATGACGACAGAATCCCAGTCTCCCGCGCTCGCATTCTGCTCGTTAGCTTCCTCCCTGCAATGAGCCACCTCCTCTCCCATCTCCCGTTCCTTCTGTCCCTCCCACGGCCCAGGCATGCCCTTCCCTCCTCACCTTGCCTGTACCTTTCCCCCCATTCAAACACACTCTCTGGGACCCTCCTCTGAGGCAGATACGACTCTTCCATCCTCTGGGTGTCCCTTCTGCTCGGCCCTTGCCTTGTGATACTATATAGAGCAGTGGGGCGCCTGCATGGCTCAGTTGGTTAAGGTCTGACTCTTGATTTTGGCTCAGGTCATGATCCCACAGTTCGTGAGATCAAGCCTGTGCTGACAGTGGGGAGCCTGCTTGGGATTCTCTTTCTCCCTTTCTCTCTGTCCCTTTCCCATTCTCTCTCGCTGTCTCTCTCAAGATAAATAAGTAAACATTAAAAAAACATAGAGCAGAACACAGGGCAGAGCCATTTTCTGAGAATATAACTACAGGCCAAAGGCTGATGCCAGAGTAATTAGGCTGCTTCTCTCATCCCAGTTCCCAAGGCTATGATGCCGTGTCCAAGAAGTCTGGGCTTCCTTTTTCTTTAGGAGACAGTTAGCAAGCCCTTCTTTTCACTTATTAAATTAAAAAAAAAATTTATTTTGAGAAAGAATGCGAGCAGGAGAGGGGCAGAGAGAGAGGGGGATAGAGAATCCCAAGCAGGCTTTGCAAGGTGAGCCCACAGAACCTCACAGGGCACTTGAACCCACGAAACTGTGAGATTGTGACCTGAGTGGGAGAGTCAAGACACTTAACCGACTGAGCCACCCAGACGCCCCAGCCTTTCTTTTTAAAAATTTAAGCAGGTGTTCCTCTGAGAGTGATTCACTGGACCCGTTCTTTCTAATCACCTGGGGGATGGGGGGGGGTCGTTGTTATAAAGGCAGCTTCCCGAGGCCCTCCTCTCTGGCTAGAGTCGCTATGAAATTATACCTCTCAGATGTACCCTGTGGGAGCGTAATTTCCCAGCGAGCAACCATCCTGTTCATGAGGCCACACCTCCCGCCACTGCTTCTGGTCCATGCCTGTGCATGGCAGCGATACCAGGGCAGGTCCATTCCTGCAAAACGGAGGACTCCTCTGTTGGGTGACTTTGGCTGGAGTGCTCCCCATCAGCTTTACCAAATGTTCTTGGAACTACACATGATCTAAGACTTTTCCAATCTAACCTCTCTTGGTTCCCTCTCTTATTTAAAAGGGTCAGATCTGCATCTTTTTATCTATTTGAGAAGGTGAATTTGAAGTTAAAGTCCTTCCTACAAAGAAAACTCCATGCCAGCTGGCTTCACTGGTGGATGCTACTTCGCATTTAAGGAAGAAATCATACAAATTATACAAAAACTCTTCTAAGAAGAAGAAGGGAGAACATTTCCCAGCTCCATATATACACAGAACATTCTTAGTTTGGTTCCCAAGCCTGACAAATACATCATAAGAAAAGTACAGACCGACATCTCTAATGAACATAGACACACAAGTTATTTAAAAAATCTAAGGCAAAAAATAAAAAATTCTAAAAGTTGTAGCCAACTGAATCCAACGATGTACAAAACAGATAATACATCACAAGTGCAATAAAATAAAAAGATATAAAGTGCATAAATATTGGAAAGGAAGAAATACAATTGTCTCCATTCTTAGACAACGTGTCTACAGAGGAAATTCAAAAGAATCCCCCCAAAGTTATTAGACCTAATACATGAATTTAATAAGTTCTCAGGATACAGGATCAATACACAAAAATCAATTGTATTTCTATAAACTAGTTGGAAACAGGTGGAAATTGAAATAAGAACATACCGTTAAAAATAGTACCAAAAACCAAGAAGTTAGGTATGAACATAATAAAAATCTGCAAAAATATGCAAAAATTGCAAAATCTGCAAGCTAATATCAATAAGAAACTAACAAATAACAAAATAAATTGATAAAATTGATGAATTGATAAAACACTAACAAAATAAAAGAAGTCTTAAGTAAATGGAGAAATATAGTGTGGTTATAGTTTAAAAGATTTAATACTTTAAAAAGTCCCTTCTCTGTAAACTGACCTATAGATTCAATGTAATTCCAGTTAAAATTCTAGCAGGGCTTTTTGGTAGATAGTCACAAAATGATTCTAAATTTTACCTGGAAAAACAAAGAAGCTAGAATGACCAAGACGATTTTGAAAATGACCAAGTTGGAAGACTTATACTACCTGATTTCATGACTTAGTGTGATGATATGGTAATCTTGATGGCGTGGTATGACAAAGGGATATACACGCAGATCACTGGAACAGAATAGAGAGTCCAGAAATAGACCCATACAGAGATGGTCAGCTTTCTCTACAACAGTCCAAAGGCAATCCGATGAGGAGAGGATAGTTTTTTCAAGAAACAATGCTGGAATTATTAGGTGTTTATATGTAAGAAACCGAACCTTGATCCGTACCTCAAATCATATACAAAGATGAACTTGCATGGATGATACACCTAAACATAATTCCTAAAATTATAAAGCTTCCAGAAGAAAAGACGAAAGAAAATCTTTGTGATATTAGGTTAGGCAAGGATTTCTAAATGATACAAAAGACACTATATTTGACCTCACCAAAATTAAGAACATTTGCTCATCAAAACTTAGTGTTAGGAGAGAAAAAAGACAAGCTACAGACTGCGAAGAAATATTTACAAATCACGTATTACATGAAGGATTTGTATCTCAGACATTTAAGGAACTCTCAATAATCAAGAACGCAAACAACTTGAAAGATAGATGAGTAGCAAATACGCATATGAAAAGATGCAGATTAAAATATGAAATGCCACTTCACACAATGGCAAAAGCTTTTCAAAAATCTGATTCTACCCACTGCTAGCAAGGACGCTAAAAAACGGAAGTCTCACACGTTGGTAGGAATGACAAAATGATACACACACATTGGAAAACAGCCGGGCGGTTTCTTACCAAGTGAAACATGCATTGATCATACAACCAGGACTCCCACTTCTAGGTATTTTGCCAGGTGAAATGGAAACTTAGGTTATTATAAAAACCTGGGCAAGCATGCGCACAATGGCGTCTTTATTCTTAGTTGCACCAGACTGGAAACAAACCCAAATGTCTCCCAGCTGGTGAATGGATTGACTAGCTGCAGCCAGGTCACGACAGCCTATGAAGCATTAGAAAAGAATGAACTACGGACACGGACAGCAACACAGACAAACCTTGATGCATTATGCTAAGTGAAAGAAGCCAGACTCAAAAGGCACACACTGTATCTTTCCAATTGTATGACATGAAGGTAAAATTACAGGCACAGTTAACAAATCAGTATTTGCCAGGACTTGGGGGATGAGGGGTGGGGGGACTTGATAGCAAAGGGAATTTGGGGGGAATTGAATAGCTCTTCTCTAGGTTAATTGTGGTGGTTTTATACAAACTAGGTCTGTCAGAATTCCTATAACTGCATACTGAAAAGGGTGGGTTTTACTGTATGAAAATTATAAATTAAGAATAAAAGAGGGGAGGAGCCAAGGTGGTGGAACAGCATGGAAGATTTTGTGTATCTCGCGTCCATGAAATACAGCCAGACCAACGCTAGACCATCCTGCACACCTAGAAAACTGATTGGAGGATTAACACAACAATCTGCACAACCTGAACCACAGAATTCAGCAAGTACGCGGCACGGAGAGGTGAACTTGGGGAGCAAGAAGACGTGGGAAGAGAGGTGCTTTTGCAGGTGGAGAGGGGAGGGAGAATACGGGAAAAGCACCCCTCCCCAAAAGCATCTGGAGAGAAAGTGGAAAATTGGAAACAGCCGCAGGGACTAAACTAAAAAGGGAGAAAGGAGAGGGTTCAAATTCCATTAAGACTGTGAACAAGGGGAGCGCGAAGGCTGCAACTCCGCAGCTCCATACCTGGCGGTGCTCTGGTGGGAAAGGCGAATCCCCAGGAGCAGAGTGGGGTCCGGGAGGTTCTCGGGCCACATGGGGAAAAGCGGTTCCACTGCTGGAAGGACATTTGGTAGAGATTGTTGAAGCCACCTGGTGCCAGCAGACCCCAGAGAACGGCCACATTCGCTGGTGCCGGAACAAGGTCGTTAAGGGTGAAGCCTGGTGTTGTGATTTAACATAATCCCTGAAAAGCTGCTGCGACATTATCTCCCGAAATTTTTCTGGGGTGGGCTGGCACCTGGCCGCAGTCTCGGGGCACCGGCAGCAGCAGGGTCCAGCAAGCATTCCTGGGTGCAGCCGACATTCGGCCATTGCTCATTCAGCCATTGCTCGGTGAGACCCTCTCGCAGAGGGGCGGGACCGGTCAAAGCCGCAGTCCTTCGGAAGTAAGGGGCCGGGGAAAACAGACGCATCTGAGACAAAACTCAGGAGAGAGGTACGGGGCTTGGTCACGGACAGTGAAGGAGTGGGAAGTGGACTAAAGCTGAAGACAGAGGACGGGTCCGTGATTGCTGATAGGGGAGAACAGACTGCGTGGCTGGGTGGCGCCATTTTTCACTACTCCCACGCATGCTCCTAGGCACCTCCGAGCGCCACAATAATCCACCCCAGTGTGCTAGCAGCGCCATCTAGTGGAGAACGGAGCTGTTACACTTAGCCCCGCCCAACAGGGCCAACCTCCCTCTTCAAGAATACAAGTCTCACCGCCTACTTAGTTTATGAACTATAAAGAGCTACATAGTCTGACTTCAAGGGGAAAACGAAGTAATTTCAGTCCTATCTCAATTTGTTAGCAAGTCCATGTATTCAATTTTCTTTCTTTTTCTCTTTTACACTACTTTTCTTGAGTACAGAAAGAAAAAATTCATTTTTATTTTCAATTTTTATTAAAAATATTTGTCTTTAATTTTTTTCCCATATTTTTTGCTGGTGTAAATTTTTTCAAATTCTATTTTATTTCCATCATTTTATTTTAGTCTATGTCAGCGTATTTACTTTTTCAAATTTTCAAATGATTTCCTTTTTTCTCTTTTTTGTTTCTTTTTCTTGAATACAGAAAGAGAAAAAATTAATTTTTGTTTTTAATTTTTATTAAAAATATTTTTCTTTAATTTTTTCTACTATATTCTTTACCTTTGTATAATTTTTTTTCAAATTCTATTTTACTCCCATCATCTCATTTTAGTCTACTTCAGTGTATTCACTTTTTCAAATTCTCAAATGATTTCCTCTTTTTTTCTTTTTCCCCTTTTTTTCTCTAATCTGTCAAACCACTTTCAACACCCAGACCAAAACACACCTAGGATCTAGCATCATTTATTTGATTTGTGTGTGTGTGTGTGTGTGTTTAATTTGTTAATTTTAATTTTCCTACCTGATTAATTCCTTTTCTCCCTTCAAAATGACAAAACAATGTAATTCACCCCCCCAAAAAAGAGCATGAAGAAATGACAGCCAGGGATTTAACCAACACAGATAAGCAAGATGTCTGAACCAGAATTTAGAATCACGATAATAAGAATACTAGCTGGAGTCAAAAATAGATTAGAATCCCTTCCTGCAGAGATAAATGAAGTAAAAAATAACCAGAATGAAATTAAAAATGCTATAACTGAGCTGCAATCATGGATGGATGCAGCAGCGGCAAGGATGGACGAGGCAGAACAGAGAATCAGTGATATAGAGGACAACCTTACAGAGAATAACGAAGCAGAAAGAAAGAGGGGGGTTAAGGCAACAGAGAATGATTTAAGAAATTAGACAAATCAGTGACTCATTAAAAAAGAACAACATTAGAATCATAGGGGTCCCAGAGGAGGAAGAGAGAGAAATAGGGGTAGAAGGGTTATGTGAGCAAATCATAGCGGAAAACTTTCCTAACCTGGGGAAAGACACAGACATCAAAATCCAGGAAGCACAGAGGACCCCCATTGTATTCAACAAAAACAGACCATCAACAAGGCATATCATAGTCAAATTCACAAAATACTCAGGCAAGGAGAGAATCATGAAAGCAACAAGGGAAAAAAAGTCCCTAACCTACAAGGGAAGACAGATCAGGTTTGAAGCACACCTATCCACAGAAACTTGGCAGGCCAGAAAGGAGTGGCGGGATATATTCAGGGTGCTGAATCAGAAAAATATGCAGCCAAGAATTCTTTATCCAGCAAGGCTGTCATTCAAAATAGAAGGAGAGATAAAAAGTTTCCCGGACAAACACAAATTAAAGGAGTTTGTGACCACTAAACCATCCCTGCAAGAAATTTTAAGGGGGACTCTCTGAGGGGAGAAAAAATGAATATATACATACATCATACACACACACACACACACACACACACACACACACACACACACATATGTATAAATACCAAAAGTAACAAAGATTAGAAAGAACCAGAGAACACCACCAGTAACTCCAACTTTACAAGCATCATAATGGCAATAAATTCATATCCTTCAGTACTCACTCTAAACGTCAATGGAGTCAATGCTCCAATCAAAAGACATAGGGTAAGAGAATGGATAAGAAAATAAGATCTGTCTATCAGCTGTTTACAAGAGACCCACTTTACACCTAAAGACACCTTCAGATTGAAATAAGGGGATGGAGAACCATCTATCATGCTAACGGTCAACAAAAGAAAGCCGGAATAGCCATACTTATATCAGACAATCTAGACTTCAAAATAGACTGTATCAAGAGATGCAAAAGGGCATTATATCATAATCAAGGGGTCTATCCACCAAGAAGACCTAACAATTGTAAACATTTATGCACCAAATATGAAAGCACCCAAATATATAAATCAATTAATCACAAACATAAATAAACTCATTGATAGTAATACCATAATAGTAGGAGACTTCAACACCCCACCCACAGCAAAGGAAAGATCATCTAATCAAAAATGAACAAGGAAACAATGGCTTTTAATGACACACTGGACCAGGTGGACTTAACAGATATATTCAGAACTTTTCATCCTAAAGCATCAGAATATACTTGCTTCTCCAGTGCACATGGAACGTTCTCCAGAATAGACCATATACTGGGACACAAATCAGCCCTAAGTAAGTACAAAAATATCGCGATCATACCATGCATATTTTCAGACCACAACGCTATGAAACTCTAAATCAACCACAAGAAAAAAATTGGAAAAATAACAAATACTTGGAGACTGAAGAACATCCTACTAAAGAATGGATGGGCCAATCAAGAAGTTAAAGAGGAAATTAAAAAGTATATGGAAGCCAGTGAAAATGATAACACCACAACCCAAAACCTCTGGGACACAGCAAAGGCGGTCATAAGAGGAAAGTATATAGCAATCCAGGCCTTCTTAAAGAAGGAAGAAAGGTCTCAGATACACAACCTAACCTTATGCCTTAAGGAGCTGGAAAAAGAATAGCAAATAAAACCCCAAACCAGCAGAAGACAGGAAATAATAAAGATTAGAGCAGAAACTAATGATATAGAAACCAAAAAACAAAACAAAACAAAAAACAAACAAACAAAAAACCAGTAGAACAGATCAATGAAATCAGAAGCTGGTTCTTTGGAAGAATTAACAAAATTGATAAACCACTAGCCAGTTTGATCAAAAAGAAAAAGGAAAAGACCCAAATAAATAAAATAAAGAATGAAAGAGGAGAGATCACAACCAACACAACAGAAATAAAAACAATAATAAGAGAATATTATGAGCAATTATATACCAATAAAATGAGCAATCGGGAAGAAATGGACAAATTCCTAGAAATATATACACTACCAAAACTGAAACAGGAAGAAATAGTAAATTTGAACAGATCCATAACCAGTAAGAAATCAAATTAGTAATCAAAAATCTCCCAAAAAACAAGAGTCCAGGGCCAGATGGCTTTCCACGGGAATTCTACCAAACATTTAAGGAAGAGTTAACACCTATTTCTTGAAGCTGTTCCAAAAAATAGAAATGGAAGGAAAACTTCCAAATTCTTTCTATGAAGCCAGCATTACCCTGATTCCAAAACCAGACAGAGACCCCACTAAAGAGGAGAATTATAGACTAATTTCCCTGATGAACATGGATGCAAAACTCCTCAACAAGATATTAGCCAACCAGATCCAATAATACATTAAAAACATTATTCACCACGACCAAGTGGGATTTATACCTGGGATGCAGGGCTGGTTCAGTATCCACAAAACAATTCACGTGATTCATCACATCAATAAAAGAAAGGACAAGAACCATATGATCCTCTCAATAGATGCAGAAAAAGCATTTGACAAAATACAGCATCCTTTCTTGATAAAAACCCTCAAGAAAGTAGGGATAGAAGGAGCATACCTCGAGATCATAAAAGCCATATATGAATGACCCAACGCTAATATCATCCTCAATGGGGAAAAACTGAGAGCTTTCCCCCTAAGGTCAGGAACAAGACAGGGATGTCCACTCTCGCCACTTTTATTCAACATAGTATTGGAAGTCTTAGCCTCTGCAATCAGGCAACACAAAGAAATAAAAGGCATCCAAATCGGCCAGCAGGAGGTCAAACGTTCACTCTTTGGTGATGACATGATATTCTATATGGCAAACCCAAGAGATTCCACCAAAAAACTGCTAGAATTGATTCAGGAATTCAGCAAAGCTGCAGGATATAAAATCAACGCACAGAAATCAGTTGCATTGAGAAATCCTATACACCAACAAAGAAGCAACAGAAAGAGAAATCGAGGAATCAAGCCCATTTACAGTTGCACCAAAACCCATAAAATACCTAGGAATAAATCTAACCAAAGAGGTGAAAAATCAATACACTGAAAACTATAGAAAGCTGATGAAAGAAATTGAAGAAGACACACACACACACAAAAAAAAAAAAAATGGAAAAAGATTCCATGCTCCTGGATAGGAAGAACAAATATTGTTAAAAATGTCAATCCTACCCAAAGCAATCTGCATATTCAATGCAATCCCTATCAAAATAACACCAGCATTCTTCACAGAGCTAGAACAAATAATCCTAAACTTTTTAAGGAACCAGAAAAGACCCTGAATAGCCAAAGCAATCTTGATAAAGAAAACCGAAGCAGGAGGCATCACAATCACAGACTCAAACTATACTACAAAGCTGTAATCATCAAGACAGTATGGTACTGGCACATGAATAGACACTCAGATCAATGGAACAGAATAGAGAACCCAGAAATGGACCCACAAATGTATGGGCAACTAATCTTTGACAAAGCAGGAAAGAATATCCCACAGAATAAAGACAGTCTCTTCAACAAGTGGTGCTGGGAAAACTGGACAGCGACATGCAAAAGAATGAACCTGGACCACTTTCTTACACCAGACACAAAAATAAACTCAAAATGGATGAAAGACCTCAATGTTAGACAGGAAGCCATCAAAATCCTCGAATAGAAAGCAGGCAAAAACCTCTTTGATCTTGGCCGCTGCAACTTCTTACCCAACACATGTCCAGAGGCAGAAGGAAACAAAAGCAAAACTGAACTACTGGGACATCATCAAAATAAAAAAGCTTCTGCACAGCGAAGGAAACAATCAGAAAAACTAAAAGGCAACCGACGGAATGGGAGAAGATATTTGCAAATGACATATCAGAATAAGGGTTAGTATCCAAAATCTGTAAAGAACTTATCAAAATCAACACCCAGAAAACAAATAATCCAGTGAAGAAGTGGGCAAAAGACATTAATAGACACTTCTCCAAAGAAGACATCCAGATGGCCTACTGACATGTGAAAAAATGCTCAACATCACCCACCATCAGGGAAATACAGATCA
The DNA here is from genome assembly GCF_016509475.1 of Prionailurus bengalensis. Lineage (NCBI taxonomy): Eukaryota > Metazoa > Chordata > Mammalia > Carnivora > Felidae > Prionailurus > Prionailurus bengalensis. Next base: position 123,714,747 of record NC_057358.1, on the reverse strand, counting down.
AAAGCCCAATGAGATACCCCCTCACATCTGTCAGAGTGGCTAACATTACCAACTCAGGCAACAATAGATGTTCGCGAGTATGTGGACAAAGAGGATCTCTTTTGCATTGTTGGTGGGAATGCAAGCTGGTGCAGCCACTCTGGAAAACAGTATGGAGGTTCCTCAAAAAACTAAAAATAGAACTACCCTACGACCCAGCAATTGCACTACTAGTCATTTATCCAAGGGATATGGGTATGCTGTTTTGAAGGGACACATGCACCCCCACGTTTATAGCAGCACTATCAAAAATAGCCAAAGTATGGAAAGAGCCCAAATGTCTATCAATGGATGAATGGATAAAAAACATGTGGTATATATATACAATGGAGTTACAATGGAGTATTACTCGGCAATCAAAAAGAATGAAATCTTGCCATTTGCAACTATGTGGATAGAACTGGAGGGTATTATGCTAAGTGAAATTAGTCCGAGAAAGACAAAAATTATATGACTTCACTCATTTGAGGACTTTAAGAGACAAAACAGTGAACATAAGGGAAGGGAAACAAAAATAATATAAAAACAGGGAGGGGAACAAAACATAAGAGACTAATAAATATGGAGAACAAACTGAGGGTTACTGGAGGGGTTGTGGGAGGGGAGATGTGCTAAATGGGTAAGGGGCACTAAGGAATCTACTCCTGAAATCATTGTTTCACTATATGCTAACTACTTTGGATGTAAATTTAAAAAAATTTTTAAAAATAAAAAAAAGAAAATAAAAGAGAACACAGGGCGCCTGCGTGGCTCAGTCAGTTAAGTGTCTGACTCTTGCTTTCAGCTCAGGTCATGATCTCCAGGGTTTGAGTTCAAGCCTCGCGTTGGGCTCTATGCTGGCAGCATGGAGCCTGCTTGGGATTCTCTGTCTCCTTCCCTCTCTGCCCCTCCCCACTCGCACTGTCTCTGTCTCTCTCAAAATAAATAAATAAACTTCAAAAAAAAAGGAAAAAAAGAAAACAATCCATTAGCTCATCATGTGCCCTAATGCTAGGTTTAGAAAATGTAGTCAATGTTCCCGTAAATAAACAATGAAACCTGACTTCTATTTAGTCCTTAGAGATGTCCTTTTCTATGATTAGACTCACCAGAAAGAAAAACAGGGGAAGACAGTAGAATTGGAAAGGGCTACTCTTGAACACGTGGTTAAAGTCCTTCAGTTTTCTACCTTTGATCTCTGAACCTTTTCATCTGAATACTTCAGTATAGTTCTGGAACAAGGATGTTCAGGAAGCGTTTCTTCAGGGCCACATCACCATTTGGCAGACTGTTACTGAACACCTTCATGGGCCAGATGTCGGTCTTAAAAAGACCAACTTGACTTGGTTTTGTCTCCTTTCTGTGCTGTTCTTTTCATTATTATTGTTAGCAGTCTAAGCCTTGGATGACATGCCAAGGTTTACAATTACATCACATGTAGTGCCCTTGGCATTTCACCCCACGAAGTGTTAACGATAGCCATTTTACCTAAGAGGATGTGGAAGCAAGGTAGGGCCTCTGTTAGGACCGTTAATGAGGTCACACGGCTATCAGACTTGGAGATGGCAATTCCCACTGAGCTCTGACTTTAAAGGCTCAGAATTGTGCTTCTCTATGTGGACGGCTTAAAATTATTTTCCGTGGTTTAAATGTGTTTACAAATCATTCATTTAATTAAGTAATCAAGATTCAGTGAATGCCTACAATTATTTTCAAAGCTGTTAATGTTTTCTCTTTGTGTTTTCACAAGAAGGTGAAATGAGATTTAGCCTGAACAGAAAAGGGGCCTTCATTCCTGTTGCTATGGGCAGGAAGGGGCTGGTGAGGCCAGCTTCAGTGCTTTAGACTTATTTCTAAAGAGGTGTCTCAACACATACTTCTCATTGAGATGAGCAGCTCACTTTATTCAGGTCCCATTGGGTGTCTGCCTGTGGGTGAAGGCATCTACTGGTTGAGTATTAATTTGCTGTCTCCTTGGAATCTTCCTGATCTTCAACATCACATATTCTGTAGAGGAGGGAAGGCTTTCTCTTAGCAGGTATATCATCCTGGCCCAGCCCTGTCTCCAGTGGCTTGTGATCCATGGGCTAAAGGCCAAGGTGAATCCTTACAGTTATGGACTGAATGTCTGTGCCAGCCCAAATTCATATGCTAAAGTCCTAAACTCCAACAGGATAGCACTTGGAGGTGGGGCTTTGGGGAGGTCATTAGGTTTACATGAGATCATGAGGGTGGGGACTCCATGAAGGGACTAGTGTCCTTTTAAGAAGGGAAAGAGGGACCAGAGCACTTTCTCTTTCTCTGCCTCGTGGGGACAGAAGAGCTTCACCCGGAACCAAATCTGTAGCATCTTGTTTTTTTAATTTCCTTTTTAATTTTAATTTTTTTATTTGAGAGAGAGAGAAAGTGCAAGAGGGGAAGAGGGACAGAGGAAGAGGGAGAGAGAGAAAAAGAGAGAGAGAGAATCTTAAGCAGGCTCCATGATCAGCACAGAGCCCAATACAGGACTTGATCCCATGACCCTGAAATCAAGAGTTGGACGCTCAACCAACTGAGACACCTAGGCACCCTGTAACCTCTTGATCTTGGACTTCCCAGCCCCCAGAACAGTGGGATATAAATGTCTGTTGTAATGGTATTCTTTTATAGCAGCCCACGCAGACTGATGTTTACCTCCCCCACATTTCTTTTTGTTTTTGAAAATTTTTAAGTTTATTTGTTTATTTTGAGACAGAGAGAGACAGAGAGAACACACACAGGGGAGGGGCAGAGAGGGAGGGAGAGAGAGAATCCCAAGCGGGCTCTGGGATGTGGGGCTTGAACTCACAAATCTCGAGATCATGACCTGAGCTGAAACCGAGAGTCCGACGCTTAACGACGGAGCCACCCAGGCTCCTCTCCCCACATTTCCGAAGAGCAGGCCTTTGGTTTGGCCTGAGGTATCAGAGTGGCCCATAGAGTCCACAGAAGGGCAGACAATGGTGGGAAGAAAAATAATAGACCTAAGGGCCACAAGCTACATAAAAACTGGGATACACAGGAACATCTTCAACCAGGCTGCCAGCACTGTGAGTTATCAGCCTGACAACAGACGGACAGAATTCGTTGAGCATTTACTGTCACTAAGTACCTTACATGCACAGTCTCATTCTCACAACAATTGAGGAAGGCACGGATGCTGTTGACATCATTATCATCATCATTATCTTCAGGTGATAGATAAGAAAACTGAGGCCCAGAGAGGTAGGTAACTTGCCCCAAATCACATGATTGGTAAGCGCTGGAATGGGCATTGCAGTCAGGCCTGACTCAAGCTTTCGAGTCCTGAACCACAAAGCCAGAGCGTACAAGATCAGTACCTTAGAATAAAAAATCTAACCAAGACACATCCGCTGGAATAAAGAGGCCAGCCAGTGATCTGAGAGCCACAAAAGACAGACATGGTAACTAGCATATTCTGAATACCTGCCATCTTTCAGGCACATCCTAAGTCCTATGTATGTATGAGCTCACCTAATCCTCAGCACGACTTTGGAGGTAGCTGTATTGGCATCATTATTTCCATTTTGTAGATGAGAAAACTAAGGCCGAAGGAAGGGTTTATCAGATAAAATGTAGGATGCCAGTTAAATTTGAATTGCAGATAAAACAATGAATAATTTTTTAGAATAAGTATGTCCCAAACACTATGCATGTACGTTATTTCTCTGTAATTATTTTAACTGGGTGTCCTCCATTGTCGTTTACTGAATCTGATAGCCCTACAGAGAGAGTAAGGAACTTGCAAGGTCCCAGAACAAGAGTATGGGGCATGCTGGGACCAGAGGCCGATCCGACTTTGGGGTCTGTGAGCCATCTTACTGTAAAACCACATGTCCTCTCAGTTAAAGGTTAGAACGAGAGGGAGCCCAGGGGTCATGGCATCGACTCCAGGCAGCGACAGGCATCTGGCTAATGGTGGGAGCAAGTGTTCTAGGAGAAGGCTAGAGAGAGGCAGGCAGCTTTCCCAGTAGTTGACTAGGCAAAACCAGCAGTCATTTGGGGAAACGGGAGAGTAGCGGGTTAGAGCTGGGTCTCTCCCATGAGACATGCCCTTTGCACTTACCAGCTGGCTGCCTTCGGGCAAACTGCAAAGCTCCTCCCAATCCCCAGGTCCTCTGTGGGGCTCTCAGGTATGACTGATTCTCCTCGTCTGCTTTTGTGTCTCTTTCTTATATTAACCTGTGAGCTCCTTGGGGGTAGGGACTAGACCTATCTATTATATATGCGATTATGTGCAGCATATAGTCGGTGCTCAATAAATGTTTGATTTTTATGAGTTGGCCAACCCTGGAGGGAACTTTGGGAAAAAGATAGCCGGAGGGTGGGAGTGCAAAGGGTCTGCACTTTATATCCTAAACTGAACGGTTTAAGTTCAAAATTTATGAAATGACTTGTTCAGTTTTTAAATAAAAATGTTAAGGCCAAAGTGTCAACTTTATTCTTGTTTCTCAAATCATGTTCAACCATCTCAGGTCCCCATTATGAATAAAGATGATAACATTGATGTTCTCAGCAACCGTACTTGAAAAGATATTACAGAATGTGCTATAAGAGCACATTGTTGATGCACTGTGAGGCTCAAATAGCTGATAAAACTCTTTTAGGTCATTATCACATTTCCTGTTGGTTACTAGATACTCTGGTGGTCTCTTGTGTTGGGACTTTCCTCACGCAGGAGGCTCACCTGTTATAAGCTGTCAGCAAATCATCAGCAGTTCTGTTTCTTTAAAGGAAGATAATAAACTTCCTGGGCAGCAAGATCTTGGCCTCCCTGTAATTTTCTCTCCCAATGAACACCAGAAATGCCTACTTCGTCACGTGACCACCTTTGTTTAAAAGCTTGGCTCACAGTGTTCAGGCAGAGAATATGCACCACTTATAGCTCCGGCTGAAATTGTCTCCCTGGGAAACTGATGTGAAATAGGTTCCTCGTGTGAACGCAGCTTTATTTCTCACTCAAAGCCGAAAGGAATGTGCCTAGAAGACTGGTTTCAAATCTGTAGAAGTCCGTTATTTACAACCTGTGCAGTGAATGGCAAGAAACATAGAACAGGAAAGAAAGAGATCTGGAAACACAAATAATACAGCAGAAGAAAAAAATGCATGTGCAGAATTTGATGACGCTGACCTCAAAAAGAAGAATCAAGACCATTTCCCTTTGAAGTAATCAGGTTGTTTTGGCCACAGTCCAATTTCTGTGTAACCCTTTTGCCTGCATTCTTTTTCCATTACTTTGAGTTGTTGCCCAAATCAGTTAATGTTCACGGTGGAATAAAAAGAACTGGGATGTTCCAATAAAAAAAAAAATCTATTTCCTCTCAAGTAGGATATTGGCTGTTGAAATGTGATTGTTTCAACGTTAAAAATATGTTTTTGTGCTATAGAATAAAGACTTCTATGTGCTGATCTGATAGAGCAGTACAAGTTTTAATGAGGGAGAAGCAAGTTAAATCTGGGTAGAAACAACTTCCTTATGTCAGGATGACATATCTTTTTCTTCCCCCCCAAGTGAGAATTCATGCCTTATTCTTAATTTCAGCAGACGATGAGTAATTTTTTTCTCATTGTGCTTTTTTTGTGTTTTCTGATTTTTCAGAATTGAAACAAGTGTTATTTTCTAGTTGGAATAAGGCACTCTTAAAACAGTTTTAGAAGTAACCCAGAGGTATCCAGAGTGAATGTATTTGTTGATGCTTTGAAAAGGAACTGGATGCCATGATTGCCTTGGAAAGAAGGCCATTCCAGGGCTTGGGCTTCCTCAAAAAGATGTATGGGCACACGTCAGCAGCTCTGAAATGGCCTTATCCTTGCGGAAATGTCGAGCGATAGGCAAGATCTCACTTGTCATCACCACAGAATGTGAGAGGTGAAATATACAGCCAAGTAGAGCATTTATCTCTTTCCTGAACTAAAGGAAGGAAGCCTTTGGAGACATTTGGTATGTTTGGAAGATGCAGATAAAGGGAAGTGTCCTTTTGCTCCAACAAGAGGATAGAAGAATGACCATCTGTCCGGTCCCTGCTTTTCAATACTTTGCTTCTCGGGCCTCAAGACGCAGCAGAAGGAAATGTGTGACCCCTCGAGGAACCGTGCACACTCAGTGGCAGGCAGGAGCCTTGCCCCATTTGTGCCTGGCACATTGTGATGGCATGAAGCCCACTGAAGATTTTGGATCCCGTTTGCCTGCTCATGTTTAGGAGTTACCTGCTGTTTAAGAAGGGCTCAGAGAAAGAATGCCACTTTATTTGGCTTTCATTTCATTAACAGTCTGTTTTAACTGTTACTCATTCATTTATTTATAAAACATTATTAAAGTGCCTTCTTTGTGTCCCTCTGTCAAGCACTCTCATCTACATTAATATTTCAATATTACTACAGGTTTGTAGAGTAGGACTTTGTACCCCCATTTGGCATGGCAGCAATTAACTCGCCTGGTGACAGAACTGGATTCAAGCCAAAACGTGGGAGCAGGATTAGTGTCTTTTTGTCCCCCTGGCTGTGGGGGACATTCTTTCTGTTCTGTTCTGTTGCACATTGCCATTTCTTCTGTTGCACATGCTGACTTTGGTTGCCGTATCCTGGGCAAAGCCTTGTCTACAGGGCGTCTGGTCAATAACAGCATCAGATTAGTTTTTGTGGGTTAGAAAGAGAAAAACCAACCTAAAAGTTTTTGTATCATATCAGGATGTCTCTAAGAACTGGATGTGAGCATGATCACATCTGGAGCTAAAAAAGGTCTTGAAATCTGGAAGGGTGGGTTAATCACTTGATTCTGTTGTAACACACGATCACGCAGTGCCCCCATGCTGGTGCGAACTCGACAGAACAGTCAATAGAGAGAAGGCCAGGATTTCCTGAACCCCAACCTTGACCTTTCCAGGATAAGGAGCATAACCCAGTCATTGACTGGAAGGGCTAAAGGGACCTACCAATCAAGAGGGAAGTTAGAAACACATTTGGAGGATCTCCCTTTCCTTTCTTTCTTTTTTAATAAGCTCTGTTCCAGCAATGGGACAGAGTAGAAAGACAGCAGGCTTTGGTGACAGGCAGCCCTGAACTTGAACTTGCTTTATCATTGATCAGGCCAAAAGAAATTGGTAAGATATCATCTTTAAATCTCTGATTCCTCACAAGCGAAATGGAGATAAAAATGTCTAACTCAAAGATGTGTTTTAAGAATTAAAGGAGGCAATACAGGATGAGTACCTCTCTGGTGCTTAATGTCAGAAATGTTGAACAAATGGAAGTTATTATTCATTTTATCATTAGTTTAAACAACAACAACAACAACAACAACAGTGTAAGGGGAACCTGGGTGGCTCAATCGGTTAAGTATCTGACTCTTGATTTCAGCTCAGGTCATGAGCTTATGGTTCGTGAGTTCCAGCCCCACATCAGGTTCCTCACACTGACAGTGCAGAGCCTGCTTAGGATTCTCTCTCTCTCCCTCTTTCTCTGCTCCCCCACTCCCGCCCTGCTCGCTTGCTCTCTCTCAAGATAACTAAATGAACTTAAAAAAAAAAAGCAGTGTCAACATCAGGCAAGAAGGGCTCGACTGTTTAGAAGCCACATGGGGAAAAAAAAGACCAGGGAAATGAGCTAAACCGTTTAGGGTTTCCTATATGTGACAGAAAGAAGTTTCTATTTTGCTATTTTGTTCTTTCTCTATACCTTTCTAAACTTTGCAAGCTGTGTGCAATTTGCTTGTATTATTTTAGTCAGAAAAAAAGAAAAGCAAAAGAGAACTAATCTCTCTCCTTAAATGGATTCTTTTTTTTTAAAGTTTATTTATTTTGAGAGAGAGAGAGAGAGAGAGAGAGAGAGAGAGAGAGAGAGAGAGAATGTGAGCAGGGAAAAGACAGAGAGAGAAAGAGAGCAAGAATCCCAAGCAGGCTCCATGCTGTCAGCAGAGAGCCCGATGCAGGGCTCAAACTCACAAACGATGAGATCATGACCTGAGCTGAAACCAAGAGTCAGACGCTTAACCAACTGAGCCTTCTTGGCGCCCCTCTCCTTAAGTGGATCCTTAAGGAGATGTTTCATTACGCTGAAAAATGGGGAAAAATGGTAAATGCATGAATTAAAATGCCTGATTTTTTACTATCCAAGGGAAAAAAAGAGATTTTTCATAATTTGCCTATCCTAGCAAGGACCTAGTTACTACTTGAGTGTTAACATCCTTAATCATGATAGAAGTTCAATTTTAGCTCACAAATGTTATGCTTGACCACAGGAGTCTAACTATACCATCGGCTCAGATTTGGCTAGTAGTTTTTCTTACAGTGGAACTGGTCCTTATAGAGTTTGATTCCATCTTAAGATTAAAGTTTTAGTAGATTTAACTATTATTTCTGTTGTCAAACAATAACTACGTTCTTTGAGATGCTATAATAAAATCTCACCTTAAAGAAAATTGTACTTGGGGTTATAGTAGCCCAGAATTCTTACATCCTCTCTATGATCAGTTATCTTTTTTATAAAAATGGATATCCTTTCAATTGTCCCTTTTTTCTGACTTGTAAGGGAATTCTCTTAAAGGGAGATCTCTAACTGGAGGAAAGCAGATTTCTTTGTAAAAGCTGACAGGGCAAGAAAGATTTTCTACATATAGACTGAGATGGAATTTTCTAAAAAAGGTGCTGACACTCTCCTTTTATCAGACTTCCTTCCTTTCAATTTTCTGTGAAATGGGACATTGAAAATCAAGTATCAAAGTCCAAGAAAAGTGCTGTGCCACTTACCCATGCAGTCTGGGCCCCAATGGCCTGGACAGCACTGAGGTTGGACATAGTCCTTCCTACAGATATGGCGGCATCCAGGGAGAGACAGCGAGTACTTCCTGATTTCAAAGGTGTACCTTAGAGAGGAAGGAGAAGACATACACCCATGATCAGAGCAATTCAGTTAACTCTGGGCAGTGGGATTTTCCTAGATTTTTAAAAAAAAATTTTTTTTTTCAACGTTTATTTATTTTTGGGACAGAGAGAGACAGAGCATGAACGGGGGAGGGGCAGAGAGAGAGGGAGACACAGAATCGGAAACGGGCTCCAGGCTCCGAGCCATCAGCCCAGAGCCTGACGCGGGGCTCGAACTCACGGACCGCGAGATCGTGACCTGGCTGAAGTCGGACGCTTAACCGACTGCGCCACCCAGGCGCCCCGTTCCTAGATTTTTATTTAGGTATTTCTTTACACTTGCCTATATGTTAAAAAACATAGATTGAACAGAATTTTGCTGTCTAGGGAGAATAAAACTTAATCATGATTTACCTTTAATTGTATAAAATGGATGACAATGAAAATAAAGGTGAAATATCAGAGCACAATGAAAATAAAGGTGAAATGATGTCAGAAGTGGGGCTGGTAGATAAAGGAAATAGTGTTAGGCTCTGGGTACATGCTACCGGTGGACGTCACACTTGTCGCAGCTAATACAAGAAGGAAAAGATCGTAGGTTCTGGGATGCACAGGATCTCTGGATCAAACTGCCTAGGATGAGAATGTCTTTTTCAGGGACTCTATATGTAAACATTTCTGTGAGAGGTGGTGTAATGTAGTGGGCAATATATGTCACAATATCCTCAAGGGAGATGTAATGATGAATTCCTTAGAACAGTTTTTATACCATCTGAGGTACAGATCTGGAATAGCAATTCTATGGAGGCTAAACACCATTGTCTATTTTGATGGAATCTCTGCATGGATGGCTTATTCCAGGATTTGACTTTAGTGTATCTAGAGACGATTCTCCAGGAATATCATTTCTTTCAACTGGGCTATTAAGAATAGTGTGCAGGTGAGTTTAAGGTTGTACTTCTAATCCAGTCCCTGAGCTACTGGCTTTATGGGCCGTCAAGATGGAGACAGAGTTGACAATTCCTCTGGAAGCTTGAGAATACTGGCAGGGGCATCTCTTCGCAAAGATGGGAAGAGGAAGAGCCAAGGGCAGAACGAAACATCCCCTCAGGGGCCAATCTTGGGTTTATTTCAGCATAAATGAATGACGGATCAAAGTCTTCAATTCTGCAACAGAGAGCATGAGTATAATAATCTTATCCTGTGTGTGTGTGTGTGTGTGTGTGTGTGTGTGTATTGGAGGGGGGATGGTAGGGTGGGGAGGACATAACCAAGTGCCCACCTGGGCCATGAAAAAAAGTTGCCAGTACAAAGAGGTCTTCAATAAAGCCATTGTATAATTTTAACCTCGAATCCTAAATCTTTATATACTTCCTAAGAGAATCTGATCAAAATGGGTGACCATTTTGGTACCTGAATGGTCACCTGTTGCATATGCTTGCTAATTCTAGGTCAGTTAGTCTTGGGAAGCTTTTTTTTTTTTTTTAATTTTTACTTTGAGAGAGAGAGCGAGAGGGAGAGCAGGGGAGAGAGGTAGAGAGAGACAGAGAGAGAGAATCTAAGCAGGTGCCATGCTCAGTGTGGAGCCCAACCCAGGGCTCGAGCTCATGACTCTGTAATCATGACCTGAGCCGAATCAGGAGTTGGATGCTCAATCAACTGAGCCACCCAGGTGCCCCAGAAAGCTTTTATTAAAATTGATGATTTTGGTCATAGAATATATCGTGGTCATATTAAGCAAACATGAATTTAAAATAGTGTAACAGTGTTAAGTTTCCATTTTATACAAAATCAGAAATAGTACTGATCCTTCATCCCTGAATTAGGAATGAGCTCATTGAGAGATGTCTAATGTCTAAATCAGTAGACTTAGTACACTGAACATTGTGTTGACACTTGAGCTGTGTGGCTGCTTGCATTAGCCGGTAAGTGAAACTGCTCGTCTTCCTTTGCAAGGATTAGCCTTGAATTATGAGAGTTTTGAATCATTAGAGGATTTCAGCAATGCAATGCTCACAGAAAATGTATGAAGCTGTAACTCCTTTGTCTTCTCTCGTTAGGTTCTAATTAGTATCAGGATCCATAGCTGGCTAATAACATGACTGCCGGATCCATGGCTTTTCAGTCCATGTTCTGACTAGAAACTTTCCAAATGAAACAAAACCCAGATTTTAAAAATAAAGAAGGGCACGATGAGGGGAAAATGTTTGTGTGCAATGCAATATAGTCAATTTTGTATGGAAATGTGAATCAAAAATATATTTTTTAGATGCAAGGTTGTAAGTTGTGAGTTTGGATTGAATGTAATCCTAAAGTAAGGGAAAATCACGGAAATGTTTTGTAGTTTTTGAGATGGGAAGTTTCCATTTAGATTCACAATCTCTTAAATTTCAAGACTTGAGTACATTTATTTTCTCATGAGTACCTGCAATCTCGAACCCCTACGGAGCCATTGGTAACCTTTGTGTAACCATCTGGGCACTTAATTTCTAAGTTGAGCAAGCAGGATTGGCACTCAGTCCTAATTGTAAGCAGAGATGTCTTATCACACCTTTTTGCCTGTGAAGACATAAAAAAAAAATCAAGTCCCATTAGCAGAACCTTGGTTGGCCAATCTTCCCCATTGGCTTCATGTCCATGGAATGACAGGGATGGCAGCAGGTTGATTGGTAATGACTGGCTGGTTGCCTTCAACCTTATGTACAAAGAGTGTTGGGATCAACAAGCAATGTCTGCCATGGCTGTAGGTGATGAAGGAGGCTGCTTGTACCACCTGTTTGCTGTCCTTGATCTAAAGTGTGGAATCCAATAAAGCAAGGTAACTTCATTACATACACTTACCCAATTGGGAATCCTGAAATATAGAGTACACTTTCCAAATGGGAAAAATTTTAAAGTGGTTATTTAGGGTCAATTGGTCATAGATCAACAGGTCTCAAGAATATTCTTTCAGCATTGATTCTACAGCAATAGTCTAGTCTGGGTGCTAAATGTTACGAAGCATATAGTTCCTGCTCCAAAGATGTTTGCAACATTTTGATTAGAATTCAGCTAGAATATGGGCTCCAACAGGCAGTGATCTTTTTCTGTTTGGTCCTTGAATATTTCCCAAGCACATAGAACAGTGCCTGGTACATAGTAGTGCTTAGTAAAGTATCTGTTGATTGAGTGAGTTGTAGGAAATACAACAGACCCACTAAAAACAGTCACTTAGCAACATTAAGCAGTAGAGAATCAACTGCTAGTATGAATGATGCAGACCCACGTTGGCCCTGTCTTCAGGATCTCTCATTGTCCAAGATGTTGGTGGTGGTTCTCCCAAATAGATTTGGTCCCCTCTCTCTAATCTCCTTCATTTCCCATCAAGTTTAAGAAGAAGCAGTTTCATACAATGAAGAGAGACAAAATGTGGGAGTCAAAAAACCTAAGATTGGAATCAAGCTCTGTATCTTGCTAAGTGTACAGTCTTGAATGCATTCCTCACCCTTTGCCATCCTCTGTAAGGGGGAGGTGCAAATAATCACTCTCCAGGTTACGGAGACCTTTAAATGATATGTGCAAATTGCCTGGCCCAGTATCTGGAATATTTTAGGCAGTAAATGCTAGCTCCTGTAATGCTTCTCTGTCCCCACCTCTGTGTTTTGCTTATTGTCTCTTTTGATAGAAACGTGCTTCTTCCTCCTCTTGGCTCCCCAAACTTCATCTTTCAAGCCCCTGCTTAAGACACTATTTCCACAAAACCACACCCATCTCTCTTCCTTTTCTCAACTTCTTCTCTTCATGTGGTTGGCCAGTGGAACACATTTTGTTGTCTTTGTTTTCCATTTAAAAATCCCTGTGGGAGGGGACCCTGTCTCTTACTTCTTACTTACTCCCATCCACAAATAGCACACAGGCCAGCACTAGGTAGGGGTGGTGAGAATGTCATAACTACTTCTAAATTTACTGAAATATATAAAGGCTGCATAAGAAGAAGTCTTATTTTTACAGAGAAATTTATGGTTATGCATACTTCCAAGAGCATCATCTAATTTGATCTTGACTATGCTGAAGATAAACAGGGAGGTATCATCATCCCCATTCTAGGGGGAGAAAACTGAGGTGAGGGGAGGTTCTGTGACTTGCCAAGGCCACACTGTAACCTTTTGGTCTTTTGATTCCTTTTTTTTTTTAATTTAATTTTTTGTTTTTTAAAACTTACATCCAAATTAGTTAGCATATAGTGAAACAATGATTTCAGGAGTAGATTCCTTAGTGCCCCTTACCCATTTAGCCCATTCCCCCTCCCACACCCCCTCCAGTAACCCTCTGTTTGTTCTCCATATTTATGAGTCTCTTCTGTTTTGTCCCCCTCCTTGTTTTTATATTATTTTTGCTTCCCTTCCCTTATGTTCATCTGTTTTGTCTCTTAAAGTCCTCATATGAGTGAAGTCATATGATTTTTGTCTTTCTCTGACCAACTAATTTCACTTAGCATAATACCCTCCAGTTCTATCCACGTAGTTGCAAATGGCAAGATTTCATTCTTTTTGATTGACGAGTATTACTCCATTGTATATATGTACCACATGTTCTTTATCCATTCATCCATCTATGGACATTTGGGCTCTTTCCATACTTTGGCTGTTGTTGACAGTGCTGCTATGAACATGGGGGTGCATGTGTCCCTTTGAAACAGCACACCCGTATCCCGTGGATAAATGCCTAGTAGTACAATTGCTGGGTCGTAGAGTAGTTCTATTTTTAGTTTTTTGGGAAACCTCCATACTGTTTTCCAGAGTGGCTGCACCAGCTTGCATTCCTAGGTCTTTTGATTCCTTGATTAGCTTATTCCTCTTCCCTGCATGCTGTACAACGGCACATAGAAAAATAAAATCTGTTTTTATGGGCAGCTTTCATTTGATGATCATTATGAACCAAAATAGCCCTGGAATATTCTTTATGGAATAATAGTAAAAGCCACCCTTAGCTAGAGTTTGAATCAACTCCCTTTAATGGCCATGAAGCCTCTACATCTGTTAAAACCGGCTTTTCTTTATATTAGGTTTTCCCACTTAGATAAGCGGATGGAAGAACATTACTTTTTCTTTTCTTTTTCAAAAGGTCAGGTTTAATACTTGCTTTTCAAGAAATCTCTTGACTTTCAAGTTGTCCTTTTCAAATGGAATGGCTTATTTGGTCTCTTATACAGTCTCCTCTGAAAAGCAAACTCAGCTTTAAACCCTGGTCAAGGCCTGATTTCTGCACTTAAGCAAGCACTCCATGCTGCTGATGGTGATGATGACAATGAAGATGATGATTCTGGCTGTTTGTGGAGCACTGTCAGGGGAGGAACTGCAGTTCAGAGAGATGAATTAACCTGCTCAGGCTTGGACCACTAGTAGGCTGTGGAGCACAGTGACCGGTCCTCAGATATAGTTGATAAACAAACATATGAGAGCCACGGTTCAAACTCACCACTCTCAAACCTCTAAGCTGGAGCACGAAACCGTTATGCTAGCTTCCAGCATTTTCGTGAAAAGCATTATCAGAGGACATCCAACTGGCGTCGAGTCGGTAGGGATAAATATTTGCCTGGCTCAGATGCAGAATCATGTTTAAGTTTTATGATGAATAGAAATCATGCCTGGGGGAATGCATTTTAAATAAATCACTCAGATTGCCTTGTTCCTACCCCTCGTTTTGGCTGACCTAGCTGCACATCTGATACCCAACTTGCTCTATTAAGACAGCTCACATGAGGGGTGCCTGGGTGGCTCAGTCGGTTAAGCATCCGACTTCGGCCCAGGTCATGATCTCACGGTCTGTGGGTTCGAGCCCCGCGTCGGGCTCTGTGCTGACAGCTCAGAGCCTGGAGCCTGTTTCAGATTTTGTGTCTCCCTCTTTCTCTGACCCTCCCCTGTTCATGCTCTCTGTCTCTCTCTCTCTCTGTCTCAAAAATAAATAAATGTTGTTAAAAAAAAAAAAAAGACAGCTCACGTGAGCCTGCTTGAGATGTTGGTGTTCCAGTGGGTTTCACGAGAGATGCTGACCCTACCACCCTGGGTACTTCTTTTTCGTTTTCTTTCTTTCTTTCTTTCTCTCTTTCTTTCTCTTTCTTTCTTTCTTTCTTTCTTTCTTTCTTTCTTTCTTTCTTTCTTTCTAAATTTTTTTTAATGTTTATTTTTGAGAGAGAGAGAGAGCAAGAGCGTGAGCAGGGGCAGGGCAGAGAGACAGGGAATCACAGAATCCAAAGCAGGTTCCAGGCTCTTGAGCTGTCAGTACAGAGCCTGACACGGGGCTCGAATCCACAAACTGTGAGACCATGACCCGAGCCGAAGTTGGGAGCTTAACCGACTGAGCCACCCAGGCACCCCTCTTTTTCTTTTTTCATGTTTTATTTGTTTTTGAGAGAGAGACACAAAGTGTGAGCAGGGGAGAGGGAGACACAGAATCCGAAGCAGGCTCCAGGCTCTGAGCTGTCAGCATAGAGCTCGGTATGGAGCTCCAACCCACAAACTGTGACATCATGACCTGAGCCGAAGTTGGACACTTAACCAACTGAGCCACCCAGGCACCCCTTTGGGTACTTCTACTACAACTCTGTGGAAGCTAGAAGGGATGAGTTCCCGATGCATTCTGTAACACTGTTTCTCAACCAGACATCACCTACAATTCCCTAGAACATCTGTCTGCTCATCTGTCTTCAGCCGTGGTTATTTTCTATATTCAAAATGATGCAATGGGAGGAATTCACAGTGAATTATTAACACAAAAGAAACCCCCCTGCCCCAGGGGGATACCAACATCTGCAATGGAAAGAGGAACATTAGCATGAGCGTCAGAAATCCTAACAACGGGGTTTGGCGCGTAGGAATAGAACCAACTGGGTGAGCTCACCTTTGGAAAGATGGTTCACGACCATTAGGATCCTATTCTCTGCAGCCTTTCTCTTTATTTTATGAAGTCCAGAGAGTACCCTTTACCCATCACAACAGAGGAAAGCAAAAAGGTTTTTAACATACCGTGAACATAACAACAACAACAACAAAAATGCGAGTCTCATCTTACCTGCTCTGTAGTTTCAGGCGGGGAGCAGAAATTTTGTACCACCAATCCAAGAAGAAAAAGCATGAACTTTTGTAGCATAGTGAGAAAATATTTGCTCCTTCTGGCTCCAGGCACCTGTCGGAACTATTCAGCTATTCTAACCTAGTCTGATGAACTCCTAGTGAATTCTCTTTCATTTCAGTGTTTGCGTTCAAATCCTTCCCCCTCTTTTTCCTGGATTGAAGCAGATGATATGTGAGAACTGCCCCGAGACAGGAAAAATGGCCAATTCAGGGGTCGTGGTGAAATTGGCCACCCTCGACTCTATATATGTCTTGGTTGAATGACAGGATATCCTGAAGGGGCTGAGGCGGAGACATGCTCTGGAATTTTTGTGCCTCGTGCAACTCCCAAGAACGAGCTCCCACCTCCCAGGGCTCTGCCCATCCCGCTTCTGGTCCTGCCTGCTCCTGGACCCACAACCCCACGGACACGTATCCAGCCACACCATGGAAAACTGCAGGCCCCTCTCTCCGAATGCAAAGTCCCAATCTTGGTGCCAGGCAGTATTTGTGGGAGTCCCCATAAACAGGAACGATCCCACAGAGGGAATGCTGCAGGAGTTCGAGGCTTTGACTTGGGAGAGGGTGGTGGCTGTCACTTTGGCACGGCTGCCAGACTCTGTTGCAAAAACATGTCTCTTTGTAGTTGCCAACAGGGGGCATTTCGATCTTCCCTTCCTCTCTTCCATGTCACGTCCTAACAGATGACTGAGTGTATAGGTCTCATCTTACCGTTCAAAGTCTAGGTCAAATGCCACCTCTTTGGGGAAGCCTTCCTGTCCTGCCCCTCCAATACCACCTGGGAAACCCTCCCAGCATTTTGCATGTAGTACTAGGAAAGCCCAGTCACATCTGTCACAATCCATCTATCTGTATATCTGTCTCCCAGGCCCAATTGTGAATTCCTTGAGGACAGAGAGAGGCCTTCATCTTCTCTGTATCTCTAAGAGCCTGGAGCAGAGACCGGCATTTGAAAATAATAAAAACAAATAGTAACAGTCAACATTTGTTGAAAACGTTCTGTATGCTAGACACTATTCTAGACTTCTCCATGGATTGCCTTGTCTCATCCTCACAACTCTTAGTGAAATAGTTATTTTCCCCATTTTACAGAGAAGGAAACTGAGGCAAAGAGGTTAGGCAACTTTTCTAAGGTCACACAGCTGGTAGGTGGGCATCCAGTTTTCAAACTGTGTGGCCCCAGGGTCAGTACTATGAACGACTCCCCTCTCCTGCCTGAAACAATGATTATTTAATGCATAAATAGCTAAGAGGTGGTGTTCCAGTCTCATTGACATGATGGAAAAATGTCAGGCCCAGAACCAGAAAGGATAAAGTCTGGGCTTATCCACAAGTCAGGCATATGAGGCTGTGTTTCATGACACTGAGTTAACTGAGAGACTCATGCAGTTATAGACACTAGTTTTGGTTAAATAATTCTTCTCTCTGTGCAGTCCTTCTCTCTTTGAGTTTTGGAAATAACATTATATTATATGGCTCAATAATCTAAGAAACTTCCAATACAGACAGGCCCTTCAGAGGCTAACCCAGTGGTCTGCCTGGAAGATGCCAGATGAGGAAGTTCTTACCATTGCTTGGTTCAGTGCGTCTCAATCCTGGTTTAGGGTCCTGGAGGAGTTTAGAAGGATTCCCCCAATGTCTGGCCCTCATCCAGAACAATCAAATCAGCACTTCTGGGTGCGGGGCACAGAACTAGTGGTTTTCAAAGCTTCCTGGGTGATTCTGCCTGCATGGGACTGTTGCTTGAGGAAAAATGAGCAACTATTGTGTGAAGCCAATGAGATCTGGAGGCTTATCTGTCGAACGGGTGTGTTGCCTTAACCTTTCCTTCCACCAGGGAAAGACATTGGAGACTTCTTTCTGATTCTTTTCTCTCTGAAGGACATGACTAAATATCTGGGGCTTGGAATGGGTTAGATACCTGGGGAAATGATAAAATGAACTCACACTTGCATTTCCTAAAATAGTTCCGGGAGATGCTGCGGGAGAGCCAGGGGAGGATTCACTCATCAAATAATTTGGAAAACCCTGCCCTTGATGTCCCTTTCTTATGGATTAACCATGCTCATTAGCCCGTTAGAGGTTCTGAGAAGTCCTGCGGTAAAGCATAATGTAACAAAACCAACCGAAAACAGTTCAACTTTGCTTAAAGCAGTATTTTCCAATTTTTTAAGACCCTCCCTTGCAAAAGAAACTTCCAGATCCAGTGTTTTATGGATCACTCTTAGAGAGATACTGTCCTAGATTTTAGGAGGTCAAATATTCTATTTTAGAAGCTGCTGGGAAGTAGAGGTCAGCCTGCCACTGGCCATGGAGACTCCATAGTCTAGGACCTGTTCATATACATCACTAATCAGTTTGCCTTAAAAAATACATATAACTTTCATGGCTTTGTTTAGAAATTGTTCAAATCGTTTTGTTAATTAATTTTATTTCTGTTGGGCTCATTTGATGGCTATGAAGAGACGTTCTTCAGGTTGTTTCAAACCCCTACCGCCACCTGTCCCTGCAGTCAACAAGCAACGTGCTCTGAATGGTGCCTAGCACATAGTGGGTGCTCAATCACTCTTCATCATTATTATTATCATCATATTATTAAAATGGGCCAATGTCATAGACAGCAGCTACACAAACCTCTACCCTTATCTCAGTGTAGCTGCGAGTTGGGTCTAGATTTCCTGTCCTGAGTTGCCCCATTTCTGCTGAGCTGTGTGTCCTCCCTTAGTGGAATGTCACTTTCATTTTTTTAAAGGTGTATTTATTTTTGGGGGTGGAGAGGGGCATAGAGAGAGACACACACACAGAATCTGAAGCAGGCTCCAGGCTCTGAGCTGTCAGCACAGAGCCCGACGTAAGGCTCAAACCCATGAACTGTGAGATCATGACCTGAGCTGAAGTCAGTCGCTTGACCAACTGAGCCACCCAGGGACCCCAGTGGAATGTCACTTTCTTGATGGCCACCCACATTCATTTTTTTGCAGAGTGTTGTAATCTCTGTCTCTAACCATTCAAAATTGTTTTGAGGTGAGGGCTTTTTTTTTTTGAAGGAGGGAGAGAGAGAGGGAGAGGGACAGAGAGAGAGAATCTCAAGCAGGCCCCCCCTGTCAGCCCAGAGCTTGATGCGGGGCTCGAACTCATAGACCACAAGATCGTGACCTAAGCCCAAATCAAAAGTCGGATGCTCAACTGACTGAGCCACTCAAGCACCCCTGAGACAAGGGTTTTTAATCAGTAACATTTTTCAGGCAGTTTGCTCCCTCCTATATCCCCTATTGTGTTGCCGTCACTTACTTAAGGTGTGGGACTGGCTTTCCTCTACCCAGGGCTGCCCTTCTGCCTTCTCCCGGCTTCCAGCTTGGTCCTCCTGGGTTAGCACACCTCTCCTCTGGTGTCTGTTCTTAGTGTGGTAACTCGGGAGGGGATGGTCTCCTCTTTGGGAATGGCAGAAGAGGTGCTGAGACACTTGCTGGGTGACACTGTTGTGTGTCCTCTGTGGCTCCAGGACGCTGGGTTGTTAGTGTTTAACTGCTCCTTTCTCTACAGCATGCCAGCTACGAAGATTTCAGTCCTTGGTAATAAAGTATTTCATGTCTGCTTTGAGTAGCATGCCAAGAAGGGACACCTTCACCATCACTGTCATTGTCACCTGCATTGTCCTCCTCCTCATCACAGACCCAAACACAGCTTTTACATGTGCTAGGCATTTAAAAAATATTAGCTCACTTAATTTATTTGATCTTCCCCACAAGCCTATGACACAGGTATCATTATTACCTTATCTCCATCCCCATTCTGCAGATGAGAAGACTGAGGCAGACAGAAGTTGAGTAACTTGTCTGAGGTCACAAGGTTAGCAAGTGGTGGAACAAGGCCTTAAACACAGGTAGTGTGGAGCCAGAGGTTGATGCTGAGGTATTCACATGACACGCTTTGGTTCTTGAATCTTGAACAACGTTCTTATGGACCTCATGAGGTGGCCAACAGGGCAAGAGTTTTATGTTTCTTCTGTTTTTAATGTTTGTTTGTTTATTTATTTACTGGGGTGGGGGGAGAGAGAGAATCCCAAGCAGGCACCACTCTCAGCGCAGAGCCCAACGTAGGGCTCGATCCCACAAACCGAGAGATCATGACCTGAGCCAAAATCAAGTCGGACGCTTAACCGATTGAGCCACCCAGGTGCCCCAAGTTTATGCTTCCGAAGTAGGACAAACCTAGCCGTTTACATGGCGGTCAATTGTCTCTTTTGGTTTGCTGGATAAAAAGGGCAAAAATTGGGATCTAAGGTTGATTTTCTGGTTAGAATTTATGTTTCATTCTCTCAGCCATTTTTGCCAGATGGAAGAAGAACAATCTCGCAGAATAGCGGCTAGGTTTTGATCTTTCTTGAGCATCAATCTAGAAAATTATAACTTGCTTCACATAGTTAACAAATTGCTAATATTTAACAAATAGTTAATAGTTAATATTTAACTATTAATAGTTAATATTTAACAAATAGTTAAATATTGCTTCACATAGTTTAACAAATCCACAAGCTCCCACAATTTTCCCCTTTCTAAGTTTTCACTCTGGGAAGTAAACATTTAGGAAAGGGAAAATAATCGTATGTCCCTGAAAACCTCCAGGAGTAGAAATCAGTGGAGATTCTTTGGAGATGCCTCCCACTCCTACCTGAAGTCCTCTCTGCCTAATGTGGTCCTTGATAAAACTTAGATGCTGGGCAACATGGAGCAAGCAGGACTAATAAAATGGGCTTTCAGAATCTCAGTTCACAGTATTAAATTCCCGTTTTACCATTAAAAGTAGTGTCCCAGTAGGAGAACTGGATGTTTCTGCCTGAGCATGTGGTTTTCATGCGGAGTAAGCATTTTCAATGGAATTCAATATTATTAAACAAATAGTTTGGGGTTACATTCACCTGGACGTGTGTGTGTGTGTGTGTGTGTGTGTGTGTGTACTCACTGGGAAGAATTTTTCGCACTTAAAACATCTTGGCCAGAGTACAAAATACTTCCTTCTCTCCTTTATATCTTATTGTAACATTGAAACAATTCAACAGCTATCTTTATCCCAATATAGAAATTATTAAAAAGGAATTCACATTTGTCTTCATTAAAAAAAATCTCTTTCTTGTACTGATCTGCTGAGCAATAATTAATTCTTTTTTGATTTGTCTTCTTCCTTCCCTGCCTTGGGTAAGAATATCTTGTGTTTTTACAGATCAAAGGAGTTAATAAGTTAAGCTGAGAGTAATCTATAATTTTTTATCATGTTTTGAAATAACTTCTGTTTAAAAAGTCTTCAAGTGAAAGTCTGAATAACATATTTTTTGGCCTGATTTATATAGATAGCTATCCCAAAGACCCATCTTTACTTTGATTGTGTAGACATGAGTCATATCTAACAGAATGATTTTTTTCTTGATTGCTGTCACACTGTAAATTTCACTTACCTATTCATTTATTCAATAAACACTTGTGGAATGTCAGACACTATTGCTGGGCTGAGGACACAGGGGTGAGTAAGCCACATTTCACTCTGCATTATAGCTTCCACCATACTTTTGCCTGTATTATGTCACTTAAACCTTATCACGAGTTTGTGGGGCGCCTGGGCGGCTCAGTTGGTCAAGCGTCTGACTCTTGGTTTCAGCTCAGGCCATGATCTCACAGTTCATGAGTTCCAGCCCCGCATCAGGCTCTGTGCTGACAGCGAGAAACCTGCTTGGGATTTTCTCTCTCCCCTTCTCTCTCTGCCCCTCCTCTGCTCTCTCTCTCTCTCTCTCTCTCTCTCTCAAAATAAATAAATAAAACTGAAAAAAAACCCTTATTACAAGCTTGAAAATAGACTTGGCAAAGAGTAGTATTTCGATTTGATAGATGTGAAAATGGAGGCATAAAGGGATCGAGTGATTTAGTCAGGGTCAATCAATTAGTATGAACTAGTATTAGATGCCAGGTAATCTCACTCTACTCTGCCTGTTAGAGTAGGCCACGATTCCGATACCTGATGCCTAAGCTCATGTATGGATTATCTGCGGTTCATCTAATTCAGTCACTAACATTCTAAACTGAATTGAGTGCTATTTGTTGTCACACTGAAAGAAAGCCACGGTCACTGAAGTCCTGAAGAGCAAATATAAAGAAGATGGTTGAGATCAACCACAGGCATACTTGGACCAGAACGGAGGGTCAGGTCGCTGATTCCCAATGGTCCACTATGTGGTCTACTGGTCTTGTCCTGCATGGCATAGCACAACATGGGTAAATTGGATGGATCAAGGCTCCATGTTCCATATAAAAGATCTCAGCCATGTTCTAGAAACAGGTGCCACACCGGCTCTAGGGACCACATGGTGAGGCTCACACCTGCCAGTCATGCCTCTGTCTTAGCGGCTTATCTGGGCCTGGAATGACCTTCCCCCAGGAGACACTTAGCTAACTCCTTCCTTTCCTTCAAGCCCTTGTTCAAAGCCACTCTCTCCACAAGACCTGTGCAGATCACTCAACTGAAAACTGCTATGTGTGTCCCTTCCATCCTGATGTCCCACCTCCTCTTGTCCTGATCCTTTTCTTTGTCCTGGGGCACATATCCCTTTCTTAGTCACCCTACAGTTTGCTTTTTACTATGCCTATTGTTAGTTCACTGTCTCTCCAGTTAGAATGTATGCTCATTAAGGGCAGGGATGTTTTCTGTTTAGTTAACTGATAATATCCCAAATACTTGGAACAGTGCTTGGTCTGTAGTAAGCACTCAATACAAATGATTGACAGAATAATCCATGGAAGTGAAATTTTCTCAGCTATGTTGGTAAGCAGTTTAGATAGTTCAACTAAAATACCATCACCCTCCACAGGGTACCTGAGTGGCTCGGTTGGTTAAGCGTCAGACTCTTGGTTTTGGCTCAGGACATGATCTCACAATTTGTGAGTTCAAGTGCTGCCTTGGGGTCTGTGCTGACATCGTGGAACCTGCTTGGGATTCTCTCTCTCCCTCTCCCTCTCCCTCTCTCTCTGCCTCTCCCCCACTTGCTCTTTCCATCTCTCTCTCTCTCTCTCTCTCTCTCTCTCTCACACACACACACACACACACACACAAAACCCAACTTGAAACACCACCATCCTCCAAAAAAAATTTATTAAAACAGACTCTTCTGTTTTTTTTAAATTCCCTGAGCCAATTATAAAATTACTTCTTTCTGCACTTTGCACCACTCCGCTCTGCCACAGCGCCTTCCTCTCAATAAAGCATTCTGAAATCCCCTTGTTATTTGGCTTTTCCACATGTTATTCTGTTGCATTCTTATCATTATTGTTCCTAGATTTTTATTTTGATATCTGCGAGTGTCTGCAGGGACGTTAAATATTTTTCTCTTTTCTGCAAATGAAAGTGATTTCCATCCACAGATTCTCAGACTCTTTCCCTATGTGATGAGTATTGGTTCAGAAGAGAGAGTTGGTTCAACACACATCAAGGTCTGGCTCTAGTCCTGCCCCAAACCACTGACCCTGTCCTTGAGCAAGGACACAACCTCCATGAGAACATAACGGGATGAGATGACGAAATGCTCACTCTCTTTCTGTGCATCTACAGGACTGTAAGCATTTCTTTTCACACTTCCCAGCCCGAGGGGATTTCTACCCTCCCCCAGCACCAAACTTCTTCGGGCCTTGAACATTTTGGTGGTTGGCTCAAATGCTGGGCACATCCTGGAGGAATATAAGTGAATTGTTTCCTCCTGCAAGTAATCTGAAATGCTCCAATCCCTCAAAATTACTTTCTCCAAGGAAACAGAAACAGTCTAGGATTTTGAAGAAAGAGCAGTGCGATATACTTAAGCTAAGGTTTATTGCCACGGGGGTGTTTTGCCCAAACTATTTCATCAGCCTGCAGAGGCAGATATCAGGTTGAACCATATGAAATAGCCACTATTTTAGGGGGAAAAAAGGATTAATACCAGCAACTTCATATGGTGTACCCTAGCATGTATACATATTTAGCCTTCTACATGGTTAGGAAATATTCTATTTATTATTATTTTTTTCAACGTTTATTTATTTTTGGGACAGAGAGAGACAGAGCATGAACGGGGGAGGGGCAGAGAGAGAGGGAGACACAGAATCGGAAACAGGCTCCAGGCTCCGAGCCATCAGCCCAGAGCCATCAGCCCAGAGCCATCAGCCCAGAGCCTGACGCGGGGCTCGAACTCACGGACCGCGAGATCGTAACCTGGCTGAAGTCGGACGCTTAACCGACTGCACCACCCAGGCGCCCCCAGGAAATATTCTAAAGTTTTAATCTTCATAGAGAGGCACTCTTCGTCCATTGCCCTTCTTCAAGGACTGAATTTTCCAGGAAGGATATCATTGTGGGCATAAGACACCAGGGCTCAAGGGGCTATCCGTTTTGGTTGAAATGCTGTGTCTGTCTTCAGGTAGCATGAACACTGGGGCCCAGGAATCCCCTCCCTGTAATGCTTCCCATCCGACAGAAAGGGCTGAACAAACAGATGGACAAGTGTCCATGCCTTTACCTGGCCCCGAACACCCCTCCTGGTCCCTCTGCATCGTGCTCTGACAGAGTAAATAAAACACACCAGTTGTTATTAGGAGCTGACGGGGCAAAAGGGTTTCCTGCACACTCATCAGATACTGGCCTTTTCAAGAGTCAGCTTTCCCATGCGGGGATGTGTCCAAACACGTGTATCCCTGTCCTCCTGGCCCTTTCCTCTTCCTTTGTTAGCTGAAATCTTTCCACGCAGCAGACTTTTTTTTTTTTTTAATTTTGTTTTTCCTTTTTGTGGAGCCCAGTCAGCAGGTCCTGCTTTCGGCAAAACTGTAAAGTAGGCAAAGTTCCCCTGGAGCTGCCCCTCTACTTCCCATTCCGTGTTCTCCCTTCCCCCAGTCAGCCAACCAGCATTCCCGGGGAACCACTGGCCTTCACCCTGGCACCTTTCTGCTTAGCTGTTCGTTCCTGGTAACATCCTGATTGTTAGTGAGGGTTCGTGGTTAGTTAATTAGTCGGTATGAATTATTTGGCATTTGCATTGTCATATTTGGGAGTCACGAGGTCACGGTGAACGCTGATCTGCTCAGTTGCTCGGAATCATGATTGTTTCTTCTCTTGTCCCCACTGCTGATAGCAGCAATTCTTTCTCCTTCCACCTGCAGCAGGAGGGGTCTGATCGCGAATCTGACCACTTCTCTTCTCCCCCAGCACTGTCGCCCTGCTTCGAGCCATCGTCACGTCCTGCCTACAGGATTCTAGTGGTGCGGCCACCTCCTGCCTGTCACTCCTCCTCCCACCCTGGCCGTCCCCAACCCGTTTTCCCCATACTGGTCAGAGTTCTCTTTTAAACCTGTAAGCAAGATCGGGCGTTTGCAGCTTACAACCCTTGAGTGATGACTTATCATCACAGTGCGCAGGCACCAAGCCGTTGCCGTGGCTTTGGATCCTACCGGATCTGGGCTCTGGTCTTCTCCCTGCTTCGTCCTGAAGATTCCGTAGGGTACTCTGCTACGCCTGCCCTGCCTTTATCCTATGCCTCCCACACCGCCTGCCAGTTCCCGTCCTTGGCACTCACGGTGGCGGTTCCCTTTGCCCGGAATGCCCTTCCCTCTACTTTTTGCATCATTGATTTATTCTTATCTTCAGTTTCCATTTACATGTCACCTCACAGAGAAGCCACCTCTGATTCTCCAAGCTAATGTGGTCATCCAGTCACTCTGTCACATCATTCCGTTTTAGTTCCTCACCTAGTACCTATTCCACGTGATAGTGTCTTGTTTGCCACTTGTCTTTCCCTCACTGGAAAGTAAAGTCCATGGCAGTGATTTCTCGTAGGCATTTCCCCAATGCTTAGAGCAGTCCCTGAGACATAGTAGACAGATTGTTGTGAACGAATGTGTAAGTATTACGTGCTGATATTTAATACATACTATGTTATTGATTGATTGATTTACTGTTTACTTATTTATTTTCAGAGAGAGAGAGTAAGGGGGAGGGGGAGGGGCAGAGAGACAAGGAGAGGGAGAATCCCAAGCAGGCTCCATGCTGTCAGTGCAGAGGCTGACATGGGGCTCATTCCCACAAACTGGGAGATCATGACCTGAGCTGAAATCAAGAGCCAGACCCTCAACTGACTGAAGCCACCCAGGTGCCCCAACGCACACTATGTTATTTAATGCTCTCAAATTCCCTATGAGGAAGGTACTATTATTATTATTATTATTATCATTTTAAAGTAGGCTTCACGCCCAGCATGGAGCTTGAACTCATAATCCTGAGATCGAGACTTGACCTGAGATCGAGAGTGGATACCCAATCGACTGAGCCTCCCAGGCACCCAGAAGAAGGTAGTATTATTATCTTTACTTTACAAATTAGAAAACGGAGGCAAGGAGAGACCTTTCAGTACGACTGTCTATGTAACCTGTGGGCCCCTGTGCAAAATGCAAATGCAGGGCCCCGTGTTAAAAAACAATGAATAATTTAGGGCGCCTGGGTGGCTCAGTCGGTCAAGCCTCTGACTCTTGATTTCAGCTTAAGTCATGCTCCCAGGGTGGTAAGACCAAGCCCCTTCTCAGACTCTGAGCTGGGCATGGAACCTGCTTAAGATTCTCTTTCTCCCTCTCCCTCTGCCCCTCCTCCACTCGCATGCACACACACTCTGTCTCTTTCTCTCTCAAACACATTAAGAATTTCAGAACAGAAGCAGTAGAGCAGATGAAAGGGTGTCCGGAGAGCTAGGAAAACTAAACAGGGCAGTGAAATATTAGAGAAGGTAAACCTCGGTGAAAAGATGAAATGTGAGGAGGACTTACTGGAGGTGACGGAATTTTCTAAGTGGTTGTCCAAGAGGAGCACTCCAGGCAGAGGGAACAGAGAAGAAAAGGCCCTCAGGTAGGAGTAGAAATGGCAGCTGGGAGGTAAGGGCCTTGGCGAGGATTCTGGGCATCATTGGAGGGGTTTGAATAGAGGAAAGACATAGCCAGGCTCATTAGGAGGCCATCGTCCCAGCTGCTGTGTGGAGAATAGGCCTGGGAGAAGCAAGAGAGAAGACCTCCCAGCAGGCTGTAGAACAAGCCAGGTGAGTGATTTTGGTAAGCTGAGCCACTGTGGGAGCCATGGAAGTTGCAGGAAGGAGTCAGCTTCTTGGTATAGTTCACAATGAAGGCCACCAAAATTGCTGATGGTTTGGACGGCAGTGAGTCAGAAAGAGAGGAGTCAAGGATGACTCCAATGTTTTTGGCCTGAGCAATTCAAAGAATTAAGTTGCCAACCTCCGAGAAGGAAGGACATGAGCAAAGCACAGTTTTGTGGGCCGGATATTTAGGAATTCCATCTTGGATATGATAAGTTTGAGATGTCTATTAGATATCCAAGTGGGGTGGTCAAGGACAGTTGAATGAATGAGTCCGCAGTTCTAGGAGAAGTCTGGGCAGGATATCCACATTTGAAAATCGCCAGCACTGTGGGTCATATTTAAAGCCTTGGGACAGGGACTATCCCCAAAGAAGACGGCACAGGGAGCAGACTGAGCATGAGCTCTGACAGTAGCAGGTGCAGGAGAACTGGGTCAGGGAGGAGGAATGATCACCTGCGTCGAAAGGTGGTGGCAGGTGAAGCATGGATGCTGTGCCTTTGGACTCAGCAACATGGCGGTTTTTGGTGAACTTGACAAGAGCAATTTCGGTGGAGAAGTAGGGAAGAAGGCCTGAATGGAGTACGTTTGAGGAAGAATGGGATTAGAGAACTGGAGACAGAGTAGATCTCTTTTTCATGGAGTTCTGCAGCAAATGAAAAGAAAAGGAATAAGGGCAGTGACTGGCGAGGGTTGGGGGGTGGAAATGAGACAAGAAATATGTTTAAAAGATGAGAGAAATAACAGCATTTTTATTGCCTGGAAGGAATGTTCCAAAAGGTAAGGAAACATTGATGTTAATCACAATGAATGTCAATATTGAAAAACCATCTTGGTTTATGTCATGCTAAATGAGATGTTTAGATACCAAAGTGGTGGTTACTTCTGGCTTGTAAACTTCTGTTTGGAAACTTTCAAATGTTAACAAACTTTTCCTAGAGTTTGTATTCCAGATGGAAGGGAGATACATTTAACCATCCTCTGTCCTTGATAAAGATCAATGTGTATGCGCGCGCACACGCACACACACACACACACACACACACAGTTGCCATATTGTCTATCCTAAGTAATTTCAAGTGGATCACAGGCAATCTGATACTCGTAAACCAATCTGATACTCGTAAACCCTCAACTCCACCTATATTTTCCCTTCAACATTGCCATGCCCCATGGTCCCTACTGGAGCCCCAGCCCCAGCTGGTTCTCCAGAGATGGAGCCTTCAGTGGCTTGAGTGGCCTATGCTGTTCCTGAGGACTTCTTGCCCTGTGGCCTTGGCTGGAGTGAAGTCCTTTGTTAGAGGTGGAGGGAGATGTGATGCTGTTATAAACTCTCAGAGAAGACTCAATGAAGCATTTGAAATTGCTCTTTCCCAATTTCTTACTCCAATATGTGAAAATCACTAAACCATCAGAGCTGCTCCAGGGTTACAGTTTAGCTCTCTGGTTAACGGGCTGTGTAACCGGACAAGCCTTGTAACTGTCAGGGTCTGTGGGTTCTTCAACTTGACTCCATTCTGTTTTGACTTTTTTATCATTCTAACTTTACTAAGTCTTTTCAGAGATCTGAAGCAGCAATTATCTTTTCTTTCTTTCATTTTACTTTTACTACTCTTTCTCTTTGGTTGAGGACTACTAACCTCAGAAAATACAGTTCAAGGGCACATAGGTCAAAGGGCAATTCATTTTCTTTTTTATTGTGTTAAAATACACATAACATGAAATTTACCATGTTAACCATTTAAAAAAATATTTATTTTGAGAGAGAGAGCGAGAGAGCACGCAAACATGAGTGGAGGAGGGGCAGAGAGAGAGGGAGGGTGAGAATCCCAAGCAGGCTCTGCACTGTCAGCACAGGGCCCGAGGTGGGGCTTGAACTCACAAACTGTGGGATCATGACCTGAGCGGAAATCAAGAGTTGGTTGCTTAACTGACTGAACCACCCAGGCGCCCCATGTTAGCCACCTTAAAGAGTACAGGTCATGGCATTCGTATCGTTGTGCAGCCATCACTTTTATTCATCTTCCCAAACTGAAACTCCATATCCATTAAACAATAACCGTTCATTTCCCCCTTCCCCCACCCCTGGTGACCACTGCTCTACTTTGTGTCTCTATGAATCTGACTGCTCTGGATACCGCATATATATGGATGGCACAATATCTGTCCTTCTGTGTCCGGCTAACGTCACTTAGCAGAATGTCTTCGAGGTTCATCCATGTTGAAGCATTTGTCAGAACCTCCTTCCTTTTTAAGGCTGAACAAGATTCCATTGTATATGTCTGTCACATTTTGTCTACCCACTCATCCTTCGAAGAACATTTGGGCTTTTCTACCTTTGGCTATTATGAATAACACTGCCAGGAACATGGGTGCACAAATATCTGTTTGGGTCCCTGCTTTCAATTCTTGTGCGTATATACCCCAAAGTGGAGTTGTTATATCAGCTGCTAATTCTGTTCATTTATTTCTTTTCAGGACAAAGCGGATAGTTTGTGCGGGTCAGGAATTTGCGAGAAGCGGAGCTGTGTGGTTCTAGCTTAGAGTCGCTCATGATGTCACAGTCGTTTGTTTAATTTTGAGGACCTGCCACAGTGTTTTCCACGGCAGTTGTACCATTTTCTATTTCCACCAGCAGTGCACAGGGTTCCAATCCCCCCACATCCTCACCAACACTTTGTTAGTTTTATTTTTTTCATAGTAACCATCCTAATGGATGTGAACTGATATCACTGTATACCTGATGATTAATAATGTAGAACATCTTTCTAGGTACTCATTGGACATTTGTAAATCTTCTTTAAAAAATGTTTATTCAACACCTTTGCCCATTTTAACATTGAGTTGTTTTTGTTGTTCAGTTGTAGGGGCTCTTTGCATATTCTGGGTATTAATCTCTTCCCCAATATATGATCTACAAATATCGTCTCCCTTTCCATGGCCTACCTTTTCACTCTGTTGATAGTGTCCCTTGAGGCACAAAGGTTTTAACATTTTGAGGAAGTCCAATTTGTCTAGTTTTTCTTTTGTTGCCCATGCTTTTTGTGTCATATCCAATGAATCATTGACAAATCAATGTCACAAAACTTTCCCCTAATGATTTCTTTAAAGAGTTTCACAGTTTTAGCTCTTCTATTTTCATAATATGATATATTTGTGCCCTTGATGTAGAAAAAAGTTCCACTAAAACTGTTTCTTAAAGAACAGGGACCATTATGCTTTATTCAACAAATACATTAATTAAAACACTTTAGTTGAATATGGCCAACAGTCAAAGGGCAACCGGAAGGATCAAGAGGGTAAAAAGCATTAGACAATGAGGAAGGAAGATAGAAAAAGAGAGGAAGGTGGAGAAGGGAAAACAGAAAAACACCTCGTGTAGTTGAAAAAGCAGAGATCTGATTTAATCATCCTGCTCTTAAAATATATGCCCACTGCCTGCATTTGTTATAATACAGTGTATATTTTAATGATTGCCTAAATTGTGTGTGCATAGGAGTCACTGAAAAAGTTACAATGAAAGAACTGCTTACTGCATACTTTGGAAAGCTGATTAAGTAAAAAACAAAAGTTAAAATATCTAAGGGCTCATTTTGTGGGCTTTTGGGTACTGATCTAAAGGCATACGGGTCACCTCCTGATAGTTCACAAATCCCTAAGGGATTGAATGGTCCCCAAAAGGAGAGTCAATGGGATTTTATGTATGTATGTATGTATTTAAAGTTTATTTATTTTGAGAGAGAAAGAGAGCAAGAGACAGGGAGAGAAAGGGGCAGAGAGAGAGAGAGAGAGAGAGAGAACCTCAAGCATCAGCACAGAGCTGGATGTGGGGCTCAGACTCATGAATTTCAAGATCATGACCTGAGCAGAAATCAAGAGTCAGACGCTTAACTGACTGAGCCACCCAGGTGCACCGAAGTCAATGGGATTTTAGCAAAAATAAACATAAAATTATATTTCCTTCCGTGTCCTGTAGATTTAATAACATTAACTCAAGGAGTTACATCAGCAGACACAGGGCAAGCAACGTCTTCAAGTGGCACGTGGAGTGTGGGTGAGGTCTTGGACAGGGCCCAAGGTGAAGTGCACACAACTCAAGTTCCTTTCCTTTTCTTGCTTCCCTTCCTGCTTAAGAGGCGTCAGCAGGACTTTGTGTTGTAGCAGGATGCTCTGCCTGATCTTTAACGTGTTTTTTTTCTGTCATGAGAGAAGTGCCTTTTGGAGTCACTGAGGGCGATCTCCTTTCTAAAGGCATTGCGTCTGGCAGCCATGGAGGAGAGTCCCCCGTAGATGGGAAGGATGTACTACTACGACCCTTCTTAAAAAAAAAAAAATGGTGTCACTGGAGGAAATTAGAGGAAAAGGAAGGTGATTCCGACCGTGAGGAGGGAATCCTGATTCCATGAGCCTGGGAAGCCGATGTTCTGGAAAGTGACATGTGAACTGAAAGAGCCAATCCCTGAGAGTGGCAGCCTTGGGAGCGCATTAGATTCACCTGGCCTTAGATCAACTTCCTTGGGGAACCAGGACGGGACACCTCGCGCAAGAACCCGACCAGCAGGCAGCGTGGTCACTGATGTCTGCGGCATCTGTCTTTAACAGTGACCCCGTGTGGCGACAAGACGCAACGACAGTACCCGAGACCAATTTTCTTCCAGCCTGAGTGTGGGAGTCGCATGCACCTGCCTTTTGGCCTCCCCTTTTGGATCGTACAACCCCAGAGGTTTGTGGACTATCCGCAGATGGAGTGGGGGTGGAATCTTCTAGAAAGAGATGATAGATTTCATGTCAAACACAGTTCAGAGGGCCTTGAGAAAATAAATTTTGCCTCTGGTTTATGGAGTGGTTCATGCTTGGCTACATTTTAGTGGAGTAAAAGTGGCATTTTGACTTTATACTTGGGTTCCCTCCTGCCACCTTCCAAGAGAGGATTTTCAGGCACAGTAAGTGAAAAATGGAGCTTTGGATCTTTGGTAGTTTTGGTTTGTGTGTATCTCTGATTGCTAATATATGGCACCTCTAGGGTCCAAAAAGGCCATTTTATCCAGGGCAAGCTAGTGGAGCCATCTTGGGTAGTAAAATAATTTATCCCCCGCCCCAATTCCATGCCAATTAAGATAGGAGAAGTGGGTGTTGATGAAAAGGGATGCAGAGGAAAAGAGAGGAGGGGGATCTAGGGGGAGCATCAGGTAGCTGAAAAGATAAGACTTCTTTGAGGTGAGGGCAAAGGTTGCAAGGTAGGTCTGACTCATCACCACAGTAATGATGGCAAGTATCAGTATCATCTTCTTAAGCATTAGGGACTATTGTCAGCATTTACATAAATTACTTCACAGATCGTCAACAATCTTATGAGGTAGGTACTATTTTTTTTTTAAGTTATTTAATTATTTTTAGCGGGGGGAGAGGCAGAGAGAGAGGGAAAGAATCTCAAGCCCAATGCAGGGCTCAAAGTCACGAACTATGAGATCATGACCTGAACCAAAACCAAGAGTTGGATACTTAACTAACTGAGCCACCCAGGCACCCCTGAGGAAGGTACTATTTTGTTCTTCATTTATCAGTGGGGAAACCGAGGCACAAAGATGTAACGTGCCCAGGGGTGATTGGAAATTTTTGGGTTCAAATCCAGGCAGATTGGCTGCAGATTCTGCATCCTTAGCCTCTCCTTTTGCTGCCTCTTTGCCATCAATAGAATTGGGA
Organism: Prionailurus bengalensis; assembly: GCF_016509475.1. Taxonomy (NCBI): domain Eukaryota; kingdom Metazoa; phylum Chordata; class Mammalia; order Carnivora; family Felidae; genus Prionailurus; species Prionailurus bengalensis. The sequence goes on along the minus strand of NC_057358.1, from coordinate 123,681,874 downwards.
GGATTGGAGGGCAGAGTTCATTGGTAGCCAACAATAATGGTATAACTTTGATAATTTTAGTAGCAAGCAAAAGAAAAGCTAAGTCAAATGGGTTTATACAAAAAGGGAATTTCTTGGTTCACACAAATGAAAAGTCCAGAGATAGGCCTGGCTTCAGGCATGGCTTGTGATACAGGATTCAAATGATGTCCCCAGTCTCTATGTCTCAGCTCTGCTTCTGCAGGTTGGTACCATTCTCAGACTGCTTAATGAACCCAGTATTTTAGGCACACTTCCTCTCCATGCCTAATCAATGGGGTATCTTTTACCCAGAATTCCCGACAAACCTAACTTCATGCATCACTGGCTCTGATTAGAGTAATGCCCATTTGGGGCAGAGACTGACTCACTGTTGACTAAATCCAGCATCTCTTCTGTGTAAGCAGCTAGACTACACTTCTCAACCTCTCTTGTAGTTAGATGTGGCCACATGACAATTCTGGCTGATATAAAATGAGTAGAAGTGAGATGATCCTGATGTATTCTTTCCTTTCTGGCTGACTGTAATGGAGATGACCCCCAGAGTGACTGGAGCCATGTGTTTAAGATGGGTGGATCCACCAGATAGAAAAAGCCTGGGTCTCTCAACCATTACAGTCACGAAAGTCACACCAAATAGGACTCCATTCATGTGAGCAAAAAATAAACACCTATTATATTAAAGCCATAGAGATTTTGTCTTTTTAATTTTAATTTTTAAATACCTTGCCAGTGTGGCTAGAAGGATGGAATATATGTAAACCAATTAGGATCCATCTCTGGGACAAGGAGAGGTGTTCTCAGCTAAATCACGTAGCTGAGAATGTTCAAGAGGTGGTTTCTTGGAAGAAATTCAGGTTACTGGTCCTAGCAAGTGATGGAGATTCTGGGCCAATGACAAATCATAAGGGCAGACTGAAGCCAGGAGACCAACTCCAGATCTCTTAACCAAGGACGCCATCTTGTGTCTGATACCCAGTAGACAGCTGGTCTACCATTTGTTTGAGGCGCTGCTTCCGTTCTTCAGTCATCTGGTCTTGCTCAGGACCCCTGTGTAAGACTTCTCAGCACTGGGCAACTGCTAAGCTCTCGGTGGGGGGTGGGGGGAGAGATCAAAATGAGCCTAGGCCTTCGAAGAGCTTGTGTTCTGTTGGGGAAAGGCCAGGCATTCACATTTAAGCTAGGATTAAAAAAAAAAAATTTAATGCTTATTTTTTAGAGAGAGAGACAGAGTGTGAGTGGGGGACGGGCAGAGAGAGAAGGAGACAAGAATCTGAAGCAGGCTCCAGGCTCCGAGCTGTCAGCACAGAGCCTGATGCGGGGCTCAAATCATGAACTGTGAGATCATGACCTGAGCCGAAGTTGGACGCTTACCACTTGAGCCACCCAGGGGCCCCTAAGCTAGGAATTTTGATGGAAGTTTCAGCAGACAATTGTGGTCAACCAGCCAAAGCTTTAGCCAAAATCTAAACTCAAGTTGCATTTAGTTTTTGCTGTCAAAATGACTGTACTCATTGATCTCTCTGAATGTTGAGGTCTACATCTCTTATTGCAAGATTGAGAATCAGGTGCATTCTTTCCCGTTGTTACCTCTAGAGGCAAACACACCGTTTGCGAGTTTGCCCCCTTTTGTTTTCTATTCTTTATATTGTCTCAATGTAAACTTAATGTACCTCCCACTATCACCAGCTTCCTCTCTCCTTCTTCTACTTGAATAGGGCAGAGGATGGAACACTTGGAGCCAACTGGCAGGAACCCAGTACTGTTTGTGTCTGATTTACAAGTGATATTTATGCCCTATTCATTCCCAACAATGGCTCAAGCAATTCCCCAGGACAATAATAGAGCTGACACATCAATATGAAGTGGTTGTGACTTCATGAAGACCTTGATCGCTCAGGACCAGCAATAAATCAGCCGCTTCCTAGGTACTCAAGTATTCAGTTCATTCATTCTTTTCAACGTATATTTACTGATGACCTACTATGAGTCAGATGCTGTTTTAGGTCCATTCTCTTCTCTCTGGCCCAGGGTCCAGCAAACTTTCTTTTCTTTTTAAGATTTTATTTTTAAGTGATCTCGACACCCAATGTGGGGCTCGAACTCACAACCCCAAGATCAAGAGTCCCTCGATCCACCTGCTGAGCCAGCCAGGTGCCTCAGCAAACTTTCTTTGCAAAGGACCAGAGGGTAAATATGTTAGGCTTTGTAGGTCGTGAAGCCTATTTGGCAACTACTCAACTCTGCCATTGTAATGCAAAAGCAGCCACAGATAGCATATGAACTGTGAGTGGGGTTGTGTTTCGATAAAACTGTATTTACCAGCGCAGGCAGTGGGCTTGGATTTGCCCTGTGGGCCCTCAGTCATTGATCCCTCTTCTAACCCAATTCTAACCACACTTCATCTCCATCCCTTAGGAGATTTCCTCTTCCTTTTTCTCCCGGAATTGCAGAGCAGAGAAAGCCAGTAACTAATCAGTGGATCAAGTCAACTGAGTTCTGGTTCCAAAGGGTATGTAGTTTTTCATTCAATAATAACCGTAATAATCATGCTATCAGCAATAACAACACTAGCTGGCAATTATACAGCACTTATTGTACTGTTCAGTGCTTATAATCACTTTCCAAATAGTAACTCATTTCCCCTGATTAGAGACAGGGATCCAACCTGATAGAGAGAAGATCTAGGAAATGGGGTATGTATATGTGTTTATATATGTACACACGTGCACGCGCACACACACGTTTTTGACTATTGTCTTTTAGTATAGTTGGTAAAATAAATAATACCCAATACCTACTGGGCCGCTAAAAGGCGCCAGATGCCAGGTGAAGTGTTGTCCATGCCTTATCCCATTCAGTCCCCCACTGTAGCCCTTTGGGGAGGTACGATTTTTATATCAGTTTTCTAGCTGAGAAACATGGAGCTCCAAGTGGTTCAATAACTTGTCCCATCAAGCAAGTGTGGACTTCAGACTTGTTCACTCCTCCAAAGCTTATGCTCCGAACAGCGTTGCCTTAAGGACTTGCTCAGACTAGGGGAGAATTAATAAAACCCACCAGGCAGGAATGTGGATTTTATTGTGATTGTATTTCATTTTTAAATGAAAAAAAAAATCTTGCAGTGGTGCAACCTTCTCAGATGGCAGGACACAGGATGGTTGTGTCTCCGGTGCTCTGGCATCATGATGAGTGTCATTTGCAAACGCACTGCCCGAGAGGCCTCATTCAATCAACAGCACAATGGGACGCGTTAAACAGAAGCGCAGCTGCTCTGAGGAACGTAGTCTCTGCGTCTGCGGGTCGGGGTCGCCTTTATGGGACAGAGCGCGGTGGCGGTGGCGTCAGGGACAGGGCGCTTGCTGCCTTTCCCCCGCGGAATGCGGCCCTGCGGCTGACAGCTGACAAGCCACCCTGCTTGCCTGGAAGGGGTGGTCTTACCCACAGATTAGATCTTGAAAGCTGCCTCTTTTTGTTGTGTGGCTCAAAAGAGTGGCTCCGCAGGCGGCACGGTTGATGTCAACAAAAGGAAAGCCTAGGAAGGCCTCTTTGAACGGGACGGGAGCGGGAGCGAGCGGGGCAGGCCTGCCTGTGAGCCTCCAGGCACTTAGTTCGCTGGGCTCCCTGCGGATGCTGAGTATGAACCCAAGAGCTCAGTCTCCCCGATTTCTCAGATCAAGGTTCTGCAGCGCGTGCACCTGTTTTGAGGAAATGGCGCCTCTTTCTGGTGGAGCCTGCCTTTGGTGTGATGAGGCAGGCAGAGAGGTTTCTCTTACTCTCTCAACTCAAAGTGATACAAGTGATACAAAGTCAGCTGCAAGACTTAAAACAAATTTTTTTTTTAATATTTATTTTTGAGAGACAGAGTATAAGCGGGGGTGGGGCAGAGAAAGAGGGAGACACAGAATCCCAAGCAGGCTCCAGGCTCCGAACTGTCAACACAGAGCCCGTCGCAGGGGCTGGAACCCACAAACTGTGAGGTCATGACCCGAGCCGAAATCCGACGCTCAACCGACTGAGCCACCCAGGCGCCCGGGACTTTTTTTTTTTCTAGATGTTCTATCTAAGATTGTCGGAGACATAGTGGAAATTATAATGGTTAGGTTTCAGAACATCTGAACTTGAGACTCAGTTCTGTCCCAAAGCACCGTGTAGGCTTGGATGGGTCTTTTCAGCTGTTTGGATCTTAGCACATTTTTGCCTGTTAAATAATGGGGTTGACAGACACGACTTTTCCAATTACCTTCATAAATGTAATGGTGACATGTAAATGACCTTAGAACATTTTTTATTGTTTTAGCTGTTGCTACAGAGAAATTATAATGAGAGAGGAGAATAAAGCGTATCTGCTTACACCTGGCAAGATCTGTGGGTTGAGACTGTGCCGTAAGTTTTGGGATTGAAGGGAGTATAAGACGGAACTAAAGCCATTTTCCCTTTGTAATGGGCGTATTTCTTTTGTGTGTGTGTGTGACTCTTCCCTTCTCTTAAGAATATTATAATTTTTTCCTCTCGATAGGGTAGCCACGTTCAGCAAATAAACATACAGGACACCCAGTTCCACCTAGGTAAATTTAAATTTCAGATGAACAACAAACCGTTTTTTAGTATAAGTATACGGACATACTTATATTTTATTTTTATATTTTATGTGGCAACCGTGCCCCTGGAGAACCAGGCCTTTCCCATTCTATGTGCTTTGGATGACAGGATTTTCACTGGCAGTGGTGTTGTGAAGAGTGACCTTGCAGTCCCAGAGGCCACTTGGAAGAAAATGCACCCTGAGAGAAGCCAATGTAGGGAGAAGCAGAGTTATGAGTTTAAGAGGAGAGGACGGGCCCTAATCATATTGGGCTTTACCCATCAGGTCTTTAATAAGATCTACCCCCTGGGTTTTCAGTTAATTGACCCTATAATTTCTTTCTTTCTTTCTTTCTTTCTTTCTTTCTTTCTTTCTTTCTTTCTTTTCTTTCTTTCTTTCTTTCTTTCTCTCTCTTTCTTTCTTTCTCTCTCTTTCTTTCTTTCTTTCTTTCTTTCTTTCTTTCTTTCTCTTTCTTTCTTTCTTTCTTTCTTTCTTTCTTTCTCTTTCTTTCTCTTCTTTCTTTCTTTCTTTCTTTCTTTCTTTCTTTCTTTCTTTCACTTTAAGTTGCTTTGAGGGGCGCCTGGGTGGCGCAGTCAGTTAAGCGTCCGACTTCAGCCAGGTCACGATCTCGCAGTCCGTGAGTTCGAGCCCCGCGTCAGGCTCTGGGCTGATGGCTCAGAGTCTGGAGCCTGTTTCCGATTCTGTGTCTCCCTCTCTCTCTGCCCCTCGCCCGTTCATGCTCTGTCTCTCTCTGTCCCAAAAATAAATAAACGTTGAAAAAAAAAATTTAAGTTGCTTTGAGTCATGTTCTCTACCTCTTGCAAATCAAATTGTTCTTATGAATTTCCTCCTCTTATTTTAAAACCTTCTCCCCCAGCCCCTCCCTGTGAAAGCAGAAGAAACAAGGAGACAGGACCCAATGTCTGCCGCACCTGCTGGGCACTTACTACACATTGTGTCATTTATTATTCACAGCTGGCACTGCAATAGATCTTCTTCTGGCTTCACACAGAAGGAAGTTAAGGCTCAGAGACGTGAAGTACTTCTGCCCCAGTGCGCATGGCCTGTAAGTGAATAAGCCGAGAAGTCAACCAAAGGTGGTGTGACTCAAAACCTGTGCTTTCCCTAACACGCAACAATGATTAAAAGAGAAAGAGGCTGGGGACCTCATGGGGGAGATCAGAGAGAGGTGACACCTAAGGGAGTCACATGGGAGGGGAAGGTGACATCGAACGCACCCAAGATTTCCACCACAAATGTGTCTTCCCTCTGCTTTCTCGTATTGATTTGTACAAAACCATTTAAAAATCAAAACCCAGAGACTGAACCTCAGATGACTTCCTGTTTATGGGGAGCTATACAGGAGCTTGTGTCATGAGGTAGAAGTCTGGAGGAGAGACCACCTGTTCCCTGTTCTTCACCCCCCTCTGATCCATGACCTCTGCAGTATAACTTTGTAGTTCCCTCCCTGCTTGACCCTGAGTTCTGCCATATGCTTTCCTTTGCCAATGGGATGTTAGTAGATGTGATGCAAGCAGAGACTTGAAATTGTCTTGGGGCACCTGGGTGGCTCAGTCTGTTGGGTGCCCTACCTCGGCTTAGGTCATATCTCATGGTTTGTGAGTTTGAGCCCCACATCTGGCTCGCTGCTGTCAATGCAGATCCCGCTTCAGATCCTCTGTCCCTACCTCTCTCTTCCCCTCTCTTGCTTGCACTCTCTCTCTCTCTCTCTCAAAAAAAAAAATCATCAAAAAAAAAAAAAAAAAAAGAAAGGAAGAAATTGTCTTGAGCACTGGGATTTGATCTTGTGGTCCTCTGCTATAGCCATTAGAATGTACCAGGGATGGCCTGCTGGAGGATAAGGGACAAGTGGAGCAGAGCTGAGTCACCCCAGAAGCCTCTGCTGAAACCAGTCTAGATCACCTGAGTCCCAGGTAGGTGAATGAGCTGAGAGGAGATAACAGAACCCCCAGACCAAATCCCAGCTGAGCTCAAACTTGTGAGCCGTAAATGCCTATTGTATGACAATGAGGTTTTATGGTTATTTGTTATATAGTGTAAACTTATAACATGGACTCAGGGAATTTGATTTTTGTCACAGCCCTTAAATGCCAGGCATGTTCTTAGTGCAACTGGGACCTCCAAGGCAACTCTAGATCTTTTCTAGGATGGACTATAATTGGCTCTGGAACGCTATGGTAACTGTCAAGGGAACCAGAGAATATCTGGAATTAGTCCAGGATTTATACTCCTGGGGCTGGACCAGAGCCAGACTGACCTTGAGGCTGGGGGCCCAGAGATGTTCTTATTGGTGATTCACTGCTCTGTTGGACACAGGTATCTGTGAAGATTTATTTGTTCAAGGGACTTAAAGAGAATATGGATATGGATCAGGAGCACACAGTCAGTACACGAGAAGCTACGACGGGGAGGTGCTGCATCCAGGCAGGAGATTTATAGTGTTTTAGGGGTCTGACCTCTGGACCTTTCGAAGGAGGGGCCTGACGGAGAACCGGCACACGTTGAGATACAGTGGTTTGTTGAGATACAGTGGTTTGTTAAGATACAGTGGTCTAGGATTGAGCACACAGCGGGGTGAGGTTCAGAAGTGAGCCTTGAAGAGTAAACAGTGGTTTGATGACCCCAGTTGAGAGTTCTGAGAAAGGGCCTGTTGTTTGTTAAGTAGTCTGTTGTTCAAATAAGTGAATTTTCAGAAAGTCCCTGGAACAAACAACGGAGTTATTTGGATCTTCATCTTCCTGGACTAGAAACTTCTGAGATAGTAACATCACGTTGGGGTAGAGAGGGCTGAGTCCACCTCTCTGCTGGAGATGGTAAGCTGTGCTGTGGGGGACACTTTCTGTGCTCTAGCGTCAGTAAAACCTGCCCTCCTCCCATGTGGGTTGGGAACCTGAATGCCTTCTCTGATTATGTCCGCTTCACTGGTACAGTGAGGATCGTGACAGCTCCTTTGGGGATGTGTTGTGAAGTCTGAAGCAGATAAAGCACAGGATGTGCTAACGCAATGTCAAGTTTGCAGGAAAGGCTCGCTAAATGGGAACCATTTCCAGATTCCAACCGCCAGAGAATCAAATGACTCCAGCAACACTTCTGAGGTGTCAGGTTTTGCTTAATCCAACTGCCAGAGTGAGAAAGGAAGAAGCTACAACAGCTCTGCCCAGATCGGATACCCTGGCATTGGCAGTTGGGTTTAACAGTGTGAGACACCTGGATAAACTGAAGAGGTGGAAATTAAAATAAAGTACCTGCAGCACCACAGAAAGAGACTTTTAGTGTAATAAATTGATTTTGCAAAGCCTGACTCAGAGATCTCCGGCAGCAGAACATATAGTAACTTTTTGCTTTAGAGCTTCCAGAAGGAATACAGCCCCATTGACTCGTATTGGACTTCTGACGGCCAGAACTGAAAGATAAGAAAGGCCCTACATTTGTGGTAATTTATTTCAGTAGCAAGAAGGTACTATTATGGAAGATCCACACGTTTTAATAGTGTAAAGGAGTCCTGAGACTAAAAGTTTGAAAAACAGAGCCCTAGGTCATCTAGATCAATGCTGTAGGCAGAGGGGGGAATACAATGGAAGTCGGCAAGAAGGCAAAGATGCAGCCCCGGCCATGGTTCAGTAGTGCCGGGGACCCTGTCTTCTATTTTACACAAGAGTGCAGACGTGGGTATTTGTCTGTTTTTTGCTATTGTTGTCGTTTTTGATTTTTGTTTCAAACAGTACCGCCCTTTCTTTTTTTCTTTTGTTTAGTGTTTATTTATTTTTTGAGAGAGAGAGAGAGACAGAAACAGAGACAGAGCATGAGCAGGGGAGGGGCAGAGAGAGAGAGAGAGAGACAGAGTCTGAAGGAGGCTCCAGGCTCTGAGCTGTCAGCACAGAGCCTGATGTGGGGCTTGAACTCACGAACTGTGATATCATGACCTGACCTGAAGTTGGATGCTTAACTGACTGAGCCACCAGGTGCCCCATACAGCCCTTTCTTTAAAAAAAATTTTTTTTAAGTTTATTTATTTATTTTGAGGTGGCGGAGGAGGGCAGAGAGAGAGGGAGAGACAGAAAACCAAGCAGGCTCGTGCCATCAGCATAGAGCCCAACATGGAGGTCAAACTCGTGAACCATGAGGTCATGTCTTGAGCCGAGATCGAGAGTTGGATGCTTAACCCACTGAGCCACCCAGGCCCCCCTCAGCCCATTATTTAAAATGGAAGGAAGTCCAGTGTACAAAATCCATAAGGCTGGGCTTGCTTTGGTTCACGTAAGAACAGCAGGAGGAGACACACCTTGAAGCACACTGTGAAGACTTCTGCTTTAGGCCAGGGTCTATGGGTCTTAAGTCCCATTAGCTTTTTATTTTATTCTATTTTTAATATTTATTCATTTATTTATTTATTTATTACTCTATTTTTTATTTTTTAAAACTTACATCCAAATTAGTTAGTATATAGTGAAGCAATGATTTCAGTAGATTCCTTAATGCCCCTTCCCCATTTAGCCCACCCCCCCACAACCCCTCCAGCAGCCCTCAGTTTGTTCTCCATATTTATGAATCTCTTTTGTTTGTCCCCCCTCCCTGATTTTATATTATTTTTGCTTCCCTTCCCCTATGTTCATCTGTTTTGTCTCTTAAAGTCCTCATATGAGTGAAGTCATATGATTTTTGTCTTTCTCTGACTAATTTCACTTAGCATAATACCCTCCAGTTCCATCCATGTAGTTGCAAATGGCAAGATTTCATTCTTTGTGATTCCCAAGTAATACTCCATTGTGTGTGTATATATATATATATATATATATATAACAGTTCTTTATCCATTCATCCATTGATGGACATTGGGCTCTTTCCATACTTTGGCTATTTTTGATAGTGCTGCTATAAACGTGGGGGTGCATGTGTCCCTTCAAAACAGCACACCCATATCCCTTGGATAAATGCCTAGTAGTGCAATTGCTGGGTCATAGGTCGTATTTTTAGTTTTTTGAGGAACCTCCATACTGTTTTCCAGAGTGGCTGCACCAGCTTGCATTCCCACCAATGATGCAAAAGAGATCCTCTTTCTCTGCATCCTCGCCAACATCTGTTGTTGCCTGAGTTGTTAATGTTAGCCATTCTGACAGGGGTGACAGCCATTCACAACTCCTTGTGGTTTTGATTTGTATTTCCCTGATGGTGAGTGATGTGGAGCATTTTTTCATATGTCGGTTGGCCATCTGGATGTCTTCTTTGGAGAAGTGTCTATTCATGTCTTTTGCCCATTTCTTCACTGGATTATTTGTTTTTTGGGTGTTGAGTTTGATAAGTTCTTTATAGATTTTGGATGCTATTCCTATGTCATTTGCAAATATCTTCTCCCATTCTGCCGGTTGCCTTTTAGTTTTGCTGATTGTTTCCTTTGATGTGCAGAAGATTTTATTTTGATGAGATCCCAGTAGTTCATTTTTGCTTTTGTTTCCCTTGCCTCCGGAGACGTGTTGAGTAAGAAATTGCTGCAGGCAAGATCAAAGAGGTTTTTGCCTGCTTTCTCCTCAAGGATTCTGATGGCTTCCTGTCTTACACTGAGGTCTTTCATCCACTTTGAGTTTATTTTTGTGGCTGGTGTAAGAAAGCGGTCCAGGTTCATTCTTTTGCATGTCGCTGTCCAGTTTTCCCAGCACCACTTGCTGAAGAGACTGTCTTTATTCCAATGGATATTCTTTCCTGCTTTGTCAAAGATTAGTTGCCCATACGTTTGTGGGTCCATTTCTGGGTTTTCTATTCTATTCCATTGATCTGAGTATCTGTTCTTGTGCCAGTACCATACCGTCTTGATGATTACAACTTTGTAGTATAGCTTTAAGTCTGTGATTGTGATGCCTCCTGCTTTGGTTTTCTTTTTCAAGATTGCTTTGGCTATTCAGGGTCTTTTCTGGTTCCTTAAAAAGTTTAGGATTATTTGTTCTAGCTCTGTGAAGAATACTGGTGTCACTTTGATAGGGATCGCGTTGAATATGTAGATTGCTTTGGGTAGTATCGACATTTTAACAATATTTGTTCTTCCTATCCAGGAGCATGGAATCTTTTTCCATTTTTTTTTGTGTGTGTCTTCTTCAATTTCTTTCATCAGCTTTATATAGTTTTCAGTGTATTGATTTTTCACCTCTTTGGTTAGATTTATTCCTAGGTATTTTATGGGTTTTGGTGCAACTGTAAATGGGCTCGATTCCTCGATTTCTCTTTCTGTTGCTTCATTGTTGGTGTATAGGATTTCTCAATGCAACTGATTTCTGTGCGTTGATTTTATATCCTGCAGCTTTGCTGAATTCCTGAATCAATTCTAGCAGTTTTTTGGTGGAATCTCTTGGGTTTGCCATATAGAATATCATGTCATCACCAAAGAGTGAACGTTTGACCTCCTGCTGGCCGATTTGGATGCCTTTTATTTCTTTGTGTTGCCTGATTGCAGAGGCTAAGACTTCCAATACTATGTTGAATAAAAGTGGCGAGAGTGGACATCCCTGTCTTGTTCCTGACCTTAGGGGGAAAGCTCTCAGTTTTTCCCCATTGAGGATGATATTAGCGTTGGGTCATTCATATATGGCTTTTATGATCTCGAGGTATGCTCCTTCTATCCCTACTTTCTTGAGGGTTTTTATCAAGAAAGGATGCTGTATTTTGTCAAATGCTTTTTCTGCATCTATTGAGAGGATCATATGGTTCTTGTCCTTTCTTTTATTGATGTGATGAATCACGTGAATTGTTTTGTGGATACTGAACCAGCCCTGCATCCCAGGTATAAATCCCACTTGGTCGTGGTGAATAATGTTTTTAATGTATTATTGGATCTGGTTGGCTAATATCTTGTTGAGGAGTTTTGCATCCATGTTCATCAGGGAAATTGGTCTATAGTTCTCCTCTTTAGTGGGGTCTCTGTCTGGTTTTGGAATCAGGGTAATGCTGGCTTCATAGAAGGAGTTTGGAAGTTTTCTTTCCATTTCTATTTTTTGGAACAGCTTCAAGAAATAGGTGTTAACTCTTCCTTAAATGTGTGGTAGAATTCCCGTGGAAAGCCATCTGGCCCTGGACTCTTGTTTTTTGGGAGATTTTTGATTACTAATTTGATTTCCTTACTGGTTATGGATCTGTTCAAATTTTCTGTTTCTTCCTGTTTCAGTTTTGGTAGTGTATATATTTCTAGGAATTTGTCCATTTCTTCCCGATTGCT